>NC_090271.1:121416666-122753333 GCF_040414725.1 Anabrus simplex
CAGGACTCTGTGCAGGGCAGTCCATTACAGAGATGTTATTGTCTTGTAACCACTTTGCCACAGGCCATGCATTATGAACAGGTGCTCGACCGTGTTTTAAGATACAATCGCTATCCCCGAAGTGCTCTTCAACAGTGGGAAGCAAGAAGGTGCTTAAAACATCAATGTAGGCCTGTGCTGTGATAGTGCCACGTAAAACAACAAGGGGTGCAAGCCACTTCCATGACAATCACGACCACACCATAACACCACCGCCTCCAAACTTTACAGTTGGCACTACACACGCTGGCGGACGACGTTCACCAGGCATTCGCCATAACCACACCCTGCCATCGGATCGGCACATTGTGTACCACTCCACACAACATTTTTACACTGTTAAATCGTCCAATGTTTACGACCCTTACACCAAGCAAGGCATCGTTTGGCATTAGCCTGCATGATGTGTGGCTTATAGGCAGCCGCTCGACCATGAAATCAAAGTTTTCTCCCCTCCCGCTGAACTGTCATAGTACTTGGAGTGGATCCTGATGCAGTTTGGAATTCCTGTGTGATGGTCTGGATAGATGCCTGCCTATACACTTGACGACCCTCTTCAATTGTCGGCGGTCTCTTGTCAGTCAACAGATGAGGTCTGCCTGTACGCTTTCATGCTGTACGTGTCTCTTCGCGTTTCCTCTACACTATCACATCAGAAACAGTGGACCTAGGGATGTTTAGGAGTGTGGAAATCTCGCGTGCAGACTTCTGACATCGAGTGACACCCAATCATCTGACCACATTCGAAGTCTGTGAGTTCCGTGGAGCGCCCCATTCTGCTCTCTCAGGATGTCGAATGACTACTGAGGTCGCTGCTATGGAGTACCTGGCAGTAGGTGGCAGCACAATGCACCTAAGATGAAAAACATGTTTTTGGGGGTGTCCGGATACTTTTGATCACATAGTGTATATGAGTAATTCTTGCCTGGCGCATCCACGTTGCGGGCGTGGGTTTCCTCCACATCAGTAGGCCGGTGTGAAGGAGAGCTAAATTCAGGCAGGGACCCGGCCTCACGGGGTATAACGTGCAATCCATGCCCAGGGTTATGGGTGAAGACCTTAACAGCATCTCAGGCAGAGAAGGAGACCTTCGGAATGGCAAAGATGGCGGATGAAGCAACCCATCCTCTCTGGGGAAAATTAGAAGAGGAAACCACTGCCTTGTGGAGAAGAGGTATCTTCAAAGGGTAAGGGAGTAAACCCCAAATGAAAAACCTCAGATGCGTTAGGCTTAGCACGTCAGCAGATGAGTAAATTTGTACTTGTTTCAACTATAATTCAAGCCTCGGATGGAAGTTTAAAAATGGAAACGGAATTGACAAGTCTCTGACTACATTTGCACAGTATGATGGTAATGCTGATGTTCTTGCAAGTGTTAGATCAGAGAACAAAACCCGATTTGGAGCAATAAATATTTTAACAGTGAATGAGAAGGAAAATGAATTGACTGACCTAATGGGGAGACGAAAACTCGGCATCCTGGGATTAAGTGAAGTAAAATGGAAAGGGAAAGGAACGGAGAAACTGAAAAATGTGTACACCTTGTACTGGATGGGTAACAGTAAAGAGAAAAGAAATGGTTTGGGATTTATAGTGAATCAGAATGTTGAACCAATAGCTGAAGTTGAGTAAGTAAATGAAAGAATTATAATAATTCACATACAAGTAAACAAGGAACTACTGAAGATAGTACAAGTGTATGCTCCACAGACAGTATATAGCATGGAAGAAAAAAAGTTTCCTCAATGAACTGGAAACACATACTGTTGGATGCTCATTTGAGAACTGACAGAATGGGATATGAGAATGTTCTGGGCCCACATGGGTATGGTGATAGAAATGGAGAGAAACTGTTGGACTTTTGTATTAGAAATAACTTGATAATAAAGAACACATGATTTATGAAGCCATAAGATCAGCCAATATATTTGGGATGTAGAGTATGGAACACTCATCTATTTTATAACAACAGACTGAGAATGGGAAAGATACGTCATGATTATGAAGATAATCCCCAGTGAAAGTATATGGAAGGTGATCATAGATTAATGATTGTGGAATTAAAACAAGTAAAAATCCCTAAAATCGTACAGAAGAAGAAACCAAAGATCAGGATTTGGAAACAGGAGGAGGAAGATAAGAGAATGGCATTCCAAGATTGTATAAAAAGGAAGTTGCCTAACACAGAAATACGAAGTGTGGTAGAAGAGTGAGACAATTTAAGACATACATTTGTGGAAGCAGCAATTGAGGTATGCGGGAAAACAAAAGCAAAGTTTAAGGGAAAGCAGACACGGTGGTGGACAGACAAAATAAAAAGGAAATAAAAGAAAGGATCAAGGTGAAGGAAGAATAGATAAGAAAAGCAAAAAACATATCAGAGGGATGAGAATAAGATAGAAAGGTTACATGTGGAATACAAAAGATTGAAATTACAAGTAAAGAGGAGTATCAAGGAAGCAAAGGAGAAATGTTGGGAAGAGTTTACCAATAAAATTGGGCAAGATAGTCAAGGAAATCAGAAACTATTATACAGAGTAATAAAATCGAAAATAACAAATCAAGAAAAAAATCAAGGCAATAGAGAGGGAAGATGGATCCATAATACATGACGAAAAGGGTCTTCAGAAGGTGACGGCAAAATATTTAGAATATAATGAGGATGACAGTTCAGAGGAAGAAGGAGATAAGAAAATGGAAATACCGTATTTACGCGAATAATACCCACACATTTTTTAAAAAATTTGAGGCATGAAATTGGGATGCGTTTTCTTGCGTCAAAGTTGGCATTTATTTTTTTCAAAATAAGCCTACCTAAAGTTAGGGTGCGGGGATTATTCACGTAAATATGGTAATAGATGGAGAAAAAGAAGAGAACCCAATAACATGGTCGGAACTTGAAAGGGCAGTGAAAGCAATGACCAAAGGTAAAGCAAGTGGAAAAGTCGAATTCAATGCTGATATGATTAAGGCAGTAGGAAGCAGTAGACTACAGTGGCTATACCGAGGCCTCAATGCCATATGAAAGGATGAAAGGATACCTGAAGTTTGGCAACAAGGAAGTATTGTACCAGTGTTCAAGAAAGGAAACAGGAAGAAATGTGAAAATTATAGAGGTATAACCCTATTATAACACGGGCTAAAAATAATGGAGAAAGTCATAGACAAAAGACTGAGGGATGTAATAGAAACACAGTTAGTGGGCGAACAATATGGCTTTAGATCGAATAGATCAACAACAGACTTGATATTTACAGTGCGAATAATAATGGAAAAAAATCTGGAAAGGAACAAGGAAATCATCTTCGTATTTTTGGATTTGGAAAAAGCTTATGACAGTTAAGAGAAAACATGTAAGGGAATGCCTACTGAAAAGGAATGTACCAAAATCATTAATTAACAAGATAAAAATGTTGTATCATGAGAGTAAAAGCAGTTTACTAGTGAGGAGTGGTGACCCTGGAACACTTTATACAAAAACGTCTCGAGTAATAAAGTGCACTGTCGCTATTATTGATTATTACATTGATGAATGAAATCATAAAACGTGTAAAACAGAGTATCAGTAGTGATGAAGTGAATGCCTTGGTATTTGCAGATGATGTGGTGATTTGGGGAAAGGGAGGAAATGAAGTACAGTAGAAGTCCGCTATAGCGAGTACGGCATATAACGAGAACTCCGTTATAGCGATGATTTTCTTCTGTCCCTTCAAAATTCCTATATTAAACTGTGCATCGTCCTTCGGTTACATCGAGAGCCCTATAACTGACGCATCCGTTATTACAAGCGATTAAGCACCCGCGATTTTTTTACGTTACCAATATTTATGCACCCCAGCGATGATATTGCATGTGATTGATTACTTTCAGCATCGTTCCCTCGCTATGTGTACTAGCGAGTTCTCTCGTTGACATTTGAAGGCGATGTTGGAGTCGATTAGTAACACCCGTCGACAGCTGTTCCGTAAACAAAATTCGAAATGAAAGAGAACAGGTTTTCGTAATAAATGCGTAAATAACGTGTCTGATAACGGTTGTTAACTCGTTAAAAATTAAGGCTGACTAAACGACCGCTTAATTTTGAAGCTAAATACTGCAATTAAGTAAGAATGGGATACACCTCGAGATATGGCAGAGTTCTTAATTGATTTCAGAGGTTAGTTCATATTTTGTCGTGTCTGGTTAAATTACGGAACGGCTATTATGAAAATTTATAGGGAGAAGGTTTTCATTTCTCTACTGGCGCTTGAAGTGTGTTTACATAATACATATAGTACGGTTAAGTTAGGATACGTGACACTGTTTGAATAAGAAAACTGAAACGCTTGCAACAAAATGCAATCGATCATCTTCGGTACGGTATAGTTTTCTCACTTCATGCATTTGCAAGCTCTCTCGTTGACATTCAACGGCGATGTTGGAGTTAATTTGTAATACCCATCGACTGCTGTTCTCTAAAGAAAATTCGAAATGAAAGAGGATAACACGTTTTCGTAATAAATGCATAAATAACGTGGCCGATAGCAGTTGTTAACTCGTTAAAAATAAAGGACTGAAGTAAACGATATCTTAATTTTAATGTTATATACGGAAATTAAGTAAGAATGTGATACACCTCAAGATATGGCAGAGTACATCACTGATTTCAGAGGATATTTCATATCTTCTCGCGTCTAGTTAAATTTTGGAAAGGCTATTTGCATGTAAATTTTTCGCGAGGAGGTAATAATAATAATAATAATAATAATAATAATAATAATAATAATAATAATAATAATAATAATAATAATAATAATAATCATATGGCCTCAGCTACCATGTGCAGACATTTCAATTTGACGCCATCTGGCTGTCTGCTCGTCAATTTCGACGTTCCGTTTTACTCTAGGCCCGCTAGATGGCAGACCGAGTAAACTGAAACTCTCTTGTGCGTCTATGGCTGAGATTTAATGAATTTTGTCGGGTAAATACCAAATGTGTCACCAAAGATCTTTTACATGCCGACATCGTACGACATGGAGTGTCGAATGGACTTTTTTCCGCCCTTCAAAAATCCGACTACCTCTTCCGGGTTTGAACCCGCTATCGTGGGATCCGGAGGCCGACACTCTACCACTGATCCACAGAGGCAGCTGCGAGGGGGTTATTTCTCTACATGCGTTTCAAATATGTTTTTATGATACATATACGGTTAGGTTAGGTGACGATGTTTGAAGAAGAAAGCTGAGGTGTTTGCCACAGAAACCTCTGGAGTGATACCGCATTTCTCCGTATCCAAGACTTTTTTTGCACCTCAGAACTTGAGGGTTGTTGCATTCACGGCCTAACATTAAGTTAATGGATACCACTGGCAACTACTGTGGTAACCACGCTGCTTCTTTTCACACACGCACAGAACTGGTTGACAAACGACCGCCTCTTTCTATACATCGCTAGCCACGACAACCGGTTGTATAGTGCCTGCGAGTTTCTCAAATCTGCAGAATGGCATCAGAACATGCGACCCTTTGAATTCTTAGAAAGGCCCTGGCTACTCAGTGGCAGAGTTAAAACGCATCTATTGTACTTGACGCTTGGTAAAATTAAGTTTTATAGACAGCAGGAATATTTTCATGATGGATAGTCGTATTGTAAAGATATGTGGAAAAGGTATTGCCGGCAAATTTTCAATGGGTTCTATTTGGCGTTAGTGTGAAGACAAAGAGCTAAAAGAATGCATACTGTACAAAAAATGCATTCAGTGGTCCACAACAAGGATGCGTCAAAGAAGTTGAAGATGAAATTGTGAGATATGTGCACGAAAAACCTAAGGGCGGAATGGCCATACCATGGCGCAATAAACATGTTCGTTGACTTTCAATGTCCGCGATTAGCCCTATACATTGCTAGCCGCTGAATTTGGCCGAACCCAGCAAGCGAGACGTGCATGTAGCGGTAGCTGGTTATATCTGACGCTGAGTAAAAGTAACAGTTTTATAGACAGCAAGAATAATTTCCTGATGGACTGTCATATTGTAGAGACGCATGGAATAGGTATTGCCGCCAAATTTTCAACGGGTTCTCTTCGGTATTATGATGCCAATTTTAAGTTAATGGTCCTTAAACCCGCAGAAATAAAGAATAATTGTGCAGCTGCAAAAAAAAAACCCGGCATGATGAAAGTCAATGTTCGGCATCTAAAAATATGTAGGCCTACTGTACAACAAGGCATTCATATGATTTTAAAAAGTACTTTTTGAGCCTGATTTAAATTTTTTGAAGGAAAAAGTGGGTTTCATCTTGGATTCGGAGAAATACGGTACTATATTTTTTTCAGAATGAAATTAAACACACCCTTTTACGTAGTATCAGATTACGAAAAATAACAAACAAGTAAGCCGTAGTGTGGATATCATCTGCGGAAACGCAAGTTTTGAACAAACTGATTGACGTTTTATACCGATTTTAATGTGCATGGGGATTTTATGACTTTTATACAAAAATCGGATATAACGACAATCCATTATAGCGAGTAAATTTTTCTCTGTTATGAATTCTCGCTATAACGAACTTCTACTATACAAAGGAGACTGAACATTTGGAATGAAAATCTGAAGGAGTTTGGAATGGTAATTTGTAAAAAGAAAACTGTAGTCATGAACTGTGGAAAAGAGAAAAAGAGAAGCCAAGTGAACATAGACTGAGAACGGTTAGAGAATGTAGAACAGTTTACATATCTGGGTAGCATTATTAATGGAAGCAATGAAATCAATCCTGAAATTAATAACAAACTAAGAAAAGGTACAACATTTTATCAAGTCAGAGAGCTTTTATGGGATGACAAAGTACCCAAGAGAACAAAATGAAAATTAAATAAACAGTATTTCATACCAATTGTAATATACAGACTAGAATCGCTGGTAATTAATAAGAGACAAGATAGTAAGATCCAAGCAGTAGAAATGACATTTTTAAGAACATCGGTTAAAAAGACAAGAAGAGGTAAATTCAAAATATTAAAATCAGAGAAGAGCTAAATATAGGACTGTTAGTACAGAACATACAGAAAGCAAGACCGAGATGGTTCAGACATGTAAAAAAAATGGGAAAGGAACGGGTAGCAAGAAGGGAATTGGAAAGAGATATTAAGGGAAAGAGACCAGGTGGAAGACCGAGAAGGAGATGGATGGATCAGATCTGGAAGGACATCAGACAAGCTGGATTGGATGTGGCGAAAGTAATGGAGCAGGAAAAGTGGAAGGACGGAAAGGAGTGGAGGAGGCTTGTTAACCACATGTGGGTGACTGGAGTGGGACGTGGATGATGATGATGATATATATATACAGTGGCGGTCACAATAATAGAGCCACCTGGCAAAGGTTTGGAATAAAGTGCAAATTTATTACTAGACATGTTTGTACTATGACGGAAGAATATTCAAAAGAATACCAGACCACAGGATAAAAAAATAGAGCCAATTGACACAAATATATATAATTTTTTTTTGCTATGGGCTTTACGTCGCACCGACACAGATAAGTCTTATGGCGATGATGGGATAGGAAAAGCCTAGGAGTTGGAAGGAAGCGGCCGTGGCCTTAATTAAGGTACAGCCCCAGCATTTGCCTGGTGTGAAAATGGGAAACCACGGAAAACCATTTTCAGGGCTGCCGATAGTGGGATTCGAACCTACTATCTCCCGGGTGCAAGCTCACAGCCGTGCGCCTCTACGCGCACGGCCAACTCGCCCGGTCACAAATATTTTGTACTTGATCTCAGTCTTATGAAATTTACATAGGAGTGCATTAGTACTCCGTGGGGTAACCCTTATTTTTGAGGATTGCCCTGCAATTCTTACCCATAGAGTCGACTAAACACCTGTATTCGTCGCTGCTGATCGCATACCAGGCTCTCTGGATTTCTTCCCAAAGTTTATCTAAAGATGTAGCTTTTGAGCGGTCAATTCTCTTGTCTACGATCTCCCATAAGTTCTCAATAGGTGATGCGTCAGGAGATTGAGGTGGCCACTCGAATACTCGATATGATGATCTTGAAAAAACTGCCTTATGATCCTTGCAGTACGGTTTGGACTGTTATCGTGCTGAAATTTCCATTTCAGCGGCATTTCCTCTTCAGCATTAGGCAGCATCACATTTGCCAAGATGTCTTTGTACATTTCTGTGTTCATTATGCCATTGATATGGTGTATTGGACCAATGCCGTACCATGAAAAACATCCCCATACCGTAACACCTCCGCCACCGTATTTCACAGTTTTTAAAGTGTACTTGGGAATAAATTCCTGGTTTGGTGGGTGGCGCACATAGACTTTTCCGTCTGAGGCAAACCTATTATACTTGGATTCATCGGACCAAAGGATGTTCCTCCACCAAATATTAGGTTTTTGTTCATTTCTCCGGGTGAAGGCCAACCTTTTCCGAACATTAGCTTTTGAAACATGTGGCTTCTGTCTCGCAATGCGCCCATTCAATTTTGCGGATCTCAGTCGTCTTTGAATCGTTGAGGTTGATGGTTGATCATCATTTTTGTTGCTAAACAAAATGGCTTGCAGTCGTGGTGTTGACAAAAATGGGTCTTTCATTACTTCCCTAGTGATGAGTCTGTCTACGCGAGGAGTAGTTACGTGAGGTCGCCCCCTGTTCATCCCCTGCAGCTTTGTTTGTTTTGCCAGTCTAATGGCGTTCTGGACTCGTTTTCGCGAAACGTGTAAATCTTTGGCTATTTGATTCATGGACATCCCACTTTTGAACATCCGGAACATTACTATACGCTCATCACTTGTATGCTTTGCTCTGCACATCTAGAAGAATGTAAACAAAACCAAACGTCAATTTACATACAAAATTCAAAATGGCGGACCAGATGAAAACACTGATTGAGAACGCTCTCAAAATGATAGTTAATATTACAGAAACAGGTGGTTACCTTAATAATGAGAAGAAAGAAGAGATACTGAAAGCGGTAAACGATCTTAGAAACTGCTTTCATATATTAACTAATATAGTGAGGGACAAGAACATCGAAATGATTGTTTATGAAAGCGAGGTTATGGGATACCAAAGAGAAGACGTATCAGAGGGAGAAGACAGTTTGATTCCGAGACAACTAGCGCCATCTGATGGCCACAACCAAGAACCTGCAAGTAACTCCAACTGGCAGCTACTCCCATCTAGCGGTCACACCCAAGAAGGAGAAGGTAGCTCGACCTCGGAACAAATAGCTTCATCTCCTGGCCACAACCAAGAACCTACAAACAGCAACAACAGCCAAATTCAACCATCTGACGGCAGAATGCAAAGCTCGCATTTACTTGAACGGACAACCTAGCTCATTCAGCAAAACAAAGCCGTGAACAATGAAACTAAGGATCTAGCGGATTTAAAAGAAACCGTAAGATATATGATAGACTTCATAACAAATAAAATAAATATAATTATTGAAGAAAAAATTACGCAGTGAATAGGAATGCAGTGCTTACTCACAAGGATAATGAAGTACTCAATAACAAAACAGACAGAAGGGATACGATCATAACTATAGAGGAGAAACAGAATGGACAACTGTAATAAATAAAAGAAACACACAAACCTTCAGAGGGACAAGGGTTCAAGATGATCTACAAGCTGCTGACAATCTTAAAGTAAACGCAACAGAAGATCAATTGCCAATACAACCAAGGAAGAAAATGTCCAGGAAATTAGATCCAGAGAAACTAAGACATATCGGTGATGAGACAGATAGAGCAAGGCTATTAGTTCAATGACATGAACTAACTGAAGCAGTGGAAATGTGTACAAGAACCCTTCAATCATGCCAAACTCACACGAAAGTAAGGAGATCACAACCATGGTTCAATTAAGACTGTTACAATGAACGGAAAAAGACCCTCCTGGCACTACATCGAGCGAAGAACACATCGAACCCGAGTCACCTGGTCCAATACGCCGAACAAAGAAGGAAATATAAATCACTAATCAAGAAAACAAGAACGGAGTACATTGAGGAAGACGCCAGGAGACGTGCTGCAAACGCCCAAATTGACCCATTCCTAGTGCTTAGGCAACCAAAAACTTCAGCAACAAATAATATCTCAATGGAGTCATGGGAAAACCATTTCAAAAGCATTCTCAACCTCCAACACCGATCAACAGCTTTTGAATTAACTCCAGTAACAATGACGGGAAATCACATCCCCATAATGAGGCAGGAAATATATAATACAATAACCAGAACACCTGAAAGACTCTCTACCTGTCATGCTAGACTATTGGGTAGAACTATTCAACACATGCATGCACACTGGGGAAATTCCAGAGCAATGGAGATTGTTAACAATCAAAATGATGTTTAAGAAAGGAGAAACTGACAATCCTGATTCATATCGAGGTATAGCCCTCGAAAATACATCATTTAAAATCTTCATGAAAATCTTAACAATCAGGCTATCAGAAGAAATAGGGAAGATGCACACTACATGCCGTAAAATACCTAATAGAACAAGTCCAAGATACATTAAGGCATCCAGGAAATATTTTGTAGTCTTCGTAGACTATCGTAAGGCTTTTGACCTTGTTGACAGAGCAACACTCATCCAGAAACTCAATTACCTAATAGGGGCTACACATCCGATAGATATCATAATCTCGAATATCCTCAAATATAACTATGTCCAAATATCAGACAACATAACCCTATCCAAAAACGTAACCCGAACAAACGGAGTCCTACAAGGTGACCCAATCAGCCCAATTTTATTCAACATCATGACAGCAGACATCACAGAAATAATCACAGATACCTCAGCATTGCTTATACTTTACGCAGATGATATGGCAATAGGCTCAGAAAACATAGAAGAGCTCCAAGAGGTCCTCAAAAGGCTCACATCATGGGCAGAAAGAAACGGTATGCAAATAAACCACAACAAAACTAAACAAATGACCTTTAGGAAACGAGGAAAACATGCGCCTAAAAATACAATAACCCTGCACAACAAACCTCTAGAAGTAGTGCCGAAATTCAAGTACCTTGGAGTCACCCCCCAAACTACTCTAACATTCTACAATATCCACGTCACGGAAAGAGCAGCCGCAGCAATAAAAGCCATCTACAACATTCAACAACCTCAACAAATATCATTGGGTACAGCAATGCTACTGTTCAGGACAGCCATATCACCAATAGCAACCTATGGGATTAGCATCACCTGGGAAAAACTCACACTCAGCGACCTGATGACAATAGAAAAAGTCAAGGCCCGATATCTCAAGAGAATTCTAGGCATTGGGAAGTCAGCCCCTTCAATGTTAACATATGTTCTAACCAAAGAGGACTAATTCATTGACGATATCAAAACACAGTTTTATCTACCAAACACCAAGCCCTACGCAAATGCACGCCAAACTTTAAACGAGAAAAGAAATGCCATTTGGTCTGGCTTCTATTCCACGGACGCCATAATGACGGAAGAGTGGAAGCAGCAAATTATGAGCTACGGCACGTAATTACACGTTACGCCACTCATGGATTGCACCACAGATTCTGCCAAACCAAAAACTTCCACCAGCCGAACGAAGACTGTATATGTAACCTGTGCAACGATCATTGTGAAAATACCATGCACAAAACTGCAAAATGAGGACAACCTCAATAATAAGAATGGCATTAGCATAGTTGACCATCTGTACAAAAACTGTTTTTGCACATTGTGCGCTTTTTATTTAATAATAATTTACAAACAAAATAATATTGTTGACAAATAATATTGCTAGCCCCCTAAACAACTGCAAAACATCAATTTGAACGGGCCTTCTGTAAAATGGCTCCATTATTTTGACCCGTAAGATTCTTACCTTTATGCCTCTTTTCGCACATCTAGCTCAAACGCTTCCTTTCGCACGACTACAGATAGCAGCGACGTCTTCCTTGATGTTGTCTAAAAGGGACTGACAACACGGCACTCATGGAGATTTTGCGAACTAATAGATATCCTAGTTCTTAATCCTGTCAATAGAGGTGGCTCTATTATTGCGACCGCCACTGTATATATAATCATTCAAGTCACATATACAAAGATAGGAACACGAATGAGAACACACAAAAGGACTAGCACAACGGATCAGTATGTGAACAGGAGACAAAGATAAACATGAAAATACAAAAAGACACGGGCAATCTTCATACAATGCTGATGTCACTTAATTTACTAACCTGGCCGAGTAGCACCTGTAGTAATAGTAAGTGCTGCCTGTTGGAGAGTAGGTTGAACTTTTCCAGCAACAGAACTCACAGGCACTTGAGTTATTTGTATTGAGGGTCCATGCACGGGCTGTGCAATAACCTGCAACAGAAGACCATTAACATTCTTATGGCCTGAAAAAATATAGCATAGAAAATAACTATCCCCACAATTAAGTGAGTACGTACCTTGGGGCCAACAGCCTGATGAGTAGAGAGAGAGCGGCTGGTAGTTGTAACCAACTGTGGAGGATGACCAACTGGTTTTAAAGGCAATGTGGTCGCAGGGTTGGAAACTACAACAGGATGCAAAGAAACAACTCCAGCTGAAGCAATAGCAGAGTTGGGCACGGTGATACGAGCCTGTGCTGGTAGGACTGTTGTACTTTGGTGAATCTGGCTTGGAGTAGAAACTGTCAAACGAGTTGTTGGCACTGGCTGGCTTACACTGGGTATGGCTGTGGGGCCACCAGATGTGACAAGCCTAGTCTGGCCAGCAGAAACAATCGTTCCTAACTGACTTACGGCAACAGAGGTAACAGCTGCTGTTAGTCGAGCCTGAACAGGAGCAGCAGTAGTAGAGACAGGCACAGGTACATTAAGTCTAGCAGTTCCTGTGATCACAGCCTGACTGGGAGTACTTGGGCGAGTTGGCACTGTCACTGTTCCAATACTGCCACTCTGGGAGAGGGCTGGGATGGATGGTGCAGCTGATGTCGCTAAGCGGACAGGGCTGGCAGGTGGAGGAATCCGAGGAGGTGGTGATAGTACTGCTGTCATCTGGGTAGAACGCTGAGTGCTTGTTGCCGTCAAAACAGTGCCCTGTCCAGTGGCACCAAGTCTTGCCTGACCTGAGATACCTTGAGACAACGTGATCTGGTGAGGCTGAGTGGCAATTAAAGTGGCCTGAGTGCATCCTGTGGCAGAAAAATGTGCAGTACCTAAGGGTGATGGGGAACTGCTATATGTCAGAGGAGCTTGAGTGCGTGCTGGCAATCCTTGGGTAATGCTGACACCACCACTGACAGCTGACTGAACAGACACTCCTTGTTTGAAGTAACTATTCTCTGAGATATGAAGCTAGGAAGAAAAAAAAAGAAGAGAAGTATTAGTAAAACATCATATATAATCATACTGCCAAAACAGACAAAATGTTCATCAAAATTACAATGTCTCACCCACAGTGGTCAGCAGCAAACAGCATTTGTACCCCAAGTTAGGGGCAGCTGAAATATCAAACCTGACTGTAGGTATAAAAGGCACTCCATCAAAGAATGAGACGCAAAGTAAAATGAGAGCCTCGGAGAAAAGGCTGCTGCTTGGGGAGCACCAGGGCACATCCAGAGTCGGTGCTGGATGAGACAGCAGATGAGCCATTGGGGGGCATGAGGGGCATGAGTAGAACAAACGGGCCTTGACTGGGCAAGATTCCAAAAAATCTACACCCAACTTGAGCCTGAGCAGTCTCCCAACTCCACAGAGTGCACCAGCTACACATGTTTCGAATGAAGATGAGTAATTGACCATCCATCCTGGTAAAGTAAGGTAATGCACTTAGTGAAGTAAGTTAACGCACTTAGTGAACTAATGAAATGTATGAAGACGTAATGCATTATTTGTTATTTCTATGAGTCTATGAATATGGAAGGAGAGAATAGACGTTGCAGGAAAAGATTTCATCTGTTGTTCACTGGATTGAATTCCCATTTTAGAAACATTGCGACAACAAAACTAGGTCGACCAGTAAAGAGCAATCATAACCAACTATCTTCTCCTGAGGACTGTACTGATTGCCATCGAGTATGACTTGCGTCAAAGAATTATGCAGCGTAAAAGACTATGATGAACCTCAAATACTAAACCAGTTGTCCACCTGTAATTCATGATACTGAAAGAAGCCTGCAAACCCCTCAAAAATTCGAAGAACTAGAGTGCATTTTTCAGAGTCCATGGATTGAATTCGTAGGTACTGACTCGAGAGGCAGGCACCTACTCCCCAAGCTCCGAGTAAATAAACAGCTGAAAGAACTTGTTGAACATATGAATGAGCACATACTAGCTCAGCACATCCAAGAATGCCACTCCCCTGAAGAGCTCCACTGTGCCGCCTACCCCTCTGGTGTTGCAGTAGTTAGATTTTTGGGACTAAAACCTTAATAATGTTATTGTTTTTTACGTCGCACTAACTACTTTCGATGGTTTTTGGAGACACCGAGGTGCCAGAATTTTGCCACATAGGAGTTCTTTTAGATGCCAGTAAACTTGCTGACATGAGACTGATGTATTTTTTTTTTGCTAGTTGCTTTACGTCGCACCGACATAGATAGGTCTTATGGCGACGATGGGACAGGAAAGGGTTAGGAGTGGGAAGGAAGCGGCCGTGGCCTTAATTAAGGTACAGCCCCAGCATTTCCCTGGTGTGAAAATGGGAAACCACGGAAAACCATTTTCAGGGCTGCCGACAGTGGGGTTCGAACCTACTATCTCCCGAATACTGGATACTGGCTGCACTTAAGCGACGGCAGCTATCGAGCTCGGTCTGATGTATTTGAGCACCTTTAAATACCACCGGACTGAGCCAGGATCAAACCTGCCATGTTGGGGTCAGAAGGCCACCACCTCAACCACCTGAGCCACTCAACCTGGCTGGGGGGACTAAAACTATGGCCTCAGAAAACTCAACCCAGTGGGGTTTATGATAATGATCCTCCATGGAAGAGACAAATCAAGGAAAAGATGGAGACCATCCGAGCAAATTGAGGAAGTCTCTCTTAGTACAGGAACAACATATCAAAGAAAGTGGGGAAAGAAGTTGAGAAAATCATTCAACCACTCAAAATATGGGAGCTAACCTGCAACAAACCGACAAGACACCATATACCCTAATATCCAGCAACTTACAGAACTTTCTACTACACTGAAAATATATAGAGAAAGTATGAGGAGTTGACAGGAAAGGAGGATTTTCAGGCCATATCAATAGCTGAATCCAGGATGAAACATGACACATAAAAAATTCCTGGAGGAGGTTGCAGATTATTGGGTAGGCGACAGGAACATGGAGAAAAAAGAAAAGCGAGGATTGATGGAAGAAATATTAGGACCAATTACACGTACTCCAAGAATGGATCCTGCTGGAAGAATGTCTTCAATAAGTGCTCATTTAATTAATCAGTCATCTATTCAAATGTATAAAGAAGATTTCATTTTATTAAGTACCAATAACTGGCAGGGAACATCTACATTCAGCAGCAGATGTCGAAATTTGAGCAGGGAGCTTGGAGCTCGGGTTTGTTTACTCGCCAGCTAAATTTAGAAGGAGGAATTTTGAAACGACGTACACAAAGCGGAACAAGGAAACAATAGAACTCCAATGGCCAGACCAACGGACAACATTTCGGATGCCTGGTGAGAGGCTAGAGGAGCTGCAAATATACGTTTGAAATTAGCTAAAGTAGAACAATAAAACTTTGATTTCCACCTATTCAATACTTTAAAAGCAATTATGAAATTAGGATCTCATCCTTATTTTATTGCTAAATTATTAAAAACATAGGACATGTTGAGTTTGGGTGTGACTAACATTCTTTTCATCCGTAAATTAACCAAATGAAGCACACTGTTGATTATTATTTATAAATTTGTTGTACTTTAAATCTTTAACGTACAATTGGGAACATGCATCATTTTCAAAAATATTTTTTTTGAAAAGTACACCAATGAAATAGTACGTAAACGTATTACACTGTGGTATGTTGCCTTGTTTTCTACCATTAAAAAAATATTTAATAGTGCCTTTCCGCAAGGCGAGTGAAACGGCCTCTGACGTAAGCGGCGTGCTGTGACGTCACGATCCAGTACCGCATGGAGCTCTACCAGCCGTTGTGCATCAGCCGCTGCTAAAAGCCGATTGTTTATTATTCATGATCGCGAATAACTTCAAAATGACAGAAGAAAGGTTCAAAACAGCACAATCAGACAATCTATCACGTGTAAATGTCATCATTCTTGAAAAATAGTGACTTTTGTGGCCGCAGAAATTCGCGGATAACAAGCAAGTTTGTAAGTGGCGTCTTTTATATACGTGCAATGTACTGTAACCCATAGTATTAGGATAACAACGAACCTGGATAGATATCACATCACTTTCAACATTTCCTTCTAGACTGATTCCCCTATTAAAGAATAACATTACATTTTCGGGCTTTCAGCATTAGTAAAGTAATAAATCGGATTTCAGCACTAACATAAACATATAGGTAGCATTATAGTACTAGACCGCTTCTGTGGTGTAGTGGTTAATGTGTGCCACTCCCGGAGTATGGTGGTAGAGGTGAAATCCCTCGCTGAGTCCGAGAGAAAACCAACCCTGAAGGATAAACTGATTAAGAAAGAAAGAAAGAAAGAAAGAAAGAAAGAAAGATCATAGTACTATAGGGCTATAATCTATTATTCCCAAAAAAATATATATATTTATGGTTGGGACAACTGGCCTACCCACTTCCGGGGCCCATGAAAGAGAATTAAATATCTTTGTGGAGGGAAAAAGTTAAACATGATAAAACACCTACATCACTATTTTCACCTGTGTGCAATTATGTTATTTATTTCATTAATATTATGATAATTATTATAATTGAGCATTGTTAACTTATAAGACCCCAACAGACAAGCATTGGTTTTGTGTAGAGTTATACATTTGTTAAATTCACGTTGTTTCCTTTCATGATGTACACGCCTATTCTTTGTTACATTATAGAGTATTTAGATATAGCCTAAATTTCTTTACCAATTAAGCTCTTCAATAAAGACATACATAACTGTCCCATGCCAAGATATATTGGTAGAATTAGAGCTGTCAAAATGGTTCATAACCCCTTTGATTTATTATCTTGACATGGATCACCCAAAGCATAAGTTAGGTTTGGAGAATACTTTAATAATCAGCATTATTTAATGCACTGTTTATTACTTTCATATTCCAAGATGTAATTGAAGCATTTAAATAAAGCATCATACATTAAAATTTAAAGTTTTACCACTAGAACAGCTGACATGGAAAAGTGATTTGAAAATTCAAACAAATTCATCTTACGTTAAAATCTTCAAAGAAATAAACTGTAGACTTTTCCGATGTATCACCAGCATTTCTCCAGCTCGCCAAAATCCATTTCTCCCTAGTTTTAGCGTCTTTGGAACGTTTATAAACAATTTGTTTGGTATGGTATGCGATGTGCTATTGCACATCGGAACTCTACACCATTTATAAGTTTTCTGCCTCACTGTCTGCGCAGGATTCATTTTAAGTCTAAAATATACCACTCAGATTATTATCCAATGTATAGACCTCGAATTTAACCATACTAGACACTAACGTAAAGTAGAAATACGCGAAGTGTATCCTGCTTCTCACAGCACACTATGTGTTATTTCGTCTGCTAATTCAGTCAACCTGTACGATGACGTCAGGCCAATGAGATCGCGTACTTGCGTGACGTGACATTTTCGTAGATTTTTATCATGTTTGGAGTTATTATTTGTACATTCTGATCACATTTTTGAATTCTGCATGCAATTTTGAATCAGATTAGCATATTTTTAATTAAAACCCCGGATCATGCATGTTCCCTATTGTTTAAATTCATGACTTGTTTTGAGAGTGCACTAAGATTTTATATTCATAAGGTACAAAGTGTGCTAAAGTTGACGCCAATGGCAGCAAAAAGATTTTAATGTGTATCCAACAAATAATTTTAGGATATTCAACAACTTCAACAGATTATAAATGTATTTATATCTGACTAACTTGTGACATTGTATTTAAAATTTAGAACAAAGTTTTTAAACTTTCGAACAATACAAATAGTGATATTATTTTAATAAGACGACGTAATAGATAATGTTTTATATTCAAAATAATTTTATTAGTTATTATGATTAAGTCTGTTAGCAGTTAAACAATAAGTTACAAATTATTAGAATAATGTTACCGATTTTAACCTTGTTAAAAATGTGTGTAGCTGAAGATGTTCAATAATTGAACGAAACATGCCCTATGTTTTTAATAATTTAGCAATAAAATAAGGATGACATCCTAATTTTATAATTGCTTTTAAAGTATTGAATAGGTGGAAATCAAAGTTTTTTGTTCTACTTTAAGTGACTTTCAATACGGAAAAATGACGATAGTATCCTGCAATTTGAAGTTAGCGTCGGATACGTGATGTGTTGAGCCAATGAAATGATAGAGCCACAGTCAATTTGGCTAGGCATTGGCCTATGCGAGTGATGGCCTTGATCGAGGATACAACGGCATCTTAGAGGAGGAGTTGATAAAAGCGTTGTGTCACAAGGTACAAGAATCATTCCATATTGACGGTTTTCACTTTACAATGGAAAAAATTATATGTACCCTCCTAATTCAATACAAAACATAATTCCATCATCAGATGGAGCAATAAAATTTAAACATGTTTCAACTCGTTTGAGCCATCTTCAGTGATATATGGGCGGGGTGTGTGTGTGTGGGTGTGTGTGTGTGTGTGTGTGTGTATAGTAATCTACATAATACAAGCTAAAAATATGCTAAAAACATAATGAAGGAACAAATGAAAAACAAAAGAGACAGACGGAAATGAAAACAATAATAATATACAATATTTACATCACTAAACCAAACAAAAGCCCATGGCACTACAGCCCTTAAAGGGCCTAGGCCTACCAAGCGACCGCTGCTCAGCCCGAAGGCCTACAGATTACGAGGTGTCGTGTGGTCAGCACGACTAATCCTCTCGGCCGCTATTCTTGGCTTTCTAGACCGGGGCCGCTATCTCACCATCAGATAGCTCCTCAATTCTAATCACGTAGGATGAGTGGACCTCGAACCTGCCCTCAGGTCCAGGTAAAAATCCCTGACCTGGCCGGGAATCGAACCCGGGGCCTCCAGGTAAGAGGCAGGCGCGCTACTCCTACACCATGGGGCCGGCATTTACATCACTAGATGCAGCAATAAATAACTCACTGACACAAAAGGGTTAATATAAAACATAACTGAATCCAAAAATGTGCTAAACCTAAGAAAATAAAATAATAGATAAACAGAAACGAAACAATAAGTACTAAAAGTGAGGTTGCGTACCTCTTAGAGACTAAAATTTTTTACGTTCGATAACAATTCAAAAACAGGACGAAATCACTGTGTTGAAAATTCAGGCTGACAGTCTGTCTTTGTAGAAACACCATACCACGAATGACAGAGAGGAATTAAAAAGCTTGAGAAACCAAGTTTGAGAGGAAACAACGTGCCAGGTGAAATGTATGTGATAAGTGATGGAAAAACGCCAATAAATTTAAAATTTTAGAATAGCAGCATTCTCAATTTAGTGGTCCCGTTCTTGAAGATTATTTCCAAAGTTGGCTAGGCATTTTTGCCTTATTTTAAATGGTCGGAAGGGCAGCAACAAAATTGAGAAGCTGTGTTAGAGAAGTAAGAAGTGCCTGGTAAACTGAAAGTGACCATAGTGGAAACCGTCAATGAAGTTACAATCTGTATTGGAAAAAAACGAGGTTGTGTGAGAAACTTGGGCTGATAAGTAAAAAGTTGAAAATGGGTGTGAAGAAAACGTTAAACTTACGGCACTTATCCGCCAGTTCATTCCCCGCAATCGCTACATGCACAATTTATGACATTCATTTCCGTGTTGATGTTTGACTTATATGATAGGAATCAGTTGAGGGATGTTCCACCATTCAACACTTGATATAATCTGTATCATTTACACCTTTAATAAATGAAGACTAGTTTTGATTTCATGACAGAACAAATATCTCTAGCTGGTACATTCACAGGTGTAGGTAATCAAAATTACCACTTCTTTTGCAGCTTTGATTCCAAGAGAATCAAAACTAATCTTAATTTATTAAAGGTATAAATGGTACAGAATTATATAAACTGTTGAATGGTGGAATATCCTTCGACAGATTCCTATCATATAAATCCCTACATGTCACAAGAAAGTGATTCTGGTACCAGCATCAAATAACCTGGCCAGGTCATGAATCTGCTGTACCAGTGGATGTTGTGGGAAACAGGTGTCAACAGATTGCAGAGGCTTATTGAGTCGATACACATGAGAAAGTGGTCTCTATTGTCACGCAGCGCGAACTGCAGAGCTTCTAAGATGGCGAAAAGTTTCACAGTAAACATACTACAGGCACTAGGAAGCAAGATCTACATGCTAATATTATCAGACATCAAAAAGCATCCTACGTTTTCTCTGATCTTAGAACCTTCCGTAAAGGGACAACTCGCAGCCGGATACTGGTAAATGATGTCTTGGGAATACCTTTGATGAACAGAGGCATCTACGGAGTAGATCCAGCCCTATATCCAGCTACGGAACTAGCCACGGAGGTACCTTGCTAGCACGCTTTACTGAAGACAATCACTGATAGCCACATTTAACTCATGACACAAGCTGTCAATTCGAATCCGAACCGGCCGTGTGGCATTCGGCCAGTTTTGGTACCTCTGGTGGTATTGGGTACTGAAGATGCATTAAAAGCTTGGATATCGATACGTAGATAGCCTAGGTAGAGAAATGTCTTTATTGGCGTAGTTAAGGGCATTATACTTCTCTTACACTAAACCACTGTTGTGGTATTTCAGGAATTTTGGCAGTGTACGTGAGGAGTATCTACTGCTGCCTTATTCGTAGAGGTGGAACTTCCGATTCGGTGAGTAGGCTGGGAATCTGGCTAGTACGGAAAACTCCGCTTGCCAACAAATGAGAACGCTATGCAAAGCAAAGCCTTCTTCACATAGCTTCTAATTATGACAGATATCAACGTATGAACGTATGATTGTACAATATGGTTTGAAATGTCAAACTAAATCCATTAGCATGCATAACTAAATTTTGACAGTTTTACATTTATAGAGTTTTGATCTAACATGCCTAAACTATTTTATTTGAGATTGATAATGCAAGAAAATGTTCCCACATTAATGTGTAAAAATAAGAAATAAAAATGGCTTTATGTAGATCATAGTTCTCACCTGTGTAGCAGATATAGTTTTCTGTGTGGATGTATGCAACAACTGTGGTCTTGGAGCTTGACTAACTTGAGGTGTAACTGGTTTAGCTGTAACTGTAAATATAATATATATGAACATTTTATATAATACTCTTGGCACTAAAACGTTATCTTCTGCTTCGACTAACTAAAGTACTTACCTGTCATGGAAGTTGGGCGTCCCTGAGTATAAGTGGGTATAGTAGTGATAGGAGCCCGTGGTCGAGGAGAGACAGCCTTAGGGACAGCCACAGCAGGAATGGATGGCTGTGGTGTTGCACCACTCAACCAGGTAGTACCTGAAGTGGCCGGGCTTGACACACGAGGTGCTGTAAGCGAGCTAGGACCAAGACCTCTAAGACCTGATACAAAACTGCAAAGATATTCCAAGTCAGAGGCTATGCAGTTATTGAAAATATACTACTGTATTAATATGGAATGCTTACAGAATGTCATAATTAAAAGAGAGAAAAACATTATAGCAAATGTTCGGCCTTCCCTTAATTGATTGGGCCGATTAGTATATTTAACTGTTATTGCATAGTTCATAACGAAATTTTGCATTACATGAAGGAAAGAAAAGAACAATACTTATTTATGTACCAAAGCAACAAGATAAGCATTTCTTGTAGAACACATACATTACCATATGTAATGGTACTGTATGATTTCACAGCTCTCAGCCAGTATCTTTATCATATTATTCACATTATACAATGAAATGCCAAGAAAATGCCATGAAATGTGTATGTCAAAGATAATAGTAGCTGGCAACACCGGAAACTGGAAACAACTGGTAGTCGGACCCAGCCTGGCAGGGGAGGAGGGAAAGGCATCCCAGGTCATCATGAAGCTGGTGATATAATTAATGAAAAACTGTATGTATGACCTAACTCACATAATCTTCGAAAGGAATGTTAGGCCATCTAAATTTCGGAACTCCACCATAGTCCCTTTAACAAAGAAAGCAAATGTGACCAACTGTAGTTGTACAAAATAATTTGTTTTTGCTAGTTGCTTTACGTCGCACCAACACAGATAGGTCTTATGGCAACGATGGGACAGGAAAGGGCTAGGAGTGGGAAGGAAGCGGCCGTGGCCTTAATTAGGTACAGCCCCAACATTTGCCTGGTGTGAAAATGGGAAACCACGGAAAACCATTTTCAGGGCAGCGGACAGTGGGGTTCAAACCTACTATCTCCTGAATACTGGACACTGGCCACACTTTAGCGACTGCAGCTATTGAGCTTGGTACAAAATAATTACCTTATTTACTCGCGTATTTGACCCACCCTTTTTTCCCCATCCCACATTTACAGCCAAGTAGGGGAGGGGGGTGGGGAGGGGATTCCAATATGTGATAACCTCAAATTTTGTGCAGTGAACACATGACTTCTAGGCTATAAAGAGCTATAAATTGTACATGTTAACATTCAACACTATACAAACAAACGTATTCTGAGCTTTCCTGGCTATTTTTGTTGGAAGGCAGTATTTCTAAAAATAAAAGGAATAAATGATAAACATATGACTTTTAGGCCTACATATAAAGTAAATGTAGTCAGTTTTAGTTAGTCTTATATCACATCATTTGTTTCATGTTATTAACTCCTCTGATGAGACTGACGTCAGGAAGGGCATGCGGTTGTAAAAACTCACTACGAAAATTTGTCTCACTTCATACTCGACCCCGTAGAGCAAAGGGGTAACAGTATCGTATTATGCAATATTAATATAAAAGAACGTAATGGCAGGTATTTGTGTCTGTCAGTTAAGCAGTAGGCCTACCACACAGCAAACCTGATCACTGCTTTCATTTGAATTATCGTTGTCTTGTGCTGCTAACTTCCTTCCTACTGGCGTGTCGTCATTCCAAATGATGGCATCTTCACGGCAATCACGAGTAATAGAGATCCCGTCTTTTTGCAACTTAAAAAATAGTTTTGTTCCCGACTATAGAGTCCAAACAGTGAGAATCTATTCACAAATGGTTTCTGGAGATGGTCTCTGTTATTCCCAGTTGATGTACGTGTAGCAGAAGCCACCCCTTCCGAATAGAGCCGTGCTGTAAAAAGCGTGCCAACACACCAGCTATTAACTGGCATATGTTATGAGTCGTACTTCCAAATGTAATACATTGTGACTGGAAGCATTATTTGGATAAATGCGGCTATTGAAAGCCAGACCTTTATTTCTGAATATATATTTCATTCTTGTTCTCTACATTTATCGTATCAAGATTTACCTAAACAGCTGTAATCGAGACAAGAGATCGCATTGTTTAGGTTATGTATACTTTTACCAGTAAGTGCCTGGCTAATGTCGAAGTTCCATGGTGGAAAGAATAAATATAAATAACAGGAAAGCTTGTTGCATTTATGTATAAATACAGGTGTGACGGCAATGCATTTTATTATCATAACATTTAATTTCGCACGTTCATAGCCCCATTTTTTTAAATTAATGCATAATAAGTTCTGTTTGGCATCTCTGAAAATTGTAAAAGTAGTTAGAGGGAATGTAAAAGCAATACCATTGAAACGGCATATGGCTTTTAGTGCCGGGAGTGTCCGAGGACATGTTCGGCTCTCCAGGTGCAGGTCTTTCGATTTGACACCCGTAGGCGACCTGCGCATCGTGATGAGGATGAAATGATGATGAAGACGACACATAAACCCAGCCCCCGTGCCAGCGAAATTAACCAATGATGGTTAAAATTCCAGACCCTGCCGGGAATCGAACCCGGGACCCCTGTGACCAAAGGCCAGCACGCTAACCATTTAGCCATGGAGCCGGACAGCAATACCATTATTATTATTATTATTATTATTATTATTATTATTATTATTATTATTATTATTATTATTAAAGTATGTTGGCGAGTAAAACAATCGTTATGATTGGATTGTTTGTATCGCATTTTAAACCAACTTCTCTCCAAAGATTACGATGGCTATATTGGCCTGAGTTACGAGATATTAAACGATCACTTTGTTAATGATCTCCCCTGCTATATTAATAGCAACAACCGTGAATATTTCTTCACTAAAGTAAACTAGTTTACTCATCCCGAAGTGGTGCAGCCCCCAATGGAGGGGAGAGAATGTACCATTTTTACCGCATATCAACTTTCCTGTCACTCTTAAATCTCTGGCAATGCGGTACAGGGAATCAAACTCAGGCCCCTGAGAACAGCAGGTAACTGTGCTAACCATCACGCTGGCGGACATTCTTAATTACAAAAACCAGACATATAGCATCACTGATGCATGCTTTAATTGCGTAGGTCGGACACAAAACTATTCACCTATTTGTATGATGTCATCAGAGCTGCAGTAGGCCTACAGTAATGCTACGGAGGCAACATTTCTTAACTACGAAACACAGGTGTACTGCATGACTTTGCCGCGTTTTCATTGCGGGGGTCGTATGGACGAAACTATTCACAAATTTGCGTGATATCATCGGAGCTGCAGTAAGGCTTGTACTCGCTTTGAAGCGGAATCATTGTTCTTCTCTGACGAATTATGTTGGGGGGTCCCTCATGCTAGATTTATTTTTTCATTTTCTTTGTCCCAAAAAGCCAGGGGGGGGGGGGTCTAATACATGAGTAAATACGGTGTAGTTTGGTTCCTTGTGCATCCAAAATCATGTTCCAAGTCATAAAATAAATGAAAAAGACTAGAAGGGGCTGTCTGTGGCTACGTCCAAGAAACACAGTTCGTTTCTGCCAAGGAGTTGGTACCTGAGATGCCACTGGCATTCTTAAGAATTCTTGGAGAACGTATGATAAGCAGGAGCCGAAATCTGTATGTATGCTTTATCGACTATGAAAAGGCATTTGCTAGAGTTTCCTAGCATAAATTACTCCTGTCATTAAGGAATACAGGAATGGAAGAACAGCTCAGTTCCCTCACATGAAACCACTACAATGGTCAAAATGCAGCTGTATGTTTGAGAGAAGGTCTTAAAAATCCAGTTCCTATCAGAAAAGGAGAAAGACAAGAATGTCACCTCTCCCTAATTCTGTTTAATGCTTTTGGTGAGCTGATGATGGCGGAAGCTTTAGAAGGTATAACTTATGGGGTAAGAATCAATAGAATACCCATACAAGTAATGAAGTTAGCAGATCACACCATCTATCTTGCAGGCAATACTGTAAAGAGTTGTGTCATAGGTGCACAAATATGTTATGAAGATAAACAACTGAAGGATAAAATGCATGAAAGTCTTGAGATAAAAAAGTTGTTACAATAATAAAAACCACCTGTCCAACATATAATAATCCTTTATATTTAGGATAAAACCATTAACAGATATTAAAATTAGGATATGTTTCGCTCATGCTTTGTGAGCATCATCAGCCAGAATAACCTAATTCAAGGTAGGTCAGGGCCCTGATCCCAGTACATATAATGTAACAATGTCTAATAATACACAGATAAAACTAATTACAACGATTTAAAAATGATCAGTAAGAATATAATATGTCTATTAAAATTAAAATAGCTTGAAGTGTAGATGAATGATATGAAATGATAATGATACTGATACTGAGAAGTTCCTAACTAACAGACTGATCTTTTGAAACATATAAAACTGCATTTATATTGAAAATATGAAATATCTGCATTTAAAATTGAAATTATGAAAATTAATATTTATTAAGAGCCTCCGTGGCTCAGGAGGCAGCGCGTCGGCCTCTCACCGCTGGATACTGTGGTTCAAATCCCGGTCACTCCATGTGAGATTTGTGCTGGACAAAACAGAGGCGGGACAGGTTTTTCTCTGGGTACTCCGGTTTTCCCTGTCATCTTTCATTCCAGCAACACTCTCCATTACCATTTCATAGTATCAATCATTCATTAATAAATCACTTTGGGAGTGGCGACCCCATCGTACTAACAGCCTATATCTGCTTCATTCATTACGTACCTGACTCGGTCAATGACTGGAAAACAGGTTGTAGGTTTTCATTTTCATTATTTATTAAATAAAATACACAATCGTCGGACCTTGTACTCACACTTACTTCTTACCTGCTTACTTACACATACGTTATTTGAAGGGCGCCAGCTACCACTCAGTGCAGCTATAATAGAATGATAATCTTGACTATCTCTAGGGTGTGGGGTAATAAGCTTACTTTTGACAACATACCATATAAGTTCTGGGAAAAGGAGATTGCGTTTGGTTCCCCCATTAATTTTGAGGTTAAGACATTTTACTGTCATTGAAATAATACTATAAATTCATTTGATAGAACAAAATATATTCTTGAAATAACATATAAAAAATAGTGAATCTTGTTGTGATAAAACAGATGAGAATATGAAATTATGACATTGCAACTGAAAGAAACTAGGCATGAATTTGAATTCTTGATCGGACATCTAACAATTTATACAGAATATATCCCTCACTGTTTCACTTGACTGTACCTTCAACACTTTGAGTGTAATTACGACGTATTCCTTAGATCTGATGTTCACTGTAAATGTGTCACGCCTAACTTGGTGATGCATCCTTGTGACTGCTTCTTCTCCATATCATATGATTTCTTGGTAAATCTGTATGGTATTCAACTAAGTGACCGACCAATTTTGGCCTCACTCTCTCAATGACCACTGAGTCTTCTCCATCTCGTTCCCACTCATTGACTCTCGGTGACTGACCGACTTAGGGCCTCTGCTTCCAACTGAATAATGACTGTTCACTTATCCATTTTGACTTCTTCACTGTACTGCTTCCGTTTAAATAATGACTGACGCTACAAGATGCAGCCACCTTATATAGACGCTGGGTGACGCAGCTACATAACCTCTAGAAATAACAATGACCTACTCCCACCTACGCAACAGATATTACATACAATGGTGAAATCCCCCGGGGCGGCCTGAGTATCTGAGCGCATTGCTAAATGCTCACGATGACGTAGCCATGACGTGGTGATGACTTGACAGAAATGTCAGCAGTATTGCACAATGTAACAATGTCACACTCAACATCTGATATATATACCAATTCTCACTGTACATGTCTTGAGTGTTATTCTACACATACGTATATATGCATACATTTAACTACAATTATGCAAGTGACAAGCATCGCAGAATTGAATTGAATAAGAATGATAATTACAATAATAGTAATAATATCACAGATAAAATAATAATAATACTGACATAATAATAATAATAATAATAATAATAATAATAATAATAATAATAATACAGATAAAATCATAAAATAATAAAAATACAGCTATCATCTTGTAACGGGATTTGAACCGTTACAATACGTTACTGCGGATGATTATTCGTACGGAACCATGAGCATAATCCTCTCATGATAGCATTAAACTGTTTATAGTTGGGAACACTTTTACACAATAAAATGAACTATTGTGGACTGCTATCTTGTTATAGATGTCTTAAGATCAACACGTGTTGGTTGAAAAACGAATTGTATAGATGGATAAAACGTCGCTAGGTTAGCGTGAAACGACTTTAAAGAGATTCCCTTGTGTTATATTTCATCGTAGTGTTATTCAATATACACTGTCAATGATCTTTAAACAGGGGACTAAGAGATCTCATAGGTGAAAAACATGAAACAGGTGAGCCCTGAAAAAGAAAAGGGAATAAGTAAGTGTCAGTTGCTGGGATTTAAAATATGTCCTGCTGTGGGGAAATACTGAAAAAAAAAAAAAGGCACTTACCCTTGTATTGGTTGAGGAGTGAATGGTCCCTTAGTTGTTTACGGAGGTCTGATGGTCATTAACTAATGGTTTTATCCTAAATATAAAAGATTACTATGTGTTGGAAAGGTGGTTTTTATTACTGTAACAACTTCTTATTCTGAACTCCAATATGCTTTACAATGAGATTTACAACTTGCAATGTAACTGCCAACCAGGCACATTTGAAGAATAGATTTCTTAATCTCAAGGTGAAGGTCAACAAAACGTCTACAGACATCTCATTTCTAAAATAATGTTTAAAGAATTCCTAAAAAAACTCACAAAGGGAAAAATATCTTTTCTTCCAGTTTGTTGAACACTCAATAGAAAATTAATGATATTTGGCTGAAAAACAAAATTAAATTACATTATAAGAAAAAAATCATTTTTGAATGTACAACTTTACAATGTGCATTTGGAGATCTCCTCGAGTATGTCCCCATTAGAATGGGACTCCTATTCTAAATTCGTTATTGAAAAAGTGTCAGTTGCTATGAACAATAAGCAATTAGTTTTGGAGAAAAAACTAAAATCCCTCAAATACACAAAAACTAAGTTTGATAAGTTACACAGAATGACTAATTTGTATACACCCCAGATAAACGACATCCCCACTACTGTGACTTTATCTAACATCACATTCACTAACAGTGAAATGGATCTCTTGAATAAAGGTATGAAATTTAATTGGCCCAATCCTAATAAGTCTGATGACCTCATCACCAGTATTGCCGAAGTTGACTCTATTATTTTAAAACTTCCCATCAAACATCGAAATGACGTGAAATACAAAATAAAGAAGAACCTCCCCTCTTTCGTTAAAGATTTGAAATCGAAGTCATTACCAAAACTTAACAAACAGATAGCCGAGATAAGAAACAAAATCAAGAATAATAATATAATAGTTACAAAAGTGGACAAAGGCCCCACAATGGTACTACTAAATAAAGATGAATATATTAGAAAAAACGAAGATTTCTTTTCCACTGAAACGTATAATATAGTGGAAAAAGATGCCATATTAAAAATCCAACGAGACCTGAAGAACTTGTTAAAACAGTCTTCTTTCATTTTACAAGAACAGGAACAGCATAAGCTCACCATTATGAACCCTAAGTTACCCACGGACAGAGCTCTATTGAAAATACATAAGCAGGAGATACCAATGCGCCCAATTATAAATTGTAGAAATAGTCCCACGTACAATGTTTCAAAATGTTTGCACCGTTTCCTATGCAAGCATTTCAAATTCAATAATCAAGCCTATATAAAGAACTCCGTCGATTTCTGCGAAAAACTGTCTACCCTCTCTAAAGAACCAGAGAAACAAGAAAATGCCACTTGGTCCTTGTTTCAGTGATGGTGAAATCCTGACATTCACCTCCCCGCAGAACAGAGGGAGCAACGACTGCATATAAAAATTATATTTTATAAGCAGGCGGCTAACGAATGAAGGGTCCGATTATCTCCCGGAATAAGGAGATCCCCTGTACCAAGTGCCAACAGTCTCCGAGAGTGGATGAGCCGGTATGGGTAAGGGCACCCTATTGTTCTGGGGACAAGAAATTGTTCCCAAAGTAGGAGGAACCAAATTGGTCAACGGCATTAGGATGCAGAAGGCAACAGGAAACCACTGCATTAAAGATCCTGAGAGATATTCCAATAAATCCACACGGCATGGCTGCAACGTCAAGATCAGAGCTGGCCGTGTAGATCATCTACCTCCATTTGGAGACGACGTCTTAAGAAGATCCACATTAACAGACATGTTATGGTATCATACGATATTACTAGAATGTATTCGAACATACCCGTAGATGACACAATCAACATCGTAAAAACTAACCTAATGAAACACAATACTCTAAGCAGATGCAAAATAGATGATTTCATTAATTTACAGCAATTCGTACTTAACAATAATTATTTCACTTTCAATAATAAAATTTACCATCAAAAAGGACTAGCAATGGGCGACCCAATCTCCGGCATTCTCGCTAACATCTTGATGGACGATTTGGAAACCAATTCAATAACCAATAAAATTAACAGCTTACAACTCTGGCTAAGATCATAGACAGACAATTGAATAGCGACAACGTACTTACGTTCCTCAACAACCTTAACAACGATAGTAAGTTCACTAAGGAGGACGAGGTCAACAATTCCTTAAACTTTTTAAATTTAACTTTGACTAGAGACAACAGAAAGTTCATTTATCAACTTTACAGGAAACCATCTGCCACTCCTTTAACAATAAAAAATGAATCATTGCACCCCCAATCCCACAAGCAGGCAACATTTTACAGCTTGGTTTACAGGGCCTTGAACATTCCTTTTTCTTATACTAATCGATAAAAAGAACTACGTTTCATCAAAGAATTAGCCATACTGAACGAATGTAAATCTGATATGATCACTAAAATCATTGGTAAAAGAATAAAACTACATTAATCCCTGAAAAAACCAAAAGAACAAATTTTGCTTCTTTTACGTTCACCAATCCAGCCATTTACAATATCGCCAAACCATTAAGAAAGCACAATATTAACATTGCATACCAGACCTGTAACATTTTCTTCATTTCCAACTCCATTAATACAATTTACGACAAATTCTCAAACTTGGGAATATATAGACTCAGATGCACACATTGCAATTTTTCATATATGACGGACAGACCGGCCACAGCTTTAGAATAAGGTATTTAGAATATTATAACGCCTTAAAACACAGAAAACATTCCGCCATGAGTATCCATATGAGGGAAACGGGGCATACTTTCAGTACTATCGATCAGCATATGCATATACTAAAATACACAAACAAAAGTAGTCTAATGACCGGGTATGAAAACGCTTTAATTTCCTTGGACCATCATTATAATAAAAATAGAAATTCAAATGATATCTCGGACATCAATAGTCCCATAGTTGAGCAAATACCCAATCTAATCGCTAATTTTGGTATCAATGCCAACAACTTCATGAAAATCTTCCACTATAAACATGCTTTTAATCCACCGGTAGCAACAGGAGCTACTCCTACTTCACCTCCTCGCACTGCATCTCCACTCCCAGCTCACAACTCGCGGAGCGCCCCGCCCTCCTTTCCCCTTCCGCCATCTTCCCCACCTCTACGATCATATTCGTACAACACACGGAGCAACAAGTTACAATTCGTTTTTCAACCAACATATGTTGATTAAGACATCTATAACAAGATAGCAGTCCACAATAGTTCATTTTATTGTGTAAAAGTGTTCCCAACTATAAACAGTTTAATGCCATCGTACGAGGATTGTGCTCATCGTTCCGTACGAATAATCATCCACAGCAACGTATCAATAACATTTCATATCATTCACCTACACTTCAAGCTATTTTAATGGTCAATAAATGTTTTAATAGACATATTATATTCTTACTGATTTTTAAATTGTTGTAATTAGTTTTATTGCTGTATTATTAGACGTTTTTACATTATATGTACTGGGATCAGGACCCTGACCTACCTTGAATTAGGTTATTCTGGCTGATGATGCTCACAAAGCATGAGCGAAACATGTCCTAATTTTAATATCCATTAATGGTTTTGCTAGTTGCTGTATGTCGCACCGACACAGATAGGTCTTATGCCGATGATGGGACAGGGCAGGGCTAGGCTTGGGAAGGAAGCGGCCGTGGCCTTAATTAAGGTACAGCCCCAACATTTGCCTGGTGTGAAAATGGGAAACCACGGAAAACCATATTCAGAGCTGCCGACAGTAGGGTTCGAACCTACCATCTCACGTTAATGGTTTTATAACAAATATAAAGATTACTATGTATACGAAAGTTTTTATTATTGTAACAACTTCTTATTCTGAATTCCAATAGGGCTTTATATTGAGATTTACAACTTGCAGTCTTGAGATTCCCAAAATCTCTTCGCTTAAAGATCGATGATTCAGATATAGAACAAGTCAGTCTTTCACTTACCCAAGGTCAGAAGATTACAGACGATGGAAGGTGCACCACTGAAGTTAAATAGCATATTGCTCAGGCAGAAACAGCTTTTATGCAGAGATTGCTGTGTACCAGTCAAATTAATCCTTCCCTCCAAATGTGAACACTAAATGTATTTGTATTTTTGTATGCCCATGAAATGTGGACACTAAATAAAAATGAAAAGAACTGTCTTGAAGTGTTTGAGATGTAGTGCTATTGTAAAATGATAAATGTAACGTGGAGAGATAAGATGTTGAACACCAGAGTTCCAGATACTGTGAACCAACGGAGATCATTCCTTCATACAATCCGTAACTATCATCTTAGATGGTGGGGTCACACAATGCGCCATTCCAATTTAATGAGAACTATGGCAGAAGACTTCACTGAAGAAAAAAAAAAAAAAGAAATCCATGAAGAAGACCTAGAAATATCTTCCTTAAACATATTCTAATTGACATCCTAACTGGTGTAAAACCTTCAATTATTATGTTTAATACATTTTAATTATATTTTATTAAATGCTAAATTATATTTTATTAAATGTTAAATATGACTAGTATATGGTTTCCCTGTAAATATGTATTATAAAATCTGTATAACCTTTTGTGTATAAGTTTAACCTCAAAATCTATATAGTCGAAAGCAGTAGAAAACTCTATAATGTTCGTATATTAGATTTATTCTACTATAATTTGTATATATGAAGGGTTTTGGAAACTTATTGTAAGGCTTATTATCCAGATACATATAGAGACATTAGGAATGTTGGAGAGAGTTCCATGTGTATTGGTAAACAGTAACAAAAGTTCGAGTACTCCATTTGACTAGCTGGTCAATCAATGTTTCGAGTGTGTTCCATCAGAGTGTTGTAAGAACCCTTCCAGAAATCAATAAATCTAGAGGGTTGATCGAACCGTATATATATCGAGCTGTCAGTCAGTGAGTCAATCAGGTTAGACTTGAAGGGAAGTGATGGACTGCGAGTGACTGTTGGGCTCCGAGGTGGAGTCGGTGAGTTCAAGAGAGTGCATGTTATAGTGCGCAAGTCAGTGTTGTCGATATCTGTACTTGTCAGAAACGACTTCAGGGTACTCTGCTATTAAAGTGTTGTTGTGTCACCTGCTACTATGTATAATTGTGTGTTGTGACTTACAGTGACAATAAAGTGATTTACACAAGGAAGTGAACGTGTTCTCGTATGGTATTTATTTCCGTCAAATAAAATCGCATTTGAGAATGATAAATTGGTGATCGCGACAGGATAGACCAGGACACTTCAAGACTCGGCAATGAAGATCGACCAAATGACTGTGGTAATGTTATCGAAAGTGCTGGCATCCCGAGGTTTGCAAGTATGAAGAATGCAAGTATGATAGATTATAGTATCCCGAGGTTTATCGACGGCTGGAAGCAAAGCGGACAAGAGAGGCTGCACCAGGATTTGATAGAGAACGAAGAGGACTCAGGCAGTATCGACTTCGAAGTCACCTTGGAGGAAGAAACCAATGACCACGTAAGCATTATGCTTGCACAACTGACTGCTTTGATTCAGGCCCAGTCTGAAAAAATCGAGGCCCAATCCAAAAAACTCGAGTGGAAAATCGAGGCCCAGATCCAAGAAATAAAGGACCAAACCAATTCCATGGACAACGAAGTGCGCTCTCTCAAAACTGAGGTGATCACTGACGTTGTTCAGGATAACAATGAACTGGACGGGAAGCGGTCCGAAGTGATGCTTGTGGAGTCCGTAGTTCAAGGCCCAGCGGAAAAAGCGAGTGCCCTGTGTGAAAGTAAGACAGCTCTGGAGAGACAGGTGAAACCTGCAAGCAGTCATGGTGGCTTCGGCGTCGTGAAGATGGCAACTCCATGTGACGACGGGATCATTGTAGCGATGGCAACAACACGGCCAGGGGGCCCCCCTCAAGGAGATGGAGAACCAATGAGGTCCGAACCAACAACCAACAAACGAGGGTGCCACCTGACCAGAACACTAGTCCCGGCACAAAAACACATGCCGGTAGGAACATTGAATTCTGCACCCCGGAAAAAGAGGAGACTCAACAGGGCCAAATCCGCGACATGCAAGCCTCTTCCGTGCATCACACCAGTGGACTACGAAGACGCCTGGGCCCTGAAAGAACACAAAGGTGCGAACGAAGGGAAAGTCGGTGGAGCTTCGACCACCATGCAAGCACCTGCGGATCATTGCCACCGGAAACAAGGACACCTTGGAATAATAACAATAAATTAACTTACTGTTATTATTCCAATCAAATATCAATACGGATCAAAAACGATATTTATCGCATGTAACAAGGACACCGTCGGCCAGACCCAGCGGATCCCCCATGGAATGGTAGTGACCACCGATCGAACTATGTGGCTGCGAAACGTGTACTGCAACAGCGCCAACGAGAAGACAGTGTGATTAAGGTAGACATAGATATAAGGACACCTAGATATAATTTAAGACCTAGAGTAAGGAATCTCCAGGATAGATATTGAAGGTTTTAGGGGGATAATTGTCGTAGGTACGACATCGTAACTGGTGTAAAACCTTCAATTATTATGTTTAATAATATATTTTAATTATATTTTATTAAATGCTAAATTATCTTTTATTAAATGTTAAATATGACTGGTATATGGTTTCCCTGTAAATATGTATTATAAAATCTGTATAACCTCAAATACGTATTGTGTATAAGTTTAACCTCAAAATCGATATAGTCGAAAGCGGTAGAAAACTCTATAATGTTCGTATATTAGATTTATTCTACTGTAATTTAGTATATATGAAGGGTTTTGGAAACTTGTTGTAAGGTTTATTATCCAGATACATATAGAGACATTAAGAATGTTGGAGAGAGTTCCATGTGTATTGACAAACAGTCACGAAAGTTCGAGTACTCCATTCGACTAGCTGGTCGATCAATGTTTCGAATGTGTTCGATCAGAGTGTTGTAAGAACCCTTCCAGAAATTGATAATTCTAAAGTTCCGTTTTTATGAGTTTCGACTTGACAGTTAGCCGGAAGTCAGCCGGTGGTGCAAAATTGCTACGAATACAAGGAGCTGATTCACGATACACAACATGAACTGAAATCTAAATGCTGAAATACAAGTCCATAATCAGTTATTCTTTGTAGCAACATACATGATTCAAGTAAGATCAATAATACACAACATATTTAAGATAAGGCTACAAGATAAGAATATGTCAATGCTCGAACAGATAAAACGCGAGAAAATTAAATTAAATTTCTACTCACCATGTAGAAGATCTCGCGTTGCTGTTAGATTCAGTTTCCCGTAAGGAAGGAAATAATCCTACAAAGCGTATATACCACTCGTTTCTGAGTCACTATCGACATTGTCATCGTCTCTTGAGGTTTCACTCTCGCTTGACCCTAAAGAGATAATAAAGTCTTCAACATAATTGTCTGTGATACTTTCTTTCTCCCAAGCTAAATCATCTCAGATTTCGTGTGTCTCCCAACGTTGGTCCAGTCCTCCGCACTTATACGGCCTACAGCTTCGAAAATACGTCTTTCAACTTCCGAAACTGTGAAGAGTCGGTTATTCTCAGCTACATAATCCTTCACTTGGCCCAAATCAGTTCTATGGCGTTAAAATGGCAATGGTATAGTGGAAGGTGAACTACTTTATGCCCATTTCTTCTGGCTATCCACCACATAAACCAGGCACTGGGGCTTGTTTTGTTTCAAGAGATGCGTAAGATCCCCCTTCCCAATGTCATCGTGAACTGAAATATTGTGCTCCTTCAATCATTTAATCAACTCATTCTTTCTGGCCCCCACTGCTGGTGCTTTGTCAAGAATGACTCCCTAACATTACAAACAATTCCCCGGACCTGAATCCTTAGTGGAGTACCGCATCCAAAGGGCTTTCTTCTCATGGGAGCTTCATCCTTAGACGTAGGTGTCGACATGATAGAATGTCAAAATCACACACGGGCCTAAAATTAACCTACTATATAACTACCAAACAAAATACTTTTTTTTTTTTTTTGCTAGGGGCTTTACGGCGCACCGACACAGATAGGTCTTATGGCGACGATGGGATAGGAAAGGCCTAGGAGTTGGAAGGAAACAGCCGTGGCCTTAATTAAGGTACAGCCCCAGCATTTGCCTGGTGTGAAAATGGGAAACCACGGAAAACCATCTTCAGGGCTGCCGATAGTGGGATTCGAACCTACTATCTCCCGGATGCCAGCTCACAGCCGCGCGCCTCTACGCCAACTCGCCCGGTAAAACAAAATATTAAACTAAGCTACTATATAAAATAGATCACCTGTTACACACTATTCACTACAATATAATGCGCTATACTATTAAAAATACTAAACAATACATTTATAAACTCTACACTATGAAATATAAATGAACAACAACCTAGCACAAAGACACACAAAGACCGCGAAAAGAAATGAACACAATACAACACACAGCTGATAGCACGTGGTTACAGTAAACAACACTGCTAACTGAGAACACGCTATATCGGAGCGATCGGCTGCCTATGACTGGCTATTGATTAATTCACTTACCCTCTGCCAAAAGGCAGCGCTCAAACATCAAGTCGAAACTCATAATAACTGAACTATAGAGGGTTGATCGAACAGTTTATATCGAGCTGTCAGTCAGCGAGTCATTCAGGTTGGACTCGAAGGCAAGTGATGGACTGCGAGTGACTGTTGGGCTCTGAGGTGGAGTCGGTGAGTTTAAGAGAGCGTATGTTATAGTGCGCGAGTCAGTGTTGTTGATATCTGTACTCGTCAGAATCGACTACAGGGTACTCAATAAGAAGATGTACAATATTATAGGGAAGGATCCACCTTTCAATACTCCGTAGTAAAAAGTAGTTACAACCTGTTTATTGGGACCGGTTTCAACACATTTCAAGTGTTGTAGTGTCACTTGCTACTGTGTATATTTGTGTGTTGTGGCTTACAGTGACAATAAAATTTACACAAGGAAGCGAACATGTTCTCGTATGATATTTATTTCCGACAAATAAAATCGCATTTGAGAACGATAAGGCACAGAATTATTTTTCAATGAAGAAAACGGCAAATGACATCAAATATGGAAATGTTTCATAGCAACTGATCAGTTTTAGGACTGTAAACCGATGATGATGAGATATTGATGAACAGAACAATGGAAGTTCAGTGTGAATCTGTGTGTGGTTTGGTTATGAACAGTACAAACTGAGAAAGGAGTTACAGGGCCTCGTTATAACATATCAGGGTTTTTTTAATGTTATATTGTATACTAAAAATTAAAGTAGAAACAACAATCAATAAACAACACAATTCATTATTTTCTTAAGGACAAAATGCTCCAACTGACAACAGAATACACACAGAGAATTTTCAAACCCAATGAGAATGAAAAGTCTTTTTGAAGATGATAAATTGCTATTCTAAAAGCAAAAAAAAATTCTTACTTTGAATTTTCTTTTAATGTAATTTCTGGTTTGTAACTCTGATTCCCTTTCCAGTTCAATTTTGATTTCCTTACCAATTGTTGTTGTTATTATTATTATTAACTTTATTGGCCACATTGGACCACTTGAGTCTTCCATGTACAATTTTTCTTCGAAGGTTGTACTGTTTGATTCTTCTTATCTGCCCAGTACTTCTTCATTCGTTCTGATCGCAGTGTTCTTAATTCGTCTGAAATCTCTACAGGCCTTCTGTGCATCATTTCAGTTGAAAATTTGTGATTGTTATACATACTGTTTACATAAAGAGAAGGAGAGAAAAGCAACACAACTGCCTCACTCCTTTCAGGATAGTTGCTTCTCATTTACATCCCAGAATGTTACCACAGCACTATGATCCTGATACAAATTGCAGATGATGTTGATTCTTTTGTTGACACCTTCAGAATTTCAAAAATGCTTGGTCCAGTCACTGAATGGCCTTTCCAGATGTACAAATGCCACACATGAGGACAAGGGCTTGCTGTCTTCTATAACTATATATAGGGTGTTCCCAAACATATGGGAAGTAAAAAGGGGGGTGGGGGGTGGTAGTACACCCCAAACCAACACAGAGTCCCTATGAACATATGCTCTACAGTTGGACCATTTATGAGCTACACCTGTTTTAGTTATTAGATGGAATGGAAGAATAGTTTGCAGTTAGTACTAAGTTTGGAGTCAGGCATGCCGCAACAGATATTGCAGTACTTTATTTATTTATTTATTTATTTATTCAGGATCAGCAACAGCATAACGCCGAATTACAACGATCTGAGCTATGTACAATAGATATGAATCTAAAATGAAAGATATATAAATACTTACAAAGGACACGAATATACACAATAAAAACGGTACAATCATATATAATACATATTTACATAAACAACGTTATTAACAAAGAAAAATACATTTACAGTAAATACAGGAGCAGAACGGGAAAGAACAAGAAGGAAAACTAAGTTATATGATAAATATCATGACAGAAGGAAGGAAACGTTACGAAGAGATCTAGGTTGTTGTTGATAGATAATGTATTAAACATTGCTGGAATACGTACCGAAAGGGACCTTTGGGTGAGAGAAAGCCGGGAGTAAGGAGTATGGAATAGGGTCTTCATTCTGGTATTACGGGATGGGACGTGGAGGGGAAATAAGGAAGCTAAATCTGGAGACCTAAACAGACCATTAACTGCTTTGTATAGCAGCTTTAGGTCGGCTACTTTCCTCCGAGCAGAAAGAGTCTTGAGGATCAGTTTCCCAAGCACTTGGATAGTGCTTAGATTGCGACATGCAGGGACCCTGGCTCTGACGATAGCACAGAAAAAAGATTGTACACGGTCAAGTTGGCTGAGGTTTGAAGAAGCAGAAATGGACCAAACTGGAGAGGCGTATTCAACAATAGGTAAGATACAGGAGACGTAGAATGCTCTGAGGGCATTTGCATCTGTGATGTCAGAAAACCTGTACAGTAAACCAAGGAGTGACATAGCACGTGAGGTAACCCTGTTTATGTGCGAGACAAACAACAATTTAATGTCAAAATGCACTCCTAAGTCTTTTTGATTGTCAACAAGAGCAATCGGTTGGTTCAGTAGGTGATATTCTTGTAGAACGGGGGATTTACGAAGTGTGAACGAAATGGTGGAACACTTGGAGGGATGAGGTTTAAGACGCCATGTAGTACACCAACCTGATAGTGAATCAAGTGCATTTTGCAATTGGATTGTATCTGTAGGAGAATCGATCTGCTTGAAGATTTTACAATCATCAGCAAAGAGCAGTATTTCACATGAATGGTGGGAAACAGTATCGATAAGATCATCAATAAACAGGGCAAAAAGAAGTGGACCTAGGACACTACCCTGCGGGACACCAGAGAGGGTGGTGGTGGGAGAAGACGCTGTAGTTTTTTGCTCAGAAAGCTATTAATTAGAGCTAGGAGTCTCCCATGAACGTTAAACCGTTCAGAAAGTTTGTGTGCAAGAAGCCTGTAATCCACGGTATCAAAGGCCTTCACGATGTCGATATAGCATACATCAAGTTGAGAGCCCGCGTGGATGGCAGACGTGGCATGATGGAGGAGGATAGCCAAGTTAGTTACGCAGGAGCTTCCAGGAAGGAAACCATGCTGCTGAGGGGATACATAGGAATTTGTAAACGCAAGCAAATGCTGATGGATGATCCTTTCACAAATGATTGATAAAGCAGGTAATAGAGAGACCGGGCGATAATTTGCAATATCCGACCTCTGTCCACCTTTAAGAACTGGTGTGATATACGCAAGTTTCCAGGAGCTCGGAAAGTAGCCGACTGAGAAGCACCGATTGAATATCACACTAATAGGGTATGAAAGACTTACTGCTGTATTCCTAAGGAAGATAGGACTGAGACCATCAGGACCAGTGGGTTTATTTTCTGACAAAGACGAAAGTTGGGAGTACACTTCAGATTCAGTGGTAGAAATATTACTGAGGCTATGGGAAGTAACAGGTTTGATTTTAGGAAACTCAGCATACCGCACAGGTTTAACAAAATTAGAGGTAAAATATTCATTAAATAATTCAGATCTATCTGCTCCACTGGCTACAGACTGGTCCCAGGTTACTACTTCCGGTGTTCGTTTATTATCTCTTCTGTTATTTATAAGTGACCAGAACCTTTTACTGTTGTGTTTTACTTCAATGCAGGCTCCATTAATATAGTCAGAGTAATCCTGCCTTAATAAGTACTTGTGGTGTTTGCGAAGGTCCGAGAATATTTTATAATTACTCTCGGAAGGCGCATTCTTCCATTGTCTCCAGGCTACCGATTTTTGTAGTTCAGCACTTTTAGTATCACTCTTCTTCCATGGAGGGAATTTTCTGGACATCGAACGAGTAGGAATGAGGTCCCGAATCACAGCAAGCGTCCAATCATAAAATAAATCCACCGCATCTTGAACTTCACCCACATGCAACAAATGCCATGGTAACAGGGATATGGTACGATTCACAGTCTGACAGTCAACTTTACGCCACACAGGCACAGAGCTCCTAAGGACAGGTCGATGACATCTCGGAGCACGGGGAGGGGTGAGAGTGAAAGTTGCTTCAAACGACTTGTGGTTGGAGTTAAAAATATTTCGTCCCACAGAAACAGATGAGGGCTCGTTATAGGAAAGCAGGTAGTCAAGAAGACTATTTCCGCAGGTGTTTTCCAAGACGTGCTGTTTGAAGTTCAGTCCAGTAATATAGTGGTCCATATACCATTTGTCAAGGCTATTAGAAGGCTGACCTAATGAAGGGGAAATCCAGGAGACAGACAGATTAAAGTCTCCTAGTACGACAATGTTATCTTTGGAATGAACGGCTTTAAGCACAGAGGAAAGAAAAGCTTCAGAATAGCTGAGATAAGAACGAGGTGGTCTATAGAAACATGCAAAAAGATATTTTGTGTTATGAAATGTAACTTCAACCCAAACAGCTTCACAGTCATTCATCAGGTCGGAGTGTAGGGTCGCATGCCATTTAGATTTGACAGCGATTAAAACACCCCCTCCCCGGGATCCTGTTCTACGATCGGCCCTGAATAAGGAAAACTCTTTTGAGAGTGGGATTTCAGAGTCTAACACAAAATACGTCAACCAAGCTTCACCTAAGGCGATAACGTCGAAAGCAGCTAATTCTTGAACATGAAGTTCACAGTCTGTAATCTTATTTTTTATGGACCTGATATTTTGACAGTACACGGAGAACTCATTATTCATTGTCAGCCCAGGGTTAATTTGTACATCACCAGACAGGAGTAACAGTGTTAGTAAGAAACTTAACGGGGAACGGCGCGCATGACAGCGTAATTTCAAAGAATCGTGGGTCGATGTTGGGACCTTAAGAAAACAAGACAGGTTAGCCATCGGTAAGGAAGGAAAATAAAATTTACGATCCGAAGTTAACCAGACTCCTGTCTGTGAGAGGGCGAAGGAAGTTTCCACGTTCCATTGTATACCTGCAGGCCCTGAAGGCGGATCACTCACAGCAGTTGAGGACGCCGGCCCCGTAGTGTGCGTAAGCTTGTCACACCCCGACCACGTGGCGCACAAACACAATCTCATTGTTTTCACCATTATATCGTCACATATCGCACACTCACTACACTCCACATCATCACTAAATTCCTGGGAAGAAATTCCAACACAATTCGAGACAGCAAATCCTTGATTAACCACACATATTACTAAAGTAGCACAGAGGATACCCACACTGAGATATTCGCTCGCCGCCATCTTACTGACCAGCATATGTAAGAATGTTGCCATTGAATATGTGGAAAGTCTGGAGTGTTCAAAAATGCCCGAATATCAATGAGTTAATAAATTAATTTATTCCTTTAATGGAATAATATTATTTTTCCAACTTTCAATATGTATTTCACAATTTAATCACAGTTTAAATAATAAGTCACGTACTGCAGAATAGTTTCAGTTGTTTGTGACCTTCCTCAGCAACAAATACATAAAATTTACATTTAACAATCAATGGCTCTATACAGGGTGTTCGCAAACATGTGAGAAGCAATCAAGGGGGTAGATAGTACACCCCAAAACAATACAAGTCCCTATAAACACTTTGTTTACAAGTTACAGACAATCTAAATTTTTTATGTAGCTGAGAAAGGTCACAAACGACCAAAACATGTTCTACATTCTGAGATTTATATTTTAATCTGTGATTAAACTGTAGATTACAGGACCAGCAAGAATCAAACGGTGGCACTTCAAAGAAAAAGAGACCGATGTTATTGCTCAAACAACATTGCCACCAACTACTACAGTCAAAGAGAGCTAGATCAAGCTGAAGGAGGCTGCTCATGACAATGCACGTACTGTTCATGGAACAAAAAAACCAGAATGGCAAAAAAATGACAAAGATACATGGCTTTGGAATGACAAGGTCAGAAATGCGGTACAAAAGAAGAAATGGCTTTACCATGAGTTCCTTACTAACATGAGAGCATCACGTTGGAATGCATACAAGATAGCCTGTAGTGACGCAAAAGTCAAAGCTACAACAAAACTGCATATTTTGCAGATCTTTATGCAAAACTTGATCTGCAGGAAGGCGAGCGATAATTATACTACTAACTAAAGTGAGGCATCGCAAAACAGAAGACATAAACTGCTTCTATGGCATCAGTGATGGAACAGGAAACTTACTGGCTGATTGGAAGAAGGCAAGAGAGTGGTGGCAGAGCTACTTTGAGAAGATCTCAAATGAGGAATTTTCCCATCCACTAATTCCAATCATTGCCAAATTTGTGAAAGGACCTGTCAGAGAAGCTAATGGCCTGGACAATCTTCCAGTAGAGCTCTGGTACTCTCAACAGTGAGGTGTGACGACTCTTCAAGCAGATCATTAACAGGGTTGAAACACCCGACTGAGTGGCAATGGAGCATCACGTACCCATCTTCCCATCTTCAAAAAGAAGGGGATACCAGCTGAATGTGCTGATTACTGCCTGATCCATGCAATGCAATGAAGGTTTTCAAACGTGTTCTTGATAAAAGGATTTGCGAGATCGTTGAACTTTCCAGAAACCAAGCTGGATTTGTGAGGAATTGTGGCACAACTGATGCAATCCATGCTGCATGGTTCTTGGTTGATAAACATTGTGAGAAAACAAGCTGATCTGTCTTGCTTTCCTGGACCCTGAGAAGACCTTTGATTGCATACTGCATAACCTCATATGGCTAGCACTGTGAAAGCATAGTATACCAGAATATCTTGTCAACTGGGTGCAGCTGCTTTAAGTAAACCCAAGGAGCTACATTAAAGGCAGCCACAGGAGCATCCAGTGACTTTCTCACCACCGTTGGCGATCAGTAAGGTGCATCTCTTGCTCATTCTATGTAACAGTGGACCTACACCGACCTTTGACATGGAAACTTCTCTATGCCGACGATGTCACATTGGCCTCGGACACCTAAGTTGATCTGCAACGGCAAACCCAAGAATGGAGCGATCAGCTGGCACAATACAGCTTGCACCTCATAAAAAGACTGAATATATGAAGTCTGATCCATAAGCAATCGGAAACATTCAGGCAGATGGTGAGAACCTGCTGTGAGTGACAAGATTCTAGTATCTTGGTTCCACGATTGTTGATGATGGACAACTCACCGAAGAGGTCAATGCACGGATAACCACAGCCTGGATGACATGGCGCACAATGACCGGTGTTATCTGCGACCAGAGGATGAAAAATAATCTCAAATAAAAAAACTATTGTATTGCCATCCGACTTGTTGCACTGTAGGTTGCGAATGTTGGCCGAATACAACTGAGACAGAGCGCTGACTGGATGTCATGGAGATGAAGATGCTGAGGTGGAAAGCTGGTGTCACTAAATTGGATCGCTTCTCTAATTTTAATTTCGTGTGGCTATTTCTAGCTGAGTGCAACCCTTGAAAGGCAGACCCTCCGATGAGGGTGGGCGGCATCTGCCACATGTAGGTAACTGCGTGTTACTGTGGTGGAGGATAGTGTTGTGTGTGGTATGTGAGTTGCAGGGATGCTGGGTACAGCACAAACACCCAGCCCCCGGGCCATTGGAATTAACCAATGAAGGTTAAAATCCCCGACCTGGCCGGGAATCCGAATCCGGGACCCTCTGAACCGAAGGCCAGTACGCTGATCATTCAGCCAACGAGTCGGACGCTTCTCTAATGAAACCATCGGAGAGAGATTTGCCGTTGCACCTATTCCAGACAAAATGCGTGAGTCGTCTACAATGGTTTGACATATACTAAGGACAGGGGCCAAATAACCTCAGCCTTCCAATAAGTAACCAGGGGAAGCTGACCCCTACAGAGCGCCTCCTCGGGTGACAGATAGGGGGCCCCTACAGAACATAGGGCTGGTTGAAATACCCAATACAACCCGCGCACCAACATGTAGCCCAATTCCTGGGGGCTTTAAAACACCGGGACACTCTCTCTCCAGGTGTCATAAATATGGAGGGCCCTTGCCCTGGGTTACGCGTGAAGACCTCAACGGCATCTATGGAGGAGAAGATGGACTCGGTACGGTGGAGATGGCGGAAAGGGCAAACCCGTAGCGTCTGTACTCCAGAGGAGTGGTTACAAAAGGCGTCTGACTCCATGTCCGGGGCGGCCTAATTTGAACCTGGCAAAAGGTAAAAAAATGCCTTTGGGAGTGGCAAACCCATCATACCAGACAGCCTATAAAATGAGTATGAGTGAATTAAGGCCTCAGAAAATGCAAGGACATCACCCTGAAGTGACGAGCAGTTCCCGGTGCTCTGGGGGAACTGTGAGAAACAGGCTACCAGATATCACAAGAATCGGCATCATCAATCTCATGATTTTGAATGGCAAGGTATGTAGAAGAACTGACAGGGTATATGGAGAAGAAAGACATAACAATGATGGGAACGAGTGATACAAAATGGAAGGGGAAAGGTCAAAAAGAATTGAATAAAGGGTAGAGAAAATGAATATTGAATTTTAACGACCGTATTGTAATCGGAATCGACTTTCAACCTATTAGGTCGTGTTATTAGTACTGTTGAAGGGATGTTAAATACAGAACGAAAATAGCCAACCGGACACCAGTGGGATCCGAACCCACAACCTCCCGTTTTTGCGTCGGTTGCTCTATAGTGCCAGACCTGTAGCATAGATTCTTTCCAACAGAACAAAGATGATCTAGGCCACCATAGCTCAATTGTCAATTTCGGATATAGAATATATTGGAGTGAGGGAAAGATGGCAACAAAAGGTGTTGGTGTTATATTGAGAGAAGAACTAGCACAAAATGTGGACAAAATGACCAGATCAGTGCAGGATAAAGTTAGACTTGGACTTGAGAGTGAAATCAAGGATTTTATACAGGTTTATGCACCCCAATCAGGGAATGCACATGAATGTTAAGAAGAGTTTCTAGAGGAACTGGAAAGTTGTAGTGAAGACAAAGAGGTTATAATAATGGGAGACATGAATGCACATGTTGGAAGAGACAGGCAAAAGAAGAGATGATTGGCCCCTATAGTTATGAAAACCAAGATGAAGAAGGAGATTTGGTAATAGATTTTTGTAGAAGGAATGGATTGTTGGCAATACGTGGTTTAGGAAAAAGAACTCACCAAACATACCTAGATGTGCTTGGGGAGATAGAAAGACAAAGACAATGATTGATCTTATTTTGGTGGAGAAGGAGAAACATAAACAACTGGAAGATGTGACAGCAATACCAAGAGCAGATTTTGAAAGAGACCGTAAAGTGGTGGTAGCCACTAGCAAGATTTGGTAAAATAACGAAGTTACCCGGTGATAGAAAAAAGGGAAAGAAAAATAAAGGGATGGAAGTAACAAGAGAAAGAAATAAGGGAAAAGTTTCAAGAGGATCTGAAAAAAGAAATTCCCAAAGATGACGTGAACAGTGTGGAAGAGGAATGGACATGTTTCAGAAATGGATTTGTAAAGTGTGCAGTAAACACCTGTGGAAGACTATCAGGGAGGAAAAAGGAAACCCCTTGGTGGAACAGCAGGGTAACGGAAGCAGTTAAAGAGAAACAAATGGCTTGGAGGAAGTGGACAGGCAGCAATAGTACAGAGAATTGGCAAAAATATAAAGAAGCCAAAAAGGTATGTAAGAAAATAGTACAAGAAGAGAAACAGACGAGCAGGGAAAGTATCACAGAAACTTTACAGGAAGATATAAAAGGAAGTAAAAAGGTTTTGTATGGTTTGGTGAAGAAGTTTACGAAATAGAGAAGATACAAAATTTGTAAAAACTGAAACAGGGCAGATATTAACACAAAGAGATGACATACTAAAAAGGTGGGAAGAATACTTCTCAGAATTGCTAAATATTAAATACAGTGAACTGGTAGACGAGAAGAAGGACGTTTAATGTTCCGCGCGAAGCAATGCTGTTTATACTCGTCATCTATGCAGTCTTACACCTTAGTCAGAGTTACTGGTTGTAGCAGGAAGTTGGTTGACCTTTTTGAGATAACCCTCACGTTGAGTGTACTCATGTTTATCTTAGCTGTTTTAGCGGGAATATCTCAGCACTTCCTCGCGCGTCAAGTCGGTACTTGAGATTCCAATGCAGTGCGTGTCGTTCGTACCGAGTGTAGTATAATGGCTTATAAAACAAAGTTTCTTACAGAAGATTAATTATTAGATATTGTTCACAATGATTATTCTGGTGATGAACTTATCTTTGCCTGTCTTCACAATCTCTGTTTAATGTTCTTATGAATTTCATCTATGACTATGATGAATGGTATGGAACTATCCTCTCCCCCCCCCGCAATTACACCGCCATCAGCAAGAAAACCAGCCATGCTGTAAACATGAGAACACATGAGCACGTGCTCATGTTAACATTTATTAGTTGATGCTATTACAGAACGCCTGCGTGGAGACATCAAAATAGTTCATTAGCCAGGTCGTAATACAATGCAATCCTACATGCACCATGTCCAAAATTTATTATATAATTTCAGTCAGAATAATACGCAAGAACCAATTCATAGTCATTAATATAAGCAAGCGATTCAATCTAAAGAATGCCATATACCCATGCCCTTATGCTTATTCTCGCCATGTTGAATCTCAAGCCTCTATGACATCGTCCGTTCACGCCATACTGGATCCTGAACCACAAAGACATCGTCCGTTCGCGAAGGCTCGACTGAAACCTTACCTCCATTGAGTTGGCGCGGAGTGTGGTAAACGGATATGTTATACGTAATGAAGGGAATGGTTGAGATTTCCCGAAACATGTATGGTTTAATTAATAATGTTTCTTTCATTTAATGAGTGTATTGATCAAGGCGGATTTAAATAAACTATTATAAATAGTTATATTATACATTCAGACCAGTCAATACGGACCAAACACAATATTAACCTATCATGGTTAAGTTTATTAACAGTAATAGTAAAACTCGTCAAAGTCAGGACATCAACAAGGCTCTGGTGAGTGTAACAGCTGTAATGTGGCATGTCTTTTATCACGAGGTGACGGAAGGGCTGAGATTCTGGGAACTGGACTGTCTGTACGATATGACTGTTGACCGTCTTTATCATTAATCCAAATGATACAAGCAGCTGTGAGAGAGGAGAGAGAGGAATCTAACTTGAAATTAAATGATGATATGGATTACGAAGCAAATTATTCACTGAATACACAATATTCTTTGTTTACACTAGTTTCGGTTCTCTTGATGATGGCAGAATACTTCCCACGTTTGGGAACACCCTGTACAGAACCAGCATTATTTCAGGAGTTTCATATAGAGGTAATGAAGGAAAAAGAATTCCCAATTTCAGAGCTATTTAAATTCTAGAGAAGCATTAAAGAATAACTGATCAAAACTTGTAACTTTAACAAAGCATCCATTTCCTTTAATTATTAAAGGTGTCAAAAAATTGATGAATAGTAATCTGAAGATACATGTGGGAAAATGATGAATACAAGGTTATTTTAAAATGCAGTCATGCTCATAGGATTTTTCAGCATAAGTAAATTATTAGTCTATGTCACTAGCTAGATGTGCTGGAATGTTGGAGAGAAAATCAAAGGAGGAGAAAATATTAACTCATAAACAATTCATGGCTCCTTCACCACAGCAATATGCTGTTTTGCTGCTGTTTGCAATTTGTGCACAAAAAACAACCACCACCACACACAACACAGTCATGGTTTCTCATCCACTAGATACTTCACTGATCTGACTCCTGCTTCTCTCTCTCTCTCTCTCTCTCTCTCTCTCTCTCTCTCTCTATGTATATATATATATACACATATATTTCCCCCCCCCCCTAGTGTCTAGTGCAATTTCTTACTTTAAATCATGTCTTTCATGTCTTATTACTATTATTTAAAAAAAAAAAAAAAAAAAAAAAAAAAAAAAAAAAAAAAAAAATCAATCCTTCCAAAAGCAAAATATGTAATGACTAGACTCATAGCTCTTACCTAGAAGCATGGCTTGCAGTAGTTACCCCAGCTGTTGCCCGTGCAATAGGTGTCGCTACAGCAGCTGATCGTGGGGCAGCAATGTTAGCAACTGCAGCTGCTCCTACAAATGAACACAAAGTCTTTAATCATGCTAGAAAAATATAACAAATGTTTAAAGACAAAATATATTCAATTAACTTTACAAATAAGGTTACTGACAGTATTACGTACAAGAAAGCAATTCAATATCTAGTATTGAACATTAAACATGTTTAATATTAAAACAGATGAATGATAAACACACAACATCACATGTGAGTGATACCAAAGCAACAATGCTTTGAATCTCAGTCAATAAAAGCAAAATTTCTGCAAAAAAAAGCCACACTCCTATGATTGCGATTATAAGACTAACAGGCATTATATCTTCTAAGCTTCCCTTTTAATCCTGGAATGGTTAAGTTTTAAGGAATATAACTATTCTTGAAACGATCTAACACAACTCTACATTAAGACATTCATGACCGATGATGACACATGTGCATCACATTCCGCGTCAAATATTAAAGACCGGGCGAGTTGGCTGTGCGGTTAGGAGCGCGCAGCTGTGAGCTCGCATCCGGGAGATAGTGGGTTCGAACCCCACTGTCGGCAGCCCTGAAGATGGTTTTCCGTGGCTTCCCATTTTCACACCAGGCAAATGCTGGGGCTGTACCTTAATTAAAGCCACGGCCGCCTCCTTCGCATTCCTAGGCCTTTCCTATCCCATCGTCGCCATAAGAACTATCTGTGTCGGTGCGACGTAAAACAAATACCAAAAAAAAAGGAAAAAGAAAAAAAATATTAAAGCTCATATTTCCCCCAGTATGTATGCAAACAAACGGACCTCTTATCTGAGTATTGTTGAGCTGTTGTTAAACATATGCTCCATATGGGCAGGGCCTTTTCACCAGAAGAAACTCCGACTTTGTGGGATAAACAGGCGTTCTGCACTTAATAACGATAATCTGGAAGCTCTCCTGAACGCTAGTGACAGTGACTGTATTGATAGTGTTGACAGCGTGAAAAGTGACTGTAACCAACTGAGTGAGAATTTTAACCCCGGATGTGTGTGTCGAGCATCTATTCCCAATTTTCACATTACAGAAGATGAGGATGTAAGTAATGTACCACCTCCAAATCTCCCACCAAATAATAAGGTAAGAATTCTGGAGTCATTTCTGATGATGATGATGCTTGTTATTTAAAGGGGCCTAGCATCTAGGTCACCGGCCCCTAATGGTACGAAATGTAAGAGTAATAAAAGCAGTGAAACGAGAACTAGTTTCATCTAAGGGAATTTGGTTGTACGCAGAATTAAGATTTTTAAAATGGTGTAATATTTGGCATTAGAAAAATGTTGAAAAGCAGATTGCAATTTGGGCATAGCATAAGCAATGTGGAGTATCCGAGCATTAAGTTTTCTATAATCAACGATAAATCGTAAAGATCCATCAGGGTTTATCGACAATAAAGGCTGGAGAGGCATGAAGAGGAAGGAATTATACTTTTGTCTTGTAGCATTTTTGGAACTAATTTAAAATTTTCATTAAAGGAGGGCTTAAAAAATAAGGGGATGAGCGAACCAGAGTGGTATCAATTAGGTCGACATGAGCCTTGAAATTTTTTTACTGTGCCAAGAACAGGAGTGATAACCTCAGAAAATTCAGTAATCAAAGATTCAATTTGATCAGAATGAATGTATTTTTTTAATGCTATTTGTTCGGGGCGTCAACCCATGTGGATCTTTTGCCCCTACTAGCACCATATTATATGAACCTGCGTGTAATTGGAATGGCGGTAGTGTGGAATGTTGTTTGTGAGGGACGTAAGATTAAGGATGTCACAAACACCCAGTCCCCAGGACAGGGATATTAATTATTACAATTAAAAACCCTCTGACCTGGCCGGGAATGAAACCCAAGGCCGCCGGGTGACAGGCGGACGCGTTGGAATAACTTCTGAAGAAAAATGACAAGAGATCATAGAATTCAGTGGATCAAGAATGAGGCCAGTATGAGAAAAAAAAAAAAAATACCCTAAGATAATAGGGGAAGATAAATCAGGAACAACAAGGAAGGTAAACGGACAGCGAAAATGTTGAATTTTAACAGTAAGGGAAATATGACCAAGAACATTAATAGGTTGATTGGAGGCCGAAACACAAAGGGAAGTAGAAGGAGAAAAATAAAGATGAGCAAAAATCTTTTGCAAAGATTCAAAAAAAGATAGAAACTAACTAAAGAAACAGCAGCCCCAGAATCAGGAACGGCAACTGAAGGTACTTTATTAATCGTCAAAATGATATGAGACCTACGAGGTGCGAAAGAAGAACACTCATTCGAAAAGGTTCAGGAAGAAAATTCAAGTGGCAATGAACAACCATTATGGGCAGAGTAGGGAAATGAACAATAGAAGAAGATTTTTTCCCATCGCTACGTCTACTGCCTAACGATGTGGGTAAAACGAGTTTCCTGAAGAGGGAGTAGCACAATTCCTAGAAATATGACCCTTTCATTTGCAACAGAAGCAAATAATTGGAGAACGAGTATTATCAGAAGAACCATTCATAGAAGGTAAAGGTAAAGAAATAGAAGGTTGAATAGGAGTCACAGGGGGTGAGATGGAGGAATAATAAGAGGTATCTCCCAAGGAATTTATTGCATGAAATTGAGCTAGATTATAGAACTGAAGCATGAAAGTAGGAGGACTAAGGGCGTTAAAAAGCTGCTGAAATGAAGGAGTAGCGTAAAATTGGACGATGGATTTTTTTTTTTTGCTATTTGCTTTACATCGCACCGACGCAGATAGGTCTTATGGCGACGATGGAATAGGAAAGGCCTAGGAATGAGAAGGAAGCAGCCATGGCCTTAATTAAGGTACAGCCCCAGCATTTGCCTGGTGTGAAAATGGGAAACCACGGAAAACCATCTTCAGGGCTGCCGACAGTGGGGTTCGAACTCACTACCTCCTGGATGCAAGTTCACAGCTGCGCATCCCTAACCGCACGGCCCATCGCCCGGTACGATGGAAATTATGTCATTTGCGGAATGAGCGATGTTTAAAACATCACTGTAGGTTGTAATCAAATCAAGATAATCGTGAGCAAGTTCCATGGGGAGTTGGTGGCGACGAATAAATTCAAGGCTGAGCTTATAACATATTTCGTATTGTACCCTTTCATTGCCCAGATTACTGAATATGGAAGTTTAAAGTCATCATTTGCCGTGGATAACGCTAAAATTCTCGTAGATCGAAAGGCAGAAAATACAAGTTAAATGGTACGAGCAAGTGGAATCAAAGAGGCCGTGACCGAAATAAATGTACTATTTTCAAATTGTTAAAAAAAAATCAACAGGGAGAACAATCGAATACTGAAAAAAAGCCACGGTGAAGATCAAGAGAATAGTTTCATGAAGGAAATCATCGTACTTTCAATAAGAATTTGCTAAATTGCTAAACTAAACTAAATTGCTAAACTGAAAGTAATACGGAATCTGATTGCCATATATCTCAAATATTTGGAATTTAAAGCAAGATAAATAGGAGGAGATAAAGTACAGTTGAATTAATACTGAAGTTCTACTGAAGAAAAGCGAGAGTTTCTCAGGAAACACATCTTAAGGAAACGATTATATTTAAAGTGAACTACCAAAAAAAATTAGACCTTCTTAAGCTACCATCATATCATAGAAACCTCTGTAGCGGTTAAACTGACGTCATATTCTCCCACAAAAAAAAACAACAACGTAGTAATAGTACACGAAGGCTTTGAAACCAAGAAGATGATATTAACATTGTCTTTGGATATGTCTTTCATGCATGTTCCTGAGATCGACATGATGGCTTGCTAAATCTAAGATGGGATTGGCGACTGGCGGACTTCAACCAATTCTACCCGTGAATACGAGCCCGACTGCCGAGACTCGCAGATGACGGAACCGAGGTCCAGAGAAGGGCGTACCCATGGAGTGATGTAAAAGAACAACGATCCTGGCTACAAGCACACAGAGAATAAGATAAGTGTCACTATTTATTCTAATTCATTTATGTTTTGTTAACTTGTAGTAAGTTGTTGGTTGATATTGTTTGTAAGGAATAGGTTGTCATATCTTCGTGAAGTGAATAAAATACGTAGTTTCAACGTAAATGAATTAATAATGACGCATTAAGGAAGGTTATAGGTAATCTTCCGAAAAAGATACAATCATATCCAAATGTAGAGAAAGGTGCGTATGTTAATGAAATGTTATGTTAGTAATATTTCAGTTCATTCTCAAGAAGCAATGCCAAAGATAGGGAGTTTTAATGAATTCGAAGTGTGATATGTGTTATAACAAATCTTAGGTTACCAAAGTCATAAATATCGACAATTTGTTGCCAATTTCAAATCAATATAGATTACATATGGTAATGTTTTGATAAGTGAAGTGCATATTACTAGGAATATGTTAGTTGTTGATACATGAAATATCAATTTTAAAGAGTTGAGAAGTTAATTGAGTTATGCGTTACCATGAATTGAATAAATAATATTTGCATTTGCGGCAATATAAATATATGGAGAGATATGGGGAAAGGGAAGTGTGATTAAGAAATAATGTTGTCTTGGATAATGTAGTTGATGAATTGTGATAAATATGAAGAGCTATACGAAAAGATTTTTATGTAAGGTTAATTTATGAGAGATCAGGTAACGCAAATACAGATCGAGGTTATAATAGATGCTAGTAATGACGTGAAATATGGAATAACCTATAATATGAGTTAATAGCAATTTGATATTGGACTTACGTGTTAATAGTAGATTATGGTCATCAGAAATAATCTCAAGTAATCTATAATTAACTTAGATGGCAATTTCTAAGGAAATTTCATATACTATTTAAGGTTTTAAGCTAATTTGAACTGAAATAGCAAATCACTGATTGGAAATATGACCTTAGAGCCTTCATTATGTTAGCCTATCACTGTTAAAGAGTTAGGAAGTTTATCCATGGTATTCCTTGTTGAGTTGCAATCATATGATTGATTCGTATGAAGTGATATGACAAATGCAACCTGTAAACAATATTATTGCAAAATTATTTAGGACAATCCTACCTATTTCTTGGGAAAGTATGTTGAATATGATTCTTCATGATATAAAATTTTTAAAATTATTTTGGTAGGTAGCCACTGAAAGCTACAAAATGTGAAACTAATCTTATTCTGCGTATGTTTAAACAAGTAAATAATCGTGAACATCGGACATGAATGAAAATTTCCACGAATCATTCTTAGTTGACTTGAAAACTTTATTTTCATATTATTGTGAGATTTCAAACCATTCAGACTATGTTAACTGAGTTATTTATTTTTCTCAACATTATGAATTCTTGATTTTTTTAATGCTTTAATAAGAAAACTAGGACGTATGAGAAGTAGTTGAAGTTAGGTCAAGATGATATTCATTTAACTAATTCAAATCCATATAGACTGATTGGAGACGAATTAAGTTTTGTTTAAGAAATCAAGACCTTGAAAGAGCTGATGATACATTACTTTTATTTATTGAAGGGATAAAATGAGGAAAAGCAAGAGAATGAATTAAAACCGAGACTGACAAAGAAATATTATTGTAAATAATGAAAAATAATTTAAGATATGATTTAACTTAACCATCATATTCTTTATTATTTGAATACATAATACTAAGATTTTTAATCCATTATTATTATTTTCATAGATTATAATATTATTATACGATAATCTCATGGTAGATAGTAGGCTTTGGAATCTGCGATTGATATTTAAGCTTGAAGGTCCGTAAAACGTATATATTGCAAATGAAAGAAAGAAAGAAAGAAAGAAAGAAAGAAAAAAAAAGGATAATTCTCAGTTGAAGCCATGTTAAAAAAATACTTTTTCTTTGGTTTAACGAAATCCCTTAGATGTTCTCCCGACTTTAGCTGTGGATTTTCTTGAACATCATGAATTACGGACTTCAAAGAAACAAGGGACTTGAACGGAAGAAAGAGAGGAGGCATAACGCCCACAATGGGTTCAGTATGGTAAGAAATAGTTATGTATTGTATTGCATTGCAAAGTTGATACCAATTTGATAAATTTAACATATTATCGACCCAAAAATTGGTGAAAAACAGTAGTTGTTTTTGAGGACAACAAGCCCATTAATTGAGGAAAGGAAGTTAATTTGATGTTTAGAAATTTACGAGCCAAGTAGAGCCATAAGGTCAGACTACGAGGGTCAGTAGATTGTAATTGGGGTACTTGCACAAGAGATTGTTTTATAATCTGAACATTAAGGAAGGTATCAACAGAATGTAATAATAATAATAATAATAATAATAATAATAATAATAATAATAATAATAATAATGTTATTTGTTTTACGTCCCACTAACTACTCTTTTAAGGTTTTTGGAGATGCCGAGTGCCGGAATTTTGTCCTGCAGAAGTTCTTTTACGTGCCAGTAAATCTACCGACACGAGGCGGATGTATTTGAGCACCTTAAATACCACCGGACTGAGCCAGGATCAAACCTGCCAAGTTGGGGTCAAAAGGCCAGTGCCTCAACCATCTGAGCCACTCAGCCCGGCCAACAGAATTGTATTGTGTTGCTGAAGGAGGGGAATAAAAAAATGTGGATCTGGAGACATTGAATGTTGTTGGAGCAATGGAAGATGTTTAATATCAGAGTCAGTTAATAAATCAGGAGAAGTTACATGAGAACAAACATGAGAAGACAATGTTGGGGTTTTACTATCCTCACCTAATGGAAAGTTATTCAAGAAGCAGGCCACAATGTCAAAACAACAACAAAGTAACTAAATTCAAGAATATCTAAAGAATGATAACGACCTGGAATAGTATTAGTTAACACGAGAAGTGTAATCAAAATGAAGAAAAAACGTCTGCTACCATTTGTGGCGATTTGATAATGTACCATCACCGTATGATGGAACTGGGTGATTCAAAAGCAACAGCAATCATGTCACTGATCCCTCAGATGACAATAAGCATACTGACACTTTATAGGAGCAAAAATATGAAGGTATTGTTTATACCAAGCCTCCGAAAAAAGCTGAGGCGAGGCTTAAAATATGGTCTCGCAACTCAGTATCCTTTTCAACACCATTCTCATAATACGAATCGACACCATAAAAAGGTAACAGCTAAATACAACGGTAACAAGCAGAGTGACAGGAAGCTACACTGGGAGGGACAGGAATAGGTGCTAATATTTCTTACGACAAGCAGGGGATGCCGTGAGTGTATTCTTCGTCTGCGTCCCCCACCCGCAGGGGTGTTACCATTTTAGTCGCCTCTTACGACAGGCAGGGGATACCGTGGGTGTATTATTCGAAATATTAGCACCATTTGATAACAAGGATTAACAACTGCATTAGAAGAAGTATAAATAACTTTCCACAATATACATATATTATAAAGGACTTGATATATCACACATAAACATAGATGTAGTCCATTTCTTTTTCTATCTTCCCTTAAAAAAAAACAGGAGTTACGTTCACCTTGAAGGTGGAAATATAATAGAGAAGACAATAAAACCACAAACTAGCCATGTACATTATTCCTTTTTTTGTTTTTTAGGACGCATGAAACATTTTCAAGAAAAACTTTTCAACAACTCCATTATAATAGGCCACGTATAAAATGAAACACCTCCAGGGTGTTTTATAAAAGCCTAACAACAGCTGAAGATTAAAAGGGGAGGTAACGAAGAAAAGTGACAGTTGGGGATGAGAGAGGAGAGTAGAAGTTCGAATCCGACTGCGAACTTAAAAAGGTTTTTTCCCCCGTTACTGTCAATATCAGATGCTTTGGACAGTCATCGCCACGAAGGTCAGTCTCAGTCCACATTTAAAGTTTTCAAAACACAAGTCGTTAAATTATGAGTAACCACCTGAAGGTAAAAATTTTCCAATAATGGAAAAACTATTAAGGCACAAATCAAAGCTTCAGAAACTGGAATCTATGAAAGGCATGGCTGAAGGGCAAAATTAAAGTTCCAGAAAATTATAAGTAGTTTTTAGCTCACCCAGATCCCATGTGGACGATTTAGAGTTCCAGTTGTACGGAAAAGGTCTCGCATCGTACAGACAAGCCACACGAGGTTAAAGCTCCCTCCACACACACACATACTGTACGTAAGTCGATGCCAGGCTGATAGGCCAAGCTTGGCTGTCGCTTATATATGCGGGAGGAAGCGCAGACTAGCTGCTTCCAGAACTTTTGATAACGTAACTGGTGACGCAGGTAGTACAGGGTAGATAGCAGACAACCAGTCAAGTAAGTTACGGGAGCAGACGGAGAGACGGGAGATAGGTGAGCACACAATGTTCGTATAAAAAGAATTAAATAACATCAAGTAATTAATACGTTGACGAAGAATGCATTCAACCGCACCATATCATTTTATGGTAGTTTGCCTTTTCTGAAGTCTTTACATTCCTAGCGAACTCTTGTATCTATGCACTATTACTATTTCCCATCATGTGTTGTTACCACTATGTAATCTTTCCTTATTCCGGTAGATGGCAATCTCATACGATAGCATAGGTCAAAGCATTTCTTTTCTGCCCCGTCTTGTTGGGTTATATTTTTGGTTGTTGGGGTGTGGGGAGTTTTTTTAGTTGAGAAGATGGAAGGATTGGATTTCCAAGTCGCCTTTGTGGCACATAAAAGATATTTCAACAGATTCAAGATGTCTGTACATATCTCGGCCTTTCGAGAATGTTAATTGCTTATGTAATCGAGGTATTTATTTTTCTTTAATCTCTTGGTTTTATTATTGCTTCGTTCTGTGCTCACCATGGTTTGGTTAGAAATGCTTCCCTCATTACATGTGTTTCTAATTTATTTGTGTGTTAACTTTACTTTTACATGCTTCTTTCGGTATTTTCATTTACCGATCCACTATGTTTATTTTGAGAACAGAAGGTGACACGGATTCAGGTGTGTGTGTACGAGATTGTTTGCTGTGTGTGGCCGAGACCTTTTACTCATGTCGCTTCATTAACATTCCGCTTGAGCTCATGTTGTATTATTTTATCGCATGTTCTGTATAATTCATGTCCACTTCATAGACCTGGTATGAATTCAAGCTATCTACGCGATTTGCCAGCTTCTGTGTGTTTTGGTGTTGGAGACACTCCATCTCTTTAAGATGGACCACTTTCTGGTTCATACTGTCTGAGTTCGAGAGCGGTTGTTTATTTTGTTATGTGCTGTGTATTGACGTTCTTATACGTCCCTTTATTTCAGCGACCTAACCCTCCGGTCTATGTGTGAGCGTGGGTGGTTCTGACGTTTGAATCCGTGAAACCTTTTGTGTCTAATTTACTTATTTATTGTTCGTTTCACATCGCCGTCATTGGTTTTCTTCACCTGTTTTCTACTTTAATTTGTTTTATTTTTTGCTGGGTGCCTTCTGTGTTATTTTAGTTGTTTTGTGTGAAACCATGGTAACCGCCTCTTTTCCCTTTTTCTCTGTGCTTGAATTTTATGAGCTCGGTGCACCATTCCCTCTTCTTACATTTTAAGCTCTTTTACTTAAGGATATTGTATTCTCGGGGGACGTGATTTTTTATTGTTGAGAGGTTTATGTCTTATCTGGGGGAACTGTAAGGGAGAATGTTATGATTAGGTGCTGTTACTCCCTAAACCTATGACTGTTAAGACCCGATGTGCTAAAAAGAAATGTTTTGTACCCACCTGAATTCATATTCTTCAATTAATTAATATAGATGCCAAGTCCTTATTCCAAACTTTTTATCACGTCTTTTATGAAGGTAAGCGTGTGTGAAGGTGCTGTAATCAATGAGTCTGGTGTTTTTTGATTATGGGCCACATATTATTAATATTAGCTATTTGATTTTTGACCTCCTTGTTTTCCCTTTGCAACCTTTTTTTTTTTTTTAATTTCCTCTCCATAATAATTTTAAGTTCTTGCCCTTATTACTTTGTATTTTTATTTCTTTGCATCTCTTATATGTTTGTTGTCTGTAAGAGGCCCGGGTCCAGTTCCTGGCAGTTTTTTTGCTAGTTTTGACCAAATCCACCGCACTGGGTCTTCGTTGTGTTCCTAGTGTCAGTTCAACACGTAGAGGCAGAAGCAGGTTAGAAAATTAATGTAGAAAGTAGATGATCACGTAGAGATGTAGATACAAAGATTATGGCGGGAGCACGTTACAGCACGCAATACTGAAAGGATGCTTGGTGATGTGAAAAGGTTGTCAAAATATAGGTGGCAATTCCTTCCCAAGTGGTTTCTACTCAACTCAAGAACAACTTGTTCACCAAGCAGCAAATCCTTATTCCTCTCATGATTCTTTTCTAAGTAGATTTCAATATCTAAAGTATAACCATATTTAGTTGCTCCATTTTGTAGGTTTAGACTAGATATACTGCTTTATGTTGAACCTACCCTTGAAAGCAATCATAGCCTCATCAACACACAGTTCCTTTCCTGGTTTGTAAATTTCTCTGAAAACTTCTACAAGGTTCAGAATTGGTCTCACATTGTATAAGTAATCCAAATTGTTCTCTTTTACCTCCTCTGACACCAAATGTGGCACTATCTGAACTATTAAGAGACAAGACACAGGATCGTGTGTGTGTGCGTGTGTGTGAGACAGTTGAACAGTGCCCATATTTATTTATTTAATTATTTATCGCATGGCTTTTAGTGCTTAGAGTGTCCGAGGACATGCTTGGCTCGTCTGGTGCATGCCTTTTTATTTGATTCCATAGGCGACCTGCACATCTGGATGTGGAATGATAGTGATGAGGGAGGGAGAGGGTGAGCCTTGGTGTCGGCACATAGCCTACTCCGGTTGAATAACACCAAGGGGTCTTCTCAAAGCTTTATGTCCCCATCTGACAGACGAATCATCATCAACAGAGTCACAAGTTATGCCCTAACTCTTTATGAGCACTGCGGAGTGGTTTAAATTTAATCCAGGCTTTTGGAACGCATCAAGGGTTATGAATTTCATGTTGTTGGTCCGTACTGAACTGAGAATAACATATGAATCGTAACACAGTAAAGGTTTCCACCTATTCAGTACTAATATGTATTTACAATGTTATAAATTACATGGAACTAGTTTCGACCCGCCTAGGGGTCATCATCAGCCATAAAAAGCATACATAAGTTTTTGTCGAATCCAGAACATGTTATTTTTAACTGTAATAATCGTATGGATTTATAATTTATAAAGTGAAGTGTGGTAATGAGATGAGAAATATTAGTATGGTACAGGTGAGTAGTAAATAATAATATATATACAAACAAGTTTGGAACAAAGTACAAGTGGGGTGCTTAGAGTTGTAAAAATATAACCTCGTGGATGTCAGTAGTCCTCGTACTAAAGAATCAATGTAAAATAACACATATCAACATATATACAAGTATGTACAAAGTCTGGAGAGTAAAGAGTGATACTCTTTTGATGTCGAGTCGGCTTGACACTGATCACTTAAGCGGAGAGATTAGGCATTTGGTGTATTAAAGCTGTGTTGATCGGTTGCGTTGTTGAATTGTTGGACGTGAAGTTACTTTTGAATTTCTGGTTGAGAAGAAGGTGGAAACTGCGTGTGGATATATTGATTCTCAGTTCTTAGCGGAACCCAAATCGGACCTGTTTAAATGGAGAAAGTCGGTAAAAACAAAAAATGGAGATAGGAAAAGGTTAACATAAAGTGAAAGGACGCTTACCTCGCGCTGCGGTGTGTGTAGTATAGCTGATGGTGTGCGATTGGTGGCGGGGAGAGAAGTGTGGGCAGAGAGGAGGGCAGGCGCGTGCGGGTTAGGAGGGGGTTAGGAAGAGTGGGGGCGGCTTGGGGTGAGGTGGGGGTGGGGAGCTTTTAAGGCGGGGCTGAAGGGTGCGGGAGAAAGGGTAATTGTCTCGGAAAAGTACCTTTGATTAGACTTAGGATTGAGTTTTGGTTGGCTGCATTGTTGTTTCTGAGGAAAGTGATGAATAGATCGAAGAGTATGTTGGGTTTCTCTGAGATTTCATTGAGATTGTGACTGGCGCTGAAGTATTGGTCTAGGTGTATGTAGTAATTTTCCATTATGTTGAGTAAAGGGCCTTTGTTTGCTAATTCGAGGATGTCCATGTCCTGTTCGATATTGGTGAAATTATGGTTTGGCCAACGGCATTAGGATGTAGCAGGCAACGGGAAACCACTGGATTAAAGATCCTGAGAGATATTCCAATAAATTCACATGGCATGGCTGCAACGTCAAGATCAGAGCTGGCCGCGTGCATCGTTTACCTCCGTTTGGAGACAATGTCATAAGAAGAATAAAATAATTAACCCTTCGAGGTTATTTTATGTACGACAGTTTATCCGTCCACTGAAATTTAGGCCTACGACCTGTGCCATCACGCATGTATACGTCATTTCCCCTAATTTCAACAATTTCATTTTCACTCTCCACTTTATGAATTGCACTGAAGCCACCACTGACACTTTCACAGTTGGAATTATTGTTCACCAAACGTTTGATCTCGTTATCACACAACATATTTCCACGCAAATTAACTGCAGACATGTTTGTTTACAACTGCCACCACACGCTGTTTTTCGTATTAAGCCTGCACACATTTTAAAAGGACACTAACCTATGATCTCTAGATAGTGCACGTGCTAGTAATAGTCAGCTATATTTGCCTATCCACCAATATGTGGCTTACAAATGCGACTGGAAGTACAAGTACACTTCACTACGCTATAGGTGGGAGGCGCTTAGCTTCCGTGGTACGCATTACTACGTTATGGGTGGGAGGGGGTTAAGGTAACAGACTCATTTCAGTTTCAATGCAACAATTCTTGATTTGCTTACTTTGAACTTGTATTCGCAGAATTTAGCTACCCACTTACTAGTCCTAGCTTGTATTTCCTTTTCTGTCTCACCTCCAATAGCCACTTCATCAGCAAATACCACAGAATGTAGGTCCCTACTATGGTATGTTCTTCCTTCAGGTCATTCAGAACAACATCCATGATTGTCAGAAATAAGAGAGACGAAAGAGAACTCTCCTGCTGAACACTTTGTCTCAAACCACCACATATAGTCATCAGCAATCTGAACACAATTGTTGTATTCATTATAAAACATTTGAAACTAGCCAGTGAGGTATTCAGGAACTCCTAGCCTTTCTAGACTCTTACAGATGACTGACCTAGCAACCAAGTCATAAACCTTTTCTGGGTCTAAGAATACTATAATCAGACCTTTTCTTTTTTCCCAATACTTTTACATTTATTTCCTCATTGCAAAGATCAAGTCTGTTGTGATCCTGTTTGGCTTGAAACCCATTTTGTTCCTCATCTGACACAGCCCTGAGCCTGGCCGGAATGATCCTCTTTGTGATCTTCAGGCCATGTTGTAATAGTATGATACCTCTGTAGTTTGAACATTTTCTCCTGCTTCCCTTCTTAAATATTAGAATAAGTACTCCTTTGGCCCAATCATCTGGCACCTGGATGTTGAGCCATATTGCTGTCAAGTTATTAAAAATCACATAAAATTACAAGCTTGCTTTTCTCTATAGTGAACAAGCCTTGGTAATACCACACTGTCACAGAAGCAAGCTGACAGCAGAATCACCACCTAGCTTTTTCACAGTCATAAAGGTATGGGTACATATCCTGCTCATGTCATTTCATCTAGATAACATCCACTGAAGAGTAGTTGAAACATCCAACATTTCACAAACTCCACAGCATACATATGAAGTAGAGTATTATAATGCAGTACTTACCTCTAGGCACATGATAAGTGGTAGAGATGTGAGAAGACGAGGTGTGCACGCCAAGTGCTGGTCTAGTAGTGACCATTGTACTCCCTTGAGTTAGAGTTATAGTGCTTGCTGTAGTTGCTGCCGCTAATCCAGAACGTGGAACAGTTGCTGAAAAACAAAAACATATTACAATAATTTAAATGCAGAACAACATTAGAACTGGAATGACACGGTAACAGGAGAAATGTAAGATTCTTGATAAAACGTTTACTGTGCTCACTTTAGAGTACAGCAAATTAAAGAAAAACCATGAGCAGTTGTGTGCTACTTTTGAGCATCCACATCTGTGTGTGTGAGAGAGAGAAGGAGACAATAGTACACGAGTGCCATTGCCAAGTCAATAATTTGTTACAGGATGTGTCATTCACAGATTTTATTTATGTCAGTAGTTTAACCTTAGAACAGGAAAGAGTCAAGAATTGGGAAAGAAGCAGCCATGGCCTTAATTAAGGTACAGTCTCGGTATTTGTCTCATGTGAAAATCAGAAACCACAGAAAACCATTTATAGGACTGCAGGGAGTGAGGTTGAAACCCAAGAGAAACTCGATATTCCTGAGAAAATCTTCACTGCGCTCATTTTAGAGTACAGGAAATAAAAGTACAACGCTGAGCAGGTGTGTACTATGTGTGCGTATGTGTATGCATGTGTCGTGTGGTTAGGATGTGCTCAGTGCTGTGTTAAAGTGCTTTCAGACTATGTTTATTTCTTAGCACCCTGGACATTGTTTGTCTTAAAACATTCATTTCTCTAGACACTGTTTTTGGACAGGAGTCCTCGGTTCATATTGATTAGTTTAGTGCTTCGGTACTGCCCAAGATCCACAAGGCTAACGTCCCCATGAGACCTATCATTAATTACATCAATTACAGACCGAGCCCTTTCTATAAAGTCTCTCAGTTCATATGATTTTAAAGAAAAACTAGAGGACCCGTGCTGCTCTACAGCATTCGTTATAAATAGGTCAGATAATCTATTACAGAACTAACATCACTGATGAAGCGAATGGATGACTTCCCGAAACATGTATGCTAAAAAAAAAAAAAAATGTTTTCTTTCATTATAAAATGTGCTGACAAGGCGGACTCAAGTAAAACTATTTAATGTAGTTCTGTAATATATTCAGACAAGTCAATACAGATCAAACAACCATATTAACCTATCATTATTAAGTTTATCAACAGTAGGTCAGATAACTCGTCTTGATATGGCTGTCATAGTCATATTGTTTTGCCTGCACCTTTCAATGGTTTTATGAATATTTAATAAGAGTATTATGGTATGTCGCAGATCGTAGTCAGAATTCATCCGTTCTGACATCATACTGTCTGTTCGGTAAAAGTCTATCCAAATATTTGATTTTTATCCTGCATTTCTTGACATAAAGCTTGGTATTGTGTTGTAGAGAGCAATGGTATTTTTAATTACAGTTATTCTATAGTTGTCCTGTGAGCTTATAGGTTAGTCTCTAAGGAGCATTTTTTGCCGAGCAGAGAACTTTAAGATACATGGCCTTCACTCTGAGTGTAGCTAGTTTATCGTTGATATGTCTTCCCAAATAATATCTAAGGAGTATGTCATGATATGGTCTATTTGTACGTAGATTTTTTCTCTTAGCAACATATAAGTTATTAGGAACCCTCTGCAATCTGTTGAATATATTTGGAAACTGGGAAAGATTTAAGAATCAAAGAGTATCTAGCAGGGACTAGTATTCTTCCGTGATCAGAGGAAGTGTATACTCTCTGGCTTGTCAGGGAGTAATCAAACATGAATCCATGCAATGACATTACTAAGGATGAAAATCACATATCAGAATATTAGTGAAAGCGTTAGTTGCTTAAGCAAGCTGCTAGGTACAGAATGTATTGCGGGTTAGGGTAAGCTTTTGCCTGCAATTATTGGAGTGATCATTTAATGATTTTTATTTTATGATTACTCTCAAAGTTGGATGAACTTAGAAACCTGTCAATGTTTCATGATTCACCGCCAGGTAATTCCGGAGAGAATAAAACAGAAATGAAGCAAATCGGTCCAGTAGAACAGACGGACGGATTTGCCAAACCTGTTTATAGTAAACTCTTTTAATATATAGATTACCAGTTTCTAGCTAACAAGTCCATTAAAAACACTTGAATTAGTTGACAAACTCAAAAATTTGAAGTTCAACCCCACCACACAATCCATTTATTTGATATCAAGAAAATGTATCTAAGTATTCCCATCAAAAAAATCATAGATGTAATAGAGTACATAACAAGAAAATTCAGTAATTTGTGCACACAAGAAATCCAAGAATTTATGCCTATCCTGAAACTGGCCCCTAACAATAACTATTTCTGGTTTAATAATATTATTTATCAAGAGAACGGTTTGGTCATGGGGGTGGCAGCCTCGGGATATTGACAGAAATTTATTTCAATAACATAGAACATGCAAACATTTTGAATAAATCCATATTTAATATTTGCTTCTGGGCTCACTATGTGGATGATGTGCTGGCCGTATTAAAACAAGACCTAGTTAATGAGACATCAACTTTATCCAATTTAAATGCCATAGATCCACATATCGTTTTTACACTAGAGTCTGAATCAAAAATATCACTAGACATCCCAACCATCTGTACTATCATATTTTTTAGAAAACCTACTCAAGTGGCTACTACTATCCAAAGGGATTCTCTCCATCCTCAATTCCATAAAAAGGCCACATACTATAGGATGGCCAGTAGAGCTCTTACCATTCCCTTATCTAAAAAAAAACCTTTTGAGACAAATTAAAAATCATACTACCAATAGCTAAGTCTAATGGATACAATACACAATTTACCGTACACAATAGTTAATACAACTAAAAGACGCCAGCTTTTCACCTTAACTAGAGAATCAACAGACAAAAAACTATTCCTCCTTTGCGTTTAATAATAAAAATATATATCAAATTACCAATAATAATAATAATAATAATAATAATAATAATAATAATAATAATAATAATAATAATAATTTTTCTATTTTTTATAATACACGCACAATTAATCAAAGTGACAAATTTTCTCAATCAGGTGTCTATACACTAAAAGCCGAAACTGCAAGATCACATATGTAGATCAAACAGGCCAAAGTTTTCTTGATGAGGTACACGGAAAATGTTAATGCCGTAAGATATAATCGGTTTTCTACGATACGACAACACATGTCAGACTCCAAGCATAGTTTTACGTCTATTTAAACAAGTCAGAAAAGAAAGGTCCCATGCTCAACATTTTGGAGAACTGATACATTCATTTTGAACAGTATTTTCAACGCTAATTTTAATATTTGAATGAAATTAATGAGAAACCCAATACTCTTTTCGGCATAACCATGCCCATTTATGAGAAACAAACTTAAAAGGAGTACAACATCAAACCCTCCAATTCACACATCCCTACCTACCTGCCTCTCCTCACTCACTCCTTCCCTACTCCCCGCCATCATAAGCTACACCTCTGCTCTTTCCGGGGCAGTCAGTTTGGTGTTGGTTTTCGTGCCATGCACATACTAGTCTACAAGGCACGTGGGGGCGAGTCTCATACAGCTGATGAAAGGCTTTTTAAGGATATTGAAGATATCTGAAGGAGTCTTCCTACCATGCGCAGCACTATTTTTGCGACACAATTCTATTCCATGCCACTGGATAAAACACATTTACATTCAAAGTTATTGCAGACTGTTTACAGAAGAGATTCGCTTACATGACATAGATGATGCAGCAGGAAAAAGGGTGGAAATTGATGGGTAGTTTGTAACTACGTATGGCCAGACTAGGTATAACACTTCAAAAAGAAGGACAAAAGATACAAGTGGGGACAGATGAGGGACTGCCAAGTAGGGTTTTCGTGACAACATCGCCCAGTGCAAGCCTCACTTTGGATAACATGAAAGACATGTGAGATGGTCAATTCAATACAATTTTATTTACAAATTAACATAATAACTGCAGAGAGAGACAAATAACAATGTAGTGGGCAAATGCCATCATGTCAATAAACTAATAAAATGATGTAAGTAAAAACCCATTAACCAATTTTATATTTATGGCTGTTACAGTCAGTAATTCATGAAATGCACTTTTATTCACTATAATGTGACTTACATTCATTTTCCTTTCCATTCACGAACAAAACAAGACCAGAATCTTTGAAGTCAGTTGAAGCATTCACTCGCTATGGTGCTCTGAAGTGCAGAGAGTGCACATAATCGAGCGCTCAAAGCACGCTGCCTCTATGGGGAAGGGTTGCAACTTTGTGTTAAATTTATCATTGTGACATTTAGCCGAGGTCTTGGAATTACCTAGCAATATCTGAATATTGAATGTATCACATACCGTTTGCCAGAAACAGCCTGCGATAAACAGTTGTAATGCCAAATTTTGGTGCATGCAGGCCTGAGAAGTGAGAAGTCATGTCAACACAAGATACTAAAACAAACTAATGAATCCTGAGCACTTAACATTGCTCGCGGCACAATAGAAGTTCGAAAAATTGACGACTACAGAAATTGTATTTTACATTGTGTTGGCTTTTAATTAAGGTACTAAGGAGTTTTAGTAATCAGTCTCCCAGGCAGCTGATTACCGATGACCTTAGATCGAGTAGGGGTATTTCAGTCGCCTTGACACAGAACACTGCAATGTATTTGAAACATCAGCTAAATGTACAGAATGTACACAACATGGTTCAACCTGGAAGAAAAGAACAACTAAAACAATGAACATGGTTCAACCTGGAAAAAGAACAAAGTAAAATTAAGATGTTTCATTTTCCTACTAAACAATGAAAACCTGGGAATCAGAAACTTGGTACATGTTCAAGTAAGCAAACTATGAAGAAGGAATATTAAAATACATGTTGTTGCTCTCCATTTATTCCTTGATATGAAATGTTATACAGAGTACTTATTTTATACAAATAATTGTATTTTGTGAAATTTTACAAATATTTAAATATACAGTACATACAGTATATAGGCTACTGGAATTTCAACAGTAAATTATTTATTCTTTATCAAAACAATTCACTGAATTTACTAGCCTAATTGAAGCTGAAAGAAGAATAAACTTCTGAAGATTGAAAGGAGGATTGGATAATTCGAAAATTCACACGGGTCAAGTGTGAGTATAGAGGGAGGTATATTAAGGGATAAACATGAAAAATATAAATACCAAAAACAACTACAGACAACTACACATCCTCACACACGGTCATATCCAAAGATGGGCTCTATCCTGTCACAAATAACAGCTCTTATTCCAATTAGACTTCAGCCAGATTGAACCTGTTCTCCTCACATGGTATACACCGAAAGGAAATATAAAGGCATTTGTTTGTTTCGCACTACTTGGGAAGCCAAACTGCAGCATATTAACATCTCTAAAAAAAATTAATGCATGCAAATAATGGCTACACTAATGCAACTAGGAACTTGGAGCAAGAACGTCTAACTTGTTTGCAAGATCTAGGTATAGAAATGAATTATCAAGATATGTTCAAAATTAGCCATCTACCCAATGTAAGGAAGGTCCGGCTAATAGTTGTAAATCGGAGCTTGCTCCACTTAAGGTTCATTACCTTCGATAGTCTTTTAGGAAAATAATTCCATCGTCCTGTCCAATCAGGCTTCAGGAGAAGGCTACTTCGGATTTGGTGGGTAGCCAACTGAGAGACAGCAATAAGTCGGAGCATTTGCAACTAACTAAACTATAAGAGGATTAAACATCAACAAATTAACTACATTGCAACACACAATACTTAAGACTTTTACAGAGGAACTAGATAAATAAAAAATTTTAATAGTGGGCCTTCAAGAAATGAGAAACATGATGGAAGAACCTTTTGAATCACAAGATTATATAATTTATAATGGGATACCTGACCAAGGAGTTAAGAATCAATGTCTCTAATTTGGAACAAGATTTATAGTGAATTTAAAAATAATAGATTCTATAATATATATATCCATCATGCCAATGTTGCAAGTTGAAGATACATGCAGGGGGTGATCATACTGGTATGATCACAAGGTTACAACTCGATGGTTAAGATCGAGAGGTGCCTCTTGGTGTCTTCTGGCTAAATTATCATTTATGATTACTTAGGAGTCCGTGGTTAGAACTTCGGTTGTAAGCCGAAGAGCCAGTTCTTCCGCTCTCTCAGCCGTTGGGAAATATCCTCTTCCGCCGTCGAGCTTTTAGAACCAAAGTAGCTAATCATAAATTTAGGGAGAAACCAAAAAAGACAACTGGTAGGAAGTGGTCGACAGAACGCAAGATGCAACACAGTGCATTCATGAAGAGATTTTGGGAGGATAAGAAGGCACAAACCATCAAACCAACTATCAAGTTCAAACGCGCTCTATGAATGGGCATAACGAAGGAAGAAGAATAATATATATATCAATATTTATTTCAAGAATTGCAACTCTCACCTTTAAAACAATGAACAAAATTTATACAATAATAAATGTCCAAGCCCCTACTAATATAAAAAAATTTCTAACACAAACAAAGAAGGAAGTGGATAAATTTTGGGATCTACTTGAACACATAATAAACAAAGTAAATAAAAGTAATGTTAAAATTTTATTAGAGGATTTCAATGTCCAATTATGAAGGAAAAATAAAATAAAATAAAATAAAATAAAATATAGATATAATTGGAAAATGGGCTCCACATAAATTTACCAACAAGAATAGCCAATGACTTGCTGAACTTTGAAGAGAGCATAAATCAACACATTTCAAAAGGAAACTGAACAAGCTTAAAATTTGGAAGAATCCTGATAAGAGGAAAGGGGAATGGCAGCTAGACCATGTTTGTATGGATAAATTTTTCCATAAGGAAATTTATAATGTGTATTAGGAGGACAGATACTGATTCTGATCACTACTTGCCAAAATTAAACTTAAATTCACACCACCAAAGAAGAAGAATACCAAAACTAATAAAGAACTTTAAAATTATAAGGCATGCTGAGAAGACCAGGTTTTTGTACAGATGTGGAAATATTCAAGTAATACAGTTTGGATATCCTAACAGATGTTTTTAACAAAAATTTGGATCACTGTACAGTTTCCAGAACAGTGGACAACAGCCTTAATACACCCTCTTCATAAAAAAGGAGATAAGAGAAATCCAGATAATTATAGAGGATTGTCTATCGTGGACTGCACATACAAGATTTTTTCCAAGATCTTATATGGAAGGATTAAAGATCAACTAGAAAAAGAATTAGGAGAATACCAAGGAGGCTTTAGACCCTAGAGAAGTTGGGATGAACAGACCAGCACTCTAAAATTAATAATGGCATACTACAGAAAACAAAACAACCCTACTGTAATATCATTTGTTGACTTTTACCCCCTGTGGGTGGGGGCGGTAGAATAACACCCACGGTATCCCCTGCCTGTCGTAAGAGGCGACTAAAAGGGGCCTCAGGGGCTCTGAACTTTCGAGCGTGGGCTGGCGACCACGGGGCCCTTAGCTGAGTCCTGGCATTGCTTCCGCTTACTTGTGCCAGGCTCCTCACTTTTATCTATCCTATCCGACCTCCCTTGGTCAACTCTTGTTCTTTTCCGACCCCGTCGCTATTAGGTTTGCGAGGGCTAGGGAGTCTTTCATTTTCACGCCCTTCGTGGCCCTTGTCTCCCTTTGGCCGATATTTTCATTTTTCGAAGTGTCGGACCCCTTCCATTTTTTCTCTCTGATTAGTGTTATATAGAGGATGGTTGCCTAGTTGTACTTCCTCTTAAAACAATAATCACCACCACCACCACCACCACCACCACCACCACCACTTGTTGACTTTTAGAAGCCATATGATTGTATACATAGACCTTCAATGTTAAAAATGTTATGGAATTTTTGACTCTTTCCTAAATTAATTAAACTGACAGAACTTACTTTAACTAATATCATATAGACCGTATTTCACCAGAAGGGTGAATGCGCCATGAACAAAATTTTTCAGTATCAACAAAAAACTGATTTGTACTTACGTCAGTAAAGTAGTATTAATGTTCTATACAAATTTATGAAGCCTTATTTATTTTTCATCTTCTAATAAAGATTATTTATCACTGAACCCTTTCATTTGTCACCCAAAGGTAAAAAAAGTGAACTATTGGCGTATTTGCCCTTTTGGTGAAGTAGAGTTTCCACGCTTATCCTATTTGCCCCTACATTCGCCTTTTTTGGCAGCATCTGAAAGTTATATTCAACTTTCCATTTGTACTGCTTAAACTAGCTCTGTGTTTATTTTGATACATTTGTACCTGTTTCAAGGATACAAGTATATCAAATAACAAAGGAATGATATACGGGTATAATTTATTGAATCCAAAATCAATAATCAAATTTAATTTCTTGCATTACTTAAATGTGTACAGTTGCTCTAATGGCTGCGTGATAATGGGAAGGAAAACATCAAAATTGATTTACAGTAAAGTTCCTTTGGGTATTCATCTTCTTCATCAGTTTTCTCCAACTTGTCTTGAACATTTCCAGAATTTGGCACCTGTAGGTGTTCCTGATGGTAAATTGGTGGGATAATGTTCACTGATTATATCTTCTCTAGGTCCTTGAATTTCTTCATAGGCAGAGGAAGTCGTGTCTCGTAGGCCTGTTGGAGCATCTGCTGCTTTTTCTTATATCTTTTCCTTCTCACTGGCAGCATTTCTGCAATTGTCTTACTGTTCTCAGAAAGTGTATGGGTGATATAAGCCCACTTTTCTCCCTTCAAAAACTTGACCGAATGGATGTCTTTGAAGGAAATTCGCTCCTTATTAACCATCAATTCATATCAGCAGATTTGATCTTCCAGTCTTCAAACTCATATGAAGACATGTGAATGTGGCATAACAGGATTGTACTAGATCTGTTTATGAACTTCAACTGGATTTGTTTCGGCACAAAATAGTGGTGTTTCTTTTGACTGTGATCATTGTGTTATGAACATCAATTGGAATTGCTTTGGCATGAAATAGTGTTAATTTTTTGTCTGTGATCATTGTGTTAGATGCTTTTAGATCTTTATGACTTAATTTTTGCACTGCTTTGCTAACTGGCTGATGATGACACTTCAGATGTGTTGAAATCGGTCCCAAATGAACAGGTTGTAACTTCTATTTGGTTCAACTTAACATCGGAGTATTGAAAGGTGGATCCTTCCTTCTATTCAATAGAGGCATTCATTGAATCCACTGGCATGTACATGTGGCCTAAAACAAGATATGTCAGTTTGATCACATGTAATGTCGTGCATGTCGTATAGCACCTGCTTATTCTTATTCTGTCCCCGACAAGAATCACAATATAAATTTAAGGTAGTTACTTCATTTCTCTCATCAACATCATGAATGTATTTCTTGAGAATGGTGCAAAATTCGTTGGCGCCTCGTTTTCCATAGCATTCACCCCAGACATATAAAAAGCCGCTTCTAGTTGAACTTTCAAAAAAATATAGATTGTATACAGCGTACCTCCTACTGTAAAACAACATGCTGTCTCCCATCGGTGTACTGAGTACCTTGTGTACGTCAAATGAAGTCGTGAGGATACTGGAGTCTTCCATATGTATCTTCTGATCCTTTAGGAATATTTCTTCTACATGTTGCTTTTCTTTAAGGTGGATATTCAACTCTGATCTTTGTTCCGTGGTTACGTTTTTCCTGGCACATTTGTCCTTCTTTCGACTGTGATAGCCGATATTAAAGGAAGTATTTAATACCTTCTTAAACACTTTGATACTCATGGGATCAGTTGCCTGTTGCTTGAACTGTCTGTACATTGCACGTTATAAATTTCATATTAGAGCCCGTATTGTCAAAGTATCAACTTGTGAAAGTTTAGATTTTCCACCTTTACAATACTCAGTATTGTAAAGGTGGAATTATAAAATCTAAACTTTCACAAGCTGTCTGTACATGTTTGAAATATTTATCATTTCAGCTGGAGGGACTTTCATACTGCACTCTTCCTGCAATAATTTAAAGGTACCGCTGGCAACTGCATAATGAATTCCTTTACTTCTTTTACACTGCTATTCTTGCTTTTGTTATGTCGCTCATGGCAACCAAGCATTCTGGCTTAGCAACAAATAAATCTTTTGAATTTTCAACAGTCCATCCATTCCAGTTTCCCGTTCATCAACAATGCAGACAACGTGTCTGTGTACAAGAAAATGGACGCGGTAAGAACGAAAACAATAACTTTAAACTCTTATTTCTATAGAATTCCGTGGACATTCGCCCTTCTGGTGGCAAGCACTTCTCACATTCGCCTATCTAGATGTGAGATTAGCCTTTTTGGTGACAAACATTTTATCATATTCGCCCTTATAACTCCTAAAAACGTTCTTTTCCCGCCGTTATTTCCAATACTAGACGTTCGCCCTTGTGTCAGTAGGTGCATTTCAACAGATCGATATTAGACATTGCATGAAGTGAAAATTGCAAAGATTGGTCTATTCGCCCCTGTGGCAAAATACGGTCGATATTAAAAGTAAAGTTTAGAGGAGAGGTTTCTGAACCATTTAAAAAAAAACCAGGTTTAAGACAAGGAGACTATCACCATTACTATTTAATTGTGCATTAGAATTTATAATAAGGGAAGGTCAACCCACAGAACATAAAAGTTGAAAGCTCCAAACAAAATTTAAGTTTAAACTGTTTAGGATTTGCTGATGACCTTGCTCTATTGTTCAACAATATTCAGGAAACTCGACACCAATTTAAATCTCTACAGGAAATAGCACAAAAAATAGGTCTTACAAAGTCCTTTGAGAAAAGTGAGATCATGTTTACATACACCTTGTAAATAAAATAACAATTGATGGTCAAGAAATCAAAACTGTTGATAAATTTAAGTATTTAAGAGAAATACTAACTTATAATCTTAATGAGAAACCAGCTTGGCATAACAGAGTAAATAAATAAAACAAAGCAAATCCACGAACCTACTATGCTGTCATAGCAAGCGGAGGGGTGATATTCCAACATGGCGCGTCCCAGGTGGCGGATAGGGGGGTCCACACCAGATTACCGGCGGACTTGAGCGAAATAAATAGCTCTCGCGGACCAAACACAATCCACAATTTCATTCATCATACCATATTTCATTAATCACCCTTTCAGATCACAAATCCTGACCACGGTCAGAGCATTGATCAATGATCAATCAACCAAATATGGAGAGTCTCCTAATGAAAGAATCCACTGGCTTGGACATACAACATCATAGGCCCAAGAACAGACACCACTCGGATATGGTGGGGTGTCACTTAGAAGATCATGGCGAGTCAGAGCGCCTGGAAGCCCAACAGACAAACTGCACACACGTGGGTTGACCTTGTACTATTCCCTTATTATAAATTCTAATGCAGAATTAAATAGTAATGGTGATAAACAGTCTCCTTGGGCTTATTCTTGAAACCAGAAGATTTGAGAGAAAATTGCACAAGTAAATAACCTGGAAATACCTTAATGTTAAAATGGGTGAGTTTCAGATAGACCCTGTAGCAATGGATAAAAAGTACCACAAAGAAATCTATAATGTCAAAGTTCTTCATGGGGTGGACATCGATTCAGACCACTATATTTCAAAGATAAAAATATATATATCTATATAATTTTTTTGCTATTTGCTTTACGTCACACTGACACAGATAGGTCTTATGGCGATAATGGAACAGGAAAAGTCTAGGAATGGGAAGAAAGCGGCCATGGCCTTAATTAAGGTACATTTGCCTGGTGTGAAAATTCGGAACCACGGAAAACCATTTTGAGGGGTGTCAACAGTAGCTCCCGGATGCGAGCTCACAGGTGCGCGCCCCTAACTGCACAGCCAACTCGCCCAGTATAACAAATCTAAGAGACAAACTGGACATGATTATTGATAAACTGAAAAACATTGCAGAAGAAATTGCTCCTATCAGAAGGAGAAAGAAACACGCCTGGTGGAATGAGAAATATGATATGGCAATACAGAAGGCACAAAGCATGGCTAAATGACCCACAAAAGAAAACCAAAAAATCTCAAGAAGAACTAACCATTGCTAGAAGACAAGCGGTGAAAGAAATGAGAAGAATCAAAAGAGACCATCAAAAAGAAAAACTGAACATCATAGATGAGTCATTCAAACAACATAAGACAAGGGACTATTACAGGACATTTAGACAATATCAATCAAAGTATATTCCACCCACACTCATGATGAAAAATAAACAAAGGAAACTAACACACAATAATCAGGAGAATGCCAAAATTCTAGCCAATCACTTCAAAGAATTACTAAGTGTTGAGGAACCAAAAGAATACTTAGAATTTGAACCTTATCCAGAAAATAAAATATGTCTAGAAAAGGTTATACCACCAAATTTCAATGAAGTAATCAAAGCGATCGGTTGGCTCAAGAACTACAAGGCAGCAGGAGAGAATCAAGTGGTTGCAGAGCTGTGGAACAATGCAAATAAACAAACACTTCAAAACCTCCACAAACACTTCATAGACATCAGGACTTCTGAAGAACTACCTGAAGAATGGAACACAGCTATAACTCATCCAATATACAAAAAGGGTGATAGATTGGATCAAAATAATTACCGGGGGATTTCTTTACTTGATTTCACATATAAGATCCTGTCTAGAATTATCCTAACAAGAATTCAGGAACAAGTCGACCAAGAACTTGGAGAATTACAGGGAAGATTTCGACCTGGAAGAAGTTGTCCAGATCAAATCATCAGTCTTAAGTGGATCATGAAACATCAAAAAATGAAAAACAAAAAGTAAGTCATCACTTTTGCTGACTTCAAGAAAGCGTATAACAGTATCCATCGTGAGTCATTACTTAAAATCCTCAAGGAATTTGGATTACACCAGAAACTTATCAACCTTTGCTGCAGCTTTTGTTTTATACACACACATTGAACATGGCGACCGGCAGCAGTACACAGATTTTGGTGTGCCTCTTAATCTTGGTGTACATAATGTGTTAATATGCAGTGTTTATTATTGTATAATAAATATTTGAATCACCTTCTGAGTGTGATGTGTTTGTGTCTGCTCGTTTGGGGCAGTCTGGTCCTCTATCTGATTTGTTTCAAAATTGTATTTGTGCGCCTATGGAACTGAACTTTGTTATGTGCGGCCGATATGTTGTTTTGTCGTTCGCAACAACCTTATTGGAATTACTGTTAAGAACACTAAATCAAAAGTTATATTCAGAGGGGAGTTGTCTGAATAATTTGACATCCGGACTGGACTTCGACAGGGTGACGGTCACCATTACTATTTAACTGCACATTGGAAAAAATAATGCGAGAGTGGACTAAGAAATGCCAACCAAACATCAGGATGGGCAAAAATATCCAACTCAATTGCCTGGCATTTGCAGATGACCTTGCTCTGCTCACAAATAATGTGGAAGAGGCTAAACGCCAAATTGAAGAACTTGAAAAAATAGCAGCAAAATTCGGACTACAAATCTCATTTGAAAAGACGGAAATTATGCCATCCTTCAAGGTTGAAACACTAACTATCACACTGAATATTAATAAACAAATTAAGATCGTAAATAAATTCAAGTATCTTGGGGAGATTATTACTTCAAACTTAAAACGAGAAAGTATCAGTAGAAAATAGAACAACTAAATGGAAGCAAGCATAACGTATCACTTGGCCAACCTACAAGAAGAAATTTCTCTTGATAAATGCAAAATTCAAACACTGCAACTCCATTATTAAACCTGAAGCAACCTATTCAATTTGAACACCAAATCAACAACAGATAAATTACAGAAGACAGAAAGAAGAACCCTAAGAACAATCATAAAAATAAACACCAAGTAGATGGACAATGGTGATTATTACCTAATGAAGTTGTATACCAGGAAACTGAGTCAGTAATAGACAATGCAGAAAAGGAGGGTTGCATTTTTCTGCCACATATCAAGACTACCAGAAACCAGGGTACTGAAACATCTTTTCAACTACTTATGGAAAAGTAAAACCAAGAATAATTGGTTCAAGGAAGTCCAAGATGATTAGATGAGTTAGGCTCGACAATGCAGCAAACGGAAGACTGAGAAGAGAAGATGATCCTGAGAAACAGACTTGAGACTTAAACTAACAACTTTTACACACAAACAATACACCATAACTGATAAAGAAAGGGCAGCCAGGTTGGAAAGAATGAAGAAGTTCTGGGAGCAGAAGAAGAAATATAAGCTAAATTTGTAGCTAATACTGTTAAGACTTAAATGTGTATGGATTGATTAAAGTGCTCAAATGTGGATGTAAAATAATTATAAAAAAATGAAGCAAATTATATTACCAAGACTACATACAATTAAAAAAGCTTATTGATAGTAGCAAAATTAAGACATTATAAAATAGTCACACAGCCAGAAATAATTTATGCTAGTGAAACCATTAAAAAAAAAACACTAATACAGCTGAAATAGACAAAATACTTAAGACAGAAAAAAGAATAATTAAAACATGCATAAATAAACAGTATCAAGTTAATGGACAATGGAGAATAGCATCAAATAAAACAGTTTACAAGGAAACTGAACCAGGATTGAGCGCAATTAGGAGAAAACGTATTTATATCATTCTTTGGACATCTTATCAGAACACCTGACACCAGAATTAGCTCTTTCTTCTCTCTGCTAAGGGCTTTACGTCGCGCCGACACAGATAGGTCTTATGACGACGATACCAGAATTAGCAGAAGAATAATTGAAAATTTATGGAGTAGCAAGACCAAGATTAAATGGATCATGGAAATGAAGGAGGATATTAAAGAACTACAAATAACAATGGACAATAATAGACAATCTCAAAAACAAAACAGAAAAAATTAAGATACTTCCAAGACGCACACACAAGGCTACAGACCAATAAAAGGTCTAATGGGAGGGTATTTTCAATAGAACAATGGAAGGCAGCATCTCTCAGAATGAAAAAATATTTGGGCTGATAGGAAAGCAAGAAATCCTTTGTGTAACTGACTAGAGTGGTCCAATGAAGGCCATTAAAATGTAAAATAAATGAATAATAATAATAATAATAATAATAATAATAATAATAATAATAATAATAATTGTACCAGTTGGTACACCTCTACGCTGCAAATTTGAATTTTCCGCCTTAAAGTACCTCTCTACAGGAGAAACCCTGAACTGTAACAACTGAATCAACTCCACTGTTTATCAGAAGATGTCACTGGGTGTTTTTGATTTGCTTTTGTTGATCAAGAAGTGTGGACATTCTCTAACAGATGTCTCTACTAAAAAACTATGATAATGCACTCTGGTGTGAAGGAATGAACTTTCTTGGAGAAATTTTGTATTCATACGTTTTGTCTTTACTAAATTTTGTTCTTTCATTTGTGGGTTGGCAATATTAAGCTTCCTTTCCGCCTGTTTTGAATTTAACCAATCCTAAATTTCTGTAATTAATTTCCCACCAATAAGGTGTTTCTTCATCGCTTCGTGTATAACTTTTTGCTGTTAGCCAATAAACGTTTGTGGGCGGGTCTTAATCATTCACGAAAGGTCTCGAATTTTCCGCGAGGGTATAAAACTGCTGATTTTCTTGTCTCCGGGTCACTTCAATAACATCTAACTTAGCGTGTGGATATGTAGCAGGGGGCGGGAAGCGCCTCTTTCTTCGGGCAACAGATCTTCAACAAGGTAATGGCCATTTAACATCTTTTCTTGCTAGCTCAGCAGTTTAACTCGCGGGGAAGGTTCGAAACCTTTAATATGTAACCCATCTCTTTAAAATGTAAATCCCTTTTCAGTCTATGTAAAAACTACAAATGTCTTCAACTGTAAATCGGGGATAGAGAGTGCTTTACCCTCTCGAGCTCCCCTTCATTTTTGAATTTGAGGTGACTATGTTCTCGTAAACATTTTTCTCTTCCTTCTTAATGTGTTTATTTATGTATACTAGATACCTCCATAGATTGGGATTGGCCCCTGTGTAATCGGCCTAGTGCCTCTTAGGTTTTAAAATGTGTATTTAGGAGAGTTAACTCACGCCTCCATTCCTTTTGCATTTAGGGCCATTTAAAGTAACCCAGTAGAGTGGGTACAAGTTACCCCTGTTTATTTATAAGTGTGCCTTAAGAGCAGTTTGTAGTAAAGTCCGTTTATGGCCTCTTAATAGGCTTGAAAGATTGAGAGCGGGTCAGCTCTTTCTGGTATTTTGAAAGGTGCCTCGGGGAGGCGTGACATTTTGATTGCTGGGAGCTAGTGCTCCATGTAATTAGGGGCGTTCTTCCCTTTGGTATTTTGTGGTTGTGAGCTGAGAGTTCAAGGATTGACGAATTTGGGCTCGTAGCCCAGAATTTGTAACGACCCCTTGACTGGTGCTTTCTTTTGTAAAGTTGCATTGTACCTGATTTTCTTTGTTATTTCACCAAGTGAAAATTGTTAAATGTTGTTATCTGTTGAAAATATAACCTTCATTTAAATTTTAAATTCATCTTTAAGACTTGTAGTTAGACCCATTCCAGCCTGCACCTTCTTTCATTCTTTCACCTTTGCCATCCACAGATAACTCCGTAATAATAATAATAATAATAATAATAATAATAATAATAATAATAATAATAATAATAATAATCATACATAGGCCTGCCCTAGACACTGGAGAAAAAAGATTTCAAGTGAACTGGACATTTGTTCAATGTCAAAAATGAAGATTTTAGTGGCTCAAACATCATTTACAAGAACCTCAATCACTAGGAACATATTTAGCCAACTAGTTTTTACATGGTTCTGTATGTTTACCATGTACATTTACAAATCCACAATATTTCACGATTGTTGCAACTCTGAAGGTGTAAATGGAAAAATAATTATAGACCATCACTACAATAAATTCAATATCAACTGAAAGGCTGTTCATACCTCTTTGCTCTTCACACTTTGTCAAAATATTGTACAATAACTGGTAACATTTTATAAGTTATTTACGACTGTCAGCATATGTACCCGAGAGGCATTGTTCAGTGTCAATATTCTCCTTTAAATATGCCAAGAACAATGCAAAGATGTATTTGTATGTTTCATTGATTAAACTGATTCAAACATGAAAAACTAATCGAGATTCTCTGACAGAAACTGTTAGGCGTAAAGGATATCTGCATCATACAAAATCTTTACTGGAACCAGCGAATACTTTCACTCCTATTCAACTTCTATGTCGATTAAATCTTCAATGAAGCCTTGCATGATACTGAGCTAGGTGTGAAAGTAAATGGAATCGTCATAAACAATATTAGATATGCAGATAACACCCTATTATATGTGAAACCATTGAAGGTCTTCAAGAACTGCTCAGTAGAATTAACCTCAGTGGATTAAGATAGCGTCTAAACATCAACACCACAAAAACCAAGTTCATGGTATTTAGCAGAAGCAACCATGAAGGTGTCTCCATTTCATTAAATAATCAAAACACTGAACAAGTAAGTCAGTTCACATACCTTGGGAGCACCATAACAGGCAATCTGGACCCTGAAAGAGAGATCAGATGCCGTACTGAGATTTACTAGATAATCCTTTTCAAATAATGACGTCATTCTTTTGTGATGATAATCCAAACCTCAAACTCAGGCAAAGCTTGAAATGTGGTTACATACGAAAATGCACAGAATAGCCTGGACAGATTTTGTAATCAATAATGAACTGTTAAGGAGAACTACAGCTGAGCGTGAGCTGGCAAACATCATCAAAGCCAGGAAAACAGTTTATATAGGCCATGTTCTACGAGGTAGGAATTACGGGCTTCTACACCTCATATTAGAAGGAAAGATAGAAGGCAAGCGAGGAGCTGGCAGACAACCGATGTCATGGCTCCAATACATCAAAGACTGGACTTGCATCAACAACACTGAACAACTTTTCAAGTTAGCTAAAGAAAAGGGTGCTTCCACCGGGGTGATCGCCAACGTCTGGGGAACCACGTATGGCACCTGAAGAAGAAGAAGAAGTGCCTGTACTAAAACCGATATAGTCACATTTACCAAGACACATTTACCAAGACTTTCCTTCACATTATTTACTACTGCATCAGATTCTCTTCTACGGAAATGTGATGATATAGACCTTTGAATTCTACGGCAGTGACGCCATGATCGAACATAATTGGACAAAGAAGAACAAGAACATGTTATAACCAGATATGGAATACACGGCTTCCATGACAAAATATGTGCAAAGAAAAAATACAACAACCCAACGAATGAATGTTTGCACACTGTAATGACGCCTGTGATCGTTACCACATCCTAAAGTGTAAAAAGAAGAGAAAAATTGCTGACTGAATATAGCAAAGAGTGAACCCACTAAACTCAATACTCCTTTGAGAGCTCATTATTATTATTATTATTATTATTATTATTATTAGGTCACTGTGCTTGCAAAAGTTTTTTGCAATTTTAGTGTCTCGAAACATTTCTGGAAACAATTTGCTTATACACATTGTGGAATTGTATCAATGTTTTACTGTATGAATAGCAAGTGTTGCCTCAGCACAGCTAGTGTCCCTCCTTTAGATATGTTTTTTATGTGCAAAAATCTCACTCGTTTACTGCATGAGCAAGACCTCACAGCATTTACTCATTTCGCAGTAGCGATGTGGTCCTTTATGTCACTTCATTTCCCACATTTTATTGTTGGAAATTATTGTATGTAATCATCTTTAAATTTGGTCTTCCATTTCAACACCATCACATTACACATCATTAATATATTCCCACAAGCATAAAAATGTATTATAATTCTCGCGATAAATGCAACTTTGAACCAACACAAATCCTCGCACCAACGGTACCAACCTGTGAATTAAAAGCAAGTACAGAGGAAATGGCCAGGCATAGAAGTGGACCGAGATATGAAGCACTTGAATCTGGAATTAATTTTTCTGCCATCTGCTGTACAACATGGCAGGAAAATAGTCATCTGATAGTGGGAATTTAAATTATTTTAATTTTGTACTATAATGAAGGAAATAGGCCTTACAACAGAAGACACCACAAATAAGATAAAATTGAATACAAAACTCAAGAATACAAACCTCGGCCTTACCCTTACACAAAACAAACCAACAACACGCACATTTTCAACAGAGGAAAGGGCACGAAGATCGGAGCGTCTGAAGAAGTACTGGGAGGACCGCAAAGCCCGAACAATCCCTTCAAATAGACCTGAACGACGGACTGACTAAAGTGATCCTATGTGGTCATAAAAGAAGAAGAAGAATGTACACTTCATGAGCAAACACAAATAAATCCAGGATTTTTACTATACCAATTGGGACAACTTTTCATCCTTAAATCCAGAACAATCCTGGTTTACTCAGACATATGGCATTCCTAGATCCAAGGGATCTTCTGGGGTGCTGTTCATATATTCCATGTCCTTGATTCGACCCATCCAGTGTTTCAGTCGAAAACATGGTCTCTGGCCTCAGGCTCCAGATGCATGGCTGTCTGCTACAGAGCTCTCTCTACTGTGAATGACGTTTCCATACTATCAAAGCCAACTTCCTGTAGTTTTGTTACAAGTAGCGTGACTCACAGCCGTTGTTGGACACCACTGTACCTCGTGTGGTTATATCGTATTAGCCCAAGGCGGGTATTCTTGTTTCCATAACATTACCTTTTTAAAACAGTCTTAAAATGATCAATCATCGCCTCGATTTATGTATATTCTGAACAAGTAGTAGGTAAGTCTACAATATGCTTTACGTCGTACCAACACAGATAGATCTTATGGCGACTATGGGATAGGAAAGGACTAGGAGAGGGAAGGAAAAGGCCTTTATTAAGGTACAACCCCAGCATTTGCCCGGTGTGAAAATGGCAAAGCACGGAAAACAATTTTCAGGGCTGCTGACAGTGGGGATAGAACCCATTATTTCCCGGATACAAGCTCACAGCTGCGCACGCCTAACCACACGGCCAACTTGCCTAGCAGTAGAAGATAAGTGGTAGTAATGCTGCTCACAAGAACTTACCTTGTTTCAACGTTGGTTGTGAACTAACAGTACTCAGAGACAGAGGGAGAGGCACAGAAGAAATGGTCTGGATGCCCGAGTTGAGAACACGAGTCTGTGCATGACTGACTGCAGCAATACCACGAATTTGACTCACTGCCTGTGGAACCTGCAACAAATTATGTAATCTTGAACAAGTAGACATAGAGGTTGTTTTTATTACCACAGTCAAACCTCTCTTCTGCAGACACTGGCGGTTCCGTGGCAAAAGGTCTGTTGTGAGAGGTGTCTGCTGAAACAAGTTTGTAAAAATTAATTGAGCATATTAACAGCAAAGAACATCCACTTTAAATATAAGCATACATCTTTATTTTGATTATTCTAAATTATTTGTAAGTAAATATTTTTATGGGAGATAATAGAAGTGATTTTATAGCGTTTACAAACATTACAGATTCGGGAAGTAATCATTCAGTTATCTACGTAAATTTAGCACATTTTTTTCTTTAATGTGATGTTCTCAAAGAGGGAATAAGATTTGTTAAATGGTGATATTCTCAAAAAGAGAAATAAAGTTTGTTAAATGGTTGCTCTGAGTTATCCCCATACTCGTGACCCAGCATGAGACAAAAATTATTCATCCATTTAAGAATCACAACTTTTAGATTATTTGCAATTTCTCATGCTTTTTCTTGTAATATTGGCCCGCTCACTCAAGAGTTTCTTTGCTGAACCACATTTGAACAATTTTTTTTTTTTTTGCTAGTGTCTTTACGTTGCACCGACACAGATAGGTCTTATGGCGGCAATGGGATAGGAAAGGCCTAGGAGTTGGAAGGAAACAGTCGTGGCCTTAATTAAGCCCCAGCATTTGCCTGCTGTGAAAATGGGAAACCACGAAAAACCATCTTCAGGGCTGCCGACAGTGGGATTCGAACCCGCTATCTCTTGGATGCAAGCTCACAGCCGCGCGCCTCTAACCGCACGGCCAACTCGCCTAGTGCTTGAACAACTCACAGACTGCAACATTCACTTCTGTAAAAACTGACTTTTCACTACTCTTACTATTTTCCTTAATCATTACAAACTTCCTATTTTCCTGTTACTCATTTTTAATTCTTCAAAATTGTGTTTATTCGAGCATTCCTGCTTTTGAATTTTTTTGTGAGCTTTCTAACTGAAAGTCCTTTCACACTTTCTGTAATTACATTTTTTCATCTGCAATTACATTTCTCTTGTCCAGAGATCTAAACACGCTTGTCCCTTATACTTACTGGGCGACTGAAATGCTATAGTATTTCTCTCTCAACAATTAGCACATGTAATTCTCTTCCATATCAAATTTAACTGAACTACCCAAGCTCGATTTTATCAGCAACAATCCGAGTTATGAATAGAATGATGCAAGCTAGGTTGGAGAATTCCTTGGTAACTTGTGAGTAAACAGTCACTGGCAGCATAACAATAATGTACAACGGGTGACTGTTTGGTCCGCCCTGTCAATATATTATTAATCTATATAAATAAAATTGTAGGGGGTCCGCTGTCTGTAATTTCTTTTGTTTTGCCAATTTTTCAGATATTCATCCGTTTTAGGTCAACTCAAGACCGAATCGGTGATTTTTACGTTTCGTGTCTGTTTGTTTGTTTGTCTGTTCCACCATCACGTCGAAACGGCTGGATAGATCTCAACCAAACTTCATATTTAAAGTATACTTATCCCGGGGAAGGTTTCGATATGCAAATCATTTTAAAATCGTTGAATACTCGGGGGGTTTATAGGAAAACCAGAATGGTTTTTCCACCATCACGTCGAAACGGCTGGTTAGATCTCAACCAAACTTCATATTTAGAGTATACTCATTCCAGGGAAGGTTTCGATATGCATACCATTTTAAAATCTTTGAATAAACGGGGGGTTTATAGGAAAACCTGAATGGCTTTTCCACCCTCACGTCGAAACGGCGGGATAGATCTCAACCAAACTTCATATTTAGAGTATACCCATCCCGGGGAAGGTTTCGATATGCATATCATTTTAAAATATTTGAATAGACCAGGGATTTATATGAAAACCAGAATGGTTTTTCCACCATCACTTCGAAACGGCTGGATAAATCTTAACTAAACTTCATATTTAGAGTAAACTCATCCCGTGGAAGGTTTTGATATGCATATCATTTTAAAATCATTGAGCAGACGGGGGGTTTATAGGCAAACCAGAATGGTTTTCCTCCATTTTCTCTTATACTATTGATTTTCTGTAAACTTCATTTACCGTACGTGAAACGTCTCTTCATTATAAACAACTTTCGTTATGTTCATAATTTACCTTACTCTTCACATGACGGAGAAATTTACAATTTTCCGCTGGTATCATGCTCTGCATTGAGTGACCGACAGACCGACAACGAACCTACAGGTTACCATGGCAACGTCTCTGACTGCATGCCAGCAGGTAAGTAACGTACTGCCATTTTCCTCATCATTCTTTTAAATTCGTGGTTGTTCTTTGGGTAGAAGGCAAGAGAGGCGTCAATCGGCCTCTCTGCGGGATATTGGCGGAATATCGTTGGATGTTATAACCGCCCTCGAATAGATTAAGTAATAACACCATTAGTCATCTTCTCATTATTTGTTTTCCTAAGAATCACTGGACCTAAATTTCTCCTCTGTTACCGCTTTATTATATCCATAACTCCAGTTGCAATTCAGCTAGCGAGGTGAACGGACGTAGTGCTGAACGTGCGGGAAGTACAGGAGTGCGCGAGCATGGGAGTGTCAATTGAACAATACAGATGTGCGATAGGCAGATGGCAGGCCCGATGTAGGAAGAAATCGTTACAAACGGTGAAAAACGATATCAACATCACTCATACAATAGTGTCATTAGTTGTAGTGATGGTACTATTAGTGATTGGCGGAGTGGAGATGAACCCTGGCCCAGGACTGACATGGGACGATATCGAGAAGATTAAAGAGATCATGCAAGAATGCCATACAGAAAAGACCAAAGAAATGCTACTAGAACAGAAAAATGATTTCAAGGACTTGAAATCATTTATACAAACAGAACTGAAGGGTATTAAAGAGAGTGTATTACAAAACAAAAATGAAATACATGGTTTGAAGAAGAAAGCACTGGAGGTAGAAGAAAAATTAAGGAAACTCAAGGAAAAAGAAAAAACACGGTCGAAAGAAGCGAGGAAGAAAAACATAATAATCTATGGATTGGCAGAACCAGGGAGAGAGAACTTCAATGACTTGATAGATAGAGTACTCTCTCTAATCAGAGAGAATTTGAAAATAGAGTGTAATGATAGTGATATTGATAACGCCTTCAGATTAGGAAGAAATATGGGAAAAAGACCAGTAAAAGTCTGCATGGTATCTGGTTTGAAGGCCCGTAAAATTTTGGAAAATAGCAGAAACTTGAAAGGCACGAAGATATGGATAAAGAAAGATCTAGACAAGGAAGAAATGGAGAATGTACGAACACTACGCTTTCATCAAGGAAAAGCTAGGCATTCGGGACTAAAAGCCTTTATACGTGGAAACAGACTTATTATATCAGACGATTCGTGGAGCAGGGCATGGACAGCTGGTCAACTACATGAGCTAGGGCATTGTCCTGATACGTCAGATAAGCGGAAGTACAGCAGTACAGTGAGCGACGCCAGCACTCCTGAGTCAACAGGTACGTGTGCAATCCTACCAAGCAAGGACAACGAACTGGATGTTGTGACGACAGAAACCGGACATCACCAACCCAGGAGATCTACCCAAGAAGGAGATGTGATCCAGAGAAAGCAAGACACCGCAGGGAGAAAAGAAGAAAAGAAACGTAAGCCAGCGTTAAATTTAAAGGACATATGGGCAAAGAAAGGATTGACTAGGTCAGAGGAAGCTAGAGGGTCAGAGGAGGAAATAATTAGTTCCCCAAGTGGATCTATTATACAAATAGAAAAACCACGAATAACGAGAAGCAAGGCCCTGGTAGCAGCAGATATACCTATGAACAAGTAACTAGACTGGGTAGTGGGATTAATCAACATAGAGGGTATACTAAGTAAACTGGGAAATGATGAATTTATAGATTTAATGAGAGAGAGTGAGATTATTGGTATAGTAGAGACATGGTTGCCGCCTAGTAAAAATGTGATAATACCGGGATTTAAGGTCTAGAGTAAAACAAAATATAAAAGGAGTACGAAAGGGCGTCACCCAGGAGGGATAACAGTTATCGCAAAAGATGAAATTTGCAAACAAGTGGAGATATGGGAATCAGGATGTGAGGACATGATCTGGGTCAAAACAAAAAAAGGAAATCAAAAGGGGAGAGATATGTTTATTGGCTTTGGCTATAACCATCCATCGGGGTCCCCGTTCGAGAAGGAAAATTTCTTTGAAGAACTCGTCGACGCAGTAAATCAGATAAAATTACTAAATGAAGAAGCAGGAATAATTATAATGGGGGATTTTAACTCAAGGGTTGGCCTAAATAATCCATTATACGATAAAGAAATCGGGGAATTATTAATAGAAAAAAGGAGCAGCAAAGACAAAGAGTGTAATAAAAATGGAGAGAAATTATTAGAAATATGCGCGATAGAGGAATTGTACATTTTAAATGGGGGATGGCCGGGAGATGAATCAGGCAACCTAACATATATAGTTGAGTCAGGAGGGAGTGTTATAGACCTAGTACTGGCATCTAGAGAGGCTTTAACTCTTATTAAAGAAATCCAGGTAAAAAATTGGACAGCGTCTCATCATTTCCCAGTTGCTATTCGGCTACAGAGAGAGGAAGATAATGAAGTAGACAAACAATTCTTTAACTATGAACAGAGAAAATTAGTAAGATACAGGTGGAATGAGGAAAAGAGAGAACAATTTAGAGATTACTATAGGGGTAAAACCTTTGAAATTCTGAGAATAGGCATGGAGTATATGATAGAGGATAATAACCTAGATGAGGCAATAAGAATGCTTGAAAGATCAATAGAAATAGCTGGTAAAAAAATGGTTGTGAGTAAGAGTAGACAATATAAAAGAAATGTATGGTATACGGAGGAGTGTAAGGAGAAGAGAAATCAAGTGATTAAGGCTTTAAAAAGGTATAGAAATGAGGGATCGCAGGCCTTACGAGTAGATTTTTGTAACCAGAGGAAAGAATACAAAGATTTAATAAGCGACAAGAAAAGTAAATGGCAGGACAAAGAATCAAAAATATTACTAAAGTACTGTAAGGAAAATGAAACAAAGAAAGTATGGAACAAAATTAGCACAATATGTAAGGGTTATAAAAGCTATGATCAAGTAAAAATATCTAATGAGGAATGGTTAACGTATTTTAAGGGGTTATTAGGGGGTAAGGACACATGGGTAGAGAACAGAAACGAAATTGGTATACTGAGACAAATGGAGTGTACGCTGCCTATACTAGACGATATAATAACCACAGACGAGGTACTAGATGTAATGAAAAAAGGGAAGGGCGGAAAATCAGGTGCTGCTAATGGAATTACGCATGAATTCTGGAAAGAGATAGGTAACAACAGTCAGATGATTGAAATAATAACTAAAATATTCAATAAAATATTTGAGGGGAAAAAAATTCCAAGATCTTGGCAGGAAGGAGTAATTTGCCCGATCTACAAAAGAAAGGGAGAAAGAACGAATACGAACAACTACAGGGGGATTACATTGTTGGACTCACTAAGTAAGATCTACACTGGGATTTTAGCGAAAAGAATTATGAAATGGGCAGAAGATTACTCTATTCTCTCGGTATACCAATCAGGATTTAGGAAAAGAATGAGAACTACTGACAATGTATTTATAATCAAAACGTTAATGGATAAGTACATAAGAAAGAAAGGTGGTAGACTATACATTGCAGCAATAGACCTACAAAAAGCTTTTGATTCAGTCAGCAGACGGGCTGTCGTTGTGAAGCTGGCCGGAATAGGAATGTCAATGAAAATGATTAAAGCCATAGAAGAACTATATGCCGAAGTAATATGTTCAGTTAAAGTCAAAGAAGATGTAATGATAGGAAAGATACACTCGAACATTGGACTTAAACAGGGATGTAAACTATCACCAATACTGTTTTTGCTCTTTATTAATGATGTAATAGAATGCCTAGCGAAAGAGAATAATACTAGCCCTTGCTTATACAACAAAGAGATCCCCGGTCTAGTCTTCGCAGACGACATCCTGCTGCTCTCACTAACAACAGCAGGTATGCAAAGTAACCTAAAAAAATTGGTGGAATACTGTAATACATGGAATTTGAAAATAAATACCAAAAAAACAAAAGTAATGGTTTGCAAAAGAGGAAATAAATTAAAAAGAAATGAAAGGCGATGGCTGTTAGATGGTGCTGAATTGGAAGTTGTAAATAAATTAGAATATTTAGGAATAATATTAACAAAGAATGGGTTGTGGAAGGAACAGATACGCCATGCAAAAATAAAAGGTGTGGCCGCCCTATCAAGTATAAAGGCCTTAGAAAAGAAGATGCCTAATTTGCAATACAAAGTACATAAAAATGTTTTTAATGCCCTTGTGGTATCAAAAGCACTGTATGGGGTTGAAATATGGGGTATAGAAGTTGATAAAAAAGAACTAGATATCATAAGTAACAAATTTTGTAAAATAATAATGGGCCTACCAGAATGTGCAGCAAATTGTGGAGTGAGAACTATATGTGGAGATATCAGCATCCAAGCAGACATAAGTAAGAAAATAGTAAAATATTGGTTAAGATTAAAAAGAGGAGAGGGGAGGGAAATATTAAATCTAGCCTACCAGCACCAGATGAGACACTTGGATGAGAATTATTGGTTATCGAAAGTAAAAGGTATGCTAGACAAAATAGGAATGGGGCTATATTGGGACAAGGAGATGAACGGTAAAGAAAACAGCTTCATTAAAATACTAACGATTAGAGTAAAGGACATAGAGAAACAGACGATCAGAGAAGAATGTGAAACCAAAAGAACACTAGTAGAATTCTGTGGCATTATCCAATACATGTCAATAAGAAAAAATAGAATCACAAATAGGGAACTAAGAGGTGTGTTGTGGTGGCTTTTGGGTTTATACAAAAATAAGGGAATAAGTGAGAAACATAACGTAAATCAGTGTTTATTGTGTGATGACATAATGGGAGAAGCTCATTTACTGAGAACATGTAAGGGAACGGAGGCACTGAGAACTAAATACCTTGGTGATGAATATAAATTAAAAGTAGAAAGAGAGAAAGAATTTTATACAATAACCAAACTGTTAAATAGAGAATGGATTACCCCAGGAAAACTAGCTAAATTTTTCTGTATTCTAAGAAGCATGTGGAAGAAAGAAATTAAAATGAGATTTGTAATAACAGAAAGTAATAACAGTACAGGTAAATGATAGTAAATGTAATATACATGAGCACGATGATGACTGTACAACAAGAGATCTCGGAAATACTATAGTTATAAGTTTAGGACTATGTTTCTCTTGTAACTGTTCAGTGTTCATTTATATTGGATGTTGTATATTGCTAAGGAACAGATTTAATTCAGCAGCATGCTAACAGTAATGAGTTCCCTACAATCAGGTCGTGTAAGAAATTAAAATGAGATTAGCAATAACTGAAAGTAATACCAGTGTTAGTAAATGATAGTAAATGTATGTAGATGAGCATGAGGATAGACAAGTAATTTGTAACTATAAGTATTATTAGAGGAATGAGAGGTAATATGGAAATAGAAAAATGTAATAAGCAAAACATGATGACAATGTAAGTTAGAAGCGCAGCAGAGAAGCAATATGACGACTGTACAACAAGAGATCTCTGAAATAGCAGATGTGTATGAGTTATAAGAACGATATCTTCTAACCATATAAGTATATAATACAACTTTACAGAACATTATAGAGTTTAAGTCGCTAAGAAGTAAGGGCGACAATGGTTATAAGTTTAGCAGTATGTTTCTCTTATAGTTGTTCAGTGTTGTTTCATACATTAGGAATTGTATATTTCTAATTAGTAAATTTAGTTCATTAATATGTTAGCAGTAATGTGTTCCTTACAATGAGGTTGTTTGTTAGCCTGTTTTTAGTTTGCTTGGGGATTGTTAGTTTGTTCTGGCTGCTGTAGTATAGTAGAGTTGAGATAGGAGGAGATAGGCCTATCCTATCTCAAGCATAGTGTTGACTCAGTACTCCTGCACGTGTAGATTAGAGTAAGGTGTGAACAATATTAAACCAGAGGAAACAAGTTGTCAATCAGTCAGCGAAATATGAGCCGAGTTATGGATTCCGTCTCGGCAGTGGAATACAGGCGAGGCAGCCTACATGTTGAGCTAGGTCATCCGCACACATGTGGGCTGTCACACGAAGGAGTGGTGAGGAAACAATATTGACAACTTAAGGGGTCTACGAGGTTTCGATTTCGGAGCCTCATGAGACGGGTCTGGTCGTGACATCCCTGGGAAGGGTGGTAGGAGTTCCTCACCAGGGGGGATGTCGCGACCAGACAGATTCAGGTTAGATGTAGTATATATTCAATGTAAATTTGTCATTTTGATTCTAACTTTTCTTTTAATGTTATAACGTAATAAATAAAAATTCGTTCAGTTAGTAAGTTAAGGTAGGGAAGATACATGTTGTCCTAGACTATATAATATTGTTAATGTCTAGGACAAAATAATTCATATTCAGTATAGTAACAGCCAATAATTGTAAGAGGGTATTGTAAGTCATGTATCATAATTCAAGGAATTGCAATAAACGAATGCTCTCTCCCCAGCTCCAGGCGATCCGGAATTGGGGGACGGGAGTATTCTATTCTATTCTATATCCATAACTCACACTAGCATATTTATTGAGGGACATTTGATTTTCCAATACATTCACTTGGCATTTACATATTTGTCGTTATCCGGCTGCCCTCAGTTAAAATCCATATTCTATTACTTTCAACTTTCTTAACTGTATTATTTCTTCCTTAATTGCGCCGTATGTACGCGAGTGCTACAAACTACTGGATGTATTTCCACCAAGACTCATATTTAGAATACAGCTGTCCTTGATAGGTTTTAGGGCAAATATTGTTTCTAAATCCCTGAACTGACTGGGGGTTTATACGAACCCGAAACAGTGATTTTGCACTTCCACAAAATATACACAACCAAACTTAATGGAAATCTACCTACCTTGGTAGAAATTAATTTCTAAACCTTTTTCCTCATGTGCATCATTTCGATACGAGTATTAATAAGGGAGATATCATTAACGGACCGTTTTTCTGTACAAGTCTCATCGGACTTGACTCACGAACGGGTGCGTGTAAAGCGTATTCCTTACAACTTGAAAACTACTGAGGACATTCGAACCAAAATTTATATCTAGCATCGACCTGTCCAAACGTAGGTTTTAAACGTAAATAACATTTCATGTTCCGGAATGGACTGGCGGTTTATAGGGAACCGAAATGGTTATTTTACTCTTCCACAATACATACAGAACAAGACCAACCTGACTGGAAATCGACCAAACGTGATGGAATTCCACCTCTAAATCTTTTTTCATGTGCATTTTTTCGTCAGGAGGATTAATAAGGGAGATATCATGAATGGTCACTTTTGCAGGTTAAGTCCAGCGGACATAGGTGTTTTACATGGAGCAGATTCCTTATCTGTATAAATCAAATCGTAACGACTGTGTGCCTCTACACTGACTATTTTGGCGAAATTTTCGTACAGCTTTCCGTTTAAGGGGTAATAATGACCATCTGCATAATTTTTGGTTTAGTTTCCTGAAAGTCCTAATTTTTACCCGCCTCGCCCAAAATCCATATTGTGGCATAATCTGCCAGAAGAAAAAGAAGATAATTGAAATTTGACAAAATTATACGTTTTAGCCTGTAACGAACGGAAAATATCCTAGATCATTAAATTTTTCACTTTTTATCCACGAAGAATATCGAAATATGCAGGCAATTTTAATGATGGTGCAGACCTTCGGAAATTCCTATCACATAACGGATTGCACAATCTCCGTTCAATTTGGAATGATCTACAACCTTGGTCTTATGACTTTTTGGTGTATCTGTAATCCTTTTACGTTTGATTTTTCTCTATTAATCGATGTTAAGTCAATTCGGAATTTTCACATGCATAATTTATACTTTCAATTACTTATATGAAATACAGAATCATCGAACTCTTCACGAGAATTGGCCCACCCAGTAGCCATATGTGAGCCAAATACTATGTATGTAGCTGTCACATAATTATCCGAAAAGTAATGTAATGTGAGATAATCTTACAAAACCTTTACCCTGTTCAACGTTTCTAACTCAATCTGACCCAAGAATAGATGCCATATCATAGGACCAGCCATTTAGGTCACTAAATCCGGCGTGTCTTATGGTAAAATCCCTTGTCGATATGACGTACGTTTAGTAGCAGTTAATCTGTAAATGAAGGTCTTCAATATTGTAAACACGCATATACTTTCGTATGTCGATCTATATACATTCACTGATGTCGAATTTTAGCGATCGAGAAAGGGTGGGTCTGCTATTGTAATCAGTACTCCCCACACCGACTTTGACTGGCAGTAGGAAAGGGTTCCTTCTCCAACTCCTGTGTAACTGTCATTAGTAAGGGAGGCTTACAATTGTAATGAATAGTTCCCTTCTCGATTTGACTTGCAGAAGGCAAGTTAGCATGCAGTTTTGTTTAAACCTCCCCTACCCGATTGTGTTTGGCAGTAGGCAAGGGTGCCCGCCATTATAAAGAAATGTCCTCATCTGAAATTTGACTGGCATTAGGCAAAGTGGCCAGCTATTTTGATGGAAACTCACCAACTTGGTGTGACTGGCAGTAAGCTGGCTGGCAGTAGGAAAATGGGCCTGGCATTATAATGATAACTGCACAACTCAATTTCGAGTGATAGTAGGGTAATTGCCTGCCATTATAATAGAAACTCCTCAACTGTAATCTGTCTGGAAGTAGGAAAGGGGGGCTGCCATTTTAACGAAAACTCCCCAAAATCGATTCTGTCCGCGTAGTAGGCAATGGGGCCTGCAATGATAATGTAAACTTCCCAACTCGATTGTGAATGCCAGTAGGCAAGTGAGCCTGCCGTTATATCACAAATCCATAACAAACACTTTACATTGGAAACAACGTACGGGGACCTCCCCATGCTCTTTCTCGGATAACGCTAAGAGACATGCAATTTTAAAACAATCTTATTTACTGCATGTACACTATTTACTTCGATATTCGAATACAATGTAGAATACCGTAGCGAAGCACGGGTACATTCGCTAGTATTTGAATAATTTATTCGTACATGTTTCGGGAGCCTTAACTCACTTCGTCAGGGTATTTACATCAAAATCTACCTTACCCAAGTCTCAAGATATTTCTTATCTTATTAACATTAAGCGTTGTCCTATATAACCTCAACTCTAGACCACTATATGTACACTTTGCTTTTTTATAATAATGCCTGTTGTAACCCAACATGTAAGACATTGAACATATTTAAAAACACTCTTGAACAGTTCACTCATCCCTCCTATCCTTTACACTCTTACAACGTGTATCATCACCCTTGTGGGATCCATTAGCTGAGTCAGCCACTGATAAAATGTTACTTGTCACTGCTTGTATTGTTGCTGCCACTAGGAATCTATCATCTTAACGTCCCATGTGACATCTTTTGAAGTTAATACCATTTATGGTTGCATTGATTTGTTCATAGTTGTATACATATTAAAAATGTTTAGCCATGTATGTGCCGTCAAGTCAGATGACATTTGCTTCAATCGTTGCAGGACCGGACTTTTTAAATCAAAGCGAAACAAACCTCCCGTTATGCTTCTGCAAATGCTCCTCTAGCACTATAAAAAGAATAAAGAAAGAAAAGCTAGGTTCCACTCTAATTTTAAAAGATACTCAGCAGCTGGACCTCCTGTCACACCAATGTGCGGCCATAAATCCAAGGCCTACCAGTGCGGAGATATTTCTTTGTTGGATGTGAGTAAGTTTCACTTGGTATTCTACTCTACAGCATCAAAACTGCTGCAAGATAGTTTTATTATCAAGCATGTTTTGTTGTACACCCGTGGCGAGACGCAGGCCTGGTTACAAGTATCAGATCTGGAAAAGCTCACACATTCAAGTACACAATTCAGAAAGAGGATGGAACGATAAGCATATATGGAAGCTCTCCTCTTGAAGGAGGACAGAATCCTAGGAGTTCTAAAATGTCATTTTTAGAGATGGAAATTTGCCTATTTTATTGCTGTGTTCAGAAACGTAGGCTTTTGAGATATACATTTATTCTAGGGTCCTTTAAGCTAGATTTCGTTGGTTGTATTGTACCTATAAATGCCTATTGCAGGGGTTCGTGCCTATTTGGAGTATAATTGCCTATTTGAAGCCTTTTGAATGTACGAACAAAAATGGGAATTTTCGGAAGTTTTCCGTTGTTTCCCATATTCACACCAGGCAAATGCTGGGGCTGTACCTTAAGGCCACGGTCGCTTCCTTCCCACTCCAAGGCCTTTCCCATTCCACTGTCACCATAAGACCTATCTGTCGGCGTGATGTACGAAAAATTGTAATTGCAAAGAAAAATCATTGAAGTCCTATTGGCTGATGCGGTGGATCATAGGGGATCCTGATTTCACTACGGATGGAAGGATAGCCTTCTTCCAAGCTTGCTGTAAGGAGATAAGTTTGCTTGTTCCGTTTATCTTTTTTTTTTGTGATTGAACTGTGATCGCATTTCATTGTAGCATTTATAGGCCTATTAAAGTACGTATTGTGGAGAGTTGTTTTGTTGCAATGCTGTATTAGTCATTAACAGTCATTAACTTTCAATAATTTATATTGCTAAAATGTAAATGATCATTTAATTACTGAACGAGGAGTTAGAACGCCGGTGGTCACTTGTCACAGAATGGATGAACACTAAAAATGTATTTTGAACTCTGATTCATTTCCTGTGAAAACAGAGATTTACAACTGATATTTTCTTTCTTTCTTAATCTGTTTACCCTCCAGGGTAGGATTTTCTCTCCGATTCAGAGAAGGATCCCCCACCTCTACCATCTCAAGGGCAGTGTCCTGGAGCGTGAGACTTTGGGTCGGGGGATACAACTGGGGAGCAGGACTAGTACCTCGCCCAGACAGCCTCACCTTCTATGATGAACAGGGGCCTTGTGAAGGCATGGGAAGATTGGAAGGGAAGGCAAGTAAGAGGGAAGGAAGTGGCCATGTCCATAAGTTAGGTACCATCCCAGCATTTTCCTGGAGGAGAAGTGGGAAACAATGGAAAACCACTTCAAGGATGGCTGAGGTGGAAATCGAATCCACCTCTATTCAGTTGACCTCCAAAGGCTGAGTGGACCCCGTTCCAGCCCTCGTGCCACTTTTCAACGTTCGTGGCAGAGCCGGGAATTGAACCTGGGCCTCCGTGGGTGGTGGCTAATCACGCTAACTACTACACCACGGAAGCGGACTACAACTGAAATGTAACTTTGAAAAATTGTGAGTAGCTTTCACCAACGCTAGTGAACTGTATTACGCTTCCGCTAAGCCTTCGCGAAACGTAGGTTGAAGATCCAACGTGCAACTACGGACGTCACAGGCTACACATACAAGATGGCATGGCTTGGACAATGTCACAGCGTGTTTTACAAGGCTGCAAAGACTATCTTTACATGACCAGGCCAATGAAAAGATTGTTGGTCTGGATTGGTGAGGTCTGGTTAGTAACCGTTCTGCAGGGGGACAAGCAAAGAGTCTGGGGTGCGTAAGCTCTAGCATCCCATCTTGAGTCTTGCTAAATGGTTTTTGCTAGTTGCTTTACGCCGTACCGACACAGATAGGTCTTATGGCGACGATGCGACAGGAAAGGCCTATGAATGGGAAGGAAGTGATCGTGGCCTTAATTAAGGTACAGCCCAAGCATTTGCCTGGTGTGAAAATGGGAAACCACGGAAAACCATCTTCAGGGCTGCCGACAGTGGGGTTCAAACCCACTATCTCCCAGATGCGAGCTCACAGCTGCGTGCTCCTAACCGCACGGCCAACTCGCCCGGTTGCTAAATTGTGACAAAAAGTAAGGTTTTGGGCGAATGCCATGACAATTTCAAATCACGCGGTTTTCTAATTTTCAACGAGGGAGGCAGCATTGTGGGCACACATGATGCAGGATCTATTGCAGGCAACAGAAAATAGTCTTCATGACAACTGACCCGGCTGACCAAAGTCGGCGAATAGCAACAAAGTGTTCACAAATCTGAGATTTATAGTGGCTCCGTTTTAATTCTTCTATATAAGTAAGAATAATGCTAGGGGCAGCTTGGTGAGTCCCTGGTAAGCATATAGGAAGGATCTCTCCTCTACGCTACTCAGGTATTGTTTCACGTCATTTTTATTTTTTCACCCGGTGATATCAACAGAAAACGGCCAGATTTTAACTGAACATTTTTGAGGACAAATTGTAAATTACGAATTCTCTTGTTCGTACTTTAAAGTTTTGTACTTCTAGAAACATCACCTCTAATAGTGTTTTATTTTTTCATGAAACAATTGCACGTTTATACTAAGCATTATTGCCAATTAGCCCAGTTGTAGAAATTTAAGATATAGGAACATTGTAATTTTGGTCAATTTTATTATTTTTCAGATTAAATGTGAAAAGACACCATCTAGACCAACATAGAAATACTGCGATGCATATGACACAAGTACAGAAAGCTGTGTCAATGCAGCTTTTCTACCAGTCCACTATGAACAGTGACCAACAACAATTTTCTATAGACCTATGCACTGCAACGGTGGGAGCTAATATCCCCCTGCATGAACTGGAGTATCTTCAAACTTCAAGAAGCTGCTGGGAACAATCACCGAGTTGGAGAAGAGTGGCTTTCCCCTGGTGGAGTCATTTAGGGTTGTGGAAGAAGCTAGGGAAGTTTTGACCGAACCTCTGGGAAGGTAGCCGCTGTCAGCAAAAAGTTGCTTAAGAGTCCTGCAGCAGAATCCATGATGGAAAGTGACGGTAAAAGTAGCCAGGGTGCTACGAGGTGAGGTAGATGAAGCAGTTTAACTGACACCAGATGAAGTGGCTTCATTGAAGTTTTGTCCAATCACTTCCTGTGATGTTGAGAGATCTTTCTCTCAGTACAAAACATTCTGCCCAACAGGAGAACAAGATTGTTACCGGAAAACATTGAAAAGTTCCTTGTTAATTCCTTTTATAATAAATGTGTGTGTTATTAAATTATAAGTGTTTTTTTCATGCCTATATTGTTGCCTATTTTACATGTTAGTGCCTATTTACATGCCTATTTTGGCTAATTTAAGAACCTATATGCCTGCCTATTTAAACCGTTTTTAGTGCCTATGATTCTTATCTCTAGTCATTTTGAATCTGGGAGAATGCCTGTAGAGAGAAGAGGGGAAGACAGAAGAAGCTATGCCAATAAATCAAAACATGTGGCCATCTGTAAATTTATTGAAACATTTTGTGCTAAAGAGCAGCACTACTGCTGTAGCAAGTTAGCCGCAAGTATGTACCTACCATGTGAACTAAATATTAAAAAACTGTGGAGAAAATACAATACTATTGTTGAAACTGAATTGCAAGCATACTACTCCTTTTTAATAAAAGTCTTCAATCATAACTATAATATTGGTTTTGGAAGTACAAAGACTGATGTTTGCCCAACTTGCTCACAATCAGACGAGGAACTAAAAAAATTGCACATCAGAAAGTTCAAAAGTTTACCTGCAGACCAAGAAACAAGTCCAAAAGTTAAAATGTAGAGCATTCTATGAATATTTAAGAGAAGATGTCTATGCAGGCTGTTTCCTTTGACTGCCAGAAGAACATGCTATTGCCCAAGCTAAATGACCGAAGTGCTTACTTCAGCAGGCAAATAAATGTGTACAACTTCACTGTAGTGATGCACGAAAATGTGATAATCTATTCGTGGAATGAAGCTGAATTTCGTAAGGGTGCAAATGAAATTGGAAGTTGTTTGTTTCATGCTCTTAACAGCATCAATCTGTCAAAAAAGAAGACCGTTCACCTATTTACAGACGGATGCAGTGGACAGAATAAGAACAGTGTTCTTGTGGGTGTGGTCTACATGCACCAGTGAATGTGAAATAAATTTAAATTTACTTTCCTCTAGTTGGTCATTCCATTAGTTGTGTGAAAAGAGAGGTTATCCTTACGCTGGAGGTTTACAACAAGATTTTCAATGGATATGGGAAGTTTATCCAGCTTAGATGTGAAGTGCCAATATTTGACTGGAAGACTACTCTTTGAGATGTTTTAAAACCTGTCGGCATTTTCAGTTCAGTCCTGCGAAAATAATTTTTCTAAAAGGGAGGAAAAACAATACATTGGTACAACGGGAAGTTGCTTACCGTTGCACATTTGGCCAGCCAAAGTGTGTGTAAAGGAGAGACAAAACCATTTGCGGACTGGTTCCATAGTTAATCAAATAAGGTAAGGTTCCTTTAAATAATGAGAAAATGGAAGATGTCTGCATTTATGTTTTGCTGGAAACATGACAGGCTGAACACTGTCTCAGTATGACAGAAGAGCAAGAGAAAGAAGAATACTGTGAACCAAGGGATGATTCCGTATCCTTGTTACATTGCAAATATCATTAAAGAGATGTTTTGTTTTCATCAGACACAAATGCACTGCTTATTCTCAATGAACATCTAATCATATTATATCTCCTGTTTACAATTTGTTTTCTGTCTCACTGTGCTACATAGATGCTAGTCAATGAAGTAAAAATAGTTTCTCTGAGTTCTAGATAGGAAGAGTTTATTTGCGATATCCATGTTTACTTCCAAAACCCTGCCATGTCCACCTGTGACTTTCAAACTCCCTTATGTTCACGATAAATATTGCCCTAGTACAAAAATGCGGAGATGAAACTGCATAAATTGTGTGTATTTTGTTCTTTTTCTTCCGTTTTGGCTGACTATGGACCTCGTTAATTTGAATTCAGCTGCAGAATATGGGCAGGAGTCAAATGTGGGATCCAGACTGTTATGTTTTAAAGCAATATGGATTATTGTGTTTTCACAATTCATCCTGTGGACACTATTTTAATACAAACATTCTGGATACACCACGTCACACAAGTTGCATTTCAATTTTGTTCTTCCTTAAGATTTGTATTCACCTTGGTGCTGTATTATAGAAAAACATTTACTACTGTTCTTAAGACGAAGATTCAATATTAGTTTCAGCCACAAGGTTTTGAATTGTCAATGTGATAATTTTAATTATTCATATTATCACATTTTTAAGGAGTGCTTTAATGTTTTTTTTTATAGATGTAATGTAAGTTGGTTTTTGGACTACTGTAATTTTAATATTGACTACTGACTTTTTAATTTCACGAATGTTCAAGAGCATTACTTAAAGATTAAGGCTGAAGATGCTCATTAAGTGAGCGAAACATGTCTCTTAGAGAAATTAATTGTATGAAATTGTAAACACCAAAAGGTGGATTGTATTGAGTAGGTGGGCAAGAAATAACTTATTATAATTGCTGTGAACTCACCATGAGAGCAACACAAATTTGCGAGCCTCAAATATCCAGGAGAAGATGGACACACTCAAAGTCATGTTTAAGGATAATGGTTACAACGATGTACAGATTCATCAAGCCCTGCATCCCAAAGGGACAACTAATCAAAGCTCACAGAAAGAAAAACTGAAGGGAACTGCCTACCTGCCTTACATTCATATCACCACAGACAGAATTGCCAAGGTCCTTTGCAAGCACAATATAAAAACAGTGTTTGGCATCATCACTAAAACTAAACATAGTTAGATAAAAGCAAGGACAAAGTAATAATAATAATGTTATTTGCTTTACGTCCCACTAACTACTTTTTAAGGTCTTCGGAGACCAAGGACAAACTGTCCCCACTATTTCACCTTGGGGTGTACAAAATTCCCTGTACTTGCAGCAAAGTATACATAGGCCAAACATACCAGTCTATTGGGACTCGCATCAAGAAACACCAAAGAAATATCCGTCTCAACCAAACCAGCCAGACAAGTCAGCAAAAACTGAGCATGCTCTATCAGCGGGTTATGATGATGTGTTCCAAGATGTTTGAGCTCTTACAAACAATTAACACTAAAGTGTCTAAGATTATATGGGAAGCTATAGAAATACGTAAAAATCTTAACAATTTCAAAAGGGACTCTGGCTATCAATAAGTAATACTTGGCTGTTAGTCATTAAGGATATAAATAGATAGTTCTTTTCCCTGTCCTTTCTATATTGTTATTTCGTTTCAGTGTTTTTTCCAAATTCGTACATTCGTCATCACCAGTTGGTCCATTCCAAGCTATGTGTTCGTTTGCCAAGTTGTTTCCAAAGAGTCCCTCACCTGTCAAATGGGAGTGGGACTCCGTTACTCCCATAGGTCTGAGGCTTGCTTAAAATGTACTGAGCTTGGTAAATTCATGAAGCAGTATGGTACCCAACTTACACAGTCCAAGTAAGGATCTCTTCTCTAACAGGTTATGGACCACAGGTGGTTTGTATAGTCCTAGCCGCCTGAGCACAAGGAGGGCCATGGCTCAGAATATGTGCGAGATGCCCACTCCCATTCCATAGCAACTGGTATCCCGACTCTCAGGACCACTTACTCGGCCACTCATCCATTGTCCATGGTTCATGAACTAGGACGTAACTACAGTAACCCTCACCATGAACCATTGTCTATCAATAAATGCAAAAATAAAACACTACAACACAATTATAAAACTGGAAGCTACATATGCAGCAGAAACACTTTTTCACCTGAATAAATAATCAAAGACTGACAGACTTCAGAAAACTGAAAGGAGGATTGGAAGAACCTGCATCAACAAAAAATACCCAGAAACATGGTGAGTGGCAGATAATACCTAACGAAGTCATGTACAAAGTGCTAGAACCCATTACAGATACTACGGGTAAGAGGAGACTGGGATTATTTGGGCATATCAAGAGGATGCAGGATTAAAGACTTCTGAAACAACTAGTACAACACAATCACATCTCAAAAAATACCACAACAGAATATAAATGGATCAGAGAAGTAAAAGTGGATCTGAAGGAAAATAGACCTTGCAACAAAAGACACCACAAATAAAATAAAATTGAATACAAAACTCAAGAATACAAACCTCCACTTTACCATTACGCGAAACAAACCAACACGTACATTTTCAACCAAGGGAAGGGCAAGAAGATCGGAGCATATGAAGAAGTACTGGGATGACTGCAAAGCCTGAACAATCCCTTCAAAGAGACCTGAATGATGGAGTGACTAAAGTGATCCTATGCAGTCATAAAACAAGAAGATGATGATTTAAAATACAAAATAAATACACTCAAGATATTGAAAGATAAACACACTAGACTACAGACTAAAATCAACAATCAGAGGATAGGAAGAGTGATTCCAGAAGCAGAAAGAAAATACGTTTTGGACTGACAAAAGAAGAAAAACCTCCATAAACCTGACAAAAGTAGTCCTATGTTAGCTAAAATATTAAAATAAATTTTAAGTCAAGCGAGAACTTACAGAGGAACCAAGTCTTCCAGCTTCACTCTGCTTCATTGTGGAAAATTTGATCGCCAAGTCTACTGGTTGCCGTTCTTGAGATGAATCACAATTACTTCCTCCTGAAGGGACGCCCAATAAACTCATTCTGTTCCCTGTCACCTGCAAGTAAGTATACAGAATGAAAATTTAAATCTAATATCACACCAATTCTAATAGATGAACACTACTATTAAATTAACATCTAATCATTCCAGGATGTGAGACCTATAGTTTTGATACTACCCATAAATGCAACACTGATAGAAACAGATATTATAACAGTCTTAGGCTGATATGATTTGCTTTAGGGAATAGTTTTTCTTAAAAGGTCTTTTTTAAACAAGAAATATTATATTACTGTATGTTTAATGTTCCTTCAAATGCAATTGGTCTAAAAAGATAATACTATTCTGGAACCTTGCCTTGAAAAGGGGTTTATCAACCGTCCCCCAGCACATCTGGGTCAGTGTGATCCTACAACATGCTGTAAGTTGTGCATGCACAGTTGTATGGGGAGATTCATATGACCTTGATGTAAATTAGAGTATAGAGTCAGGTGTAAAAGCAGACACTTGCAGTGACATATTGCACTTAAAAGCACAACCATACAATGTTCTATTCTCAACAGCGTCACACTGACCCTGCTGTGCAAGGGTTGAAACTAATTTTTACGGCTTTTAATATTCAACTTCTGGGGTCTGCTTGGTTAGCTCAGTCCTATCAAGTACGATACAAAGTTTCTAAAAGACCCATCACAAACACTATGCAAGCCATTTATGGAGAGATGACTGAACAAAAGAGTGGCAACAGTGATGTACATGGAATAGACCTCAATCTTTTGGCTCAAGTACAACCATTAAAGTACCAGTATCAAGGATAAAAAGACGCTGAAGACAATCTATATAAATACAATTGTAATAATTGTGCATCTGTACATTGATTATTTTGGTAAAATTTTCTTACAGTTATCTGTTTCAAATGTAACAATGGCCATCTATATATTTTTTAGCTTTGGTGTCTAAGTTCTTATAACTGTAAAACTAATGGATATATTTAATCCAAACTTCATAGTTAGAATCCTTCTATCCATGGGAGATTTATAGGAAGACCGAAATAGTATTATACTCCCCTAAAAATAACCCACATCAAACTTAATGGAAATCTATTTCTAAAACATTTTTTCTCATTGCACACTTCTTCCACAGGAGAAATAATAATAAAGGAGAAATTATTACGGAATGTTTCACACAGACATAGCCCAGCAGTGAGTGCATGTAGTGCTGATTTCAAATAAATACAAAACTAGGAGACTTTAATAGAATGATTCACAGTCAAAGTTCTAGCGGATATAGGCCAGCAATGGGTGCACGTAACGCTGATTTGTTATAACTGGGAAACTATTGAGCATTTTTCATTCTTCTTTGGTTAAGGCCTTTATTCACTGTACTGTTATGATGATTGTTGTTGTTTAAAGGGCCTAACATCTAGGTCACTGACCCCTAATGGTATGAGATGAAACAAAATGTAATTATAATTACAATTTTAAAATTTATCCACTGACTAGAATTTTAAAAAATGATGATGAATTAATCCTTTGTTTGTACAACCCTTGTCCCGTTTCTCTATGGGGTCGGGTATGAGGTGAGGTGAGATGTATCTGTCGTGGCGGGTTTTTGTGACCTGATGCCCTTCCTGACGTCAACCTCATCAGAGGAGTTAATGAGATGAAATGAATGATGTGATATATGATAGTAGAAATGGAGAGAGGGCCGATGACCTTCGATGTTAGGCCCGTTAAAACAACAAGCAACAAGAAATGGAGAGGGTGAAACCTGGTGATGGCACATAGCCTACTCCTGTTGAATAGCACCAATGGGTCTGCTCAAGGCTTAACGCCTCCATCCAACGGACGAATCACCATCAATAGTGTCATATGCCCTTACTCCATATGAGCACTGCGGAGAAGTTTGGAATTTAATCCAGGCTTTTGGCTCGCAATCTAATGATTAGAAATTGTACACCACCACCTCCCCTACCCTGCCGGCCAATATTCTGATGGTGAAATTTTTTCAACCAACGGGACTCGAACCGGCTAACCTTGGTGTCAGACCGCTTAACTTCAAAGCCTTAATGATCATGGCCACCAGGCGGACTTGATGAATGAATATGAATTTAAAATATTCATTGGATCTAATATGCAATGCCTTATTCCCTTGTAAAATGATATGAAAAATAGATTGAAACAGGATAAAGCATTGCCCTTGGAGTAATATTATTATAATGGTATTTTGCTTTATGTCCCACTAATTACTTTTACAGTTTTTGGAGACACCGAGGTGCCAGAATTTTGTTCTGCAAGAGTTCTTTTACGTGCCAGTAAATCTACCAACATGAGGCTGACGTATTTGAGCACCTTCAAATACCACCGGCCTGAGCCAGGATCGAACCTGCCACACTGGAGTCAGAAGCCCAACGTCTTAACCGCCTGAGCCACTCAGCCTATCAGAAGTAATATATCATTCCAATTAAAAGTTAAAATAACACATTAAAATACACAAAAACTAACTAAAAAAGAGTCAATAGAATAAAACTACTTAATAAAATAAAAATTAAAAGCAAATAGAAAATACACTTTTATACACGATAAAACAGGTCACTATCCTTCATAAAACGGATGACAAGATCTGCTGACTGTCCGTCATCTCACTGGATGAGGGAGATGGTACTTGGAAGTTTTAGAATAGGCCTACAGTGCAGATCGGCCAGCTCCAGATCCAAGATGTGTACCACAGTAAGATGACTGCTGCAAGTGCACACTGGGGGGAGCTTTCTCAATTCAATAAGTATGAATGTGTTGCTATATTGTGACCGATCCGAGAACGACATAATACCACTGCTTCTCTCCGAGAAACCTAAAGCGAAGTAGTTCGTAGTTCCTTTTATTGTTCTCGACTCATTTGGAAGAGGAGTAGCCTGCCACTCTCCCAATGGGACATAACGGAATGTCTCAGCTGAGAACAAATATTACACTGGCTGGAATCTTCTAACGCAATGTGACCGCCTCCTTGTCAGCCCTATCTGCTAACTCATTTCCCGCGTCACCTATGTGGCTTGAGAGCCACAAGAACATGATTTCGGTGCTAGCACTGCACACCCGGAAGGCAGGTCCTGGATCTCCTGCACTAGAGGGTGCTGAGAGAAACATACACCAACAGACTGTAATGAGCTCAAGATGGTACACACCAGAAAAAGCCAGCGTTCATTGGACAGCGCGTACTGCAGAGCTTCAAGGATAGCATAGAACTCTGCTGTGTACACACTACAGGTTTCCAGTTCAGGAAATAGAAACCTGTTATTTTCGACAATGAACGAACAGTCTACTTTCGCTTCTACACTTGAACCATCCGTGAAAACTACAGAATTCGGATACCAGGTAACAACGGACAGGAAGAGCCTTCACTTTTGAGCCGGTGTGCAGATCCAGGATTATTTCAGGTCGTCGTATTAACCACGGAGGTATCTAACTTGGTCATCTGAACAGACAACGAAATGAAGGTACATGTGACTGCTATCCAAGCGTACTGTATATCAACCGGCTGTGTAGCTCGTGGGTAAGCAGCATACAATCGACGATTTCCATTGTGGAATACGCCGGGATAGCTTGGTTGAAGTGGCATCTGTCGCAAATTTGCAGCATAGGACAATAGTATTCATTGGCACAACAGATGCAAGGAGCAGGCTAGCAATGGGGCTTGTACGGAATGCTCCCATTGCCAACCTAACTCCGCTGTGGTGGATGGTATTCAGTTTCACAAGGACGCTTTGCCTCCCTGATGCATATGCTGCACTACCATAGTCTAACCTGGATAAAATATGTGCCCTATAAAATAGTAGGAGCACAGAGCGATATCCCCTCCCCCTCCCCAAACAGGACCCGCTAAGAAACTTAGCAATATTCAGTTTCTTAGTGCATTTGGCTTTTAACTGATGCACGTGTGGCTCCCACTATAATTTAGTATCGAAAAGAAGCCCAAGAAATCAGTAGAAAGATAACTAAAGCTCAGGATGGGAATGAAGAGTGCGCTTCCGGCAAAAATGAACAACAGAGGTCTTTGCAGTTGAAAACTGAACGCCATGTTTTAAGGTTCACTGTTCCACTCTCCTAAGAGCTTGCTATAATTGTAGCTCTGCGACTGCCATACTTTGTGAGCTATAATGCAGAGCAAAGTAGTCTACATACAGCGACAATACAGTTTATGGCAATCACGAACAGTGGGAGCCTGAGAACCAATCCCTGTGGGACTCCACTTTCCCAAACATGATACTGAGAATATGCGCTTCCTACTTGGACATGGAATAGACGGAGCGACAAAAAATGCGCAATAAAAATCGGTAAGTTACCTCGGAAATTCCATTAATGCATGACCGAAATGTCATATCGCCATGTGGTGTTATAGCCCTTTTCTAAGTTGAAAAAAACCACTAAGTGCTGTTTTCGAAGAAATGCTTCCTGGATAGAACTCTCCAGGCGTACATAAGTGGTTAGTAGTACAGCGGGCACCTCGTAAATCACATTGGTACTCGGACAAAAAAAAATCTCTTTTCTCCAAACAACACACAGTCTGTGATTCACCATCCTCTCAAATAGTTTACACAGACAATTAGTGAGACGAATAGGTCTGTAACTTCTTGCATACTTGGGATCTTGTCAGGCCTGAGGAGAGGACTTACTATTCCCTCTCACCACTGTGATGGAAACTCATCCTCTATCCACATTCGGTTGAACACCCAAAGAAGATATAAGGTGCTATCCTCGCTGAGGTGTTTCAACATCTCGTTATGGACATTATCTGGTCTGGGAGCCGAGTCCTTGCAAAGCACCAAGACACTGAGGAGTTCCCACTTCGTAATGGCATGTTATAGTCTTCTGAAGCTAGAGTAGCAAAACTAAGATGACGATGTTCTGCCTCCTACTTCAGAGCCAGGAAATCAGGATGGTAATTCCTGGAACCACACGCATCTGTGAAATAACTTGCTAGATGGTCAGCAACCGTGGGCAGATCAGTGCCCATACTATCTGCAATGGAAACTACCGGTACTGAGAATGACCCTTGTACACCTGAAATGCATCTAAGTTTAGTCCACACTTGAGATGAAGCTTTCTTACTCTATCGAATAAGAACTCATGCCCTAGCACAAAGTTTTTAAAATGTTACCAAGCTGGCCACAGTAGGCTGCCTACAATAGCGTTTATGAGTGTGATGTCGTTCTTTTATGGAGGAGCCTCGATGGTTTTCACTTTCAACAAAGTAAGAATAATGGGGAAATAGTCACTGTCATCGTGTACATCCCACTGAAGTAGGGAAACAACCAGATAGCTGCACATCAGTGCGGGAGAACGTACGCGCGCCACGCTGAAATATGTTGGTTCCCCTGTATTCAAAATGCAAAAATCCAGCTCTCCTATTAATTTTTCAACTCCCTTCCTCTGATGCAAGGCATGTCAGAGGCTCAGAATGGATGATGGGCATTAAAATCACCCAATAAAAGGAAAAGAGGTGGGAGCTGCCTGTAAGATAAATTATATCATTGATATTATGGGGAACTGCGTGGTTTTTTTAATATCGTGTGGCTATTTCTAGCCGAGTGCAGCCCTTGTAAGGCAGACCCTCCGATGAGGGTGGGCGGCATCTGCCATGGGTAAGTAACTGCGTGTTATTGTGGTGGAGGATAGTGTTATGTGTGGTGTGTTAGTTGCAGGGATGTTGGGGACAGCACAAACACCCAGCACATGGGCCATTGGAATTAACCAATGAAGGTTAAAATCTCCGACCCGGCCGGGAATCGAACCCGGGACCCTCTGAACCGAAGGCCAGTACGCTGACCATTCAGCCGAGTCGGACAATGGCCTGGTGGGAAAGAAACACTGCAAACTGTAGTTAAGGACAGGCAACAAAACACATACCGCTATTGCCTTCAGCTTGGTTCTTAGTGCAAGGACTTCACTAGAAATGTCGGAACGAGTGAAAATACCAACGCCCCGAAGCTCCATTGGCATAATCCCATTTCGTAAAGAATAGTCTAAAATTTCTCAGGACCGTATGATGACCTGGTCTGAGATTAGTTTCTTGAATACAGACTCGCCGTGAACTGACTAATTAGCTGGCACAGCTCAGTAAGATGCATGTCATAACCGTTACAATTCAACTGTAACAGTGCCATGGCATGGACTACTAAAATAGTATTCGGTTTTAAGCAGCGAGATGCTTACTAACATACACTAACATCTCCATCCGAAGATGGAGATAGAGGCTTTACAAGCATCACCTTATCACCGAACAAGGTGATGTACACCTTGAGCTTTCTTGCCGTTTTTCAGGAGCGGGGTTTCCTCACACGAGGGAAGCACACAGGTTTAGGAGCAGATGGACCTGCTGGCGCTGATGCATACCCTTCAGATGGAGGGCATGATACCCCTTTTGAAGAAGGACTGCGGCTGGTATGAGTGTCCCTCCTCCCTGCCTTCTTTTCTTGTTTAGACGGGCTGGGAGGTGAATTCCCAGCACTAATCGATGATGCCACCTCCATGGCTTGAGTGGCATAGTGTACCCTCCACTTTCTTTTTACCTTTCACAGAGAATTGTCATATCCAAATACACAACTGTGAAGAGAGCGCCTCCACACCAATCAAATGCCACATAGTGTATCTTAAAATAGGACATGTTAGGATACTTCTATGAATATAAATAGCACGGGTATCATAGAGTGCACACTTCAAGATCTACACTATAATTTCCACTTAAATCTCAACTGAGTTATCACAATCTCATATAATGCTTTCCAGCATTGACATGTGTTTTAATGTTTTTCGCATGTATGCTATGACACAAATCCATATTTAAGAACATTGCACTTGACATTTTAAGCATTATATGTAAAATAGTGAGGTTTTTATATCCACAATGCAGGTCATTGAATTTCAACGTATGTTTTAACTTTATATGTATCACTAAGTGTGAGTGTTGGCCTGCTACGAAGGAGATAGAACGTCGACTAAGCGTCATGGAGACAAAGATGCTTAGGTGGACAGCTGGCATCACAAGACTGGATCATATTTCAAACGACAATATTAGGAAACGCTTTGGCGTTGCACCGATCCAGAACAAAATGCAGCAAAACCGCCTGTGCTGGTTTGGACATGTGTTGCATGCAGAAGACAATACACTGGCAAAGTCAGCGTATACACTGGAAGTCGCTGGAAAGAGGCCCAAGGGACGACCAAGACAGCGATGGAACGATACAGTGCACAACGATCTGAAAGCTGCAAGACTACATCCTGACATGACCCGTGACGAATTAAATGGAGACAACGAATCCACACAGAGGACCCTGCCACCAGGCGGGACAAACGCTAAAGAAGAAGACTAAGTGTTACACCAATGTCCATTTTATCAAGATTTCATGAACAGATCCAATTTTGTCTTTTAATCGTAGTTAAGCTAACATTAGACAATACAATTTTACTATAAGTATGTAACTAAATGGCATAAGAAATATGGAAGTGTAAGCCACAAGTCCGTCCCATATGACTAACGATATGTGAACATTATATAAGCTCATCTATGTATTCACACGTTTATCTTCTTTTTTTTGTAAGTTGCTTTACATCGCACCGACACAGATAGATCTTACGGCGACGATGGACAGGAAAGGGCTAGGAGTGCGAAGGAAGCGGCTTTGACCTTAATTAAGGTACAGCCCCAGCATTTGCCTGGGATGAAAATGGGAAACCACAGAAAAACTTCTTCAGGGCTGCCGAGTGGATTCGAACCCACTATCTCCCGAATACTGGATACTGGCCGCAATAAAGTGACTGCAGCTATCGAGCTCGGTGACACACATGTTTATCAACTCCAAGCCAAGTTTTAGAGTGAACCAAGAACTGTAACAAACTTTTCAAATCCAAGAACACTCCATTTTCTACATACATACATATATATATATGTATGTATGTATATATCTTCTTACATATGTTATTCATGAGAAGATAGTGAATTTAAATATCAAATTCAGGTTTCAAATTCGACGATTGCCCCTAATCATGAGAAACTACAAATTTGACAGTGTTATTGTCATGTGACATTCCTTGTTAAATTTAGTATTGTTTTATAATTGCATGGTATTTAATATCAGATTGTGTGACCAGCTGAAGATGGCCTAAGAGAGGTCGAAACCGGGCCTGTAGACTAAATAAGGTAAAATAAAGTATTGATTAGGTGGAAGCCTCCTTTTCATTATAATTGTGTATAATATCAACGTGGAAATGAAACTACCACATTATGATTCCTAACCACCTATCCTATCCCTACATTCAATACCAGCAGCACACACTTCCACACATAAGACAGTGTAGATTGCATACCAGTTTCCGTTTGCATTTACTGGTCAGTCTGTACTTGGCGATGAATATCAACAAGTCACAGGGTCAGACTCAGAGTTGTAGTACATAACCTGAGGTTGAGCTGCTTATCACCTGGCTAACTGTACTGTACGTCGCATACTCCTATGTTTGTACCAGTAAATCACTCTTTGCCTGTGCTTACGGTAACAGAATGACAAATGTGGTCAATAAAGAAGCATTAGATTAAATGACTGACTTCAAGTATCTCTAATATAGACTTGGCCTCACGAATAAGCGCCTGAAATTCAATGTCAACAATGAAGTGACGTATCCTTTGTGTATATCAATATCCTATGTTACATTGGTTTGAGCTGTGAAGTGCAAAGAATTATGGGTGGAGACCAAGTTACCTTTAGTCTCTTACAGTAGGCAACACAAAACATTCTTTTAAAAAAAATACTAGTTGATGTACCCGTGCTTCGCTACGGGATTCTCAGAAAGACTGACTTTGTGGTTTTCCTAACCTGAAATCAACATAGGTCATTACAAAAACGTAAGTATGAATGTAGCGATTAAAAGCAATGCTATCATATAAAATACTCAATCAAATGGAAAGCCACGCGTTTTATCACTTTTAACGAACAGTGCTGCGGTTAGATTGCGGTGCCAATCTAATAGTCCAAAGTTCCAGAGCTGGGATGACCAGGCCGCAGATTGCCATGAACACTCATCTGTCATTATTCCGCTAAATATGCACACTGTTCATTCCAATCAGTGCCTCAGAGTAGGGATTGAATAGCCCGAATGCTATGATGATCCAGTGTGTTACGCACCAGTAGTATCAGAAAATTTATAAACCAGGGGAATGGCATGCTAAAGAAGAAAGTTATCTAACTCCCCAGCTACTTCCCATCAATATTCAGACAGGCTGTTACACACTGTACGACTGGGCAAGTTGATCGTGTGGTTAGTGGTGCGCAGCAGTGAGCTTGCATCCGAGAGATAATGGATTCGAACCCCATTGTTGGCAGCGCTAAAGATGGTATTCCGTGGTTTCCTACTTTCACACCAGTCAAATGCTGGGCCTGTACCTTAATTAAGGCCTAAGGCACTCCTAGCCCTTTCCTATCCCATCGTCGCCATAAAACCTATCTATGTCGGTGCAACGTAAATCAAATAAAAATACTCTGTACGCAACAGTAATCCTATCTATCGGAGATGAAGGGCAACAGAAGACACAAAGCACATCACGACAAACAATGGTCAATGTAATGTTATTGTTGATCAATGTTATGAGCTTTCTATATTGTAGGCCTTCACATTTAGTTTTCTTTCGACTCTGTGATTTGTAAAATATTTTATACCATAAACTGTAGTTTCTTATTCACCGACTTTACATACCGATTTTCATTAAATACTGTTTACCCATTTTCTCGTTACTCGGCGCTGACATGTACTTAGTAACAAAAATCCAAATTCATGAATATCTTTGTGATCATAGCCAGTACGGTAACAATGTATAAGACATGAATAATAGGAAATTTAATACTATATAACCTTAGTTATGTAGCATTCATCGATTAAACCTCTAATAAGAAATATTTGAGAATTACATTTTAGGCCTTCCCCTAAACTACCATTTCACTCAGCGTGAATAAAATAATTTACAGCTTAGACTATAGTGACTTATTTCCTGACTTTGCATACCGATTTTCATCAAGATAGGACTACGAATAACAACAATATTTGATAATTGAATTTTACGCCTTCCCCTAAACTACCATTTTTCTCAGCGTGAATACAATTATTGATAGCCTAGATTGTAGCAACTTATTCCCCAACTTTGCATACCCATTTTCTTTAAAATACGACCACTAATAACATAAATAGTTGATAATTCAATTTTAGGCCTTCCCCTAAACTACCATTTCACTCAGTGTGAGTAAAATGATTTATAGCCTAGATTGCAGAGGCTCATCCCCGGACTTCACATACCGATTTTCATTAGACCACTAATAAGATAAATAGTTGAGAATTCAATTTAGGCCTTCCCCTAAACTACCATTTCACTCAGCGTGAGCAAAATGATTTATAGCCTAGATTGTAGAGGCTCATCCCCCGACTTCACATACCGATTTTCATTAAATTCTCTTCAACCGTTTTCTCGTGATGCGTGTACATACATACAGACAGACAGACAGACAGACAGATATTACGGAAAAGTAAAAAGTGCATTTTCATGTTACTATGGACATGACCGATACAGAAATACCATTATTTTCAAATTCTGAGCAATGTACAGACAAAACTCTTATTTTATATATATAGATTTCCACTTATTGTAACTGTACCTTCATTCTGAATAACCCATCAGTATGTGTGGGTACAGCTAGTTCTTACATAAAAGTACTTTTAAAAGTTTATGTAATAAAATAACTGGCTTTACACAGTATTACGGCAGATTGTGTAAAATAACTGCAGATGATGCTATAATCAAAGCTGACAAAAACGTGGTGAATGTTGCATGGGACTACTTTGAGGGCCTTTAGAATCAGTTTTGTTATGTTAACTCTATGTGTGTTGTGCTGTAATATAGGAGGTGTGCTTGGATGTAATTATTTTGCACAATGAAAACAGTAACACTACGGTAATAAATATGTGAGGAATAATGTTCGTATGTTCTTCAATGTCTGCATATGTAGTTCCCACCTCATCCTTTCATCTGCATGTGTCTCATTTTCCAACCAGGCTGATATCTGCAAGAAAGAAAATGATTACAATGATTTTTGCCCCAATCCTCGTACTAAATTTCATATAAGGGTATCGGTGACCCTGGTAGACAGACTACGTATCTAACAATTATAGATATCTGCAGGGTAGGATTTCCAACTCTCCCTATTATATGGGAATTGCAATCATCTCACCACTATCATGTAACCCTTAAGCATGCCGGGTAGGGCGGAGTTGCACAAGCTCTCGCCAGCGTTGTCTCTCCATGTAGGTCACTCTCTCCCATCATCACTCTCCATTCCCCTCCTCTACTCTCAACGTCTATCTTAAGTTGGTTCAGCCATAATTTCCTTGGTTGTCTAACAGGTCCCCTTCTGCTGACTGTCTGTTCCATGTATGCATGTGGTGTCTGAGTGCCTGACATTGTCTTCACGTGCCCAAATCATTTAAATCTTGCAGATCTTAGTCTTTCCTCCAGAGGATGCACTCCCAAAGTTGATCTGATATCCTCAGTTTTCACATGATCATGCTGAGTTTTCTGCATGGTACTCCTAAGAAATTTCCTTTCAGAGGCCTGCACTTTTATTAAGGCTTCTGGCCCGCAACGTACAGGTTTCTAGGCCATACGTATAGGAATAAGATATGATTTATACAAGGACATCTTGATTTGCAGGGGTACCTTCTTGTCTCAGATCAGGAGACTTAAATGAGGTTATAGATTGTTAACCCATTACTTCCTGCCCACGTTCAAGGTACTTGAATTCTTGTACTGTTGTAATGTATTGTCTATCAAGTTGTACTTGGCAACCAGTATTATTTCTACTCATTTTCATGGCAATGGATTTTGTTTTGCTCACTTTCATATTAAAATCACTGAACTTTACTACCAAATTGTTGAACCAATCCTGTACCTCCTTTTCTGTTTCCTCACCCCAAATAGCAACATCATCAGCAAACCCCAAGACATTTAACTCTCCATTTAGTTCTTTCTTAAAGGCTTTTATTAGGACCACCACGACTGCCACAAACAGCAGAGGTGAAGGGGCACTTCCCTTTCTGAGTTGTCTCAAACCATTCTGAATGGCCATGACCAATTCTGACGCAACTCCAGTATTCTTCTAAATTTTTAAGCTGTAACCCGTCTCCCTCTGCGATTTTACCTGGGAACTCATCTTACGTATTTTACTGACACCAAAAAACAAATTGGCACATTTAAGTCTGTGGCATAATCAATACTGCAGTGTAATACAGACAACTTGATTTCAACGACACGAAGCGATATGGCGATATTTTCCAGTTATATAGTTATATTTTCAGGATTTGTGATTCATATCAACACGTTGAAAGAGTCCACAGATCATGGATGGTCCACAAAAAACACTTTTGTTTATCAGAAAGTGGAAAGTTGTGTGTGGATTAATTCCATAATAATTAACCATTTCAAAGCACACTGCTAATTTTGTAAGTGCAAGTTCAGCATAGTTCGTGGTGGCAATTCAGACTGAGTACAGCACACCAATAAATAATTATGGCGTTGGCCTTATGTCCCACTATCCCACTAGCTGCTTTTACAGTTTTCGGAGAAGTCCCACAGGAGTTCTTTTACATGCCAGTAAATCTACCGACACAAGGCTGACATATTTGAGCACCTTCAAATACCACCAGACTGAGCCAGGATTGAACCTGCCAAGTTGGGGTCAGAAGGCCAGTGCCTCAACCGCCTGAGCCACTCAGCCTGGCACGCTAACAAAAAAGGGAATGAACACATCTAAGATCTCCAGACATTTCATTGTCCACATTAGACTGTTGGCCTAAGTGGTGAGCCCAATAAAATTGCAGTAGGTGAATTCGTAGCAGTTTATCACACAGTATGACAATTTCAGTTATAGTAGCATGGAGTGAGAACATATTCGTGGATTTCAAGGTAGCCAGAAAAATGCACAGTGGCACAACAAAGCTAGAGTCTATTGCAAAAAATGTGTTGGCACTTATTGACCCAGTAAAGTGTAGCACCTTTTTTTTTCTATGGCTTCATATGCATCAAATTATAACAGAAAAAAGTTTACTGTGGTAATCAGATATTTTGACCTTTTTGTTGCCATCAAAAACACATTTTTAGATTTTGTGGAACAAGCTGATGATACTTCAATTAAAAACTTCTTGAATCACACTCTTTAAATGTTAATATTCCATGACACTGCACAGACGAAGTGAGTGTTAGTTATAGAAAAACCAAATCTGTGATGAAGTTTTTGTATGATGATGACATAATATTTCAAGAAAACTGTGTCAATCATAATCCATAATGGTACTAAACATGCTTGTGATATATTAGATGTAGAATCTGTAGTTGTGAAGGTTTATGGACACTTTTCAATACTGTAAGCAGGAGGGAAGAATTGAAGTCAATTTTCAATTTTGTTATCACTGGAATATTTTGTGAAATTATATGGCATGTGCTTACTAAATGGCTATCACCCACACCAGCTGTTGATAGGTTGCTGAAGAACTGGAAGTTCATAACTAGCTATATTCATAGCATAAATGAAACACTAAAAGATTTACAGAGAGATTTCAATGATTAGGACCCAAGTAAATTGCTGGTGCTCGAAGCAAACCTTGTATTTTTCTCTTACATTGGTAATGCTGCAATGGAAACCAAAAAATACCTTGAAATTTCAGATTTAACTACCACAGAGTGTTTTTTTTTTTTTGCTAGTTGCTTTACGTCGCACCGACACAGATGGATCTTATGGCGACGATATAGAGTCTTTTAGCGTAACTGAAGCAATGGAGCATACAATTTTGCAAAGGAAAGAAGAATGTTTTTGGTAACAATACACACAGAAAATATTAAATAACTTAGATTCGAACATTAAGAAAAGGATCAAAATAATTTTACTGAATTATATGAATCAAGTATTTTTGGTGAGGGTCACTTATACTGGAATCATTCTCTAATTGGGGTCTTATTAGAGACTTACACGCCCTCTCCTTTACATCCTTGCTACAACCCCTAAACAACCATATGAAGAGATCTTGTTAATGTGATCAACCCAATGAAGATCTTTCCTTACATTAAGACCTAAGTACTTTCACTGATCCATATTTTTATGCTGTAAAACATGTAAACATTCTTGACAAGCTGTAGTGCAATACTTGCTCAATCATTCAATTTTCATTGATCTACACTTAGGACTGTCATTCAAGTGGAAGACTGCTTATCAATTGTTTACATAGTTGTTAAAAAAATGACTTCAAACATTTTCCTTTGATAAATTATTCCAATCCCTAATTCCACTTCCAATAAATTAATATTCGCCCAATTTGTTGTCTTGAATTGCAACTTTATCTTCATATACAAGGTGGCGCACGATAAGTGACCCGATTGAATTTTGATCCTACAAGTATACTATTGGGGCAATAGCTTTCAAATTGTGCGCTCCACTTCGTGTAGTTCATGGAAAAAACTACAGATGTCGTACGAGTTCATTGCTTCCGTTCTAAGCCCGCCATTTCAGTTTGTTGCGATGGAACACAAAGGACAGTTGACTGTCGCACAAAAGACGAAGATTGTGTTACTGTCTGTGCCGACGAACAGTGTTACATTGACACAGAGAAGGTTTCGTGCTCATTTCAGTACACAGTGGGCTCCCAGCCCACAGACAATATGCGGATTACATCACAAATTTGCAGGTACTGGATCTGTTTTGTAGTGTAAGCGGCCACACACACGTACCGTACGTTCGCCGCAAAACATTGAAGGAGTTCGAGTGGCTTTGACTTGTAGTGCGAGTAAATAAACAAGAAGAGCCAGTGCCGAGTTGGGAATTTCACGCCGATCTGTACAAAGAATTATTCAATCCGAGCTTTGCTTGTATCCATACAAGATGACTGTGGCGCATAAGCTTACTGTGAGAGATAAGGAGCGGAGACTACAGTTTGCAAGGTGGGCAATCGAGGCAGACCAAGAGGCAGTGCTACACAACACATGGTTTTCGGACGAAGCTTATTTTTACGTGAACAGTGTTGAGAACAAACAGAACGTTCGATTTTGGGCACATTAACCTCCACGAATAATCCACATGAAAGACACCTACAGGAAGAAAGTGTGCGTGTGGGTCGCGATGTCAAGCCATGGAATCATCGGTCCATTTTTCTGCGATGCTACAGTAACCGGTGAACGCTATTTAGACATGCTGCGAATCAGTTCTTTCCTCAACTCATGGCCAAAGGTCTTCCATTGCAGACACAACGGTTAATGCAGGATGGAGCATGCCCCCATACTGCCAACATTGTGCTTGATTTCCTACACAAAAGACTTGGCCTTATGATAGTCACACAGATTTCCAGAACATTATGAAGGAGGAGGAATTTGGCCACTTCACAGTCTGGACATTAACCCACGTGACTTCTTCCTTTGGTGGTTCCTTAAAGAGAAGGTGTACCACAGAAAACTCGAAAAATGCAGTGCAACTTAGGGCCATCGTTGTGGAGTTATGCTGCGCCATTCCAGAAGATTTGTGTCGGAGAGTCGTCACAAATGCACGTGTGCAACTTGAAGAAGTTGTAAAACAAAACGGCAGTCAAACTGAACATGTGATTCATTAGGTTGTATTTCCAAGCTGTATTCTTTACTTCTACATCAATAAATTACAAATCTTGTCAACAACAAATGTGTTATTCATGAAACAAATCAGGTGACATATCATGCGCCACCCTGTATAATATTTCCTTACTTTAAAAGCTACACTTAAACTTATCCATCTTCTGTCATTCCATGCCTTCTTTAAAATGACAGCTTGGAATATACTGCTAACTCAGGCAGCTTGTCTCCTTACTCCCAAGTCTTCTCAGCCCAGTTTGCAACATTTTTGCAACACTAATCTTTTGACAGAAATCAACCTGAAGAAATTGTGCTGCTTTCCTATGGAACTTCTCAAATTCCTGTTTAAAGCAATCCTGGTGAGGGTCCCTTTTACCAGAACCATTTCTTAATTGCAGTCTTATCAGAGACTAGAGACTAGAACCCCAAAGTACCCTCATAACTGTAGGAAGAAATCTGTAACCTTTATTTACAGCCTTGTTAATGTGATCACCCCAATGAAGATCTTTCCTTTTATTAACACCCGAGTACTTCCAGTAATCCCCATGAGCTACTTTCACCCCATCAGTACAGTAATTAAAACTTGAGAAAAATTTTCCTGTTGGTGATACAAACTGACCATCTCATTTACAAGCATACCACTGCCTGCTGTCCATCCCTTGAGGTCTTTTTAGTTATTCACAATCCTGTAACTTATTTAATACTCTATACAGTATAATAACATTAATAATTACAATAAAAATATTTATTTATGTTACATTTTATGGCCTACATCAGAACCACTCTAGTTAATTACACACAGGAAAGTTTTTGATTCCCTATAAGTCCAATATTTCTTCATTCTGAGAGAAGCCGCCTTTCTTTCTTCAATTGAAAATGCTCTCTCATTAAACCTTTTATTATCCTTGGTCTGTAGCCTGGTGTATGTGTCTTGAAGTATCTTAATTTTGCCCGTTTTGTTTTTAAGATCATCTCTTGTTATTTGTAGTTCTTTAATGAATGAAAACCTACAACCTGTTTTCCAGTCAGTGACCGGGTCAGGAATGGAATGAATGAAGCCCCATATATCGGCAAGAATAGGAATTATGCCAGCTGCCGAAGCCTGTCGCACTCCTCTGGAGCAATGATTAATGATTGACAGATGAAGTGAAATGATAGTGGAGTGTGTTGCTGAAATGAAAGATGACAGGGAAAACCGGAGTACCCGGAGAAAAACCTGTCCCGCCTCCGCTTTGTCCAGTACAAATCTCACATGGAGTGGCCGGGATTTGAACGACGGAACCCAGCGGTAAGAGGCCAACACGCTGCCACCTAAGCCACAGAGATTCTGTAATTCTTTAATTTTCATAATCCATGTAATCTTGATCTTGCTATTCAATAATTTTTCAATTCTTCTTCTGCTAATTTCGGTGTCAGGTGTTCTGATAAGATGCATAAAGAATGATACAGTATATGTTTTTCCCTAATCGTGGTCAATACAGATTCAATTTCCTTATAAATTGTTTTATTCGATGCTATTCTCCATTAACTTGATATTGTTTATTTATGCACTTTCAAATTATTATTTCTGTCTTACATATTTTGTCTATTTCAGCTGTATTAGTTTTTTTTTTTTTTTTTTTTTTAATGGTTTCACTAGCATAAGTAATTTCTGGGAGTGTGACTGTCTTATAATGTTTTAATTTTGCTCCAGTCGATAAGTTTTTTTGTTGTGTGTAGTCTTGATAATATAATTTGCTTTGTTTAATTTATTTAATCTCTTAGGCCAAGATGGTTTCATATTCTTCTAAACATACTTTCAAAGACACTAGTATGTCATAGAATATTGATGATAAAACTAAAACTAAATGATGACAATGGCAAAGAATGAGTATACGATTTACGATTTGGAACAATGAATATAAGGAGTCTACATAAGGCAGGAGCTGCAACCAGTGTGGTAAAAGAAATCAAGAAATACAAATTAGATCTAGTTGCACTGCAAGAAATCCAATGGAAGTTTTTGGATAGCACTGATGTTGAGAACTTGACTGGCTTTTATGGAACCTGTGAATAAGGAGGCACATTAAGTACTGATTTTTGCATAAGCAAGACCTTAGCAACTAATGTTTCAGAGTTTGCATCTGTCAACCCGAGAATATCTTAATGGTGAACACAAAGCACAACAGGGTGACTTCATGAACTGCCATGCTCTCATGGAAGATAGCCCGACTGAAGCAAAAGAAGAGTTCAATGCACAGCTAGAAACAGTGGTAAACGCCATCCCAGGCCCAGAATGGAAAACGGCTCCGATCAGTCCAATCCTAAGAAGGGTGACAAATTTAAATGTGATAACTAATGAGGAATTGCCCTGCTTAATGCTACTAAAAGATCCTGTCCAACTACCTCATGGATAGAATTCAATCCTTAGCAGAATTGGTAATAGGCCAGGGCAGTCGACAGTAGATCACATCTTTCTTCTCCAACATCTCAATGAAAAACTGAGAGAATATGATAAAGAACTGCACGTGCTATTTCTAGATTTCAAGAAGGCTTACGAGTGCATACACCATGAGAATTTGGCCAAATGCCTAAGAGAGTTCGGGATGGCTAAAAACTTATCAACCTGGTAAGGATCTGCCCGAGCGAAACGTGCGGCATGGTAAAGATGGAAAACAGAGTCACAGAAAGCTTTGAAATTGTGACAGGTCTCAGACAAGGAGACAGGTTATCTCATTCCCTGTCCAATTTTGCCCTTGGGAAAATTGTACGTGGGACTTTCTGAGAGAACTTCTAAGAGATCCAAGTCGAAGGGAAGAATCTGATGCACTTAGCGTAAGCAGCTCACCAACTCTGAGGAGTTGATGCAAATGACCAGAGCACCGGATATGGCCGCCAGCAGATTCGGGCCCTCAAAAATAAAGCTAAGACTGATTACCTTGTGACTCGAGCTACAGTTACTATGGGTGGGAGATTGATCCTACAGGACAGTCTGCAAATTCAAATACCTGGGAGAGCTTTTCAGTGAGGGCTCATTATGCGAAGTGGAAATCAACGCCAGGAAGGAAACCGATCTTAAACAGCTTAAGACAACTGCTCCGCTACAAAAGTCGCTCGGTACAGTTCAAGATTCGGCTGAACAAAAACCTGATCTGGTCTGTTGTACTAACTATATGGCTGTAAGACGTCAAGTATCCAAAAGCAGGATTATCTTAAACTGCTCATTTTTTAGAGAAAATTTTTGCGAAAGTTCTTTGGTCCAGTGTTGGATGCAAACACAGGTGAATGGAGAAACAGACACACTCATGAGCCAGAGAACTATATCAAGATGCCAACATTGCAGGAACCATCAATGCCAGCAACTGTAGTGGGATTGGGCATGTGGCTAGAATGGAAGACCACAGATGGCCACAGAAGCTCTGGATTTCATTCCCACATGAAGGAGACCCCTGGGTAGACCAAGGAAGATATGGAGTGATGGCCTCTATGAGGATCTACAACAGTCACCTATAAATATAAATCGATGGCGATTGACAGCGATGGATAGAACATGAGGAGGAGACTTGTAGCGACATGTGGTCCATGACGCCCGATTGCGTAAAATGTTAAATAAATAAATAATAACATATAATTGTTGGCTGCTACCCGTTTCCAAGTACCGTATACAAATTCTTCTGCTTACAATCCACTAGCACTCAATGTTTTTTGTGTTTGTACTTCTGTTGTCTGAACAAACCAATTCTAGTGTGAAACATGCATCCACACTATGCATTCGATGGATGGGGAGGGCGACGAGGCTGCATCTGATGGAGTATGCGTAAAACCTCTTCATGCCTGCAACACTCATGCTCCAACAGTTCAACAGCAAAAGAGGTAATTTGGCGCCAAAATGAACGATCGTTGGCAAGTGTGTCCCAGGTTTGAAGGTTGATGTTTGTGACTTTCATGGTTTGATTAAGCATGTCTTTATGACACTTCAAAGGGACACCATGGGGTCTTGTGCCTGAGGAAAGTTCACCATAAAGAAATCTGCAATAAAGCCTGGTGTCGCTCATACAGCACGCATGCTCAGTCCACAAAGCCGTTGAACTTTCTCAAGAACTGCAAGATTGGAGACGTGTTTCTCCCATTCAATATGTAACATTGAATTAAGATTCTGCTCATGAAAACATTCAAGTTTCTTGATGTCACGGTGGTACAGGGTCTGGGTTTCACATCTATAGGTTAATGATGTGATGACTGCCATATACACCATGAGTTTGGTATGAACTGCTAGGTCTTTATCACTAAAGACCCGCTCAGATAGCCGACCAAATGCCAAATGAGCAGCATAGGGTCTGTTTTCCACATCATCTTCCAAGGTACATCATTTCGAAAAGTTGTTCCCAAGGTATGAGACGTGAGAAGGTTCTCGGTTTTTTGTGCATTAATGGTGACCCCAAAATAATCATATGCACTCCTGAAACTACCGACTGACTGCTGCATGTCCTCAGGGGTTAGAACAGAAAATGCAGTATCATCAGCATACTGCAGTTCAGTCTTTCTGGTCATATGAGTTAAGAGACATGAATGAAGTCTCGTCAGGTTGAGGAGACATCCATCAAGATGATACCTTAAATCAATGCCAGAGGTGATGGTAGGGCCTACATGATGAATCACAAAGCAGAGAAGCTACATACAGAGCAAAGAGAAGTTGTACACACCCTCGTGATAGCAAAAGTATCAGAGATATTTTTCTGATGGAGAACTGACCAGACATACTATCAAGTAGTACTCGAACCAGGCCAAAAAAACATTCAGGGCAACTAATGCGTCTCCAAACTGCCCATAGACCAGGGTGGAGTAAGTGTCTATGTAATCTGCTTGGATGCTGGATGTGGTTAATAACTCTCTGAAACTTAAATGTTGTCCGCCTTCATAGCGTAACGGTTAGTGTTATTAGCTGCCGTCCTCGGGGGCCCGGGTTCGATTCCTGGTATTGCCAGGAATTTAAAATTGACAGGAGGGCTGGTATGTGGTTGAAATGGTTCATACAGCTCACCTCCAATGGCGGTGTGCCTGAAAAGAGCTGCACCACCTCAGGATGAGGACACGAGTTTACTTTTTACTTAAATGTTTTTTCTGAAGATACGAATTGTAACATAGACCCTTATTCGGCTGCACACCTCAAATGATCCACGAACATAAACAGCTAAGGTTAAAGACTACAGCCTTATCTAACCATCACATACCTGCCAATTTTCAGAAATCAAAAATAGAAAGACTTTTTAATTCTTGGATTTCATCATGTATACTGCGCCATGGTCTCGGTAAGAAAGAACAAGATAAAAGGCATACATATCCAGATACAATGTGAATTGACTGTTAAATTTTAAATCTTAAACTAAGAAAACATAAAAATGAGAAAATGTAACAAACGTGAAAAAAAAAAAAAAAAAAAAAAAAGAAAGAATATAGTTTCCTTTATTGGACTGCAAAATGAACAGAAATTCAATTTTATATGTACCTCTGAACATTTGGGGCTAACGTTTGTTATGTTTTGTGGCCATAATGTGAAGAGAAAATACCAGAAACTGTCACTGACATATTAACTACTTTAAACATAGAACTTGTTCTACCATCAATTCTCACTATGACCCCATTCTGAAATAACCTACCCCTAATCCTCAGTATAGCTAATATTTTTTCACTTCATACTTTGTCATATTCCTTCTCTAGATAAACGAAACAAAAACATAACTTGTCTATTCCCCTCGTAACACTTTTCAATAACTTAACACATAGTGAAAATCTGGATAAAGGTGGATAAGGGTGGATGGGATCTTAGTTATAGTTGTAAAAAAACATTCAAGAGGATTGGGGGGAGGAGGGTTTCAGAGGTGGCCTGAAACATAAAACTAGGTGCATCTCTCTTACGGCTAGTTTTAGAGAAGAACTGCTCAAAACAAAACTGATTTAGAATATTACTTAAAATCTGCTTTGTTCACACATTTTTCAACAGCGTGAAAAACAAGGAAAATATCAGTGCTGGTCAGCTGAAAGTGTAATTCCACAAGTGGTGGTGGTGATTATTGTTTTAAAAGGAAGTACAACTGGGCAACCATCCTCTAATAACACTAATCACAGGGGAAAAAAATGGAAGGGATCCAGGTGGCGGTGAGTATTGTTTTAAGAGGAAGTACAATTGCAGAACCATCCTCTATTTACACTAATAAGAGGGAAAATATGGAAGGAAACTGATACTTTGAAAAATGAAGGTTTCAAGAAAAGAAAGACGAGGGCCATGAAGGACGTGAAAATGAACAACTCCGTAGAGACCTGGAATGCTCTAATACCGTCGGTGTCGGAAAAGAACAATAGCTGACCAGGGGAGATCCGATAAGATAGATGAAAGTAAGGAGCCTGGCACAAATAAGCAGAAGCAATGCCAAGACTCAGCTAAGGGCCCCATAAACGCCAACCCACGCTCCCAAGTTAAGAGCCCCTGGGGCTAATGTAAGTACATGAGCTGATAACTAAATCAGTGGAGAGTTACTCTAGAGATCATACCGGCAATGTCTTAAACATTTTGTACATTTTTTAATATTCACCTGATGTTTTTGAGAATTTTTGTCTGGAGCGTGGCATTGTACGGAAGTGAAATGTGGACGATAACTAGCTCAGAAAGAAAGAAAATAGAAGCTTTTGAAATGTGGTGTTACAGAATAATGCTGAAGGTGAGATGGATAGATCGAATTACAAATGAAGAGGTACTGAATGGAATTGGTGAGAGACCGGTTTGGTAAAATTTGACCAGAAGAAGAGATAGAATGCTAGGACACATCTTAAGACTTGTTCTTGAGGGAAGTGTAGGTTGTAAAAACGGCAGGGGTAGACCAAGGTATGAAAATGACAAACAGATTATAGTAGATGTAGTATTTACACAGAAATGAAAAGGTTAGCACAGCATGCATCTAACCAGTGTATAGAGTGATGACCCAAACAACAACCACCTGATACTTGGTTTTCATTCAGAAGGAAGAGATAAAATGTAAGAAACTGCACATGGCCAGAGAGAGCCAGGAAACGAGCAAGTCAAGACATGCTGCCGACAGGGAGAGGTTGTCCAGTCAAATGCCTCAAAAAGTTACCAACAACTTGAGGAGTCAACTGAAATATATTCATGTACAGGCTAAGTGATAGTTCAATTAACGATGTGTACAACAGCTACTTTCTAATAGATTTTCTGATTTATTATTATTTTTTTTGCTACTGGTTTAATGGTCACGCTAACTTCTCAAAGATTTTTGGTTATAGAAGGATGAACTTGTGAAAATTTGAATTTATAATTTCACCTTTACAATACTGTAATTGTCTTTATTAAAAAGACTACAGTAGATTATACTTGTGATACATGTTTTGTCCTCTAATGGGACATCTTCAGTCACAAATACGAAACATTGAAAATAAGGTGAGGACACGTTGAAATAAGTAAATAAAAAGTCTTTGGATCCTGTGACGCAGCGTGATGGCGTCTTGTCAATCTTGAACATTAAAATGGTGCAGCACAAACATGATATGAAGCATGAAGTCCAGTTAAAATCACAGATTAAAATGTTGTTAAAAACAACGAACTGTCCAATTATAAAACAACATGAATGGCTGTATGAATAAAATTATATGCATATTGTACATAAAATAGTGCGATGGTAATGCCACATTAAAATAGCTTCCTTGATTAGAAGGTGGAGTTATACTGATGATGCAAGTTGAACTTGATTATGTGTTGACAACAGGAGCCCTCCTTGCCTGTCCTACGTTGACCACTCCATCTCAAGTGTTAAAGCTAACTGAGTTTATAACGTGCGATTGAAGGATAGGAAAGAGCTAGTACTGGGAAGGTAGCAGCTGTGGCCTTAATTGAGGCACAACCCCAGCATTTGCCTGGAGTGAAAACGGGAAACCACAGAAAACCATTTTCAGGGCTGCCGACAGTGGGATTCGATCGGTCCTTATTACACTATCTTTAGATGGCTAATAAAATTGACAGGAAGATGAAGTGTTGTAAAATTAAAAATTCATTAAAGGCCCTGAAAGAGTATAAAAAAGTTCCATGTATTGCCACCGACCACAGAAAGGATAGCGGTGTAATCTTGGATCCAACTATCACAACTTAAGTGAGTTCCAGCCAACCTAAGGAGAGAGACCATGAAAGGAGAACCATCTATGAGCCAACATTCCTACAGAATTTCTAGCATTAAGGCACCAGTGAAACAATGTTAAACTTTCGCGTGAAACATCTGCGAAATCTGGGGGTTATTATTATTATTATCATTATTATTTATTTTCCACTAATTGTAGTTACAATTTAGGGATGGTGAATGGAGAAAGGGCATAGCCCCACATACACAAAAGTGCCTCCATCACCACTTAAAATTATAATATACAAATATACAATTACATTCTACATGGTGTTCTTATATACAGTTACTGTATTTACATAGGCATATTTACATAATACTCACAAGACCTGTTCAACATTCAAGTAATTTGACACACCCACACCCAGAGTCTCTCTCCCTCCCCCCCCCCTCTCTCTCTCCCTCTCGAAACCCCACATATTTTAGCTGTGTGTCAATATTAGCGATCAAGGGGTCACTTCAAATTATTTATAATCATTTTTACAACCCCCTTTAACAACCACTGTTCATTATTCTTTTCAACACTGTTCATATGGTAAACTATGTCATGTTTGGCAATCCATATTGGGAAAGAAATAAACAAACAAACAAAGGAACGAATAAATAAATAAATAAATAAATAAATACAGTCAGAAGGGAAGTGTCAGAAGTACCAAAGAAAGCTTCTCCTGTAGAGTCTACAGTACCCTATTGTTAATACATCATATACAACAAGGAAGTGTATTTTTGCCTTTGTTCCAATTCACAACACATATTTAATCTCTGATCCTGACAGTGATCTTGGTAAATGTATGTATGCAAATCACCGTGTTCCATTTACTTATTTGCAACAGCAAGCACATCAAGGTTGTGAAGTATGATCTACTAAACAAACTTACATCAATCACAAAAGTTGGGCTCATTATCATTAATGACTGAATTACTGAGTGGGAAGCTGGCAACCAAAACTACAAACTCATGAATTTTGAACCACTATACTGTACATAAGTTATTTTCTTTCTTAACAGTTAACTTTAGACACAAACTTCATGATGATTCAGTACACTCCTAAGAGAAAATTGTATTTTGTCCACCTTTCAGTACAATATTGAGAAAACTTTAAAAGCAAATAATGAAAAAGCATTTTTATCACCAGTACATGTATCAGTCCCTATTTTTAAATTTTTTTTTTTGGTAAGTTGCTTTACATTGCACAGACACAGATAGGGCTTATGGCGACGATGGGGCAGGAAAGGGCTAGAAGTGGGAAGGAAGCGGCCGTGGCCTTAATTAAGGTACAGCCTCAGCATTTGCCTGGTGTGAAAATGGGAAACCACGGAAAACCATCTTCAGGGCTGCCGACAGTGGGGTTCGATCAGTCCTTATTACACCATCTACAGTTGGCTAATAAAACTGACAGGAAGATGAAGTGTTGTGAAATTAAAAATTCATTAAAAGTATAGCATGACAGTTTTAAGTCCTTGTTGTAAGTCTTAATGTTAACTTCACACTGTTCTATCACAAACATAAAACAATTACGTTGATGAAATCATCTTGATGAATTCTTCATTACATGTTAAAAGGAACTGTTTGTTGAATCTTATTCATAAAAAGGATCAAATACGTTAAACTGATTATGGGAACTCCTCTTAGTTCCACTGTGGTGGACCTTTATATTCATAGGATGGAGCTTACATGATGAAATGTCAGCATGGAAAAATTACTTGTTCACATTGAATAGTAGTTATTGTATTTGTAGGAGTCTAGAAAAGAAAAGAAAAACTATGCAAGTTCGTGACAGAAAAGAAGACAACCTATCACAAAAATGCCAAAGTTAGGTACTCACTCCCTGTCCTTCGATCCCGCAGAGGGGGCTCCATCATCTTACCTGTACTGTCACGTCGTGTTGACGTTAGACTGATCACTTTCTGGCCATGAAAGAGAGTTCTTGTTGTTGAGGGAAAATGGGAAACTCCCTTAAGGGCTGCCGACAGTGGGGTTCGAACCCACCACCTCCCGGATGCAAGCTCACAGCTGCGCGCTCCTAACCGCACGGCCAACTCACCCGGTATGAAATTTATTTTTTTGCTTCTTGATTACTGCAATCCTCGTGTCAATAAGATAAACTGAAGCCCTTTATTTTCGTTTAGAAGACATTATTTGATGTAAAACATTTCTGGTAACAGAATTATAGGAAAAAGACATCAGATTTAACACTTACAACTCTAAATGTTATTTAATAATAATAATAATAATGTTATTTGCTTTACGTCCCACTAACTACTCTTTTTATGGTTTTCAGAGACACTGACGTGCCGGAATTTAGTTCCGCAGTTCTTTTATGTGCCAGTAAATCTAAACACACGAAGCTGACGTATTTGAGCACCTCCAAATACCACCGGACTGAGCCAGGATCGAACCTGCCAAGTTGGGGTCAGAACATGTATACAAAACTTTTGACAGAATGATCTATTCCAGATTATCCAAAGCAATCGATCCTCTCCTCATTCCACAAAAAGCTGCATTTAGACCTAGGAAAGACTGTACCACGCAGAGACTAAGTTTTGACACAAAAATGAAATGACGTACAGCTTTTAGTGCCGGGAGTGTCTGAGGACATGTTCAGCTCGCCAGGTGCAGGTCTTTCGATTTGACTCCTGCAGGTGACCTGCGCATCGTGATGAGGATGAAATGATGATGAAGACGACACATACACCCAGCTCCAGTGCCAGCAAAATTAACCAATGATGGGTAAAATTCCCGACCCTACTGGGAATCGAACCCGGAACCCCTGTGACCAAAGGCCAGCACGCTAATCATTTAGCCATGGAGCCGGGAGTTTGACACAACACAAAGAGGATGGTTTTGAGCTGAAGAAAGTTACGAGAGTGGCCTTCATAGACCTGACAGCAGCCTACGATTCTGGTAAGCACTGGCCACTTGTGTTCAAACTGCATCACCCCACGAAGAACTTCCAGCTTACCTGTATGATATATAGCCTCCTCCAGAACCGAAGGTTCATTGTAGAATTTCAAGGTCAGTACAGTAGATGGAGAATTCAGAAGAATGGGCTACCACAGGGCAGTCTGCTGGCTTCTGTGCTCCTTAACGTCTACACTAATGACGAACCTCTCCCACTGGACACCAGAAGTTTTATCCAAGCTAACAAGCTTGCACTTTCAGTTTAAGATAACTCTTTTGAACAGGTTGAGCAGAGACTAATTCCAAGACCTCAAACTATAACCAGCTAAACCAAATCCCAGTAAAACCCAAGTTTGTTGTTTGCACCTCAGAAACAAGCAGGTGCATAAGAAGCTTCAGGTCTCATGGAGAGGAGTTCAGCTGGTGTATTGCCCCACACCAAAATATCTACAATTCATAAATTTCATTGTAATGGTCCATATTGACTCTAATTCAACTTTGATTCAGAGATAGTTTCCACCTTTTCAATACTTATTTATTTTCCTAAGTCACACAGAACTAATACATAGCATATGTGTCCTTTTTAGTACATGTTTTGTCTTAGGCGAGACATCCTCAGCTAAAAATACATTCAAGAAGTGACACAGATATTAAAAATATGTTACAACACTGTAATTTAAAAAAAATACTGTTACCGGGCGAGTTGGCCGTGCGCGTAGAGGCGCGCGGCAGTGAGCTTGCATCCGGGAGATAGTAGGTTCGAATCCCACTATCGGCAGCCCTGAAAATGGTTTTCCGTGGTTTCCCATTTTCACACCAGGCAAATGCTGGGGCTGTACCATAATTAAGGCCACGGCCGCTTCCTTCCAACTCCTAAGCCTTTCCTATCCCATCGTCGCCATAGGACCTATCTGTGTCGGTGTGACGTAAAGCCCTTAGCAAAAAAAAAAAACTGTTAATAATATGCTCGTGTTTGCAATTTCATCTTCTCCTAGATATTGAAACGCTTATTTGCCCTTGGCTCTATTTAGTGATAGTGGAGTGGGCTTTCTTAATTTGAGGCTTCTAATTAAGATCTGTTGCTGTTTATTTTGAATTCTAATGGAACAGCCTATTATTTTTTGGCAGGGTCCTCTTATACCACTGTTAGGTATGATACGTTGTGTTATCTGTCGACAATAATTTTGATGTAAGGAGTCTAAAAAGAGAGAAGAAAAAAAAGGAGGGGTAGTAGTATATTAAGTTAAAGAAACCTTGCTATAGAGAGAAGTGTTAAGAATGTTTCAAATACTGACCTCCCTGCTGATCCCACTAGCTCATTGTGTGTGTGCGTAGCCTGACTGTTTGCATTGGTCAGCTGGCTAGTTGGAAGGACGGGAAAGGGAACGGAGGGGAGAGTAGGAGTGGTATTATGGTAGGTGGAACTTATGCTTCATGGGGATTTGCATGCTTTTTGGTATCTTGTTTGGTTACATTTTCTCATCAATCACAGAAAATACAAACATACTCCTAGAAGAAATTTCAAGCACATATCCACGGAAAAATGTAGCCAAAAAGGATATTAAAAAGCATGCAAACTCCCCACAAAGCATAAGTTACGCTTTCCTTCATAACACTTATACCCTCCGTTCCCCTTTTCGACCTTCCAACTAGCCAGCTGCCTGATGCAAAGTAAGCCAGCAGACAGCACACACACAAGAGCTAATGGGACCAGCAGGGAAGTCAGTATTTGAAACATTCTAACACCTCCACTTCACTATAACAAGGTTTCTTTATCTTAATATAAGCCCCTTTTTTCTTCTTTTCTCTTTTTAGACTCCTTACATCAAAATTATTATGAACAGATAACACAATGTATCATACCTAACTTCAATTATGATATCAGAAGAATTTCCCTTGCCAAACAGTAATAGGCTGTTTCATTAGAATTCAAAACACACAGCATATTAGAAGCCTCAAATTAAGAAAGCACACTGCACTATATCACTAAACAGTGCCAAGGACAAATAAGTACTTTGATATCTAGGAGAAGAAGGCATTACAAACACTCTCAACAAGCATATTATTAATGTTCAACATTAAAAAAAAAAAAAAAAATTACAGTGTTGAACATATTTTTAAATGCCTGTGTCATTTCTGAATTTATTTCTAGCTGAGGATATCCCCCAGAGACAAAAAATGTATGTATTAGTTCTATCTGATATAAGAAAATAAATATTGAAAGGTGGAAACCATCTCTAAATCAAAGTTCCTAAATATCTGTATGTGACTCTAGACAGAACGCTATCCTTCAAACAGCAATGCTTCAATACAAAACAAACACTGTTACGACCACAAACTTATCGCTTTGCTATTCAGCTTGTGTGGTGCAATTTGCTGCATGTGAAACAAGTTGATGCTGCACTAAATAAGGCATGAAGGTTGATAACGGGGTGTTTGAAACCAAATTCTTGTGACACCGACGCTCTGGCTCGCATTGCTCCATCTAAGCTCTGGTGAGAAGCAATGGCTATGAAGGAGCATTTTAAGGTAAATTCTGAATTGCACCCCCCCCCCCCAACTGGGTAAACATCCTCTGCTGCTGTCATCTGAGTCATCAGTCCATAGACTAGTTTGATGCAGCTCTCCATGCCACCTCATCCTGTGCTAACCTTTTCATTTCTACGTAACTGCTGCATCCTACATCTGCTCTAATCTGCTTGTCATATTCATACCTTGGTCTAACCCTACCATTCTTACCACCTACACTTCCCTCAAAAACCAACTGCACAAGTCCTGGGTGTCTTAAGATGTGTCCTATCATTCTGTCTCTTCTTCTGGTCAAATTTAGCCAAATCGATCTCTCACCAATTCGATTCAGTATCTCTTTATTCGTGATTTGAAGTCTCCATCTCCCTTCAGCATTCTTCTGTAACACCACATTTCAAAAGCTTCTATTCTCTTTCTTTCTGAGCTCGTTTTTGTCCATGTTTCACTTCATACAATGCCACGCTCCAGACAAAAGTCTTCAAAAACATCTTTCTAATTCCTATATCAATGTTCGAAGAGAGCAAATTTCTTTTCTTAAGAAAACTCTTCCTTGCTTGTGCTAATCTGCATTTTATGTCCTCCTTACTTTGCCGTCGTTAGTTATTTTACTACCCAAGTAACGATATTCATCTATTCTTCATTTCCTAATCTAATATTTCCTGCATCACCTGACTTTGTTAGACTGCACTTCATTACTTTTGTTTTGGACTTACTTTCATCTTGTACTCCTTTCCCAAGACTCTTGTCCATACCATTCAGCAATTTCTGCAGATCTTCGGTAGTCTCAGATAAAATAACACTATCAAAACCAAATCTCAGGATTTTGATTCCCTCTCCTTGGATTGTGATTCCCTTCCCAAATTCCTCTTTGATTTCCTTTATTGGCCTATTGTATATACACACTGAAAAGGAGGGGGGGACAAACTGCAACCTTGCCTCAATCCTTTCTGGATCGATGCTTGCTTGTTGTTTAAAGGGCCCTAACATCTAACGTCATCGGTCCCTTTCTGGATTGCTGCTTCTTTTTCAAAGCCCTCATTTCTTATCACTGCAGACTGATTTTTATACATATTGTTGATCATTTTTTGTTCTCGGTACCTGATCCCGATCACCTTCAGAATCTCAAATAGCTTGGTCCACTCAACATTATCAAGTGCCTTTTCAAGATCTACGAATGCTATGTATGTAGGCTTGTCCTTCTTAATTCGATCCTCTAAGATCAGAAGTAGGCTCTAAAATCAGGACTGCTTCACATGTTCCTGTATTTCTTCTGAAGCCAAACTGATCTTTTCCCAACTCAGTTTCAACTTGTTGTTCCATTCTTCTGTAAATAATGTGTGTTAAAATTTTGCAGGCGTGAAATACTAAACTAATGGTGCAGTAGTTTGCACACTTGTCAGCACCGGCTTTCTTGGGAATAGGTATAACAACATTCTGCCGAAAATCGGATGGCACTTCTCCTGCCTCATACATCTTGCACACTAATTAACATTATTAACACTAATCTGTAGGGCCTGGATTTTTATGTAATATCAAAGTGTGAAACATGTACACAAAAATGTAGTAAATATCAGTGAAATATGTAATTAAATATGTAATATTCACAAAATATGTAAATAGTATTAATGTACTCAATTTACAAAAATGTTTGTATATTCCTCTTTTTATGACTTATCGTTATGATATGAGACAATAAAATTATTTTAAATACATCCATTTCTATTTTTGCTAGTGGCTTTACGTTGCACCGACACAGATATGTCTTATGGCAACGATGGGATAGGAAAGGGCTAGGAGTTGGAAAGAAGCGCCCGTGGCCTTAATTAGGGATATTTGCCTGGTGTAAAAATGGGAAACCACGGAAAACCATCTTCAGGGCTGCTGACAGTGGGATTCAAACCCACTATCTCCCCGATGCAAGCTCACAGCTGAGTGCCCCTAACCGCATGGCCAACTCGCCTGGTTCCATATTTTTTGACAAAGTTGTTGTTGCCTTAGATAATTTGTATAGTCTACTGTTCTCTAATTTTGACAGTATTAAATAATCAAATTAAAGGCATAATCACAAAACTTTGAATATTAAAACATAATGTTATGCATTGTAAATCCTGTAGTATATTATACAATGTCTTATTGCAGCTAATTTGCTGTTGCCTCATGCCCTGAAAATGAAACAAGTAAATTTTAAATATAGAATCTCTCTTTAAGCCCATACTAAGTAACACAAATAGCACAGCAACTATTTTTTATCATGATGTGCAGTGTGCCACCAAGCAGTTCTCCATGTTTTCTATTTTAATGTTTTGGCGCTGATCCAATAAAATTCTCTTGTGGGCTGTGAATGACCATTCAACATCGCAGGAAGTCACTAATGCATATTTTAAAAGACACCCGACTCGGTGGCTGAATGGTCAGTGTACTGGCCTTTGGTTCAGAGGGTCCTGGGTTTGATTCCCAGCTGGGTCGGGGATTTTAACCTTCATTGGTTAATTCCAATGACCCGGGGGTTGGGTGTTTGTGCTGTCCTCAACATCCCTGCAACTCACACACCACACACAACACTATCCTCCACCACAATAACACGCAGTTACCTACACATGGCAGATGCCGCCCACCCTCATCAGAGGATCTGCCTTACAAGGGCTGCACTCTGCTAGAAACAGCCACAAGAAATTATTATTATTATTATTATTATTATAAAAGACAAAACTAACTGGGTGAAATATCTTCAGGGGTGGGAGCTCTCGTTCGCCACTAATGATCTTGCAAACAGACAGAGAGCTTTAATAACCTAAATTTTGTTTCTTCAAGACTGCATGGAGTTTGTTAGAAACTCTACCAACGAAAGGCACCTAGCCATCCTAGATTCTGAGAAAGGACTGGAGCTGTTGTATACATTTGAGGCACTCGGACCTACTGTATTTTACAGGCAAAGGGTTGGAAATCCCAATATTACAGGAATTTTAAAGCCAAATTTAGGAACTGAAATATATTCTATATGACAATTATTTTACTCTAGGCCAAGTCACTATAGTACGGAAATTAAATGAGCTGACACAATTTTTTAACTTCTTTTTAATGATTACCTAGATATGTACAAAAATGTTACATTCTTCACATACTATGTAAAATTATGCAATATTACTAAGAATATGTAAAATGAAACACAGGTATAACCACATCAGAACCACAATTCACCAATATTTTACATTTTTCAATTGTTTACAAGTAAAGGAATGGAATATGTAATTACATAAGAATCCGGGCCCTACTAATCAGAGGAAAAAAATGGAAGGGATCCTACACTTCAAAAAATGAAGGTATTGACCAAATAAAGACAAAGGCCACAAATGGCATGTAAATGATAAGACTCCCTAGGCTTCCAGATGTAATACCTTTGGGGTTGGAAAAAACTGGAGTTGACCAAGGGAGGTTGGATAGGATAGATAAAAAAAGGAGCCTGACAGAAGTAAGTAGATGCAATGTCTGGACTCAGCAAAGGGCCCTGTGGTTGCTAACCCACTCTACCAAGTTAAGAACCCCTGTGGCCCCTCTTAGTTTCCTTTTACAACAGGCAGGGGATACCTTAGTGTTATTCTACCACCCTCACCCACAAGGGGATGCACGACTACCAGCTCATTCCACAACGTCTGAAGTCCAGGAAAAGTTTCACGAGTGGAATGGCTGCCACTAATCAGCAGATCTCCACAGTAGAAATGTGAGAAATAAGCTCTTCACAACACTGGAGGATACCATCTGAAAACCTAACTGCTGGGCATAACGAGACAGCCTGTATGGCAGACACTCAATAGGCTTTGCACAAGCATCGCTAAATCCAAGGTTGCTTCGAAGAAATAGCATTTCCAACAGTACCTGCTGATCTGCTGAATGTGAATGTGGTGTGGAACAGACAACAGATCAACTGTACGAGTGTACACTTTCTCCAATCCAGTGCACACTTGAAGATTTGATGGATGCTAGCTCTGTGGCACTTGCCTCTCAGCAGGACATGTACGATTTTAATTACGGTACACTGTAGCCAACAATTTTAATGTAGAAATTTGTATTTGTTGTATATGATACTTTTGCTTATGACACACTTGATTCAACTAACAATAATAGTATCAGGTTCAATGCTATAACACCACCTGTTTGTTTTCTAAAGACTTGACGTATTCCAGATCCAGTACCATAATCATAAAAAATTTTGTCACTAGATCACATTTCATACTCCATACAAGTTCTATGTTGTGGGTTGAAGAAGCAGGAAAAAAAATCATGGCATTACCAAGTATATATACTACAGGGCAAATCCATGGTTATGGGTATGAGAGTCACAACAGTAGAATATGTGATAATTGTTAAGAAAATTATAACTTCTAATTTTCAGTAGCCAAGAAACAATACAGGTATACTTGCTCAATAACCCAACTTAATAACAGTAAAAAGTGAATTACACATGGTTATGGGTGTGACAGGAAAAGGACATCACTTTTGTGCCTGCCCAAGTTCAATGCCTGATTTCTGTGAATCTTTTGATTTCAACAAGATCTTTTTATACATGTACCCAAGGCCTTACCAGTTTTAATCTTTTCTTTTACAATTGGCTTAACGTCACACCGTCACAGATAGGTCTTTTGGCGATGATGGGATAGGAAAGACCTAAGAGTGGGAAGGAAGAGGCCTTGTGCCCAGTGTGAAAATGGAAAACTACGGAAAACCATCTTCAGGGCTGCCGACAGTAGGGCTTGTACCCACTATCTCCCGGATGCAACCTCACAGCTGTGCGGCCCTAACTGCACGGCCAACTAGCCCAGTTGTTTTGTTAATATCAGTAGTAGTTAGCCAGTAATGAATAAATCATCTGAAATACTGATTTTGTAATCCAATGGTTACGGGTGTGACATATAGCTAAACTACAAATTAATATATATAACTTGAACACGTAACAGAACATTGTGAGAAAACCACAATACTAACGCCTATGCATTATACATTAAAAGAAAAGTTTCCGTTTCAGGATTACTAGAAAAATATTAAGCTCACCGGACAAAAAATTAGTCACCCTAATGCGCACACATAGATGGATCATTAAGCCTGTACAGATGGCACAGCGAACGAGTCCTATGCTCAACCACACAGGCATTGCCTCTACGTGAGCATAAGGCAGTAGCGATCAGTGAGACATTGATGTTTCAAGTGGGCAGTGTACATAAACATGGGTAGATGTAAGGATGCGACAGAGTGGCAAAAAGGGACAACCGTGTTTAGGCGTAATTTACACTTAGTACATTCTTGTTCATTATTGGGACTCATGTCTTACTATTGTGTGGAACTGCTTGCTATATTTTTACTCCGAGTTGTAGGTACTGACTTGTGTAAAGACTCTTAAGTATCCTTGTACGCCATCTAGTGTCATTTTCAACGAAGCTGTAAGGTGGCCAGCGAGCCACTACGAACTGCACTCCTCATGGTATGGGAGCGAATTTCTACATGGAGACTGTCTTTGACCGACTGTTGATGTAAGCGGAAGTGTTTTGCTCCTACTGTAAAGCATGATGTTACCACTAAGCTCGATTGTCTGTTTGTGGGTGCATGTTTTGATAATGGATAGTGAGATCGAATAACAACCTAAGATGGGTTGAATTATTAATTTTTTCTACATGTGTCATCCAAGCGGTAACTGTGTAATGTTTAACTGTGTGATCTTACATATGTCTCTTAGAACGACTATTATTTGAAAACTACTTGGAATTAACATTTCGATCTCCTGCAAAGACTAGTATATTATGACCATAGTATTAAAGTGAAAACTTCTACAACGATTTTGAGTGTCTTCATGCGTATCCTGGTGTTTCTATAAACACAAATACTGTCTAAATTCTATCGCGGTTTGAAATGAAACTTCCTCAAGGAGTGGTTCATGTGCTGTATAATTAAGAGTGTCTAGAAAATTTTACTTGTGTGAAATTTAAATGATTCTGGTGCCGTTAGAATGACTGTGGGAACTAGTAATTTTAACACATTTACTCATGGCAAAAACAATGTTGATTGTAAGTAGTTTTCTAAGAGTTGTAAGCCCATTTCTCTTGTAAGAATTTGTAGAATGTGTTATTATTTATGGTTAGGTTGTATGTAAATTTAACACTGACTCACTCAGTTTTGAAATTTGAAAATGAGGAGACATTGGCCACATTGGTTCATTGTTATCACACACATAAATTGAAAATTATGCCTTATCTTTAATCTGCATGTTATCTGACCTTACCTGATTTGAAGATTGTTGGATTACGTAAGAGGGGAACGGTTAGGAATGTTACTGTGGATGGTCTTAAGGACACTTTGGTTGCTGTGACAGCTTGGTGTAAGCTGGGAGTATTTTGAAACAAAGTGAAAGGTTGCTTGGTGTATTATGAGCAGATATTAAATGGAACGTCACCTTATTATTTGTGTTCAGGAAATTAATTAAATATTTGGTGATTAAACATTTGTCGTTGGCACTGTGTTTTGTGTAACAGTATTTTTTAAATAGTGTACTCTTAAGTTGCCAGCCCCATGGTGTAGGGGTAGCATGTCTGTCTCTCGCCCGGAGGCCCTGGGTTCGATCCCCGGCCAGGTCAGCAATTTTTCTCTTGATCTGAGGGCTGGTTCGAGGTCCACTCAGCCTACGTGATTAGAATTGAGGAACTATCTGGCGGTGAGATGGTGGCCCCAGTCTCGAAAACCCAGACTAACAGCCGAGAGGATGCGTCGTGCTGACCACACGACCCCTTGTAATCTGCAGGCCTTCGGGCTGAACAGCGGTCGCTGGACAGGCCAAAGCCCTTTCAAGGGCGTTAAGTGCTGTGGGTTTTTCTTTTTTTTTTGGGGGGGGGGGGGGTACTCTTAAGTTGTCTAGTCCCAAGGGTGCATGAATTTTAAAAGTATCTTTGATCAATTTAACAGTATTAACACTGATCAGCATATGTGAAATTGTGATAAAATTTTGAGGTAATTCTGAGAGTAACAAAATGAAACTCTGGGTATGTGGTAAAAACCAGGCAGCCTTCCATTAAACAAATTCCTGCGATGAATACACAATTTAGCTTTAAAAATAAAAGAGTTGGTACCAAAAAAGTTGAGGGTGAAATACAATTTATCCTAATTTTAAAAGGTGTTCTGGTGTTAAATTCACCTCTTTAATTAATGTGGATATTGCAGCTTACTTTTTAAGGAATATTAGCAAGTATTACATTCTTATGTGGTTGAATTGTGGAAGTTAAGTGTGAAAGGCATACAGGAAAGGTTGTGAAATTTGAAGGCATATGATATGACTATTATTTTTAAAGTTTGTATAGAATTTCTAGAAGAAATGAACTTGGTTGCATTTGATACTTAGTACAGCAAGATAATTTTATTTACTGTGACAAGAGTAATTATTTATCAGTATCTGTTTCTTAATTTTATGCTTTCAGGGTTAATTGTTTTATTTATTTCATTAAACCTTTTTAACAAAATTTATTACTGCTAGTCATTTAAGTAGCTTAGCAAAGCATTCATCCATAATGGTAATAAACCTGTATATTCCCCACCTTTTTCTGATTTCTTTAAATTCCTTTTCCACGTTTTTTGCTTGCTCGAGTAACATTGTTTATTTTGAAGGTAAGTGCCTTGTGTTATTTTATCCTTGGTGTTCATGTTTGTGTTTTCTACCCCTTTCTAAGCTTGTGTTATTTTATCCTTGGTGTTCATGTTTGTGTTTTCTACCCCTTTCTAAGCTGTCTAACACCATTAGCTTTCCAACAATTGTGGGATATATAGCCCATGTTGGTAAAATCAACCTTCTGCTCTGATTACATACAGAATCTTGTGGTATGGTGTGGTAGAGTGTTTGGCTGTGGCCATGGCCATACAGTGCGTGAAGTTGCTGGATTTGTTGGTGTTTCGCAGCAGACTGTTCAATGTGTTTACAGGCATGATTTCTCCACGTGGCCACGAAATACATCAGAATTGTGGTCGGAAAAAGAACCTGACTGAGAGGCGCCGGAGATGTGTTTTACAGCTTGTGAATCAAAATCACTTCCAACCCAACAGGAATTGCTGCAGTCAGTGAATAAAGGTCCATTCCAACCTATTAGCGAGAGAACATTGTGATGGGAACATTTGCAGTCTGTCACCTCGCAAAAAGCTGTGCATCTTCGAAGGGTTAGAAATCATCAAACATGGACAGTAGCTGACTGGTGGAATGTAATGTGGTCTGACATATCACATTTTTGCCTGTAATCCAGTGGCGCAAGTTGTTGCGTGCACTAAAACATTTAATCCTGGATGTGTGCAAGGTCAGGTTCAACCAGAGGTGGGTCTCTGATGTTTTGGGGCTGTTTTTCGTATCATAAATTGGGCCCAAGAACTGAGGTGACCACTAACATGAACCAGCATGTTTATTTAAACATTTTGGATGATCAGATGTTGCCTTTCAGTCAACATCTGCATGATGAGTATGCTACTGATTTTTCAAGTGACAAACAGCATAGTTCATTGGGTTGGACGCATATGGGACTGGTTTTATGAACACTCCCCCACCCTATTACATCTCGATTGGCCTGCAAAATCACCTGACTTCAAGCCCACTGAAAATCTGTGGAACATGTTGGAACAGCGGGCAACATGCAGACATCAGCATTGTCACAATTTGGTGGAATTATGCGATCAAATCCTCAGCAAGTAGCTTAACCTGGATGAAAAATACCTGCACTACCTTGTGGGCTCACTTCCTACTCGAATCCAGGTGGTTATTCAGTCTCCAGTCCAGAGACAGAGTTACACGGTATTAAATGATGCTTGTAATGATTTCTCCAGGGGCGACTAATTTTTTGTCCGGTGAGCTTAATTTCACTGTCCTTTATTTGCATAAAATAGTAATTTGTTCAAATAATACGATGCTTAGGTTGTAGCAGTTAAATGTATTCGCTGGTAGATGGCTCTATGAAAGATGTATCCGCTGATCTTTCTATGCCAGCCCGATAGAGGGCTCTGTGAATGTTGTCTATACAGATCTTTCCAATAGATGGATCTGCAAAATCAAGTCAGAAGAGATATATATATATTCTTTTAGAAGCTCCAGGAAGCTGTGGAAAAACAGTTGTTTATTCAAGTTTAGTACACATGATTAGAAGCAGAAGTACTGAGCTCGATAGCTGCAGTCGCCTAAGCGGCCAGTATCCAGTATTCGGGAGATAGTGGGTTCAGACCCCACTGTCGGCAGCCCTGAAGATGGTTTTCAATGGCTTCCCATTTTCACACCAGGCAAATGTTGGGGCTGTGCCTTAATTAAGGCCACGGCCGCTTCCTTCCAACTTCTAGGTCATTCCAATCCTATCGTCGCCATAAGACGTATCTATGTCGGTGCGACGTAAAGCCACTAGCAAAAAAAAAAACAACAACTTACCCCTTTTGCTACAAACAAATCGATGAGAAATTAAACCATTCGCACACATCCCCAACAAAGTTTTCATTAACATTTTGTATTGTGGCCTGATAACGCTAGATGCTAGCAACAAGAGAATATAAACATGCACACCGCTGCAAAGTGCTCTAGTTCTAATGTAAATAACAGTGACAAAAAAAATGACATATTACAACACTCCCCTTTATACTAAGGACAATGTTAGTTTTCGAGGCTCTCAAATGGTCCCAGTAACCTTGCTTCAACTTTTGTGTATCCTAAGACTATAGTATTAAATGTACAAATAACTACTAAGCAAACAGCTCTACAAGTTCACCTTTGGATGTAGAAGAAAGTACCGGTAGTAATCTTCCATTTAAACAGCAAGTCTATGCAACTAATTATATAATGTAAATTACATATGGCCTAATAATAACCATAGTTCATCTACATTGGCAACAATGCTGTTCAGTTTCTGATAAACCTGGGCAACTGAAACTTCCATGAAAAATATATAATAGGTTACAGTCATGAATATGCCATCAGTCCTGAACAGCACACTTCCAAATAGATATCAGAAGGAAAAGACTATTAGGGCCTACCCATAAATAATGATAAAAAATATATAATTAAATCACCAGTATCATAAAAGATCATGAACATCTATTGTTAAAGAGCAGTACGTAACCTATGTAAAACCATTAATATGAAATTCGATACCTCGTGCAGGTAAAGTTAAGTAGGCTAGTTTTAACCACAGGTAAGTTAAATGAAGATGACTATTAACTCAGCACAAACTCTCATTTTGACATTTGTTAACATTCATCATGCAGATAAGTTTGCGAAATGAAAATCAACAAGACTTGTTCAAAACAATGACCATGAAATTACATGTCTAAATTACATTTATATTACATATGCAATTAACTGCATTAAAACAAGAGATTGTATCTGATATTTAAATTTAGCATACACACACAGCGATTCTACAACCTTGCAAAAGCATCATTATCCATCCTATTCAGTAGATCCTTGTCTACTAACTTATACCAACTAGCAACAATAGCAAACAAAAAATTAATAATCTCAATTTGAGGAACAGAATAATAACATGTTAAAAAAAAAAAACCAGGGGAAAAAGGTGAAACACAAAGGCTAGTTTCTATTACCAATAGATATTACCTTACGCATTTCCATTACTATAAGCCAGACACACATGCCACACTTCGGTAAGTTCGTGCAAACTTCAGCATTTGCTATCCCAAACACAAAAAAAGTGTGCATATCTACCAAGCAAAACGACTCCCTCAGAACAGAAAATTACACATATGGCGTTCAACTGTGCGTTTCGCTTATGAAACGGTAAAACCAATACTTCACTCCACTTGGCAGCAATAAAGTTATTATTTATAACTCACGCCAAAATGTAATTTTAAAAATTGATAACATACTAGAAAATGGATATTGAGAAAGAATTTCCACACAAATATACACAAATAGCCACATTTGAACAGAACGAAAAAATGATTGCTAACACATATGAATGATCGTGATAGTATGAAATATAATTAAATATAAAATATCTTGAATATGTATGGTTAAAGGGCAGTACGTAATCCATATACGAGAGTTAACATGAAATTAGATGTACCCTGCCACCTATTATAAACTGATTAGTTTTAACCACAGATAAGTGAAGATGACGACGATTAACTTACCCTTCTCTAAATTCCCCAAGAAAATACAATGATTCGCCTAAGAGCCAAGAGTTAGGGCAAATAGAAAGCTACGTAACATTGTTTTCTCCACAAAATAAGCAAAAGTAATGTACATCAACAATTTACTCACATTTTGTGGCTGTTCCGAATTCGATTCACGGACAACACGATATCAAATGCTAATAAAATCTACATAGCTTAAATCTAAACGCAACTGTTTACTACGATTCCCTACGATCAACCATTTCATAGTAAAAACAATACTTCATAACATAAAACAAAAAAAAGGCAAAAACCGTTCACAGGTTATCCAACATACCGTAAAATAATTACTCCTATTCAAAATCAAATACCAATGAGAAAAAAATATAGGCATAAAAATAAACCATGTAGACGGCCCTGGTTACAATGGTTAAAAAATATTTTTAACAATACCATGTATCAATTTTTTGAACTTCTCACACAAATCTAGATATATACATACAATTTAAAACTTGAAGGAAAAGCTAAAGGAAAATTATATTAGCCGGTAGTGAGGATATAATGTGAAGCAATCAAATAACGTAATACGGCAAAACGAAAATTAAAGAAATTATATAGAGATAGAATAAATTAGCGCTCCAAGTGGAGGCAAACTGAGGCATAGCAAATTTGTACGTTTTCACTTAATTGACCTTGGTTCTGCTTTTAAATGACAGGTGACCAACGAGCATAGGATTTAATTTCGTTTTATTAGCTCCTTAAAGAAAAATATCAGGCTGTCGCAACGACAAAGCGTAACATATATTTTTTTTTTAAAAAAAAGGTATTCTAACCGAATAGCCATAATTAGTAATGTGCCCATTTACATTTCGTAGACAGCTTTCAAAATGGCGCCGAGTGAAGGTATGGCCCGTCTGATCAATAAGATGCACTGAATAGGGATGTACTGAAACACTACCGATAGATGTCTCACGTGTAGTACCCGGTATGCGCTTCTCGATCGTCATTTGTTTGTATCTGTTTTAAATGGAAGTTACCTAGTTAAATGCTAAAGTTAAAGATTTAATATATCGTTACGTCAACAAAGACGACGAGAAAATTGTGATGCCTGACAATTGCTGTGTCCCAATGTCCCAAAATCAAGGTCGACCGTATTCATACCATCAATTTCCTAAGCAAGATGCTTTCCGTAAAAAGTGGTTGCATGCGATTCATAGGCAAGACCTACGAAATAAAAATATGACTCCTAATATCAAAGTCTGCTCGAAACATTTTACAGTTGAAGATTATATCATTACTGAAACTGGTAAGTAAGCTAATTAGTACTAATTGAGAAATAATTTTATAATAAGGTACCGGTAGTGCATTCTTAAAAGTTAATATGACCTATTTCAATAATTTTAGGCGAAAGACGAAGACTTAAGAAGAACGCTGTACCTTCGATATTTTCATGGTGTGGTACCGGTACTTTGGAAATAACTCCGAGAGCAAGAATATATAGAAGTAGGAAAAACAGCCATAACACCGTGTGCGGTACGGTACCCTGAATCACACAGTGACCTATAATTTGACACTGGAGCACCATCTGTTTCAGACTTCCTGAACAGGAAATAACTCATTAATTCCAAATGTGAAATTTTTATACCGGTATTTGTCTTATGGTCCGAAACAAGATCCTGAAACTCGTGCGCTACACGGAAATGAAGTTCAGTCGTACTGGATGTAGCCCCAGGCACTGCTGTCACACCAATGTCGTGCCTTATGTACGCCTATAACCGGCAAAGAAAAGAAAAAATACCGTATTAGGAATGTTTTCAAAATGCTATTTGTACTTTAAAAATTCAATCTAAAAAAGCGCTAAAAGAAGGAGTTGCTGTGGTACCTTTCAATCAACTCTTGCATTTTTCCGGATACTTTTTCGCCCCTTTTCTTTAATTCTGCTTCCAAATCCGCAATCGCCATTGCACCTATACCATTTCCCGTCTTGTAGAAAACATTAGCAGAATATGGTAACTCTATTTTAGCGCATTTAAAGCAAAAGTTTCGTTTCGATGATCGCAAATGTAGGAATATTCCATATAAGTCTCATTGAAAACAATCGAGCAGCGGAAAGCGCAAACCGGGTATTACCATTACGCTGCCTAGCGGACAAGTTTTGCGTGATACATCCCTATAGATATGTAATGCGATATTATATGAAGGCCATACACGTCACGGAACGGTCATATATTGAAGCAAGACCGACTACAATATATCAGACCGTAATATCAAAATCAAGATGGTAGACGTCGTGGGCGCAGTAGCTGCCGACTGATGAAGGTTAGGGTAGCACGCAATAACTTCATTTCGACGATAAACCAACTCATGATTTTCGAAGATGTCGGAATTTAGTGCCGCAGGAGTTGTTTTACCTGCCAGTAAATTTACCGACACGAGGCTGACGTATTTGAGCACCTTCAAATACCACCGGATTGAGCCGGAATCAAACCCGCCAAGTTGGGGTCAGAAGGTCAGAGCTTCAACCGTCTGAGCCTCTCAGCCCGGCGTCACATTAAATTATTGTGTTGATACCACTGAAAGAGCTACACAATATCTGGTTCAAACAGCCAGAAATTACGAAAAGATCACGTACATATTTTGCAAATGGTGGTAGGTAATTTAACATGATAAATGTAACATCATAGGGAAAATCACTGTTGTACCGATGAAAACGCTTCGCGAAAAAGTACTCATCACATATAAACAACTAGAATCACACATAGTGTGATAGAATAGATGGACAACCCCACAGCAAAAGAGAACAACAAGCTGATTATTTCGAAATTACACTTTGTCAAATAACGTTTTCTCTTAGATTACACTTCGCTGGATAGATGGAAATACATTATAAAACTGTTAAAATGATATTTATAACATCATTTGGAATGTTTAAAAATAATTGAAGGTTCGAAATTCCTCAATTCATTCACTTTCATATGGAGTCTTGGTTGTAGGCAGCTCCACATCGTTCATAAACAAACCAGCCCTCATGGATAATAAGATTTATTTACACCACACACAGTTTAGTACACCTTTGCATGTGAGATAGGTTACACTAATTACACCAACAAGACACAAACAGGCGTGATGCTCATGCTCACTCCACGCAGCCGAATGACGCTAGTTTTGCAAGCTATACCCTGATGCAATGTTGCATCGTGCACAAGGGTGCGTTCTGTATGTGGGGCGAGTTCATTCTTCCTGATGCCGCCACATCACCCCCCCCCCCCCACGGAGAAAAGTTCACAAATCGAATGGACGGGCAAAGCGAACTCTGCGTCCTGATCGTGTTGTGTACTTTCTGGGTGGTGATGACGCATCAGGTAAGTCAGGTGTAAAAGAAGTGCTAGGTTGACTGGATGAAATGGAGGTAGCAGATGTGTCAGGTGTGTTGGTGCGGGTAGGAACAGCAAGGTTTGTTTCTATGTATGCAGGTTTAACACGGTCTGTACTCACTACTACTTCTTTGTTTCCGATCATTAGCGTCAAAGTCTTCTCATTACGGCTGACTACAGGGTAAGGACCAGAGTATGGGGGTTGCAAGGGAGGCTTCACATGATCAACTCTCAGGAAAACATGGGAGGCAGTTGCCAAGTCTTTGAAGACGAATATTTTCTCTTGACTATGACGGGAGGCAGGAACAGGTCTTAGTTCGGCCATTACCTTCCTTAGGTGATTTACAAAATCCGCAGGGTCAAGTGGAGTAGGAGAACTGGGCGAAGAAGTAACCATTTCCCCAGGGAGGCGTAGAGGCTCCCCAAAAACTAGTTCGGCGGGGGAAGCTTTCAGATCTTCCTTTAGAACCGCACGCATGCCAAGTAACACTAGGGGTAAGGCTTTTATCCACGTTGCACTATGACACATCAGAGAAGCTTTTAGCTGTCTATGAAGACGCTCCACCATACAGTTAGCGGATGGGTGGTAGCTGGTTGTACGGATTTTTGTTGTACCAAATTGTGTCATAAGTCTGCGAAAGAGTGTAGACTCGAATTGTCTTCCTTGGTCAGTAGTTATACGAGTTGGGAGACCAAATCGGGAGATCCAACCACTTATTAGCGTATCGGCTGTTTCTTCAGCAGTGATGCAGCGCATCGGCCATGCCTCTGGCCAGCGAGTAAATCTGTCAACAGCAGTGAGGATATAATTATAGCCTTCGCAGACAGGCAGTGGACCAACAATATCCAAGTGAATGTGGCTGAAACGGCCTGTGGGTGCTCCGAAATTCCCCAAAGGAGATATATTATGCCTCGTCACTTTATTGCGTTGACAGGACAAACAAGCACGAGTCCAGGCAGGAGTGTCTTTCTGAATAGATAGCCAAACAAATCTATCTGAGACTAGACGAGAGGTGGCTCGAATACCTGGGTGGCTTAAGTTATGGAGCTTGTCAAAGAACTTGCGTCGAAAAGGAAGTGTCAGGAACGGACGAGGTTTTCCTGTTGATGTATCGCATACAATGGTAGTCGTGGTGCTCGGAAGGGTTACTTTTCTAATGTCAGCGACGTACCACCATGCAATAAGGCTTTGAGTTCATCATCGTCCGTTTGGGATCGAGCCAGCGCAGCGTAGTCATCTTCTAGTGAGATGGCTTCAACACGAGACATTGTATCGGCGACAACGTTATCTGCTCCCTTTATATGCTGAATATCAGTTGTGAACTGGGATATGAAGGACAGCTGATTTAGTTGGGCTGGGGGTAGTTTTTCTCTGCGTTGAGAAAATGCATAAAGCAGAGGCTTGTGGTCCGTATATATGGTGCATTGTTGTGCTTCCAGTATATAGCGGAAATGCTGGACAGCCTCGTACACAGCTAACAGTTCCCTGTAATAGGCCGGCCACGTTGTTTAACGCGCTGAAAGCTTCTTACTGAAAAATGCTAGGGGCTGCCAATGGTGTCCAACTTTCTGTTGCAAACACGCTCCAACTTGAGTATTTGATGCATCGGTAAAGAGACCTAGAGGCGCATCTGGCAATGGATGAGCGAGTTGAGTGGTTTGCGCTAGGCTTTCTTTGCATTCGTGGAAAGCACGTTGCAATTCTGGAGTCCAGGGGACAGGTTTAGAACCCTTAAGCTTAGAATTGGCTAGGACGTTCACCAACGGCGCCTGCAATTCAGCCGCATGTGGTAGGAAACGTCTGTAGAAGTTGACCATGCCCAGGAACCGGCGGAGGCCCTGGACAGTCTTCGGTAGAGGGTATTCCAAGAGAGACTGGATTCTCTCTGGTGGAGGTTTTGTACCGTCCTTTGAGAGCCGATAGCCCAAGAAGGTCACCTCACTGCACCTAATACGCACTTGGATGGATTTATGACTACACCGTAATCAGCTAATCTCTGGAAAAGTATGCGGAGATGGTGCATATGCTCTTCAGCATCCCGTGAGAACACCAGGATATCGTCGATATATGGGAAACAGAAGTTTAAATCTCTAGTGACCTCATCCATAAAACGCTGGAAAGTTTGTCCAGTATTTCGTAACCCAAACGACATATAGGGAAATTCAAACAGCCCAAAAGGGGTTGTTATGGCTGTTTTGCAAATGTCACTGGGGTGAATTGGAATCTGTTGGTAGGCCTTGATAAGGTCAAATGTACTGAAAATGGTTGACCCAGCAATGTTATGGCAAAAATCTCCTATGTGTCGTACCTTGTAGCGGTCGGGTATTGTTCTTGCATTCAATGCCCGGTAATCGCCACATGGACGCCATGAGTTGTCCCGCTTAGGTGCAAGGTGCAAGGGTGAGGACCAGGGACTATTAGAAAGTCTCGCTGTACCACACCTTACCATGTCCTCGAATTCTTTCTTCGCTATCTGCAATTTTTGGGGTCCTAGACGACGAGGTCGACAAGAGACTGGTGGGCCTTCGGTTGTCCTAATGTGATGTACAGTATTGTGTTTAATATCACGTTGGATCCCAGGTGGGCGAGTAATGGACTGAAACTCAGCGAGCAACATGCTGAAAGGTGAGTCGGTGGACACTGCAGCAGTCTTTACGCTGGCCTGTATGATAGAAGCTACAGATGCCTTAACGTCTAGGCCGGTGGTGCCGTCGAGGAGGCATCTGTTACGGCAGTCAGGGAGTAAGTTATAGTAAGCCAGAAAATCAGAACCAATGATGGCTGTGCTAACATCAGCAATGACAAATTGCCAACGAAAGTCACGACGTAAACCAAGGTTGAGGTTCATGGAAAGGCTACCGTATGTCCTGATTGTACTACCGTTTGAAGCGCTCAGCTCATACCCAGAAGCTTTTCAAGTGCTTCCCAGAAGCTTACGCGGGAAACAGCAAAGGTCAGATCCGGTGTCAATCAGAAATTTTGCTTTGGTATTCTGATCAAAAATAAATAGACGGCGGCCCGATGTAGAACAGACAGTTGCCGTCTTCACTGGCTGTTCGTTCCGTTTTCCGCCTGCCAGGAACAGGGACTAGTACATTTTACAGCTTTATCTTGGAACTTTTTGTGGTACCAACAAAGCCGGCTCTGTGGAGTAAGGGAACGGTCACGGCTTTTAGATCTCCTTTTACTGTGACTCCTGCCTCGGGGCTGGTTACGGGCCAGGGCATCGACTTTACGTGTCAATTCCTCCAACTGGGCAGCTAAAGTATTCGGCGCAGCATGTACGGCCAAGTGGCTATATGGTGGTGTGACAGTAGGTGAAAGTTCCAAGATCTTGTCTGCAAGCTCTGCTATATCAGCTAGAGGCATTAACTGGGCCGCTAATATAGCCTGCAAGTGCTGGGGTAGTCGACGCATGAAAAGTTGTTTTAATATACTTTCGTCATGAAGTGAGCTACCGGCTAATGACTTTAAGTGACGTAAAAATTGTGATGGTTTCCTATCGCCGAGTTCTTCGTCACCAAGAAGTTGGCGAACTCGTTGCTCTTCGGATACGGAAAGACGACGGACTAGTTCAGATTTTAGTTTTTCGTAACGTCCTGTGGTAGGAGGGTTAATGACAATGTCTTCTACCTCGGCTATGACCTTGGTGTCAAGCTGTGAAATTACATTATCAAATTTAGTCTGGTCGGCCGTGATGCCTACGAGCCTGAATTGAGTCTCAACCTGGGCGAACCAAACGGTTGGTCTGTCATACCAAAACGGTGGTAGCTTTGCAGAGATTTTGGCAATTTGGCCAACATTGCTAGATGTAGCATCGGTACCATTAGACTCATGCTCCTGGAGCCGGGCTAGTAATGCTTCGTTCTGCTCTTGCAAAGGCTTCGTCAAAGCAATATGTTGTTGGAGTTGGTTCTGCAAGTTGTTATTTTGTTCCTCCAAAGCTTTTAATCGATCTTCCGCCATAATCAAGATGGGTACACAACACAAGGGCAAGGAGAAAAAGAATTCTGAAAATACGGGACAAGGTGACAAAGAAGTAGTCAGAGGTACGATGTGTAGTTGTGTGTGTAAGTGAATGAAGATGTGAGGATGAGCAACACAAGCACAAATTTACAAATGGATTGAAACAATCTTATAGGTTAGCTGGAAACGAAATATTATGCAGGTAGGCCTAGCATATGATAAGAGATTCACAAACATATAAACTATAAGTTAACAAAATAATCTTGCAGATGTTACACACTGATTTTGGTTATAAATGAAAATATTAAGCATAAACCGTGGGTTCCAATGTCCATTTTAAGTCTTGAGGAATGTCCATATAATGCAACTGTATGTTACACCTGTAATGTAACAACTTAGAAACCACTAAAAGGCACAATTACGATTTATATATATAGTACAACACTTCAAGCAGTAGTAATGCATGAGAAATAGGTTATTTTAAAGTAATTTTACTTGTTTGAACAGCAAATAGGGTAGGCCTATGTTGTGGAGTAGTCTGTATCTTAGGCCTTAATTAGCAAAAAGAGAAAGAAAATTGCACAGAAGATTGCTGGATTACGTACATCAATTTAACACCAAGATTGTAACTATGGTTAGAAAACTAGGTACTGTCCATTGTAGTCCTATACATTTCTTTGTGATGTTCGTACAACTTCACAACGAATTTATGCTGTGAATAATTTGCAATATTCCGGAACAAGTAAAACGTAGATTATATACATACAAGTTTTTAGATGATATGTTGCGTTCTTGAAGAGTAGCAGATGCGGCGTAACAAAGAGAAGTGGCGTAAAGTTGCCGCGTGCGGACTGAAGCGATGCGTATCACCGACGGCCGTTAGGATTCTGGCGACTGTTTTTGTCGTTTGTCGAATTGGTTTCATACTCGGAAGAGGTGGTAGTTCCAATGAAGTAAACAGTCTAATGCCTTTTTGAAATAAAGTGTGGTAACATACCGTGATCTGTGGTGAAGCACGTGGTCCAAGATAGGTTATGGTATGAGCGTGTTCTCCATACTCGGGGTCACCATTTATGGAGTCTTGGTTGTAGGCAGCTCCACATCGTTCATAAATAAACCAGCCCTCATGGATAATAAGATTTATTTACACCACACACAGTTTTAGTACACCTTTGCATGTGAGATAGGTTACACTAATTACACCAACAAGACACAAACAGGCGTGATGCTCATGCTCACTCCACGCAGCCGAATGACGCTAGTTTTGCAAGCTATACCCTGATGCAATGTTGCATCGTGCACAAGGGTGCGTTCTGTATGTGGGGCGAGTTCATTCTTCCTGATGCCGCCACACTCACAAGAACTATGAAACATAACGTGTTGCCTTAGTTTCGAAGTGGTGGACAATTTCTAATGTTCAGCACTCGGTGAAAATGTACACCCGAAATGATTACGCCAGCTCAATGAACAGCCCCGGTGATGTTAAGCCTTCCTTACTGGAAACTCTTAAATCGTATGTTGAGATATGATATAGTAGCACTTCCAACCATGATGGTAAACTTAGAAATGAAGCGTTCAAACACTAAAGATATAATAGGATTTTCCCCATTGAAGAACATGAGTAAAACTACTCTATTGACTCTAAACAATGATGTCTTTAACCTACATGGACGAGCTACAATTTGGTGTAGACTGCTTGATAGCAGATATCCACAGCATGAATCGGAAGGTATTGGTACAATAAAACCCCTGAGTTACAAACAAAGCTAATCCCTTCAAGTCCCCCCTGTGGGTGGTGGTGGTAGAATAACACCCACGGTATCCCATGCCTGTTGTAAGAGACGAATAAAAGGGGCCCCAGGGGCTCTGAACTTTGGAGAGTGGGTTGGCGACCACGGGGCCCTCAGCTGAGTCCTGGCATTGCTTCCACTTGTGCCAGGCTCCTCACTTTCATCTATCCTATCCGACCTCCCTTGGTCAACACTTGTTCTTTTCAGATCCCAACGGTATTACGTATGGATTCCTAGGGAGTCTTTCATTTTCATGCCCTTCGTGCCCCTTGTCTTCCTTCGGCCGATACCTTCATTTTTCGAAGTGTCGGACCCCTTCCATTCTCTCTCTGTGCTTAGTGTTATATAAACTGATGGTTGCCTAGTTGTACTTCCTCTTAAAACAATAATCACCACCACCACCACCATCCCTGCAAGTCACTATTTCTTCTGTGTAACAGTGTACAGATTGCTCCATCTGTCACACTATAATTTTTGTTTTACACCAAGATCTAGCCAAATGTTCCCGCAGGCAAGCACAGATCCTTTCAAAACACAATTTCATCTAAATCACACGACACTTTGAAGCACATAGACACCATATCAATTATCACTATCTAAATGAATTTTTTTTGGTAGAATAATACGAATAGGTCCAGCATTTAGAATTAGAAAAATAGTTTTCCCTAATCTCAGACTTACTGTCAGATGACATATTCTCACTACTGTTTTGTAGAAATATTCACGATGTTCCTGATCCACTTTTCTCTTAATGTTTCATTCCTTAGCGAACTTAAGAATAGATGTATGAGAGGCACTGCCATAGTTCGATTTAAATCCGGTTCACAACACGATCAAAACAAACATATTCTCACATGACTGCATATAATTACAGATCTTAATGACCACTGACCCATATAAATACACTCTACATAGAAACTAATCACTTATCGTCAACTTACATGAAATACTCCAACTGAATAAGAAAACAAAAACGAATAGGCTCACCATTATCGGTTGGAAAGAGATCTTCCCTAACCACAAATTTTGGTTACACACATAGCCTACGATAGTTTGGTCTTTGGCTTCCAAATTTTCCCGGGGAATATTCCTTATCCACTTCTCCTGTAGAGATCTATCTTCAGGAAATTTAAAAGCTTCAGCAACGGTATAATTAGATCGTCAACCACGAACGCAGCAGGAACGACCCATTTTGTGCTATGTTACAGCACGGCAATATAAACACTATTATACATTAAAAATACAATCAAATAAACTTCTAACAAAACACCATACTGATAAACCGTTATAGATTACTATTTTACCAAACATACTTTATACTTCAATAACTCGATCAAAATAACACTCTTTAACAGAATGTAAACACAGATATGAACCAACCACATGTCTCAAAAGCTCGCCCACGAAGTCGCCATTTTCCTCCCAATCGATAGTAACATTAAGGTCAGATATATTGTAGTCGGTCTTGATTGAAGGCACTACGGACAGTGGACTGTCAAATGAATTTTTTACGAAAAAAGTAGAAGACAACGGATTGTTAAAAAATCCATCTTAAAAATTTTCATCGGAGGGTGAAGACGCATTTCGCGAACGCGCTAAGTAATTTGAAGAAGACGGAAAAATTTAGTAGAAGTACTTGAGAAAAAGGGATCGTCGTAGTAAAGAAACGACGTAATTCACCAGCCGACGAAAGAAAGCCGATAAAAAAAATATAAAATAGGCAAGATACGACGAAATACGCGTGGGAGGATCTCGACAGTAATTGAGCTACATTCCACAAGGAAGAAGAAGTGAAACCTAGGAGAAAGATTCTCATACGGGAAGAAGACCATCTGAATTTAGTTTCAAGAGAAGAAGAACAATTTTTTTCGACATTTGCGGGAAGCAGCCGATATAGATATATATACGCAGAACTTAAACCCGACGAAATTAAATTCACCTCTGAGAGCAGCAAAGGAAATAATAATTGAGGAATTATTATCGTCGAATGGAACATACCATGGCTATTTACTGCTCGGAAATCTGCATTTTTGTTCCTAACAGAAGTAGCATGATGATGGCTTGCTAAATACGCATGATGGACCGAGCTGGGGGAGCAGTACATCCTTACCAGGTTATTCCACTGAAGCTCAACTTGTAGGATTCCAGTAAGATATAGCAGATATCCTAGATTCAGGAGGTCAATTGGACTGTATCGCGATTGACCTATCTAAGGCATTTGATAGGGTAGATCATGGAGGACTACTGGCAAAAATGAGTGCAATTGAACTTGACAAAATAGTGACTGAATAGGTGGTTATGTTTCTAGAAAATAGAACTTATAGAATTAAAGTAGGCGAAGCTTTATCTGACCCTGTAATAATTAGGAGGGGAATTCCTCGAGGCAGTATAATGGACCTTTATGTTTTCTTATGTATATGTCAGTGAAATGTGTAAAGAAGTGGAATCAGAGATATGGCTTTTTGCACTTGATGTTATTCGGTACAGAGTAATAAATAAGTTTTAAAATTGTGAGCAACTGCAAAAAGACCTCGACAATGTTGCGAGATGGACAGTAGGCAATGGTATGATGATAAAGGGGGTTAAAGTCAGGTTGTGAGTTTCACAAATAGCAAAAGTCCTCTCAGTTTTAATTACTGCGTTGTTGGGGTGAAAATTACCTTTGGGTATCATTGTAAGTACTGTACCTATGTCTTAATATAAGGAAAGATTTTCATTGGGGTAATCACATAAATATGATTGTAAATAAAGGGTACAGATCTCTGCACAAGGTCATGGGGGTGCTTAGGGGTTGCAGTAAGTCTGTAACCGAGAGGGCATATAAGTCTGTGGTAAGACGCCAACTAAAATATGGTTCCAGTGTACGGAACACTCACCAGGATTGCCTGATTCAAGAACTGGAAAAAATCCAAAGAAAAGCAGCTCGATTTGTTCTCGGTGATTTCCGACAAAAGAGTAGCGTTAAAAATGTTGCAAAGTTTGGGCTGGGAAGACTTGGGAGAAAGGAGACGAGCTGCTCGACTAAGTGGTATTTTTCGAGCTGTCACTGGAGATATGGCGTGGAATGACATCAGAAGACGAATAATTTTGAGTGGTGACTTTAAAGGTAGGAAAGATCACTATATGAAGATAAAGTTAGAATTCAAGCGGACAAATTGGGACAAATATTTGTTTATAGGAAGGGGAGTGTTATGGCATTGTTTACAATAATGTTTGTATTGAAATTTTGTCATGATACATCTGTATTAACAAACCTCAACAGATGGGAAGACTAGGAAAAAAAACACTCTATATAAATGCTGTGGTCGACATGCGCGCATTATACTGGGATAAAACTCTCTCCCACGCTTATTTTGAAGAGGAGAATTTGGTGATCATTTAAGTAACATAGTCCTTAAGGTACTGGGGCGGACGGCGTTTATTATCTGGTCGGGCACGTTAGGTTTGGGGATGGGGGTCCGTTTTCTTCTGCCTCAAGTCTTCGATTTCGCATGTCTTCTTCTGCCTCGAGTCCTTGGTATTTCCAGGGATTGGCTCATTCATCCGGTTAGTGAAGATGAAAGGACGTTTATATTCAGGATGTTCCTCTTGTTGACTTGGGCCAGTTCCTGATTAGTGAATGTTCCCGTCTCCTTTGGAACCTCCGTCCTAAGTATGTTAGTATGTCTTTTGAGGCTATAACCATCGTCTAGATGAATTTGATAATGTAAATGACCGCACTTTTCAATGACTACTCCATACTTCCATGACATTTTATTCCCTTCATAGAATTTCACTTGGACTCTCTCTCCCACGCTTCAAATGAGATGTCTGTGAGTCTCCTCTTGATATCTTTCCTGTTTGATTGGTCAAATAACGTCTAGTTTGATCCGTAATGGTCTGTTCAGGTACAATTCAGCAGATGATTTTCCACAATCTACAGTCGAGGGGTGGCACGATATTTCAGAAGGATCTCTTGCACTTTTCTGAATATAGATAAGGGCTCATTCGACATAGTTTTAGGCGACGTTTTAGCTTCTGGACGTTTCGTTCTGCCATTCCGTTAGTTGCTGGATATCAAGGATCTGCGAATTTTTGGAATATACCGTGTTCCCTACAGAAGGATTTGAATAGATCAATTGCAAATACTGTAGCGTTATCAGATATTATTGCTATTGGTATCCATGAAATGAAAAAATACCTTAATAGCTCAATTGTCTTAGTGATTTTCGGAGCTTCTCGAATTACTTTGGTTTCTGTCCACCTGGATTTTGCATCAACAATTAGAAGGAAGTAGAAACCTTGAAATGTACCTACATAATCCATGTGGACGCGGCTCCAGTTTTCTGTAGGGATGTCCAAATGGTGAATCGGTGCCTTCGCTGGAGGGGATCGTATGTCAGCGCAGGCCTGACAAGATCTTACCATTTTCTCAATGTCCTTGTGAATATCCTTCCACAAACAATGCCGCCTTGCTAATTGTTTCATTTTTGTAATTCTATGTGTGTGCAATGCAATTCCTTCAGGTCTAATGGCTGGAGCTTTGAAGGAATGACGACTCCTTGACCCTTGAATAAGATTCCATCATCTGGTGTGAATTCATCGTCTGTGGATTCAGATGACATGGCCTCTGTTTTGATTATTGATAACAATTCACTGTTTTCTGATGAAATTCGAATATTGTCAGGCTTTAATTCCGTGATTGCTATTTTAGCGATAGTTGAATAACCGTGGGCGCCCGCAGGATATTTTCCAGGGGGAGCACATTAACACTTTTCTAGATCAACTGTCCTGTTATAAAGAAGATAAATTATTTCGTTTCATTACCTACCTAGATGACGATGATGCGCAAGCAGCCCCACCCCCACCCATTTTCGTTGCAGCGCTTTGCTGCTCTGAAACCGTTGGCTACTTTATGGCCGGAATGAATGGATATTTAGCCTTTAGTTCAGAGATTTTGACCACAAAATTTTGTGTTTCCTCTTCTGTGATTCATTATCAAAGGTTGAGTTCTTAAAATGGTTATAAATGATATAATGATCAGTTCGTATTTCCAAAAATTAGAAATCAAGCAATTCTTAAAATGGTAATGTTAACTATGGTTAGTCCACACCAAAGTTAATAAACAACGTTGACGAAACAAAGTTAGTAAACAATGTTAACGAAAACATTTCTCAATATGTCAATAAACTTTTGTTAACAAACTTCTTTAACATTGTGTCCACACCAAAAACTGTTTGTGAGGTTACAATAGATAGGGTCAGGAAGAAGAAAATACCTACAGCTGCCGCTTTCATTATTTTAACTAGTGCAATTAGAGAAAAGCGCAGACGCACAGTGTGGCAAAGAAAAATATTGGTAAAGCGTTTGGAATTAAGTTTGGAGAGGACACTTATGTCAAAACTTTTAAATACTGGGCGAGTTGGCCGTGCGGTTAGGAGCGCGCAGCTCTGAGCTCGCATCAGGGAGGTAGTGGGTTCGAACCCCACTGCCAGCAGCCCTGAAGATGGTTTTCCGTGGTTTCCCATTTTCACACCAGGCAAATGCTGGGGCTGTGCCTTAAGGCCACGACCGCTTTCTCTCCATTCCTAAGCCTTTCCTGTCCATTCGTCGTAATAAGAACTATCTGTGTCGGTGCGACTTAAAGCAAATACCAAACCAAACCACATGGCACTACAGCCCTTGAAGGGCCTTGGCCTACCAAGCGACCGCTGCTCAGCCCGAAGGCCTGCAGATTGTGAGGTGTCGTGTGGTCAGCACGACGAATCCTCTCGGCCGTTATTCTTGGCTTTCTAGACCAGGGCCGCTATCTCACCGTCAGATAGCTCCTCAATTCTAATCACGTAGGCTGAGTGGACCTCGAACCAGCCCTCAGGTCCAGGTAAAAATCCCTGGCCTGGCCGGGAATCGAACCCGGGACCTCCGGGTAAGAGGCAGGCACGCTACCCCTATACCACGGGGCCGCCACTTGAAGCAAATAGCAAATTACAAAAAATAACTTTTAATTCATGATGCAGCAGGCTTTCAAAATTTTCTGAGAATGTCCCCACATGACTTTCAGTTCCTGTTGACAGTAATCGGGCCTGAAATTGCAAGAAATGATACAAATTATCGGAATGCCATCTCTCTTAATGTTAGGCTAGGTAGAACTTTTAAGATTCGTAACAACTGGTGACTCCTACACTTCACTTACGTATTTGGATGGTGAATCGATTCGATTTTGAGTATTCCGCGCAACGAATTTGGGTGTTCTAATTGCGTCTTTGCGCATGTGCGAACCGAAATGTTAACGAAACACGAAATGTTAAAGAAAAGTTTCATTCACAAAAGTTAAAGAAATTTTGTTTAGCAACATGCTCGAAAAGTTAATGAACACGTTATTTTGTTTATTAACACACGGAAATGTTCATGAACATTGTTCATTAACAATGTTTATTAACAAAGTTAACGAAAACATCTTGGTGTGGACGCACCATCGGATTTTCTAAACAAATGGATATATTTTGAGATAATACCAAGTCACTATGTTAAATTCAACTGTAGAAATATCTCTAAAACTCATCCTGGCTAATTATTCGAATAGCACACACAATGGGATAATTTGTCAGTTCCTTAAAAATAATATTCCCAAATGTTAAAAAGAAATCTAGTTTTGTACTCACCGTTACAGTGGATCATCACGTTTTTCCTCTTCTTCACAGCCAATCATGAATATCTTGCAGTGCTCTTGTTAGAATAATGAAACACTTATACGGAATGACAAAATTTGTAATGTTCATTTTATTTCCTCGCACACTTAGTTTCACGGCAGTGATAAAAAGCACTAGCTACGCAAATGTTCTGTCTACTTTAAATGAGCAGAAAAAAGTACGAATCAAAAATCTGTACTGATTTAGCAGCTTTAGGAATATGAAGGCTTAGTTTCGTAATACGATTTCCAGCATATAAATTCATTCAATCAAAACATATCTATCACATGACAAATATTATCCATCATTTTTATTAAAATGGACGTGAACCACGCTAAAATCTGATTAATAGTTTAAATTACTTTTTTAAACCACGCTTAAATCTGATTAATAGTTTAAATTACTTTTTTAAAATAATATATCCCTAAACAACAGAATCGGGTAAGAAAAGTTGCATTCTTCTAGGAGCTTCTCTGGAAAATCGTGTAAGAACGTTTTTAATAAACTTCTGTTTGTCCTCGGCTATTCTTTCACGGTGCAAAGACAGCATGCAAAGCCCACTAAGTCGATCGTTTGTCATTGTTGATCTAAGCCAAGATTTCACCCTACGAAGCGTGCTGAAACTCCTCTCCGCTGTGTACGTTGTCGCGGGCAGGGATATACAAATTTCTAAAACAACAGCTACGCTTGGGTAAAAATCCTTACTTTCTTTTAAAAGTTCTAGGAAATTCATATCTGGTTTACAGTCCTTGGTTTGCCACACGTCATACCACAACTCTGCGTCCACCATTAACCTGTCTGTTTTGTAGATATTAGAAACAACTTTCATGGAATGCAAAAAATCTTCCTTTCTTAATGTCTTCATAACACAAGGATGGAGAGAATACAGCATCAGTATGGTTTTGTTTTGTTCTCCAAAACGCGACTCTAGAGACTGTATCAGTGAGTCCATGTAGGGAATGTAGATTGCAAATCTGTAATAGTCCTCGGCCATAGTTTCATTGTGGTTCGCCCTGTGACGCTGCTTGGCAGCGAGGCGATGGATCGTTATTTCAAATCCACTATTAGAAGCTGTGTCCTCAGCATCTACCAGTATTCTTTGAAAGTGGGTAATTGCGTCTGATCGTTGCTTTTTAAAAAGGTCCAGTAGCAACAAGATATGTTCTCTAACTTTGAAGAGCTCCAGTCCTTCCGCTTGAAGGGAGTTTGTTACGGGTTCTAAAATGCCACTGTATTTTGCCATTACGTGAATTGCAACAATAAAGGCCGAGTTCGATGCTGAACAGTGAAGATTATGTGCACGTTGTCGAGTCTTGGAATTGAAACTTCGGCAGTTAGAAATATTTTCGAGAGCCTTCATGATACTGGAAAAGTTTTCTGAAAAGAGCCTAATGCTTTTGTAATTTGAGGACCATCGTGTTTCACAGAAAAGAGGCAAGTTACAGATCTGCTTTCTTCGGAGTGGACTTTCACGAAAAAAGTGAATTATTTCCTTGATGGTACCTGCCGCATTATTCACAACAGTGAGTTCATTGAGGTCGTTTATTACCAGGTTAAGTTTATGACTAGCACAGTGACAGAAAATAGCCTTTTGATACTTATCTTGTATTAATTTTGCAACTCCACCTTCACGTCCGGCCATAGTAGCACACCCGTCGTATCCTTGACAACATAGTTTGGTTAAATCCAGACCAGAGCTTGTTAAAAAATTCAAAATTGAATTTGCGATTGACTTGGCATTCATTTCTTCCAAAGGCTGAAACCCAAGGAATTCTTCACATACTTTCAAATCATAACTAGATGTATTCTTGACGAACCGAATTCCAATAGACAGCTGCTCGGTTCCAGATATGTCAGCTGTCTCGTCAGCAATAACAGAGAAAGCATTGCACGAATTTGCTTCCGTAACCAGTATCTCTCGTAATTCCTGTTCACAAAATCTTATTATTTCATTTTGAATTCGATGAGAAGTGTACTTGGAATTTTTTGCAGAATTTGAGAGGTGTTCTTGTAGTTGAGCATCTCCCGCCTCAAGACGGAATTCCAATAAATCATGGAAAATTCCGCTGTCTGAAGTTTTCCCTCGAAGTGATATATCATGGGTGCCACAGAAAATTATAGTTGACAAAATTGGTTCCAGCTTTTTCTATTTTGTTCAATCTGATGGTGGAGACTACTATTTATTTGATCAGCCACCGTGAGTTGCCTTCCTTCGTAGATGGCCACAAAGTTTTTCGCCTTTTCTGATGATTCTCTATGCCAGTTTGATTTTATATGGTCTTTGGCGCTGGCATTGAAGTCCTTATATTTTGTGAAAGGTTTCGTAATGAATGAACCTTGAAGACCTCTTTTAACGCTCGGCTTAAACAGAATACACGTTCGGCATAAGGCACCCTTCAGTTCACGAGAATAGCAGAGCCACGTAGAATAATCCTTCAACCACTGGTGTCTGAAAGCGCGGCTGGTTCCAGTTCGCAAATCACCTTTAAAATCGTAGTTTACTTGTGGGACCCATGGTTTTAACAACAATAATTCATACTTAAGAGTGTCACATATATTTTCCTGCATTAAGAACATGCCAATGTCTTTTCTGTCACTTTCATCTTTCAGAAATACTTCGATAATAATCCCCCCTTGCAGTTCCGCTTTATCACAGCATTGTTCTATATCTTGTGAAGATTCCAGTTCGCGAACACTGCACTCTTTGTTCTGTTCAACACTGTCACTTGACGCACTTATTGCCTCAGAACTTGCAGCCCCTTCACTTAAGTTACTAAGTTTAGATTCCAGTTCGCGAACACTGCACTCTTTGTTCTGCTCAACACTGTCACTTGACTCACTTATTTCCTCAGAACTTCCAGCCCCTTCACTTAAGTCACTAAGTTTAGCCTTTTTTAAAAACCGTCTTATATCCATTTCTAATGCATAAAAGTCGCTAAATCGTTTGATTGTATTCGCAATAACTTATAACCGTTAAATCAAGTAGATAAAAATTACTAAATCACTTCTCACTCTAATAGCCGCTTTGATAACAACACAAACATCCCAGAATCACTGAACTATTATTCAATGATTCGATTGTAGATGATTTAACACTACAAGTTAAGAACCTACTGTACAACAATGGCAGGCTGCCATTCTCTTATAGCAATCGTCACTTTGTTCACAAGAAATTAGCCACCGTATTATTGCACGCCTTAAAAATAACAATATACAGAATTTCGCAACACGAACAAAGATTGCGGTAAGATGAAACGGAGTAAAATTAGGTGAGAGCACAATAAATAATCCGCTTTGTAAGCACGACCTTACTGGACTAATGTCTTACCAGTCAGCAAACACGACCTTGGTTTAGGGGGTTGAACTTCGCTAGAGGTGTCATAATGTATAAAAGTATCTCCAGAACGTGCTTTCCCTTATGGTCACTGCCGAGGAAAAATTCCTAAGGTACCGTACGAGGGGTGGCAAAAGTAGTTAGTCGGCACTCATCATGATGATGATTAGTGTAATGGAAACATACGGTACATAAAACTAGGGTAGGAGTAACCACATTGGAAACTGAAGCAATATTTCCATTAGTAGCCTATTGTATGACATTATTAGAATATTTTTATTAAATATAAAAACCAATATAACGTCAGTAACATTAAATTGTTTACAGAAATTTCCGGTTATAACAGATGTTTAGATGACTGACTGTATAATCTGATATGATATTAAACAATTGAACATCAACGTTATTAGAAATCCAGGGGGGAAAGTGCCGCCCCCCTTGCCCCCCTTGCGGGCGCCCATGTGAATAACAGAGTTTATGAACTTCTTCATTGAACACTACATCTTTTGAAATAGGTATTTTAGACCTTCTGTTTCTGTAAAGCCATGGGTAAAAATGTAATCAAAATATGAATTAGTTTTTGATAGTCCAGATAAGACATTATACATTATTCTATTAAATTCGGACAGAGCTGTTTTTATCCCAAAAGAAATTCTCTGCATGCGATATGTACCTCGATATTTTGAAATGATTTGGATCGTACTGATCTCTTTATCAACCTGGAGATGAAGATATCCTTTATATTGTCCAGGCGGTAAAAGTACCTCTGGTTTCTCAAGCTATTTAGGATGTCATCCACTTTCCGAATTGCTGCTACTAATTTGTCAACTCCTATCTCCTAATCAACGCAAAATCGAACTCCGCCACCGGACTTTGGAATTACTACTAGAGGCGAACCCCAATCACTGTAATTGATTTTTGAGGTTATCCCACCTGCTTTTAAATCGTCTAATTCTTTTTCTTCTTTCTCCCGTAGGACAAATTCAACGTCACGTTCTTTATGAAATACTGGCTTGGCATCATTACGAAGCTGAAGAGACACTTTAAAATTTGGTACGCACCCTATCATTTCTTCGAAAATTTCTGGAAATCTCTTGATTATCTCAGTAAAACTACTGACTGACTGGATATCGATACGACTAGTACTCTCTTGAATACTAATACCAAGATGACGGTTCCATACACGCCCCAGAAGTGGTTCGAAGTCGTCTGGTACTACATATAACTCTTCAGATGAAGTTCTATTCTGGTAAGAAACAGTAATGTTAACCTTGCCATCAGGTAAAAACACGTTGTAAGTATAAGAAGGAAATGCAAACTCTGATTCCTGGAGTTGTACACGTAAGTCAAGAGCTTTGACACTAGAACATGATAGCAAGGTAAAATCCGTCCCTGAATCTTCTTCAAATTTCTTTGGTATTCCTTCTATAAGAACTGTAGCGTAAAATTTCTTCGCATGTGGATAATCGTGATATTGAAAAATGTCTATTATACGGCTAACGCCAAATGTTTAAGCGATATCTTCTTCCTGAAGAAAATGAGAGTCGATTTTGGAATTCCTTCTCGTTCATTGTGTGGGTTACTGTAGTCACGTCCTAGTTCGTGAACCATGGGCAAAGGCTGAGTGGCCTAGTAAGTGGTCCTGAGAGTCGGGATACCAGTTGCTATGGCAATAAGGTAGCTACTTCCGTTCCACGCTGGGATTCGTGACGTCATCCGCACGTGCCGGGACTGGAAGGATACAGAAGGAAGTATATGTCGAACAAATATAATTAAATGAAAGAATTAGTGGTGAATGCAATATAATGATGGACCTGTATTTATTTTTAAGAAAATTGGTCTTTAGTAAGACGGATTTGAGACTGCTAAGCCATTTCTGGTGATTATTTCAGTAGGACGCGTTTGTCTAGCGTCCCCACGCGAAGTCGACAGAAAGGTAGTGCTTATCAAATGAGGTCATCTAACCAGTTAATTTAAGGTGCATATATTTTAAATGTCCAGGAACACTACCGATAGCCATGTAGCATGTATGTGGTTACATCCAAAACTCTTTTAAATACGGTTCATTTAAGTCAGAAAACTTACGCAAATTTTCTTGGCGACAAATGGAAAATGCCTGGATAGAGGGGGTACTATCTATAAATATAGAAGGGACGCCATGTTGAAACCCCTGCATTTTGTATCGTGAGGCTGAAACAGAGGGTTGAACTGCTCTGTAAATCGATGGACAAATGTAGACTAAGTCCAATCAACAGATTTTAGCCGATGTGGCTAGAGTCTTGACTCCATGTGGAGCAGAAGTAATTGTATAAAAGGACGGCAAAGATAGAGGAAGAAGTTTTTATGTATGTGTGTGTGGTAAGGGAAGTCATTCGTGTGCGAGAAATAAATAGTATCAGTCGAGTGAGATCAACAAAATCAACAAGTGAAGGGTATTTCTTTTATGTTTTATTCCAGGAAAAATAAATAAATATTATGATTTACAGCCAGAAATGTAAAATGGCTAGATAAGCGGCGAAAGACCACGGGTGAGCCGCAGGATGGAATCCGACGTCAATTTGAGGTAGGTGCCTTGCCATCTTACCACCTACTATATCTTGTTTTGTTATGTCAAACTTATGTGCATTTGAAATGGGTTTTTATGACACAGTTGGTCACCCCTATGATTTTTGGCGAATGTCAATATATGACGAAAGGTCATTTGTTTTATTTTCTGCTTGGAATAAATTTAAAATATTGCGAGTGCCGTGTGACATGTAAAAGCTATTACTGAGGGCTTCGAAGTGATATCATGTCCAGAGTAGATCGCCATTTCCGTGAATTTATTGCCTATACTTTTGTGATGGCAAATTCAGATACTTTATCTGACGTAAAATTTTCCTGTTTGAAATTTGATGGAATTAATGTAAGAAGTCCATGGTTACCCATTTTCAATCGAGTGGAAGAGCGCTGTCGGGTTGATAAATTTAGAGGGGTTAATTTGGTCACGAAGGGAAACGTTATTTTATTCTATGTCCATTTAATCTGTGTCTGACTGACAATGTAAAGTAGAATTTTGACCGTCATTTTGTGAAATCCGGTTTTGGAAAATACGAGATCATTATGTGAAATGTTCATTATTAATGTATTTGTGCGTGTTATGCGCCATGGATTTTAAATATTTTATTCCATTTCTTTGTTAGTGAAAGCCGTCGAGTTGAGGCAGAGTTCAGAGTTGTCGTATGAGTTGAGATAGGATTTGTGAATCAGGTGATTGGAAGCCTGTAAATGTGCAGGGATATGTATAAGCCCGAGTGAGATTTTGTGTAATGTTCTGGATGGAAATTCGAACTAGAGAATCCATGCCGGTATTAATTTGCGACGGTTACAATTAGTTTAGGGCATTTTGAAGTATAATCTATGTGCATTTTTTTGGTCAGAAATACCGTATTTGTATAATTATGTCGGCGAAGCTAAAGGTTTCATTCTGAGAGGCCAGTCAAGGAAGACGAACAGATGTTTCATATCACAGCAGAGCGGGGGTCGTGACTCAATGCCATCAGCTGATAGGAGTTCGCAGCTCGTGTAAGGGGATTTGGGTAGTGTGTTAGAAATGAGATTGCATTTCTCGGCAGGTGATAACGTTAACTGTTGGATTTTCATCCGGAAATAACGTGTGTGTTATTAGATAGTGTAAATTTGTTTAATTGAGGTTGTAATGTACACCTGAGACCACGAACTTAGAGTATAATGAGCGAGGTTAGCCAATTTCAGGGTTGTCCAAAATATAGAGCGATGGGAATGATGATTGTTTTGTTTGTGAGGGGCGCACAAAGCTTCACGGAAATTTTATGACAAGATATGACATCGTAATCGGTTTAAATTGTACGGCGAGTTGCTTATGGTTTTGCACTTAATTATCAGGGTTATCCAAGTAGTAATAATGGTTAGTAGTAGTTTAAATTGAAGTGTGTTGTCACAAAACAAGATGAATACTGGAAATAAGTGATGTAAATTTTTTCCAGCTACCGGCGATATCCATCCAACATGATTAAAATGAATTACGTCAAGATATTAAATAGGGACTTGTGAAAGAAATCATTCGTCCGCGGAGATAGAATTTGTTGTTCATTAAGATTTCATTAAATAATTTAAATTTATTTAATTATTAAATTCAGTGGGAAAGTATTTTGAAATAACTTTAAATCAAGCGAATAACTTGAAGATGCATTCTGGAAATCTTATTTTATTTTTCAGGGAAATATGTAAATGTTAACGTAACGATTAAGGGGACATATCCGAAGATAATGGATTTTACTGCCACAAAGTATTGTGAGCATTGTTGTTGTTGCATTATTTGACTTTGGTTAATTGAGCAGTAAATGTGCTGGTGTTAGTAAAAGTGGAAACTTTGGTCATCAACCGATGTAACTTAATTGTGTTTAGCCTTCAGCTTAGAAACTGGGATGGTCATAGGGTCATCAAACTTAGTGGCTTAGAGTAAGGCCATATGCCACCGTAGCATCATTTTTCTTGCGGTCATCTTCCACAATGACTTTAAAGTAACTTAGAAATTTAGATGTCAGTCCATGACATAGTCGCAGGTCACATCGATTCAATTAAGGGTCCATGCCGTATAACCACTGCATGGCACACACCGATTGGACTGCCTTAATTATACCCAGGGTACAGAGTTCGTGTTACGAGGACTGGGCCATAAAGAATCACTATGATGGTACATGTAGTCTCACGTGGAATCCGAATCTAAAGATTTCCAGACTTTCTTTTCTTTAATTAATAATTAAGACAGTGGTTTCTGATAAGGATGCCCATCAGACAGTTACGTCAAAGGCTCACACCAGTGTTCTGACCTTCTATGTAAGATGATTGTGGTGTCTATTGGACACGATTGGATCCCAATGGTACCGATGATAAATGATTAACTCTTCAGAGATTACTTGAATAAATAGGAATATTTTTAAACAGGCCTTTCATTTGTGTAGATAGCTTAGAATTACTGAACCCTACCCCTTACCTCAGCAAGTGACGAAGAATCCGATACGACCGAAGAGACAGATCTCATAAAATTTTGCTGATAGGTTAGGAAGGTAGGTATCCTTCATAGTGGACCAAAAGGATTCAGTATGTATGTATGTATGTATGTATGTATGTATGTATGTATGTATTGTACCGTTTACATCGTCCTAATTCCGGGATGAAGGTCGTCATACGAAGCTATAAGTTTGCCATGCACGGTAGTAATCGCGAAGATTACGTAATTGGGCCATACGTCACAAAGGAATGCACATATTAAATAAATTAGGCCATGATTTCGAAGTGTTTACATTTTACGAGCGTGTATATATTCAAGAAGGCCGTGCACGTGACGGCAAAGATATTTATTCGACAAATTAAAGATGCCTAGATCACGGACCGAGACGGGGAATTGTCAAGGATCCATACGGCCGTGGTAAAATAATAGAAGGTTTTAATATTGTTAAAAGAAGAACAAGAAGCTGAACAATAAAAAAAATTCCGCAACGTAAAATCGGAATAAACTATCCTCACGAAATATAGTCAGTCTTCGTCTGAACAGAAGGAAGATATTATACAAGTTACTTGCTGGAGAGCTCGCGAAGTAAGAGAATATTCGCAAAACAGACATTCACAAAAGAATATCGTGAAGGGAGTTAGGAAATTCCCTAACAGTAGTCGAAGTGGATATTCAAGTCCGTACAAGTAACCAAGTTAAATTTTACGAAGTATAAATTGTTTAGCCGTATAGAAAAGAGAATATTTACAGGAATAACTTGCAAAAATTTAACTGTCAAGCTCTTACTAAAGATCAATATTGAAGTATTATTTTAAAACCTGACATTAATTACAAGCCTGAAATTTATTCTTGAGAGTATGGATATGAAACTAATGCATGGATTGGAAATGTTTCTTTCTGTTATGATCGACCGCAACATCATGATGCAAGGCTAAACGGGATATGGAGCCGACTGTCTGACGGAAGCCGCCCAGCTGTTACTGCTATCCCGAATCCCGAGTCACAACCAAATGGGGACGTAGCAGAGGAAGATGCCGTTCGACGCAGTCCCTAGATGACAACATCCAGTCCGAGGCCGACCATCTAACGTCAGTAATCACAAGATAAGTTCCAAAGAGATATTTATTTTCTTGAAATTGATATGTAGTAAATTTGTAATGATATTATAGTGTATATTTGGTACGGTATTTAACCTAGTTCTTCGTGATAAAATCACAGACGTTATTATCTTCGAAATGAAATTGTCCATGTTGAGCTATTATTACTAATAGGGGAATAGGTACTTCTTCCAGATTCTACAGTCTATGACATAATATAGGAATGCGTAAGGCAAAACCAGGAGAGATTTGGACTGTAATTTATAACTATTATGGGACGAAAACTTCATATTTTGAATGACGTAACCTTAAATATTCTTGAAGAAGATAGTTGATTTACGTATAACCTGAATATGTTTGCCGATTCGACGCAATGAAAAGTGAGTAGATATCAACTTATTTAATTTATATATGCATTTTATTATTAAGCTAGCATGTTTACGCGTATGATATATGAATTATAACCCAAAAGTGTACTATTATGGTAAAGTAATACGATGTTGGAATGATTTGCCGTCATGTTGGTGATGATATGTGTTTACATAGAGAATTTATGGTTTGATTGGCACATTAATGTGCAAACGTGTATAATTATTCGTCGTAATGTGTTTATGAGATTGAATTATATGATATGATGGTAATTAATCGTAGTAGACAGAGAGATAGATATATTTATGAGTAATTTTGGCGGTAAATACGACGTAATATGAGCCGATGGTGATGATTACTATTTGCGGCAGAATAATAAAATGATTATGAATGGTATTTAGGGTTAATGGTACACGCGTACATTGCAAGACACCGCATATTTCATATAATTAGGTTACCTTACACTGTCTTCGGAAGAAATATCCAGGTAGGAAATATATGAAGGGAAACTTGTCGTCTTTATAATTAATTCATACCAACGTTGTTATAAATGTCATTGGAAGTTTGTTGTCAAGAATGAATTTTAATTCAAATAATAATCCCATAATTCAAAACCTTTACTGCAATTACGTTTAGGAATTAACCAAATGCATGTCTACGGAATCAGGGATGCCTGATTAACAATTGCTAAACCCTAAAACATGTTTAGTACAATTTCTATTAGAAATACGATTATGATTGAACTTTGAACGATACCTACATTTATTTAAGGTGGTATTTGAGTATTTTTACCTAATGATACCGTCGAGGAGACCAATATTTTTCATTTTAAGGACAAAATATATTTGAAATAGCCATTTTTGGGCTAAAAATAATTTGGAACTTACTTGTGGTCACTAACGTTAAGTCACTGAAATCAGTGATTCGTCATGGAATATTGAGTGGAAATAGTGAAAATAAGCATTTTTATCATTTTTAACAATTTTTACCATTTTAATCATTTTTATTAAAAATTATATTTTTTTTATCAGTTGAATTTGTGCAAAAGTAACAAGAACTGATGGACTTTAACTGAAGAATGTTATGAAAAAAATAATTAGGATTAGGGACTTAGACTTATTTCCAACTTAAAGATTTCTTTATTTAAGAAGAAGAAGATGATTAATGATGATAATTACTTGTGGATTTTCTTTTGTGATTCCGGAATCAAGAAATAAAATATAGATTTTCTAATTTAGAGGTTATTATTTTAGGAGATAGGCAGATATTATTAGGATTAGGTGATCTTGATTTAATTCATTAAAAAAAAGAAAAAAAATATTTTATTTAATTTTTTTCATTTATATTCGGATGACTGGACTTGGAAAACATAATAATGATTTTGGATAATGAATGGTATCGAGAATAATTTGTTGATGTTGAGGTGTGGTGCCTCAGTTGACCTCACGTTAAAATAGTATTTTTTTTGAAAAAGTAATTTCATTATCCCTGAGAGGTGTCACCAGGCAAAGTTAGGATTACCATATCGTATATATTCCGATAGGAGAATTCTAAGTTACGATTCCGCTAGATTTCCTTGAGGCAATAACTGCGAATATAATGAATATTTAAAATGAACTTAGCCAACGACACTCAGCATCAAATTAATAATGCACTCATCCATTAGATGATCTATTAGGATGATGGGAGATCGAGGGGAAAAATAGCCGGAGCAATTGCTACCCAAGTTAATGTTCATATTAAAAATGATCGCCCAATATGGTGCAAGCATGAAACTACCCCTCAGGATGGTGCATATTAAAAATGGCGCCCAACTTTGGAGCAAAACTGAGGACACCCAGCCTAATTAAAAAAATAACTCTTGGCCGTACAGGAATATTAAAAATAGTGCCCAACGGTGTAGCAAGACTGAGGACACCCAGGCCATATTAAAATGACGCATAACTTCGTAGCAAAACTGAGGATACTATTTAGGGCGCATATTAAGAATAAAATAACGCCAAACGTTGGAACAAAAATTGAGGATACTAAGAGGTAGTGACAAGGTAATTGCAGGATGCAGTAAATTGATGCCCAGCAATAAACATGATTGAGGATACCTTAGCCCAAATGTTGAGTTGGTAATACACCGTTGAAACATGATTGAGGATACTTGATATGGCATTATGGAAGAAAATAATGAAGGAGGATGGCTGAGAAAGATAGTAATCAGCAGTGAGATGAAAAATAGATGATTATCTGAGATCGAATATTTTCAGAGGATACCAAGAAGGAAAGAAGGAGTTGGGAGAAAGATAAACAATCCAAGGATACGGAAGAAAGGCGGAAGAAGAGAAGGATAAAAATTATTAAGATAGATTGTATTAATAATTTAAATAATTAATTGGTTAAGGTAATTTATAATATTGTTTTCAATCATTATATTGTGTTATGCTTAGATAGCAATAGATAATAGGGTAATAATGTAAAAAAAAATGCTTATTTTCAATATTTTGAATGACTGGGATAGTAGGACGGCTGAATAGCGGGGGAAGTCAGATAGTTGGTTTTCCATATTGATTGAGCAATTGATATAAACTTTATTGAATTTAAGTCATAATTTAGGGAATTTGGACTTTTGAGTAGGTTGGATTATAGTAAATGCAAATATGACGAGTTTGAACCAACTTCGTTTACAATTAGAGGAATATCAGAAGGAGCAGGGAGAGAAACTGCAAGGACAGGATGAGGAGATAAATAGAATGATAGAGGCTGCAGAAAAGGCAAAAAAAGAACAGGAACAGAAATTTAAGGAGAAGGATGAGCAGATAAACCAGATAACCGAAAAGTTAGACAAGACAAAAGACGAACAGAAGGGAATAATGGAAATGTTAAAAGAAATGATGGTGGAGATGAGAAATATGAAAGAAGAGCAAAAAGAACATAATCATAAACAAGAAGAGAAACAGCAAGAAATGATAAGGAAACAAGAAGAAAAACAGCAAGAAATACTGAGGAAGCAAGAAGTGAGACAGAAAGAGCAATTGGAAGAAATATTTGGAAGATTTCGAGAAGAATACCGACAGAAACAGGAGGAATACCAAATAAAACAAGAAGAAAGGCATCGAAGCCAGATTGAGGAGATGAGAAGGATGGAGAAGAGGCAAGAGGAGATGATTAGAACAGGAATTGGCAAGATTGAAGAAGAAGTTTCCCAGATGAAAAACGGGATAAGCGAACTTCGAACTGAAATGATGGAAAAGATGGAGGATAAGAACAAAGAGATCCATAATGAAATGGATAAAATTAGAGGAGAATTAGCTGAAAATAGAAATTATATCCAGGAATTGAAAGAGGATGAAATTAAGAAGCTAACGGAAAACATGGAGTCGATGAGGGTGGATTCCCAAGAAAAATGGAATCAATATGAAGAGAAGTTAAAAGACATAAATGAGAACGTAATAACAGCAAATAAAACGCTGGGAGATAATTTTATATTAGCACGTGACCATATTGGAGATGAGATGAAAATTTTAAATGAAGAAATGAAGAAGAACAAAAATGAAACGGAGAAGAGAATGATTAGAACGGAGCAGGGAATTGACGAGATGAAGAAAGAAATTCAGAATATAAGGGGTGAAATGCAAACTACAAAATTAGAGATGTCAAAACAATTGAATGAACAGAGAATCGTAGATATAAATATAAATGACAGGAAAGGAACACCGACAGTTTCGGGCGAAACTGATCAGAGCAGTAAGGACGTTATAGTTGGAAATATTGGAAATGGAAGCCCAGCCATTATAAATATTGTAAAAACGTACGATGACAGGCCCAAAAATTTTAGTAATACCGCGGCAATGTCACCAAAGAGGTTTTTGCGAGAAATGGAGGAATATTTTAAAGAAAATAGAATACCTGACGAAAAGAAACTTAGGATAGTAGAAAAACACTTAGATGCAAATCCAAATTTGTGGTATCAGGCATTTAAGTACACTTTCCACGATTATGATGAGTTCAAGGTCGCATTTCTCAAACGATTTTGGAACCCGGAGATTCAACAAAACCTTAGATTGGAGTTGTATTCAAAAAGATATTCGTCGGTAGGACCAACGAGATTTAGTGACTATTTCTCGTACCAGTTTCACAGGTTCCAGGACCTAGATTCTGCGCCCAGCGAATTAGAGGCGATAAAGACAATTCAAAAGCAGTTTCCTCCAGAAACTCAGAGATTATTAGCTGCTGCAAATGTAACTTCCGCAATTGAAATGGAAAGTATTTTAAGGCAGCTGGATATGACGTCGAGTCATCCGACAGCAAGAATCCATAGAAATACAAACAATCAAGAAGAAGTGAACGTGATAAATTGGGAAAATAATCAGAAGAAATCGGTATCCGAGAAAAGAGAAAACGATAGAAGCTCAAGGAAGAGAGAACTTAGTGATGATGATGAGAGGACAGGTGATCGAAACCGATGCAGATGCAGGCAGAATGGGCATGATAATGGAAGGCAGAATGAAGAGAGACGATTTTTGCCATGTCATCGACAGCCTAGCCGATTTAGAAATGAAAGAGAAAGAGGAAGTTACAGACAGAGACCAATGTATCATGGAGCACCGATGAACAGGTACAATAATAGGGAGAATAGGAATAGACAGTATATACAGGAATTGAGAAAAGAAACTAGAGAAAAGAAAAGATGGGAAGAAGCGATCAGGGATCGAGACATCAATGGAGACATAGAGGGAGCCGAAAGTCTAGAGCTTCAGGAATACAAAAGAAAAGATAGAGAAGGGCAAAAACTGAATCCAGAAGCTCAATCATATCAGACAGACTCCCAGAGTAAAAAAAACGCCAATTTCGATGTAGAGAGTAAGGGAGATGACATTTTGGAAAAATTGGGCGACAAAATTAAGAGTTGGTATGTACTACAAATTGAGGCGTGGGATATCGATCCGGATGAATTATTAGATGAGACACAAGAAATTCATAAAGAAAATAAATCGTACTTACCCATTGTTACTGCACGAATAAATGGCCTGAAAACTCATTGCTTGGTTGATTCAGGAGCAAGTATAAGTGTTATATCAAAAGCATTATTTGTTGAGGTAAATCAAGAAGGAAAGTTGCCAATTATACCAGTTGCACAAATGAAAATAAGAGGGATTATACCAGATAAATCTGTCGAATGTAAATTACAAACTTATTTAAATGTCAGGATTGGTAGATTTATATTTGAACACCCATTCATAATTATGAACAAAATTAAATACAATGTGATTCTTGGGGTGGATTTTATTGTAACAACGGAGATGGTAATAGACTTGAAAAATCAGGAAGTAAGGTTTCCCATCGTTAAGGAAAATGGAAAGATAATCAAGGAAAGGATAAAGTTAGAGGGAAAGGCGGAAAACACGGAGCATATGAAATTTGAAGCTGTTGAAACTGAAAAGTTAATGGAAGAGAAAATACCGTTAAATGAGACTCAGGAAATGGAAGAAATTATACATAGCTTGGAGAAGATTTTAATAAAAGATGAAGAAAAAGAAGAGCCAGACATTTGGAGAAAGATCGCAGAAACGAAATTGAGTCCTAAAGAGAAACAGAAATTATATTCGATAATAGAAAAGTATTCAGGAATATTTAAGGATAAACCGGGAAAGATTCCGAATTTTAAATATAAAATCATCGCAAATGACTGGACACCATACAAAGGAAGGTTATATGACGTACCTGAAAAATATTTCCAGGAAGTAAGGAAGATCATCCAAGAGATGGTAGCTGATGGTATAATTATAAAGACTATTACACCATATTTGAATCCATTAGTCATTGTAAAGAAAAGTAACGGAAAACTAAGAATTTGCCTTGATTGTAGAAAGTTAAATGAGAAATTAATACCAGAATATAATCAAGTTCCAAAAATTAAGGAGATAATAAAGAAATTTAAGGGCAAGAAGTATTTTTCGAGTTTGGATTTTACATCTTCGTTTCATCATATAGTTTTAGAAGAAAAATCTAGACTTCTAACCGGATTTATGTTCGACAACCAAACATATGTTTATTGTAGGTTGCCTTTCGGATTGAAAAACAGTTGTGCTGTATTGATAAGGGCATTAGATAGGAACCTGTTACCTGACGTAAAAGAATATGTGACATGCTATGTGGATGACATGGTTTTTGCAACAGAAACATTTGACGAACATTGTAGTAAGTTGAAGCAATTATTAGATAATTTGGAAACTACAGGATTCAAAATTAACCTGGCCAAATCAAAATTTTGTCAAAATGAGATATTATTTGTCGGACATGTGATTGACGGAAACGGGGTGAAACCTAATCCAGTTAAAATTCAAGCAATTTGCGAATTTCCTAGGCCAACGCGTATAAAACAAGTTAGGCAATTTTTGGGAATGACCCAGTTCTTCGCAAATCAGTGTAAAGGATATACAGAAATTGCAGCGCCATTGCAGGATTTGTTAAAATTAAACAACAAATGGAAATGGAATACTCACACAGAAGAAGCTTTCCTGGCAATGAAAAGATTGATGGCAAATAGTATCAAGTTAGGATATCCGGATTATACTAGAGAGTTTATCATACAAACGGATGCATCAAATGTCGGTATAGGAGCATACTTATACCAAGAGGCACCAGAAAATGATGAGGATCGAGTATACTTGGCATTTGCAAGCCGCAAGTTACGCAGCCATGAAGTAAACTATACAACAACTGAGCACGAGTTACTAGCAATTATTTATGCTCTGCAACAGTGGAGAAAGATTGTATATGGATTTCCAATTACTATACGTACAGACCACAAAGCTTTGGAATTCGGTCTTAAGGCGGCGATGCTAAGTGAAAGAGTCACCCGATGGATTTTATTCGCCCAACAGTTTAATATTAGAATTGAACATTGTAGTGGGAAGGACAATATCCTCGCGGATGCATTAAGCAGGAATCCTGTGGTAAAAGAAGAAACTATAAATCAGATCGAATTAGTAAGACAGGACGAAGAATTTTTAGAAAAACTAAGGGATATATCGGCATGGCAAAGAGCAGATGAGAAATTAATGTTAGAAATGACAAGGATTGAACAAAGTGATTTCGATGACGACAGGGAAAATAATAGAGATGGTAAATATATAATGGAACATGGAATATTGAAGCAGTATGTCGGCAAAGATTTGAAAAAGACCAAAATAGTAGTACCCAGATCTTTGCAGAAAGGGATAATTTGGCATGCCCATAGGATAATTGGACATGGAGGAATAGAAAAGGTGGTGAGGACGATAATGGAAAGATTTACATGGACAGGAATGAGACAAACAATTAGAGATGTAATCAAGACCTGTGATACATGCCAAAGGACAAAATATACTCCTTTCCTTACCAAGCAGGAACCAATTGCGATAATACCAACAGCTCCTCGTGAGATCTTTGCAACAGATTTATATGGAAGGTTACCAACAGCTGTTAAAGGAAATAAGTATATAGTTGTCACAATGGACATTTTTTTCAAAATTCACAGTCCTACAGCCTATACAGAGAGCAACAACTAAACAAATACTGAGAGTTATGAACAAAAACGTTATACCTCAGATGGGAAAACCGAAAAGAATCTTAACTGATAGAGGAACACAGTTTACATCGGGTGAATTCCAGGATGCAATGCAAATTTTAGGAATTAAACATGTCTATTGTTCAGTAAGACACCCGTCAGCCAATCCAGTGGAGCGATGCATGCGAGAAATTTCTAAATATTGTAGGATATATTGCTCCCAAAGTCATTGGAAATGGATTGAAGTAATTAAAATAATCGAAGCATGTATGAATGACACTGTCCATGAATCAACGAGCCAGATACCAAGACTCGTACATTGGAACGAACGACCAACTCGACCATGGGATGAGATTATAGGAAAAGATGAAGAACCAAAACCCACTTGCGAAGAGATTAATCAAATAGTAAGTGCCAAATTAGAAGAACAGGCAAACAAACGCCGAAGAAGAGTCCAACATAAGAAATTCCACTCACCATTCCGGGTTGATGACTTGGTAATGATAAAGAAAGTACCAATCTCTAACGTTTCAGAAAGAATCTTCGCCAAATTCGTTCATTTATATGATGGTCCATATGTGGTAAAGAAGGTTTATGGGAACAACGCATATATGTTAGAAAGCCTGGATGGGACATATCAAAACGTATACAATGCATCAAACATGAAACCATATTATAAAGAAGATCAAGAATAGAATATTAACTAAAATCTGAAACATATGATATAGATGAGCGAAATCAGGCCGATGAAAAGCTACATCAGTTTAGAATAATAAAAATTGAAATAAATATACTGCGAGCAGCATATTTATTTATCTATGGCAGGAGGATAAATGTACCGTTTTCATCGTCCTAATTCCGGGATGAAGGTCGTCATACGAAGCTATAAGTTTGCCATGCACGGTAGTAATCGCGAAGATTACGTAATTGGGCCATACGTCACAAAGGAATGCACATATTAAATAAATTAGGCCATGATTTCGAAGTGTTTACATTTTACGAGCGTGTATATATTCAAGAAGGCCGTGCACGTGACGGCAAAGATATTTATTCGACAAATTAAAGATGCCTAGATCACGGACCGAGACGGGGAATTGTCAAGGATCCATACGGCCGTGGTAAAATAATAGAAGGTTTTAATATTGTTAAAAGAAGAACAAGAAGCTGAACAATAAAAAAAATTCCGCAACGTAAAATCGGAATAAACTATCCTCACGAAATATAGTCAGTCTTCGTCTGAACAGAAGGAAGATATTATACAAGTTACTTGCTGGAGAGCTCGCGAAGTAAGAGAATATTCGCAAAACAGACATTCACAAAAGAATATCGTGAAGGGAGTTAGGAAATACCCTAACAGTAGTCGAAGTGGATATTCAAGTCCGTACAAGTAACCAAGTTAAATTTTACGAAGTATAAATTGTTTAGCCGTATAGAAAAGAGAATATTTACAGGAATAACTTGCAAAAATTTAACTGTCAAGCTCTTACTAAAGATCAATATTGAAGTATTATTTTAAAACCTGACATTAATTACAAGCCTGAAATTTATTCTTGAGAGTATGGATATGAAACTAATGCATGGATTGGAAATGTTTCTTTCTGTTATGATCGACCGCAACATCATGATGCAAGGCTAAACGGGATATGGAGCCGACTGTCTGACGGAAGCCGCCCAGCTGTTACTGCTATCCCGAATCCCGAGTCACAACCAAATGGGGACGTAGCAGAGGAAGATGCCGTTCGACGCAGTCCCTAGATGACAACATCCAGTCCGAGGCCGACCATCTAACGTCAGTAATCACAAGATAAGTTCCAAAGAGATATTTATTTTCTTGAAATTGATATGTAGTAAATTTGTAATGATATTATAGTGTATATTTGGTACGGTATTTAACCTAGTTCTTCGTGATAAAATCACAGACGTTATTATCTTCGAAATGAAATTGTCCATGTTGAGCTATTATTACTAATAGGGGAATAGGTACTTCTTCCAGATTCTACAGTCTATGACATAATATAGGAATGCGTAAGGCAAAACCAGGAGAGATTTGGACTGTAATTTATAACTATTATGGGACGAAAACTTCATATTTTGAATGACGTAACCTTAAATATTCTTGAAGAAGATAGTTGATTTACGTATAACCTGAATATGTTTGCCGATTCGACGCAATGAAAAGTGAGTAGATATCAACTTATTTAATTTATATATGCATTTTATTATTAAGCTAGCATGTTTACGCGTATGATATATGAATTATAACCCAAAAGTGTACTATTATGGTAAAGTAATACGATGTTGGAATGATTTGCCGTCATGTTGGTGATGATATGTGTTTACATAGAGAATTTATGGTTTGATTGGCACATTAATGTGCAAACGTGTATAATTATTCGTCGTAATGTGTTTATGAGATTGAATTATATGATATGATGGTAATTAATCGTAGTAGACAGAGAGATAGATATATTTATGAGTAATTTTGGCGGTAAATACGACGTAATATGAGCCGATGGTGATGATTACTATTTGCGGCAGAATAATAAAATGATTATGAATGGTATTTAGGGTTAATGGTACACGCGTACATTGCAAGACACCGCATATTTCATATAATTAGGTTACCTTACACTGTCTTCGGAAGAAATATCCAGGTAGGAAATATATGAAGGGAAACTTGTCGTCTTTATAATTAATTCATACCAACGTTGTTATAAATGTCATTGGAAGTTTGTTGTCAAGAATGAATTTTAATTCAAATAATAATCCCATAATTCAAAACCTTTACTGCAATTACGTTTAGGAATTAACCAAATGCATGTCTACGGAATCAGGGATGCCTGATTAACAATTGCTAAACCCTAAAACATGTTTAGTACAATTTCTATTAGAAATACGATTATGATTGAACTTTGAACGATACCTACATTTATTTAAGGTGGTATTTGAGTATTTTTACCTAATGATACCGTCGAGGAGACCAATATTTTTCATTTTAAGGACAAAATATATTTGAAATAGCCATTTTTGGGCTAAAAATAATTTGGAACTTACTTGTGGTCACTAACGTTAAGTCACTGAAATCAGTGATTCGTCATGGAATATTGAGTGGAAATAGTGAAAATAAGCATTTTTATCATTTTTAACAATTTTTACCATTTTAATCATTTTTATTAAAAATTATATTTTTTTTATCAGTTGAATTTGTGCAAAAGTAACAAGAACTGATGGACTTTAACTGAAGAATGTTATGAAAAAAATAATTAGGATTAGGGACTTAGACTTATTTCCAACTTAAAGATTTCTTTATTTAAGAAGAAGAAGATGATTAATGATGATAATTACTTGTGGATTTTCTTTTGTGATTCCGGAATCAAGAAATAAAATATAGATTTTCTAATTTAGAGGTTATTATTTTAGGAGATAGGCAGATATTATTAGGATTAGGTGATCTTGATTTAATTCATTAAAAAAAGAAAAAAAATATTTTATTTAATTTTTTTCATTTATATTCGGATGACTGGACTTGGAAAACATAATAATGATTTTGGATAATGAATGGTATCGAGAATAATTTGTTGATGTTGAGGTGTGGTGCCTCAGTTGACCTCACGTTAAAATAGTATTTTTTTTGAAAAAGTAATTTCATTATCCCTGAGAGGTGTCACCAGGCAAAGTTAGGATTACCATATCGTATATATTCCGATAGGAGAATTCTAAGTTACGATTCCGCTAGATTTCCTTGAGGCAATAACTGCGAATATAATGAATATTTAAAATGAACTTAGCCAACGACACTCAGCATCAAATTAATAATGCACTCATCCATTAGATGATCTATTAGGATGATGGGAGATCGAGGGGAAAAATAGCCGGAGCAATTGCTACCCAAGTTAATGTTCATATTAAAAATGATCGCCCAATATGGTGCAAGCATGAAACTACCCCTCAGGATGGTGCAGTATGTATGTATGTATGTATGTATGTATGTATGTATGTATGTATGTATGTATGCTAACACAGTACGTATGCATACTTTCTTAATATGGCCGAGTTTTCCACATGAACTGCATTTCAGCTTATTAAAATCAGTCCCACAGTTCTTCGCTAGATGATTGTCTCTACCACAACATAAACACAAATTTTATATTCCCAATTCCTTGTGGTCAATTTTTTATATGGACGTGTTTGCTGGTGTTGCTTGGCTTTGATCATCGTGAGATGCATACTGCCTTGATTTGTGATTGATTTTTTGAACAGAATCATTATAAGTACCCTTGTATACAGCTGATGGTGATAGTTCCTTGGTGTCTAACTTACATGCTACATGAGCAATAGATTTTGTTACTATTTCGTTAAATTCTTGAACATTTACCTGGAGTAATTGTTCACGAATTGAACTGTCATAAATTCCCCTGAGGAATTGTGCTCTGGGAAATATATAAGCAATGCTTACCTTACACTCACATGCAGAATTGAAGTTGCAGTCAATTGTAGCACGCCTTAATGTAGCCACATAATTAGTATCAGGTTCGTTTCCAAGCTGGTAAGTGGAAAGAAACCTATGCTGGGCTACAAGAACATTCTTCTTAGGAAAAAGGTGTTTTTCTAAGGTTTCAATTAAATTGACATAATCGAAATAGTTGGGTGTTTTTGGTGCCACTAGTGCTGATAATATGTTATAACTCGTAGATCCATTCGAATTAAGTAGCATCTGAGCGGCGTATTTCTTGTTGGTGAATACATTTTTCAATTGTAGATAGTTTTCAAAACGTTGTCGCTAATTTCGAAAGTTCTCTGCTTGCGGGTTGAAACATTCGAAGGGTGGAGTTAGAAATGTATTCGAATTAATAATAGGTTGAGAATGTTGAACTGATGCTCGACTTCGCAGTTGATCTAAGAGTGTCTGTTGATTGGCGTTCATTGCTGCCAAAAATTGCCTAAACTGGTCGGCATTTATGTAGGAATGTTTTGAGTTATGTCTCACATAAAATTCATTGAATGGTAGGAATATGATATGTACGTAGTCGAGGTTATATAGGTAACACAACATTTGTATTTCAGTTCAGTCACTAATCGCAGAACATGTTTTTATTCCCACATAATATTATCATTTCCCTTTGAAATTTGAAAGTTTACCTCGTCACCAATTGTTATGACCACACACGAATTACATTTACAATTAAGCATGAACATATTGCTTACGAAAATTATTGTATTTAATCTGTCTCATGATACATCTGAATAATCAGCCTCAACAGATGGGAAGACTAAAATAGTCTCTATATAAATGATGTGGTCGACATTCGCGCATTCCCTGTGATATAAAAGGGAGTTAGAGATTGGAATAACTTACCGATGGAGATGTTAAATAAATTTCCAATTTATTTGCACTCACTAAAGAAAAGTCTAGGAAAACAACATATATGTATAAGGGATCTTCAAACGGGCGACTACCCTAAATGCAGATCAGTAATGATTGATATTGATTGATTGATTGATTGATTGACCATCAACCGTGGGTGAGTGCAACCGTCCCTACAATCAGCGCGATCATGTGCCACTAGTGTTATTATTTTCTGGAGGTAAAGCAACTACTCTACTTACATATGAATGAAGACAATGAACAGGACCCTCTCTCCAGTCAGGGAGACCATAAACCGAGGGGAGGAGGGAGAACATCCATCCATCGCAATCCTTGCAATCACATGCAACAGTATTGCTATTTTAGAACAAACCAAACATAATCCTACCACATATGATCGAACGAAAACCAAGAACAGACTTCCAGTGTCGCGGATAACGACCAACCGGGGGAGAGAACATCCACCCATCGCAACAATTGCAATCACATGCAAGCAGTATTATTCAAATACATTTTTACTACATTTAACGAAAAATCGAACATATCCCCCTCCACAAACGAGTCACGGATGACCGCCAAACCCCGACAAGGGATCATCCGACCATCAAAATCATCGCTATCATATGCTACTGGCTTTGTTCTTTCTCAAACTGTACCAAACTTATTCCAACTGAAAAAATGGTCACGATGCACAATAGAAATATAATTTACTGTCACACTGCATATTCTTTGACAGTTAACTTGGATATATCTTTGAAAGTTGGGCGATCTTATCCTTTTCAGTTACTTCCTGAATATTAACTAAGTTATGCAGTCTTCGTTAACAGCATGTACTTTTCTCTGTTTTCAGATTGTTTACATTTCATTGTCCATATTCCTCTGATGGTATTACATAATTTAGCTGTTCTTTCATTCTCTGTTTAATGTCTTAGCAAGTGTGTTAAGTTCATGTTCATTCTCAATTTTACCAATCTCTTATCCTTTCTATATATTTCTCGTCTCTTTACCGTCCATGAGCAGACGTGCCACTTATATACTTGTATTACATAAAACACATTTCCTTTCGTTATGTCTTTCCCTTAAAGCTTTATTTTTATAAACTCCAATCAACCACCAAATTGTTCCTGTCATTTCTCTTTTTATTGACATTTGCGTCTTTCTTGTGTCATTTTAAATTGTTTTGCAAAATTCCATTAGTGTCTGCTTGCTGTTATATTCTATGCTTGTTATTTTTCTTCCTATACCTTTCGCTCTCTGGACTACCTTCTTACACAATCTCCTGTCATCCATTGTTGAATTGCTTCCCGAAGTATGATCCCATTCCTAATGTTTCTAGTGGCTTCTTCACCCCATCCAATCAGTAGCCTTCCTTTAGAAGTTTCATTTGTTGCTGATATGTTATGCATAAACGTCAACTCGTTCGCACATTTCAAATCTCAACCAATATTTGGCTATTCGTTTCGAAGTACCATCCCGTATCTTCACCGCTTTTCATATTATTCTCATTCGACTCTTTCAGTACAGTTTGTCAATCGCACAATTATTGTTTGTTTTTTTGCTATGGGCTTTACGTCGCACCGACACAGATAGGTCTTATGGCGACGATGGGATAGGAAAGGCCTAGGAGTTGGAAGGAAGCGGCCGTAGCCTTAATTAAGGTACAGCCCCAGCATTTGCCTGGTGTGAAAATGGGAAACCACGGAAAACCATTTTCAGGGCTGCCGATAGTGGGATTCGAACCTACTATCTCCCGGATGCAAGCTTCACAGCCGCGCGCCTCTACGCGCACGGCCAACTCGCCCGGTCACAATTATTGTAATAATAATAATAATAATAATATTTTATTGCAGCCAATGGCCAAAACATATTTACATTAATAAACAACATTAGTCATCTCTGCAGAAGGCTATCATCGATTATTTTAGAAAATCTACTAACGACTACCGTACCTCTAAGGCTACAATTCCATGATATAAGTAGTATAATTGGATGGTTCTGCCGCCTCCTCCTGCTCGCGCGGCGCGGGAAATTTGAATTCTGGCGGGAAATTTGAATTTTGGCGGGATATTTGAATTTTGGCGGGAGATTTGAATTTGTAAACAAAGCCACGTGCTTTTTGACAGCTGTCATCGACAACAACGCATCGCTAACCTCACTGCTGCCATCTTGACGGGCCTAAACCTCACTAGTGCCAACTTAACCTAACTAGCATGAGGTAAACAAAGCCACGTGCTTTTTGACAGCCACGTGCTTTTTGACAGACAACAACGCATCGCTAACCTCAGTACTGCCATCTTGACGGGCCTAAACCTCAGTAGTGCCAACTTAACCTAACTAGCGCGAGATAAACAAATCCACGTGCTTTTTGACAGCCACGTGCTTTTTGACAGACAACAACGCATTGCTAACCTCAGTACTGCCATCTTGACGGACCTAAACCTTAGTGGTACCAACTTAACCTAACTAGCGCGTGGTAAACAAATCCACGTGCTTTTTGACAGCCACGTGCTTTTTGACAGATTTGTAAACAAAGCCACGTGCTTTTTGACAGACAACAACGCATCGCTAACCTCAGTACTGCCATCTTGACGGGCCTAAACCTCAGTAGTGCCAACTTAACCTAACTAGCGCGAGATAAACAAATCCACGTGCTTTTTGACAGCCACGTGCTTTTTGACAGATTTGTAAAGAAAGCCACGTGCTTTTTGACAGACAACAACGCATCGCTAACCTCAGTACTGCCATCTTGACGGGCCTAAACCTCAGTAGTACCAACTTAACCTAACTAGTGCGAGGTAAACAAAGCCACGTGTTTTTTGAAAGCCACGTGCTTTTTTAGACAGCTGTCATCCGCCATCTTTAAACCACAAAGCACTGTGCTGCCCTCTTTAGATGCAAAATTCGTCACCTGTCATCCGCAATGCTGCCATCTTGACGGGTCTAAACCTTAGTGCTACCAACTTAACCTAACTAGCGCGAGGTAAACAAAGCCACGTGTTTTTTGACAGCTGTCATCCGCCATCTTTAATCTATAGAGCACAGTGCTGCCCTCTTTAGCTACTTACCTTTAAAATGTGGTGGCGGATAATTTGAAAACTGCTTTTTGACAGCAGCCATCTTTGTGCACCATGCTGCCCTCTTTAGCTAGATACCTGTGGTGGCAGGCAATTCCACATGACAGCAGCCATCTTTAATCAAGAGAGCACTGTGCTGCCATCTTTAGCTAGATACCTTTGAAATGTGGTGGCGGCAAATTGAAAAATTTCACGTGCTCTTGTTTGGAAACAAACTCACGTGCTTTTTTGACAGCTACCATCCGCCATCTTTAATAAACAGAGCATAGTGCTGCCCTCTTTAGTTTGAAATGTGGTGGCGGCAAATTCCACGTGCTCTTGTTTGGAAACAAAGCCATGTGCTTTTTTGACAGCTGTCATCCGCCATCTTTAATCAACAGAGCACCGTGCTGCTATCATGCGGGCAATTTCGTCAGCTGTCATCCGCCATCTTTAATCCACAGAACACCGTGCTGCCCTCTTTATGGCTACTACCTTAAGCACGTAGTAGCGGGCAATTTGAAAAGTTCTGTTAGCTATCATCCGCCATCTTTAATCAAGAGAGCACCGTGCTGCCATCTTTAGCTAGATACCTTTGACATGTGGTGGCGGCAAATTGAAAAATTTCACGTGCTCTTGTTTGGAAACAAACTCACGTGCTTTTTTGACAGCTACCATCCGCCATCTTTAATCAACAGAGCATAGTGCTGCCCTCTTTAGTTTGAAATGTGGTGGCGGCAAATTCCACGTGCTCTTGTTTGGAAACAAAGCCATGTGCTTTTTTGACAGCTGTCATCCGCCATCTTTAATCCAGAGAGCACCGTGCTGCCCTCTTTATCGTAGTAGATGTAAATTCGTCACCTGTCATCCGCAGTGCTGCCTTCTTTAGCTAGATACCTTTGAAATGTGGTGGTGGATAATTTAAAAAGAGAAATTCTACAGCAGCCCTCTCTCGACGCTAATTGCATAAGATGGTGGCTATACACGACTCCTTAAGGGTGCTTACGCAAGATGGCTGCTATACACAGGTTCTTATGAGACGCCCTTGGGATGCTTGCGCAAGATGGCAGTTATACATGGCTCCTTATGAGATGCCCTAGGGATGCTTGCTCAAGATAGCGACTGCTCTTATGGGACGGCTTAAGTGTCCTTGCACAAGATGGCTTGAGACGCCCTAAGGATGCTTGCGCAAAATGGCGGACACAAGATGGTGGCTATACACAACTCCTTATGAGACGCTTTAAGGGTGCTTGCGCAAGATGGTTGCTACTCTTATGAAGAAAGCTAGCTTAGAGGCTAACGTGTCGTGCTAGTTCGATTCATTAAATTTGGAGGCTCAAATGCAAAATGTTAAATATCTCGAAAACGGTGCATCGTAGAGCAAAACGGACAAAATTTTTCCGCCTAATACCTAGGTTCGCAGTATGAGGAACAAGAAAACCATAGTCTAATGATGGGATCAACGGTTCGGTTCCTACTTAGGCCCTTTGACATTTGCTCTGTTTTAGCTTGTATTGAAGCGAGTCTTCGTAACATGAACAGGTCTAACTATGGTAGAGAGTATAACGTACCGTGCTGGTTCGATTCATTAAATTTGGAGGCTTAAATGCAAAATGTTAAATATCTCGAAAACGGTGCATCGTAGAGCAAAACGGACAAAATTTTTCCGCCTAATACGTAGGTTCATAGTATCAGGAACAAGAAAAAACATAGTCTAATGATGAGATCAACGGTTCGATTCTTACTTAAGCCCTTTGGCATTGGCAGCTATCTATTTCTACAAGATGGTGGCTGCTCTTATGAGACACAAGATGGCTTGAGACGTCCTAGGGATGCTTACGCAAGATGGCGGACACAAAATGGTGACTATACATAGCTCCTTATGAGACAGCCTAGGGGTGCTCGCACAAGATGGCAGCTACTCTTATGAAGAAAGCTAGCTTAGAGGCTACTGCGCAAGATAACAGCTGCTGTTATGCATGTGGTGGAGGGCAATTTGAAATTCTATGTGTTTAATCAACAGAGCACCCTGCTACCCTCTTTAGCTGAAATGTGGTGGTGGATAATTTGAAAAATTCTTTTGACAGCTATCATCTTTAAACATTAAGGCCTTATCATTCTCCTCCTCCTCCTCCTTCTCTACCTCCTCCTCCGCCTCTTATGTCAAGGCATAGCTTTATATCGAACAAGTTTAAACCTGCATCGCGAAGGCAAGCGTGTGCAGCGATAACATTATTATGCATGTTTAGACTTTCGAAACATAAGAAGAGTAGAATCAAACGCTGTACTCGATACGACATGTGATCAGAACATTGATTGATGCGTTCAGAAAACAAAATAAGTGATCAAGACTAGAATCGAACACTGTACTCAATACATCATGTGTTTAGAATATGTCAGGGGATACCCTTGTTCTAAGAAGATAAGATTGAAACATAACAAGACTAGAATAGAACACTGTAATCGATGTTGCTAACTTCAACATGTGATCAGAACATTGATTGATGTGTTCAGAACACAAAATAAGTGATAATGACTAGAATCGAACACTGTACTCGATACAACATGTGACCAGAACATTGATCGATGTGTTCAGAACACAAAATAAGTGATCAAGACTAGAATCGAACACTGTACTCAATACAACATGTGTTTAGAACATGTTAGGGGGTACCCTTGTTCTAAGAAGATCAGAATGAAACATAACAAGACTAGAATCGAACACTGTAATCGATGTTGTTAACCTCAACATATGATCAGAACATTGTTTGATGTGTTCAGAGCAAAAGTACAATTTTGATGATTTGCTTAGTGTAAAATCAAAAACTATGGAAACACACTGTGCACATATCGCATAGCTAACTCGCTCAGTAAGCAATATTGCAAAACTACAACTTCAATGATTTGCCTAGTGTAAAAATCCAAAAACACACTGTACCCATACTGCGCAGCTAACTCGCTCGGTAAACGATATAGCCAAAGTATAACTTCAAATTATTTACCTTCCATCATTCGTCTTGTGTGAAAATCAGTCGAACAAGTTATCGCATAAACATGTAACATGAAATATCAGTCAATCTGTTGGCATGGGTTACAAGCATGTAGCTTATGCGGGAAGTAAAATTAAACAGAACGCTAGTGCTATAAGAAATACTCTGCTTACATTTAAGTCCCTAGCTGTTGAACAAGTTATTACATAAATATGTAACATGAAATATCGGTTCGGAAACATATTGTTTCAAGGATGAAAGGACTCTTCCTCCTCCTTACCGCACATTCCTTGTAGGGCTAAGGGGCTAATGGGCTAAAGGGCTAAAGGGATGAAGGAGCAACAACCTCATCGATCGCTATCAGCAAGAACGCTTGTACTTTGTTAAGTGTAGAAAATTAATCTTTATTTGTAAATGGTTTCATGTTCAGAACAAGGAATGGAACCTAGGGGTTACGTCTTACCTAATAAAATCCCCGAGGTGCGATGAGTTACGTTTTTCGAACTAGTGTTTGGAACACTGAACTTTTCAAGATGATAGCAGAGAGTTTAGCAATGTTCTGTTGTTGGATTATAAATTCCGCGCTAACATGCATAAGGTGGCAGCCCTTGAGGTTTACTGCCGTAAAGATGACAAGAGTGAGGTTAACAATGTTCCGTTGTTGGATTTTAAATTCCGCGCTATAACATGCATAAGGTGGCAGCCTTGAGGTTTACCGCCGTAAAGATGGCAGCAGTGAGGTTAGCGACGCTCTATTGTCCTTCAAAGTGAGGTTAGGGTTCGTCAAGAAGACAGCTGTCAAAAAAGCACGTGGCTATGTTTACCAAACAAGAGCACGTGGTCGTGACGTCACGGTCACGTAGTATGCTGCCTCAGCATGCAAAGTTCAATGTCTACACCTACGTAGTAAACATTCTGCTGTGTTCACAAGATTTTTTACACATAACTATTCTTTATGCTTTATGTTCATGCACATAGGCTATGCTAAGATAGCAGCACAAACACATGCGAACTTTGTACATTCTAATGGAATATGTTTAGTACTGCGTGCATCATAGATACATGATGTGTACACGCATTTAAACATGGCTATACTTAATGCTGCTGCTTTGTTTACAAGATTTTTATACATTGCTATTCTTTATGCTTTAAGTTCGTACATACACATGCGATAGTCGTACGCTCTGGCAGGAGAAGTTTAGTAAGATATTCGATACATTATCGGTGGGTGATGTGTACACGCTTTAGAACATAACTCTTCTTTGTGCTTTAAGTTCGTGCACATGGGTTAGGGATACACAAAAGCGATTGCTACATGCTCTAGCGGAAGAAGTCTAGTACGATAGTCGATGCATGTAAAATCGATAGGATTTGCTAAGGTAGCAGCACACTTACACGATTTTAGCACAATCTAGTGGAAAAAGTTTAGTATGATAGTTGTTTCATGCAAAATCATTAGGTAATGTGTACACGCTTTGAAACAAGGCTATTCTTTGTACTTTAAGTTCATGCGTACAGGTTATGCTAAGATAGCAGCACAACCTAGCGGAAGAAGTTTAGTACGATATTTGATGCATGCAAAATCAATAAGTAATGTGTACACGCTTTAAAACATGGTTATTCTTCGTACTTTAAGTTCATGCGTATAGGTTAGGCTAAGATAGCAGCACAGTCTAGCGTAAGAAGTTTAGTACGAGAGTCGATGAATGCAAAATCGATAGGTGATATGTACACGCTTTGAAACATAGCTATTCTTTGTACTTTAAGTTCATGCGTCTTAGTTATGCTAAGATAGCAGCACAATCTACCTGAAGAAGTTTTGTACGAGAGTCGATACATGCAAAATCGATAGTTGATGCGTGCATGCTTTGAAACATGACTATTCATTGTACTTTAAGTTCATGGGTATAGGTTATGCTAAGATAGCAGCACAATCTAGCGGAAGAAATTTAGTACGATATTTGATGCATGCATAATCGATAGGTAATGTGTACACGCTTTGAAACATGGCTATTCTTTGTACCTTAAGGACATGCTAAGATAGCAGCACAATCTAGCGGAAGAAGTTTAGTACGAGAGTCGATGCTTGCAAAATCGATAGGTAACGTGTACACGCTTTGAGACGTAGCTATTCTTTGTACTTTAAGTTCATGCGTCTTAGTTATGCTAAGATAGCAGCACAATCTACCTGCAGAAGTTTAGTACGAGAGTTTATACATGCAAATTCGATAGTTGATGTGTACACGCTTTGAAACATGACTATTCATTGTACTTTAAGTTCATGGGTATAGGTTATGCTAAGATAGCAGCACAATCTAGCGGCAGAAGTTCAGTACGAGATTCGATGCATGCAAAATCAATAAGTAATGTGTACACGTTTTGAAACATGGCTATTCTTTGTTCTTTAAGTTCATGTGTATAAGTTATGTTAAGATAGCAGCACAACCCAGCGGAAGAAGTTTAGTACGATATTTGTTGCATGCAAAGTCGATAGGTAATGTGTACACGCTTTGAAACATTGCTTTTCATTGTACTTTAAGGTCACGCGTATAGGTTATGCTAAGATAGCAGCACAATCTAGCGGAAGAAGTTTAGTACGAGAGTCGATGCGTGCAAAATCGATAGGTAATGTGTACACGCTTTGAAACATGGCTATTCATTGTACTTTAATTTTATGTGTATAGGTTATGCTAAGATAGCAGCACGATCTAGCGGATGAAGTTTAGTTCGATGGTCGATGCATGTAAAATCGATAGGTGATGTGTACACACTTTGAAACATGGCAATTCATACTGCTGCTCTGTCCCCAAGACTTTTGAGCATAGCTAATATTAATGCTGCTCTTAACGACGTCGAGCTAAGGATTGATTACGTGACCGTGACGTCACGACCACGTGCTCTTGTTTGGTAAACATAGCCTCGTGCTTTTTTGACAGCTGTCTTCTTGACGAACCCTAACCTCACTTTGAAGGACAATAGAGCGTCGCTAACCTCACTGCTGCCATCTTTACGGCGGTAAACCTCAAGGCTGCCACCTTATGCATGTTATAGCGCGGAATTTAAAATCCAACAACGGAACATTGTTAACCTCACTCTTGTCATCTTTACGGCAGTAAACCTCAAGGGCTGCCACCTTATGCATGTTGTAGCGCGGAATTTATAATCCACCAACAGAACATTGCTAAACTCTCTGCTATCATCTTGAAAAGTTCAGTGTTCCAAACACTAGTTCGAAAAACGTAACTCATCGCACCTCGGGGATTTTATTAGGTAAGACGTAACCCCTAGGTTCCATTCCTTGTTCTGAACATGAAACCATTTACAAATAAAGATTAATTTTCTACACTTAACAAAGTACAAGCGTTCTTGCTGATAGCGATCGATGAGGTTGTTGCTCCTTCATCCCTTTAGCCCTTTAGCCCATTAGCCCCTTAGCCCTACAAGGAATGTGCGGTAAGGAGGAGGAAGAGTCCTTTCATCCTTGAAACAATATGTTTCCGAACCGATATTTCATGTTACATATTTATGTAATAACTTGTTCAACAGCTAGGGACTTAAATGTAAGCAGAGTATTTCTTATAGCACTAGCGTTCTGTTTAATTTTACTTCCCGCATAAGCTACATGCTTGTAACCCATGCCAACAGATTGACTGATATTTCATGTTACATGTTTATGCGATAACTTGTTCGACTGATTTTCACACAAGACGAATGATGGAAGGTAAATAATTTGAAGTTATACTTTGGCTATATCGTTTACCGAGCGAGTTAGCTGCGCAGTATGGGTACAGTGTGTTTTTGGATTTTTACACTAGGCAAATCATTGAAGTTGTAGTTTTGCAATATTGCTTACTGAGCGAGTTAGCTATGCGATATGTGCACAGTGTGTTTCCATAGTTTTTGATTTTACACTAAGCAAATCATCAAAATTGTACTTTTGCTCTGAACACATCAAACAATGTTCTGATCATATGTTGAGGTTAACAACATCGATTACAGTGTTCGATTCTAGTCTTGTTATGTTTCATTCTGATCTTCTTAGAACAAGGGTACCCCCTAACATGTTCTAAACACATGTTGTATTGAGTACAGTGTTCGATTCTAGTCTTGATCACTTATTTTGTGTTCTGAACACATCGATCAATGTTCTGGTCACATGTTGTATCGAGTACAGTGTTCGATTCTAGTCATTATCACTTATTTTGTGTTCTGAACACATCAATCAATGTTCTGATCACATGTTGAAGTTAGCAACATCGATTACAGTGTTCTATTCTAGTCTTGTTATGTTTCAATCTTATCTTCTTAGAACAAGGGTATCCCCTGACATATTCTAAACACATGATGTATTGAGTACAGTGTTCGATTCTAGTCTTGATCACTTATTTTGTTTTCTGAACGCATCAATCAATGTTCTGATCACATGTCGTATCGAGTACAGCGTTTGATTCTACTCTTCTTATGTTTCGAAAGTCTAAACATGCATAATAATGTTATCGCTGCACACGCTTGCCTTCGCGATGCAGGTTTAAACTTGTTCGATATAAAGCTATGCCTTGACATAAGAGGCGGAGGAGGAGGTAGAGAAGGAGGAGGAGGAGGAGAATGATAAGGCCTTAATGTTTAAAGATGATAGCTGTCAAAAGAATTTTTCAAATTATCCACCACCACATTTCAGCTAAAGAGGGTAGCAGGGTGCTCTGTTGATTAAACACATAGAATTTCAAATTGCCCTCCACCACATGCATAACAGCAGCTGTTATCTTGCGCAGTAGCCTCTAAGCTAGCTTTCTTCATAAGAGTAGCTGCCATCTTGTGCGAGCACCCCTAGGCTGTCTCATAAGGAGCTATGTATAGTCACCATTTTGTGTCCGCCATCTTGCGTAAGCATCCCTAGGACGTCTCAAGCCATCTTGTGTCTCATAAGAGCAGCCACCATCTTGTAGAAATAGATAGCTGCCAATGCCAAAGGGCTTAAGTAAGAATCGAACCGTTGATCTCATCATTAGACTATGTTTTTTCTTGTTCCTGATACTATGAACCTACGTATTAGGCGGAAAAATTTTGTCCGTTTTGCTCTACGATGCACCGTTTTCGAGATATTTAACATTTTGCATTTAAGCCTCCAAATTTAATGAATCGAACCAGCACGGTACGTTATACTCTCTACCATAGTTAGACCTGTTCATGTTACGAAGACTCGCTTCAATACAAGCTAAAACAGAGCAAATGTCAAAGGGCCTAAGTAGGAACCGAACCGTTGATCCCATCATTAGACTATGGTTTTCTTGTTCCTCATACTGCGAACCTAGGTATTAGGCGGAAAAATTTTGTCCGTTTTGCTCTACGATGCACCGTTTTCGAGATATTTAACATTTTGCATTTGAGCCTCCAAATTTAATGAATCGAACTAGCACGACACGTTAGCCTCTAAGCTAGCTTTCTTCATAAGAGTAGCAACCATCTTGCGCAAGCACCCTTAAAGCGTCTCATAAGGAGTTGTGTATAGCCACCATCTTGTGTCCGCCATTTTGCGCAAGCATCCTTAGGGCGTCTCAAGCCATCTTGTGCAAGGACACTTAAGCCGTCCCATAAGAGCAGTCGCTATCTTGAGCAAGCATCCCTAGGGCATCTCATAAGGAGCCATGTATAACTGCCATCTTGCGCAAGCATCCCAAGGGCGTCTCATAAGAACCTGTGTATAGCAGCCATCTTGCGTAAGCACCCTTAAGGAGTCGTGTATAGCCACCATCTTATGCAATTAGCGTCGAGAGAGGGCTGCTGTAGAATTTCTCTTTTTAAATTATCCACCACCACATTTCAAAGGTATCTAGCTAAAGAAGGCAGCACTGCGGATGGCAGGTGACGAATTTACATCTACTACGATAAAGAGGGCAGCACGGTGCTCTCTGGATTAAAGATGGCGGATGACAGCTGTCAAAAAAGCACATGGCTTTGTTTCCAAACAAGAGCACGTGGAATTTGCCGCCACCACATTTCAAACTAAAGAGGGCAGCACTATGCTCTGTTGATTAAAGATGGCGGATGGTAGCTGTCAAAAAAGCACGTGAGTTTGTTTCCAAACAAGAGCACGTGAAATTTTTCAATTTGCCGCCACCACATGTCAAAGGCATCTAGCTAAAGATGGCAGCACGGTGCTCTCTTGATTAAAGATGGCGGATGATAGCTAACAGAACTTTTCAAATTGCCCGCTACTACGTGCTTAAGGTAGTAGCCATAAAGAGGGCAGCACGGTGTTCTGTGGATTAAAGATGGCGGATGACAGCTGACGAAATTGCCCGCATGATAGCAGCACGGTGCTCTGTTGATTAAAGATGGCGGATGACAGCTGTCAAAAAGCACATGGCTTTGTTTCCAAACAAGAGCACGTGGAATTTGCCGCCACCACATTTCAAACTAAAGAGGGCAGCACTATGCTCTGTTGATTAAAGATGGCGGATGGTAGCTGTCAAAAAAGCACGTGAGTTTATTTCCAAACAAGAGCACGTGAAATTTTTCAATTTGCCGCCACCACATTTCAAAGGTATCTAGCTAAAGATGGCAGCACAGTGCTCTCTTGATTAAAGATGGCTGCTGTCATGTGGAATTGTCTGCCACCACAGGTATCTAGCTAAAGAGGGCAGCATGGTGCACAAAGATGGCTGCTGTCAAAAAGCAGTTTTCAAATTATCCGCCACCACATTTCAAAGGTAAGTAGCTAAAGAGGGCAGCACTGTGCTCTATAGATTAAAGATGGCGGATGACAGCTGTCAAAAAACACGTGGCTTTGTTTACCTCGCGCTAGTTAGGTTAAGTTGGTAGCTCTAAGGTTTAGACCCGTCAAGATGGCAGCATTGCGGATGACAGGTGACGAATTTTGCATCTAAAGAGGGCAGCACAGTGCTTTGTGGTTTAAAGATGGCGGATGACAGCTGTCTAAAAAAGCACGTGGCTTTCAAAAAAACACGTGGCTTTGTTTACCTCGCACTAGTTAGGTTAAGTTGGTACTACTGAGGTTTAGGCCCGTCAAGATGGCAGTACTGAGGTTAGCGATGCGTTGTTGTCTGTCAAAAAGCACGTGGCTTTCTTTACAAATCTGTCAAAAAGCACGTGGCTGTCAAAAAGCACGTGGATTTGTTTATCTCGCGCTAGTTAGGTTAAGTTGGCACTACTGAGGTTTAGGCCCGTCAAGATGGCAGTACTGAGGTTAGCGATGCGTTGTTGTCTGTCAAAAAGCACGTGGCTTTGCTTACAAATCTGTCAAAAAGCACGTGGCTGTCAAAAAGCACGTGGATTTGTTTACCACGCGCTAGTTAGGTTAAGTTGGTACCACTAAGGTTTAGGTCCGTCAAGATGGCAGTACTGAGGTTAGCGATGCGTTGTTGTCTGTCAAAAAGCACGTGGCTTTGTTTACAAATCTGTCAAAAAGCACGTGGCTGTGAAAAAGCACGTGGATTTGTTTATCTCGCGCTAGTTAGGTTAAGTTGGCACTACTGAGGTTTAGGCCCGTCAAGATGGCAGTACTGATGTTAGCGATGCGTTGTTGTCTGTCAAAAAGCACGTGGCTGTCAAAAAGCACGTGGCTTTGTTTACCTCATGCTAGTTAGGTTAAGTTGGCACTAGTGAGGTTTAGGCCCGTCAAGATGGCAGCAGTGAGGTTAGCGATGCGTTGTTGTCGATGACAGCTGTCAAAAAGCACGTGGCTTTGTTTACAAATTCAAATCTCCCGCCAAAATTCAAATCTCCCGCCAAAATTCTAATTTCCCGCCAGAATTCAAATTTCCCGCGCCGCGCGAGGAGGAGGAGGCGGCAGAACCATCCAATTATACTACTGATATAGTCCCCAAATTTCTGCTCGATAAAATACCTTTGCTTAACAACTGAATTAAATGCGTTTTTAAATAATATTTTATCTTAGTCACCTTTTTATCCAGTATATTTATACTATACAAAGCACTTTATCCTTCAATTTTGCTCTATATATCTCATCTGAAAATCTAACATTACTGCCTCTCATCGCCTCTACGTACTATTTTTTAAACAATTAACCACTTATCACTGCAAGAATGCATAGAAGCTCTTTAAATAAACTGGTCTTCTGTGGTTTCATCTTTGGATTCCTCTCTTTACAATATGTTGCTATCTCATTAATAATATTTTGCATCTTGACAGGTGTTAATGCAAGGTGAAGTACTAGGCAAGGAATATCTTGATTTTCTAGACATGGGGAATCTCCTCTCTCAATTACTTTCGATTGGAAAATATTAATAAAACAATGAAATTCACATAAGTGACTTTACATAAGATCCAATTATTGAAATTACCTTCCCCAATACTACACCATCCTTTACTCAGATAGAACATTAAAATTCCTAACATAAGTTATCAATTACTCTTACAATTTTCACTGATACTCCGATCTGCCCTACTTTGTGGACAACAGCCCGTATACTGAAGGAATCGAACGCTTTTCTCAACCGATTGCAAAAATGTACAACATGCCTCTTTTGTTCTTAATATACTTATATATTATTCTTTTACAACCATTGAAACGTCACTTGTCCTCGTTCCCTTTCTGAAACCTGACTGGAATCTCGACAGGACTGAGCAGTCCTCTGATCAATTCGTTAATCTGTTTACCTATACACCTGTATATATCTTGCTTAAACTGTACATAGTTTTAAATATAGAGAATCGTCAAAGTGCCAAATCAACTTTTGAAAGTACGGTTTTAAAGCTCATGAATAACTCGATCTATGGAAAATATATGGGAAATGTACGCAAAACATCGCGACATTCATTTATTTAAATTCTATCATGTCAGAGACGTGCATAAAAAATTCCTCTCATCTGTTATTCCTTGCAAACTAGATCGGCGATTGACAACATATTGCTCTTCAATTGTATTAATAACAAAATTATGACTTCGTTTGTTTGAAAACCCCTATAAATAACAAAATTATGATTTCGTTTGTTTTAAAAACCCGTAAAAATGATGCACATTTTTGTTCAATATATTTGTTAATTGAATAACCTTCAATAGCCGTAAAACTATGAGCTGTAAGGGTAGTCCCCATTAACATAGAGTCGGGAAGGGCATCTTGCAACGCATCCGGTAGATAGTGGGTTCGAATACCACTGTCGGCAGCCCTGAAGATGGGTTTTCATGGATTCCCATTTTCACACCAGGCTGTACCGTAATTAAAGCCACGGCCTTTTGCTTTCCCCGTCATAGGCCTTTTCTCTCCCATCGTCCGCGTAAGACCTCTCTGCGTCGGTGCGACGTAAAGCAAATAGCAAGAAATAGATATCTTGCAAGATAGCATTGTGTCGGAGAAGGAATCTGACCGTAAAACAAGACTTTGTGTAGTTGGGCCCCTCCAAAATAGCGTCTGTGAGGTTAGCCTTGCATTATTCTGCGCCTCAACACGTAGTCGTGATATAACCAGTCAAACAAAAAGCACGTGGAGAGAAAGGATATGCCCCTTTAATATGGCATCTGTGAGGTTAGCCTTGCGAACGTCCGTGCCTTAGCACGTATTCGTGTTGACAGCTCTCAAAGCACGAGCGCGTCGTCAATCAAAACCACATGCAGTGAGGTTATGTCCCTTCAAGATGATGTTTGTTAGGTTAGCCTTGCACACTTATTCTAATTCCGCGCCTCGCACCTAGAGCACGTGGTCGTGTTGACACCTGTCAAAACACGAGCACTTGGTCAATCAAAAAGACATACAGTGAGGTTAAGCCCCTTCAAGATGACGTTTGTAAGGTTAGCCTTGCACACTTATTCAAATTCCGCGTCTCACACATAGAGCACGTGGTCATGTTGACAGCTGACAAAACAAGACCAAGTAGTCAATCAAGAAGGCACATGTAGTGAGGTTAAGTCCCTTTAAGGTGACGTTTGTGAGGTTAGCCTTTCACATTTATTCAAATTCCGCGCCTCACACTTTTCAAAAGTACGTGGTGTGAGGTTAGGTCCTGTCAAGATGACAGTTGTAAAGATAGGGTAATTCTCTTATTCAAATTCCGTTCCAAACACCTGTCAAAACAAGTGCAAGTTTTCAAAAGTAAGGTTAGGACTTGTCAAGATGAGAGTTGTGAGGGTAGAATCGTTCCCTTATTAAATTTCCGCGCCGATCACATGCTTATGTTTGTAAACAAAAGCACGTGGTCTTTTTTGTAAAGAGTAGCACGTTGTGTTAGGCGTCAATGACTTTGCCAGGGGTCAATGACCTCGTGAGAAAATGCTGACGCAGCTCCCATTGTTTTAGAACATCTATTGCCCTACTATTTGAATGCCAGGTGTATTCTGTATTATCATCGTATTCCAGAACCGGCGGCCTTTAGATCCGGAAGGAACTGCACTTCACCGGTGCTCAATTTAACTCAGCACATAGAGGATGGTTTTGAAAGACGTAAAATCACGAGTGTGGTATTCGTGGACCTTACAGCAGCGTACGACACAGTGCATCATTGAACTTTGATCAACGAGCTATATAACTTCGCCAGAGACTATGGTTTCACGAAGATTGTTGAACCTCTCCTGCAGAATCGCTGGTTCTTTGTTTTGATTCAAGGAAAGTACAGCCGGTGGAGGGTTCAACGGAATGGACTTTCCCAGGGCAGTGTCCTCTCGCCAATCCTCTTTAACATCTACATGAATGACCAGCCAAGTCCTTCCTATACAAGAAGCTTCATTTATGCCGATGACCTGGCTTCCGTGGTCCAGAGCGGCGACTTTCAAACCACTGAAATGCAGCTCTCGAATGTACTTAAGGAACTTTCAGTGTACTATCAGAAGAATCGGCTACTACAAAACACGACTAAGACCCAGGTGTGTGCATTTCATCTTCGAAATTGAGAAGCTACTAGAGAGCTGTGCGTGGCGTGGGAGGGGAAGCAACTGAAGCATTGTTTTACACCAAGGTACCTGGATGTAACCTCTGACCGGACTTTAACATACAAGAAACACTGTGTTAACACTGGACAGAAAGTCTCAGCCCGAAATAAGATCCTCCGTAAACTTGGCTCAAGCAAATGTGGAGTCCATTCAATTTTGTTAAGAACCTCAGCTCGTGCTCTGAGTTTCTCTGCAGCTGAGTATGCATGTCCTGTCTGGTTCAGGTCAGCCCATACGAAGCGGGTGGATGCAGCCTTTAATGAAACATGTAGAATAGTAACTGTGTGTCTGAAACCTACTCCCAGTGACAAACACTAATGCTTGGCCGGCATTTCTCCTCCAGGCATACGGCGAGAAGTGTTTGCAAGGCAGGAGAGGTCGAAGGTGGATCTCACAAGCAACCACCCGTTATTTGGACATCGACCTCCACCTAGAAGAATGAAGTCCAGGAAAAGTTTCCTCAATGTCTCCAAGGCTCTGGATAAGCCAACAAGGACAGTACGTTGTGATATGTGGTGAGCAAAAATGAAGCATCGTTCTGATAGGATGGTGCCTCCTGAATCTCTACCCCTGGTCGTCATTTGTGTCCCAGCGGGGAGATGTATTTAGCCTTTCTCCCCAACATTTTAGACACGGATGACTCACCTTTGGAATTTGTATCATTTTAATTTTATTATTTTATTATTTCCTATGCGACGTAGGTCGCTCATTGTAAGTGTACCTTCTCCGTCAGTGGACGAAACGCCATCGTTTATATACGATGTGTTTTTCTAATTATTTTCTGATCTCATGTCTCTTGTCTACTGGTCTAATGGCGGGCCAGCTGGAGGGCGAGTTTCAATGGGTCCGCTAGCTCTCCTATGCTCTGTTGTGGTACATCGCCTTGCTGACGTGAGTTTAGTCAAATACTTTAATACACCAATACCGGACAGCTTGCTGTTTTCAGCAAGAAAGTCGATAGTGCTGCTACCTACATGGCTTGGTGTGACCAACTCTCCAGTAACATATTGCCATCTGTATGATTCCTGGCGCACTGGTGTGTTGTTTATAATGAACAAGTGTTTGTCACTGAACAATCTTACATTGCAGTTATAAATCAAGAAAAGTGTTATGCGCTAAACAAATTACCCAGCAACATAATGGCATGGGAACTGATAAGGACCGCAAGTATTTAAAAAATGGAATAATCTCTTATCTGTGTTGAGGTTACATTCTATGCACCTTATATTAAAAATCAATCAAATACTCTACTGAAATGTTAGTGGGACGTAAAACTGATAACATTTAACAAATATGGAACTCTAGTACACTCAAACTTGTGTGTCCACATAGTTAAATAGTGCCATAAATTCCCCCAACGAAAACTTGTGGGCCTGTAACGTAATGGTTATCGCGGTAGTCTTGAAAGTGAAAATTGAAAGCCAGGAGTTTCGAAACCGGTCAGCTTATTTATACTGTAAGAAAGTAATATTTTTCTTTACGTCCCACTAACTACTTTTACGGAGACGCCGAGCAGCCGGAATTTAGTCCCACAGGAATTCTTTTACATACCAGTAAATCTACCTGCACGAGGCTGATGTATTTGAACACCTTCAAATACCACTGGACTGAGCCAGGGTCGAACCTGAAAAATTCGGATCAGAAGGCTGGCGCCTCAACCGTCTGAGCCACTCAGCAAGGCATAAGAAAATAATTTCAGTGTATCATTGGCGTAAGCTTGAGCACCAGTCCAACTGATTGAATACGTATATATGGTAATTCTTCATGCATAAATTTGTGAAAGAGACTTTAGGAAATTCTGAAGCTTCTTCCTTGTCAGGAACATCGTAGTTCACTCATTAAGCCCAATATGTATTATATATAAATCGATTACGCATTTCTGTCTTCAGAGGTAAAACAGAAAATTCAAAGTAGGCCTATAGCAAAAGCGAGATAGCAGCGTGCGGTAAGTTTCCCTGTAGTGCTCGGGAAGATCGACCGTACCGAAGAAAAGAAGAAGAAGTCAAAATAATGGACCAAAACTCAGGCTCATTAATTGCAGCTTTTCTTTCCCCAAATATTACTAAATCATGGAAGTTTATTTATTTATTGCACACTACAGGACTTAGTGTCCCAATTACAGTGGCAACTACGACAGATAAGCTACAATTAACATGCTGAAACTTATATCTAAACTATATTCTACAATTTTATCAAATCTCCTATAATAAAGAAACTTATGTTTATGCGGTGGAACTACACACGACAAAATAAAATGATAAAATAAATGAAGCAATACGTTATATTACGTAATATTGTTATAAAATATAAAATATCAATCTATTGAGGTTGTTTACACAATTCTTGTGATACCTCTTTCTGCACTGAGCACACTGTACCTTAAGGGCTCTTCCCAGCTCCACTTCACATTGCTCGCAAGCGCCCATTCTGCTATGTTCACAACAAGCTCCGGAATTAATACTATTTCGGGATTCCCGATGAGTAAATTCGTGATTTTGTTCAATAACGTCACAATAGATATCACACACTTGAACACGTCGTATGCGTACACTGAAAATCCCGCTGTTAAACACTTGAAATTACACACTTTCGAGGAGCTCGTTTCGAGCGTGCCACTCACTCAGACCCCATCTGCCCCCTCCAGCGCTTTGGCTTCGTGGCCCTTCTCTTTCTTTTGATGATACCTTTATTCTTCGGAGTGTTGGACCCTTTCCATTTCCCTTCTGTTTGGTTGCCCCGTTGTATTTGCTCTTAAAACAACAATCACCACCACGAAATGGTCAGAGTACTGGCCTTCGGTTCAGAGGGCCCTGGTACGACTACCGACTGAGTCGGAGATTTTAATCACGTCCGTTAATTTCTGTAGATCGGGGCTACGTGTGTGCGTTAGTATTCATACGCATCTTCAAAGATATTGAACACATCACACGAGAAACAACTACAGTAACACGCAACAGTGAATATATATCCTCCACATATGATTGGTGTTAGAAAAGGCATCCGGCCGCGAAACTAGGCTAATTTCATACAACCGAGCTCGATAGCTGCAGTCGCTTATGTGCGGCCTGCATCCAGTATTCGGGAGATAGTGGGTTCGAACCCCACTGTCGGCAGCACTGAAGATGTTTCCCGTGGTTTCCCATTTCACACCAGGAAAATGCTGGGACTGTACCTTAATTATGGCCACGACCGCTTCATTCCCAGACCTAGCTCTTTCCTGAGCTATCGTCGCCATACGACATATCTGTGTCGGTGCGACGTAAAGCCAATAGAAAAAAAGAAAATTCCATATAAATTCCTGCGCCAGGTAATTGGGAAAAGGCTAGAAAGGAGAGAAGAGAATGGTTGTTAAATATTCCTCCCAGAGGCTGGGTGGATCCTCAAACAAATTCTGCTTTCAATTTTTAAGACTTAGCGAAAGGCACGGCTAACATAATGCTCATTTGGAGGTTTATAAAGGAGGCATTTCATATTTTAAAAATTCATGCTTAATTATTATGATTGTTCAATTATTTTAAAAAAATATTTCGAATGAGTGTAGATACATTCCTCTGAACTGTAGCATTGACAAGTATGCAGTTCACACCAACACACTACATGTCACCACCGTCGCTGTTCGCACTCCACTCAATGCTGTTGAGATAGTGGTGTCCGGTATTGGTGTTTTAAAGTATTTGATTTAGTTCGTTGTCGAGCTCCAAGATGGGTGGAAGCTTAACGCTTAGGCTCCTTCTTAGAGCCTCTCCTCATCGGAACAAACCTGGATAAAATGTAAAGGATACGGGCTCAGGCCCTGAAGTGTTTTATTTTTTAAAATTATCATTATCTTATTACCTAGAGTGAACGTCCGCTATTTATCCTACTTATTTCAGTGTACGTAAGTAAACTAATTCTCAACTGACGCCATGCGTTAGCTTTCTACTGATGGTGAAAAAGTAAGTCTACCTACAAAATATTTATGTTTTGCTTTTCTCCGGGAGTTGGATTTCATCGTCTCAAAAACCTTAATTAAATTAGTGGATCTTAATCTGTTCTACGATTACCATTTCTAGTAGACCTTCGTTTTGAATGAACTTGAAAATTTAACGACATGAAAAACTTTCGGCCTACTGACTGTACTGTGTAAAACGACTATGTACGCAAGTACATTTTTCTTTCGGCGAAAACTTATTTTGACTTATAAGGTAGAGTAATTTGTTTTGGGTTAAGTTAAAGACGTTTAGAGTAAATTAAATTTAGCCATGTAAACGCATCTTTTCAAAGGTTTGAGATTGCGAGATTATCTCCGTGGTTGGAGTCTAGTTCTGTTTTAATTTTATATTTTCTGTCTTTCTTTTCCTTTGGCATTTTCTTCTCTTTGCTTCGGTAACGTTGACTCTTGTTGACGTTTCCATGGCAACCGTCGCCCATGGAACTATATTTTGGATGATTATTAAATTATGGGGTTGATTGAGGATTGATTGATTTTGTGACGAGCGTCTTATTAAGTTGTGTGCTGTCGGCTCTTTATTCCTTTCCTTAGTTGAATCATGATTTAATTGTGGGAAGTTTTCCTTGGTGGTTTGTGCTGCCTGGTGCTTTATGCCGATCAGCTTTTTCGTGTGCACGCTCTGTTATGATTGGGCTGCTTGCTGTGATAAAATATGATTGAATTCTGTATTTTTGTTGGGGCGTTGACTTACATTGTGCTATCTTGTTCTTCCATTTCTGTGTGTTGTGAATTTTTGGGATTATTTTGTTGCCTATTTCATGTCAGTTCATTTGTGTGAGCGCCTTCGATTTTGTTGTATGCCTTCTGTGCACGTTATTTATTACAAGTTGCGTCTACCATGATCCGGTTCAGGAGATAATCTCGAGAGCTCAATTTACCATATTTTCACTTGATGTAAAAAATAATTCCTGTAGAAAGAACTTCTTTTTTCTTAAATTATAAATATACAAGTAAATCCTTGTAAGTTTAAGGTAATTACTCGAGCCCCTTTGGCGGGCAGTAAAATTAGTCCATGGACATTGTTGCAAATAATTATTATCCTGTAATTGACCTGGTTTCAAGTTTACCTTCTAAGTTATTTTCTTAGTTTAGAGTGCGCCCCTCGTTTCAAGGTATTCTTTGTTTTCAATTAAAATTTAGTTAATCGATTTATTATTTGTTATTTTAGTTCAAGGCTTTTAAAATCAATTGACCATTTAGGTAATTAATTTCATGGGTCTTTGTGAAGGTGAACCTCTTCATCTTTATCGGTTTGTTTTACTATCATATGTAAATTTCTTTAATCACAGTAATTAAATAATCCTGTATTTTTAAAAAAGGGTCAACAGTTTTATTCTTTCATGTTTTCTGATATTTACTATCGTGAACATTTTTAGGTTACGATCTAATTGCCTCTAATTTCTGGACCGTGACTGTGGTGAGTATTTGCTGTTTCCTTTTAATGTTTTTCATGGATTTTGCTATCTCTTGATGTTTGTTTACTTGTACCAGTAATTGCCGGTACGACTGGTATAATAATTGATAATAGACCTTGGGCTATTGCAATTTATGTACGGAGGAAAGATCCTTCATAAGCTGAGTCAGATGACTGGGATACAGACCACATTAGAACAGTCATTATGGATATAATGAGTCATAACTACATACAAATAGATGATGGAGTTACATCATAAAGGAAATGACCCAGACCAATGGAGTTCTCCAAGGAAACCCAATGATCCCGTCACTATTTAATGTTATGACAGCTGATATTACAAAAATCACCGAAAACACCATAGCTACTCTGGTACTGTATGCAGATGATATAGCAATAGGATCAGAGTGTATGAAAGAGCTATAAGAAGTACTACAGAATTTAGAAATGTGGGCAGAAGTAATTGGCTTTCAAATAAATGTTAAGAAAACGAAACAGATGACCTTCAGGAAAGGAGGGAGGATAACACCAAAGGACAACTTAACACTACATGATAAACCAATAGAAATTGTTCCAAAATACAAGTACCTTGGGGTAACACTCCAACCAACTTTAACCACATTCAGAATTCACGTGCAAGAAAAAGCATTCGCTGCAATAAGAGCACATAACAACCTACGGTATAACTGTGACTTGGGATACTCTTACAGTTGGAGGTTTATCAACTTTAGAAAAGGTTTAGGCAAGTTTCATGAAATGGTTACCAAGTATAACAGCACCATCCAGGTTAAGATACACGGCAAAAGGAATGGTATTTGGAATGACTTCTTCATTACGCATGACATGATGAAAGAAGAATGGAAAGAAGCCAACTAGCAACTGCGACACATCATCACACGCTCTGCAGTACACGGCTTTCACCATAAATACACTGACTGACAGAGCAAATGCAACACCAAGAAGGAGTGGTCAGAACTTTATGCCAATTGCAGGGTAGACTGACGTCACTGAGGTATGCTCATGATGTGAAATGCGCCGCTGTGCTGCGTACGTAGCGAACGATAAATGGGACACGGCGTTGGCGAATGGCCCACTTCGTACCGTGATTTCTCAGCCGACAGTCATTGTAGAACGTGTTGTCGTGTGCCACAAGACACGTGTATAGCTAAGAATACCAGGCCGCCGTCAACGGAAGCATTTCCAGCAGACAGACGACTTTACGAGGGGTATGGTGATCGGGCTGAGAAGGGCAGGTTGGTCGCTTCGTCGAATCGCAGCCGATACCCATAGGGATGTGTCCACGGTGCAGCGCCTGTGGCGAAGATGGTTGGCGCAGGGACATGTGGCACGTGCGAGGGGTCCAGGCGCAGCCCGAGTGACGTCAGCACGCGAGGATCGGCTCATCCGCCGCCAAGCGGTGGCAGCCCCGTACGCCACGTCAACCGCCATTCTTCAGCATGTGCAAGACACCCTGGCTGTTCCAATATCGACCAGAACAATTTCCCGTCGATTGGTTGAAGGAGGCCTGCCCAATGCTCTGTTTCAGCAGGATAATGCCCGCCCACACACTGCTCGCATCTCCCAACAGGCTCTACGAGGTGTACAGATGCTTCCGTGGCCAGCGTACTCTCCGGATCTCTCACCAATCGAACACGTGTGGGATCTCATTGGACGCCGTTTGCAAACTCTTCCCCAGCCTCGTACGGACGACCAACTGTGGCAAATGGTTGACAGAGAATGGAGAACCATCCCTCAGGACACCATCCGCACTCTTATTGACTCTGTGCCTCGACGTGTTTCTGCGTGCATCGCCGCTCGCGGTGGTCCTACATCCTACTGAGTCGATGCCGTGCGCATTGTGTAACCTGCATATCGGTTTGAAATAAACATCAATTATTCGTCCGTGCCGTCTCTGTTTTTTCCCCAACTTTCATCCCTTTCGAACCACTACTTCTTGGTGTTGCATTTGCTCTGTCAGTCAGTGTATGTGCCACCAAAATTTCACCATCCAAGTGGGGACTGTATCTGTCAGTTTTGCCATGATCAATGTAGTCGATATCATGCTAGTTAATGCAGGGAAAGACCAATATCACTAAATAAACATTGTACTGAATAACTTAAAATCTGTACTAACATAACTAATTTTATGGCTATTTGCTGCAATAATATTAATTAATTAATTAATTCATTCATTCATTCAATAAGTTTCTGGATGATGCTAAGATTGTTTTGTAAACTTTAGTATTATGTTCTACGTCCAAGGTCATATACTCCTGCTTCCACTGATGTTTTTGTCCTTCAATTCTCCCTCCTTTGCTACAAGACTAGTGGTGTACATTCGTATATGAGATTTGCTATGTGAGGTGATATGTGCCGGTTGTACTTTTTCGTGAGCGTGTGACCCCTACCTCAAGACTCGTGACTGGGTGAAATAGAGGAGCCTATAATTTCTCCCCCAAGAAGTAGTAGAAATGGATAACTCTAGGATTCGTTACATGCTGTAGTAGTTACAAACGCATACCTGTTACGTTATTTATTAACCGCCCACCACTATCTCTTTGCACTTCAGAGTTACCGCTCGACAGTGATAGCGTGGGGACGTGTTGCCAATCATTGTGACGAGGTGCAGTGGGAGGTTTGTCGTGTGATAGTGAGAGTGTGCGAAGTAGACTATGGCAGCGAACAGTGGGGGTTAGGAGGCTCCTGACCCCTCGAAATTAGTTGTAGTGCGTGAAGAATTAGTTCGTATGGACCAGGATGTAGAAGATAGTTCTGGTGATAATAGTGATAATAGTGATCAAGTGAATAAAATGAACAATGAACTTCAACAAGATAATCGTTCGGATAATATAATTGGTGACCAAGCTCCGAAGTCTGTGACACTAGAAACGTACCCCAGTTCCCATTACGGTCCCTTTATCGTCTTCGTATAGTCTAATACATCCCAGAACATTGGTAATATGCATCCAATTACATTGGGACGGGCTTTTTACGAGAATAACATTCCAGGGATTAAATCTGTGGATCGACGGATTAGAAATAGAGTCCAAGTTGAATTTGTGTATGCGGTAATAGCAAACTCATTTCTCAAACATCCTATATTAGCAGGACTTAATGTCAAGGCGTATATACCAAGCTCAAATGTGTTGCGAGAGAGTATTATAAGGAGAGTTGAAAAAACCCTATCCGTTTCTGCCATCCTCAAACATTTAAAATCTACTGTGACTATAAAATCTGTACAGCGACTTAATCGTAAGATAGTCAGTCAAGAGGGTACCCAGTACTTTCCCACGGGATAGATTAAATTTGTATTTAGAGCCCAGAACTTACTCCAATATGTCTCACTTTATCAAGTATACTTAGAGGTGGAACCCTATATATTTGCCCCACTTATCTGCAAAAAATGTCAGAGATAAGGACATGTAGATAAGCAATTTCGGGCGACGAGTCCTAGGTGTGGGCGTTGCGCTCTTCACCATACCACAAAAGACTATACGGAAACATACTTTCAATATGTCCATTGCCAGGGACAGCATTCGACCGGAACACCAGAATGCTCGGCGCAACAGCAACAAGTGCGCATTAAAAGGGTAATGGGTAAAGATAATCTACCGTTCAAAGGCGCATTAAAAAGTGGAGCCTGCTGACTATAAACATGCTGTACATTCACAACAATTTCCCCCATTCACTTGGGAGACGTCGCCCCCCCCCCACAAAAGAGAATCCTAGAAAATGAAAATTCACTCAAGTTCTTATGCAAGCACCTAGGCCTGTGCCCCCTGGGATATGATAGGGAAGGGTACTATAACTTGATCAGGACTCAGACTAGCACGGGGTGAACTATTCAAGCTCATCAAATTCTTCCACTATTCCTATTCCGCCACCAGTGGCTGCAATAGACGCAACTGCTACGACTACTAGTGCCCCAATGGCACAGCCGATTTCTTCTTTTCAACAACAACGAGACCACCTTCAAAGTGGCATTTATCAAACCATCACACAGCTCGTTCAGTTATTGGGTGACAACCCAACACTCGCACACGCTATTTATCAGTTAAGACACAGAGTTCAACATTTCTTACAGTTCTATGATCAGATTAACCCAATGGAATCCTAGGAGTATTGTGAATAAACGACACACCGATTCAGGAACCGGTTCCACATTTTATTGCACTACAAGAAACCTGGTTTGAACCTTCACAGCGCATTGCTTATCCTAATTATACTGTCGTTCGTAATAACTGGGCAGGATATGGAGGAGTTGCTTTTTTGGTACACTCTTCCATGACCTGTAGACCTTTACTGACCATTCAGTCAATACCCCAAACGTATGTAATAGGAATTTACTATAAGCACATTTTACTTGTGAATATTTACTCCCAACCGGACGTGTCTACCACCGAAGGGCAATGGGACCAATTTCTTTAAGCAATTTTTCGTAGTGCATTACCTTTTTATTTTTCGGGACTATAATTTACATCATACTTTGTGGGGAGGAAGTACGGATACACCTAAAGGTACTTATCTCTAGAATGCCGCTAATAAGTATGATCTTGCAATATTGAACGACGGATCTCCAACTCGTCTTACTGCGCCCCTTGTCCCACCCAGTGCAGTGGATCTTACGCTCTGCCTGAGGGGTATGATGTCCATTACCACCTGGCATACTTTAGCCGACACATACTCGAGTGACTATTTTCCCATTGTCATTTCATTCGGTATAGGTAGACCCAGTTCATCAAACTTTCAAATACCTGCAGACAGCAATGACCGTTTGTTGCGGCATTTTAATACACTCTTATATACTACATATCTTGAGGACCGATTACAACAAATACCTAATAACATGTTAACTTATCAATCATTGTATCAGATTTTACAAGATTGTATTAATCTACATCATCCCATAACAAAATACCCTTTCCCTGTCTTATAGGAGACCTCAGAATATTAAATGGTGTGATGAAGGATGTCACTTGTTAATTCAAACTCGTAAACGTTTGTTTCAACAATATCGGCAACATCTCACACTTCCAAATTATTTTAGGCTTAAACGTCACATATCATATACTAGAGAAATATTTCATAAGAAACGTCGTTTAGCCTGGTGAGAGTTCATCTCTTCACTCAATCATCAAGTTTCTGCTACAACTTTGTGGAATGCCATAAGGGCGTTAACAAGCGTTACGCAACATATACCTTCAATGACAATTCCTCGTCAAGTGTTATCAGACTTTCTTGTGCACGAAACTCCAGATTATGTCGTATCTAATTATGTATCTTTACAAGAAGCTCCCGATACACGGTTTTCTGTGTTATTACAGCCGTGTGATTACCAGGAATTAGAAGCTGTCTTTCATTCTTATACTAATTCCTCCCCGGGCCCTGATAATATATAATATCAGATGCTTAAGCTATTACCGACTCGAGCAAAGAAAGAATTACTAGATACGTATAACGATATATTCCGAACTTTCGTCACGCCTCCTCAATGGAATGAATTTTTCCTTGTACCCATTCTGAAAAAAGGGAAACTACCTTCTGATCCGAACAATTATCTAGGCATAGTGTTCGGATCTTGTAATCGTAAAGTCTTTTTGAAGATTTTACTCCAGAGACTTACATGGGTATTAGAGTATTACAACCTAACGCCGCAATATCAGTATGCTTTTTTCAAGGGACGAAGCTCATACGATGCCTTCAACATGTTTATTATTGACTTGTTATTAGCTCGTTATAGGAAACAAAGCACGATTGCAGTCTTTGTCGATATTCGACGAGCCTACGATTCTGTACCTCTCAATATCCTATGTGATAAACTTGCATCTCTCAAAATCCTTGTGGGGATTATTACCATCCTACGACATTTGCTTACATATCGAACATACTCTCAAAACGTCACAACATAGAATACCTCGTCGTCAGTTGAGTATAGGGCTCCCTCAAGGGGACATACTGAGCGGCATCTTTTTCGCCCTATATACGAGGGATTTTGAAACAGTTATTTTACGCTATGCTCGTCTCCAGGCGTACGCAGATGATTTTCTGATTTACTATATGCTTGAGAATTTACAAGAATCATATCCACTCTTAGTGAGGCAATTACGTGGTTGGACCAACAGGGGCGTCACCTTTCTATTTCTAAATGTCGTGCGATGATTTTTACACATCATCGATCATGCGATCGTTCTCCGATTTTCTTTGATGAGTATGAAATCCTTATTGATACTCAATATAAATATTTAGGATTAATTTTAGATCATAAACTCACAGGGCGACAGCATTTCCAATTCATACGCCCGAAAAGTGATAATTACATACAAATCCTAAAATCTGTCACCCGTCGACACTGGGGAGCTGACCCGTGCATTGCGATATCGTTGTACAAGTCCAGTATACGAGCGATCCTCAATTATGGTTCCCATATCTTAGATATGGCTTCGAGTACGAACTTGACTCATCTTAATACATGTCAATATAAAGCATTTGCGTATATGTATTGTACCAGGAACACCGCTACGACAGAAGTCCGAAGTATGTTTGTTGAACTTCGCGCGAGATGGAAGGTAGGCAGCCCACCGAACGCAGTGACGTACCCAGCGAGTGACGTGGCCGCCGTAAGCCAGCTATCCGCTGCCATATATGGTAATGATCCAGCTCGTCCTCAAAAGTACATTTTGAGCTAATCTATCGCTATTTTGACACTGCCAACTTAAAAGCCTTTACAATGGACATCATCTCTTAAGATTTCGAGAAAATCCGCCGAGTATTATAGAAGTTATAAGGGTAGACAGTACCCGAGTTCTAGACACTTCCATGCGAACGTGTATAAAAGGAAGACCACCCGACCTACGAATTCAGTGTCTGTCACTCCGCCGTCTCTGTGACACGGGTGACAGGAGAAGTATTGTGTGCGTCGAACTTCTAGTCGACAGTCTGCGAAATCCAAGTTCGGTATTTTCTCTAAGTGTTGTATCAGGACTTTATCATATTCTTGAAGTGCCTGAATGGGACTTTATTTTTTGCGAGCATCGTATTGGAACTTTGTCATATTGCCACATTGGAACTTTGTTTTTTTTCGTGTGTCGTGATTGGACTTTGATATTTTCTTAAAGTGCCATATAAGAACTTTGTTTTTTTCTGAAGCGTCTCATTGGAACTTAGTTATTTTCGCCAAGTGTCGCGATAAGACTTTATTATTTTCTTAAGGTGACGTACTGGAACATTGTCATCGAAACTTTATTTTCTTCGAGTGTCGTGTTGGGACTTTAATATTTCGACACGTTGGAACTTTATTTTCTTCGAGTGGCGTGTTGGGACTTTAACATTTCGACACGTTGGAACTCTATTTTCTTCGAGTGTCGTGTTGGGACTTTAATATTTCGACACGTTGGAACTTTATTTTCTTCGAGTGTCGTGTTGGGACTTTAACATTTCGACACGTTGGAACTTTATTTTCTTCGAGTGTCGTGTTGGGACTTTAACATTTCGACACATTGGAACTTTGTTATTTCTACACATTGGAACTTGTTTTTTTTGAAGTGCCACATAAGGACTTACTTATTCGACGACGATTGAATTTTCACGTGTGTTGTGTATCGCATTGAACTTTTGTTTCGAACTTATTCGAACTTGTATTTTTGAATCAATTTCTGGAACATTGAAACTTTCCGAGCGTGTAGGATAAACTTGTGCCCCACCAACATAAACCTTCGTGTGAACGATGTGACTTGTTTTCTCAAATGCTTCATTGAATTTACGCCTTGTAAAGACTATGAAACTTAGGGGACATTCAACATTACGTTTAATTGTGAAATATGCAATGCTTTCCAAGTGCTGCACAGGGACTTATGTTTTGATTCTTAAAGACTGTGACAATTCAGAATACGCATATCGCGTTTCCAGAAAGCCTAGAACTTTCCAGTATTTTGAGTGATCCATAATATGAAGTCAGACTTTTTCTTTCAAATATTATTTTCTTTAATGGCTATTCACTTCGCCTATTAATGCAACAGGACAGTTTCCGAGTGCTACTTATTCAGTTCATTGCCAATATGTTTTAAACCTTCAGAACTATGCGTTTAGGACTGCAGTGACAGTAATCCTCTAGAACATTCTGACTTACAGTGAGCTTGCATTATGAACTTGCATTTCCACCAGTACTTGTTCTTTGAGTGATTATTCCAGAACGTTTTGATTTAATATCTAGAGTGCAGTAACCATAATTAGAAGGTCATATCTGTTCAGACAGTGCCCTGAATGTGTGGAGTGCCGTGCAGGAAATTCAAGTGTGAATTACGTCACGAATCGAGCTCAGGAACGTGTGCCAATCTTCGAGACATTTCAGAACGTCGGGACATTCCAGAATGTCGAGATTTCCAGAACGTCGAGACACTTCCAGAACCTCCAGACATTCCAGAACTCCTCATCCGAGCAGGTGTGGTCCCTGCCCAGTCGACGTCCAGCACCATCCCAGGACTTTGAGGTACCAACCAGCCACGACATTTCCACGCTGCTGTACGAAGGTGATATGAACTTGCTTTTGATGATCAATAAACTCAATTTATCAAAATAATCTCTCAAATTGATAACTATACCTCTCTCTGTACCAGCTCCAATGATAAAGCCACTCCCTAGGTTAAGAATCATGCTCGTTCATTTAATATCAAGCGCCTTAAAGATATGAACACATTTTTACGGGTACAGTATAGGGGTCCTTCTTGTGGAATCTGGAGAACCTCCTTCGCATGTTCGCCGAAAAATGCTTGCCATGCAATATTTACTTAAAAATTCGCCCTTACGACTCACCCGTTAATTCCGAAGTTGCAACTCATCCATGAGAACTTTCCAATTCAGCGTCAAGGCTTATGGAGAATGCCTGCTTTATATTATGCTTATGATATCCTAAAGTCGTTCAAAGATACATTACTACAAAGCGTATCGTTAATTCCCTATACGCTGCCTATTCTATTATTTATTACAAGCCCCAGATGATAATTCCTCCCCGTAGTCACTACTCTGAGCCAATAAGTGCTCAAGAATACGCTCAGCTGCCAGTTGAAAAGTTGAAACTTTATTGTATTCCTACTAGCATAGATTTATACACCGATGGCGCTAAACATTCCACTGGAGTTTGAGCCGCATATTGTATACCAGCCATAAATATCAAGGAGCAATACCGTTTACCTAGTGATTGTTCAATCGTTACCGCGGAACTATTTGTTATCCAACAAGCACTCTTTTTTATTCAGCAGCACGACTATAAACGAGTTACGATATATACAGATACGCTGAGTATCTTGCAATCACTGGCCTCTTATTCTCTATCTAATAATTGGTATGTATATAACGTTAAAAGCCTTCTCTATAGTCTTGATAATTCTGGCATTTTCTTAACATTAGTATGGTTGCCTGGACTTGTGGGTAATGAGCAAGCGGATTTTCTAGCAAAGCAAGCTTCTCGCCTTCCTGTTCCTCTTTCTAATGATGTCGTTCCTTCGTCAGACCATATTTCCGTTATTTAAAATACTGCTTGTAATGAGTGGCAGGACAATTGAAATAACACACTGTCCAAGTCAAAGGTACTTTTTATTATCAATTACAGTCGGCCATCCCAACGAAACCATTGTATACGAGAGGAATATATTCCCGAAGACATATTACAAATATCATTCGGTTACGGTTCAATCATGCTCTTATGCCCCAAACAAATTTCTTTTTCATTTGACACAGCAGCTGCCCGTGTGTTGTTGGTGATGGAGATGTGAATCATCTACTTTTTCAGTGTCCTCCACATGTGGTTCCACGTGTAAAGCTTCTTAGTAGTCTTGTGCGTCTTAAACATGTCTTACCAACCAGTGTTTCTTGTTTGTAATGTAATCCTTCTGCCGATGCAATCAATGTCATAAATAAGTTTCTGGATGCGGTAAATATTGTGTTATAACAGCCTGCGTGGTTATATGTTGAATTGTGCTCATATACTCCTGTTTCCATTAGTGTTGTTACTGATATACTTTGCCTGATTTGAGAATTTGAGATGGTGGTCTACAGTAGTGTAAATGTTTAGGGTACAAAGTGGTATCTTAGATTTGTGTGTTTAAAGTTTTGGAAGTATTTTTCATCAAATATGGTATAGTAGACTGGGCAAAATTACAAATAAAGAGCCCAAACAGCAACATCAAGAACAAGAAGAATCTCTTTGCACTTTGCTCTGATTTGCATTGTGTTTGTCTTTAGTGTTTTGCTCTTTGGTAGGAGGCCATAAGGTATACATAAGGGATTTCGTGACAGAAGCTCGTATTTCGTTTGGAGGTTTTTCTGAGTGAAATTTTATTGCTTGATTGTTCATGCGATTTTATTTGCACTAAACATGGCTAGTTCAAGAGGAGGTCCCACGAGGAGAGTACCTGAAAATGAATCTTCGATAGCATACGTCCAGATGGACGGTTTGGTAAGTTCTGCTCTCGTTATTAGCTGACTGTTGGCATAATATTCCGCAAAGAATTGTCCTAGAATGTAAATAGACGTTTGTGAACTCAAAATGAAGTTTTTAAGAATGTTTTCTGTTCATTTTTTTGTGTTTATTTTTTGTAGGCTGTTATGAAGATGATTAAGCATAGCCATGAGGAGTTTACAAGAAATTTGGAGATTGCTCAGGGTGCTTTGCTGGGATTAGTGGTTGAAAATCGATTGGAGATTACTAATTGTTTCCCATTTCCGAAACACAATGACGACAGCATGGACGAAGGTATATTTTATGCATGGTATTTCCTTTTGACCTTGGGGTCTGGGTGCGTTTGGTGAAACTCAGGGGGAGGGGGAGAACAAGTATGTATAATAAGCTGTGTGGGAAATATTATACCGGTACTTATATTCAATTACAAATTACCTTTTCAACATTAGTAAAATTTTTTACTTTGCAGAATGCCAGTCTTAAAGGAATCATTTGCATTGGGCTGGAAAGATGACAAAAGTTTGCAAGGAAACGGATATTACATTTCTTGTCATAAGAGACATTAACTAGTTATCATCGTTGAGCGAGACATGATACCTTGCAACTTTCAAAATGATTTTTGGTAGCATTTTACTGACGAGGTTGGATGTTTAGTAATGAGAAAAAGCAGGTATTAATGATGAGAAAAGATCCCTGAAATAGCACCAACACAGATAGGTCTTACGGCGATGATGGGACAGGAAAGGGCTAGGAGTGGGAATGAAGTGGCTGTGACCTTAATTAAGGTACAGCCCCAGCATTTGCCTGGTGTGAAAATGGGAAACCGCAGAAAACAATCTTCAGGGTTGCCGACAGTGGGGTTCAAACCCACTATCTCCCGATTACTGGTTACTGGCCGCACTTAAGCGACTGCAGCTATCGAGTTCGGTTGTGTAACAATAACTCACCACCACACGAGTTATGCCTGTTGCTCACGATAAAATTCTGTCAAATTTATTGTACAATAATTTAATTTTATAAAATTTCTGTTGCTCACGGTCAAATTAAAGTTTTGTAAAACCTTTGATAAAACTTTTCATAAAATAGGACATGTTCTATTCCGTAAAATTAATTTTACGAAAGGAACCAATCAGCGAAGCTGACATCACGATGATGCTGGCGCTACGTCATGAGAAGATTGTGAAGCTCGAATGTAAACAAACACTTCTTTTAAAATGGCAGGATCCGGGTGGACTAAGGAAGCTGTTAGCGTTTTACTGGACGAGTACCAGAAATATCCTTGTTTGCATGAAATTAAAACCCCACATTACCACAACAGAAATGCAAGAAGAGAGGCAGAAAACACAATCGCCAAATTCCTATATGAATGGTGGTCTTCTAACCTCAAGTAAATTTCGATCAAGGACAGCAATCCTCTACCTTCTTCTCTTCTTTTGATCCAATCCCGAGTCCAGCATTTCTTGGCATTTCTTTTCTTCCTTTTTACCACTGTATACCATATAATTGCAGCTAAAGCAGCAAGTTTTGTTTTGTTTGTTGGAGCAATACCATTTGGCCATACTCTCAAAAGCAATGTAAGTTGAACAGCTGATTCTTGATTTAAAAGTGTATCAATAGATGGCAGCACATACACGTCTTAGTTCAGAAGTGAGTTCATAGATGGCTATCCTGATGCTTCCACGGATTTTATAAAATAATTTTACCGTGAGCAACACAACTTTTTTTCACCAAATTTTTATAAATGTAATTGTACAACAATGTTACTAAACATTTTGCCATGAGCATTAGGCATTAGACCAACACTGGTATACTGATGCTTTATTATGTTGGTTGTGAATAATTACTTGAAAGGTAGACAGAATTTCCAGTCAGTGGCCTTGACATTTTCCTTGCAATGACAGAAGAAATCTTGTGTGATGTCTCTCAGACACTGCGCTACCACTCCAGGGTTAACATTATGATATCCAAGATGTCAGTTGTGTTATTAACACAAGATCTGTTTCCTGCACCACTGCATCCCACTTGCCTCAGACCATTTCATCTTGCCCTCTGGCTGCCAGAAATCAGTGACGTCACACAGCTGAACTCGTTTTTACTGTGATCATTGTTGTGGTGTGATGTGATGTCACACCGGCACTTTGTCCTTCACTGACATAGTCAAGGTTTTTCTTGCTAGTGGTTTAATGTCGCACTAACATATCAAAGGCTTTTAGCGACGCAGGGATGAGAAAGTGATTGAATTGGGATGGTAGCAGCCATGGACTTAATTAAGGTATAGCTCCAATATTTGCCTAGTGTGAGAATGGGAAACCACAGAAAACAATCTTGAGATTCGACTCCACCATCTCCCAAATGTATACTTACAGCTACACGAGTCAAATTGCAATGTCAACTCGCTTCGTAATGTATGTTTTAATTTTTCTAAGGTTGGGTTAGTGGGTCCCTGGCAAGCATAAAGGAAGAATCTCTCCTCTGCTTTTTAAGGTATAATTTCACATAATTCTTGCATGATTCTCTCCTTTTAAACATGCACCTCTGCTAGTAAAGTGCTACCAGCTAAAATCACTGATTAGTTCTTTTTTTGCATATCTTTCTCACCCCTGCCATTGGAATCTCTGCACCTACTCGTTTCACCCCGATCATTTTTTGCTAGTTGCTTTACGCCGCACTGACACAGATAGGTCTTATGGCGACGGTGGGACAGGAAAGGGATAGGAGTGGGCTTAATTAAGGTACAGCCCCAGCATTTGCCTGGTGTGAAAATAGGAAACCATGGAAAACCATTTTCAGGGCTGCCGACAGTGGGGTTCGAACCTACTATCTCCCGACTACTGGATACTGGCCGCACTTAAGCGACTGCAGCTATCGAGCTCAGTCCGATCATGTTTACATAAGTGGGAAGTTACATGTAAATTTGTTAAGGCTTGCAAGGAAGGTATAATAATTGGGTTATTTTACAATCTACCCTGATTACATTATTATACCTATATCCTGTGCCTCGCAACATTAATACCATGGGCCATACACTTATATCGCAAACATCTACATGTGGAGTGACTGTCGTTGGTTTCCTTCTTGCGGACAAAGTTTCCTTGATGTAATCGGGCGGTGCACAAGGCTGCCAACTTGTCTGCCTAAATTACCGTATCACTTGTATTCTTGCCTTGTGGACAGTGTGCACAGAGCCACCGTTTTTCATGACAGAGTTTGACCTAGGTCAATAGCAGCACATTCTATGTGGGCTACTGGTGAAGAGCTGAATTAATTTACTATTTTTTTTTTTCCCTTGCTGGTTGGTAGGTCCCTTTCCCACTGTTTTCATTACAGACAATGCATTGGCTTAGGGTGATCACAGTGCATTTTATTTGGGCTAGTGGTGAAAAGCTGAATTTACAAAGCCATTCCTATGGATTGGTTATATACGGCTTGTGATAAAATGTCACATTGTTCTGGGTAGTTGGCGCCTGCGGGTCGAGAGTACAGTGCATTCAGTGTCACAAGTTTCCGCCAATAACAGTTCATTGTTGATTCATGAAATGGCTGCATGCGGTGGATGTTATTTATTCCAGTGGTTTTTCACATGATTATAAGACCAGCTTCAATGATTTACTGGAGTTGTATCAACATCACAACTTGCTTTCAAGTAAGAGAGAGTGTAAAAAGTGGAGCCGTGGTGTTAAATTGTTTGTGAATATTCTATATTGTTTCCTTTACACATTTCATTTACTTGTGCTTTTATTCTGCAGGGTTAGTAACAGAATGTAATTATTCCTGGGATTGACGTCACAACACGTTTTATGTTAGCCAATAGCAATGCTATTTTACCTACTTCAGCAGTGGAGAATGCTGTGTGCTACTCATTATTAGGTTATAAAAGTGTTACCTGCACTCCTACCTTAGGACTGTACTTTAATTATGGCCACAGCAGCTTCCCTCCCACTCCCAGGCCTTTCATATCCCATAGTCGCCGTAAGACCTGTGTGTCGGTGCTACGTAAAGCAAATAGGAAAAAATCCTACCCGAGCTTATGTTTATTTTTATTGAATTAAATGTTCAGAGAATGATTTATCACTGGGGGCATATCACTGGCTGCCAGAATCTAGATTTTACGCTTATCTGTATAGGCTGCATGTGAATCCCTTCGGAAATTATAGCAAGGTTTTAAAAAAATCACTTCGTTCATACATAATTTTCACTTCAATGAATGGTTTAATATCTTAAAAATAAACAGTGCGTTTACATTCTAATACATATATCTTTTGTCTTCAGAAATAATACTATATTTACAAGTTCTTCTTTTTATAAGAAAAAACAGTCTACGCATAGTGTTTTTAATGTCCTTGAAGAGCCAATGGCAGACTACTTTCAAGTGCTGCTATGAAAACGTCTTCGACCTTGAACTCACACAGGTGATCCACTGCATCCTCAATGACACACAACTTCCTTTAATATCCAGACGATATCGGCAAAACATTCATATCCATTTTCAGTGTAATCCTCTGCTGTAACAAGTCTTGCTTGCATTCCTCTATGCTTTAAAAAAATTGCGAATATACTTTTGCTTGCAGTAATTTTCTTCCGGGCAACCGATACTCCTCAGTTGACTGTGCTTATAATCTCTGTGCTGTTTTCTTCTATTGCAAAGGGAAGATATCACAGCAACATCAAATACGATGATATTTCAATGTATTTTAGTTTTTACACCATAATAAATGATATAGACCTACGTAATTTTCTGTAACTCTTCATACTTCAAGTTCGATATACGGCACGTCTCGCTCTCTGTCTCTCTCTCGCTATATATATCTTTTAAAACCACTTACAGTTATTTTAAATAATCCCTCTATGCCTATAATTCACAATCTTTTACAGTTATAATTAATAAAGATGATCATTCAGTTGATAATCTTGCTTTTTTCTCTCTTCTTTACATCTGGTGTACTTTCTTAGAAGTGACGGCAACACTTTTTCATTGTCGCCAAAAAATTAACTGTTTCAAAGGTGTATAGGGACTCGTATACATTGTCCATGCTTATAGAAATGCAATACAATCGCAGCACAACGAGCATAACAAAAAGTCAGCATTAATAAATAAAATATACGGGGACATTATGTTATCCATTCGGGGGATTCTCACCCGCCTGCGCTGTGAGCTTGTCTCCCGCCAAGCAATTTGCCGTTATGCACTTCTCGGCGCCATTAGCTCCCCTCCTGTGCAGTCTGCTGAGAGCTTTATCAGTGTATGGTTCAGTTTAGTCAAGTGTTCACGTCCTTAGTGCTCAGTGTGTTGTTCCAATGCCATTTTCATTACATGAGTGTTTGTATATACATCATACGTAAAAGTACAGGAAATCTTGTGCGAAAACATGCGCTGGCCGCTTTGTGGCACAGTGCTTCGCAGCGTAGGGAACCAGACGAATGAGAATCACCTGAATTGATTAAATAATCTCCTTGTACATACATATAATACAACTGGCCTCCACGGTATGCACTAGCCAGCGTATTGGTAGGTGTGCTAGGTACCAACTGATGAGCCCACCCTAGCACACGAGGGCGAAACGCTGGCAACCAAGAATGAGCTAGCTGGAAAATTTATAATGTCCAATAACGGACCATTTATATTGGTATTATAATACAACTATCGCTAATAACGGGAAAGTGCGTAGAAGGATGATGATAATAATAATAATAATAAAAAATACACGTCTACAAACACCAATCTACAACCTTTTCTTTCCCTCTTTTTTAGTTTGGGGTTCAGTTCCTGTACAGTTACAAAAGTTGCACTTCTGGGGGGCAGGCTGGATATTGCAATGAACACATCTGTTAATAAATTTGACGATGATAGGTTAATATTGTGTTTGGTCCGTATTGACTAGTCTGAATGTGTAATATAACTATTTAAGATAGTTTATTTGAATCTGCCTTGATTAAATGAAAAAAAACCTATTTATTAAACCAAACATGTTTCGGGAAATCTCAACCATTCCCTTCCTCAGTGGTCAGATCAAAGAACAAAACTATCACACAGTCTTTTGTTTTACAATTTAAAGTAGTATTGTCCTAATACACCATATCAAAGAGTAAAAGGAAATATTATAAAAATGATCAATATGTAAAATTTTGGTTGAACTGGATGAGAATACTATATAAATTTAGGATCTTTAAGTTTTTCTTCTTTTCTTCTTTTTGCTCCTTAAATGTTCATATGCTAGTCTATACAGTTGGTTATCTTCTGCACTTCTCTCATTTAAACTTGATTCAAAATTATTTTTTTGTGTAAGGTAAATTTCTAAATTTTCCAAAACATTCATTAATTTTCCCTTTTTGGCCAAATGTAATAATTTCATGTCATTGGAAATGTCTGTAAATTTATGATTCATTTCAATCATATGTTCTCCCATTGCCAAATATGTTTACAAGGAACATATTAATGCGGTTAAACATAAAAGATATTCGGCAATGGGAGAGCATGTGATTGAAATGAATCATAAATTTACAGACATTTCCAATGACATGAAATTATTACATTCGGCCAAATAGGGAAAATTAATGAATGATTTGGAAAATTTAAAAATTTACCTTACACAAAAAATAATTTTGAATCAAGTTTAAATGACAGAAGTGCAGAAGATAACCCGCTGTATAGACTAGCATATGATCATTTAAGGAGCAAAAAGAAGAAAAACTTGAAGATCCTAAATTTATATAGTATTTTCATTCAGTTCAATCGAAATTTTATGTATTGATCATTTTTATAATATTTGTTTTTACTCTTTGATATGGTGTATTAGGACAATACTTCTTTAAATTTAAAACAAAAGATTGTGTGATATTGTTTTGTTCTTTGATCTGACCACTGAGGAAGGGAATGGTTTAGATTTCCCGAAACATGTTTGGTTTAATAAATAGATTTTTTTTCATTTAATGAGTGTATTGATCAAGGCGGATTCAAATATACTATTTTAAATAGTTATGTTATACATGAACACATCTCTCATTTGAAATGAATTACATGTAAAAATTTGCATCATTTCTACTTTTTTATAATGTTATAAAGCTTGCGTGGCACAGGATATGTTTTCACACGGCTCAGCTGACTGCATTCTGTGCCACAGCATGCCAGTGAGGATGAGTGTGAATTGACTAACCAGATAACAGTTTCAGTACTTGCTCTAGTATTTTCTTTATTGAGCGAGTTGATTGGGCGAGGCACAGGCCTAGTTAACACACTCCATTTATTGCACACGGAGACTCAGCGGAGGGTGATGCTGTTTTACTTCTGTTCTCTGTTTAGATCACAGAATTACTGATACTAGCGTCTTTACGTGTTACATGAACTGTTGTCAAATGTTACAAAATTATACAAAACTCAAGCTGGGGAAACAAAGGTTATGAATCTATTGGAGGGCGGGGGAAGGAAGGTTTAGTTACACTATTGCTACTACTTTGTGTGGAGATTACGAATTGAAAAGTAGTCTGGAAGGGAGTGCCCTTGTTTTCATGACAGAGATTGGCCTGGATTTTCAAAGATAGGTTACAGCCACTAAATCACCTTTTTTCTTGTGTGTGTAGAATGCGTCACGGCTATAGGAAAAACCTATCAAAGGGAGTGTGACCCCGAAGGGGCCAATATTCTCATGACTGAGATTGGCCTGGATTTGCAGAAATAGGTTACAGCGACTAGCAGAGCCTTTTCTTATGTTTTTATTCTGCGCGTGTTGATGACAGAAGCTGCGAGTTATGAATTCTGGAAATGTCATATCAGCCAATGGCAGTATTAGTAGCTGGTCAAGTAATGGACAGTGGCACATTATAAGTTTCATTAGGTTATAAAAGTAGATGTGCCTTTCGGGGCGTGTGGGTCAGGTCCCTGGCATTCATAATGAACACATCTTTCTTCTAAAAGGATTTTAAACTAAGATTCATATATATTTACTCACAAAGTTGTGTTATATGGTGGAGTGTCGACACTAGGTTTCTTCCCCTTCCCATTAAAACACTAGCAAAAAAAAGTGTTATTACTGTATTTACTCGTGTATTAGACCGCCCCCCTTGACTGGGCGAGTTGGCCGGGTGGTTAGGAGCACGCAGCTGTGAGCTTGCATCCGGGAGATAGTGGGTTCGAATCCCACTGTTGGCAGCCCTGAATATGGTTTTCCGTGGTTTCCCATTTTCACACCAGGCAAATGCTGGGGCTGTACCTTAATTAAGGCGACGGCCGCTTCCTTCCCATTCGTAGGCCTTTCCTGTCCCATTGTCACCATAACACTTATCTGTGTCGGTGCGACATAAAGCAAAATAGCAAAAAATAAATAAAAATAAATAAGGACCCCCCCCCTCTTGGCTTTTTGAGACGAAGAAAATGAAAACATAAATCTCTCATACAAGTGAAGAACGATGATTCCGCTTCAAAGCGGGTGCAAGCCGTATGCAGCTCTGATGAAATCACGCAAATTTTTGAATAGTTTTGTTTGTACGACCCACGCAATGAAAACGCGTTGAAGTCCTGTGTTTCGCAGTTAAGAAATGTCTGCCTTTGTAGCATAGGCCTACTGCAGCTCTGATGATGTCACACAAATAGGCAAATAGTTTCATGTCCGACCTGCGCATTGCAAGCACGCATCAGTCATATATTATGCCTGTGTTTTGTACTTTAGAATGTCTGCCGGCGTAATGGTTAGCACAATTGGCTGCTGTTCTCAGGAGCCTGAGTTCGATTCCCGGTACCGTATTGCCAGAGATTTACGAATGGCAGGAAGGTTTATTTGTGGTAAAAATGATGCATACTACTCCCTTCCACTGGGGGCCTGTCTAAAAAAGAGCTGCACCATCTTGGGATGGGGAAACAAGTTTACTTTAGTTAAGAAATAGTCACGGTTGTTGCTAGGCCTATTAATATAGGCAGGCTAGATAATTAACAAAGTGATTGTTTAATATCTCGTAAGTCGGGCCAGTGGAGTTTTTGGGAGAGAAGTAGGTTTAAAACGTGATAAAAACAATCCAATCACAATTGTTTTACTCACCAACATACCTAACAAATAATAGTAATATTGATTTTTATGTCCCCACTTATTTTCAACGATTTTCGGAGGCGCCGAACAAAACATAGTAGGGATGCGTTAGTAAAAAATGAGACAATGTACAAAATTAAACATTACGATAATAAAACGCATTACTGCCACACCGGTAGATATCCATAAATGTGGCAAACTTTCCTGTTATTTTTATTCTTTCCATCGTGGAACTTTTGGCACTATCCGGGCGATAGCATACCTAACCTAATTTCCTGTTGTGTATGTTTATCAGGAACTCAAGGGAGACTTCATTAGTTAGTCAGATCATAGAAAGAATGATGAACTCTTCTCAGAAGAACTCTTCAGGTTTCACCTTACTTTTTCCCCGCCTGCTGGCTCTTTAGAAGTGTGTGCGCGTGCGTTTTGTATTCAGGAATCATTCAAGGCAAATATTTTCGCACTGCAAGTTGTGTAGTTAAGCTTATTTTTAATATGTATAACTTTGTTTTCTCAACGATTCATTTGTTTCTATACTCGTCCCTGTTTTTATCTCCTTGTAAGATGTGTATTGTTTAATGTAACGCCTTGTGTAATATAAATGCCTAAATGCTTGCCTATTCCCACATTTTGGCTGATGACGCAAACCAGCGTTGAAACTAGTTCCAAGTACAAATACATGTTATAAATAAACTATAACATTTTTCTATTGAAAAGGTGGACCGTTTTAAGTTTTCCTACATCCTTTCTCAGTTCAATACGGACAAAAATGGAATTTCTAGGTTTAAATAACCTAAACAATGCGGTCTCTTATCTCATTTACAGCTGTTTTGATAAATCCATATATGATAAATGTAGAGAACAAACATGAAAAATACTTAAAAATAAGGCTCTAGCTTTCAACAGCTACAGTTATCAAAAGAATGCTTCCAGTCACTATGTATTACATTTGGAACAACAACTCGTAACATACGCTAGTTATCAGCTGGTAGTTTGGCACGCTTTCAACATGGCTTTATTCAGGAGTGGCTTCTGCTACACATACACCAGCTGGTAATATCGGAGACCTTGCGAATTTTCGTAGTGAGTTTTTACGACCGTATGCCCTTCCTGACGTCGACCTCATCAGAGGAATTAATGAGATGAAACGAATGACGTGATATTATGAGTAACTAAAACTGATTGTATTTACTTTTATATGTAGGCCTAAAAGTAGTGTTCACCATTTATTGACTTTTTACATTTAAAAATGCTGCCTTACAACAAAAGTAGCCAGTATAACTCAAATACATTCATAAGTTTGTTAAAGAGCAGTGTAGAATGTACAATTTATAGCTCTTTATAGCCTAGAAGTCATGTGTTCACTGCATAAAATTTGAGGTTATCGCATATTGGATCCCCCTTTACTTTTCTTGGCTGTAAAAGTGTGGAAAAATGGGGTCTAATACGCGAATAAATACGGTATCTTCAATGCCTCTTAACAAGAAAGGGTTCAGTATCGGAGGCCAGTGAGGCGAGAGAAAAAAATTTAGACATAATACGGTAGAAAGAGTGATAAAAGAAAGTTGAGGGAGGATCCACTAGGAAGGGCGATATTTCTTTAATTGGCCAACATGGACCTTTCTTGTATCATAAATATGTAAAGGGGATTGAATAACGGCCGTTGCTGGGCTGGGGAGCGCAACAATTCGGTAGGGCCCCAGCCATTGTAAACACAGCTTAGCAGAGCTCTGCAGATAATCCTTTAAAAGGACAAAATCAGAAATCTTAAGTGTTGAAGGTGTACAGTAATGGTTTTGAATTTTTAAATGAATGAGCTGTGATTCCTGTAGCTCTCGCAAAGCTAGTTTCCATAGATCTGAATAAAAAATGAAATGGCGTATGGCTTTTAGTGCCGGGAGTGTCCGAAGACATGTTCGGCTCGCCAGGTGCAGATCTTTTGATTTGATGCCCGGCGGCGACCTACGCGTCATGATGAGGATGAAATGATGATGAAGACAACACATAAACCCAGCCCCCGTGCCAGAGAAATTAACCAATGATGGTTAAAATTCCAGACCCTGCCGGGAATCGAACCCGGGACCTCTGTGGCCAAAGGCTTAGCACGCTAACCATTTAGCCGTGGAGCCGGACGTAGATTTTACCCAAAATAGATCTGAATTATTGTTCAGGTCTTATTCCATAATACCATACAACTGTCATTGCAGTGTAAGGGGATTTTTTAGTTCCCTACCCAGAAACAATCTTGCCGGGGTGAAGGAAGTGGAGTTATTTAGACTTGAATTAAATGTTAAAGATAATGAGTGGAGATGGTTATCCCATAGTTTTTGATGAGTGCAGTGAAAGATAGATAATGCAACATTAAGATATCTGTGATACCCTTGTACGTTATTGGCTTTTGAGGTAAGTAGGGTGAAGTAAAAAGATGCTTAATTCCCAGTTGAAAGCAAAAATCATAAAATAATTTGGAAGTGAAAATTGAAGCATTGTCTGAGACAGTATAGGTAGGCAAACAGGAAAAAGGAAAGGTTAGGTTGTATAATAGGTTAATGATGATTTAAGAAGAAATTTTCTTCAAGGGGCAGATAAGGAAGAATTTTTGAAAATCCATCCAGCAGGGTAAAAATATAGGAATTCCTCTTGGAACTTCTAACGATAGGGCCTACTATGTCAATAAAAAAAAAAAAAAAACTGGCAGGATATGTAGGAGGATTAGCGTCATGAAGGCCAGATGGTAACTGATTCGTGGGTTTAGGTTTTTGACATACTTCACAAGTTAGGACAAAGTTTTTCATATCTTTGCGTCTGGTGGGTCAAAAGAAAATAGAAGCTAAGGAACTAAAGGTTCTAGCTACACCAATATGTGCACCTACAGGAGGAGAATAATAATAATAAGAAAGCACCATGGGTTGCAGAATAGGGAACATGCCTGATCCGGGGTTTTAATTAAAAATATGCTAATCTGATTCAAAATTTCATGCAAAATTCAAAAATGTGATCAGAATGTACGAATAACAACTCCAAACATGATAAAAATCTAAACTGAAGTACGAAAAGTCACGTGACGCTAGTACGCGATCTCATTGGTCTGACATCATCGTACAGGTTGACTGAATTAGGAGACGAAATAACACATAGTGTGCTGTGAGAAGCACGATACACTTTGCATATTTCTACTTTATGTTAGTCTGGTATAGTTAAATTTGAGGTCTATACATTGGATAATAATCTGAGTGGTATATTTTAGACTTAAAATGAATCCTGCGCAGACAGTGAGGCAGAAAACTTATAAATGGTGTATAGTTCTGATGTGCAATAGCACATCGCATACCATACCAAACAAATTGTTTATAAATGTTCCAAAGACTCTAAAACTAGGGAGAAATGGATTTTGGTGAGCCGGAGAAATGCTGGTGATATATTGGAAAAGACTACAGTTTATTTTTTTGAAGATCATTTTAACGTAAGTTGAATTTGTTTGAATTTTCAATCACTTTTCCATGTCAGCTGTTCTAGTGGTAAAACTTTAAATTTTAATGTATGATGCTTTAATTAAATGCTTCAATTACATCTTGGAATATGAAAGTAATAAACAGTGCATTAATTAATGCTGATTATCAAACTATTCTCCAAACCTAATCTATGTTTTGGGTGATCCATGTCCAGGTAATAAATCAAAGGGGTTATGAACCATATTGACAGCTCTAATAATACCAATTTATCTTGGCATGCGACAGTTATTTATGTCTTTATTGAAGAGCTTACATTTGTAAAGAAATTTAGGCTATAGCTAAATACTCTATAATACAACAAAAAATAGGCGTGTACATCATGAAAGAAAACGACGTGAATTTAACAAATGTATATCTCTACACAAAACCAATGCTTGTCTGTTGGGGTCTTATAAGTTAACAATGCTCAGTTATAATAATTATCATAATATTAATGAAATAAATAACGTAATTGCACACAGGTGAAAATAGTGATGTTGGTGTTTAAAATATTATACAACTTAGCCTAAATTTTAGGTTATACAAGCCAAGTCAATAAGCTGAAGGGTAAAAATACCGGATGAGTTGGCCGTGCGGTTAGGAGCACGCAGCTGTGAGCTCGCATCCGGGAGATGGGTTCGAACCCTACTGTCGGCAGCCCTGAAGATTGTTTTCCGTGGTTTCCCATTTTCACACCAGGCAAAGCTGGGGCTGTACCTTAATTAAATCCACGACCGTTTCCTTCCCATTCCTAGGCCTTTCCTATCCCATCGTCGCCATAAGACCTATCTGTGACGGTGCAACGTAAAGCAAAATAAAAAAAAGTAAAAGTCACAGCACCCAACGACATTTCTCTATTGAAAGACTAAAATGTCACCAAGACACTTTTCTTGCGTGATATGCTTAGCTTGTTAAAAGCCGAATGTAATTAATGTTATTGGCTTTGCGCCCCGCTAACTACTTCTACGGTTTTCGGAGACTCCGATGTGCAGGAATTTAGTCCTGCAGGAGTTTTTTTACGTGCCAGTAAATCTACCGACACGAGGCTGACGTATTTGAGCACCTTCAACTACCACCGGACTAAACCAGGATCGAACCTGCCAAGTTGGGGTCAGAAGGCCAGCACCTAAACCGTCTGAACCACTCAGCCCGACTTGTGAAAACTATACTTTTAGGTTAAGTCAATATTCCACCTTTACAATACCATAAGTTTATTGTCTATTTACTTAAACAACATTATTAACTATGACGGGACATGTCTCGTCTAACTTGTAGACATCATCAGCCATAAGATATTTAAGAAAAAGCACAAAAAAGACAAGGACAAAACAACACATTAAAATAAATCGGGTTGCCGAACACGTCAACCAAAATAGCGAGTATGTTCCAGATTGTTCCAAGTACAAACATTCAAAAGCTGTTGATGAACAAAATTTAAATCATACACATGAGACGATACAGTAATAAACTTATGGGATTGTAAAGGTGGAATATTGACTTAACCTAAAAGTATACGTACGACAATACGGACTTTACGATGAAATATATTTTATGTAATTGTGAAAACTAGATGAAGTCATATTTATCTTTATCTTGTTTAACCTTTTCCCTCCACCAAGATATTTTATGTTTCTCTTTCATGGGCCCCAGAGGTGGGTAGGCCAGTTGCCCCAACCATAAATATATATTTTTTCAGGAATGATAGATTATAGACCTATAGTACTATGATCTTTCTTTCTTTCCTTCTTTCTTAATCAGTTTATCCTTCAGGGTTGTTTTTTTTCACTCGGCGAGGGATTTCACCTCTACCGCTTCAAGGGCAGTGTCCTGGAGTGTGAGACTTTGGGTATGGTGATACAACTGGTGAGGAGGGCCATTACCTCACCCTGGGGGCCTTGTTGGAGGATGAGAAGATCGGAAGGGATAGACAAGGAAGAGGGAAGGAAATGGCCGTGGCCTTAGGTGCCTGAAGGAGAAGTGGGAAAATATGAAAAACCACTTCGAGGATGGCTGAGGTGGAATTTGAAACCGCTCTACTCAGTTGACCTCCCGAGGCTGAGTAGACCCCGTTCCATCCCTCGTACTATTTGTTTTCAACTTTCATAGCAGAGCCAGGAATCGAAACTGGGCCTCCGGGGGCGGCAGCTAATCACATTAACCACTACACCACAGAGGCGGACTAGTACTATAATGCTACCTATATGTTTGTTAGCGCTGAAATCGGATTTCTTACTTTACTAATGCTGAAAGCCTGAAAATGTAATGTTATTCTTTAATACGGGAATCAGTCTAGAAGGAAATGTTGAGAGTGATGTGATTTTTATCCAGGTTCGTTGTTAATCCTAATACTATGAGTTACAGTACATTGCACGTATAGAAAAAGATGCCTCTTACAAACTTGCTTTTTATCTGCAAATTTCTGTGGCCACACAAGTTACTATTTTTCAAGAACGATATCTACACATGGTAGATTGTCTGTTCTGTTTTGAACCTTTCTTCTGTCATTTTGAAGTTATTTGTGATCATGAATAATAAACAATCGGCTTTTAGTAACGGCTGATGCACAAATGGCTGGCAGAGCTGCATGCGGTACTGGATCGTGATGTCACAGCGCACCGTTTACCTCAGAGGCCGTTTCACTCGCCTTGCAGGAAGACACTTTAAAATATTTTTTTAATGGTAGAAAACAAGGCAACTTACCACAATGTAATACGCTTACGTACTATTTCATCGGTGTACTTTTCAAAAAAAATATTTTTTGAAAACTATGCATGTTCCCTATTGCGGGGAGGACTACTTTAGGTGTAGATTTCCTTGTAGGTTTGAAGACTAACAAACCATTAATTATTTTAAAAGTGCCATCATATAATGGCTCAGCAATGGAGGTAGTAATCTGGCAATATTCATCGCATTGCTGATGAGACTGACACAATTGAAAGGTAAAGGGAAATTCAGTTAATGAAGTGGTAGCATTGACCTACTCCATGGTGTCTACAGTAGATATCTGGGGTTCAAGGTTCGATGTTGACACAGAGAGGTTTTGAGAATTATCAGATAAGAGAGCAACAGAATTTTGATCGCCAGAGATGAACTTCAAAGATAAAAATTTCATTGTTCCGTATTGAAAAGTATCACAGTTAAATTGAAATAATAAATATGGTAGTTAAACCTATTCAATACAAGTAAATAAGAGATGTAGAGATAACATTCTTATTTAATTAAAAGTGGAAATGGTACCGGTTTTGACCCCAGTCTGGGTCATCATCAGCCGATTATAACTCGGAAAACAATGCATAAGTAAGAAAGAAGTTAACGGTCAAGTCCACACAATATCAGTTGAAGAGGCGATATAAAAATGACGGGGGTAGGCACTGTAAAATTCAGACGAAGTGGAATGTAAGTCACTTGACCGTTAACTTCTTTCTTACTTATGCATTGTTTCTAGAGTTATAATCGGCTGATGATGACCCAGACTGGGATCGAAACCGGTATCATTTCCACTTTTAATTAAATAAGAATGTAATCTCTACATCTCTTATTTACTTGTATTGAATAGGTTGAACTATCATATTTATTATTTCAATTTAACAGAGATGAACTTCAGCGAAAATTTAAATCTAGTCAACCTCATAAGCCATTGGCCTGTACGCCCTATCTTAGGCGCATTACTTGGAAGTCAAGATAAGGCTTGATTGTCAATTTTCATAACAAAGGACCCATGTTCCATGTATTCAAGGATATGTTCAAGGGTGTTTTAAGGGTCAGAGCCTCCGTCTCAAAAATTGAATAGTTACATAACTTAGTAGAAAGTAAACAACTTTAGTGTGCAATGGGCAAAGATTTTCCGATGATAATTTGATGAAGGGTGACAGCAATAGTGACGTCCAAGGCATCAGTATGGATCTCAGGAGGTAAGGAAAAATCTGGATATTGGAGAATGGGGGCCTTAACTAGGTATGATTTTGAAGCAGAAAATGCTTGATGTTCAGTCCACTGAAATTTGACATTCCTCTTAACATAGTTTAACGGTTCAGAGAGTAAAGAAAGTTTTGAATAAAGCTACTGTAACAGGATATCATTCCCAGAAAGGCATGCAACTGCTTTAGATTAGTGGGAGGGGGGATTTTGGTGATGGCTGATGTGCGATCAGGATCTACAGAAATTCCATTGTGGGAATTAATGTGACCTAAAAACTTGATGGAAGTTTGGGCTACAGAAATGTTTGCAGGATTGAAAGTCCTGCTTTGCATAATCTGCCTAAAACTTCTTTGAGATGTTGCATGTGAGAATCAAAATCATCGCTAAAGAAAAGAATATCGCCGATATATGGGAACACGTATTTATATCGGTCATTTTTTAACCCAGATTCAATCCAAACGGGACTTCGGTAAATTGATAGAGGTCATTAGGAGTAATAAAAGTAGTAAGGTTACTGCTCTGAGGATCTAAAGGAATTTGATAATAGGCTGTATTACAATCCAGTATGGAAAAAACTTAGAATTAGGTAATGAAAAAACTGATCGAATTTTGGTAATAGGAGAAGTGACATACAGAATATTGGAATTTAATTTTCTGTAATCCACAATAATCCTCGATGAACAATCAGATTTTGCTACGAGAAAGACAGGTGATGCCAGGAGGAAGAATGGATAATTATACCCTTAGGTAACATTACATCAGTTTGTTGGTTTTAAGGGAAGGAACAAGCTCAAATATATTTCTGGAAGGAGCAAAAATCGAATCAGCTTCCCACTTCAAGTACCTCGGAAGCACAATATCGAAAGACAACACTGTTAGGCAGGAAATACTCAGCAGGACACAGAAAGCATCAAACTTCTACAGTCAAGTCAGGAATCTCCTCTGGGACTGCAAAATACCACAGAAAGCTAAAATAATCATGTACCACACTTACTTCGTACCAGTCCTCATGTACGGTTTAGAGACATGTACCCTACTAAACAAAGACTTCAGTAGAATCCAAGCAACTGAAGTGAGATTCATTAGAACTATGAACCAAACAACCGGAAAGGACAAGATCAGAAATGAAGTGAATAGGAAAGTAGCTGGTATTGAGGTTCCTATTATCAGTGTCATAAAGAAACGCAGACTTCAGTGATATGGGCACGTAATGAGAATAAACAGGGAAAGACGTGCCAAAATATATTTTGACCTTAATCTCTTAGGAAGAAGATCACAGGAAAGACTAAGAAAACATTGGATAGAGACTGTAAGATCAGATATGGAGGAGAGAGGATACAAATGGGAGGATGTACTGGATCCGAAGATGTATGAAGACAGAAGAAGATGGCGAGCGCTTGTTCACCACACCCGGGAAACTGGAGTTGGGAAATGATGATGATGATGATGATGATGATTTTCATCCGAAGAGGGTTAAGGTGGTATGGAGGGGAAAGAACCGGGATGTTATCAACTAAATCAGTGTGAGCCTGGTAATCACGAGCGGTACCTAAACATTCGGTAGTTACATCAGCAAATTCAGTAGTTAAAGAATCAAGGTCATGGAGGTGATCCTGTGTAGCATAAACATGACTGAACATTTCCATATTCTGTAGGGTATTTATTAGGATCTGTCAAGGAAATGGATATTGAAGTATCAAAAGCAAAGGTTATACATAGATGAAATTGCAGAGTTGAACATCAGGCCAGTGTGACAGAAGCAATCATTGTCAAGAATGGCCGGTATAAATAAGTCATGTGCTACATACAGTGAATAAGGCCATAGATATTTATTAATTTTTGTAGTAAGGTCCACTTTTACAACCATAGTTAGGGTATGTTGGGAAATCGATTGACAGCAAAGGTGAGCCAATTGTAGATGAATCTGAGAACATAACTTCTTAATAGTGCTAAAGAAGAGAAGGAATAATTAACTAATGATATCGACGCCGCAGGATCTGAAAGAACCAAAGTTGGAACATTGGAAATCTATGCCACCAGATAAGAATTTACAAAACTAGGGGCTAAAGAGGAATTCTTGTTTTATGACAGTTTTTTCCGCCTTAAGTCAATGGCTGCCTTCTAACTACGGGAATGAAAGTTTCCCAGAGTAGGGCAGTTTCAAGGGAAATATGCAATCCCTTGACAGAGACAGGGAATCAGTATCTATATCAGAGAAAACAAGTTCGAATTTTGGATGTAAGTGAAATAGAAGATTTAGATGGTGGATTGGAGGGAGAGTTAACAAGGGGAGGTGGCATAGTGGAATAAGATGATCAGTTACTGTATCGATTTAAAGTATCATATTGAGCCATATTTTAGAGACGTGCAGTAGTAGTTTGGGGGGCAAATGGATTAATTAATTGCCTGAAAACTGGGAAGGAATAGAACTGTACAATGGAAATTACTGTATTTCTTGTGGAGTCTGAGAATTTCCAACTACCTCAGAAAAATTAGATATAGTCATGTGTTGATGTGTCAGGACGTTGGTGATGATGCATGAATTGAACTCTGAGTTGATGACATTTCATTTGAGAGAAAATGATTATGCATTAAGAAAAGAAACTGCCCAAGTGTTACAACTATGTATGCTCTGCATCAAAAAATGACTAAGTTGGCCCATGGTTTTTATGGTACAGCAAAGACATTTGAGAACAAGGGTGCAAGTTCCCTTTTGATAAAAGTAACGTAGACAAATCAGCGTTTGAGGATCTAGAGAAGTTAGTTGAGGAATTTGTTCTAAACATGTTTTAATTACATGAACATTTATAGATTGATCGGGCAAGTGATTTGTTGGAATATTAAGCAAGTCCTGTAGGTCGGGAGCAGAGGGCAATTGGGTGGTGTAGAAAAAATAGTGAGGTGGGGTGATATGGGAGATTTGGCATTGCCTGATGTAAATGTGACATTACAGGGGTATTAGAGTCGGTAGAAGTAATAGGGGAAAATTATCTGAAAAGTAAACCACAGTGTGAGGGGAAAAAATAGAGAATAGAGGATGTAGATCGATGTTCTTAAAGTACTACCGAAACTGTAGTAATTCAAGTTTAAACCCTACTACCATGTATGACGGTGTGTGAGGAAATTGGGAAAGAATTGTTAGCCACGTGCAGTGGGGGCATTTTATGTTGATTATACAGTATTATATCTTTAGATAATCAACTGCAGTATTACAGCACTCTCTTTACTATACTACCATGCTGCTCTGAGGCACTATCAACGGAGTCGGAATATTGATAGCTAATGTTTACTTTGGAAGCGCAGAGAGCGCAGTCAGATGCTGGGGCTAGGAAAATGGGTCCGGCCAGTCGTAAGCGTCAAACAAGAACCCATGCTACCCTAGTAATAATAGCAAATGTAAAGGTAATTACCCAGAAAATTTACTCTGAGTGGGCTGATATCTTCTAAGAAACAAATAATTTGCCTTGATAGAGTTCTCCCTTTTATTAATATTACAGAACCTTTCAGAACATTCTTAAACATTAAATGAAATCCTTTTAAAATAATTTAACGACATTAACAAGATCAAACCAATCTAATATCTAGCACCCAGAAGGGATAAAATGAGCAATCTCTCTCTCTCTCTCTCTCTCTCTCCCTCTCACACACACACCCCATATAAAATTCTAATGGCCAGTGAGTGCATGTTTCTGAGAAAAAAAGAACTATAGTATAATTTTTCAGCAAACCCTAGAATAGAAAAGGGATACGGGAAAGGCCCAAGCAAAAGAAAGGGGGTGGAGGGGACTACCTACAAAGTATTAAATGAGGGGATATTACTCTAACATTTACAAAACCAAAGGGGAGATCACGCAGTCCATAGTTTAAGACTATAAGATAGACTAGTACATGTTCAGAATTTAATTTCAAGATGAAGTTTGGGCCCATTAAAGTTCAGAGCACACTTGGACATAATGTCTGACGTGAAACAAGAATTTATCAAAGCTAGCAAACACATCCAGCACCAACCTGTTAGTTCTCGAAGTCTTTTCCAAACTCAACAAGGTCCAGATGTAAAGCCCCGTGAAAAACCAAACAGAAGTGGGGACAACACTGTTTTGTCAGCTATTTCCCAAGAGAATGTTCAAGTTTGACTGACGCATGTTCCCATTAATGTTTCTTTAGAGTCGGTGATCCCCGAATTGCTGCATGGTGTCCGGCCCATTCATAAAGTCCATAAAGTTACCCTGACTTTACAAATAAAAAGTATTTTTAAGATCCTCCTTTTCAATACAAAACAAACCATCTATATTAGATGGGATAATTTCTATACATGTTTAGGCCTAATCTAAAGGCCCTCAGTAGAAGTTCAATTATTACATTACACAAACAAATTAAAAATACTGGTGAAGTGAAATTAAAATACAATGATCATGATTGATAAAGTAAAAACATGTTGAGGTAAAAAAATTCTTTCATCTGAAAAAATTGGAATTAATGAAGGCTGCCATCATTAGCAGTACCCCTGCTCACATTGTTCATGATATAAAGATGTATCAGCTTGAACCAGCATGCTGTTCTTCTCACCTCACAAAACCAGAAGATGCTGAATGAAATTGAGGAGATTTTATGGTGATATATATAATATACCAATATGTGGGAGGGTTGGTAAGAACATGCCAGAAGGTCCCAGAGTAAAAATGGTATTATCCAATAAGGAGGCTCGTAGTGTGAAGGTCACAAGACATACGGAGCGGAAACTGTGAGATAAGGAATGAGGTAGCCAAGAGATATTGTAGCTGGTTGAACATGGACTGGTGTTGACTGTGAAAGATCTTCGTACGTTGTATTACAATAGTCTGCAGAAACAGGATTTCTCGCTCGGCATATAACAGTGATGTGCAGTATCCGCCGCCGAGCAGGATAAGGTGAAAAGAGAACAGCTGCGGGTACCTTAGTTAACTGTTACAATCACCAGTAGTCGTTCCCTAATAAGTCTCATTGAATAAGATATCCTAAACGAGTAGACAATGTCCACACTTAGAAGTTAGAACTTTCGTTTTCCATGTGTGTGTTGCTTCGCTCCGTGCCTGCCAAAATCTGACACGGTTGACTCATTCCCTGAAAGTTACATCACCAGGGTAATATCGTAGCCAGCACTCGTTTATTATGTTCCAGATGGGGTGAATTTTGTCAAAATAGTTATTTCCACCTAGTTTTGACATATCACAAAACTGTACATATCTAAGAATCTCCTGAAATCTATTTAGGAGACATTGCCCTACTTACAGCCGTATGATGTGCCTCTTCAGCAGTTCCCCTATGTATTTTTGTCTTTGGCAATGTGATGTAACCCAAGAGAAATAATACAGCAAAGAATAACCCAAGTTCATTTTTTTCAAATGTAAATGATGGATTACCTTTCTCAACAGAATTCATTATTGTGCACTGTGCAGTAAAGTCAAGAACTTTGTCATCAAGAAATAGTTCAAACAGTATTGAATAAGAGAGTTGTCATTATTGAGATAGCTCGGCAGAATGTACAAAAAATTATCAAAAGTCACTTTATGTGTAATGAAATGTAACTTTATGCAATGGGTGCGACATTGTGGTTCAGTCACACGACAGTACTTCAACAGCCAGTTGGACAAAAAGGCGCGGAGCTCGATAATACTTCCCTTCCATATGCAGTAATCATACATAAATGATTTCTCCTTTTGAATATAGAGGTTGTAAACGTTTGTAGACGATGACAAGATATGGGTTAAACCTCTGGTCAAAAGTCAAAATGAACCATTAACTTCACAAACTCCATAAACTGAAGAAAGTTTGTATGGAAGAAATTGTTTTTATTGAAAAAAAAAAAAAAAAGTTCTTTTCCATGTTACGTAAGAGCATGGGTACTTTATATGTGTATGTACTGTTATTTTGTTTTCTTCTTTTGGGTTCCAAGTTATGGGCAGTTATGTCTCATGTGCCTACAACCTTGGAAAGCCAAAACTACATGGAGCTTTACAGTTAACGAATTTGTGGATAGCAGAACTTACCATTATTCCATTTATTGTGTGACAAAAGCAAATTCTGTGTGTACTAGAGGTCTGAATGAGTGTGAGAAGTGAAGCCCAATTGTTTTTTTCTTTTTTGTGTTATGGACTATGTTGTTATTTCCACTTTTACAATTCTAAAACACCTGATTTCTTTTTTTTTCTTTACAGAGGAATATCAGTTGACAATGATGCGCCAGCTACGACGTGTGAATGTTGACCATTTCCATGTAGGGTGGTATCAAAGTGCTGATGTTGGCAACTTTCTTAGTCTTCCCCTTTTGGAATCCCAGTATCATTACCAGACCTCTATCGAAGAATCAGTTGTAGTTATTTATGGTATGTAGATTCAAAAGATTTATTATAATTATATATTTACTGTTATTAATATTTTTTAGCATTTGTGCTCAACATTTGGAAATTAATGACATTAAGGAATTCTTTCTTAAGAGGGCTTAAATTGTATACTGTGTTAGCATGATCTTAATCAGGCTGCAAATAGGTGTATATAATACAGCAGAACCTCGACAATTCAAAATCTCGTCTGATTCAAAGAAGCTCTCATTCCCGGAAACATGAGGTACCGTTTTTGCATGTTGTTTAAATAAATTCGGAATATGCATAATTCGTGATTCGAAGAACAATGTTGGTCCCATTACCGAAATTCAGACTTTTAATTCAAAACTGCCTTTACATTTTTAAAAAGATAGTATTTTACAGAGTAATTTAAATTCAAAATGTCTCCGCGTCATGAAAGAATGCATCTTCTGGAACATGCAGGGGTAACTTTCCGCACTTTCACTCACTTTGGTGTGTCTACAGTGTGCTTTACATGTGCTAAGTTCGAGTGAAATAATAATTCTTTTGTATTCAACATTTTAAGGAACGCCACAATATCACGTAACAGGCAGTGTGCAGAGAAACATAATCCGCGAACACTGGCGATGCTGACAGTTGGCGAAAGAGCGTGGCTCATAAGGGTGGCGCATGAATAGTTGACACATTTGAAAAACAAATATAAAATGCAACTTATATACTATGTTGTTAAAATATCGTGCACAACTTCCCTGTTTCATGGAAATATCTGTACAGGTAACACTGCTGCTTTGTCTCCAAATGCCTGCATTCCATTGAGCTTTCTGCCATGACCGACTCTCCGTTCAGCACCGCGCCACGCCAAAACAGTTATCTTTTATTGTGAATCAAAAAGTGTTTCGTCGACACAAAGGAAATTTCGAGCTGTGTTTCGGACTAGGTGGGCACTAGCAAGGAACACCATCCTTTGCTTATACAGAAACTTTGAAGAACAAGGCAGTGTGAAGGAAGAAAAGCGACCACGTGCACCAGCAGTTCGGTCTTCTGTAAACATCGCTGCGTTGAGGGTCGCCATGCAGCACAGACTACACAAATCAACACAGGGAGCTTCAAGGGGAAGTGGAATATCGCGCCATTCAGTTCAAGGAATGTTACACGGAGACCTTAAATTTACCAGTACAAAATGACCGTACTACACAAGCCAACAGATATTCACAGGCAGAAGAGTTTCCAGTACATCTTATGGACTAAAGATGAAGTACTGTTTAACACTTGGTTCTCTGATGAAGCCTATTTTCATCTCAACAAGGCAGTTAATAAACAAAATGTGCGGTTTTGGGCTACAGAAAAACCAGACATTATTCACGATAAAGACATGTATGGAGTAAAAGTGAGTCTGTGGGTAGCTCTGTCAAGTCATGGGTTTATTGGACCATTTTTCTTTAGTCAGACAGTTAATGCACAGCGATACAGGGACATGCTGGGGAATTAATTCATGTCTCAAATTCTCGCTATCCCTATTCATATGCAGTGGTTTATGCAAGATGGTGCAACACCTCATACAGCTCACGATGTTCTTGAGATTTTGAGGGGAGTATTTGGTGATCGTGTAATGTCTCTTCTTTACCTACACTACAACAATTATGGTGGATTCTTATGGCCTCCTTAAAGCCCAGATTTAAATCCTCGTGCTTTCTTTTCATGGGGCTATTTGAAAGAAAAGCTCTTCAGTTGAGTACCTCAAAGCCGCATTGAAATGCATGCTCGGATTTTGCAACTCTGCAGTGAAATTCATCAAGACCTGTGCCGCAAAGTCGTCGGAAACATGCGTACTCGTCTCAAAGAGGTTATCCACCGCAGTGGAGGCCACATTGAACATGTGATGTGGTGAAATGTATTTCCAGGGTCCAAGCTGCCTGTGTGTAAAATTTAATTAGTATTCTGTGAAAAATAGTTATTCTAAAATTAAATGTCAACTATTCGTGCGCCACCCTGTATAATCAATTCGTATACACCAAACAATATTGTCATTGCTGATCCGGGAAGTCGTATAAGGGTAGGGGTCACTGTACTGTGTTGCAATGCACACGGAAGTGAGAGACTTCCTTTCCTTGTCATATGAAAATTCGATAAGCCACGGTGTTTTAAGGGCGTCAGGTACTTTCTTTGCAAGTACAAAGCATCTAAAAATGCAAACAGTACAGTAATCCAACAGATAAAGCATTTGCACAGGAGAGCCACCATAATTGGTCCTCATCTTTGAATTTTTTCTTTCGTTGTGTGATGTTATGCTTGTTAGTGTTTTATCCAAGTGCATTATTGAATAATGTAAATGCGCTTGTTGAATACATTTCTGAAATAGTGTTTTCCATGGCATTTGAAAGGTTTAAACTGAGAATCAGTGATTGCATGCATTAAAGGTTCTTAGGATACTTTGTGATGCGACAAGAGTTGGCATTTTGAATTATGAGACAAGGTGGCCATGGATAAGTGCCATGGCGAGAAATCGTACAAGGATAGTCACTGAACTGTGTTGTAATGCAGGCGGAAGTGAGAGACTTTCTCCCCTCGTCATAGGAAAGTTTGATAAGCCACGTTGTTTTAAGGGCATTGGGTACTTTCCGTGCAAGTACAAGGCATTTAAAATGTGTACAGTACAGTAATCCAGTAAATAAAGCACTTGCACAGCGGAGCCAGTATAGATTTTTAATTGTCTTTGAATAATTTTATCTTTAAAAAAAAAATTAATTGCGTGAGTTATCAAAGTGCATTATTTGAATACTGTAAAAGCACCTTCATGGATGGATACATTCTGGAAATAGTTTTTTTTGTTTTGTTCATGGCATTAGAAAGGTTTACACTGTGAATCAGTGTTAATTGTATGCAGTAACGGGTCTTAGAATACTTTGTGATGCTGCAACAGTTGGCATTTCTGAATGCGATTTGGCGGTTAATTCGAAATCACGTAATTCGAAGTCTGATTTTTGCGTCCCAACGACTTCGAATTAGCAAGATTTTACTGTAATTTGATTAGCTATTTTATTACTGGTACTGATATTAGAATTAATGCAGTTATTAATGCAATTATGCTAAATAATTTGTACCTGTAACTTCTCTTTTCTCTCATTCTAAGATTGTAGTACGTAATATATCCTCTCATGTACAGAGTAAAGCTGAACTCCATCAACAGACTTCCGGAGGTTATTCAGGGATACCTTCCAAGTTCATGGGTATAAAGCATCCGTACTGGGTGAGTTGGCTGTGCAGTTAGGCGCGCACGGCTATGAGCTTGCATCCAGGAGATAGTGGGTTCGAACCCCACTGTCGGCAGCCCTGCAGATGGTTTTCTGTAGTTTCCCATTTTCACACCAGGCAAATGCTGGGGCTGTACCTTAAATAAGGCCACGGCCGCTTCTTTCCATCTCCTAGGCCTTTCCTATCCAATCGTTGCCATAAGACCTATCTGTCAGTGCGACGTAAAGCCGCTAGCAAAGAAAATAAAGGATCCGTTGGCTCGCTGCAGAGTAATTGTATTTCGTTTGTTTTGTTGGTCTAGTTACCTTTGTACCTGTATTGGGTTGAAAATAATAGTCTAGTCTTCACAAACGCCGGGGTGTCTGGATTTTGTCCTGCAGGAGTTCTTTTGTGTGCTGGAAGCCAACAATGCCGTGGTTATGGCGTTCAACATTTTGAACAATACCTGTAAGCATACCTGCCAAGTATTCTGGTTTTTCCATAAAATGTATGGATTTTGAGTGTGTTTTACGGTTATATGGATGAACAATGTTATTGTACGGATATTGAATATCCGCGCTTGGTTTCGCTTTCTGCGGTCAAATCGGATTTGTTTGACTTTCGATAGTAGCTGGTAATACTTTACAAAAAACAATATAAATATAAGTCACCACCTTATCAATACAATAAACAAGAGTAGTAGCTGGTAATACGAGATGCAGTGTTTGAAATTCGACCGGTAAATGTATCAATAATCACATTATTGATTATCACTGTGCTTTTGTCACCTGTTTGACCTCAACTCCTACTTCATTCAATGAGATGTTCTCAAACAAGTAGCAGGCTGCGATTTTGAAGAAAAGAAATCTGTTCAAAGTAGCAGGCTGTGTCGTGCTCTGTAGCAGCTGAAAGGCTTTTTTTGAGTGCGTGTGTAACATTGGAGATAGTTCTGAAACTCGTGGAATTGTGTGACGAATTTCTAAGCTCTTTAGTATTTTTAATGGTGTTCGTATGGTGTTTGTATTTACTTTAAGCATAGTCTCAACTCAATACGGAACCTAACAATGAAGTTTATTACTTTTAATGTTCGTAATGAGTTCAACTAAGAAATGGTATTATCAGTCTTTTTGGGAGGCAAATTCTGCCTTCATTTCTTTGTTTTATACGATCACAGAAAGAGTTCCCAGTGTTAAGTGAAAACAGATGAGCACTCATCAAGATGTAACTTTGTTTATTTAATTTTAAGGGTGATCATAACATACACAGTAAAACATTGATGCATCGTTTTTCAGGGGGCACGGGGAAAATGACGACGGATGCAGGAAATCTATAAATACGGGCAACATAAAAAATAGGGGGAGAGCAAAATAATAAAATACTGGTACTGTATTGGGATATTTTTCTTTATGTAAATACACTGACTGACAGAGCAAATGCAACACCAAGAAGGAGTGGTCAGAACTTTATGCCAGTTGCAGGGTAGACTGACGTCACTGAGGTATGCTCATGATGTGAAATGCGCCGCTGTGCTGCGCACGTAGCGAACGATAAATGGGACACGGCGTTAGCTAATGGCCCACTTCGTACCGTGATTTCTCAGCCGACAGTCATTGTAGAACGTGTTGTCGTGTGCCACAGGACACGTGTATAGCTAAGAATGCCGGGCCGCCGTCAACGGAGGCATTTCCAGCAGACAGACGACTTTACGAGGGGTATGGTGATCGGGCTGAGAAGGGCAGGTTGGTCGCTTCGTCAAATCGCAGCCGATACCCATAGGGATGTGTCCACGGTGCAGCGCCTGTGGCGAAGATGGTTGGCGCAGGGACATGTGGCACGTGCGAGGGGTCCAGGCGCAGCCCGAGTGACGTCAGCACGCGAGGATCGGCGCATCCGCCGCCAAGCGGTGGCAGCCCCGCACGCCACGTCAACCGCCATTCTTCAGCATGTGCAAGACACCCTGGCTGTTCCAGTATCGACCAGAACAATTTCCCGTCGATTGGTTGAAGGAGGCCTGCACTCCCAGCGTCCGCTCAGAAGACTACCATTGACTCCACAGCATAGACGTGCACGCCTGGCATGGTGCCGGGCTAGAGCGACTTGGATGAGGGAATGGCGGAACGTCGTGTTCTCCGATGAGTCACGCCTCTGTTCTGTCAGTGATAGTCACCGCAGACGAGTGTGGCGTCGGCGTGGAGAAAGGTCAAATCCGGCAGTAACTGTGGAGCGCCCTACCGCTAGACAATGCGGCATCATGGTTTGGGGCGCTATTGCGTATGATTCCACGTCACCTCTAGTGCGTATTCAAGGCATGTTAAATGCCCACCGCTACGTGCAGCATGTGCTGCGGCCGGTGGCACTCCCGTACCTTCAGGGGCTGCCCAATGCTCTGTTTCAGCAGGATAATGCCCGCCCACACACTGCTCGCATCTCCCAACAGGCTCTACGAGGTGTACAGATGCTTCCGTGGCCAGCGTACTCTCCGGATCTCTCACCAATCGAACATGTGTGGGATCTCATTGGACGCCGTTTGCAAACTCTGCCCCAGCCTCGTACGGACGACCAACTGTAGCAAATGGTTGACAGAGAATGGAGAACCATCCCTCAGGACACCATTCGCACTCTTATCGACTCTGTACCTCAACGTGTTTCTGCGTGCATCGCCGCTCGCGGTGGTCCTACATCCTACTGAGTCGATGCCGTGCGCATTGTGTAACCTGCATATCGGTTTGAAATAAACATCAATTATTCGTCCGTGCCGTCTCTGTTTTTTCCCCAACTTTCATCCCTTTCGAACCACTCCTTCTTGGTGTTGCATTTGCTCTGTCAGTCAGTATATATTATTATAAAAACAACAATAATGGCGCGTGGCCTCCGGAGCCGGATGCAGGTCTTTCGAGTTGTTGCGTGGTAAGACGTTCTACGCACACATGAAAACGCGGCCTTACCTAAGATTAATTCTAATGTTTAATTCGGCAAACAGACAACCAGTAAAACACTTTCAAGATTAAAATTAGTGTGTCCACCTTTTCACCTTTGTATTGGAAAGGTGGACACATTAATTTTAATCTTGAAAGTGTTTTACTTATTGTATCTTCAATACGGACCAAATTGAGATTAGTTACTTGTAAACAGACAGCCCCCGAACCGTTGGAATTAACCAAGGAAAGTTAAAATCCTCGACCCAATCCATACCCCTTGAACCAAAGGCCAACACATGCTAATCATTTAGCTCATACTGTATATAACGGTATCAAAATATTGCAACCATGATGTAGGCCTACGAGATGAAAATAAAAAGCGCGACTTTTACGCCATTTCGTTTCACTTTTCTTTACACATTTCGTAATAATTGAAAACCTTTACGTTCAGTTCTTCTGTTGTAAATTAAGGATATACGTGGATATTACGGCGATAACCTGTACTTAGGAAAAGATTCCGTAGACCCTTTGCGAACGTTAGGTTAGATACCCAACGCAGCACGACTCCCGCAGCTCAGCTCAAACGATGTCACAGAGGTTAGAAATTCAACGTGGCACGTCTCGAACGATGTCGCAGCGGCTGTGCAAAGCTACCAACTTAGGAACTAGTTACAAGACTAGGCTATGAGAAAAGATTATACTAGCCTGCAAAATAAAACTTTATTTGTGCGGTAAAAACGAAACTAGGTGGGTTTTATGAATTTAATAACGCAGAATTCGAGAAAAAAATTAGTTTTGGCGAATCACGTCTGGTTTTGTGGCAATTTTACAAAATATTATTTTGTTCTTACGTAAAATTGTTGATACTTAGTATTCATTAAATTTGATGTATTAATGTAAATTTCAGCGTGCAAAACTGATTACGCACTTTTCTTGCATTGAAAACACATAAATGCTGCATTGTAAGCAAGTAGATAGTATGTATTATATTTTTAATGTATATTGAAATTCGTGAAACTGAAGCATAAAGCGCCTATTTATTTTTTACTACAGTTGCTTTTAAATTAATATAACCGTACCTTGAATAAAAATTACATGGTTAAACATACACAGTTTTGTTACATTAAGTGCAGGTTAGATTCACACCTCCGCCTTTTCCCGTTTTCCGTGGAATTTCCGGGTTTTTGAAGTTCTTGAATGATCTCTAGATGGGTCGTCTCGTGCAATCGACCAACAGTAATCTGCCATCATATTCACATCCCAACATCCCTGATAGCGTCGTTCTGCATCTTTGAGATCCTGGTGAAACCTTTCACCTTGTTCTTCACTGACAGCTCCTAAATTTAGAGGGAAATAATCCAGATGCGAAGCTAAGAAATGAAGCTTAAGGCTCATATTACAACAGAGTTCCTTAAACTTTACCAACATTATCCTTACAATTTCTTTGTATTGAGGGTCCTTAATGTTGCCAAGGAATTTAGTCACTACATCTCTGAATGCGTTCCATGCCTCTTTCTCAATTTTGGTCATCATGTCTGTGAAAATTTTATCCATCTGTTTACGAATCTGTGGTCCATCAAATATGCCTACTTTGATTTTTGCATCTAATAATGAGGGAAATTTAGTGGATAAATATTGGAAGCATAGGCTACTTTTATCTAATGCCTCGACATACAGTTTCATCAATCCAAATTTGATGTGCAAGGGTGGAAGTAGAATTTTTTCACGGTCAGTAAGACTTACATTCAAGACATTTTTGGATTCTGGTTGTAGTTCGTTTCCTTTCTGTCCAATTCACTGTATCCCAATGTTTATCCTGTGCCCTGCTATCCCATTTGCATAGGAAACATGGAAATTTTGTATAGCCTTTTTGTTGTCCCAGTAACAATCCAATGATCTTCAAATCACCGCAAATTTGCCACCGATGCTCATGATATTTAATTTTTTCAGGCACCAACTTTAAGGTCTCGTATGTTCCAGACATTTTTGTGGAGTGTGCAAGTGGACGGATGCCAGAACATTTGTATTATGAAGCAAAACAGCCTTTAAACTTATATTGGAAGAGTCAATAAAAACACGCCAGTTACTAGGATCATACTTTCTCTCTCCCAATCGACGTAGAAGATTTGAAACATCCGTACAAAATACACGTTCATCTTCTTGAGTATAATACTTTCGGACTGTTATCTTTGAAAGGAAGCTGCTTTCTCAGTCCATCATAAACATTACATAAGTGCTGGGGCTTTTAACACGTCTGATTATTCAAGTGGTCTAAGATGAAAGACAAACTCTCAACTGTCTCATCTTCAATCCTACATACCTCGCGGGCTATTGCGTATCTGGGAGAGTTTGTTATGAATTTAGAAGGAAATCTCCAACTACAAAATGAAAATTTAGACAGCAATAAACCTATAATAAAATGCAAACAATAACAAATCAAATCACATAATTGTATTCTAAAAAACAGTTGCTCGAGAACATCTCTCAACATTACATCTTACGAATTCATGAAGGTACTAAAACACCGAATTGCGTCAAAACTGGACGTGATAGGAAAAAATCATTTTCGGAATCAGGGCAGCGATTTCCATAAGAATGACATATTTTCTATTTTACTGCAAAATCATGTTGGCTAGTGTTATGGGTCTGGCTTGGGTAGGTCCGGCTTGTAACAAGACTATTGGGCAGAGGGCAACAAAGTGGTCAACAGGCCTCTAGCATCCCACACACTCCACAAGGTACGACGCGATTAATCACCCTAATTAAAACGTATCTGGCGCACTGCGCAATTTTCTTTTTCAGTCAATCACTACTGATCTGCATTTAGGGCAGTCACCCAGGTGACAGATTTCCTATCTGTTGTTTTCCCTAGCCTTTTCTTAAATGATTCCAAAGAAATTGGGAATTTATTGAACATGTCCCTTGGTAAGTTATTCCAATCCCGAACTCCCCTTCCTATGAACGAGTATTTGCTCCAATTTGTCCTCTTGAATTCCAACCTTATCTTCATATTGTGATCTTTCCTACTTTTATTTATTCGTCTACTGATGTCCTCCCTTGCCATCTCTCCACTGACAGCTCGGAACATACCAACAAAGTTCGCAGTCTTAGCTAGCCTATTCCAACACAGAAAATGGTGGCAAATTTTAGTTTAACGCTGTCTACAATTTAATTATTGTAAATAAGAATACTTCTAGGGGTCAGTTAGTGGATCAAGGAGAAGCACTGGCAGGAGGCTCGTAGTGAGGTTCAGCGTGAATAACCTGCGCACAGCACTGCAGCCTACAAGATCCTTGTTCAGGACTAGCAACTCCGAATCGCTCGTACATTCTCGCGTAACAGGTTGCCGCTATTACATGCTACGAGTATTGAGCACTCTCTCTAAATTAAAAAAAAATGCATATATTTTTCTTACGTACGATTGTTCAATGCAGGAAAATTGTGACCAAGGACAAATAATTTTTCGACGATCGATGTGATAAAATGATAGTTCGAGAAACGATAAATGCGGGGAAATTTAACATTGGTTTAGAAACGGTGTTTAGACGGTGTCTACGGTTAAACAATGTCTAAGTATGGCTGACACTTTGCAGCTGTGTTATTTAACACTTGGACACTGTCTAAAATCAATATTCAACCGGTCATGTTTAAACAATCACTGCCAAGAACACTGTTTAACCTCAAATGGAGGAATTGTAGCAATTGAGGCTTTCACGGCCGGCGTTACAAATCATGTCAGCGTTTTCCGGCCTTGCAGGCCGTGGTCCAGGAGCGAGTGGATGTCCCGATGTTTCACTGAACACTGCGTTCGGCATTGTCAACGGTAGGAAATTCCCCTTCGGAATTGCTAGGCGTGCAATAATTCCACTGTGGAGATTTATCTCCCGTTTGTAGTTATCAGACTGTGCCTCTCATAAAGGCTTCTGATAAGTTCACCTGCATACACCCCAGCATCAGTGGGTAGGGTCTGACACATCCCACTCTGATGAGTCTAGTGTCAGACCTAAGACGAATCGCTGGTTAATAGAGCAAACGCCTGAAAAGCCTTACATCTGATATGTTTTTGACATTGTCAAGGGTTCCGACTGACTTCGATAGCAGCAAAGCTCACAGTGGAATGAAGTATTGTTGTAATTCCACCTGTTTATATAGTGCAGGATACGGTACGCTGCTCGCCTATTGGCCACCATGGTGGGGGGGCGGTCACTGATTGGCTGTTCTTCGGCCAATGGTTGAAGCGTTAGGGAGCCAGATGTATATTGACCTGCCTTGGCGGAGACAGCCAACTGATCACCTGTTGCTTTCTTCTGGTCTGCTGCGGCTGCCTGTCTCCGCCAAGGCAGGTCAATGTACACCGGATCACCGTATTGTGTGGTACGCATGTGGTGTTGCCCTAATGAATGATTCCCATGTCGGCGTTCATATCCTGCAAGTGCAGACACCACCATAATTCATACATTCGCTCTGACTTGTTCACCCCTGTTGGGTTTTTATGCAATTTAGCTCCCATATATACACTTGCTGTGGTCAAGTCTGTCTGACGCATTCTTTTATCAGCGGAGAGGCGTGCTGTGTTTACTAATAGCGATTCATGCTGAGGGCTTCAGCATCCCTTTATCTACTAGGTACCGTTAAGTAGCTTTGACTGGCAAAGTCAGTCAGTCATTTGCTTTTTCTAATAATGTATTTCCCTCTTCAGTTAACTTACTCTCTGTTATTATTACTATTATTATTATTATTATTATTATTATTATTATTAGGACTTAGGGTGGCTAGCCTTATAAGGTGGTGACTTTCGATCTAGGAATTGCCTGCGATGTTTGCAAGAAAACATAAATTTCAATTTCAAAAGTAGTACTAACATGTTCTGTGGTGTTTATGCTCCGATGAGTGTCATCATGACGGGGTCTTCTTTCGTTGGAGCTTTGCCCATGTAGGGTATACTCTGCTTTGTTTCCTTCATGTGGGAAGGTACTGGGTTGGCAGTGTGCTGTCTTATCTTACTATCATTGTTTGCTAACACAGCTGTAGTGCGCTTATCTTTCTTTCATTCTTATCTATACGGTCACTCACTTGTTCGGTGTGTAATATTTCTGCCAATTTATCTATTACTGGTTATTATACATTGTGTGTTACAATTTATTATGTGGTCTTGTACAGGGTGTTCACTAAGTGTGGTCACTGATGTTTTGCTTTAACATGGTAATAAGTTTAGTGGATGTAAAGTTTTAATTGTCCATTCATAGGACGGGGACCTATAATATTGTAGGGTAGAATATACCCTAAGTTGCGAGAGCACATATGAGTCATGTCCTCGCCTTTCACGACTTTTATGAAAGATGCTGACCAGTCACGCACACTGCGTCCTGCGCACCGATATTCTAGGCCCATTTTGATGTAGGTTAAATTGCTATACTCCGCTGGGAATTTTGCACATGGTCTGGCTGAGTATTTCGTATAACTCCACCAACGACCGCTAGTTCCAAAAGGCCATTGGGGTAGAAGGGGATGTGATCTACCTTGGCCGAAATAAGGGCCAATAATCCTTCATTGTGTGGCCTAACTTATAAATAATTTCAGTCTATTTTTGTGGACTTTTAAGAGCTTGCCCCTATTATTAACCTTTAGTCAACAGTTTACGCCGTCTATTTTTTCTACTATGTAGGGGCCTCGTTATGGCTGGGAAAATTTTGAACTACTACTTCGTCGTAGAGTCTCATCTGTCAGGAGTGCTTTATCTCCTATCTGAAAAGTTACCTCATGTAATTTTTTATCATAATTTTCCTTCACTCTCTGTTTACTTCTGATAAGGATTTTCCTAGCTATTTCATGGTTTTCTTGTAACCTGTTTGTTAGCTCTTCAATTACGTTCTGGTACTCATTATAAGTAGCTTCTGGTTTTCGTTGTATGCGTGGAATATTTGCCTTACGGCCAAAAATTAACTCATAGGGTGTAAACCCTGTGTTTGTGTGTGGAGTGGTATTGTATACAAAGGCAGATATTTATCCCAATCATTTTGTTCTGAAGAGATATAATGTCTTAGATACTCCACTAACGTACGATGCGCTCTTTCCACACTACCATTAGATTGTGGATGAAGAGCCGTCGTGTGTACTTTTTCTATCCTCAGTATTCTGCACTTTCTCTTAAACGTCTGGCTCATAAAATTACTACCCATGTTGGTTAGTATAATGTTAGGGATTCCAAAGATACTGACTACGTTCATCACTAATGCCCTAGCTATCGTTTCAGCCTCTTAATTAGGAATTGGGATGGCTATTAAATATTTAGATAACAGATCTTGGCAGGTGAGAATAAAACGATTAGAATTCTCTGTTTCTGGAAGTGGACCTACCACGTCCATTGCCACCTTTTCAAAAACAGTGCTAGGAGTATCAGTTAGCGTCATAGGCGCCTTAACTGCAGGGCCTACAATCTTGTTCTTTTGACAGGAGGGACAAAAGCGTATGAACTTCTCAATGTCCTTTTCCACACCAGGCCACCGGAGGAATTTCTTAATTTGCGCTAACGTTCTAGTCATGTCCTGGTGTCCACCAATAAGTGAACAATGCGCTTCCCGTAGAATGTTCAGCTTCTTTTCCTCAGTGAGGTTCTGAACTTTTACTTCAGGTGAACCTTCCTGCTTTCCATCCTGAGCTCCTTCTGACTTAGCATTTACAGGGCTGGGATCTTGGTTTAGATTCTTGTCTAACCTCTCTGCTTGTGCGTTCTCGGGGTCTATCCTACTAGAATTTCCTTCCTGTTCACCTGTCAATACGGCTTCTAGGCCTTCAACGCTTACTACTCGTACCGCTGTCTCGGGTTCTGCCCTTTCTATTCCTTCAGGCTCTACTGGGATTCTTCTTAACGCATCTGCGTTTTTAATAGTTTTTCCCATTTTATATACGATTGTAAAATCATATTTTGCTAATTTCAGTCTGAACTTGATCAACCGTGAAGATGGGTCCTGTACAGTGAACACCCACTTCAGCGCTTTGTGGTCCGTAACCACTGTAAAATGTCTACCTAGCAAATAAGGCCTGAAATATTTAACTCCCCATACAATGGCTAGGAGCTCCTCCGTTACAGAATAGTTTTTCTCCGTTTTGTTCAGGGTTCGACTTGCGTATGCTACTGGCAAGTCTTTTTGTAATTCTCCTTGCGAGAGTACAGCGCCGAGTGCTTCTTTGCTTGCATCCGTAGTTAGGATAAACGTTTTTGTTTTTTGAAATCGGGGTATTGTAACAACAGCTGCTCTGTTGGCTTCTGCTTTAATATACAGAAGGCCGTCTCTTGTTTATCGGTCCACACGTAAGGGACGTTACTCTTCAAGAGCTCATACAGCGGCTTCGCGATTTTACTATACTCTGTTATGAACCTGCGGTAATGGCTGCTTAATCCTAGAAATCCCTTGAGCTGTTTAGTGGTGGTGGGCCTAGGAAAGTTCCTTACCACTTCCACTTTTCGCTCATCTGGTTTTACCCCGTCTGTGGTCACTGTATGCCCTAAGAAAGGTACTTCTGTGCGTAAAAATTCGCACTTGCCTGGCTGTAGCTTCAGGTTGTGTTCCCTGAGTCTCTGGAAGACCTCTCTTGAGTTTTTGATGGTGCTCTTCCATCGAACTCGAATACAAAAGATGATCATCCAGGTAAACCAGAACTCTAACCCCTAATAAGCCTGCCATGGCTGCATTCATCAACCTGACGAAGGTGCTTGGGGCATTACGGAGTCCCATGGGCACCCTGATATACTGATAGTGGTGCCCTAAAGCAGAGAATGCCGTCTTCTCACGGTCTTCTGGTTGTACTAGAACTTGGTGATATCCCGACGCCAAATCCATGGTGGAAAAATAGCGTGCCTTCCCTAGGGCGTCCAGTAGTTCAGTTATTAATGGGATGGGGTAAGCTGACCCTGTCGTGACGTCATTCAATTTTCTCCAGGCAAATACGATACTTCTGCTACCCTGAGGCGTCCATTTTCTTTGGAATAATTAGGAGAGGGGCATTCCAAGCGCTGGTGCTAGGGGTGATTAGTTCATCCTCTAGCATTTTGTCTGCTTGCCTCTGTACTTTGTCGTTTAATGCTTTTGGAATTCTATAGGGCCTCACATTTATTGGGGGTTGGTTCTCTTTAATGTCTATCCTATGCTGTAGTATCGTTGTGTAAGTTAGCTTATCTCCTTTGAGATGAAACACATCATTGTATTCCGCACAGATTGTTAACAGCTTTTCTCTATCCCTTGGTGTTACGTGGTCTACCCGTAATTGTTCCGTTAGCCTCTGTTCACGAGACTTTTGTTCCTGTTGTTGTGCCGGCGATACTTGTTGTACCTTGCACACTTCCGCTTGACTAGAAGCATCATCCCACTGTATTGCGTGGATATTTATGGGTGGGCTATCAAATGTCACTTCGGTATCTCCAGTATTAAGATAGTTAGTATTGCTCGGCGATTGGGTGCTCGCGGCATACAACAAGTAGCAAGATACACCCCTGGCAGTATTTCTTCCTTATCTATTATTCCTTCTGCCAGCGCCTTATCAGTATTTAGGCATAGATATCAAGGATAATTAATAAAAAAAACACTTATTCAAGTATTCAAGTATTGAATATGTGGTTTTTTATTAAATTATCCTTGATATCTATGCCTAACGTCATCTTCAATACGGAACAATAATGAGAGTTATTACATGTAATTATCAGTATTTACCGATACTATTGGCTCCGTCCTCGGTTGGAGGCTGATGACTTGACCCTGAGGGGATCTTTTAGTTATATAGTATTGTTCTCCATTTATTTCACCACAGCCCCTTTTATAATTGAATATACTGTTATGGAGTACATTTCGCCCTATAATTCCATCATATTGGAGTGGTACTCCTTTGTGAACCACGTGAAATTCATTTAGGTTTTCACCTATCAGAAGGTCAACTGTGCCCTTGGTTCGGATTTCTCGGGCACTTACGTCTCTTACTCTTATGCCTTCTCTTCGCACTTCTGTCTTAGGAGGCACGAACTGATCCTTTAAAAGAGAAATTGGACTTCCGGTGTCTAATAGGAATTGTGGTAAACTTTTGGGGTCTCTCACTCCGATTTCTACAGTGCCTTCGGTTTCATTCTGTGAGTTTTCACTTACTACATGAACTTGACCGACTTCGTGTAGGCTTAATCCCATAGGGTATTTTTGTTCAAAAATTTCAACATGCCCTTCCTTGAAATTTATGACACTGTCCTGTAATAGGTCTCTACCTATTAACCCGTCCACTGATAGTCTGAAATCATCTTCCACAACGTAGTATTTGGGGTAATAGTCCCATATGTGCAAAGTAGCGCACCCTCTTGTGCGCGAACTTCGCCCTGTGATCCCGGCCAGTTCTAATTCTGGCTTCCTGTGATAAATTTCTCTTTTTGGTTCTGAGAGACTATAGCGGTTTCTTCTTCCTTAGCTATATTTATAGCCTGTTCCACGGTCTGGGCATCCCTACTTTTTATTAAATTCTATATCCTCTCATCCCGCAGCCCTTGTACGAAACTAGCTTTGATTAGTCACCTAATAAACCTGGCTTGGTTTTCTCCTATGGTTGGGGACTCATGTCTTTTATCGCAGTGTCACGGAGATTGGTCCCGATCTTATCTATTCTATGCGCTCACTCTGATGTGGATTCCCCGGGCTGCTGTCTGGTCGTGAACAGCTGACATGCATAAAAATCTACCGTTCTCCGTTCACAATAGTACTCTTCTAGTGCTGCTTTTATTTCTGGCCACGTTCGTACATCTAACCGTACTAACAGTTTACTTCGGGCCTCTTTGGTAATTTTTGTTAGAATTAATTTATAGAACAAATCCCGTTTATCTGGCCTTACAACTTCCAATGCTGTCTCTACTGTTTCACAAAATTCTCTTAATCTAGTTGGTTGTGAACCATCAAACTCTGTGTTTATGATGTGTAAGGCCTCAGTCACTGACATATATTGCTCAACATACACTAATTCCTCAGGCTCACTAATTTGACTAGGAGCTGGACTGGCTGATTCAACTGACCCTTCCATTTTTAAAATGTGGCTTCAGCTCACCTTACTGTTGATTGTTGACTTCGGGAACTGGGCTCTCCTTTCCTTATGTATACATCAGCTGCCTCTCAGTGCGAATACAATGTTCTTCCTCTCCCTTTCAGCTATGGAACTTGTTACTCGAACAATTTGTAGGACCTCTGAAACAGTTAACACAGGAATCAATTTTCAGCCAAATATTTTTTGTAACCTACCAGTAATCACCTTGCAATATAAGTTTAATTAGTGCATTACCCCAACAAGCTGGCACCATAAATTTTAAGTCCACTTGTCATATCCTAGGAATATGGCAAGCTGGGGACTGAAAGGGTTCTAAAATGCACTCAATACTCTGCAGTAACAACACAGATTTAAGGTGGCTTAATTGCCCAGAAATGAATATATTGAAAGCACAATGAAATTCACTATACAAAATTCAGTTATTTACAGTTCTTGAGATTTTAAAGCTTTCTCTTGAGTTTAGGGAACTTTCTACTCTACACAGAATCTTCGCTAGCTAAAGAGTCTTTTGGTTCCCAACTTATACTTGATATACTGGTTGATACTTTTCAGGTGATGAAGTCTTCCACGACGTCTTCTTTCTTGAGGTTCTACGTTCACTCGTGGACACTATCACTCCACTGAACTCACTGGCTTCCTTTCTTATAGACTCAAGAGGAGGCGCTACAGTCACCTTAACTTAATACTGCCCCCATTATTGCTGAGCTGAGCCCAGCCAGTGAGCGAGAGATCCCGGGGTGGACCATCCGTTCCTGGCTCTCCGATTTTTAGACATTTAAGGGAAAAGGGGTGACGACCAAGCAGAAAAATAATTTTAAAAACAACACACTTACATTTATTGACATAAGCATCCAAAAACACAACAATATCTTTGCTGTAGTTTTATTACAATAGGCTTTCATAATGTCGGGTCCTCCTGTAGCAATTAGTAACCAAAATTTAATCCTCGTCCTCCAGCCTTACTGTTCTGGAATGAAAATTAACAAAAGATTATGCCTCCACTGCCTTCAAAAATTAAAGTATTTAAAAGAAAGTGTCCAGAGACTTCAATAAGGATTTACATAAAATTAGTAGGCAGCTATCTCGCTTATTATCTATATATATAAAATAAGAGTTTTGTCTGTACATTGCTCAGAATTTGAAAAGAATGGTATTTCTGTATCGGTCATGTCCATAGTAACAAGGAAATGCAATTTTTACTTTTCCGTAATTTCTGTCTGTCTGTATGTATGTATGTACACACATCACGAGAAAACGGCTGAAGAGAATTTAATGAAAATCAATATGTGAAGTCTGGGGATGAGCCACTACAATCTAGGCTATAAATAATTTAACTCACGCTGAGTGAAATGGTAGTTTAGGGGAAGGCCTAAAATTTAATTCTCGAATATTTATATTATTAGTGGTCTTATCGATAAATACTGCATAACGAAAGTTGTATAGAATTAAATTTCCGATCATTTATGTCATACATTGTTACCGTACCGGCTTAGCTCACAGATATTCATGAATTTGTATTTTTGTTGCCAAGTCCATATCAACGCCGAGCCACGAGAAAATGGTTGAACAGAATTTAATGAAAGTCGGTATATAGAGTTGGGGAATATGAAACTACAGTCGAAGATATACACAATTTTATTCACCCTGGATAAAATTGTAGTTTAGGGGAAGGCGCCTAAAATTTAATTTTTAAATACCTATGTTATTGGTCCTATCGAAAAGTACTACATAACAAAAGTTATAGAGAATACAATTTCGACCATTTATGTTTTATTCAGTGGTATTTCAGAGGCGAAAGGAAACTAAATGTGAAGGCTTACAATACTGAAAGCTCATAACATTCATCAACAATAACATTATATTGACCATTGTTTGTTGTGATGTTCTTCGTCTCTTATGCTGCCGCTCAACTCAGATAAATGGGATTACTGCTGCGTAATAACAGCCTGACTGAATATTGGCAGGAAATAGCTGGGGAGATGTAAAATTTTCTTCTTTAACATGCCATTCCTCTGGTTCATACATTTTCTGATACTGCCGGTACGTAACAGACTGATTCATCATAATACCGTATTCCAGCTATTCGATCTCTACTCTGACACGGTGGTTTGAATGAGCAGTGTGCATACCCAAGGCAGAGGCTCAGTTAGTAGTAGTAGTAGTAGTTGTAGTAGTAGTAGTAGTAGTTGTTGTTGTTGTTGTTGTATGACCCAGTCTAGAATTACAATTTAGGCCTATTCCAAATTCTAATGCTACAATTCACTAAATAACTCAAAATTCAACCCTGAAAAGAGCAGTTTCTTAAGAAAAGCTCCTTTCTCTTCACTTTTATTAAATTCTACATTCATTTTATTTTAAATTAGCAGTGAAGAGCGGGTTTCTCCTCTGGCTTGGAGGAAAAATTTACCTCCCTGTCAGATAGATTTTTCCGCCACCTGTGCAGTGAACTGAGATTTCTCGACTCATCGGGTACTGCTAGGAAACAGATTAGTAATAGGGCATATTTTTTGCCCTGGGAGTCTCTGCAATTCGACACCCCCACCCGGCTGAAATAAGACGAAGTGTGTTCATGGCTTTCTGCGGCTTGGTCATTCCAGCTTTCGAACTTTGGACTGTTAGATCGGCAGCATAGTACTGTTTGTTAAAAGTGAGAAAATATGTGGTTTTTCATTTGATCGAGTATTTCATATGAAAGCATTGCTCTTAATCGGTCATTCCTACTGATGTCTTTGTAATGACCTATGGTCATTTCAGTTGGGAAATACTAAGACGGTCTTTCGAGGATGTAAAAAGGCAGGTGGAGAGTGAGTGTCGACCATTATAATGAAAACTCCTTAACTTGATTGTGACTGATGGTACGCAAGAGGGCCTACCATTACAATGAAAATTCCCTAACCCAGTCTTCATATGAGAAAAGATGTTTGGTGACTTCCCAGTCGGGTTTCTAGGGTGACGTTAAGTGCTACGCAATTTAATACAATCTTGCTCACAACGTGTACACTACGTAACCTAGAATTCTGTATACAATGTAGAATTCCGTAGCGAAGCATGGGTACATCAGCTAGTTCCATAATAAAATTAAGGTTCCATTAATTTATAGTAATCTCAACACATGGTCAATGTTAAATTCTGATGAATTTCCGTAACTAAAGTGTATAACATTCATTTATAACACCAGTAGAAATTCTGATTGAAAACCAAAATTAATTCCAAAATTTATAATTAATTAATTATTATTAATCTCTAACCTTATCTGCGTAGCATTTTAAGTTTATCATCATACGATTGTTTTTACAAATGAGTGTATCTCACTACATAATTCTCGTGGTAATTGTAATACACATTTTCCTAATTAAGTAGATTTCCAATTAATGATTATCATTTCTCGTTATCACCTATATTCAAGCTGATTATGCCGTTTGTGAACCTTAAAATTATCCTTGCATGGCATTTAAAGTTCCAAGTCAGTTTGGAAATATTTTAGAATTTTAATAAAAATGCATTGAAAGTTTTCTCATATCGACGTATGAGTTAGTTGAAGATTAATTTACAAATCGCTTGCCTTTGCTAAAAATGAACTTGACGATCTTTCATCTAAACCTTTAAATAATGCAAATGAAATCCTAGCCTGGTCTTACTCGACACTAATCTTATCAAATTGTTCCTTAAGGTATGCTAAATAAGTCAACATGGTGGCAAACAACGTTGAACGTAATCCGTGCCGTTGCAATAAATGCACAACCAGATCAAATTACATTAAACAATCGAAAAACATGGAAAATATTTATAATTTCAACACACGCACACACCACATTCACGCAAGGTAACACGTAAATTTTATATACACTATTTACAACGAATCCTGCCCTTATAAATCAGTTCATTATTTTTAGCATGGCTGCGTCAATAATATCCGGAGGATGAATTTGTGTCTGGAAATATTCTTACTCCAATAGTGGCTAGTGATCGAAATTCGTGGTATCACTTGAATGAAATACTCATTAAACAACAACGCAGATTCATCTAAATTTCTGAAATTAATCTGAAGATTCTAATAGAATTCCATAATCATCACCATCACATGGGTTACAAGTCGCAATGTAGCGTTCGTGAGCCTTAATCACATTATTATTACTCCCTATTCATGAAATATATTCAACATGTGCTCCACTTATAATAAATCACATTGTGTTCCCAAAGACACAGCCACAAGTCATTCACCAATAAATTCACCAATTAATAAATTATTCAATTAATATCCCGCAGGATTGCCGTATTCCAGGTGCATCATGAGCTCAGCACATTAAATCTCACATATAAGGAATCTAAGATAATTTATAGCTCACTACCGTTTAATTCCGTTCTTAACCCGATCTCTACTTAATTTTATTATTATTTAAGTGATTATTAGATCTATCAGTCCTCCTGAAATGTCGTGAAATTAGATGACTCGATCCTAAAGAATACAAGTGATCTGAAAATGACACTAAATTCGACCCTATCTCACAAGTTTTACACGTAACTCCAATCCAGATTATTTCCAATATCACAGGTAAACAAATGAGCTTTATCGCGCGGTCAGTGATTTTTAAATCTGTGTAAATCCTATGTATGAGAACTCACTCAAAGATATACTACACAGCTAATCTAATAGGTTCCAAATTTCTGTCACACACATGTAACTCGACTACCATGACACCTTAAGAAATGGAAAATGAAATAACTCAATCTACTACAAGAACTAATAGAGCTACGATTTAGAAAAGAAAGATCCTCTAGCTTTACAAAGATGAGCAAGAAAATAAACAGTTTAATGGTACTCAAGTTTAGCTGAGGTTCGATTCCAGGTTGAAGTCAGTCATTCCGGCATTTTCCCGGTTAGTCACCCTCTCCACCCAGATGCGCCTCACATATTGAGAAGGTCATGGAGACACGGCAGTAGACGTCCCACGATGGAATTAAGATGCACATTGTAGAGGAAGAATCCTTCTTGATGTACACAGCGATTCACTGGGATGAATTCCGTCACGCTCCAGAAGTGTAGGCTGCAACTAATACAATAGATATTAAAATGTGTACACACATGCTGGAGTACTTAATGTTCTCATGGAGAAATAAACTCAACTTGGTTCACTAATGTTGAGATTCACTCCATACGATTTGATAATAAAATTGCACTAATTTTAGCAGAGCGGATGTCTGCTTGCACGGCAAAATTTTCTTCCCACGTGGTTCCGATGAAAAGTAGCATTGACCAGAGCAGCAATAGACTAGACAAATCAGAGCAGAGAGTGATTTACTGCAAACATTACATTATATAGTCTTCGCTCGGGAGCCGTGAACTTTTAGAGACGATCATTGGTTCACGGGGTCTCTTGTAATTGGCTGTGACTGTTTCTAGAAATTTGCTCGCAGCACAGGTTGTCGCTGCGTGGCTCGCTGGAAACACTGGCTTGTCACGTGATCTACCCTGCACTCAGTCGAATATGGATCATTACATCGTCCTTCTAAACGACAGAAAAAACCAGTTTGGTGCTCGCCCACAGCTTTCCAAATGATGAATACAGCTCCCGGTGAACAATAAAACATTAAATATTGACTTGTCGTAAATAATGTAAAGATAGCCAGGTTTGAAGGGGACAATACAGTCGGTGTGATCCCCTTAGTGTTACTCTCAAACAATAGTATGATAGCTAATAAAGCCGTGGTTGCCGCTTCCCAACTTCCAATCGATTTGCATGTAGTCTCTAGCCTGTGGGCTCTTTCGTGGACCTTCACCTGTAAATATTAACCACAAAGGTTCCTCACAGTTCCTCCCGTGTGACGGTCCTTACTCACTGTAAGTTCTATTAGTTATCGCACCTTAATAAGGTCCTTGTGCGATTCCCTGAGCCTTATCCCTAACAGAGAATGTCTTTATATACCGGAGCTTCCTCGACCAATTTAGGGATCCTCTCCACGTAGAAAACTCTAATGCTCAGTAAATGTGATTTCCCGGCTGACCGTCCCTGAGTAACTATTACTTGCTGCCGTGCTCTTAACTTTAATTCCGTACTTGGAATTATTCACGGCGTGGTCAGATTGCTGCCCTGCCGAGGTTCCGTCCCAACTTTGCTTCTGGCTGCCCACACTTCTCCAAAAACTCACCGTCGCCCGACTGCCAAGACTGCTTCACTCTTTTATTGTGTTCTTCCTTAAGTCATTTCCTGGTTTCGCTGTTACCAACCCCTGAAGACTTTGAACCCTGCGTATGTCTGATTTGTCGTGATCCTATTGGTTAGCGGTATCCCTTCCCTGAGGAAATTCCGAATCTTCTCAATTGTTCCAGAAGGACGAACATCGGAAATTTCTCTTGGTTTACGTGTGTTTCTGAACATCTCATTCTCTGCCCCTTGACCTGGTAAATATCGCGATAAGGGGACCACTCATCCTGTGTGCTTGTAAAACATTTTGACACACCTGTAAGGCTCCTACCGATCTGTACTACGTCCTCTTAATAATGTCTAACAACTTCAGTTTCATATAATTATAAATGTGATTATTTTTTTACTTTGACATTTTAGGAAAATTAATCCTTCTCCTTTATGCTGTGGTTTTCTATTATACCCTGATATAGTGGGGTCGCAGTTCGAACTGAAATTGCACCGCTCGCTCAAAAGTATGGATTGCGGGTGGTGCCGTATCAGCGATATGACAGGCTGAACATTGTTTATGCATTGAAAGACCGTGTGCAACTTGCATCGTTTAGGTAGACGTCTAAAGCTTAAAACTAGTTATCGTTTCTGCAATCGGCCCTGCATGTTTCATCTGAGGGTTGTTGCATTACATTGTGTTTTGTGTTGTATGTTTTGGTTAATGCATATTACACGAATTTTCCCTGATATTTTTTTGCTAGTGGCTTTACGCCGCACCGGCACAGATAGGTCTTATGGCAACGATGGGATAGGAAAGGCCTAGGAGTTGGAAGGAAGCGGCCATGGCCTTAATAAGGTGCAGCCCCAGCATTTGCCTGGTGTGAAAATGGGAAACCAATCTCGTTTCGGTAGGTCTAGCCCTGTAAAAGAATAAGCTGAAATATGTGAGGCACTCGTATATCTCAATTTCAACAATAGTAAGGCCACAAGTACATCATAATCAGTACAAGGTTAGTGAAACTAGGCTCATTTGTTTCTATGCATGCGCTAGTGCATTAGAAAGCTCAAAAAGTGGCCGGGCACATGGTTGTGTAGTGTTTTGAGTATCCAGTGAGCAATATGTTAAAAATATTCGTAACAGTTAAAAACAGCAGAGGAGAGAGGGCACTTCCTTCCACTCCTGAGTTCACTCAATCAGTAAGGTTACCCAAACAAATTCTGATGCTCCTTATGGGACAGTTTGATAGTTTGTTCCATGTTTATCTGAGGAACAGACTCTATGATAGATGGGTTCTAGCAGCATTTCATCAGCTGAGGGTTCAGTGACCTTCTGCAAGAGCTCCTCTATTTGAAGTTGCTACTCCCTTGTACCACATTTGGGTTATCAGCCACCCAACACTCGGGAAGTTTGTACGGAGGGGTGACAACCTTTCAGGGCATCCTCCTTTTCCAGTATTGCTTTTGTACCCGATGCATTTACTGGACGTATTACAAAATGGCGCCTACGGAAGGTAGAGGCCAGCCAAGGCAAAGAAATGTGTAGTAGGATATCGGTACTTATATATGTCAGAAGGCCATGACTAACTTAAACCTACCACTATGAAGGCAGTGTACAATGGTGTAGAATCGATAGAATTGTTTTAAAAAAATAAGAAGGGTCAATCGGATTATTATAAAAACTGACTTAAAAAATTGACCTCGTAAGGATAAGACTTCCTGAACATCGCTCTAAAAAAATAAGCAAGATTTGCAGTATCTAACGTGAATTTTACGCTCAGAGGTCGGTAATATTGAAGAAAACGAAGAGATAAATGTTGAAATACAGTAAAGAAGAAATAAAATCCAGAAATTTCGAAAAGGTCGTCAAAATACTTAGACGCAAAATCGTTCGGAAACAAGAAGTTGATTGAGTCGCGAGAGCTTGAAATTGAGCTATAATAAGTGGAAATAATAGCAACGATAGCTTAAATAAAGAGGCAATCATTATAAAAATATATATATATATATATACTTCGCAGAACCAGGATGAATTCACATTTTCCAGTATCGATGGATATTGTCTACTGTGTTCCTGAACAGATAATGGCTTGCTAAGTCGGCATAGACCAACCTGGAGGGAGATGTCATCCTGGCAGTTGAAACCACCCGACCCGTGTGGAGGAGGTCACTCTACCCGAGAGACCCGTGATGGAGAACCTGCCCAGTTCTCAATCCAAGGCCTGTGACCAGACCGAAGAGCAACTAAGGCCCGAGATATTGAATGGCGAGCTAAGTAATAGTATTAAGTAGTATAATTTCTTATGTAGAGTATTACCAGTATATGCAATAGATCTGAATAGCCTAAACGTGAGATAATTAAGTGTGCAGTGAATACAAGAAAGTGCAGTGTGAAATATTTAAGACGTTATCTCGTGACAGATTGGTAACGTATTTACTATATCATCTTATCCAAGGAAGTAAGAATACGATTTAAAAGTGTGACGTAGTGTAACATATGTTTCATAGAATCCCGGTTAGTTAGAAAGATCCATGAATGATGTAATACCAGTCAAACCCAGTTTACGTCACAGAGGGACGCATGTTTGAATTGGTTAAGTTAAATTACCATACTCTTTGCTGTGTTATTATATTGAAAAAAAAATAGATACTGAATTTGGGGTTATATGTTAAATTGTATGACAAAATGCGTTTTGAGGAACGAATTCTGCGCTATTGGAGTGATACGTATCGTTGTGATTAATTAATATTGGAGGTTAAACGCGATAATTATAGATGTTAAATGAATTAAATATGGGTTGAAACGAAGGTTAGTAATGAAATAATGAAGTATATATGATACTCTAAATGTATTATTGCGCAGATTAACTGGAAGCAAAACGTGTGTGTATATATAATGTACGATATAGGAGCACAAGTAAAGCGACAACGGAATATAAGTATGCCCCAGGGAGGAACTATAGCAAGGTATGGACTATAAAATTATGCATATTTTAATGAAGTGTGAAAGTGGTTTGACTATTATAACAACCGGTGATTGGTATATGAATGCATGACTGTGTCGTATTCTGAATGAATGTTAATGGCGTGGAAGATCAAACTAGGATGTAACTAGTATGGTAATGTAGTGTAGAAATATCTTAATGTAGGCACTTGCACATCCCTATATGAAAAATGCTTATTGGCTACGTGCATATTGAACTGGAATACGTTACATAAGAAATTATATAGCTAGAGTAGGGAAATTATTTGATATTTACGTAGGATATCATCGATGCTTTGTTAATCTGAAATATTATTAGAGCGAATATTTAGCTAGGAGCCATACTTAAGTGGCAATTGGACCGAGAAGCTTAGTGCGTCATTCAATATTTCATTTTCTTCACTGTAGTCTGCACCAACGAACTCAGATAATTTTCAATGTAACTTAGGTCACTGATATTAGTATTCAGAACACTTTTATGCATATTCAGTTCATTTCCACGATAATTTGAACAATGTAATGATTGTATTTTTGATGAGGGTGTATAATTAACACCGTGAGTGATGGAATAATTTACTGATATACCGAATTTTGACCGTGATCAGAAGACTGATATACTGTATACTTAAATGACCAGATGTAAATTTTAATAGGAAGATGAAACAAAGCAACAATTCATTTCAGGAATACGCGACCCAGAATGTTAAGATATGAAAACTTAGTTTAGGAATAAGCCAGCGCTGACTTAGAATATTTGATTTAGGAATTAGAATATTTATTTATTAGGTTGACAATTGGAAGATCATGAGCAATATTTGACATTAACCATTTCTTTCGCAAGTCTTGATAATTTAATAAATGTGTTTCTTGGTTGATTTTTTTTATAGAATGGAATGAGTTTTCATTTGTAATGGTAGTCTGTAGTTATACTTAGTGAGTAAGGTTCTCGTTATGCAGATGTGTTTGTCGAAAGGTTGATTGAAGTTTGCGTACGCGAAATCCACTACTGAGCGTTGAATTACGTAATGCTGGACCGCATATGGTGTCATTATTTTCTCTTTGAACGCACGTTAAACCAAAACATAGAAAAATTAACCATTTTTCTGGAGGCATGAATATCCTGAGATATGTAACTGACTAGTTGGGAAAAATACTGTGGTCACCCTGTCCCGTAGGGTGCACTTTTGTTGTCAAGATCATTCAAATATTACAAGAAAGGAGATTGCCATTTCGTCAAATTACGAAGCCAAAAACTCAGTTGGCTAAAACATCAACATTTCCGTCACAGTTATGGATAAGAAACAAACTTAAATTCACATATAGGCTATAAAGAAACAAGAAATCAACAAACAAATTTTATGCATCCATTTAAACTTAAGCAACTTTTGGCATCCCTACGCTAATTTTTTTTACATAATGACGTTTTTAAGAAAAACAGTCAAAAAGCAAAAGATTGAAAAAAATCAGTAATAATAATAGTATGGCTTTACATCCCACTATCTACTCTTTTACGATTTTTGGAGACGCCGAGGTGCTCGAATATAGTCCCGTAGGAGTTCTTTTACCTGCTAGTAAATCTACTGACATGAGACTGACGTATTTGAGCCCTTTCAAATACCACCGGACTGAGCCAGAATCAAACCTGCCAAGTTGGGATCAGAAGGCTAGCGCCTCAACCGCCTAACCACTCAGTCCAGCAAAAAAAAAAAAAAAAAAAAAAAGGTGACTTAAGTAATAAACATACCAAACCAGAAAACAATAATCATGACTGACAACTTTCACCCTAGAACAATTAAGAGATCAAATACAACTGTCTTAAATAAGGAAATTAATCTTCTAGAAAAAGGTTTCAAGTTCCTCTGCTATGAACGTCATACCAAAAACGACTAATCCTTGACATAGAAATTGTTTGTGAAAACATTCTATACCACAAAGAGAGATAATAAAATGTAGCCACCAACGAAGCCCTAAAAATAATTAGACATGAAAATTCAGTTAATCAGTTGAATTATGCAACTCTTCGACATTGAAAACAGTTAAGGTTAAATAAAATGTGAACCTAATAGTCACACACAGATAAAGGGAACACAACTGTCGTAGGCTAATGGAAGAAGATGAGTTCATAGATAAAACAAAAGAATTCATCAGCAACAATGGAATTTAAGAGTTACAGTGTGTCCCAACAAATAAATTCAAAACGAGATCAAACAAGTGATTAAGAAAACAGGCCTTATTCTCACAATACAAGAAAAGGAAAGTTGCCATTAATGCTTTCACGGCGTGTACTTATAGACATGATACTATATAGGCTTTTGGGCTTATGCCGTGTCAAGAAAATAAGGTCTCTGCGAAAAGTTAAGAATTTCTCCTTATTTTCTTGAAACGGCATAAGCCCAAAAGCCTATACAGTATCACGTCTATAAGAAAAAGAAAGACTTGCATTCAAACCTGGCAGAGGTTGTCAGATTTTTGAAGGGCTGAAAAAAGTTCATTTGACTCTCCATGTCGTACGATATCGGCATGTAAAAGATCTCTGGTAACACATTTGGTGTTTACCAGACAAAATTCTTAAAAACTCAACCGTAGATGCCCAAGAGAGATTTTCACTTTACAATGGCGAAAAATGAGAGTATCCTCCTATTCAATACATCATATATTCCGTCATTAGACGAAGCAAACAAATTCAAACATGTTTCGGCTCGCTTGAGCATTCTTCAGTGAAAAAAATTAGGGGGGTTGGAATAATTTACATAGTATAAGTTGAAAAAATGCTAAAAAACAAAATGAAAGAGCAAATGACAAAACAAACAAGAGAGAGCCTAGACGGAAACAAAATTAGCAGAAATATACAATATTTACATCAATATGCAGAGCAAAAAACAACTTATTGCGACAAAATTCAGTGAAAGCAGGTGTTAATTTAAAATAATAATTGAAACTAAAAACTGCATTAACCTAAGAAACAAGGGAATGAGAAAACAAATGATGCAGATGGAAATGAATAATAGTAGCACATGGTGAGGTTGTGGACCTCATAGTTTACAAATTATTGGTTTAGTAAAAATGACAAAACAGTTTGAAATTGCTGTCAAAATCATCCTAGTAGAAACCCATCACATCAAATTGGTCAGGAGGAGAGCGGGAGCAAACATTTTTGAGAAACCAAGCCTGATATAACCTGCAGGCGAAAAGCCTGTGACAAGGAGAAAAAACACCAATGAAATTTAAGGCTTTAGAAATAGCAGCATTCTCAATATCTTCTCAATCTAGCGGTCCCTTTCTTCATTATTGTTTCATAATGTTGGCTGGTGTCTTGCCTTATTATAAAGGGGTCGGAAGGGCCGCGTATAAAAATTGAGAAGCTGTGTTAGGTAGAAGACAGATGCATAGTAAACTGTAAGTAATCTAGTGGAAACCATCAATGAAGTTCTAATCTGTAATGGAAAAAATGAGGTTGTATGAGAAACATGGGTTGATAAGTAAAAAGTGTGGAATGGTTGTGAAGAAAACTTAAACTTACGGTTTGCAGTTTACTATGCATCTGTCTTCTACCTAACACAGCTTCTCAATTTTTATACGCGGCCCTTCCGACCCCTTTATAATAAGGCAAGACACCAGCCAACATTATGAAACAATAATGAAGAAAGGGACCGCTAGATTGAGAAGATATTAAGAATGCTGCTATTTCTAAAGCCTTAAATTTCATTGGTGTTTTTTTCTCCTTGTCACAGGCTTTTCGCCTGCAGGTTATATCAGGCTTGGTTTCTCAAAAATGTTTGCTCCCGCTCTCCTCCTGACCAATTTGATGTGATGGGTTTCTACTAGGATGATTTTGACAGCAATTTCAAACTGTTTTGCCATTTTTACTAAACCAATAATGTGTAAACTATGAGGTCCACAACCTCACCATGTGCTACTATTATTCATTTTCATCTGCATCATTTGTTTTCTCATTCCCTTGTTTCTTAGGTTAACGCAGTTTTTAGTTTCAATTATTATTTTAAATTAACACCTGTTTTCACTGAATTTTGTCGCAATAAGTTGTTTTTTGCTCTGCATATTGATGTAAATATTGTATATATTTGCTAATTTTGTTTCCGTCTAGGCTCTCTTTTGTTTGTTTTTTCATTTGCTCTTTCATTATGTTTTTAGCATTTTTTTCAACTTATATTATGTAAATTATTCCAACCCCCCTAATTTTTTCACTGAAGATGGCTCAAGCAAACCGAAACATGTTTGAATTTGTTTGCTCCGTCTAATGACGGAATATATGATGTATTGAATAGGAGGATACTCTCATTTTTCGCCATTGTAAAGTGAAAACCGTCAATACGGAATGATTCTAATATCTTGTAACAAGAGAGATTTGGTTTACTCTGCCATCTAATAGGTGTAGAGTAAAATAGAATGTTGACATTGACAAGCAAGCAGCCAGATGGTGTCAAATTAAAATGCTTACACATACATGAGGCTATATGATTATTATTCTTGTTATTACCGTCAAAATTTCAAACTCCACACACTAAAGAGCCCTCTCCACAATACACAACACCTCGTCCCATCAGACTGATAGTAAATTTCAAAGATGCGCTTAGTTATAATGTACGAAACTACTCAACCAAATGTTAAAAGAAAAACTCTCACTCAAAGAAGACAGATTGAAAAAACAGAACAAATCAAAGAACTACATAAGCTAAAAATAATAACAGAGCTAATGTACCATTAGAAGAATCAATTAGAATGATAGAAAACCATCTAAACTTACTTCAAGAAACAAAATACATAATTATTGTTCTTTGAACAACCTAAACCACTACAGTTTTACATTCAGCAACAAAATCTCTTGTCAAAAGGAAGGGTTAACCATGGGCTGACCATTATCAGGTATAATAGGGAACATTTTCCTAAATAACTTTGAAAACAATTTCTTAACCAACTAGCATTCTAAAGAAATCTTACTCTGGAGCAGATATGTAGATGATGTAATATGCTTATATATGATGACGACATTGCAAATGCACAATAGTTGTTAAACACACTGAATTCTTTACACAAGTCAGATACGTAATGGAACCAGAAACTTACAAAAAGATTTAACTTTTTAGACATCACAATCAGTATGAATGACAACCTGTCATACATAATATACAGAAAACCCACTCAGACTTCACATTCGATAAACAACGAATCCAACCATGAAGTTCAGTTTTCTGCGAGTTTCACTATATTAGTCAGTATCACTTTTGTTAGTTCATCTGTTGAGTGCATGGAATGCTGTCTATTATAAGAGAATGTATTATTGTATATTTGCACTGATGATCTGACCAAATTATGCTTTTGTCTCTACTGAGTGTTCTTTGAAGCTGATTGATAGAAGGCATTTAGTGAACATATGTTTGCTCTGCTAAAAGTGCATAAATGTAGCCTAATGTAATGCAGTTATTGTTGTATGGCTTTTTGAAAAGTCCATTTTATTTCTAACATCTCAGTAAAGCCCAGCTAAATTTGCCTCCCATTAGAAAACAGGGTTGAGTCCAGTGCAGTACAGGGGATGGTCAGCTTCCATAGTGGAACCTGGAGAATGGCAAATAGTGCACTCTTTTGACAGATTTTGATATCAGCTGGATGCACTGTAATACAGTCCTGTTCAGTAAGTAGCCAGCAAGTCTCCACACTCCTCCCTTCGGCACTCATTGTTTTCCAGAGTTCTTGAATACTTGCCCATTTTTCTCTCTTTTGTCTTTTCTATTGCTTCTTTCGTGCTCTCTATACTTGGATTTATTGAGATATATCAAGCTTTACAAAGGTGAAAATGAGAGTATCCTCCTAATTCAATACAATAAATATTCCGTCATTAGACAGAGTAAACAAATTCAAACATGTTTCGGCTCGTTTGAGCCATCTTCAGTGAAAAATGAGGGGAGTCACTTTCAACAATAGTAACATTTACCAAATTTCTAATATTTTTAAGAAACACAACTTCAAAATAGCTTATAGAACCTCCAACACCAACTCCAAACTCATTTTCAATCCACACACTGTCAACAATAACTATAACAATATATCAAGCTTTTCACTGAGTACTCATCCAGTCAGTGTACATGACTTTAGTACTTTCCTTGACTAGCTAGTTTGCATTGTCATTACCATTAACATCTACAAGGACTGGGATGCATTGAGGCATTGTAAAGCATTGTAGTTTGCTGGAGAGATTTCTGGTATTTTAGAAATTCTTTAATATTCAGAAGTCATGATATTGGTGAATATGTTGGAAAATTCTATCTAGGTGGGTGCCTGGTAGTCTACCAGATGTACATCCTTTGGGAAAACATTGAGTCAATATATTTAGCTGTTGCAGATCCAGGTGAATTGTTTCTATTTTCTTTCAGAATTTGTTTTTTGTCTGCTTACTGATGCATATTTGGAACAGAGATGACAGTAAACCCCTACCAGTTTGCCAGCACTGTTTTTGGATCCATTTGTGTTGTTTGATTCTGTATTTGGTTATTTCCATTTCAGATACTCAGAAAACAGCAAGAGGTTTTCTTTCGTTGAAAGCATACCGTTTAACACCTCAGGCTATTGCTATGTACAAGGAAAGTGAATTTACTCCAGAGAATTTACGTAATTTGAAGATTGGTTATGAGAGTTTATTCATAGAAGTGCCTATTGTAATCAAGAACTCTCATCTTACAAATATTATGCTGTCAGAACTTAGTGAAATGATACCTGAAGAAGAAGGATCAAAGTTCTTGGACTTGGGAACAGCGTAAGTTCTTAAATTTAATATTCTGAAACTACGACTGCATATGCCATTAAATGTTCCTACAGATTCCTTTTTTAGGTAAGTGGTTACAAGCCAGTGAGATTTTTGATGTGCCTTCTCCAAATTTTTCAGTTTCATAAAGACTAGTATAGAGTATCTCCTGCATTTGAGTAGAAGTTTGCATTTGGTCTGCAGTATTTTTTCAAGTTTGTTGCTGTTAAAATATGTATGTCATTTGTAGTAGTGTAAAATGAACAAAGAGTGGCAAACTTTTACAACATTTTTGATGAAGAATGGTGGAAAGACAAGTAGGTATGGAGATCAATGACCCACGACCCAGTCCAAGATCAAATTGGACATTGGGAATGATGATGAAAAATTGAATAGAGAGAAAGATAGACATTAAATGAAGTACAGTAAAAGCATTAATTCCAAGTTGGGCTATTTTGGATAATTCAAATAAAATTTAACTCTGCTGTAATTCCTACTTAAATTAATTTTGTATTCAGATTAAATCTTCTGTACAGTCACTTACCCTGTGAGCTAGCTGTGAAACTCAGCTTGCTGAATTAACTTTGTGATTTATCCTGTGCTCTCTTTCTAGATTACTGAACAGTTTTAATATGCCCTAGATTTCAGTTGCGTGTCTAGCACACCAATTGTTTCTCAGTATGCTTTTCTCTGTAAAATATCAGCAATAACAATTTCATATATCCTCGAGAAGGCATTCTCAATATAACATGGTCCTACTCTAAATCTACCAATTAATATTTTTCTGATAGGCATATTACAATATTGTTTACAGTGTATTGCAAATGAGTAATTTGCTATTATTATAGTGAATTAAGACTATGGCAAATTTTATCTCTTAGGCAACAATGAGTTCAAAATAAAATTCTTCCTGTAATCTTTTCATGGAATTGAACAATTTTCATCATTTGCAACTCCAGTTTCCTGGGTGTGGTGGGAATTCAACCATATTCTGATATATAAACAAAGACATGATTAATTGTAATAATGAACTAGGCCTAGTTGGTTGGTGAAATATGCTTAGAAAATTATGAAATGAACAGTGCAGGTAGATATTGGCAAAATCAAAAGAAAATTATGGAGCAAAACTAGTAAACATAAACATAAGAAAATATTACATTGTAGTTTTTAAAGTGGGTATCAGAGTTGTTATACTGTGGATGTTGAACCTGTTGGAACTTTGCATGATTTCCTAGCTCAGCTGAGTACTTCCTAATGGGTGATGTAGTCTACTTGTGGGATCCTGGACATTCAGCAATACACATTTCCAGTGCCTGCAATTGTTTTATTGACAAGGCCTTTAAGTGCCAACCGTTCGACACCGTAAGGTGGTACCTGTGGTAAAATATAACACTCCATAATATGACAATGGATTTAGAGCTGGAAGTCACATTTGTGCAGGGTATGTTTTAGTTGAGTAGCTTTATGTTATTAGCAGTTAGGCAAAGCATAGCTGATCTCATGTGTATCTCTTTGCACTCGTGTATAATGAGGTTTCAGAATTTTACCTGCTTGGCTGCAATATAATCAAGCAGTGTTCAGTGTATTTTACAAACGTGCACTATTAAACATGCTTAAATTGCTTGATTCATTCTGTACTGTTAATATTAGTAGAGTACTCTGTTTTTCAGTTTCATATTACTTTGAGAAAGCATTGTCGGTATAATAGTGGTCTCAGTGTTGTCATCGAACATCAAATATTTTTTCTATTCTAAATCTATTTAGTTTCTTCTAATAGCCATATAACAGTATAGTTTACAGTGTACTACATATGAGCAATTCTCTGTTACAACATGTGACCGCCAACTCAAAACCCGTTGACGTTTGTGCATGATAAGTTTTAGTTTGAATAGCTTTATGCTATTAGCAGACTTATTTCCTTTTGATTTTGTCGATACGTACTCATTGGTTCATTTCATAATTTTCTAAGCATGTCCCACAAATAAACAAGGTATACTTTTATTATTATTATTATAATTTTTTTTTTTGTGTCTTTGTTTTGAAAGTTTATATATCAGTAGACTTGCCAACCATTACAGACTTTCTGTAATTTGTACAGATTTCATATTACGGTATTACAGTTAAGGGCATATTTATTACGGAAAAGTAATATTTTTTAAATTTTCGCATAAAAAATTACAAATGTTTAATCCTAAATGAAGTGCCAGGTGACTTTGTAACATCACGATGCGCATTCCCATCATGCCTCGCTCTGGTCATTTTTGTTTTTACCTTTTGCGGCTTCGCATTGTGGCGCAATATTCATTCATACATGGTTCTTGTCCCGGCTTTCTTATTCCAATTGTTTTGTGGTTAAGGACCGTTAAAGTGCTGCAGAAATGAAGAGGGCCTATGATTCCAACAACATGACAGGAAATAAAAATACTGTGCTCCAGAAGTATTGCGATAAATATGCAGAAGAATGGCCATCCTAGTGTTAACCATGTGTTCTGTAGCGTGTGTTGTGATTTTTCTGTGTCCCATGGGGATAGAGATGATTGTAGAAGGCATATTGAATCTGTGAAACACAAATCATATGGGAAAAATAAGGCTAATAAACCAATAACAAATTTCTTTGTCAGTAGTGGGAAAAATAGTGTTGCAAATGCAGAGTTCCTATTTACATATTTTCTTGTAGAACATAACACTGGCCTGCAAATTTAAACTTTCTGATCATTGCATAATCTTCAAATAGTGATTTCTCATATTATTTGAGGAATGCTGAATCTGGATGTATAGTCAGATTTTCTCCATCACATCGGGTTTCTTTGCAAATTCAAAATGACTGTAGAAGATTTTCACATAGATACAGGATGAATTTACTATATTATCACATGTTATGAATGCTTTTTTCTTGTTATATTTACTCATCTGAACACTCCTGTATTACACTGTTGTATATATGCAAGCAGGCTTGAGGAAAAACACTAATTAAAAGCATCTATGAACACCACATTGCACTTACTGTTTTATTGGTAACATGTTCTAGAATGACAATCTACGGTTTCAATATTATGATATCTTGATTTATTCTAAGAAACTTCTTTGCACTGCTTTTCGCTTGTGAGCTGTAGTTGGATTTTTCTCTTCAGTAACCAGCGTTAATCTGCCACCATATTCTTGCTCCATTTCTCTTAGATCCTTGCAAACCTTTCTCCTTGCTCCTCGCTAGGATTGATGTTGCTTGGAGTAAAGTTGCAAATTTGAAGAACGAAAGTGGTCAAATGAAGTATATTGCTCTCGGTAAGGTTGTGTATGTTTTATCTGTGCCACATAATAATGCACAGATAGAAGGAATCTTCAGCACTGTAAGAAAAAATCGAACTGAACATAGGTACTAAGTACAAATACATTGTCATCGCTCCTTGTTGAGAAACTAAAGATGGCATCTGATGGTGCTGTATGTTCGAAGAAAAGATTCAGTGTGAAACAGTTACAAGAGGTGGCGTGCTACAACACCATATTTACTCCAGAATAACTAAGGCGGTATTTAAATAAGTACATTTGTTTTAGGTCCGTTTAGGTGTCCGTGTTGATGCTTCCCTTTACTCTGTGATTATCCTGATTACTGTTTCCATTCCAAAGAATGGCAGCTCTGTATATTAGAATACGCTTAAATTCCATGAAAAGATTGCAAGAAGAATTTATTTTGAATTCATTGTTACCTAACTACAAGATGCATCCAGACTAATTGGTGAACTTCAACTGATACTGTACACAATGCATGCTGTCACTTTTTGTTAGAAAAATATTATTTCAATCAAGAACCATGCCTCAGTATTTCACTGTCAGAAATTGAAAGATTGTTTTTAAAAAATTGTTTTGTTGCTGATCGTATTTATAGTATGCTGTTATTAAATGTTGTTCAGGTCTGTGTTGGAAAATCAACTGCGATGTCTCATGGATCGAGTTGACGAGCTAAATCAAGAAGCTATCAAGTTCAATAGATATCAACAACAAGTCTTGCGACAACAACAAGATAAGCATCGGTTTCTTCAGAAAAGGGTATGTGACTCGTAACAGTTCCTAATCATGCAGTCGCAACTTTGGTATAGAAAATTCTTGATTGCTTGTCATACCAGACTAATTCTATAATACAGATGTTCCTTTCTTGTTCTACCTGTTGTTTTGTACTTGTGAAAAATGCCTGGTTGTAGTGCATGTAATTCCATGAATATCATGCTAATACAGTTTGTGACTCAACTGTGTTCATTGCGAACAAAACTAAGTGCATGACAATTTATTCGATTAGAGCAGTGGTTCTCAAGTTCAGTTTGGGCAAGATCGAAGCTCTGACAATTTATTTGATTAGAACAGTGGTTCTCTAGTTCAGTATGGGCAAGATTCTGTTATAAAATCTAATTGTAACAAAAGTGAGATCAAATTACTTCTAGGTGTTGTGAAAACAGTGTAAAGCGATACAGCAGGGACAAGAAATGTAACGCACTTCTATACCTTAACCCTCTTGGAGCCAGGAGCCATTCTGGCCGGCCGGTCACCATCAGCTTGAAGAGGCCAGAGCTCCGCCTCCACTCTACTACTGTAAAGTGCCAGGCCGTTTTTAGTAGAAATACATGTATTTTAAAATTTGCGTATATTTACCGGTGTATGGCAGACACCGGCAGGAAATTTTCTACATGCTGACTACATAGAATAAACGACTGATTTACAGTGATATAAATACTCAAAAACGTTTATTGTGATATTATAGTTGTCTATAACGTTCATTTGTAGGAAGAGAGTAACATTTTTGCACTTTCTCTCTCAGCATCGACCTTGAAAAGATCATTTATGATATAAAAGTATATACATAATGATATACAGTGAAACTCGGTTAAGAAGTTTCCGCCTAAGAAGTGTGATATTTTTGATCCCCTGATCAGTTGCATTAAGATATATGTATATTTTTCCCGTTTAAAATGTTCTGTTGTAAATATATTTCCTGGTTAAACAGTTCAGATTTTAGAGCCCCTTGAGATAGAAAACGTCCGCTCAAAGCAGCCCATGGTTAGAACCCTCCCATCTCCGCGCAAGTTGCACCCTATGTTAGACCATTCGCACGCTCGCGGTGTGTCTCTGGTGTCGCGGAACCTGTGCGGGCTTGCCAAGGCCACATACGACGTCGCGCTATGACAACACGGACACCAGATGCTCACTATCGCCTTGTGGAATCGAATTGAACCCATCAGTCGAAATTTCCACTCCACCGTTCCATCTAGCGGAATAGAACTGAGCGGGATTCTACGTGGGAAACGTAAAGCACGCAATGGATGGTTTGATAAAACGTTAATGCAGTAATTTGCGGGCCGCGACAGGGTGAAGTCATTAATCGAGGTGGCCTAAAAATTAATTAAAAACCGTAAAGTGTATTTGTCCACAACATTACTGTTAATCTACCACAAAATTGAATATTCTAACATGTTTGACTTTTCATTCCCTTGCTTATTTCCTTCCAGGCATTCTCTCTTACATTGTTGTTGCAATAATACTTATGGGTCTTGCTGTAGAGGAAATTACGTTTTTGAACTAAACTGATAACATTTCCCCGTGTCCATTATTAGTGAGGTAAACAAAAATGACTTCCCGACTCTATGCAAGAAACAGCCGACTTGCCAGCAGCCAGCTAATACACATGCCGCCTAACAGCCGGCCGAAAGATCCCGATCGTTTACGAAGTTGAATGAATGTTGATAGCCAACTGGGGGTTGGTGGGAGGCACACAGAGGCATTGCACTACCACGTGTTGGCATAAATTGGAAAGTTATTTTTAATTTTACCTTTATACGAATTAAACATTGTATTGTCACTCGTAATTATTACATCGCATTATTAGAACGTAGCAGAAGGATGAGGAGACACGAAATAAAATTCTCGCAGGGAAAGAAACTGTTTATGTTTAGATGTACTAGCGTTGCTACTGCGCCTTTATCACTCCCACGTAATACCCAAGATACTTTTCCATGCACTCATTTCTGCAACTTCGAACCTGTGTTTCGTTTCTTCATTACTATAGCATGAAGAGGATTGAAGCGGGAAAATAAACTCAATATTGGCTTGGCCATGCTCTACTTGTGAAACAGCCAGAAACTACGCCCGTTGCCATGACAACCAGTAGGAATGCAGGGGCAATTTAGGCCTAGGTTCTAAGAATCTCTAAGAATAAGTTGCCAACTTTCCCATTTGCTGTCGTTATCCTTGAAGCAGGTGTCGGGGGTGTGAGGAAGATAGAAACCACATGGTAACAAACTGTAGTACACGTCTTGTCTTTGCGTCTTGTAAGCCTAAGCTACGGATTGCCAAGCATAGTGTAGCGTCGTAATTAGTATGAATAGGAGTCGGTGAAGTTAGTTGTACTTGTAATATCAACTTACAAACGTTTTAAGTGAAAATGAGCGGAACTCAGAGGAAAGAGATCAAGCGAAAGGCACTAACAATAAGACAAAGTGGAGATTATCAGGAAAGTGGACTCGTCTACACTGGGGATGCTGCTGTCTACTTTCAACGGCATTATAGCGAAGAAAGAAGAGATCTTTGCTTCTGCAGGGAATACTTCAGCAAATTGTAAGGAAGTTTAATCTGGAAAGTACGATGAAATAGAACAAGCTCTGCTAATATGGTTTAAACAGCAGCAAAGTTTAAACATACCTTCCAGTGGGACTATTGTGCAGGAGAAAGCCGCATGCAAATTAAGGGTACCTTTTACCGCGTCGAACGGGTGGCTGGACCGCTTTAAAAATCGAGCCAGCATCGTTTACAAAACAATTTGTGGCGAAGCAGAGAGTGTAAGTGCGGAGGAAAGGGAAGCGTGGAAGGAAATTGTTCTGCCTGCTAAAATAAACAAACCTTGCAACGTTTTTATATAATATGTTCCCTTCTCTTATCAAATTTATTTATAATACGGTGTGTTCAATTTTACTTTATCTCTAAAAATATTGTCATGATAATCAAATTTTTATATTCTGGCTTTCGGTTAGCAGCTCTTATATATCGGCCTATTTCGGTATTGTTCACAAAACAAGGAAATCTGTTGGCTGTGTGTTTCACATGTATTTCAGAGTACAGAATTTTTTGAGCATTACCCCTTTTAAGAAGTTTCCTGCTTAAGAAGTTTTTTTTTTTTTTTTCAGTCCCTTGAAAAACTTCTTAACAGAGTTTCACTGTATAATGTATTTCTAAATATAATTCTATAAAATAACTACTTTGAATGAAAAAATGACATAAAAAATTAAAATTAAAACATATATCACTGGTAAAAACAAGACAGTTTTACTCACCGATATAATTCGCGTATATGTATCGAAGTAGGCCTATGGCAAATACTGGCAAGAAATTTTGTATGTGCAGGCTAAATTCTGAATTATTAAAAATAAATAAATAGTTGATATTATAGTTTTTGTTTTCAAGAAAGTCCTTTTCTCGTTTTCAGTTCCCGTATCTATTTCAAAAAAGATTTTACAATACAACAGAATATACGTAATTAAAAATCTATGGCGCAAAGCCCTAATGGGCTTTGGCCTACCAAGCGACCGCTTCTCAGAAGACCTGCAGTTTACGAGGTGACGCATGGTCAGTGAGACCAATCCTCTCGGTCATTATTCTTGGTTTTCTAGAACGGGGTCGCTCTCTCATCCTCGGATATCTCCTCAATCGGAATCACTTAGGGTCACTTAAGTTGAGTGGACCTCGAACCAACCTTGAGACCCAGGTAAAAATCCTTGACCTCACTGGGAATCGAACCCATGACCTCCAGGTGAGAGTCGGGCACGTTACACTTGACCCGCGGGGACCGGCATTTACATAATTTACAGGTTTAGGAAAGAGAAAGTTAAGAATAAATTGTAGTAGCCTAAAATATGGGTGAAAAATCAAACGGTTAGGGCATGTTTAGGTCCAGGAAGTTCCATGATGGAGATAGGAGGTTGAGGAATGTTGTGTTCGTTGGGAGGAATTTCCACAAAATGTTCTCCAGAGACATTATCATCTTCGTCATCACTAGTTTCATTTACCACCATATTCACAGTAGCTTTAATGCCATTAGAAACAAATAAACATATCTTCTTAAGCTGCGGTGATCCTGGGGGTGTTTCCGGTATAATTTCGTCGCTACCCTCTGAACTGAAGTCATTATCGCTATTCGATAAATCATCTGCCGTTAACTTCACATTGTTCCAACTACAGCATTAATTTATAGTCATCATACCCGCTGAAAAAATATTACGTGAACCACTTGCCATTTTGCTGTTACAAATCCACTCACTGCAAGCAGCGATGTCTTACTGACTGGTTAGCGGCATTTCTAAACACAGGAAACGACTCGTGTGAAAGCTAGAAGACCCTCTTAGAACTGCCAAAGCAAGGTCAGGCACACAATAACTTGTAGCCCCTTTACTATAGGTTGTCACCAAAGTGTGCATGTCACTGTAGGTAGCCACAAAATTATGTCTATCACGTAATTTTAAACCAGCCGATGTTATCGGCTCTGGCAACTTTCGACTGGATTTTTAAAGGCCGACCTGATCAGTTTTGGCAATTTAAAGGGCAGGTGCTGGCACTACCGCCTGGCTCCAAGAAGGTTAAACAAGAAATGTATGGTTGTTCTTGTATAAGACACTACAAGCTCGAGTTTTTAATTTACAACTCAGATGTTTTGTTGTAGGCTAAGGCACAAGCCAACAAATTAAAAAATATGTTCAAGATTTAAAAAAATGTATATGGCTCCTTCAAAAGAAAGTGACATTATTTTAATTTTTCTAGCAATATCACATAGACTCAGAAGTGAATTAGATTGTTTATCTTATTCATCTTTAAATGTTGTCCTTTCATAAAAGTGGCCTCTATTAATCGTATAAGTATGGTATAACTGTATGAGATTTCATGTTATTTATTGATATTTTCTTCTTGTTTTAGGCTCTTGAGAATGCTGCACGTGAAGCTAAAGATGAACCACCTTTACCTGATGATGATATTAACAAATTGTATAGACCTATTCCTGTACCACAACGTCTTAATCCAATGATTGTTTCTGGTCAGATCAGCACTTACAGCCAACATATAGCTCAGTTCTGCTCACAATCTCTGGCCAAGTTATACATCACGCAAGCCTTACAGAATGCTAAGGAGGGCAAATCAGTTCCATGAAGAGTTTTTGCACTGAGATGTATGTACTGTTACAGGAAGAACATCTACAGTGGATGTATGTGGATGGTGAACTGTTTTGAAAAACAATTTTCTGTATTATCATCATGAATATTGGATCTAGATTCTGTGATATGATTGCAGAAAAAATAAAATACTGTGTAATTCGCATGTGATTGTTTTGTTAATTGTGCACTGCACCTGAGTTTGATGATATCAATTGGAACTTTGTGATTTTTGATGGGAGTACTGCAGTAATACATCCACCCTATAAGGACTAGGTTCCAAACATGTGGCATTAGTCCCTTTATTGAATATTTTCTCTTTTTGTGAACTTTTTCTGTATTCCTGAACAATTTGCTATTGATCTACAATATGTGTAATCTTCACGTGTACAAGTAAGTGTGGGGTACATGAGGTAGAAAGTGGATAAGCGAAGGAAAGAGGAGGGGGCAGCAGCTGATGGGAATTGGATAAATAGTATACATAGCCATATTATGCCATATTATTCTCGAATAATGACAGTAAAAAGAGGAGTTGAGAGAGATCATGATGCAGTTACCATTAGTTATATTACAGTGCCATATCTAATATACCGTGTATTGTACGTGAATAGTCTGCGCACCCTAGTTTTAGGATGGGAAATTCTAAGAGAAATAAAAAGTAAAGTGCTTTAATGTGTGTTTTATTTACGAGGAAGAAAATGTTTTTTCTGTGGTTTCCCATTTTCAAACCAGGCAAATGCTGGGGCTGTATCCTAATTAAGGCGACACTCCGGAGATAAAAATATATTTTTACCTAATGCATGGATTTTCACAAAACTTTGTGGGAATGTCACCTGCATAAAAGTAGAGATATCACGAAAATTTCATTCATATACAATTAATAGTTTTTCCAAAAAAAAATAAATTGGAAATTTTTAATTCCGTTTTCTTTCATGAAATTTAACATGTTAATGTAAATTTGTAATTATGTAGATAATAGTCTCTTAAAAGCACTACATATTGATTTTTTTGCACATAATTTATATAAGGAGATACATCGTACTAAAGATCTTTCATTTTTTACATTCTAAAATTTTGGACTTAAAAATCTCTACTTCTTGAAAGAATTGTGCATTGCAATCAAAAATTCCATACGCAGGTTTCATAATATAGCGGTGATACATATATCATACAAATTTTGTTACAATTGGTTCAATGTTATGGGAGAAAAATGGGATTTAGGTTTAAAAATTACAATTGGCAGGAAAATTAAAGCAAAGTTCGAGTGATTTTTTTTCCTGATTCATTACCTAAAAGTTAACCACATGTTTTTCCTTCCCTTCCTGTCTTAGCAGCTTCTGTACGAATACTAGTAACTCTGGAAGCTTGTCTCTTCTCCTTCTCCAAAGAACGGAAAATGATTCATCTGCATTTTGTTTTTCACAATGTTTCCTGAGTCGAAGTTGTGGCGATTTTAGTTTGTCATGTCATGATTGTTGGCTAAAGATGCAGGACTTGCATGGCTTGAAGTTGATGCGACACTTTCCTGATGAGAACAATCTGATTCCGATAACATTTCATGACCTTTTGTCCCTGAATTCTTCAATGGAGACTCCTGTCCGGTAATAGCTGATCCCCTTCTCTTTCCTAACCAAAGTTCAGCAATTCGTCGCTTAGCTAAGGCTGATTTATGTTTGCAGATATTATTCCCTTGAATACAATCTATCAATTATTACAGCACACTGTCTTTCAATAACTACAGTATCTTGATATGCAACTACAAGGACGTTATTTGAGCATGTACTTCACAAAAGTAAACAGACTGGCTACCACCACAGAACCCCCAAAAAAGATTAAACATACAGGAATAACAAAATAGTTTTGGGCACTATTGTAGTACCATTAGGAATACCAATACAAGCATAAAATGTTGCTCAATGACAATCTAATACTGAAATATTAATCTAACAGGCTTTATAAATTCATTCAGAAATATGGTAGATCTAACAGCTTGAGTCTGTATAAATGTATCGGGAGAAGGGGGATCAGGTGTTCAATTGCAGGGGCTATCCTGTTCAGAATAAGCCAATAGTAATATATATATATCAAACAAAAAAACAGGTAACTGACAGTTCATAATGTGCTCTTGACGAATAGTCGTGTACAGAATGGTGAAACGATATCCAAACAATATGAGAAAAAACTAAAACTGTTGGATGGAAAGATATTGTAAAGGCTGCACGAAGAGCTATTTGTGGGTGTTACAATCCGCGTGTAGCGTGTAAAGTACTACGCGCAGCAAGAGCGAGAATTTCTCCTAAAGTGCAGAGCAATGTTTTGTAAACGTGCACGAATTATTCCTCTACCAAAACGAGGATGATTTCTTCCTATGCTGTTTGCTGGACTAGCAGCTTTAGGGTATTTGTTGGGTGGTGCTAGTGCTGTAGCAAGAACTGTTAAGGCAGTAGACGAAGTGAAGGAGCAGTTGAAAGAGAGTGAACGTCATAAGACTATGGAGGCAATTGCATTACGAGGCAAAGGTGCACACATGAAGCTTGCGCCATACAAAAAGGGCTTGGCATCTACATATCTCCAAAAAACGTCTACTGAATGCACTGCCACATCGAGCTCTAATGCACGACGAAGTTTTTACGTTTGTGTATGCGCGATCAACTATGAGCGTGCCCACGTGAGAGTGCTGTAATTAACTTAGACAACAGTTGCGAACCTAGAACTCATTACGTTGCCTACGTTAAACGTAAATCTAAAGTATGGTATTTCGATACATTTGGAGACTTACCTCCTCCATTTGAGTTCATACGTTATTTCAGAATCAGTGTCTCATAATGCAATTGCCTCCATAGTCTTGTTATGACGTTCACTCTTTTCCAACTGTTGCTTCGCTTCTTCTACTGCCTTAACAGTTCTTGCTACAGCACTAGCACCACCCTCAGACCCGGATGATGTTTACAATAAAAACCATGTTCAAAAGTTCAATACATGCATGTGCAGACCCCCCCTGTGGGTGGGTGACGCAGACGAAGAATACACCCACGATATCCTCTGCTTGCCGTAAGGGGTGACCGAGGGATGATCAAATTAGAACATAGACTACTTGTGATTAGTACCACCACGCGGGGAACACCTTGGGTTGCTTTTACTTGCGCATAGTACCACTATGTTAGGTACCAAATAGGTTTGTGATTAGTAGCAATAGGGTACGATGCCGGCTTCTGCAGTACCCGTGATTCGTACCCCTATATGGGCGACACCATGGTTCTGCCTTGTCTATGCTTAGTACCCATTATGTGAGGAATACCCCGGGATAGTGCGGGTCCCTGTGGTTAGTCCACCTTTGTGAGGAACGTCATAGGTTTGTGTTGCCTGTAAATAGCGCCGCAGTGTGCGAAACACCGTAGGTCTGTATTCCATGTGCGAATTTCATTACCTGTTTGTAGTACCATACTGTGTGAAATGTCGCGAGTCTATGCTACTTTTGATTAGTACCGCAACATGACAAATACCATGATTTTACTTTCCTAACGAAAAGTACCATTATGAGAGGCCGACGACTTGTATTTTGGACCCCTTTAGATTAAAAGCATCATCAATTCAGTATTATGCTATTGACGCAGTCCCTTTGTCAGTAATACTATTGTTTCATGTCAGTTTCTGTGAATGCGAGACATTACGGGTCGGATCCACTGACTTTTTTAAACTCGTATCCATCCATTTATTCTTCGTCCTCGCATTTTGAATTCTGGTCAGTGAAAGATTTTGGACTTTTAATTTGTCATTCTGTTTCGTACCATTAGGGGCCGATGATCTCGATGTTAGACCCCTTTAAACAACAAGCAGCATCATCATGTGCGGACGATTATGTCTTATGTTCTTATATCAAACTCGGACAGTAAACAAAGAGCATTAGTGTACACGTGCTGACTAACGGTGAAAGAACGTTCGCTGTACGCGGAGAAGGACCTGCAATAACAGTCTACTTTAATCCACCGGTCGAACTCGATTTTCAGCCAATAGTCTTGGTCTTGTGTCGTTTGAAAGCTACAATAAAATCTATAATGTGCGTGATGGCGTAAATAAGTTCTATTACGATGAGTATGTGCTAACGCTACCATCAAGCGGCTATTCACTAGACGATATTCATGACTACATTGAAAGTACGTTAATTGAACAGTTTAGATAAGATAGTTTTAGTAATCATAATTACAGGTTCTCAATTACTGTAAGCAACATCACACACAAATGTATTATTGAGTTATCATTTAAGATTGACTTCAAATCACAACCTGATTCGATTGGACTATTGCTTGAATTTTCACCAAGTGAGCTCATACCGTGCCGAATGTACGTTACGAGTCTGATCAACCTATAACACTCTTCGATGATTATCATATGAACATTACTTGTAATATTATTAGACTTTAATAGTAATAAACAACCTTTGCGCGTCCTGCACGACTTTATTATTACTGAGGAACGTGGATATATTATTAGTGAGAAACCGTCAGTAGTTCTTTAACATCCTGTGTCTGTAAAACCATTAATAACATCAATCTTAGGCTTCTAAATGAACATAATCACCTTATTAATTTAGATCGGCACACCTACGTAGCTTACAAACTTCATCTTAAACCAGTATGGAAAACGTCTATAAAACACGGTGTACATTCCGAAGACATACTACATGTTTGCGAAGACTCAATGAGTTAACAGATAACCATAAGCAGATACTCCAAGATTTAGGTTGTATGCTACTACAACAAAATTGAAGAAATGCCAGACATTGTGAACACAGTAGAAACTCATGAAAGTGTAGTGTGAAGTGAGCTTCTTTCTTATCAACCTTTTACGTTTGGATTGAATAACAATGATGAAATTCGCTTTATCATTAATCAGCAAGATGTATACACCTTACCACACGAAAGCTACCTCTATATTGAAGGACGACTAGATAAGTCAGATGGAAGTGGACCAAGCACATCTCAACTGAACAACCATGGTCTAGCTTTTCTCTTTTCTGAAACGTGATATGAAGTAAATAATGTGGAAATAGATCGAAGAATGTTGGTATTACAAGTGCAATGAAACTATACCCTTCTTTTTGTGATGAAGAAAGTAATCTTTTACGGATGGCAGGATGGTGTCCAAAAGCTACTAACAACTGGATGATTAATGAGGAAAAGTTCCTTTTACAGATATGTTATAATTGTAACATATTATTGGCTTCGCAGGAGACTTAGACGTATTACAATCAACGCAAAACAAGAGCTAATACTGATCTGTGATCGAGTGATAACAATGCTCTTAAAGCAGCAGAAACACCAGTCGACTCGAAAATTACACTTCATCGTATATTGTGGAGGATTCCACATGTAACATTATCTGATTGAGAAAAACTTCGATTGCTCCAGATTGTAGAAAATGATACCGTTACACCATTACCTATACGTTTTCGAAGTTGGGAGCTGCATGAATATCCTATGTTACCACCTACAAACAAGTATAGCTGGGCTGTTAAAACATCACGTTTTATTGAAAGGCCTTTTATATATTACAAGCAAATTTACGGTGTAGCGGTAATTTCACAATCTTCACAATTATACCACTACAACATCATGATATAGCGTAAGCTGCTGTCGCCCAGCGACAATCTGTCCAAGTCGATCCAATCTTGGTGCGGCTTTGCAATTGAATAAAATTACATAAAATTACTCATAAGAATAAAACTACCTTATCGATTTCCTTCAAACCACTTCATAATCCCTTTCAGATGTAATAAGAACAAATTGTGAAAATTTCAGCGAAATCGGTCCAGTAGTTTTTGAGTCTATTAACGTCAAATATACCAACATCCAATTTTATATATATAGATTTTTGGATTTCAAACTCATTGTAAATTCAACGATGAAAAAGATAGCTGACAGTTTGTTCACTGTAAATCAAGAAATATTAGACTCTATCTCAACGGAATTACATATCCATACGAAAACATGGTCATTAATTTTGAGAAAAATGAATTTGGGTCGCTCTAAGACGTTTTGTAAATTCCAATCGTATTATCAGAAAGAACATCGTCCTCTATTTTCGCCTGAAGAATTTAAAAATAAAGCACTGATTGTAGTTATAGACTGCTCTAATCATGACAAATCTATAAAAGAATCTCCTGTCAATATTCGTTTAGAATTTGAAACATCAGAAAACATTCCTGCTAATACAACAGCCTATTGTCTCATTATTCGTATGAGTGATGTCGGATGATTGGGATGGACCTAATCCGAAGATTGAAAACTGTACACGGTGTATGGATGAACTTTTTCCCTTCATTACAGTACGTGATAATAATTCAGAAAGGAACAAAACACATGAATAACAACAAGGTAAGAACTGCATTAACTGCTTTGTAAAGCATAACACACACAGTATAATATATTTAAAAAATAATTTCATAAACAATAACTGTTTTGTTTAATTTGAATGTTGCAGGGGGCATTACAATTTTGAAAGCATGCTACCTTTTCGCAGTAAGCTGTTAAGGAGTACAGCAATCTTGTCGGCAGCATAACCAAGATTGTTCTATAACCAGTAGTAGCTTGTTTAATTTTGTAAATAATTATACAATAAATATTTCATTAAATTCAAAATGTTCTACTTATTGCATTCCCTTAGCCTCCTTACACCTGTCGAAAATATCACACCCATACCATCTATAAAGGCTTGAGTATACTACAGTGTGACCTTAATAACGAACAAGTCTAAACATGCATAACCATGTCGACGTCATCGCTGCATGTTAAAACAGAATAATCTTAGTATGGCACGTGCTCAGTCCCGTCGGACACAGTCTGTTTCGGATGGAGGCGTAAAGCCTGCATAAGATCACCTCGTCATAGTTATGCATGTTTAGACTTGTTCGTCACTGTCGGATGGAGACGTAAAGCCATAAGCAGACCACACTATAACACAGGTGCACCTGAGCTGACCTCTTCTCCCCTTTGGTGGGAAGATCAACATGGCGAGGTCATCTAACCGTAAAACTGTGCCCTGTAGTTAGGCCCCTCCAAGATGGCGTCGGGAGGGTCATATGTCCGTAAAACTAGGCTCTGTGTTGGTAGGCCCCTTCAAGATGATGTCGGGAAGGTCATCTGGTCATAAAACTAGGTTAGGTGATATATGCCCCTCTCGTGTCAGGATCAAAATGGCGACGGGAAGGTCATCTGACCATAAACCTGTACCCTGTGTAGTAAGGCCCCTACAACATGTCGTTGGGAAGTGCATCTGACCGTAAAACTAGGCCTTGTGTAGTAGCCTCCATGAATTTAGGTGTGCTTTCTTATGCGCATTCCCATTGCCCTACTACTCAAGATGGCGTCGGCAAAATCCGCCGATCCCCATTGCCCTACTACACATGTCGTCGGGAAGGGCATCTATCCGTAAAGTGAGGTTAGGCTTGCCCTCTTACGGGAATCCACATTGCCCAACTACTTATGATGGACATCGCGAGAATCCGCATTGCCCTACTACTCAAAATGGCGTCGGGAAGGCATCTAGCCGATAAAGTGAGGTTAGGTTTCCTCTCTTACTCGAATCCATATTACCCTACTACTCAAAATTGCGTCGCGAGAATACCCATTGCCCTACTACTGAAGATGGCATCAGGAAGGGCATCTAGCTGTTAAAGTGATGTTAGGCTCTCCAAGATGGCGACTGCCCACGTCGGGAAGGGCATCTACACGTAAAACTATGCCCTGTGGGGTTAGGCCCCTCCAAGATGGCGACTATCCAGGTCGGGAAGAACATCTGCCCGTAAAACTGAGGTTAGGCCCGCCCAAAGTGGCGACTGTCCACGTCAGGAAGGGCATCTGCCAGTAAAACTGAGTTTAGCCCCTTCCAAGATGGTGAATGTGAGGTTAGGCTTGCTCTCTTATGTAAAGTCCACGTCGGGTAGGGCAACTAGCCATAAAAGTGAGGTTAGGCCCCTCCAAGATGGCGTCTGTGAGGTTTGGCTCGCTCTCTTATGCAAAATCCGCGAATCGGCATAGCCCTAGTACTCGGGGTCGATGACCTCGAGGTTAGAACCAGCATAGTTATACTACTAGGGGTCGATGATCTCGTTTTCTGACTCAGCACAAAAAATGCTGACGCCATGGTTTAGGACATACATTGCTCTACTACTTTTAACAAAACCTTTGATGGCAGAAAAATTCGAAGTTGTCAAGAAGGAATAATTTGCCCGATGTATAAAAGAAAGGGGGAAAGATCGAAAACGTATAACTATAGGAGTGTCACCTTATTGGATACACTCAGTAAGATTTACATCGGTATTTTGGCACCAAAAAAAAAAAAAAAAAAAAAAAATGAAATGGGGAGAACCATACTCTATACTCTCAGTATACCAGTCAAGATTTAGAAAAGGAATGAGAACCACAGATAATATATTTATAATTAAAACAATAATAGTTGAATATATAAAGAAGAAACGAGGTATAACTCTTGGGCACGTAAGCCCATACACTAAGGGTGCAACCCTACTCTTTCATCCCTGTAATGTTAAGGTAGTGATTTATAGTTACCTTTTTTGCTGCTGGTTCTTTTTGAATGTCGCTAACCATACAGTTTTGGAACCCTACTTACCGACACGACCTCTTACAGTTAGCGTTCAGCTGTCACGTTAGCAATGTTCAGTCATGGTTGTTGCCTGAATTACGTATTGCCACTGCAGTATTTTTCAATCAGTCACGACTGATCTGCATTTATGGCAGTCGCCCAAGTGGCAGATTCCATATCTGTAGTTTTCCTAGCCTATTCCTAAACGAATGAAAGAGATTGGAAATTTATTGAACATCTTCATTGGGAAGTTATTTCAATCCCTACCTCCCCTTCCGATAAACGAATATTTGCCCCAATTTGTCTTCTTGAATTCCAACTTTATCTTCATATTGTGAACTTTCCTACTTTTGAAGACACCACTCAAATTTATTCGTCCACTAATGCCATTCCACGTCATCTCTCCACTGACAGCTCGGTACATACCACTTAGTCGAGCAGCTCGTCTCCTTTCTTACAAGTCTTCCCAGCCCAAATTTTGCAACATTTTTGTAACGCTAGTCTCTTGTCGGAAATAACCCAGAACATATCGAGCTGCTTTTCTTAGGAATTTTTTTTCAGTTCTTGAATCAAGTAACCCTGGTGAGTGTCCCATACACTTACGCGTCAATAGCTCCTTGGGCCCCTTTTAGTCGCCTCTTGCGACAGGTAGATGATACGGGGACTCCGCTCGATAGGTGTAGCCATGAGATTATTAATTTTTATCGTCGTTATTTATATCTTTCAAAGTGCCTCCGTGTCTCAGGCAGCAGCTTCTCAACACTGGGCTCCGTGGTTCAAATCTCGGTCATTCCATGTGATATTTGTGCTGAACAATGCGGAGGAGGGACAGGTTTTTTTCCACGTGCACCGCTTTTCTCTGCCATCTTTCATTCCAGCAGCACTCTCCAAAATCATTTAATTTCACCTGTCAGTCATTATTCATAGCCCTAGAGGAGTACGACAGGATTCGGCAGACGGCACAGTTCCTATCCTTGTCGCTAGATGAGGGCTTCATTCGTTCCATTCCCGACCCGGTCGAATGCTGAATACAGGCTGTGGATTTTTATTTTCATCTATGTCTTTCAGCATTTCGTCTGTAGGCCTCTGTGAATTAACTAAGTAGAAGTAGCTCTGTGAATTAAATTAATTCTACACCACTTATCATTTTTAAAAATGACTAATTTTATTGCAGTTTAAGACGATATAATAGAAGCTTCATCTCAAAGCAATTAAACTGATGTCATGATAATAAAGTATATTCATATGGTATTATTACCATATTTTATTAATTCTACAAAAATTATACTTGCTTCCAGTTCACACTTTGCTATTTCAGGTCGGTCACAGCGCTTGAAATCGAAATTGAAGTTGAAATTGAAAGTCACTAGTGATACATTTGCAAGTTTATTTATTTATTTATTTATTTATTTATTTATTTATTTATTTATTTATTTATTTTATTTATTTATTTATTTATTATAGAATGCCCACTGAGCTAGTGGCTCAAGGAGATACTGCCCTCTACAATCACAGCTTGGCAGCTGTCAGTTTCAGTTCAGAGATGAGGTACCGAGCTCGATAGCTGCAGTCGCTCAAGTGCGGCCAGTATCCAATATTCGGGAGATAGTAGGTTCGAACCCCAATGTCGGTAGCCCTGAAAATGGTTTTCCGTGGTTTCCTATTTTCACACCAGGCAAATGCTGGGGCAGTACCTTAATTAAGACCATGGCCGCTTCCTTCCCACTCCTAGCACTTTCCTGTCCCATCGTCGCCGTAAGACCTATCTGTGTCGGTGCGACGTAAAGCAACTAGCAAAAAACGATATAAGGTATACATATAACAAGGAATGTTTTAGAAATATTGATTTACATCATAATATTATTTTACATTGAAAAAAGAAGATATTCAAAATAAACTAAACGTAGGTGGAAAAATACACAGTGGTTATCGATTTATTCTCCAACATATTGTTCAAGGAAGTACCTGCGTACTTCTTTTTAAATCTGTACAACTTATTTATTTGTTTCAATTTTGGAGGTAGATTGTTAAAGACTGTGCTTGCAGAATAAGAAATGCTTTTAACACCATATTTGGTAGTGTTTGTGGAATCCTTGTAAAACTGGTTTGCTGATCTTGTGTTATGGGTGTGAATATCTTTGCTGTATCGTACTGTAGTTCTGTATTAACAGAAATCATATTCTTTTTATACCTGAACATAAATAAAGCTTGAGATTATTTAATCTGGCATTGTACTGGTAATATGTTTGTTTCCTAAAAAAACTTCCACAGATGGTTTTAATAAATCATATCCTTACATAATTTTTAAAGCTCTCTTTGGAGTATTTCTAGTTCCTTTACAGCTTCCTGTGTACAATTTCCCCGTATTATATTCATGTACATGAGGTGTGAATGTATGGCGGAGGTATATATGTTTCTTAAGTGTTGGTTGTGTATTCCATAGTCCTTCAATCTTTTTAGTACTCCAATTACACTAATAATTTTTTCTTTACATTGGAGATATGCTCATTCCAACTTAAGATATTGTCTTTTTTTTTTGCTAGGGGCTTTACGTCGCACCGACACAGATAGGTCTTATGGCGACGATGGGATGGGAAAGGCCTAGGAGTTGGAAGGAAGCGGCCGTGGCCTTAATTAAGGTACAGCCCCAGCATTTGCCTGGTGTGAAAATGGGAAACCACGGAAAACCATTTTCAGGGCTGCCGATAGTGGGATTCGAACCTACTATCTCCCGGATGCAAGCTCACAGCCGCGCGCCTCTACGCGCACGGCCAACTCGCCCGGTAAGTTATTGTCTAAAGCTAGGCCTAAATATGAAAACAGCTTTACTCTTTCGATGGGCTCATTGCCAATTTTTACTACATAACAGGTATTGATAATTTGTGTTGGTTTATGAAATATCATGTATTTTGTTTTCGAGGTGCTTATTACTAGATTATTTTTGTTCAGCCAGGATGTTAGTACGTCCAGATCTTTTTGCATATACTCCACAATCTTTTGTTCTCAACTGCTGTCATAAAATGTAAATATATCATCTGCAAACAGGAATATCTTACCAGTAAATTCTAGATAACCTATATCATTAATAAATATTAGAAACAGTAATGGTCCCAGCGCTCACCCTTGTGGGACACCATGTTAAACATTGTAGATGGGCCCTTTAGTTTCATTGATACTAACATATTGCTTCCTATCAGTTAAGTAAGTTTTGAAGCACTCAAAGGCTATTCGTCTAATCCCTGCATTTGCTAGTTTATTAAGTAGTAGGATATGGTTAACTGTGTCAAATGCCTTTGCGAGATCTATGAAAAGTCCAGCTTCTATTTTAATATTATCTAATGCATTCTGTATAAGGGACACTATGTCAAAAGCAACTGAAAGTGTACTGTGTTTGGGTAAGAAGCCATACTGAAATTTGAAGAAGAAATGTGTTTTTGTTAGGAAATTCAAGACTTGTTTTTATTAATGTAATGACTGAGGTCAGACTGTGTTCCCTTCTTAAGGTCTGGTACAACTCTTGCAATTTTACATTTATCTGGTATTACTCCTGTTTGCAATGACAAATTAATTATCCCAGTAAGCAAGGGGGCCAGATGATTTACACACCTCTTGAGGAGTATGTCATTCATTCCGTCATCTGTATAGTTAATCTTGTTGGCTAGTGCTTCCATGATTTGTGTAACTAGAGATCGGGCCAGCTAGGAAGACATCCGGTGAGGGGAAGTGTGCGAGTGAGAAAGCAGAGCCGTGGGAGCGAGAACGCTGACTTCCCCTTCTCGCTCAATGTTGTGGCGACGTACAGTTGACCCGAAATATTTGTTATAACTTACATGTAACACTGCGCAGATTTTCAGTTAGTGAAATTCCCTTCCAGCTGTAAATTACAGACATACCTAGCCGAAATGAATGCATTTAGAAGTGTTACAGATGACAGATAGATTGAAGGAGTTAGAACATAAATTAACCTCTTATTACAGTAGCTGTCAAAATCGTTTCCATGTATCAATTTGCGTAGTCCTTATTTTTAAATTATAATTTGATGTAAAATTAACTTTACGACGCTGTAGATGTACAGTGTAGAATATGGTTTGCTATAACACCAGGCTTCATAACCTGAGCCACGTCATGTAAAATAACTCGATAATAATAATAATAATAAGCTACAAGAAAATTGAAAAACCCTCAGAAACTATGCGAAGAAGGAGGATAAACTTTTACGGTCATCTTGTCCTCAGAATGAACTCTATAATTAACCGAACAGATCTTGACTTCTTCCGTAACCCAAAACAAAACCGAACTGGTTTATAGAAACTGAAAAAGACATGGTAGAATTAAAAACTACAGAAAATTCACTATTCGGTCGAACAGCTAAAGTAATAACTAAAGAAGAAAACATAACGTTCCAAAACAAATCTACATTAAAAGCCAAATCTACTTGTCTTGGAAGACGAGAAGAAATGAAGATCAGAAAGAATGAAGAAATACAGGGCACTAAGAAAAGAACAACACACAGAGAAGGAATTGATTCAACATAGTCCAAAGAGGGTGAAACGAAATAATAATAATAATAATAATGATAATAATAAGAAGAATGTCCGCCTCTGTGGTGTAGTGGTTAGCGTGATTAGCTGCCACCCCCGGAGGCTCGGGTTCGATTCTCGGCTCGGCCACGAAATTTGAAAAGTGGTACGGGGGCTGGAACGGGGTCCACTCAGCCTCGGGAGGTCAACTGAGTAGAGGTGGGTTCGATTCCCACCTCAGCCATCCTGGAAGTGGTTTTTCATGGTTTCCCACTTCTCCTCCAGGCAAATGCCGGGATGGTACCTAACTTAAGGCCACGGCTGCTTCCTTCCCTTTTCATTGTCTATCCCTTCCAATCTTCCAATCCCCCACCAAGGCCCCTGTTAAGCATAGCAGGTGAGGCCGCCTGGGCGAGGTACTGGTCATTCTCCCAATTGTATCCCCCGACCTAATGTCTCACGCTCCAGGACACTACCCTTGAGGCGGTAGAGGTGGGATCCCTCGCTGAGTCCGAGGGAAAAATCGACCCTGGAGGGTAAGAAGATTAAGAAATAATAATAATAATAATAATAATAATAATAATAATAATAATAATAATAATAATAATAATAATAATAAAAGTACTTTTGCTTTAAGGCGAGAAAGCAGTGTTAGACTATGAATGTGACTTAACGATATGACATAATTATATAATTGTTCTCAGGTACAGAAACAAAATATAATTTATAAAAGGAAACAACATAATGGGTCTACATATGCTGAGTAACAACGTATGTACACGAAGATAACTTAAATGGCACTATAAATAATAAGTAATAAAATAATGACACTATAATTATTCACAAAATGAGCACATTCTTGTTTTATTATGTCCACTACATCTCTTCAATTTCGCTGAGTCCTCCGTCATCACTTCTGTCGTCCTCACCGGATGACGTATCGTCGGCTCCCAGCTGGATCGCAAAGGACTCCATAATGTCTTCAAAATGTTCCCCATCGCTTATGTTCCAGTCTTCGGCGGATTTTGACGCGAATTTCTGTCTAGTGAGTTTCTCTACGTCGTCAATAGTGAAGGTGACGTTGTGAGAAGCTACCCAGTTCTTCACTTTTGCCCACATTATTTCAGTACTGTTTAATTCAGGGTGATATGGGGGCAGTCGAATTACCGAGTGTCCGTACTGTTCATCTAGGACGTAGGTTTTGTGTGCCGGCTTGTGCAACTTGATAAGCTCATAAAACTCGTGTTGGTATATCGTCTCACGGTGTGGAATGTTCCTATTCACTAGGCAGGAGATCATCGTCACTTTACGTGAGGTGGAGGTTGGAGTACGATCTACTTCCTTGTTGTGATATGACGAGTAGTCAATTACGAGAACACTGCGAGGTGGAAGTTATCTTTCATATCTTTCATTCTCTTTAAAAAAAGTCACTATTCATGTCATCGTGGTAGTCGCCACTCTTGCTGCCAGACTTCCAGATTAGCAGACAGTTTTCGTTGAAACCCATTTCACCGCCAGCACGTACAACTACCCTCCACTCGATACTGGGTATTTTTTAAATAAACAAACCTTTTGTATTTAACGTCATGTTTTTCCATTAGGATGTGCTTGTTAGTGTTGGTTTTTTCTGATGATTTCCTAATGATCGAAGAATTCGCTTGACACTAGTACTGGATCCTATGAACTTTAAGTCTTTACCTAACTTTGCACGAATTTTTGAAACTGTAGGTAAACATTTTTCATCTAAATAAAAATTGCTAACAATAAGACGTACGGCACCTTCGTCAAAGTCGTCCAATCCAGTAATATTCTTTGTGCGCATTCGGTTTTTGTTTGGTGTTTCAAACACTACTATCCATAGGTTTTCCTAATTCTTTCGTTTTTCGCTCTTAATCCGTACCAAAGAACTTTCTGACACTCCAATAGCTGCTGCTACTCTTTCCTGCACTTTTTTTTGCAATCTATCACGAACTTTTCTTCCATTGCGTCCCTTTCCATAAAGTCTATACTCTATAATGTTCAAGATTGCTGCACGAGTCTGACTCTTTAGCACCATACGATGCAGGCTACTTTTAACGCCTTCCATACTGTTACAGATAGGCCTAACGTACACTACCACTAACCACAGTTACTACTCAACGGGAAATTAGAAAGGAGAGCGCGGCAGCTGAGTGTTAACTTATGCACTGAACTGTCCTTGTAGCAGGAGCTCTGTTAGGAGGGGATACGCTACGCGAGATAGTCCAAAGTGCGCATGCGCTCCCAGATGTCTTCCTACCTGGCCCGATCTCTACCTTAACATCTGTTGGCCTAAAATACAGAGAGCTGCAGATCGTATGATTGGATAGCAAAGATGGGTTACATGGACCAAGATCTTTAACCAAGTTTTCAACTACATTAACGAAAAAAACGTTAAAAGTTTTACAAATAACTTGACTAGAAGTGTGTTCAATATTTTCATACACAAGTTCTATAACTTTTGGTTTACTATTAGTTCTACCAAGTGTCTGGTTTACTGCCTTCCACACTTCTTTATTTGTATCCCATTTTCTAATTACATGATTATAATACGACCTTATTAGTAATTTTTTCATTTTAATTACGTCCTTGCAACATCTTGTGTACTTTTCGATTGTTTCAGTTAAAGGGTTTTTAGCTTTAGTTTTTGCGTATAGGACGTTTTTTTCTTTAAACCACTGCTAGGAATTTTTGTGCTACCCATGGCTTATGTGTATCTTTTCGTGGTGGTTTTAGCCCGATATTTGAACTAGCTACTCTAAGTCCCTCACTAATAAAAGCACAGAGCTGGTCGTATGCTTCGTTCACGTCAGTAGTGTACCAGGAAAAGTTTATTTCAAGAGCATGAGGTCTTTCAGAAGGGTGCCTAGTCCTTAGGAGATGGTACAGAGAGGAAGGATCACAAGGCGAAATAATAGATATATTATCTTTCCTTCCTTTATGCAATATCTGCAAGGTCACCCTATTATATCGCCGAATCATAAATATTTACTAGAAAATAAATTCCAATTCCAACAACAGAATATCGAAAAATCAAGTTAATCAAGTAAAATTCGACTGAACAATGTCTTTCTCAAACGGTTATGACCATTATAACTTTCATGGCATAAATTAATAATAAAGCATGTTGTAAGTAAATAAGAAATCCTAACGTATTTTCTATTGGCACTTGCGATTTCATATTACGCTTTCTACATAAATCAAACCAAGTAAATTTAGTACTTCCTTCTTGTGAACACATCAAACTCAAATATGAAACATTTGAAATAAAGTCTGACCTTCTAGCATAAAGTTCTGAGTATTGTCCTATTTTTTTAAAATTATTGTACAATTTACGTAAATATTGTAAATTGAGAGTTTATGATACACGTCCATTATGAATGAAGCACTCAAATGATATTTCAAAGTTCCAATAAATGAGAATATACGTCGAGAGCACACACTAATTTGAAAGTCTGTCTTTACTGAGTTGTAAAGCGTTAATTTTCCACGCTTATGAAATGTTAACTAAGTGAGCTTTTAATGTTCTTTGTCAGTAATGACACTGTTTATAAAAAGTTCTGTTCAAAGTCAGAATTATATTTTTGAATGGAAAAAGCACTAATATCACCTGACGTACGCCTTCTTGTTGAGCTCGGACAGTTGAATGCTGCTCTGCAAGCAGCAATCCGGAACTCAGCTATCAGCAAACACCACGATGTTCCATAGTACCACGTCTCTGGAACTGTCCCTGGTAGTTCCAAGTCCACGTTGATCTGCATCAAATCTCCGTCGATCTACATCGTTCTCCGTCGATCTCCGTCGTCTCGAGTCAGGATTTCTCATGTTACTAAAAGAGTGGCTTTAACACGAGAAAGTCCAAATGACTAGGTTGAAATGTGCACCATTTGATTTTGCACTGTTAGAACTGATTACCACTGTCTCATAAATAATCACAATTCGCTGGGTGAGAAATACGTCGGAGCACAGTCTATTATCGTAAATCACGATAATGAGAAAATACACTTCCCTGCACAGTTCATCATGACATTTACTGCACACTGTTCGTATTGTCAAAAATAACTTTCATTCGAAGCACAGTTTATCATGGCTCACTTTCACAGCAAAGAAATAAATAAATGTCTCTCTCTCGTAATATCTCGTAATGTTCCTTCTCACTATCACAGTTCTACAAGTATTCATGTATGAGTCCTATACTTAACAATATCACTTAATTACGAAGTTCATTATACAGTCTATCCACACGGGTTATTTCAAATGGTACAGTCTGTTATGACGATACGCGAACAGTTTTTCGGCACAAATTAAAGTGTTCTAGGCTTTAATAATAATCAAAATAGTCAGCGTGTTGCAACCTACACTCAAGATATTCAAAGTTGAAACAGTCCAAGACCATTACAATGTAAAGTAGCCGTGCTAACTTCAAGTTTGTTATGCGAAAATTAAGATATTTAAAAAACCAAACCAAACCCCATGGCACTACAGCCCTTGATGGGCCATGGCCTACCAAGCGACCGCTGCTCAGCCTGAAGGCCTGCAGATTACGAGGTGTCGTGGGGTCAGCACGACGAATCCTCTCGGCCGTTATTCTTGGTTTTCTAGACCGGGGCCGCTATCTCACCGTCAGATAGCTCCTCAATTCTAATCACGTAGGCTGAGTGGACCTCGAACCAGCCCTCAGGTCCAGGTAAAAATCCCTGACCTAGCCGGGAATCGAACCCGGGGCCTCCGGGTGAGAGGCAGGCACGCTACCCCTACACCACGGGGCCGGCACGCCTAGACCCTACTGCGCTCACCGCCGCGACCCTCCTACTCGTCAGGGCTACACGGGGCGGGCCGCCGAAGCGAAACCATTAAGATATTTATCAAGTTCAAATATTGGTGAAATATTACAAGTCTTATGACTTCGATGTTATACACACGTTAATTTCCTAAGTTTGAATGTCTGATGTATTGCAAGTCCCACAATTTATAAGTTACTCACTGGTATTCACAGAAATTAAGTGTCAACTTACCATCGAAATGATCTAAGTATCACGATGTCCGGCAGTATGAATACTGAGTTCGACTCGTCGCATGCAGCATGACATGCGAGCCAGCTGTGTAGAATGTGAACTGAATTGCTACGTTTTTTTTTTTTTTTTACGGGGGGCCCCCGTAGCCCGCTCCCCCGCCGTGACCATCGACTCAATCTACATGGCCTCCGACATGCTATTAATTTCTAAGTAGAAAAGAGATAGCTGGGTAGAGTGGGAAGTGATACAAGGAGTATCTGCCTGTTTCCATGTCAGACACGTTACCAGGCGAGATTGTGTTAGGTATATGGTGTTGAAGTATGGTATTGAAGGGTCAGGGAAAAACCACATAGGCAGAAAGAAGAAAGAGCCTACATGTAAAACCTGACTTCTTTTGATAGCACATGCAAGGATGTGGGCTGGAGATAGACCAGAGGTTGTGTTAGTTAGGATTATGTGTTGTGCAAACATAACCATTTCCTTGCCATTTTCTGTTATTGAGGGGATCAGTCCTTCTTGTCACTGCCTGGTGCGGCTCGGGTCTGGTAGCGTCTGGGCTCTGGGCCACAGGTTCGTCCCATTGCCCAGCAGCCAGCAGTCCCTGGTGCCAAGTCTCCTTTTGGAGATGGGGGAATAAAGCCAAGCCTTACGTAATGCAAGGGGCTATCTTCTTCCGCCTGTCGATGTCCCTCTATGCGGTGTTATTGGAACACACTTGTCTCTGCAACAATTTGTACATATATACATTTAAAATTTAAAAACTTTAGAGTGCGGGCCGCTCTCCTCCGCTCTCGTGTCCTGTGAAACAAGTACATCGTAAATTAAATGATATTATCAGGGGTGGGTTATCTGTCCACTCCCTTGTCGCTGGCAGGGGGCGGGGGTGGATTGGGTCGTCCCTTATTAAGGCTGAGTTGCCTTCGTCTTGATGTATTTCTTATCTCAATCCTCCCTCGCTTGATTACCGGTGGTGGCTAGCTCTGTAACATAACATAACAAAAACATAACATAGCATAGCAAATAATTTTTTTTTTTTTTTTGCTAGTTGCTTTACGTCGCACCGACACAGATAGGTCTTATGGCGACGATGGGACAGGAAAGGGCTAGGAGTGGGAAGGAAGCGGCCGTGGCCTTAATTAAGGTACAGCCCCAGCATTTGCCTGGTGTGAAAATGGGAAACCACGGAAAACCATTTTCAGGGCTGCCGACAGTGGGGTTCGAACCTACTATCTCCCGAATACTGGATACTGGCCGCACTTAAGCGACTGCAGCTATCGAGCTCGGTAATAATATTAGTATAGCTTAATCTAGGATATAGGTGATCGGGTATGTACATATATACAGGTGCTGCAGTGTGGTGTGTGGGCGTAGTGTTAAGTGGAGCGGTGTAGTGGGTAGGTGTCAGCTTAGGAGCGAGGGCGGCTTTGGCCCCCCGGCCTCCCAACCCTGTGGCTGAACAGAATGTGTTTCGGCGTGGGGTATTTTGTGTATAGGTCGACGTCATAGCGTCCGATTCCACTAACAAGTGGGTTGACCTTACTACCCCATGACTTCTTGTACATTCGGAGTGTTTGCTTTCGAATGTGTTGCCTTATCGAGCTGACTTTCGCAATGGAGCGAAGTTGGCGTATTGGCGTGTCGTACGGAAGTCTAGCCGCTGCTCGAATGCATTTGTTTTGTATTAGCTCCAGCTTATCCAGATTTGTCTTAGCAGTGTAGCCCCAGGCGGGGGCTGCGTACGTTATTATTGGCCTAATTAGGGCCTTGTACATGTTGATTGCTACTCTCTTGTTAATACTGGATCTTTTGTTCAATATGGGATAGAGCTGTGACAGCCGTGCGTGTGTTTTCCGCTGGATCTCTTTAATGTGATATAGCATGGTTAGTTTTCTATCTAGGACTACACCTAGATATTTAACTTTGTCGTGCCATGCTATATCTCGATTGAACAGTTTGAGCGGTTTTTATATTGGCTGGCATGTGTGTGCGTCTGTTCTTCCTCGTGAACATTACAGCTTGGCATTTGTCTACATTGACCTTGATACGCCATTTGGTTAGCCAGGGCTCGAGGGTTCGCAGTGCTACTTGTAGTCTCTTTCGGGTGCATGCTAGTTGAAAGTGTTGTACTGTGATAGCAGTGTCGTCCGCGTAGAGGTGCGTGGTAGTGAGTTCCGCTGTCGGCATGTCGTTCGTAAATAGAATGAACAGGATTGGTCCTATTAGTGACCCTTGGGCTACGCCCGCCCTGATCGGTCGCGTGCTTGACAGTGTGTTATGAACGTCTACTTGGAACTCTCGGCCTTCCAGGTATGATTTAATTAATCTTATGTACCCTGGGTGGAATTCGAGGTCTATTAATTTCGCTAATAGGCCTTCGTGCCAAACTTTATCGAATGCCTTCTGGATATCAAGGAATACCGTGCCTGTGTCCCTCCGCTTGTTTAGTCCGATGGTCGCTTGTTCTAGGATCCGGGTAAGCAGTTGCGGGGCGGAGTGGCCGTTCCTGAAACCGAATTGTTCGTTTCGAATGATTCCTCTTTCCTTGATATGTGCTATTAGCCTTTTCAGCAGTATTTTCTCGAATACTTTGCTGAGGGCGTCCAGGAGACTGATGGGCCTGTAGTTATTAGGGTTAGATTTGTCCTTGCCTGGTTTGCCAAATACAAGGATTCTCGCCTTTTTCCATTGTTCTGGATAATACTGCAATTGGAACATTGCGTTGTATATTTTAGTGAGTAGTGCGAGGGCTTTCGGAGTTAGCTTTTTTAAAATTATGTTCTGTATCTCGTCTGGGCCGAGTGCCTTCTTCGGGTTAAGGTGGTCTATTATCCACTTAATTTCGTGGATATTAGTCTTCTTAACCTCGGGCTTAGGTGCGTTTGCTAGGAATTCCGCTACCTTGGCCTCTGTTTGCCTAATGAAGGCGGGGTCTGACGGTTCGTCATTGGGTGAAAAGGCCTCTTCCAGTGAGTCGGCTATCACCTCGGCTTTATCTTGGTTTTCGTATACTGGTCCGTTAGGTCCCTTAATTGTTGGGATCACGTGTGGTTCTCGCGTGAAATATCTCGCTAAGTTCCACACCGGTCTGGTATTAGTGTCAAACGTACTCAGTTTGTTATTCCAGATCTGAGACCTATACTCCACTATTCCGGTTTCGATTTCGACCCTGAGTTCATTTTTGCGTATCCGGTCTTCATCGCGGTGGTACCGGGCCCAGTTGCGCTTGTGTCTGTTGCGCTGTCGTATTAGATCTTTAATGTGGGCCGGTAATTCAATGTTAGTGTTTTGTCTAGGTTTGTGAACCGGGATACTCGCAGTTGCGGCTGCCTGGATCGCATTTATGAGTGTTTTTAGGGATTCATCCGTTTGGGCTGGGTTTACTATTTGTATGTCCTCAGTCCCCTGTAGGAGTGTATCGAGTTTTCTTTCAAATTTACCCCATTTGGCTGCTTTATAGTTGAGTCGGCGCTTGGGGTTATTCTCATATTCCTCCGGGTTCGCTTCCAGTGTAAATATTACTGGTTGATGCCTCGACCCTAGGTCGTTAATGACCTTTATGGTGTGTCTTTGAGGAATATTTCGCAGTAGGGCTATGTCTAGAATATCATCGACCTGTTCGTTTGGCGCTAGGAACGTGGGTTCGCTGGGGGCTGTTACCACATAGTCCTGGGATAGCATGTGGTTATACAGCCTTGTGCCGTCTGGGTTAGGTTTCAGGCATCCCCAGCTGGCGTGTTTCGAGTTTAGGTCGCCTCCTAGTATCGTGTTTCGATTTAGCCTTAATACCGATTCTATGTCTTGTGTGTTTAGATGTTTAGGTCTGGAGTATGCCGATATGACATTAACGAGTGTTCCTCGCACTGGCATGGCAATTCCGCATGCCTCCAGCTCGACCAGTTCTGGTAAGTCAATTTCCATATGTTTAATGTCCTTCCTTACCAGAACTGCCACTCCTCCGACTTTGTTTGCCTTGTCGCTACGGTGTATTTTATAGCCTCTTATGGTGAACGTCTTCCCCGGTGGGAGGAAGGTTTCAGTTAGCAGGGCTACGTGTATGGTGTTCGCGGCTAGGAATGCTTCGAGTTCATATTTCCTAGACCTGACGCCCTGGCAGTTCCATATTAGAACTCGAAGCTCCTGCGTGTTGTTGTTATTATTATTATTATTATTATTATTATTATTATTATTATTATTATTATTATTATTATCTTCGTTGGGTTCTTCAGCCATCCGGGGTTAGGAGTTCGGAGATTGCATTAGCCAGGTCCCTTAGCCAGGGGTAGGGGAGCATGTTGGCCATCATAACACCAGTGGTTATGGCTACCGAGAGGTTCAGGTTCGGAAAGAAGGTTTTCAGGATTTCTTCTATCCTTTCCCTGAACGCCTTCACTGCCATGTTCCCCGCTGGCTGTTGTGCTTGTAGCTGTGTAGTTGGTGAGATTGGTGTGGTGAGAGGGGGGGCGAGGGGGGTGGTGGTGCGGATGCCGGTTGACTATCGGCAGGTTCTCTGCGGGGGGTGGAGCTGGCTTGGGGCGGGCCCTCTAGCAGCTCGGGAGGTGCTGGCGTGGACTTAACCTGCCTTTGTTTATTTTCGTGGGGCTGGGCCTTCCTGTTATTGTTGTTGTTTGAGGTCTTAGTTCGGACGGTGGTGGAGACTGGTTGGGCTGAGGGCCCGGGGTTGTGTTTACCTACCGTCCGTACGGGCTTGAAATTTAAGATGCCTCCGCCTGATGGGCGCTGGTTGTCTGAAGGACCTAGTTTTCGGCCCTTTGTGCCTGACGGGCCTGCGGGACCTGAAGGGTCCTTTTTACCTGAGGGGCCTAGGTTCTTTTTGCGTGAAGCGCCTGAGCCTGAAGGGCCTGCTTGGGCCTTAGGGTTGCCACGCTTGTTACCCCTTGGTCCTTTGCCTTGATGGGCGGCTTCGTAGTCCTTGCGGCTAGGACAGTCTTTAAAATTGGCCGCGTGTTTTCCCCCGCAGTTAGCGCACTTGGAGTACGCGGGGTCGTTGCCGTGGGGGCAGTCGCGGGACAAGTGGGAGGCGGCGCATCTGCGGCATCTGGGCTCCAGTCGGCACGCCGCCCCTGGATGACCATGCCTCTGACACACTCCACATTGGGGGCCAGTGGCTGGGGGGCGGTATGGCTCGACCGACACCAGCATGTTCGCGAGCATCCGCATTTTCCGCAGATTGTCCGCGTCTGGGGTGTCCGCCACGGCAACTAGGAATAGGTTGCCCTTGGCTGGCCTATTCCCTGCTCTCATCCGCACAACGGAGAATGCGGGGATATCCTGAGCCTTCAAGGCTAGCTGGATTTCGTCCGCATTGCTTCCGTTAATGGGGGTCCTCACTACGAACCGCCTCATAGTGCTATTGGGCAATACTCTTACGAAGTTAATATTTAGCCATCTTAGCACCTCGATAGCGGTTTCATAGCTCTCAAAGCTCGTCATATGTAGCCGGATCGCTTCATGTGCGTCTACTCTCGGCCTGGAGAAATAATATATTCTCTCTTCATGCGGCAGCTTTTTGAGGAGCTCCATTTCAAGTGTCTTCGTGTCTTTGGTGTATACCGTAAGAGGTGGGGGGGTTGACCCCTTACGGGTGACCTGTTTCTTTTGTTGTGGTGGTGGAGGTGGGCTCTGACGAGTCTGCCTCTTGTGTGTGGAGTGCTGGGGTTGGGTTGAGCCGATAGATGTTTCGGTGCTACTATCGACTCGGGTACTTGGCTTATTTCTCCCACCTGCCTGGGCCTTGCGGCTCGGGGGCTGGGTTACTTTCCCTTTCCCTTTCCCCTTCCCCCTCTTCCTCCCCTTTGCCTCCCTGAAGCCGTCACCCTGGTTTCCCCGCTGGGTGGCTGGGACGTCGGGTTCGGTCACCCCGTGCTGGCTGGGTCTCTCTCCCTCGGAGCTCTCAGATTCGGCCTCCTGGGATGCGCCTGTAAGGTCGATCACCAGTGAGGCCTCGTCATACTCCGAGTCCGAGTTTCCCGCTCGCCCGGGTGAATTGCTACGGTCTGGTCTGCTGCTTATATTCCGTACGACCCAATGTTGCTTGCCACGTCACTGGGGGAAGTGTGATTCCTTTCTCGCTTATATCTGTTGAATGCCGTGATGGATTTTATTGAAATTAACATACGTTTACGTTCAGAACATGAGCTACACGAAGATGTATGTCTCATTTCCGTGTCTTTATCGGCTGAAAAGTTAGAAATTTTTCTTCCAGTACATTCGAGAGAAAGGCATGCAACATGTGGCAGTGACGTCATCAGCAGGTTCCTTGCCGTGACGTGTCCAGCTCGCCACGAGGAACTTTGCGCTCGCACAAGATGCGGGTATACGAACATATATTTCTGTCGTCCCTTTTCCATATATTCCGGCAATTTTAAAATAATGTACCAGGCTGGAAGATTTCCTGGTACAGTATTTCTGAAAAAGTCATTTAGCTTAGTGTAATTTATGTTCATGTTTGTTTGTACATTTGCGTCACTGCTGGATGGAGTACCGGTACTCTCTTTGCTAGGGGCTTTACGTCGCACCGACACAGATAGGTCTTATGGGGATAGGAAAGGCCTAGGAGTTGGAAGGAAGCGGCCGTGGCCTTAATTAAGGTACAGCCCCAGCATTTGCCTGGTGTGAAAATGGGAACCACGGAAATCCATCTTCAGGGCTGCCGATAGTGGGATTCGAACCTACTATCTCCCGGATGCAAGATCACAGCCGCGCGCCTCTACGCGCACGGCCAACTCGCCCGGTACTACTCTCTTTAATTTATGTTGTTACTTCTAGAATTAGAATATTGTGATCACTAAGGTCACTTATTACTAGAGCTGGGATTTCTATGTAATTACATATTTTGTTCCTCGCTATTTAGGTGCTGGGAAAAGTCATATGTTCACAAAACACTATATTAGGGTTATTATTACCGAATGTCATTTTACATATTTTTTTATATTTGTGGGTATTCTACATATTCTTAGTGATATTACATAAAATTACATATTTTAGCGTTTTCCTGTTTTCACATATAATAAATCGCTGAATTGAAGTTTCACACGTAATGTGGGGCTGTTGTCTGTTCTCTCAACAGGGGGATTAAGGTAATTATGAGTGACAAGTATTTGAGAGGATGATAGGTGCAGGTAGAGACCCTTGCGAAATATATTATTCTAAAGGTTCCAATTAGCTGCAGGAAAACAGTTACTTTACATGTGCCAGTCTTAAATCTTTCATCCCTTTTAGAGTTAATTGCTTTACAACTAGCCACTTTCATGTTGGAGTTTCCAGGAATATTTTTCTAAGCGCATGTCTGTGACCTCTTTTTTATGTACTTAGGAATTTCCAAATCTGTTGTTAGAGCTGTCTTCCGTTGAAATGTCTCAAGTAGGTTTTAGTTTCTTTTGAACAGCTGAAGAACATAGTTCATGAACATCAGTTTCCTCTAGGGTCAATTTGGCACCGGTAGCGTCCTCGCCGCCTTCAAAGTTAAAATCATGGATTGCAGTTGACGAGTCCTTTGCAACTGATAGCAAAGTAGTGATTTGCCAAGCATGCAACAAACGTATCGCATGTTCATGAAATCCCAGCTTGAACAACATGCACGTAGTTCTCTACATAGAAAAAACCAACAGTTAGGTCTACAAAAGAAACAAATCCTTTTAACACAGATGCAACCTTCACCTTCAATTAACCCTTTTTATAAAGACTTATGCAGTGCAATGTAGCAGCCAATATTCCATGGTATAAACTTGAAGTGCCTGAATTCCCATCGTTTCTGGAAAAATACTGCAAGCAACTTGTTCCTAACCAATCAACACTCCGCAAGAATTATCTTCAAGTCTGCTACGACGAGGTAATGCACAACATAAGACAGCATGTAGGAAATTATTTCATATGGGTTGCTGTTGATGAAACAACAGATGTTAAGGGTAGATTTATTCCAAATCTTGTGGTGGGGAAGCTACAACCTGACAGCACCTCAAAACCATGTTTGATCTATTGTAAAGAGCTAGACTATACAAATCATTCAACTATTGCGAGATTTGTGAATAATGGATTAAGTGCTCTGTGGCTGACTGAGATGAAAGAGGAAAAGGTATTAGTGATGTATTCTGATGCTGCAGCATATATGGTTAAGGCTGCAACTGCTTTGAAGGTGTTTTATCCCAATATGCTCCATTTTACATGCTTGGCACATGGACTACAACGTGTTGCCGAAGATATTAGAGCTAAGTTTCCACAAGTGAATAGATTAATTTCAGCAACAAAAAAGGTTTAACTAAAGTGTCACAACGAGTGCTAACTTAGAAACAACAATTGCCGGAGATACCACTGCCGCCGGAACCAGTGTTAACGAGTTGGGGGACATGGATAGAAGCAGTTAAATTCTATAGTGAGCATCTAGATGCTATAAAGACTGTGGTAGATTCTTTTGATCCTGAAAATGCTGTATCTATTCGTGAATCACAAACTGACTTTAGTGACTCCAAAGTGGTCTCCTCAATCACCTACATCAGGGGCAACTTCCGCTGGCTTCCAGAAACCATCAAACGTCTAGAAACATCAGGACTGCCACTGCAAGATTATATTGCCAACATAGAGGATGCTATTGAAAAATTAAGTGCTGTGCATGGGGAAACTGGTGCAAGTGTATTGAGTAAATTTCAAAAAGTGTTGAATAGAAATCCTAGTTATTCAACATTTCACAGTGTGTGCCGAATTCTAAATGGAGATGACGTTGATCCTCCCGAGGTCATTTCTCCAGCAAAAGTTCCTCTCATAAAATTTGCCCCAGTTACATCATGTGATGTTGAAAGATTTTTCTCTGCATGTAAGAACATTCTAAGTGACAAACGCCTTTCCATGACCCCAGAGAACATCGAAAAATACTTAAAAGTTCACTGTGCTACAAAATTTAAGGAATAAACGTGCTTTGAGTGTTGAAAATAATAAGTTTCTATTGAATATGTGTGTGATATATTCATGTAATATGACTCCAAAGAACATTGAAAAATACTTAATTGTTCACTGTGCTACAAAATGTAATATCAAGCGTGTGTAGTGTGTTGTAACTGACAAAATGGTAAGTTTATATTAATTATATGATATTATATATTTTGCCCATTCTACATATTTTGCTACATATTTTGGTGCTTTTTGTTACACATTTATTGTCATATTATGCCACTTGATACTACATAAAAATCCAAGCCCTACTTATTACATTATATAAACAGTAATCAGCAGTGGCAGAATTTGAGTGTATGTGGTCAATTAAAGGTGACGTGTGGCCGTGTATTGCAGGGGTAAAAATTGTAACAATTCAATAAAGATGTATAGTTTCTATAAATATTGCTATCTTTAAAAAGACTACGTTATCATGTCCTATAAGCAATTAGTTTGATTTTCGTGTATTGCACAAAACAAGTTCAAGGTCTATCATGAAGTTAGTAGTATTACTCTCCTTTGGGTTGTAATATGAAATTACGTTATATCTCCGATTTTTGCTAAATACTTCTATTTGGAGAATACTGTGATAACTGTTAATGATCTTAATGACTTTAGTTGACCATTTTTATACATACGAGGTTTGTCCGGAAAATACGTATGAATCCGTCGGGGTGACGTATCACGTATCGTGGAGGCACCGCCAGGTGGCACTGCTGTTGTCGCCAATCTTCTCAACGCTCAGTTCGAGTCGGAGAGCTCTGCGTGTCAGTAGCAGTGTGCGGCTGCTCGTTGAAAGTTACCCGTTTTCACCTGCCGTCGGTATGGAGCTCTCTCTGATTGAGGAACAGCGCATCAACATCAAGTCTCAGAGCTCGTGTGGCCCGAGTTCGACCGGATTTGGCACAAGGGGGCAGGTGGATCCTTCATCACGACAATGCGCCCGCTCACACGTCGCTCGTTGTGCGTGAGTTTTTGGCCCGAAGCTCAATCAGCGTGACAGACCACCCGCCTTATTCACCCGATTTAGCCCCTTGTGACTTCTTCCTGTTCCCGAAATGCAAAATGGTGCTTCGGGGGCGGCACTTGGGTGATGTGGAAGCCATCAAGGGAGAAACGACACGGCAACTGAACAACATCACAACTGAAGACTTTTAACAATGTTATCAACAGTGGAAACGGCGTTGGCAGAAGGAGACCATATTGTAATACCTGAATAATTGTCAAATAAAGTTATTATTAAACTTTTATACGTATTTTTCGGACAAACTTCGTACACTGACAATCCCCCTCCAGTAACCTCTCTAGCTAGATGGTAAGTTTCAAAGCTAGGTATATTATAATAGGATGTTTCTTCATCTGATAGCCAAATTTCTGCTATAACTATAATGTCAAGTTCTGTAACCTCAGCAATAATAAGCATAATATCATCCAACTTATTCTTAACACTTTGTGCATTGATACAGATACATTTAAATTGAGAATTTAGAGCTTGATTCCTAGTTTGTAATTTATAGTTTTCTATAGTATCACAATGCCTTTGCTGGCGGGACCTAGTGTTTACAGTGCACTATGTCTTCCGGTATGGGCTAGAGCAATCTTGTAACTTTCATTGATCTGTCTCAGCTTTATCCTTGGCTTTGAATAATGAAAGTGACTGAGGTATGAGTGATGCTAGTAATGCCATTCTTTCTGCAGCCAGTCCCTTCTATGAATGGTGTGAAAATATTGCTCATAGGGTCGGTTGGTGCATGCATTTCAGTGGGCCTGGCAGACTGATATGTAATAGCAACTTCTGGCTCGGTGAGGAAAGCAAGGGGAAACTACCTCACTCCTCATTTCCCTAGTACACCTCTTCAGTGATGTCTAGGCCATCTATGACAGCTGATGGCGGAGCTGTTGAGGATCCAACCAGCCTTCGGGTTGAGGACTAAACATACATACATACATGCATACATACATACATACATACATACATACATACATACATAGTATCACACTGGATCTCAACAGAACTTAATATTTCTTTATTCCTATAAATGTCCTCTACCATTTAAAATCAGTATAAATTCGTGAGAATATAGTACCTGCAGTGTTTACTGTCCGTGTTTGTTCTCGAGGTGTGCGATCTTTGCCTCGTTGCTGATGAGCATTCTAGTTCCATCCCTAGCTTCGCGGACGTGGATCTTGCAGTCTCTTGTCCATGTGGCAATTATTTTGACATTCTGCTTCGGTAGCCTGCACCTTCTTGCAATGTTCTCATTCTTGGGCAAAAGATGGTCGTTAATGAATACTTTGCGTGATGGGCAGTTCAGTCCAATATCCTGGGTGTTTAACACTTTTCTGTATTCTTGCATTCACTATTTCGTCCTTCTTCCACCTGTTAGTGAATTTCACTGCAATTCTTCCAAGGTCCCCACCTCTTGACGGCAAACGATGAGGGACGTCAATCTCCTGAATATCAAAATCAACCCCCAATGCCTCGGCTGTTTGTATTACCAAGTTATACACATTTTCTTTTGCCATTTCTGGCATAAAAACAGATCAGATGTAAGGCTTTTCAGGCGTTTGCTCTATCAACCAGCGTTTCGTCTTAGGCGAGACACTAGACTCATCAGAGTGGGATGTGTCTGACCCTAACCACTGACGATGGGGTGCATTCCACTGATTAACAAATTGTTCCTGCGGGTGTACTGTTTAAGGTCTTCTGACCCATCTAGAGCCTGTTTGGTATCATTATTTACACCCCCCAGAGATTTTTCTATTTCAGATGTTCTTTTCTTCAACTCACCTGTGAGCGTTTTGAACTTCTCAAACTGGTCATTTATAAATTCTGTCGCTTCCATAATAGCACTGAGTTCGTCCATGAATAAAGTTTTCAGTTCTGCAACAGATAATTGTATCTTCTCCTTAACCTCCTTAACTACGTCACATTCGCTTAGGTTAGGTGGCGGGTGACAATCGTTAGGTTTACATTTCCACACCTTTTCCGGATCACTTCTTACAGCCTCGTAAGCCTTTTTTGACATTCGTGTGCATTCCTTGTGAAAGTTACGTCCGCAATCCCCTTCACAATTAACGAATTCCTCGCAATTTCTTACTGTTTGGCCGCACGGAGAACAAACATTACTAGCCATTGCCGCATATTTTCTTTCTCTTTGGGATTGTAAATCTATTTGGCTAATACCAGGTAAGTAGAATTGTGGCATGTTCGAATAATGCATTTAATAACATAGTTTGTGTGAAATGATGAACACATCATTTTATTAATTACGGTCCTATTTCGTCCCATACTTACGTACAGAATTCGATTGGGATGTCTATTTAGAAGCAAGAAAAATCTGCAAGTAATCCTCCGGAAAGGAAAGCAACTTTACGTCATTAACAAAAATCAGGTCAAGAAATGCTTATATATTGCTACGAGCAATTGAAACACGAAGACGACGAAGAAGGTATCAGTTGTAGTGATACAGGCCTAATGATAAGAGTTCCAAAATGAACTGGGGTAAGAAAGGCTTGGTTTTACACAGGGCTTTTTTTCTGGAAAAAGAAGTGCCGGAACTCACAGGAGGGAAATTAAGGACGAAGACATGGGATTTGCCGAACATTTAAGAAAGCATGTAATTTTCATCGAAACCTACTTACACTGAATTCAAAACAATTTCTAAATTTTTGACATGTCATCAATCTCCTCAGTTCTTTTTATGGTCTTACTTTTTATATCCATGGCTGAATGACGATCTTGTAGCAACTAAGTTTTGACATACTTCGTTGGATCAAATACCGTCAAAGGAGGTCCAATAATCTGATAAATAGTAAATGAGGTAATGGTTTTCACTGACACAAATGATTTTTCTGGAGTTACAATCAAGTTCATATGAGAAAATCCCCTTTCACACTCACTTAAAGATATAGCTATTGTGTTGAGAGTCCTCCGAACCCGAGAAAGTTCCCTGGGCATTTCTTCTCTGAATATCAGATGATCTCTGAAGGCTCGAATAGCTTCTTTTTCATTAAGTTGGAATCTTCTTGCCAGTGTGCCTATTTCTGCTTCTCCATACAGAATATTTTCTCTTGAGTTTGCTGACCAATTCTTAGAATCGAGAACCCTTGCACATCTTGACAGTTCAGTGTCTTCTTCGGAAAGTAATCTTTTCTGTAGAGCAGTTTTAAGTTGTTCACAGAAAGCATTCGGGGAGTTTGGTGGATCATAATTTCTGTTTTTCTTATGCAATGGAACACCCTTAAACTGTAGATTTGCAGCTGCCTCAAGAGCTTTCTGATAGTAAGGCCCTGGGACAGATCTCCTCTTCTCACAAATAACAACAAGATAATCTTGCTGTGGGCTTTGTAAAGATGAGCATTTCTCTCCTGCAGATCTAAGCTTAGTTCAGACAGTTCTTGCAAAGCATCGCAAATTAATCCCAAATTCAAAATAAATTCCACAGATGTTATTTTCTTGTGAATACCTTCACAAGTGCATTTTTCCTTTCTGTCACAACCATCTTCTGATTTACCTCTTTCAAAATGAAGTACCAGTGCTTCAAAAACCTGCCAAATAGCCAAAACAGTTGTATAGCTGGATGCAACCCACCTTGTGGACAGAATTCTTCCAATTTTAAAATCTGCATCTCCAGTGTAGCTGCACATGACTGGAGCTGCCTTGCATTCTTTGGAGAGGCATGATACATAATATATAATTTGTCCAGAAAACTCTTAAATCTATTGATGCCAGAAACCTCTTTCACAACTTCGTGCACTGATAATTCCAGTCTATGGCTAGCACAATGCAACAAAACAATGGCAGGAAATCTCTCTTTGAAAAGTTTTGAATCTCCTCCACGAACTCCGAACATTACTGCGGCACCATCACACGTCAGTGAAACTAAATTTTTCTTTAGAAAATATTCTGTGGACCCTAGTGCTCCTATAGTAGACGTCAAGATTTTGTAAATTCCATTTGCTGTTATGTAATCTAACTCAATTAAATTAATGAAAAGGTAGACCGGTTCTGCCATTTTTACTTCTTCAATGTAGGTGCGAACATATAGTATCAGAACAGACTTTTGACTTAGAGTAGTTGATTCATCAAGAATAAGAGAGAACTTGCTCTTTGATTCAAGTACATTTTTTATCAATCTAGTTCTCATTTCACTGCCTATGTGGTTTACTATATTTATACAGGCATTACTTGAACGCAAAATTATCCCTATATCAATCCCACTCAATTCTTGTAAATCAATTTCAGTTTCAAAATTGTAGAAAGACTGGTTCTTTTTTGCCACCTTATAAGCAGTACGAAAAATTTAACACGTAATTTCCTTTTCTCTCTCTCTCTCTAATGACTTTAGACATACTGTCTCAAGTTTTCTTTTTTCCCTTCGTCAGTGGTTTTATTAGCACTTTTATGTCCAGCACTTTCTTTGTGGTCAAAAATATTTTTCCTGAGAGATGTTAGCTTCTGTTTACGATTTTCTCCATAAGACACAATTTCACAGTTTATACATTCTTTTGATAGTCGCATCCCCACATTCTTCTGTACACCTAAACATCCAACATTTTTGCACACTGAGCAGCCTAACTTGCCGTCATGAAAATACAACCAATCGTTTTTCTACAAAATCGTTCTTTTGTTCTACAGTCCAACAGCTAGGTCACAGACTTTGAAATTGACTTTGAACTCGTCGACACATCTGTTGCTTCAAGTTCCACACTTGAGTTTGATGATACTCCATCTTGATGGGCTGACGAACTGCTTGGGCAATTTTTGCGTTTGGTGGTAGGCACACAAAATTTTTCTAAAATTCTTTTCATTTTCTCCTCGTGGTCGACAGATTTAGGTTATGTCTATTGCCGCGTAAGACGTAGTACAAACTACGGCTGAGAATACAACAAACACAGGCCATTTTCTACATCAACGAACAACAGTAGCCTATATTGAGGGCAATCCAGATGAAACGTTACTAGAACTGGGACCAATATACAAAACATCTACAAAGTGAGCAAAGAAAGAACAAGAACGAATACCGTATATCCATGCTGCCCGCAAACTGGAAGAATGTTTTCTATTTCGATTGATTTCGATTCTCGAAATAACAGGGCGATATGCGATACTTCCTTTTCAATTAAGATCATTTAGCGCGGGAACAGTAAAAATAACATTTTTAAAATTCCTTAACCTGAAGAAAATCACGTTTGAAGTCTAAATATTTTTTAGAGATTTGTACCCACGATGAGGTTCCCGAACGCCGTTCCGGTGCGTTCCGCCAGAAAAAAAGCCCTGGTTATACATAGGAAAATTCCACAGAGATACTACAGAAAAAATTAAGGAACATCTCCAAAAACAAGAAGTAATAAACAAGGTAAATTGTGAAGAATTACAATCTGAAGGATATTTCAAAGCTTTTAAAATTAGAATCCCGCTTGCGGAAAAAGAACGAGCCATGGAACCAGATTTCTGGCCAGACGGATTTCTAGTAAGACAATTTCTTTTTCGAAACAGAAGACAAGAAGGCGCAAAATTCCAATAGGTTAATGAACACGTTAATCGAAAGAGATAACTTTGATTCGGAAAATTTCTCACGTGAGTTGATTTTATGGAATGTAGAAGGAATAAGAGACTTGCTTTCAACAACTCCAGAAAATCCTTGGGCAGGACGTGATATAATTGTAATCACAGGGCAGTGCTGACAGAGAGGATGGATACGCCAGGCTACTACAGCAAACAAGCATTATCAATTCATAAGGATAGAGGAAGGCCATAAGGAGGAGTGACCTGCATGTACAACAACAAAATGGGAAGACTTAAAGAAACAATAATATGTGGAAATTTAGTAATATTGAAAGCAGAAGAATTTACTATAGTTGGAACATATATTAACCCGTTGAAAAAAGTGGGAAACACTGTCGAGCAAATAGCCAAACTTCTAGCCTTTACTGATAAGGATGACAATGTAATAATAGCTGGAGATTTTAACTGCCGTCTGGATAAACAGAATAACAAAACAGATATCGTATTAGGAATGATACTCACGGAAGGATACCGTCTAATCCGTAAAGGTGAGGAGGTCACCTACTTGGCTCCGAACTGTTCCAGTACCATTGATTTAATCTTCTACCGAAGAAGAAATATTAAATTGATAGGACATCAGGTTATGGGAAATCAACGTATCGCCGCACAAAGGAAACATTTATCATTATTGGCAAAATTCTTAATTAGACAAAAGGTCCCACATGAAACAGAGAATATACACATAAAGTCGAGAAGCATAGACGATCACGAACTTGAGGAAAACAGCCAAAGGATAGAAGAGACTCATCAGCTCATTGAGGAAGGTACGTAATTTCATCAATAATAAGGTATTCCTTGTCCCTCAAGAAATCTCGGAAGCCAAAGAGTGGTTTGATATAGAATGCTACATAGAAAGAAGACAAACGCTTAACTTACTACATATAGCCGGGAGACTTAAAACTGTTACCATCTTACAAGTTTATCTGGCACAACGACGAAGTTATAAAAATTAAAACGAAAAGGGACAATCATACCGAAATACAGGCACAACAAAAAGCACAAGAAGCTTTAAGAGATCCTTTTCTGGCTTTAAAGAGGAAAAGGGTGAATCCGCCGAATCAAATAAATATGAATAAATGGGAAAACCACTTCAATTATGTATTAAATACAGAAGGACGTACATTAGCACTAGATGTCTTGAAATGTAGATCAGCAAACCAGTTTTACAAAGATTCCACAAACACTACCAAATATGGTGTTAAAAGCATTTCTTATTCAGCAAGCACAGCCTTTAACAATCTACCTCCCAAATTAAAACAAATCAATAAGTTGTACAGATTTAAGAAAGAAGTACGCAGGTACTTCCTTGAACAGTATGTTGGAGAATAAATCGATAACCACTGTGTACCTATTTTTCCACCTAAGTTTAGTTTGTTTTTAATATCTTCTTTTTTCTTTTTTCCATGCAAAATAATGATATTATGATGTAAATTATTAATTGTAAATATTCCTTGTTATATATGTAGGCCTATGCCTTATCTGTTAAATGAAACTTAAAGCTGCCAAGCTGTGATTGTAAAGGGCAGTCCCTCCTTGAGCCACTAGCTCACTGGGACATTCTATACCCAATAAATAAATAAATAAATCTCTATCTAGACTAGCTTATGAATTAGCTCAGGAGTCTTTCCTTATCGAGGATCTTAGATTTCTTTCTGTACCATCGACACTTCAAGCCATTCCTCATCTAAATCTGAGGTTAAGCAAAAGAGAAGAAATATGGCCGGAGTTTTACGTGACAGATGCTATGACGAGTAGAGATTGGATGGGCGCAAATCAAATCATGCACAGGGCCATCAACAGGCTAGCTGTACACGGATTTCGCCATAAGCTATGTGTAAAAGAGATCACGAACCAAGCGACGAATGCGTGTGCAAATGATGTGGGGAAAATATGTGAACGATACCACTTCAATAAATGCAGCAAAAGAGAAAAGAGCTTACATGGATAGAGTAAAGATTAGAACAATTTATATGCACATTCGTGCGCTCTTTTCCTTTTATTATAATAAGTTTCTGACATTATGACAATCAGTTGAAATGTAGGTTTATTTCATTATGAACCTAACCTGACTTTGACGCGGTTTGTAGACTTGACCTTTCTGTATTCATATTGAATTACGGCATATGTGTATGTAATATATTTCCTTGTGTGTATTCTTACAGCGTGGTTTCAGTTGAGTCCGAAACGTAATAGGAAATTTCAAGAAGGGAGTTGAATTTTCTACCCCAAGTAAACGCCGGAAGCGTGAACATCCAGTGACCGACAAGGACAGTTTTAAAAGGAAGCGATAGCGCGGTTTATTTATGATAAATTACATAAAGGTAAGGTAACTTCACAAGGAATCTATTGCAACATTATTTATAGAAATTGGTGCGCAGGTGAGATAACCTCCGAGAAATATATTGTGCATGTATCGACATACAGCTCTTTTGAGCAACTTGTAACACTCTTGTTTCACCCCACAGGAGAAGTTGTGACTGTAACAAAGATTTTCGACCTCATGAAAGCAAATTAAGAAACTTATCTTTACAAGGGCCCAGAAACATCACTAAGAAGAATTTTGATGGCCATGAGATTTGTGTGGAGTAAAGGGGATCTCTATGCCTATGTTAGAGAAAATGAAGACATTTGTTTTAAGAGATCCTGTTTTCTGAGGGAATGCATGCGGAATAAGGAGAGTGAGAAACCCAAACCTGTTGTTTTTTGGATGAGACTTATATATATGTTACCGGTATATATTATATTTTATATAAAAACAATAGAATAATTTATCTTCATCAGGTGCCTTTGGTTTCAATTGTGCATTTCTCTGTCAGGGTTACCCACATACTCATGGAATAAACCACATAAATCTGGACATGATCTTCAAGGAGGAATTAGTCGACCTGTGTCTTTAGGGAGGAAGACTGGTTATTGTTCATGCTGGAACGAAAGATGGCTTGTTATCTGGTATGTTCTTACATTATTTTACTTCATTTTATTATCGTGAGCTGATATCTCTTTACATAGTTATGAGGATATTTAGGGGTTGTAGTACGGATGTAAAGGGGAGGGAACATAATTCTCTGGTAAGACCCCATCTTGAGTATAGTTCCAGTGTATGGAACCCTCACTTGGATTCGCTTGCTTCGAAATTGGAAAAGTTCGAAAGAAAGAAACATAATTTTTTTCTGGGTGATTTCTGACAAAAGAGTAGCGTTACAAACATTTTGTCAACTTTGGCCTGGGAAGACTTGGGAGAAAGGAGACGAGTTGCAGGACTAAGTGGTATGTTCCGAGCTGTCGGTGGAGAAGTGGTGTGGAATGACATTGGTAGATGAATAACTTTCAGTGATGTTTCAAAGGTAGGTAAGCTCACAGTATAATGATGGAGTTAAGGAAGAAACCTGGGGCAAATATATGTTTTTTATGAAGGGAGTTAGGGATTGGAAAAATTTGCCAAGGGAGATGTTCAATAAATTTCCAAATTCTTTGCAATTATTAAAAAAAAAGACGAGGTAAACTACATCTGCCACCTGGATGACTGTCCTAAGTGCAGATCAGTGGTGACTGATTAATTGAAATTGACTGGCACTACATCGGAAGTGGTATTATAACTTACCGCTCACTGGGTTTTATATGTGGTCCTTGATTTTTACTTCTCCACTGTTAAGGGATCTCTTGGTTATTAAAAAGACATGCAGGTATTCACTTTAGGCCAACGATTAACTTTAGAGAGGTACTTCAATCAAAACTTCTCCAGTGTATTTTCCTATAGGAGTATAGGAGGAGTACGCCCATCCCCTAGTTCCTGTTTATCCGGAATTCAGGGAGAGAGCACTCTTTTATTGCAATTTCTTCAATTTTGATACATGCCTTACATTTTCCTGTTATATTTGTTTAACTATACTAAATATAATTTGTTTTGTCCTAGACGTTAGCAATACTATATTGTCTAGGAAAACATGTATCTTACCTTAACTTATTTATATACTTAAAACAAAAATTGATATTAGCAAACATACAATATAACTGCTCGCCTCGTGGCAAACTAACAAAATACACATACTTCTACTTCACAGCAGAAATAATTTAAATAATTGTAAATACCCACTTTCCTGCAGATACTACATATTATGTCAAACCTTTTCAAACAAAACATAAAAGGCATTTAAAGAACCTTTTCAGGTGTATCACATTATTCCAATGCTTGCTTAAATATCACCATGTATCTTGCCTTTACTATTTTTGACGCAAGTATTTGTTTAACAGTAACAGCACTTTAAGTTAGTGCTAATCTCTTTTCATTCCTTTCTGCCACATACTTCTTAAAATACAAAAAATTGCTATTCTTCCTGGAGCGATCCATTCTTTATTTAACAATTTAGCTAGTATATAAAATTCCTTCTCTCTTTCTACTTTTTATTTATATTCATCGCCAAAATATTTAGTTCTCAGTGCATCAGTTCCCCTATATACTCTCAGTAGATGAGCCTATTCCATTATTTCTCCATAGAATCAACACTGATTTTCATTATGGTTCTCTCTCTGACCCTTATTTTTATATACCCCCATTAGCCACCACACCACACCTCTTAGTTCTCTATTTAGGAGTATTTCTTTCCTCCTTGACATATTTCGAATAATTCCACAAAATTCTGATAGTGTTCTTTTGGTTTCACATTCTGCCCTAATCATCTGTTTCTCTGTGTTCCTCACTCTAATCGTTACTTTTTTTATGAATGTCTTTACTGTTCATCTCTTTATCCCAGTATTATACCATTCCAGTTCTGTCTAGCATACTTTTCATTTTCGACACCCAATAATCATCATCTAGGTGTTTCATCTGGTGTTGGGATGCTAGGTTCAATATTTTCCTCCCCTCTCCCCTTCTTAATCTTAACCAATATGTTACTACTTTCTTTCTTATATCTGCTTGGATGCTGATATCTTCACATAGTCTTCTAGATCCACTATTCGCTGTGCATTCTGATAGACCCATTATTATTTTACAGAATTTGTTACTTATTACATATAATTCTTTTTCGTCTGCATCGATACCCCCTATTTCTGCACCATACAGTGTTCTTGATATCAGAAGAGCATTTAAAATATTTTTGAACAGCTTATATTCCATATTTGGCATCTTCCTCTCTAGGGATCTTGTACTTGATAGGGCGGCCAATCCTTTCAATTTGGCACGTTTTATTTGTTCCTTCCACATCCCATTTGATGTTATTACGATTCCTAGATATTCTAATTTATTTATAGCTTCTAGTTCTACACCTTCTAACCACCGGCGCCTTTCGTTTCTCTCTAACTTATTTCCTGTTTTACAAACCATTACTTTTGTTGTCTTGATATTTATTTTCAAATTCCATATACTGCAATACTCAGCCGTTTTCTTAAGACTGTTTTGCATACCGATTGTTCTTAGTGAGAGCAGGAAGATGTCGTCTGCGAAAACTAGGCCAGAAATTTCTTTGTTATTTAAGTAGGGACTTGTCCTATCCTCCTTCCCCTGACAGTCCATTTCATTCTGATTAAAGATGTCACAGAGGTTCCTTAGATCTTTACTAAGTGGGGTCTGCTCTAATTTATCAATATTAAAATCACCCATAGTAATACATAGATGTTTGCTATGTTTATTCCAGACATCTTCTAACAAAGTTATGAAATCTTTAGAATATTGTACATGGGGGTTATAACATGCTACAACATTGAGACCACGTACCGCTACCTCAAGTAATAGTAAGTTAAATGGAATATCAAAACTGTTAATACACAAGATTTCTATGGCTTTATAAGGCTATTTGATATAAATAATTATTCCACCTCCTCTTTTACGAATTCGAAAACAGAAATAAGCATCATATCCCTTTAAGTTGTAATATTTCTCTTCATCCGGAAATAACCATGTTGCAACAATTATTATAATGTCTGGAAATTGTAAATCATGAATTAATATAGAAAAATCATTCTATTTGTTACGAATACTTTGGGCATTTGCATAAAATATTCGTAAGTTATTTCCTCTCGCCACTAGCTCACGTAAACTTACTAACTGATGATTAATAGCTTCCATATTTTAATGAAAATTTGAACAGGCAACTGACGTTTTTTGCAGGGATGGTAAACCCATGAAGACTCAAGTGCACATATATCATCAATACATCTGATAAGTACAACATTAGATTTGTCATTTTTCCTTACTAATATTTTTACCTCCCTAGACCATATATACCGTACTTAAACCCTTTCATTCTTAAGTCCTTTGCTCGCTTCAATAATCCTCTTGCTCTTGGAGTCAGGTGATCGTTGATGTAGATTATCTGGTTTGATGCATTGATGCCAATTGTTGAAGATGAAAGTACTCTAGCATTCTTCTTTCCTGCTATTAATAAATCTTTCTTCCATCTATTGACAAATTTTACAATTATAGGTCTTGGTTGGGACCTATTAATCGACGGAATTCTGTGAGCAATATCAATATCTTGTTTCTCTATTGTACATCCAACAGCTTCACCAATGTTCTCTAATATGGTGTAGACATTTTCTCCTTGTACTTCAACCTTTCTTTCACATATGGCGGCAAATTACTCCTTCTTGCCAACATTTTGGAATTTTTCTGCCATAAAAGTTTTTTAAATATTTTAGTTATTATTTCTAGCATCTGGCTGTTATTCTCTAGCTCTTTCCAGAATCCATACGTAATTCCGTTGACAGCACCTGATTTTCCTCCCTTCCCTTTTTTCAATGTGTCTAATACCTCATCTGTGTTTATTGTATCGTCTAGTACAGGCAGAGTGAACTCCACATATCTTAGTATACCAGTCTCAGTTTCCTTCCTTTCCCATGAGTCTTTACCCCCTAACAAGCCCTTAAAATACGTTAACCACTCCTCTTCGCATATGCTTACTTGATTACAGCTTATATAATTTTTGCATGTCGTTCTAATTCTTTTCCGCACTTTCTTTTTTCATTTTCTTTACAGTACTTATATAATACTTTTGCCCCTTCGGCCTGCCAATTACTTTTATTTTCGCTCATTAAATAGTTGTATTCCTTCCTCTTTTTACAAAAATCTGCTCGTAAGTCCTGTGATCCCTCATTTCGGTATATTTTAATGTCTTCACTTGATTTTTCTTTTGTTTACACTCGTCAGTATACCATACGTTTTGTTTATCTTTCCTTCTCTTACTCACAACTAATTTTTTTACCAGCTACTCCTATTGATCTTTCAACCATTCTTGTTGGCTCATCTATGTTATTATTCTCTATCATATTCTCAATACTTGTCTTAATTTCAAAAGTTCCCCCCCTATAGTAGTCACTAAATTCGTCTCTATGCTCCTCACTCCACCTGTATCTTACTAATTTCCTCTGTGCATAGTTAAAATGCTGGTTTCTTTCTTGTTTACCATCGTCTCTCAGTAATCGAATAGCAACTGGGAAATTATGAGACGCTGTTTCAGTTTTTTTACCTGAATGTCCTTAACGTTATTTAAAGCCTCCCTAGATGCCAACTCCAAGTCTATAACACTCCCTTCTGACTCGACTATGTATGTTGAGTTACCTGATTTCTTTCCCCAACCAGCCCCCATTCAAAATGTACAATTCCCCTGTCGCACACATTTCTAGCAATTTCTCTCCATTTTTGTTACACTATTTGTCTTTACGTCTCCTTCTTTCTATTAATATTTCATCAATTTCTCTATCGTATAATTGACTCTTTACGCCAGCCCTTGCGTTGAAAACACCCATTGTAATTATTCCCGCTTCTTCATTTTCTAATTTAATCTGGTTTACAACATCAATAAGATCTGCAAGAGGTTTCTCTTCTAAAATGGGGACCCCGGTGGGTGGTTTTCCTTCACTCGTGTCTTTTCCTTTCCTTCGAGATTCTTTAGTCTTCTTCTATATACAGGACTTTCTTCCTCATTTCTTCTATCTGGTTCTTCTTCTGCTGTTTTTAATATCTTTAAGTTCTGTTTGTATGGATGTCTTCAAATCCTTAAAATCATTTTTGTTTTATTAACATTTCCTTGGTCTTCTCCGCTTGGTATTCTTACACGACCTTCTTGAGCTTCTCAATATCTTCCCATGACAACCCACGGCCCGGATTTAGCTCCACTCCACCGATCACTAGTAGCACCATCTCCGCCACTAATGAAAATACAATTTGCGTAATGTTGAAGCTATTTTTCACCATTTGTGTTGATTTCACTTTCCATCTGCCCTGCTATCTGCCTATAGCACTCGCACAGCAAACCACGTCCTTTCACCTCGCAAGCTGAATTGAAACTGAGTATTTTCATATAATGTTACTGGATATTTGTATAAGTAAATTACCAGTGCATGATACTTAACTGTTGAACACCTTCCAAGCTTCTTATTTCTTAGTGCCTGATATAGGATCAGTGTTCGCAGCAGTTGCATTTGTTCTAAGGTATTAAAATTAGTGTTTACACTTATATCATTAATACAAGTGATCGTGAACTTCTAATCTAAATATAGGCCTGCTAATGGTAATACATTCATGACAGATGTTAGGATAAAGTAGTGTAAGTATTAACTCATTGACTTCATCATCAGGTGACTTTACTGCATTGTAGTTGGTTTCACTTAAAATCAGACATCTTTTTCTATCATTAACAGAAATCACAATTTTTGTCAATTAATAGGCCTAGCCCTGAAGAGGGTGATCTCGTATTTTAGGGAGTATTTTTTAGAAATAACTTCATTCTAAAACTCAAAATTCTTACAGGTGCTGATCTGATATTTGCCACAAACTTGAAGATAAATAACGATTGTCATGTTGCTATGAACAGTGAGAAATTTCAGATGTGGGTGGAAACACAATTAATCGTAGGATTAAGAAATACAGGACCCTGTTTAATTTAATGGATAATGCAGCATATCACTGCAAGCTTGTGGAGCATCAACCAACAACGAAATGGAGGAAGGATCAATTAATGGTAATTATACTACATTGAACATTTCCTTCTACTGAATTATATTTAATGAAGTTACAGAATTTCATTTTTATTTTTCCTTTAATTTAAGGTCATGGTTGAGGCAGAATGGGGTTTCTCCACCAGAAATGCCATAAAGATGAGCTGCAAAGGTCGTATCATATTAATCGAAGTCAGTTAAATAGGTACAGAAACATCTACACGTAAGTTTAGATAATGTTCTTTACTTTAATGTATCCATAACAACATTTCTCTGTTTTTTAAACCAGGTACATTGTTGACGAGATGCTGCACACTGAAGGTCATACTGTCCTACGACTTCCTCCATACCCCTCATTTTTCAATGCCATCGAATTAGTATGGTCTGTGAAAAAGCAGCAATATAACAAAACAATAGCTTCAAGACCTGGCCATGGATTGGACCGAGCTAGAGGTGTGTGGAAAGAATCTCTTGATCAGGTAGGCCAAGTGGAAATGTAATTTATTATATATAGGCAAGTGAAGTTTTTCATATACTTGTCAGGTTGTGATACTTCAATATATCCTACAGATGAGAGCAGGGATGTGGAGAAAAAAGTGTAACACACTGAGAAGAAGATCGTTGAGTTCTGCAATAATGAGGTGAGAATTGTTCCTGAAGTGGAGGAACTAGTCATTCATCATGGAAGCAGTGATTCAGAGGAGGAAGAAGAAAGAAAAGGAGAAGCTGAGGAGTTAGCTGTACCATCGTAAGAGCCATTCCATGAGATTAAGTATTTTATAACTTTGCTGGGATAAATACATTTCTGATTGCTCTGTCCTTTCGGATATAACGAAATTACATTTCAAAATTGTGGGGAAATGCTCCTTTTCTCTAAACATCGCTATTTTATGCTGATTCCGCAGTACAGGTGTTCTAACAAGGGACGATCAATCAATGTTAAGAAAACTTGAATCCAATGTAACTTGTACACCATTCGAAAGAGCACACTGAAATATGTAAAACCCTCGAGTATCCTGAATATATCTACGCGTTAGAGGGCGGTATAGATGTGCAGGATGGGGTCGTCAGTGTCCAATCGGAGTGAAGTTATTTTGAACTGCTGTGGCGTGATGTAAGGTGAAGCGGGCGAGGGAGAGGGAGAGAGAGAGAGGGAGACAGCACTGTGACGGAAATCCACCATGTAAACATTGCAGGCCTATTAAACTACATATACCTTTCTTTTATATCATAACGCAGTAATCATAAAACTTGGAATTAGTTTATACAGGTAGAAGCTTACTTTGGAATGACCCGTACACAACACATCAACATATCTTATAGAAACTATAAAGTACATGAAACCTAAATTATGTGTTTCATTTCCACGATACATTCCTCCTATAAAAAGGAGACCATGTAGCTTATCCACTTTCATTTCAGCCACACAAATATTAAGAAAAAATACCATAATCACAGTAGAGGACAAATACTATTTTTAAATTGAAATAGTCCGGAACATAGATTAGTGAGGTTGGACATCCTGTCCGTCATCGTTCGTGAGTCGCTGTTGAACATGCTGTCTCTGTGTATGTGTATGACGGGATACTGTGCTTGTCAAAACAAGTAAGTTGCTATTTTGCACAATAGTATTGAAATGATGATGAAGATGACACATAAACTCAGCCCCCGTGTCAGAGAAATTAACTAACGATGGTTAATATTTCCGACCCTGACGGGAATCGGACCTGGGACCCTGTGTCCAAAGTCCAGCACGCTAACCATTTAGACATGGAGCCGGACAATAATACTGAAAAATCAAGTTCACTGCAGCTATTGTTGACTGTATATTTCTTCTCTTTAAAGAACAGTGAGTACCATGAATTAATATCCTGTTTTGTTGATTCCTGTAAACTTTGTATGTACGGTGATGGTTCACCAGTTCCTGGCGAATCTACTGGATGAAAACTTTATAAACCAATTGATTCAGTTTTATGTTTATTGCAGTCAGTCGTCACAACAGTGGTTTCAATAACAACAGTCGGTCAAGTACAAATCGTGTCGAATCTAACCTAACCCGGCGACAATCAGTGATTTTCGGTGGATCACAACCTAACCGGTCATTATAATTTGTTTTCGGTGGATCGCAACCTAACCTGTCACTATCAGTGGTTTTCGGTAGAATACAATGGTTTTGTCACAAGCCAATACTGTCCAGGGGATGCTACAGGACTGCTGGCCGCGTACCAGTAGCGTGCATTGTGGGTATGCAGGCTAAGCCGGGCTTACCCGCTGGACTTGAGAAGCAAAGTAAGCAGTAATGCAACTGTAAGTGCAACAAATAATTTTATCTTGTCAGTTGGCAATACTATATTTTAAACTAAGAGCATTTGCTGCAGTATGGTTTTCTGCAGTATGCAGTAAGATTATTCTGCAGTACGAATTTCTGCATTAGCGTGGGTACGCGACACACCTACCGCTTGGCTCGCCCAGCGTTGAGTTCAAAGTGACGCATGCGTAGTAACCGCGCCAGTATGTGAGCTTGGTAAGCCGATAACTCAACGCTGCCCGGCTTGATCGCATGGTGTAGCAGTGTGAAGCAACTTTGTGCTGGTTTATGATACGTTTATTTATTGTTATTCGGTTTATTGCTGAAACAGCTCTTGTGAGTGACAACTGACAGCAGTGAAGAACGTTTTAAAAGTACGAGTACCCAGCTCATTTTAGAATTGAAAATTATTTTTTTCTTAAATGTAACAGTGTGAGAAAAACTTGCCTACTATATAGTAGGTACCAGCGTTGTTGTGGACCATGTGGCGTATTTGTAGGGGCGTACGTTATAATGGTTTTCATAATAACAACATGCAACGTGGACAGTGCTGTGTCGTGAGTGAACAATTGTGTATTTACGTAGAAGTATTAGTGAAATATACGGTATGGTAATTTCTTATTAGTTTCAAGTATCGTAATATTTGCGATGGCTGACACTATTTGTGTGATTGAACAACTGCTGGACAAACCGTTTCGTTGTAGGAGCTTATGTGAGAAACTAGAAATTGTTCAATCTCATAAACTTTCTCCAGATATGCCCAACCTTAAAGGGACGCATAAAAACAAAAGTCAAGAGTACGTTTGTCATTTCCAAACTTCACAGTACAGTAAAACAGAATGGATTGCTGGAAGTTACAAGTTTAATAAACTGTTTTGCTGGCCATGTTTAGTCTTTGTAAGAGACCGAACTGTTTGGTCTGACACTGATTATGATAATCTGAGTAGCTTGCACAATGCCATTCAAAAGCATGAGAAATCGCAGTCACACATTTCTGCACTATTACAGCTGACAACGTTTGGAAAATCTAGAATTGATATTCAGCTTGATGCTCAATTGCGTGCAAGCACTGCACAATATAATGAGACCGTTCGGAAAAACAGAGAGGTGCTCAAGCAATTAATTGATGATGTGTGTTTTTTAGCTATTCACGCATTACCATTCCGTGGACATTCTGAGGGTGAAGATTATTTGAACAGGGGTGCTTATTTAGGTACAGTGAACTTACTCGCCACTTACGATGCGACGTTAAATACCGGTATACACCTAGAAACATCGACCGTGTTCCGCGGGACTTCAAACAGGATACAAAATGACTTAATAAGGGCAGTCAGTGACGTAGGCTTGGAAAAAGTGAAGTCAGAAATAAAACACGCTATTTTCGTTGCCCTTCTTCTTGACGAGACATCAGACATTATAAATTTGTCTCAATTATCAACCACTCTGATTGGTTGATCCTGAAAGTGGTAAAGTTCACGAAAGTTTCATTACTTTCACTGATGTCAGCGCAGATCGAACAGCCAGCGGTTTGTTTGTACATGTGAAAAACATCGTTACTGAGATTAACTTAAACTATAGGTTGGTTGCACAAACGTTCGATGGAGCAGCTGTGATGGTCGGCCGCACAAGTGGACTAAGAACCAAAGTACAAGAACTCTTTCCGAAGGCCATATGTATCCATTGCTTTACTCACAAGCTTAATCTGATTTTATCACAGTCAGTTTTTGTATCAAGGAATGTAGAATATTTTTCAGACCGTAACGGGATTAGGATCATTTTTTCACAAGTCCTCTAAACGATCTTATGAACCGAAAGAATTTACCGCAAAGAGGATGCCTAGAAATGCTCCAACACGGTGGAATTTTTCATCTCGTCTTGTTCACACAGTGAAAGAACATCGCACTTCATTCCTGGAATTTTTTCGAAATGTTTTAGATGAAAGCTCAAACTGGGACAGTGAAACAGTTGTAGCGGCACAAAGCTTCATGAAATTTCTAACCAGCACTGAAACTTCCTTTTTGTTACTGATTTTTAGCAACATTTTCACCTTCACTGATATCCTTTTCAATATCCTTCAATCCAAGCATTTAGACGTCCTATATTGCTCCCAAAAAGTTCAGGAAATCAAAAGAGAGATACTAAACCTCAGGAAAAAGTGCGACGTAATTTGGGCCGAGACTCTGGTCTAGCGACAATGTCGGGAAGAAGATCCCATAATGTCAAGGAAATGCATTTACCACTCTATTTTTGACATTATTGTACAATTAGACGAACGATTTGGGTCATTAAACCAATTACAGTTTACTTCCTTGTTGGATCCTCTGAAGTATGAAGTGTACAAAGCTACTTTTCCTAATTCTGCCTTTGAAAATCTTGAACTGTCCTATAAAGACTTGTTTGATTTTATCCGGTTGAAGAATGAACTTATCGTGCTGTATTCGTTTGACGAATTTTATGGTCAACACCCTCATCAGTTAGTGTGTTCCCTGAAAAGCAAACAATTAGATACAGCCCTGCCTGAAGTGTACAAATTGGGTGTACTTATAGTAACTGTTCCAAGCACAACAGCGTCAGTTGAAAGATCGTTTTTAGCCCTCAGGAGGATTAAAACTTATCAGAGGTCAACACAGAGTCAAGAGCGGCTATCAGGTTTGGCAGTTCTGTACATAGAAAAGGAAGTTATGCACTAACTGAAAAGCACAGACACATTTTATGACAATGTCATCACAACATTCATATAACAAGAGAGACGACTAGATTTCACCTTCAAGTAGACTCAAAGCAACCAAAAATCTTGTGGAGGGACTTAAGGCATAGTTTTGTTAGTAGTAGAGCATACAGTGGACAATAGAAGAACTTCTCACAAAAACGTAGCAAATAAGTTACTATCAATTTTTGATAGGCCTATGTGTACAATGTAATATGCATGATACTGTTGCATTAGTGTCAGAGGTATTTCAAGTTGGCTTCTATGCTGAAGGGTGAAAAGTGTAACAGGACAGAGAGTTTTCTGATACATACATAAGAGATCAATAGACCTGATTTCTACTAATCTGTGCACTTTGATGTAGGAAACTGAAAAAATAACAATTTTTAGACAAAAACGCAACAGTGATACGTTTGTCTTCCTTTCTTTAACGGATTATGCATTGTCATTGGACATAAATAAACTATTTCTATAAATCTCAATAAGTTAATTGCAGCTTTAAAAATTATATCGATTTTTTAAATCTATAGATGTGATGTCACTAGTTATTTTGTGTTTCCTGAAGAGCCAAGGATTTGACATGATACCGTACGCTCTGGTTAAAAGTCCTTCAATTTTCATGAGATTACACATAGGTAAGTCTATATGGTTACAACTTGGTTATATTCCTTTATATAATGATGCACTTTAAATTATACTTCCTACGCCCGGTAATTAGTACGTCCTACCTTGGACAGCATACCCACTTTTCAAAACCACCGCACGCCACTGCCGCTTACGCCCCCAGACCCCCTTTGCTTGCGTCAATCCCAATGGTCTTGTCACTACCCGGACCTACCCAAACCAGCCCAATTGCCTCGTCACTAGCCAGACGTAACGAAACCCACTGGTCTTGTTACTAGGTGGACCTAGCCAATCCAGACCAATGGTTTGGTCTCTAGTTGGACGTATCTCATATTCTGTCATGTTCTTGTCACTAGCAATGGTTATGGTCTTCTTACGGCATGCTCCCTTTCACAAAGCAGTTATTAAAGTTTCACCCAATCTAGTCGCCCCTTGATTTGCTATTTTTGATCTATGTTCACAGCTTTACAATTTCTCAGCTCCATATTCATCATGATTCTTACTTTCCTATAACGGAGCATTTATGTTACTTTCACAGTCTTTCTTCATTATGATGATATGAGGACTGTCCTTTTAAAACGTCTCAGACGGGGCGAGTTAGCCGTACGGTTAGGAGCGCGCAGCTATGAGCTCGCATCCGGGAGATAGTAAAACAAATAACAAAAGAACGTCTCAGGAGAAAAAAATCTGAGGCTTGGGCATCAGTTTAAACAAATGACAACCATCGATAACGAAATGAAAGAGTTCAGTTATATAGGTCTACATTGCTATTTGTTTCTTGTCACACCGATACAGACAATCATGAATTCATGTGTGAAAATGGGAAAATGCAGAAAACCATCTTCAGGAATGCCAATCTCGAAGTCCATAGTCTCTATAGCGCTGTTACTCAGGTGAAATGTCACTTGAGAGGTAATTGTAAAAAGTCTTATATATAGGCTGCACAGATACATAGTACATTACCAATTCCATCTCTATAGCTATGAGACGCACACTGCATAGCGGTCTCGCTCTATAGTTAAATCATATTATAGTGAAAAATGTTTTTCAAACGAAACATCTGTCCGGCATGAAGGTCCAGAAGGAAAATACGTTCATTGGCATTCTTATTTATGTGTTCACCACCTTAGTAGGCTTAACATGAGTAACATGGGTTTAACGTAATTTGGAAGGAATGCTTTGCGTATGATAAATGCGTACCAGGTTAAGTCCTGGGGGCAAAGACGGTCGTGCGTAGAGCTAACCACTCTACCCCACCAAGTGCCAACGTTATGGATAGTGGAAGACTGTACCTTCCACCCTTCCAACGGCCTTCGTGGTTTGTACGGAGATGACTTTGCATTTTGCTTTTTAAATACTAGTACTCACGTTTATTATGTTTGTTTATTCATACCCTTCTTTGTAATTCAGTGGCCATGGAATGGCTTTTGAGGTGGTAAATTATATTTAATTTTATTTATTTCCTCTTTTCTCATTTCTTTATTGTACACTTTTGTTGTTGTTATTATTATTACAACATATCCCTTAACATTTAAATAAACTAATATTTAATACAGTAAATTACGCTTATCTCTTCGGATTCATTTATTTAATTGCATATTGTTATCGCTATGACAACATGACTTCGTTATGACGTAAATAAATACAAATTAAAGTATTTCTTCCCAAATATATTTGTTATACGTGCACCAACCAGACAACCAACTAGGGAAGTATCTTTTATTAAGGTACATAATATTCTTACATACTTGTTTAATTGAAGAACTGAAGATCCATATAGAGATAAGTGGGTCGCCCTATGGTAGAAGTCGAAACTGTGTAATTTGGAAGAGAGCAATCCCATGTGGTAGACTTTCTTCTAGCTCCTGACACTCAGGAGCCATCATCGGCTAAATTCGTGCGTGATCATCGCGGCCGGGTATTTAATCGAATCTTCCCTCTGCTTGAGCGTTTCAGAACTAAGGATTAATACTTTCCTCGAGTTGGGTGTATTGTAAACATAATTACAGGTTCAGTGATATAATTGAACGCTCACAATGCTATTGCGTGCCCAGTTTATAATCTTTTTTAATGCTGCCTGTTATTTGCAACATATTAAGAGAAAATAAAGAGGCTAATATTATTATGAAAGGCATACCTAATTACAAATTTTCATAATATCATATCGTTATGATGCAGGCCCATATAAATTTAAGGGGAGTAAGCTGATAAAATATTATATTCAAACATTATTTATTCACTAATACACTGTCTGTGCGTGGATTTACGTGCTTCGCACTTAGATGGCACTATTAATTGTATTTCTTATTAGTGCTGAAACTGCAGAAAAAATGAAAACCTACAACCCGTTTTCCAGTCACTGACCGGGTCAGGAATGGAATGAATGAAGCTCCATCTTGCGACGAGATTGGGAATTGTTCCGGCTGCCGAAGCCTGTCGCACTCCTCTGGGGCAATGATTAATGAGGGCCGATGACCTTCGATGTTAGGCCCCTTAAAACAACAAGCATCATCATCAAGCGTGATTAATGATTGACAGATGAAATAAAATGGTAGTGAAGAGAGTGTTGCTGGAATGAAAGATGACAGGGAAAACCGGGTACCTAGAGAAAAACCTGTTCCGCCTCCGCTTGTCCAGCACAAATCTCACGTGGAGTGACGGGATACGAACCACGGTATCCAGCGGTGAGTGGCGGGCGCGCTGCCGCCTGAGCCACGGAGGCTATTTAAATTTAATACACTACCTTAATTAATTACTTGTGACGACTCGATATAATTAAATAACACACTAGCTAAATTATCTCACTCGAAGATTCTCAAAGAACGAAAAGTGAGCGGGACTTGTGACGACACGATGCGTTCGGCACTACGAGCCAGGTGACAGCGAATATAGCCGATGACGGCTCGTGAGTGTCAGGCGTTAGACAAAAGTATGTGGTAGGCCCAGGCGTCATAACAATATGAGTGAACTAGCTGTTCAGTTCGATCACATTGCTGTGAGCTTGCTTTCAGGAAATGGTGGATTCGAACCCCTGAAGCTTTTATGTTGGTCCCTTATTTTCATTTCAGGCTAATGCTGTGGCTGTACCTTTATTAAGGCAAAGACCGCTTATATTCATTTTTAAGTCTTAGCCCTCTTTCCTATCCCATTCTTGCCTTACAACCTGTATTCATGTGATTTAAGCCAATATGTATGTAAAAATCTGGTAATGTTGTTTGACTCATTATTGTCCCTGTACATTTCCTGGGATTCCCTAATGTTGTAAGCTTGAAATACACCAACTTGCAAGCTGAAAATATGTATAAATGCTCCCCATCCCCTACAGCTTATTGAAGGAAGAAGAAGACAAGCAAAAGGAAGTACACCGGTCTGAGTGGACCAGACGGCTGAGGCGCTGGCTTTCTGACCTCAACTTGGCAGGTTCGATCATGCCTCGGTCCTGTGGTATTTGAAGGTACTCAAATACATCAGTCTCATGCCCATAGATTTACTGGAATGTAAAAGAACTCCTGCGGGACAAAATTCCGGCATCTCGGCGTCTCTGCAAATCGTAAAAGTACTTAGTGGGATATAAAGCTATTAGCATTACTATTAAATGGAGAAAAGATATGTCCTATATGGTAAGTCCTTGAACTTATAGAAATTGCAATGAATTATACAATCTAGATTTTCTCTCTCTTTCTCTTTCTCTCTCTCTCTCCCTTTAAGAATACATTTATAGTAATGCGTACATCAGAATAAAGGCAGGGAATGTTTCAAATTAATTTAAGCGAGTTTTTAAAGCCCAATTTTACATCTGATTTATTTACATATAACAGACAATACGTAAAATGATTTCAACTGTTTAACAAGTGAACACACAATTAGATAGAAGAAAACACAAACAGAAACCGTATTTACAACTTCTTGTTGCCTAATGTTCATGAATTATTTGAAGTCTCAGAATATCACTATAATGCCCATCTGTAATTTACAAGAATTAACAAGTAAGAAACGAATGAAACACACAAACGTATATCACACTTTTATACAGTCCATCTTGATTTATTTTTAATGTACCCTTGCACGTCCAGCATTTCACACTTACAGAACACTAATTAGCTGCTCTACATATTCTCCCAACCATCTCTTCTTTTCGGACAGTGAATGTACATTGAAACATAGGCACTTATCTTGAACATTATTTCGAGTTCACTATAAGGCTCAGAAGATTTCAGTACATGGTCGACCTAAAAACCTAACAGTAACACGACAGCACTGTTCAGTTGCGGTGGTTCTAAACTAAATACAGGGCGGATCACCCATTCAGGTGTGATATATGTGTTCGGACGTCCGATGACACACTTAAGCATCTGTTTAAATTTATTCCATGTCGTCGAATCTGCACACAAGCTGTAAGTCGGTGTTGGATTGTATAGAAGTTGCACAAATCCTTCTCCATCATATGAATGTGATGAAGTCTGCTGCTTGTCGGTATAATGTCATGGATTACTTTATACCAACTTTCTTTTACTGCGTCTGGAAGTATGCGATTGGAGATATTCCTCCATACTCGAGTCCAGTTGATTATCATAGCTGCTTTCGTCATGTTAGGGGTTAAATAGGTTGAGAATGCTATAATCCATTTTCGTTGAGACATCTGGAGATGTGACGACGTCCGTTAGCATATAACTGAACTCGACTCTCAGATACCTTGCGTGAGGTGCATGATGATGGATGCCATAATAAGCTGGTGGGTTGTCCAGCCCCGCGGTGTAGGAGGAAACGCGTCCGCCTGTCATCCGCCGGTCCCGGTTTCGATTCTCGGCATGGTCAGAGCTTTTTAATTGTAATGATTAATATCCCTGGCCTGGATACTAGTTGTTTGTGACGCCCTTAATCTTCTTTCCTCACACACAACTTCCACATTACCGCCATTCCAATTACACGCAGGTTCATACAATAAGGTGCCAGTAGGGGCAAAAGATCCACATGGGTCGACACCCCGAACAAATAGCATTTTTTAAAGCTGATGAGTTAATGCATTTTTGAAGACTGCATCATCTCGTGAGGAAATTGTTCGATTTATGATCCCCTGCTTTGTGAAACAGCTTTAAGTTTCTTTTTAGAAATAAGGTGTTTGCTTTCTCTTAGACGTCGATTAGTCTCAGCCACTTGTGTCTCGGGAACGCAGCGTGTGGAGCTGTTCGGAACATCTCGGGACATTTCGGCTATCTTCGGTTCCACGAACCATAACTGGGTGAGCGGCTTTCATCGGTTCACGAACTAGGTTGGACTTGGCTACTTGTGTTACAAGCGTTTAGGTGAAACACTGCGATAATACGACCTGGTCAATCACAACGCATTCTCGCAGTGTCTGGCCGTGGCCGCTTTTATTCCCGTAATTCCGTTGCTTTGGTGATGATGGCGACTTCGCGATTAGTTTGTTTACGATGATCAGCTGGTGAGGGCATCAGTGATCGAATATAGCCTATTTATGCCACTATGTACGTTTGTCTGATACCGTAACCTAAAACAGAAGAATTAAATTTATCAAAGTAATAATTTAAACTCGAATACGAAAGGATACGATTCATTTTTCATTTTACTATGAATGATTACAGGTTAAGTTGCTCAGAAAACTGGGGCAATGTTTTTATAGTTCACGTTAATAATCATGGAATTATTTCAGGTTGTTACACAGATATCCGAGTCAGTACTCTTATTTGTCCACGTTTATAATTACGTAACCGATAGTTTTGCATAAAGTATTCGACATTTCAAGCTATGTTAGCAGAAAAAACGAGGATTAGGGGTGTTCTTTATACATGATAATATAACTGATGAATTATGAAGGATGCTATAAAATCAATCATCATTGATCTGCATTTAGGACTGTCTATACTTCGAGGAGTTAGTGTCGGTGCTTTAATTATTCACATTTACAACTGCATAACCTGTAGTTTTGTACAATGTAGTAGACTTTTCAAGCTTGGTTAGAAGAAATAATGAGGATTCGGGGTGGTGTTTTACGTGTTATAATTGCATTGATAAATTATGAAGGATTCTAGTAAGTCCGTGATCAAATGATCTGTATTTAGAGCTGTGCCCTAGTTGGCAGATTCCCTATCATTTTACCTAGTGTTTTCTTCAATGATTTAAAAACTCGGAAATCTATCAAACATTTCCCACTATAAATTGATCCATTCCCTAACTCGTCTTCTCATAAATAAATATTTGCCCTAATTTGTCTTCTTGAATTCCAACATTATCCTCATATTGTGATCTACCTACCTTTAAAAGCTCCAATCCCATATTTTTCGTCTACTAATGCCGTTACACCCCAGTTGCGGATCAACTTATGGGAGGAGGCTTAAAGTAACAAATTTATGATAGGCAATAATAAAATGCTTGTGGGTGTGCACCTTGTGTGCTCAGTGACACGTGCTTGAGTGTCATCGTAAAGACATTAATACAAATGAATTACTTTGATATTCAGATTGGTACACTACATAATCTTACATTAAAATACAGAAAAAACAATACGATCAAGCTTAGCAGTTTTACAGCGAATGGTATGTTCAGTTTACAATCTAAAATCCTACTTTTGAAGCGTCTTAGAAGACGGATTCAAGAGATCTGTTGGTTTTACAATTATGTCTCTGTGAATGTTCAAAAGAGCCAACCCATTGAGCCGACTTTCACTTGTTTATTGCCATTTTCCGTTTATTTTCTTTTATACAATTTCCATGGGGTTTCTAACCCCCCAGTAAACCCGCCCCTCCTGGCTACCCCCGTTACACGCCATCTCTCCGCTGATAACTCAGAGCATCCCGCTTAGTCCAGCATCTCGTCTCCTTACTTCCAGATCTTTTCTTTGTAACATATTAAAAAACTACTCCTTTGTTGGAAATCACCAGAAGAAATTATGCTGCTTTCCTTTGGATCTTCTTCAGTTTTTGTATCAAGTAATCCTGATGGGAGACTCACACACTGAAACCATCCTCTGATTGGGGGTCTTACCAGAGATTTACTATATATGCCCTCTGGTTTACTTCCTTACTACAACCCTTAAATACTCTCACAACCATATGAAGAGATGTGTAACCTTTATGGACTATCACATTCATGAATGAAGATCTTTCCTTATATCAAGACCTAGACTGTGATCCCCATGAGGAACTGTCAACTGATCAACAGAGTGATTAAATCTGAGAGGACTTTTCATCCCATTTACCATCATACCCTTTTCTCCTGTCCATCTCACAACATTCTTGATCTCTTTTTGTAGACGCTTACAAACCTGTAGCTTATTTAATATATACAGTGTAACATCATCAGCAAAACAGCCTTATCTTTGTTTCCAGATAACCATTTCAGAATCAGATAATGCTTCATCTACGCTAATTCTATGAGTTCTTTCTAGAAATTTAGCCACCCATACAACCACTCTTTTGTCTATTAGCTCTCATTTTTGTCAGTAGTCTCTAATTATCTACCCATTTCAAAATCCTTGAATCAATACCTCCTGTGGATGAGGACAATAGAATACACACATGGCATCCCCTGCCTGTGATAAGAGGTAACTAAAAGGAGCCCAGGAACTCTAAACTTGCAAGCACGGGTTGACGAACGTGGGGACTTTGGCTGAGTACTGGCATTGCTTCCCTTTACTTACACACCAAGTTGTTCACTTTCATTTATCCAACTCGATATCCCTTGGTCATTTCATGTTCTTTTCTGACCCCAGTGGTATTAGGTTTTTGAGGTCTAGAGAGACTTTCACTTTACCAGTCTTCATGGCCCTCACCTTCCTTTGGCCGCTACCTTCTTTTTTTCGAAGTGTCAGATCCCTTCCCTCTGATTAGTGTTAATAGAGGATGGTTGCCCATTTCCTCTTGAAACAATAATCGCCACCACCACCATGGATGGAGACATATAGTCCATTCGACCTGAATCTAAATTATCTGCTATATCATGTTGGAATCCTACAAGCTGAGCCTCATTGGAATAACTTTTTCTAAACTTGAACATCCTTCTATCAAACCAGAGCGTATATGGAGCACATGTTAAACAGACTGGCCTGTAATTATCTGCTTTGTGTTTATCATCCTTTCCTTTATTCAGTGGGGCTAGAGCTCCTTCTTACAAACAGTAAACAAATATATACGGTATTTCCGATATGGCAGCATATTTCTGCTGATTACCCTGAATTCTTAATAAAGCCAGCTGCTCTTTTTTAGCTTTCAGCTTTTGTATCTTTTTTGTAAATGTCTTTATTATCATAGGTAAATTTCACTACTTTGCCTGTATTCGTCACCTCCTCAACCTGGACATTAATCTTACATCGACCTATCTTTGCTTGTTGCTAACTGAATTTTTATGCCTTCTGGAAGTCCTCACAAACACACTCTCCAACTTCGTTACTTTTCCCTGGAATGTACATCCTGGAACTTGCGTCTCCCTTAAAGTACCTATACATACCCATCCATTACTCACTAAAATTCATATGGCTGTCAGTTATGCTTGTCATCATGTTATCCTTAGCTGACTCTTTTGCTAAATTAAATTTCCTAGTAAGTTCTTTCAGTCTTTCCTTACTTCCTCATATATTCCCCTTTCTATCTAACCTGCACCTCTGTTATAATACAGTGGGTCTTTACCATTACTTACCACTTTAGAAAAATACTATACCTGTTTTCAAACTCCCTAACTATTTCATTAAACCCATCCCATAGACTGTTTATATTTGCATTCAACATTTTTAATTAATCATAAATAATTTTTAAAAACTCTCTTATGTCTCTCTTATCAACTTTATGATATTATCTAATAGTCTTACAGCATTCTTTTCTCTCACATTTATTTTCAACTACAACGGAAAAGATCTTCATGATCACTTCAATTCTTCTATAGTGATCATCTGGTTTTATTAGCACTATATCTAGAATATTTTTCTCTCTATATTGTTTTTCACCTCACATTCTGATTCATCTGTCCTTCCCATATTAACTTATTCACCACTTGTCAGTCATGTTTTCTGTTATTCGCATCAGTCACCACTGATCTGCATTTAGGGCAGTTGCCCAGGTGGCAGATACCCCGTCTGTTATTTACTCATCTTCTCTTCAAGAATTGCAAATTGTTTTTAAATGTATTAAACATCTCCCATGGTAAATTATTCCAATCACTAACTCCTCTTGTTATAAAAGAATATTTGTCCCAGTTTGTCCTCTTGAATTTCAACTTTATCCTCAGATTGTGATCTCAAACTTATTCGATTACCAATGTCATTCCACACCATCTCTCCACTGACAGATCAGAATGTATTACTTTGTCTCCTTACACCCATGTTTTCCCATTCCAAATTCTGCAACATGTTTTGTAATGCTTCTATTCTGTCAGAAATCAACCAGAAGAAATCGAGCTGCTTTTCTTTGGTTTTCTTTCATTTCTCGAGTCGAGTAATCCTGGTGAAAGTCCCATACACAGGAAGCTTACTCTTAATTGAGGTATTACCAAAGACTTATATGCCCTCTCCTTTACATCCTTACTGCAACCCCTAAACACCCTCACAACCATGTGCAGAAATTGGTACTCTTTATTTACAATCACATTTATGTCATAACCCCAAAGAAGATCTTTCCTTATTTTTATTTATATCGTGTCAGAAGCATACATACGTTTAAAATTAAATATAAGGAAAAAATAAAACATAATATAAATACTTCAGTGACGACGAGCCACATTAAACTATGTGAGCCCAAAATCTTGCAACATCAAGTGCACTTGGCTTCGCTTTAACCAAGTCTTCTGTTGTGCACCTGAATGTGCATGAACTACATTGCAGCGAATTGACTATTGTCTGCTTTTCTCCACATACACACAAGGTACTGTCCACTTCGAAACCCCATTTCTTCTGGTTTGATCTTTCCTTATGTTAACACCTAGATACTTTCAATGATCCCGAAAAGGAACTTTCACACCATCAATGCAGTAATGAAAACTGAGTGGACTTTTCCTATTCGTGAAACTCACAACCTGACTTAACACCGTTTATCATCGTATCATCGCCTACTGCCAATCTCGCAACATTGTCGAAGTCTTCTTGCAGTTGCTCACAATCTTGTAACTTATTTATTACTCTATACAGTACGGTATAACATCATCCGCAAAAAGCCTTATTTCGGATTCCAGTTCTTTGCTCAATTTATTTAAAGTCCAATAATACTGCCTTGAGGCCCCTCTTAATGATTGCAGGATCATTATCAGCATTGAAACACCAACTGCATTTTACAGTAAAATGTAGAAATTATTTTCAATATATGTTAACTCATTATTTTTATGTACATTCACTTATTAAAATATTAATACAATAGTACATGAGAAAACATGACAAAATGATACACTACTCATCTTGCAGGCATTAAGAACTCATTGGTACTAAGCAGGGTAGTTTGGAAAGCAGAGAAATGTACAATGCTATTAAGTAATTACTTAGAAGACACATTGAAAAATAATTGCCAATGACAAATTAATTAGTTCCAAAAATAAATGCATGGCAGCTTGTGCTGAAATAATGAAACTGGCAGGAAGGTAACAAAGGAGCCCATAGCCATTGTGCCAAATATACTGAATGATTCGTTTGAAAATACTGTAAAAACATGTCTAAACTGCAAAATAATCTCGACTTACTCAAGGAAAATGAAGATACATTTACAGATATGTTGAGTAAATTATAAACTACCAAGAACAAGTGGAATAAAACATACATGGCATGAAGTTGCACCTAGGGAAAAATATTAATATAGTTAAAGAACTCAGGAACTCTAGGACAGATAAATATGATGGGCTCTCCTCAAAACCAAATGAATATGTTTGCATATTGTAGAATGGAAAGAATAGTCACAGCATGTACATGGATACTCATGAATATGTATTTTATATTCAAAGCAAATTAATGGGCAGCAGAATGACCTGTTACACATTATTTCCTGATGCTATAAAACTCATCAGTCCTCCCTGCTTTCAACCTTAAATGAAGTGGAACATTCCACTGTCAAATCATCAATACACATTTCTGGACTTGTTTGTGCCTCTGCCTTATATGTTGCTCAGCTTTGCTACGTTTTCCTTTATTTACATTTAGCAACCTATCAAACACTTTGTGTTTTACCACTGACATCACAGCATTTATGCTCTTATCCATCCTACTGACTCTGAGACCTTTCATTACCACTTGTTTTAGGATTGAGTGGAAGGCTTCTAAATGCATACTAGTATTAATGTGCATTTCTAATCGGTAACAATAGGCCCACTGATCACACCTACTAGCATATTCCTTTTTGAAGTACACACTAAACTCTCTACATGTGTCATCATTTTCACAAGCATCTAGGACGTTGAGCTCAGTGTGAAATTCAACTACATCTTCACACTGCAACAATACCCTTAGGTGTTTGTACACAGTTACTTTGAATTCCTGGCTACCATGAATTTGAGAAAAAATGTTCTTTCTCCAAGCTCTATCCACATGCCACATGCATAGATGTTTCTTCAAAGAGGGACCCGTGACTTCAACCCATGCATTAGAGAATGAAGCCTAATTATCAGTTATCAGTATCTGCACAGTAAAATTAATTGCAGATATTGATTATTTGACAACATATAAAACATTTTAGCGCATTGCAGTCTGTTCGATTAGGCTCTCGTTGTATTCATCTAACATCAATAATGTTGTAAGTGGCAAGCATTTGTCCCATGAGTACTGTCCATAGAAATGACTTTTCTCCCAAACTCCATAAGCATTTCTTTCTGCACGTCGGTCATAATTATTAATACAAAATCATTCTCTGTCTATTCGTATTCTGGGTTGGAAATCCCCTGGAATTTACCAAACCGGACATACTCATTACCTTGTTCTTTTAACCTATCTATCCAAATGCACACACTTTCTACATTTTTCTGACACTGTTTATCACTATCGAATCTAAAATCACAAACAATATTACTCAGGTCATGTCTTTGCACAAGGTGTAGCCTGGTAATCTGCTTAGTAAATGTTCTCTGATCTTTTTCCGAACAGTTTCAAAGGGAACATTCTGAGCCAACTGGCCAGCAATCTGCTTTCTCTCTTCTTTTGACATATACACTATTTTTGCACATCCAGGTCAATCTCTGTCATGAGAACAGTGGCCATACTCCCTTTGAGAGACTTTTTTCTATGGCCGCGGTGGGTAATCCTGTACGACAAGAGAAAACTAAAACATAATTCTGTGCTTGTCTTAGTTCCCAAGTGGACAAGTTGGCAGTCTTGTACACCATTCGATCACGCCGTCCATGAGAGGTCCGCCATCCCACATCGATCAGTAAATATACAGGTGCTCACCAGAACATGAATACTTACCTTCTGGACTCTGTAGGAACAGACTGAAAACTGCTTGGAGCTGAACTCCTGCCTCTTAAATTACGGGGAGGAAGTAATAGAGGCATAACCCCCAATAAGAGAAAAGTGATCTAATAAAAGGGTTTATTAGCATAAAAATGAAATTAAATGAGTCAGTGAACAAAAGCTGGGGATACAAATAACTTACCGGTACAGGTTCTGTCCAAAGAATAACATGTGCATAGTCAATTTCTTTTCAATTCAGAAAAAATATATTTTAAAAACACTAGCAGAGTTGTCACGAAAGCGTTGCGATGAGTGAGAATTATCATCGATAATAAAACAAACCTTTTCTCGAAACAGTAAGTCAAAATAGGAAGCACCCTTTTTCTCTCTGTGAAAAGCAGGACACGCGCAAAATAACACATACAACTCAGAAAGTTGCGTAATGGAGTATACGGCAATGATAGGCCTCAACAGCCACGTCCATTCAAACGACGGGGGCCACTACAACAGTAGCTCCATAGAGACTCGCATTCCCAACTATCAGAAAGGCACCGAGAAGCAAAACCCCGGCCGAATAAAAAACAAAGAAAACAAACCTAGGAATATGATAGGTCGCCATAGTTACCGAGATCAATCAGTATCTCAAGCAATGAAACATGTTAACTGAAAGAATTTTTTAAAAATAATAATTAATAATTAATCAGGCATACAAGTAATAAAGAAAATAAAGAAGTTACAAAAATAATATTCGCGAGATGCGGAAACAAACACAAATCTCATTCATCAACGCACACAGACACAACCTAGAGACCAATATGAGCAAATCCAAATAAGCATAGGGGTCAAGCTAGGATACGAGAATGCTCGCACCGCATGACAAAAAAACCAGAGGCTTGTGAGCTTGAACAAGATACACATATCACTATGTCGAATGGCCGTGCAGCAACCCAGGCTCATCCCAAATACAATCGTGATCCACACATATAACGCACGCTATATTCCATACTCATATCACTTCTTTTTTGGTGAACATTAGATGCGTATCATTAGCGTCAAAACATATCAATACCGTACAAGCTAAGCCAGTCGTAAACTCGAAGAAAACTAAACAGGGTTTCAAATCAAGGTCACAGGTACACACATAATTTACACAGATCGGTGTCACTCTCCGCTCTCGCGTATAGTAAAGATACGCACGGAACATGCAATGTGTAAATTAAAACACGAGGTCTGCAGCGACGAAAAATAGAATAGAATCTTAGAACGCAAGATCACAATAACTATAACAAACCCAATAGAAAAATGTAAATAAATACCCCAAAACTTTTGTAGAATGAAATCTGCAGATTATGTAATAATCAACATTACCCCAGCGACAGTCATTCTGCACATGTTTGCGATATAAGTGGTGACCCGCGGCACTAATGTTCAGGTGCGCAAGATATAGTTTCAATGAATTCGGATAAGGAAGGAAACCAGGCGCAAATCTCTTTTTCAGTTACCTGTTATCTATGGCGATATTAAAGGTGTTACATTATTAAAAACAACCTTTGTACCATTATCTTTGAACATACAGACACCATGAAAATGTACCGTAAGTCTGATTACTGAAAGTACTTTATAGAACTCTGCCAACTGTGATGTGTTAGTCTCACACATATGTACATTCAACTGAATAACTCTTTATATAAAATAACATGCCCTGAATTATTCATCTTCGTCGAGCCAAATATTTTAATGCAATTATTTGCGTATGCATGATCTGCTTTGCTTTAATGTTTCTATCTGGATTCCCCTTCCTTTTTCATTTTCTTCATTCAGATATTTTATTAAAACATTTAATTCTTTGCCAATAAATACATCTCTACAATTTACACATACAAGAAGGAGTAACACTTTTGTCTCGGGAACGCAGCGTGTGGAGCCGCTCGGAACGGTTCGGCTCTCTTCGGTTCCACGAACTATAACTGGGTACGTCACGCAGCGCGTGGAGCCACTCGGATTGTTTCGGCTGTCTTCGGTACACCAACTAGGCTAGACTTGGCTGGCACAGCGCCTCCTAGAGAATAAGGCCTGGCAATACGAATGAGAGAAGCTGATGACGTACGTCGAACTGGGCCCACGCCCGTAACTAAGTTAGCTTGTTGCCGCTTGGTGTATTTGGACGCGTTTCCCTGTTATGTGTGTTTTCATCGATTATATTAATCTTAATCGAATCTTGTGTGTTAACACTCGCTTAATATTCCTATTAGTGTAAGTTCAGTGAAGGGTGTTAGTACTTATAAATTGTTAATATTAATAAATTGTGTTTAAAATGCCGGTATGGCCACCACGTGAGGTTAGAATTGAGCTTATTTTTAATGGTGTGTTGTTGTGAATTGCGATTTTTCAAATTTTGAATAACGATGCCTCAGAAATGCAGTGTTCCAAATTGTAAGGGCAATTATCGCACTGGCCCTAAAGAGAATGTTTTCTCATTTTCAACTGACGACTCGAAGAGAGCTAAGAGGTTAAGAGCTATTCGCCGTGATGATTTCGTTCCTTCCAAAAATGCAAAGGTAAGTCTTAGTTATTAGTATATCGTATCTGATTTCAATCATTCAATGACTTAAGTTGTGGGATGGTCCTTGAAATGGAGCCCTGTGTTGTAGGTGTGCGAGCTCCATTTCAAAACTCATGAGGTTGAATGGACGACGAGCATGTATGATGAGAGAAATGGGAAATTATTGACTGCACCTTTATCTCATCCAAGGCTAGTGAAAGGTTTGTGGATAGGTCTCTTATATCTTTGCTATTTATAAATGAAATAGTAGATTCTTTCGGGGTGATTTATATCTTACTGATTTAAGCATTTGCTGTATTGAATTTACCAGTTATTACATTTAGTTTGGGATGTGCTGAGTATTCACCTTACTTTATAGGACTACTGTTGTGGGTACAGTGATATTCTGGGAAAAATTATTGGGCCTAAATTATGAAGGCATATACGGTATTGGCTTTCAAGTATTCCTTCTTAGCTGAACCCTTAACTGCAAGTGAGGCAGTTATATTTATTATATCGCATGAGGGACTATACCTTAGTGTGGGTTAATATCTTTAGTTCAGGCTAGACAGCAATGTTATGGTGTTTATTTCATTTATGTTAGGTTCTGTATAATTGTTGTAAATTACATTCACTCAATGATTTTCTATGTCTCCTTGTGTGCTATTCATTTTATATTAAAATCAACCAGATATATCTAAGACATGACATGGTCCTGTGAAGTAAGTGGTGCCATGCATTAATAGACGAGCGCATTTATATCTAGGTGAATACATTCTAATTTGGTCTAAACGTTTTAGGAGCTGTTCCTTCTCGGTTTCCAAACTGCCCAGAGTACTTGTCTGATACCACATCTGCCCACCGAGAAGCTCCAGATGATAGGCGTTGTCGAGTAGACAATGAAAGCTTGACCAAGACTCTTGTTCAAAGTTTAGAGACCTATAAAGCTCATGTCAGTACTGTTTCTTTCAAGAACTTCAGGAATTAAAAAAAAGTTCAATATCTCTAAAAGAAGACTGGAACTGCATTGAAAAGGAGCAGTGTGTTTACGTTTTAATCAAGAATGAGCCTATCCCACATCTATCCCACACTGATAGTAGTGAATACAGTACTTTCTAAACTAGAAACACTTGCATTTATACTGGTGTGTTGTTATTTGCTAGCTTTGTGTCTCATGGTAGGCAATTTAGGTCCTACAAGATTTTTCACTTCTTGTGTTAATATGAAGTATTATTAAATGCATATTACAACACAAAATTGCTTATAACTTCATCTCATATACTTCATAGGGTACTTTTACTACTTATGATAAACAAGTAATACTGTCTACTAAATCTCTCAATGCAATGGTTGGTTGCCTTTGTTGATTTAAGAATAGCAATATTTTTGTTTGAATTGGTAAGAAGTGTTTGAGTACCTGTGGCAACACAAGTGCTCCATCACTCAAAACTGTGGTAATTGTGCTACTTGTTCTGCAACAATTGTCATCCAATACAAGAATTGCTTATACTGGGGTGGGTTTGTTGGTTCCAGAAATTCCTACCTGGTATGGGTGTGGTATTATTGAACTTGTGGTATGCTTGTGGAATAATAAATTTCCAATTTCTTTGCAATCATTTAAGAAAGGGCTAGGAAAACAACTGATAGGGAATCTGCCACCTGGGTGACTGCCCTAAATGCAGATCAGTAGTGACCGACTGATACTTGAGTATGTATCAAATCAATCACTACTGATCTGCATTTAGGGCAGTCACCCAGGTAGCAGATTCCTTAAACTATTCATTTTATATTAAAATCAACCAGATACTGTATATCTAAGACATGACATGGTCCTATGAAGTAAGTGGTGCCATGAATTAATAGACGAGAGCATTTTTATCTAGGTGAATGTAAGCTGAGGGGGTTGTATTTTAATTTTGTACATGCCATATTATTTATTTTGTTGATAATGTGACAATATTTAGAAGTTTATTGAGCTATTCTTTAATTAATTGGGCAACAAGATCTCTGTATCTACAGTATGTACTTCTTAACACATTGCCAAATTTAGTAGCTGTGTTTTCCATAGTAATTTCTTTAGAAGAGAACACAGTAATAACACAAGAGCACTTTTATTTTATCATGTTTATTGCCAGGTGTCAAATTTTCAGGGAGTGATGTTACATTTGAGAGGGCACCTTTTATGTTAAACAGGTATTTTGCCATTTAACAAATATGATTCATTACCTTGGTGGCACATATCCTACAAAATTATTAACCCTCCTTTTTTTTTGTCTGTGGTAAGCTGAGGCTTTCTCATTTTTTGAGTACATTACTATTATTAATTACTCATTTGATGAACCTCTATGAATTCCACTGAAAGGGAATGTGTAAACTCTGAATTCACGGTTAATCACTGTAAGCTCCTTCAGTAGTAAACATTCCTGTTTGAGTAATTGTGAATTCAATTATGAATTTCCTCTTCCAGCATTATGCCTATTCACACTTTGGTTATGAATTTTGTCTTGGAGAAAGTACTCCTTCCAGCTTTTGTTATTGCATGTAATGAATGTAACATGCATCTGTGAAAAATTGGGGATTGATTACTTAATTGATCTCATGTGTGTCATATCTATACAATGCAGCTGGTTCATAAAGCATGAAATGACTAGTTCAGTGTGTGTTCTGCTACATTTTTATGAATTTAATGGCAGGGATGCAAGTTCTTAATATGGTTTCTTAGGATTTTAACAAGTAATGTTCAAAGAGATTTCCTTTTATATTTTCTTATATCACGTTCACCTCATGTCCATTTCAATTATAAGCAACCTGGTGAAGTTAAATTGAGAACAATTTCAGAAAATGTCTGGGTGAAGGTCAGTTCAAATGTTATCAGAATTGGCATGCTACTTTTCAAATTTAAGTTCATACATTTTAATAAGAGTACATTTTAATAATTTTTAATAAGAGTACATTTATATACACTAGGGAATGCGAATATAATTTTGATGACTTGATGAACAAACTATTGTTGGCATGTACTGTAATCATTCTCTTTGCATAACAGCCAAATTTTGTGAGTTCTTCACCCCCTTAATTTATTTTTAGGCTTCTATTGTAAAAAAAAGTTTACGTGTTTTCATGACCGACAACACTGAGCATTACAGCTTGTATGTACCTGGACTGCTACTAATTCCTGTAGGTAAGGTAGTTTATACGTTATTATTTTTTTATTTAATAGCTTTTGCTGTTCTTACATGTTGTTTTTGATCTTTTATCAGCAAGTTCAGTTTTGTAAAAGTTTTCTTTTTTTGCTAGTGGCTTTACGTCGCACCGACACAGAGAGGTCTTATGGCGAGTTTTGTAAAAGGAACTGATCATTTTTGACTCTGTCCGACTCGTTGGCTGAATGGTCAGCGTACTGGCCTAAGGTTCAGAGGGTCCCGGGTTCGATTCCCGGCCGGGTCGGGGATTTTAACCTTAATTGGTTACTTTCAATGGCTCGGGGACTGGGTGTGTGCGGCGTATTCAACATTAGAAATCATCCTAGTTAGGGCCCTCATCTTCACAGACATGCAGGTCGCTTAATAGGCCGTCTACTATAGAAAGACCTGCACCAGGCCTCTCCGGAGGCCATATACGCCATTATTATTATTATTATTATTATTATTATTATTATTATTATTATTATTATTATTACTACTATTATTATTATTTTGACTCTTAAATATATGAAAGAAAGTGTCATATAGGCATATTATTAAAGTTGTTCAGTATTAAGACTCTTAAAAGAACTTAATCATTTCTTGCATTTTAAATTATTGTTCTTCCTAATTATTACGGTATAGTACTAATTTCGCTTCCGATATGCGCGCCTACGATAAAGAATATTCGTAGAATGTAGTTTAACTAGCGTATTTTTCAATTATCGTAAGGAATTAGCTTCATCTACTATCCACTCGCGCTGAGCCCAGTCGCGTGACGTCACGAATCGTATTGCCAGGCCTTGTTCTCTAGGAGGCGCTGGCTGGCATAAGGCGCCATTGGGAAGTAACGCGCGGGAGAAGGTTCACGCACGGTTGTGATGTGTCTGTGTTCAGGTTTCCTAGGCTTTTTAAAGTTTTCCTGTGATTAAGCGTGCCGTAGTGAGTTGAAGATATTATTACTGAACGGGTGGATAGGCGTAATTTATCTTGCAATTATGGATAGGTATAATTGTAATTTCTGCAGTGAGTCATTTAGTGTACATAAAAACTTACCGACACGCATCAGTATCAAACATCGTGGCAACCAAAATGAGAGTTTTAAGTGCAACTTATGTGATTTCTAAACTGCAAGACGTGACTCTCTTAAGCGGCATACATTCAGCATACATGAAAAGGTCTTCGAAAAGGTTGAGTCAAAAATACTTTGTCCATTATGTAAACATGACTGTGCGCCACGAAGCGAGATGCTTCGGCATTACTCGTCGCAAAATGATAGACGTAGTTCATGAAACTGTGGAATTTTGTAGTGAGAGTGTATTTTAGAACTGGTAATCGAAGGTCGAGAAAGATCATCTATGCGAGTTTGTATGCAGCAGGGGACGTTGGGTTAGAGCTACAAATAACTGCTCAAAATTGTCATTCCACTGTCATCGTAATGGTGTTTATAAATCCAGAGGGCAAAACGAACGCCTCCAGAAAATACTGGGAAGTATCAAAATTGATGGATACTGCCTAGCCAGCACGGATGTCACATGTCATCCTTCTGGGAAAGTTGATGTTCAATTCTGCAAAACGCATGTACGTCATCGGGCTAAACTAGGCCGGTTAAGACTTTCTAAATGAGAAAGGGACGAAATTACAAGGAAAATAACACTGCAGATTACCTTTGACTGCATTTTAGACTCTGTTAGGTCTTCAATGTAAAGCAGCGAATTAGAGCGCTGCGATTTAATATCAAATAAAGATCTTCGCAACGTAGCGAGAGATTATTACTTAAAAGCCAAGGCAGTTAGACATGCGAATGACAGCACGAGTGTGGACTCTTGGGTGAATGAAATGCAAGAAATAGATTCTGTAGTCCGGTTTTGCAATCCTCAGGGAATTAGTTTGGAAGCCCGTCCACAGCTAGGCGAAGAAGGCTTTGTCTTAATTGTAAAGAATGGGGCGCAGATTGAAATGTTACGCGACTATGGAAATAATTGTATTTGCATGGACAGCACACATGGGCTTAATTTTTACGGACTTCACCTGACAACTCTCCTTGTTTTGGACGAGTTATTTCAAGACTTTCCTTGCTCGTTCATGATTTCCAACAGAGATCTTCCGATTATGGAGATCTTCTTAACAGTCGTTCTGGATACTCTGTGTGCTCCACTTCAACCAAATGTACTTATGTCTGGTATGGCAGAAGTATTTCATAATGCCTGGTTGAAAGTTATGAAACCACCTCAACATCGACTGTTCTGATCACTGGAGGAAAAATCTTTGCAAGACTAAAGGGCGTGAGAAACAAGCCGAAATCTATAAAATCATTAGAACGCTAATGCAGGAGAGAGATGAAGAGGCCTTTCGAAAGATGTTTGAGGAGGCTCTACGGTTTCTGAAAGAAGACCCAGACACTTTAGAATTTGGTATATATATTGAAAATAATTATCGGGCAACTGCTCCAAGCTGGTCGTATTTTTATCGTCAACACTCAGGTCTTAATACGAACATGCACTTGAAGAGAATGCATGGAATGATCAAATAAATAAATAAATAAATAAATAAATAAATAAATAAATAAATAAATAAATAAATAAATAAATAAATAAATAAATAAATAAATAAAATAAATAAATAAATAAATAAATAAATAAATAATATATATATCTAAGGGACAAACTCTACATTAGACTTATTCATCTGAATATAGGTAAAGTGACCTCAAAGCTTTCGGCCGTAAGGCAACGCCACAAGTAGTCATTTCAGCTCGACCCTGAAGATGCAATATATGATAATAATGTGTGGATAGTGCAGTCAAAACATTCCAACGAACTATACGAGATGAGGCGAATGAGTGAAAGCCTGTGCAAGTGCTGGGGAGTTAGAAAACTTTCTTCTTTAGCGTGTTATTTCTCTGGTTCATACATTTTCTGATACCGTACTGCTGGTACGTGACTCACTGGTTTATCATACTATTCAAGCTATTCCATCCCTACTCTGACGTGCTGTTTTGAATGAGCAGTGTGCACACTTATGACAGAGGCTCACTTAGTAGTAATATGACCGGGTCAGAATTACAATTTGGGCATATTCCAAATTATAGCACCACAATTCACTAAATAACTCAAAATTCAACCCTGAAAAGAGCCGTTTCTAAAAAATACCTTCTTCCTCCGCCACCAGTGTAGTGAATTGAGATTTTCCGACCCATCGGGTACTCCTTGGAAACAGATTAGTAAAAGGGCATAGTTTTTGCCTTGGGACTCTCTACTATTCGACCCCCTCCCTCTCCGAGAAAAGACTAAGAATGTTCACGAATCACGGCTGTCTGCGGCTTGGTCATTCCAGCTCTGGAACTTTGGACTGTTAGATCGGCAGCGTAGCACTGTTCGTTAAAAGTGAGAAAATGCGTGGTTTTCCATTTGATCGAGTATTTCATGTGAAATCATTGCTTTTACTCGCGCCATTCCTACTGACGTCATTATAATGACCCATGTTCATTTCAGTTGGGAAAGCCACTAAGACAGTCTTTCTGAGGATGTAAAAATGCAGGTGGAGAGTGAGTGTCTGCCAGTATAATGGAATTCCGCAACCTGATTGTGAATGATGTTTGGCAAGCGGGCCTACAATTACAATGAAAGTTACCTAACTCAGTCTTCATATGAGAAAAAAACCTTTGGTGATTTCTCCGTCGCGTTTCCGGGGTAATGTTAAGAGCTATGCAATTTAATACAGTCTTGCTCACAACGTGTACCGGTACTCTACCTAACCTACAATTCTGTATACAGTGTAGAATTCCGTAGCGAAGCACGGGTAGGTCAGCTAATTTTCTTATATATATCAATAACATATATAAGGAAGTGGAATCAGGGATAGGATTTTTTGCAGTTGATGTTATTCTGTACAGAGTAATTAAGTTACAAGCTTGTGAGCAACTGCAAAATGACCTTGATATTATGAGATGGACAGTAGGCAATGGTATGACGTTAAACGGGGTTAAAAGCAGGTTTGAGTTTCACAAATAGGAAAAGTCCCCTGAGTTTTAATTATGGCGTTGATGGGGTCAAAGTTCCTTTTGGGGATCATTGTAAGTACCTAGGTGTTAATATAAGGAAAGATCTTCATCGGGGTAATCACATAATTATGATTGTAAATAAAGGGTACAGATCTCTGCACATGGTTATGAGGGGGTTTAGGGGTTGTAGTAAGGATGTATAGGAGAGGGAATAGGTTTCTGGTAAGACAGCGTATGGGACCCTCAACAGGATTATTTGATTCAAGAACTGGAAAAAGTACAAAGCAAAGCAGCTTGATTTCTTCTGGACGATTTCCGACAAAAGTGTAGCAGTACAAAAATGTTGCAATGTTTGGGCTGGGAAAACTTGGGAGAAAGGAGACGAGCTGCTCGAATAAGTGGTATGTTCGAGCTGTCAGTGGAGAGATGGCGTGGAATGACAGTAGACTAATAAGTTTAAGTGGCGTCTTTAACAGTAGGGAAGATCACAAAATGAAGATAAATCTGAAATGCAAGAGGACAAATTGGGGCAAATATTCGTTTATAGGAGGGGGACGGAGGGATTGGAATAACTTACAAAGGGAGATGTTCAATAAATTTTCAATTTCTTTGCAAACATTTAAGAAGTGGCTAGGGAAACAACAAGTAGGGAATCTGCCACCTGGGTGACTGCCCTAAATGCAATCAGTAGTGACTGATTGATTCATAACTTACCCCTGACTATACAGCCAAGGATTCCTAAACTCTATGGATTGGAAGTAATCTCAATTTCTCCTGTAGGTGCTATTTAAATAGGTAGGTCCTTCTTTCTTGTAAACGTCATCCAAATCAGTTGATAACTTGATAACCCACTGATCACACCTACAACAAAATAAAACAACAAATTCAAGTCTAACTAATGAGTGCAACATTTATGCCATTGTATACTTTCGATTTATGTAATTAATCCAAGTTAAGAACTACAGAATGGATCCAGCGTATGGGACCCCCACCAGGATTACTTGATTCAAGAACTGGAAAAAATCCAGCTACTTGCAGCCATTATTCAGGCAGGCTGTTATACTCGGTACGCAGCAGTAATCCCATCTATCAGAGATGAGTGGCATCATGAGAGACAAAGAACATCACAACAAACCATGGTCAATGTAATGTTAATTTTGATTAATTTTATGAGCTTTCTATATTGTAGGCCTACACATTTAGTTTTCTACCAACTTTGTGATATTAAGGCATCTTATAAAATTATTTATAGCGTAGACTGTAGTTCCTTATTCCCCGAATTTACATACCGTTCCTTTAAATTCCGTTTACCCATTTCTTCGTGACTCGGCGCTGATATGGACTTAGAAACAAAAATACAAATTCATCAATATCTCTGTTATCATAGCTGGTACGGTAAAAATGTATAAGACATACATCATCGGCAATTGTAACTTTATTTATGTAGTATTTATCGACACGAACGCTAATAATATAAATATTTGAGAATTACATTTTAGGCCTTCCCCTGAACTACCATTTCACTCACCGTGACTAACATTATTTATGGCCTAGATTGTAGCGATCTATTCCCCGACTTTACATACCAGTTTTCATTAAATTCTCTTGAGCCGTTTTCTCGTGCTGCGTGTCCATACATACATCCATACATACATACAGACAGACAGACAGACAGACAGACAGACAGACAGACAGACAGACAGACAGACAGACAGACAGACAGACAGACAGACAGACAGACAGACAGACAGACAGACAGACAGACAGACAGACAGACAGACAGACAGACAGAAATTACGAAAGAAAACTGCATTTCCTTGTTACTGTTGACATGCCCGATACAGAAATACCATTATTTTTAAATTCTGAGCAATGCACAGACAAAACTCTTATTTTATAAATAGATAGGTACTGAAGCTTTGTACTGCTCTTTCCATCATATGATATGAATGACTTTCCATCACAAAGTTCAGAAACATAAATTACTTGGAAACTGAACAGATACTACTCTGTAGAAGGACATACTTACAAACTGCAAATAGAGGAAGAGAGCATAACATATATTTCATGGACTCTGGCTTGTACATCCAACAACGATTCAATAGTAGCTGCTACTGCATGACTGAATTCTTAGGCTCCCAATTTCACTTGCATGGCCCTATAACCTTTGGAGTGAATGTGGTCTTTCGTGAGCCTGTGACAAAAGTGGAACGTCCTCTATGAGTCATATTCGAACAATCTGACCAGATGTTTCCATTCCGCTTTCTTCCCAGGTTCATAAAATACGCCATGGCAAAACAGATTATTTCCAGTTGTGTTCAGGTGGGGAGGATCAAAGATTGTAACAATCTCCTTCCCTCCCACTATGAAGAACGGACCACAACGGCCAGTGCGAGTCTCACTGCACAGCTTTCATATTACCCTGCTGTTTGTGGGACCCTGGTAGCACACACTTGCTACAATTTCCAAGCCAGTTTTCTGAAAAGCACGAATGACATCCTTTAACAAAACTTTCAAGTTTCTCAGTAGATACAGTGCCTATGCAGAAAAAGTAAGCAACAGGTTGCTTCCATTTTCTGAGGATACCTCTAACCATGAACATCAAGGCTTGATCAACAAATCTGTTGGTATGTTCTAGGTGTCCATGGTCTTTGTACCCATCAATTTAATCCAAAGTCACATTGTAATGAAGTCCAGCAGACAAAGAAACTTCATTAAAATGAGGGACCAAACGTTTTGATCACTAGCCTACTCACAGTTCTGACTCGAGATTCTAACACTTTGAAGAAAACCTTGCCAATGCCTGTAGGAAATGAAAAGGAATTAAGCATTTTGGTAAGTGTTCAACAGTATTACTATTGGCAGTAGTAGTAGAAACCGCAATACTACAAGTGGTAGTAACAGTGGTAGGAGTAGCAGTAGTAGCAGCAGGAGATGAGACGGTGGTAGCAGCAGTAGAAGAACTCGTAGCAGCTGAAGGACCTGACCGAGGACCAGACTCATGTCGAGGCACATCTATATTTGGGGTGACCCACTAAGTGAGGTATGGAATTTTTCCTCCCCTACAACAATGAATGCAGGGTATTGATTTTCAAATCTCATTATCAGATGTCAGATGTAAGGCTTTTCAGGCGTTTGCCCTATTAACCAGCGTTTCGTCTTAGGTTTGACACTAGACTCGTCAGAGTGGGATTATATCATCATTCATTCATAAACATCTCTGGTTATTATGGCCCCCTACAGTTCTTAAGGTAGGAAAAACAGAATAAAATTACATTGAGCAAGTTGTCCACCTAAATTCGTTAAGCACTTGAGTGTATTGAGGGATATTAAAGGACTAATTTTGCTCTGTTCATATTTAATTAAAATTAATGAAGAAAATCTTACTGTTATTGCAAATTTGATATTCACTGTCTCCAAAAATAAATCCTTGCATGCTGAGAGGAACATAGACAAAAATTTTAAAAGGCGCATTCAAATGTTCGGAATTTCAGCTACACTCTGCCTCTAACAGATGTACAAATGGTACTCATTCAGCCCGGTCGACATCATTTCTCTAATGTTATAAGTAAGTGGCCAATGTAAAGTGGCACGTGATGTCGTTCCCATCGATAATATTAATCATAATCCGTTACCAACCTCAGCACAATAAAAGCGCAAAAAATTAACGTTGCTTCTCCCTAAATCAAAGGTCTTGTCCAGATCCTATCCTAAACGTCGACACGGCAAGAACCAATTCAGACCAATGGTCTTGTCCAGGCCCTACCTTAACCGTCCGCACAGCAAGAACCAGTCCAGACCAATCGCATTTCCATACGAAACTAGAGGCCTAGGGCCGCTTTGCGCCTTCTAACATGTGCGTATATCACGGGTCTTGTCCAGATCCTATCCTAACCGCCCGCACGGCAAGAACCACTCCAGACCAATGGTCTATCGTGTAACAATAATCACCGGTATTAGTTCAGCCCGTGAGCCAACATATTTCTAATGTTACATCTAAGTGAAATGACTGCAATCTTACTTGGAGAACGTCTCAGAGGAGAGATGTGTTCATTGCGATGTCCAGGAACCCACAATCCTGCCCCAAGAAGTACATTTACTTTTATTCCTATTGGCCAATGTAAAGTGGCACGTGATCTCCTTCCCATGAAGAAAGGTACTTACAATCCTTTACCAACTGCAGCACAATAAAAGCGCAAGTAAAAGTAACATGCCTAGGGCCGCTTCGTGGCTTCTCACAATCCAGACCAATGGTTTTGTACGGATCCTCTCCTAACCGTCCGTCCGGCAAGAATATTGTCCAGATACTATCCTAACCGTCCAGATCAATCGGCAAGAATCTTGTCCGTGTAACAATGGTGTAACAAATCACCACCAGCAGCTATCGAAGCATACTTCCTAAGTACAGAGGTTGGCAGCTCTGAGCACCGCTTGACAACATCCTTCCCGAGAAGGCCGCGAGCGTGTAAACAAACGACAATCGTTACGCGTGTGTGAAAGTCTTTTAGACTGGGCTGCGATGTACAAATTTCAAATTACTAGGTAAGGCAAGACTAGGTATGACGGGCATTACAATAATTTTCATTATGAGAAGCGAGGTTCATCCTCGTCTGCCACTTACGAATTTATCATAATTACCTTTAGAGAGCAATTTGAAATGAACCACAGGAAAATTTGATAGGTCATAGTATTGTGAACATTAATAATGTTATTAATAATAATAATTACTTCTATCTAGGACAGTACGTTTGATAGAGTTCCTCAATAGCTGGGACGGTGAAAATGTCCCAAACACATAGTGCAGGTCCTCGGCTGCGAAGAAAGCTGCCGCAACCTTTGGATTCCCACAATGTCCAGCCACTCTTTGCAAATATCACACCTAGGAACAGGGAAATAGTGAAATAAGATAAGATTCCCTGCTGCCGGACCTTTTCGGTATCGGTATATATCCCACAAATTTGGCATTTTTCATGCATGGTCTAAGGCATAAGAGGAAATAGAAGAAAATAATTAAATGCACTGTCATCAGTTTATATTTTTACTGAAAATTTCAATACCATCAAAACTATAATGGCTTGTCAGAAATAATATAACATTACATCAACTGAATTTAATTAAATTAATTAAGAATTGATTTCAGCCGAAAGGCCATAACGTGGCATGAATATGTATCATACACATGTGATTGTTATTAATAACAACCACCACGCATAAACTTTTAAAAAGATCTTTTTGGGAACAGAAACAGCTATCAATCATCAGCTTAATAACTTACATAACCTCCTGTGGCCTAGTGTCCTTGTAAGAAGACACTGTTTAAAAATAGGATCAAATATCACGCAAGACGTATTATAAACAATTAAATAAATAGAACATTGCGTAGGCCGGAAAGTTGGTATTCTAATTTATTGGAATTTCATTTAATTTGTTGTGATATGCTTTTCATATTATGGCCTCAGGAGGTTAATAAAATAAGAATAATAAGGAACTCTTACCTCAAATATCTTCTACTTCTTCAAACAAGAAATTCCACTCAGAGTCTCAGTGAAAAACACTCGAAGAGCATTAAAACGAAAATAAACAAGAAGATAAACAAAGGTGACAATGTAGACTGGTCTCGCACGTGGTCATCAAAGCGATAATTACGAATTTATTTCCGCCGAAAGGCCATAACGTGAGATAAATATGTATGATACACATGATATTCTTATTAATAACATATTCGCATATAGTGAAATTAAAATTAAAAACGGGTTGGCAGGTTAAAAATACATATACTTACTATCAAAGCTGTAAACTGCCCAATCCAAAGAGAATGAGTAGCTTCCCAATGGCGCCTTATGCTATGCTAGCCAAGTCCAGCGTAGTTCGTGAACCGAAGAGAGCCGCTCACCCAGTTATAGATCGTTGAACCGAAGAGAGCCGAAATGTTCCAAGGTGTTCCGAACGGCTCCACACGCTGCGTTCCCGAGACACAAGTGTCCCAGCCCACCCTGGGATTTAGGTAAGCTGAGTGTACGTCTGGCAAGTCGTATTAATGATCCTTGCCAAATAAACCAACCAACAACCGAAATTATACGTTTACCTATCATCCTTGTCATGGGAAGGATTTGGCTCAGATACCATACTTTGCTTAAGCAGTACATATTCACATACATTTATTCTTTGTTCCAAGAGTAAAGGTCTATACCTAACCTGTTGCAATATGCCCCTTACTGAATGCAAAGCATCGGCCCAGTCAGTGGCGTATGCTGGTATCAAGACGTGGGCTACCACTAGACTTAGGCTACCCCTTTTCGATAGTTGGTTTAGGGAACATCAAGCCTTAAGAATTTTGAGCTGCAGCCAACAGCCAACGGAGCTGCCCGCTGTGTTGTCAAGGCTGCTTCACAAGCTACTGCCCTGGCCTCTGCCACCGCCAATACTCAACACCTGATCAATCGAGTTGGTAGCCTAAGGTTTAGCAAATTGAAGTCCAGCTTTGAGGCTAAATGGATAGAATGCTTGCCTTTGGTCCGACGGCCCCGGTTCAATTTTCAGAATCAACCCTCTCATGCTGTTAATTCCCCTGGCTTGGGAACTGGATGTTTATGACGTCTTCGCCATTCATTTTATCCTTATTAGGTCACTACCAAGCCTATGTAGATGCCATGCACCATTATTATTATTATTATTATTATTATTATTATTATTATTATTATTATTATTATTAACATCATCATCAGAATCGTTAAATAACAATGTTGAATTTTACAGCGGTCGTACCCATCGTTCAATGGTTAATTATCTTCCTCGGAAGATCAGTGGTGGTGTCCGACCCATGATCACGGGTTCGATTCCAACCAACAAAAGAGAATACCAAACCTGAAAGATTGCGTTTCATTTTAGCAGATCTACCAAAAAAAGGAAACTATATTACCCCTATAACAGCAGCCCTGCAGTGTCTTCCTACAAGGATGTAGAAGTAAACGGGAATGAAATACCAGCACTCAGTTATCTATATATTTAAGGCAGAAGGATGAAGTGAGGAAGTATATACGATGAGTAACGCATGTATGACAGCAGTGGCGATCTGACGGACCGAAGCATAGCACAGCTATCCTCCGCCGGTCCCCGCGCCTGTAGGCAGACAGCAGCAAGCCGCGTGAGGCGAGTCGATGGGAAGGGACGAGAGTCTGGGCTGCAGTATCAGTCTCCGAAGCCTTGTTCTCAGAAATACGTGCGACGTGTTTTCTCATTGTTTTAAAGGTTTGCAAATGGAACAATGTGTCAGATGCTTACAATATAATGTGCTTTAGATTTCCATCGCTCGCATTTGAGGTTTGGGCTTCACTGATAGCCTTGGTAGCCCTCAGTATACGCCACTGGGCCCAGTTCTTTTTGATCATCTTGCGCACACTGTTAAAGCAGGTTATTTCCAGAATTTTAATTCCTTGTGTTAATGTTACACACTCTGGAAGTGCCCATTGGAAACGGCCGATTTTCGCAATCCACATCGCATTTGTCTTCTTTGGTTTCAGCTGAACACCGGAATATCTCCCGTAATCCTCGATTAACTTGATCAAATGCTGGATATCAATGGTATGATCTAACATTAGAGTAACGTCATCTGAATACGACAATATCTAGATTACTAGGACTGAAAGTTTGCTGTAGATTGCTAAGATTGGGGTTTAGGGAGAGAACAAAGATCAACATATACAGGGGACACCCTTGTCATACTCCTCTGCGGATATGGATTGGCCTTGTTTAAATATCCATTTCTGTTAATCTTTGAAGAGCCTCAATTAAGAATTTTACCCATGAGAGTCGTGAATCAAGTGTCAAAACCAAGGGCATTTAGTGTTTCAATTATTTATTTGTGGTTTACCCAGTCAAATACATGGTCAAAATCTAGTGATATTAACAGTTTATTTTTATTGTTGACCAATGACTCGCTTATAATATCCCGAATTACACATAGAGAATTTATTACACGTCTTCCTGCTATCGCACCAGATGTTCGGATGTGGCGTCCTCCATAAACGCAGTTAGTCTCTTTTTCACACATTCAGTTAATAGCTTATAGCCAAAATTTAAGAGCGTTATGGGCCGAAAGTAAGATAACTTGGTTGTATTTGTCATCTTGGGCCTTATTTCATCTTGTCGATGTTCCTTTCTGGATTACAAGCATCATTCATTGCTGCAACAATTTCATCTCTTATGATGGTCCAATATGTCATGTAAAAGGCTCTTCTTAGACCATCGGGACCAGGAGATTTATTCGTTGCACTTTGTAGTATTGCCAGCTGGATTTCTACTAAGGTGATGTCTTGGGTCAAACTTTCTTGTTCCCTTTGCTGAATTCTTCTTCTTATACCATCAAAGAATGGGTGTTGGTGATTTATGATGTTGGGCGACTCATCTTTCTACAAGGACTGGAAAATGCTTTCCGCCATTTCTTTTATTATTCGAGGCTATTCGTTATTTGTCCCTTCATTGTTTCGATGTCATGGATGTATTTTTGACGTCCTTTCCTGCAATTTCTTATAAAGTGGTAACTGGAAGGAGACTCGTTGCCAAGAACTTGATGATCTTGCGCTTGAATGTTCAAACCTTCCATTTCTCTTCCTGTATCGTTAGTAGCTGCGCTCTTGTTTTCTTATTCTTAGATATGTATCAGGGTTGGTAGGATCAGCACCTTCTAGAGAACAAGGCCTGGCAATACGAATGAGAGCAGGTGATGACGTATGTCCAAATGGACCCATGCCAGTAACTCAGTTATCTTGTTGCCGCTTGGTGTATTAGGACGCGTTTCCCTGTTATGTGTGTTTTTCATCGATTTTCATCGATTATATTTGTCTTAATCGAGTGTTGTGCGTTAACACAGCTTAATATTCCTATTAGTGTAAGTTCAGTTTAAGGTGCTATTACTTATAAATTGTTAATATTAATAAATTGTGTTTAAAGAGCCGGATTGGCAACCACGCGAGAATATAACTAAGTTTATTTTAATGGTGTGTTGTTGTGAATTGCGATCACTGTTTTTCAAATTATGAATAACGATGCCTCAGAAATGCTGTGTTCCAAATTGTAAAGGCAATTATCACACTGGTCCTAAAGTAAGTGCTTTCTCGTTTCCAACTGACGACTCGGAGAGAGCTATGTGGTTAAGAGCTATTCGCCGAGATGATTTCGATCCTTCCAAAAATGCAAAGGTAAGTCTTAGTTATTAGTGTGTTATATCTGATTTCAATCTTTCAATGACTTAAGTGTGGAATGGTCCTTGAAATGCAGCCCTGTGTTGTAGGTGTGCGAGCTCAATTTCAAAACTCATGAGGTTGAATGGACGACCAGCATATATGATGAGAGAAATGGTAAATTATTGACTGCACCTTTATCTCATCCTAGACTTGTGAAAGGTTTGTGAATAGGTCTCTTATTTATGTATGTTGTGTATTCAGCCCAAAGGCTGGTTTGATCCTCCACAGCTATGCCAATAGCTGTCATAGATGGCCTAGGCATCACTGAAGAGGCGTACTAGGGAAATGAGGAGTGAGGTAGTTTCCCGTTGCTTTCCTCACCGAGCCAGAAGTTGCTCACATATCAGTCTGGCAACCCCACTGAAATGCACGCACCAACCGACCTTATGAGTGATATTTTCATACCATTCATAACAGGGACTGGCTGCATAATCCATGGGTCTCTTATATCCTTGCTATTTATAATTGAAATAGTAGATTTTTCGGAGTGATTTATATCTTACTGATTTAAGCATTTGCTGTATTGAATTTAGCCGGTAGTACATTTAGTTTGTGATGTGCTGAGTACTCACATTACTTTATAGGGCTTAAATTATGAATGCATGTAAGGTATTTGCTTTCAAGTATTCCTTCTGTGCTGGACCCTTAACTGCAAGTGAGGTAGTTCAATTTACTATGTCGCATGAGGGAATATACCTCTTAGTGTGGGTTAATATTTTTAGTTCAGGCTAGACAACACTATTATTGTGTTTATTGCAATTATGTTAGGTTCTGTATAATTATTGTAAATGACATTCACTCAATGATATTCTCTGTCTCCTTGTGTGCTTTGAAAATTGTTTGTTCAAAGCTGTTAACCAACCCACTAAATGAGCAAAGTGGCAATTTTCTTCCTTACATGGAGAACAAATTTTCTGTCTTATCTAAAGAAGATAAGTTGGTTTTACTTTTAATGGACGAAGTCCATATAAAACCTCAGTTAGACTTCAAGCAGGGCAGAATTGTGCGTAGTGCAGTGAACAGTAGTGAACGTGCCACTTGTCCTTATGTTTTATGGTGAATAGTTTACATTGACCATACAAGGATGTACCGGTAACTCACATTGTGCCTGTAATTAATATCAGAGGAGAGAGGCTGTTTAAAATTCTAAAGGAAGTTATTCTTGGTTTGGAGGAGATAGGGTTTGAGGTTCTCTGTTTGGTTGCTGACAACAGTGCTCTAAACAGGAAAGTTGTATCCTTCTTGAGTGACCCTCCTGAATTGAAATTTGTATATGCTCATCCTAAAGATCCTTGCCGTAAGTTGTTCTTTGCCATTGATTCTGTCCACATCTTAAAATGCATTAGGAAAAACTGGTTAAATGCCAAAAACCAGGAACTACACTTTCATAATTTTATAGATCAAAACAAGATAGAAATAGCCTCATTTGATTCATTAAAGGAACTTGATGCTCTAGAGAAGAATAATTTGCTAAAGTATGGATTTATCCTTACCCTGAAGTCATTGTATCCAACAAACATAGAATGCCAGAATGTTCAATTGGCTTTACAAATATTCAACAGCCCTTTAGCTACTGCAGTGAAGGAGATAGTACCAAAGAAGAATTTGACCAACTGGGAGAGCTCAGCACATTTAATAGATTTGATTTGCAGGTGGTGGGATGTAATGAATGTAGAAAGGGACGCATTTCAGGAATCCTCTTCAGGAACCCATAACATTCAAATCATCACACACAGAATGTTTGAATGAGATGTTGTCATGATTAGACGCCTGGAAATCCTGCACATCACCTGGAAACACAGCAATGAAACCCATAAATCTCTTTCTTTGGCTACAAGATGTGTGATAGAAATGGCTCAGTTTTGTTATACTGAGAAAGGACATAATTTTTTCCTACCAGGGAAAGTGCAAACTTATAACTTGGAGGCACAATTTGGAAAGTATCGACAACTATCAGCAGGTAGTCAGTATAATATATTCCTGCGGCAAGCATTTGAAGTTGAGAATAAGCTGCGACTTCAGAGTGTCCTAGATTTCAAAGCTGATGTAACTACATTGAAGAAGAAGTGTCATGTGATGTCAGTGCCTTCAGTACCTGTGTTGCAGAAGGAAGTGATTTGGATGATTTACATGAGGAGTATTGGCCTCTTTTAAACTACATTAGTGGTTATTTTGCTTATAGCTTCTTGAAGCGGTACAGTTGTAATTATTGTGAAGTTTTTCTTTACAATGAAGCAGGTCACGGGAATCATTTAATTCTTATAAGTGCAAACAACAGAGGAGGATTGAACTATTAACAAGGTGATGTTGTCAAATGCTCAGAAATTGCATTTATATTGATGAATAAACTTATTACCAACTTCAAAGAAGAATTTTTGCATCATCGGGACCAGAAGGCTGTGTTAATTTTGTTAACATTGAAGTGTTTACCACTTGGACTGTTCTCAGGACATGATTGCCAGCTACATCCTTCAACTTTAATCAAGAAAACTCTCCTAGATACTGTTAGTAATATCCTGATTAATAATTTTGTAAGTGATGTTAATGATAAATTCTCAAAAATACTTTAGCTCAACACAAAAGGAGGGAAATGGATTAGTTCCTTCACTATGATAGTTGAGATAGAATGATTGTGTGTAGTCATTGTCCTGATGAAATTGGGTGTGGACCACAACTACAATTCAAACAGTGACTGATGACATTGGATACTCTCTGGACTAGAAGAAGCATTGATTTAGATTGGTATATTATTTACTCGTTTAGTGTGTCATGAAAGACAATTGAGATTTGATTGTTAGATCTTTTGTGATTTTGTGTTTCCAGTATTAATATGAAGTGCATTTAAAATAATGTATTTTTGCACGTGCAGTAAACTTTATAGCAGATGATTTCATTTTAGTGCATGTAATCAAGAACTGATGCCATGTGGCCTAATGTATACATCTTCAGGCAAATAATTGTTGTGTCACAGTGATTGATAGTAGTGAATATTTTCTAAACTAGAAAAACTTACATTTATATTGGTGTGTTGTTATTTGCTAGCTTTGTGTCTCATGGTAGGCAATTTAGGTTTTAGAAGATTTTTCACTCCTTTTGTTAATATGAAGTAATTATTAAATGCATATTAGAACACAAATTTTTTTTAACTTCATCTCATATATTCCATAGGGTACTTTTACTACTTATGATAAAAAAAGTAATATGTACTGTCTACTAAATCTATCAATGCAATGGTTGGTTGCATTTGTTAATTTAAGAATAGCAATATTTTCGTTTGAATTGGTAACAAGTGTTTGAGTACCTGTGGCAACACAAGTGTTCCAACACTCAAAAATATGGTAATTGTGCTACTTGTTTTGCAACAATTATCATCCTTGTGTACTAAGCGGTAGTTGGTCAATAAAGGAATTATGTATTATGTCAATCCTACTATTGTCGCGACCACCAAATTAGGCGGGTCAGAGAAATTACACTGTTGCCAAGGTTATGTAATAACTGGCGAAGAATTGTCTAACTGAACATACAATTTCGGAGCGCGAAGCAAGTTGTTCTCTCTCAAGCTCCTGATGCTACTTAATACAATGTTTCGAAACAAATTATACTACAAGCTTCAGAAAAGACTGCTGATTCCAGTGGTATAACTATTTTCCATATAAAGCACTTTAAATAATTATTAAAAATAAAATCTTGAACGAGTAAATTTAAATCCGTAGGATCATGTATTGAAAATTTCAGTAAGCGGCCAAGTTTTTATTTCTTCAACCAATAAAATTTTGTCTGCGGGAAAAATGTAAAAAATCGCTTGACTTATATTTTTTATCTGAAACATATTTCCGTGCGTCTTATAATTTTCCTGGAAAATGGCCGGGAAAGCGATCATGTACATGTCCCTAGCTGAGGCAGTTCGGGGCGTGCGCACCAGCACCAGCATAGGCTGCAGGGCGCCGTAAATACTTTCGGATTACATATTAATCTGTATCAGTTTTATTACATTATAACTTTAAATATGTGAATACTGTATATTGTACTGAGTGATATAGAAAAAGAGCTACTTTAAAGAATAGTTTTACATTAATTTACAATGAAGTAAGAATCGGTTTCTAGCTTCAAGGGTGTCTAAGATTTCTTAGTCACTGTCATCACTCATCTCACTATCTGTCGAGTCGTCTTTTACACTGATGATGATGAATGGCTCCATTCTTTCGTCCCTTACTATTTCCTTGACCCAATCGTCTGTTTGAAGATTTTCCGCGAGATTGAAGCACTTTTCACAGTCTGCAGCAGTCACACGGTCTACGGCTTCTGACATGAGTTTTTCTACGCCCTTTATTTTGAATGTCTTGTTCCTCTCTGCCACTTCTCTCTTGACTTGAGCCCAAATCAATTCACATTCACTATCCATCTTTAACTGCACTTACGGTGCGAGCTCAACAGCTGCATGACAGGGAATGACTCGGGTAAGGTGGCCTGGAGCGGATAAGCTTCAGTTTGACAGCACTGCACGATCAGCGTTGCCAATCCGTGCCCGGAGGTAAATGACTCTCGACAATCTGTCGCTTCGCCGTTCCCATATCTGACGACAGCGCAGTTTTCCTCACCCGCCTAATTTGGTGGCCACGCCAATAGTAGTGTTGTTTATTACTTCTGTGTTATGTTCAGTGATATTACTACTTTCAGGTCTACCATCTTTTCGTTCTACATTAGTTGCTTTCAGCCTTTTCAATTCAAACGATTGTGATGGAGATTTAAAATTTGGCAAAAAGAATATCAAATATTAATATATTATGGTCACTTATATAGCTACCAACATTTGATAAATAATAATATATTCCAGAATTATTTATAGACACATGATCTATTAAAGTGCTTGTAGTATCACATATTCGTGTTGGATATACATCATTGCATTGCTTGGAATCATAGCAAGGAAGCAGGTTCATGTATTTTCTTTTTAGTTGGTCAGTAGTTAAGACAGCAATATTCGTGTCACCCAAAAATAGGCATACAATGTTAGTTGTTTTAGAAAATTTTCGAGGGATGCTGGAAATGTTGTGTCATTATTCCTATTTGGGTTATATCCTGCAATTAAATAAATAATTTTATATTTATTACTACTAAATTTATCCCTATAAATTTCAACCCATATCAAGCAATGAACACGTTCACAATTCATTTTCACAGTTACTTTCCAACAGTGCGAAATGTAAATACCTAAGCCATCTCCATCTTTGCCGTCTCTGTGTGAAAATATGCTTCTATAATTTCGTATATTCAAGTATTTCGCCTAATCACTTTTTACTCAGGTTTCTGTTACAACAATGTATCTACCTGGCCTATAATGTGCAACAGAATTTCTATTTCCTCAAGTTTGTTTCGGATACTCCTGCTGTTTAGGTACGAGCACCTAACCACATGTCTAGATCTACCGGTACATAAAAGACGTCCTGTGGGACGAAATTCTGGCACCTCAGCGTGTAAGAAAACCATAGAAGTAGTTAGTAGAAGCAACAACTGTATTATTCTCAATCCCGCAGTGAGGTTGAAAGCTGACCTGATATCCTTTCACGTAACTTGTTACATTAGTGCACCTATATGCTTCCTGGATAAGCTTGAAATTATGCGCAATAGGCCCCTAATCTCTCTCCTTTACTGTTTATTGAAGTGAGAAGGAAATGTTCGCGCAAAAGAAAGAAAAGGCGTAATGTCTGGAACTTTCGAAAATCGTACTGCAAAGACTTATTAGATAAATTGCATCGTTTAACACCCCTCCTCTTTTAAGAATATGGTTATAGTAGGCCTAGTGTACATAAAAATAAAGACAGAAATAAGTAACATTAATTTGAGCGAGGAAGTATGTTTATTTCCATAATTGAGCGTGTAAACCGACTTAATTATGAATATATATTGATTTATTTCATCTTAATTTTTATCATTTACTAGGCTAGGGGATCATTCATTATCGATGCTTACATTGAAGTTACTTTGTTATGGTTATGTCTGGTGATTTTAATATGTAACTAGGCAGGTTGGCAGCAGTGATCAGCCGTTACAAAAATAGAGAAAAAGATAATCGGGCGGCGATATTTAATTTCTAGTGTATGGCCTTACGTGGGGATTGCTGTAGATTACATATTGCAGCAATAGACCTTCAAAAAGCTTGTCATTCAGTTAGCAGGCGGGCTGTCGTTGCGAAGCTGACTAGGATAGCGATGTCAAACAAAATGATTAAAGCCATAGAAAAACTATACGCAGAAGTGATATGGTCGATTAAAGTAAAGGAAAATCTAATGGTACAATAATTATAATTTCGTGTGGCTATTTCTAGCCGAGTGCAGCCTTTGTAAGTCAGACCCTCCGATGAGGGTGGGCGGCATATGCCATGTGTAGGTAACTGCGTGTTATTGTGGAGGAGCATAGTGTTATGTGTGGTGTGTGAGTTGCAGGGATGTTGGGGACAGTACAAACACCCAGCCCCAGGGCCATTGGAATTAACCAATGAAAGTTAAAATCCCCGACCCGACCGGGAATCGAACTCGGGACCCTCTGAACCGAAGGCCAGTACGCTGACCATTCAGCCAACGAGTCGAACGCATCTAATGGTAGGCAGGACACGTTGGAATATTGGACTTAAGCAGGGATGTAAATTATCACCAATATTGCTTTTACTTTTTATTAATGATGTACTGGACTCTCAGGGGAAAGAAAACAGGACAAGTCCCTGCTTAAATAACAAAGAATTTCCTGGCCTAGTTTTCTCATATGACATCCTTCTGCTCTCGCTTACAACAGTCGCTATGCAAAACTAGTCTTAAGGAAACTGCCAAATATTGCAGAGCATGGAATTTGAAAATAAATATCAAGAAAACAGAAGTAATGGTTTATAAAAGAGCAAGTAAATTAAAGAGAATTAAAAGGCGCTAGTGGTTAGAACGTGTATAATTGGAAGTTGTCAATACATTCGAAACTTAGGAATTATAATAACATCGAATGGGATGAGGAAAGAACAAATAAGACGTGCCAAAATGAAAAGATTGGCCGCCTTATCAAGCACAAGGTCTTTAGAGAGGAAGAAGCCAAGTATTGAATACAAGTTGCACAAAAATATTTTAAATGCTCTTGTGGTATCAAGAGCACTCCGTAGACCTAAAATATGGAGCATCGAAGTAGACAGAAAAGAATTAGATGTACTAAGTAATAAATTCTCTAAAATAATAACGGGTCTACCAAATCGCGAAGTTAGAAGACTGTGAAAGATATCAGCATCCATCAGATATAATCAGGAAAGTAGTAAAATAATGGTTAAAATTAAGAAGGGGGTGGGAGGGAAATATTGAACCTAGCATACATCACCAGATGCAACACCTAGATGATGATTATTGGATGACGAAAGTGAAAAGTAGGCTATACAGAATAGGAAGGGAGAATACTGGGATGAAGAGATCCACAGTAAAGAGAAGAGATTAATAAAAACAGTAACAAACAGAGTGAAGGACACGGAGAAACAGATGATAGGGCAGAATGTAAGACTAAAAGGACATTATCCGGATTTTGTGAAATTATTCCTATTATGTCGACAATAAAAGAAAAACTTCCAAATAGAGAACTAAGAGGTGTGGTGTGGTGGCTAATGGGGATATATTAAAATATGAGGTTGAGAGAGAAACTTAGTGAAAATCATTGTTTACTGTGTGGAGAAGAAGTGGAAATGGCTCACCTATTGAGAGTATGTAGGTGAACTGATACACTTAGAATTAAATATTTTGATGGTGAATATAAATTAAAAATAGAAAGAGAGGAGGAATTCTATACAATAACTAAATTGTTAAACAAAGGATGGATCACACCAGGAAGAATAGCGAAGTTTTTTTGTATTTAGGAAGTACCTGGAAAAGAGATTACCACTAACTAAAAGCATAAAAAGAAACCAAGAACAAGGTTGTACAAATAGTCGCACCAATTAATAGTAAAGGTAAGGTACGTATTGTCCTAGACAATAAAACACTGTTAATGCCTAGGTAAAAAAAAAAAAATTATTTTTTTAAACTACAGTTTATAAATTAGGTGGAAATACTAATTAGGTGTAAGTGTTGTGATGTTTAAGGCGGTAGTAGATACATTGAAATGTAATAAGAATATTATGCATGTATCAGAATAATGAATTGCAATAAATGATTACTCTTTCCCAAATTCCAGGCCATCCGCAACTAGGGGATGGGGGTATTCTATTCTATTCTATTCTATTCTATTCTATTCTATTCTATTCTATTCTATTCTTTAAGCCTCGGCAATATGCCTTTTCACATTTTATAGGTAGTAGTTACAGAGTTTTCCGTTTAGCGCTGATAAATGACCCCTGAACGCTGGCGTCACCATCTTGACTCGAAACTGCAACTTCACAGACGTAGAACTTTGCGGCTTAAGGGTTTGCTATTTAAGCATTACGGTTTCTCGAACACTTCAGTTGTTGCTAGAGCTATGGCCTAGGCCTACGTCTCAAAATAACTGGAATGAAGTTCCTGCATATCAGCTCACTAAGTAAAGTGGAATACATTTCACTTTCAGTGCATGCCAGGACGTCACTAACTTTCAAAGCAGGTACTAAATACTTCTCCAAGTTCTTTCCCTTATATGGTTTTGGTAACTTAGAGACAGCACTTTCTATGAATTTCTGTACTACAAAAATGCTATAATCCTAGAGGTTGGATAATGGAATGTGGAGTTCTTGTCACACTAAAAAATGAGGTCCACGAGTGCAGAATGACAGATGTAGCGATCAGCTTGCTTTATCCAGTAGCACAGGATACCTCAGCTACTATATTTCTTCACTATGAAACCTATGTACGACAGATAATATAACTGTATGGCAGTCTGCGTATGAACTGGAACAATTGAAATGCTTACACTAAATTTTCGAACTAAACAAAACGGAATTTAATAAAAATATTTTAGTGCATACTCTGGATATCATGCAGACAATCTAAGACACGTAGAGTGGAATTCATTAAATATGGTTCAGGAATCAGGAATCTTCTATTAATTGTTGGGTCCATATCGGTCCCGCCTTCTCTGTGATTTCGACGTTTTTCGAAGTGAACAGAGACAAAATACCTGTTTTTGTATAAATTTATTCATACTAAAAGTAGCAGTTCTGCAATCCAGCATGTCGTTTCCTCCTGACATTTGTATCGATACACTGAAGAACAGTTCAACGGAATCAGCATTATATCCCCTTGTTAAAACGTAGTAAAAACCGTTCTTGACCAGAAACCTTACGCAGCTTACTCTTGATGATGTCGTAACCATCTCAGCTTTATTTGGTCCAATACTAACGAAATCCTTTCCTGATTCTTCACTTCATTTCTGATATTGTTGAGATATTCGAGAAACTGGGTTTCTAATCATTGAAGAGTCCCGTCGCAAATGGAGGAAAACGGCATAACGTCTTCATTATCTGTCCTAACATAATGAATACTTATACTTACATCATGGAGAGTGAACCATTTGTATACATTTTCCATATATGCTGTGGTAGTCCCTGCTGTGGAGAATGAATTCAAGTATGATAGCTGTATGTCCTTCAAACAACTCAGGGCAGCTACAAGTTTACGAGAAAATATTTCCTTAGCCCTTTTTTAATTGATAAATAGGGTTCCAGAGAGCAAGAGCTCTGTCAGCGCCTCCTAGAGAACAAGGCCTGGCAATACGATTCGTGACGTCACGCGACTGGGCTCAGCGCGAGTGGATAGTAGATGAAGCTAATTCCTTACGATAATTGAAAAATACGCTAGTTAAACTACATTCTACGAATATTCTTTATCGTAGGCGCGCATATCGGAAGCGAAATTAGTACTATACCGTAATAATTAGGAAGAACAATAATTTAAAATGCAAGAAATGATTAAGTTCTTTTAAGAGTCTTAATACTGAACAACTTTAATAATATGCCTATATGACACTTTCTTTCATATATTTAAGAGTCAAAATAATAATAATAGTAGTAATAATAATAATAATAATAATAATAATAATAATAATAATGGCGTATATGGCCTCCGGAGAGGCCTGGTGCAGGTCTTTCTATAGTAGACGGCCTATTAAGCGACCTGCATGTCTGTGAAGATGAGGGCCCTAACTAGGATGATTTCTAATGTTGAATACGCCGCACACACCCAGTCCCCGAGCCATTGAAAGTAACCAATTAAGGTTAAAATCCCCGACCCGGCCGGGAATCGAACCCGGGACCCTCTGAACCTTAGGCCAGTACGCTGACCATTCAGCCAACGAGTCGGACAGAGTCAAAAATGATCAGTTCCTTTTACAAAACTCGCCATAAGACCTCTCTGTGTCGGTGCGACGTAAAGCCACTAGCAAAAAAAGAAAACTTTTACAAAACTGAACTTGCTGATAAAAGATCAAAAACAACATGTAAGAACAGCAAAAGCTATTAAATAAAAAAATAATAACGTATAAACTACCTTACCTACAGGAATTAGTAGCAGTCCAGGTACATACAAGCTGTAATGCTCAGTGTTGTCGGTCATGAAAACACGTAAACTTTTTTTTACAATAGAAGCCTAAAAATAAATTAAGGGGGTGAAGAACTCACAAAATTTGGCTGTTATGCAAAGAGAATGATTACAGTACATGCCAACAATAGTTTGTTCATCAAGTCATCAAAATTATATTCGCATTCCCTAGTGTATATAAATGTACTCTTATTAAAAATTATTAAAATGTACTCTTATTAAAATGTATGAACTTAAATTTGAAAAGTAGCATGCCAATTCTGATAACATTTGAACTGACCTTCACCCAGACATTTTCTGAAATTGTTCTCAATTTAACTTCACCAGGTTGCTTATAATTGAAATGGACATGAGGTGAACGTGATATAAGAAAATATAAAAGGAAATCTCTTTGAACATTACTTGTTAAAATCCTAAGAAACCATATTAAGAACTTGCATCCCTGCCATTAAATTCATAAAAATGTAGCAGAACACACACTGAACTAGTCATTTCATGCTTTATGAACCAGCTGCATTGTATAGATATGACACACATGAGATCAATTAAGTAATCAATCCCCAATTTTTCACAGATGCATGTTACATTCATTACATGCAATAACAAAAGCTGGAAGGAGTACTTTCTCCAAGACAAAATTCATAACCAAAGTGTGAATAGGCATAATGCTGGAAGAGGAAATTCATAATTGAATTCACAATTACTCAAACAGGAATGTTTACTACTGAAGGAGCTTACAGTGATTAACCGTGAATTCAGAGTTTACACATTCCCTTTCAGTGGAATTCATAGAGGTTCATCAAATGAGTAATTAATAATAGTAATGTACTCAAAAAATGAGAAAGCCTCAGCTTACCACAGACAAAAAAAAAGGAGGGTTAATAATTTTGTAGGATATGTGCCACCAAGGTAATGAATCATATTTGTTAAATGGCAAAATACCTGTTTAACATAAAAGGTGCCCTCTCAAATGTAACATCACTCCCTGAAAATTTGACACCTGGCAATAAACATGATAAAATAAAAGTGCTCTTGTGTTATTACTGTGTTCTCTTCTAAAGAAATTACTATGGAAAACACAGCTACTAAATTTGGCAATGTGTTAAGAAGTACATACTGTAGATACAGAGATCTTGTTGCCCAATTAATTAAAGAATAGCTCAATAAACTTCTAAATATTGTCACATTATCAACAAAATAAATAATATGGCATGTACAAAATTAAAATACAACCCCCTCAGCTTACATTCACCTAGATAAAAATGCTCTCGTCTATTAATTCATGGCACCACTTACTTCATAGGACCATGTCATGTCTTAGATATACAGTATCTGGTTGATTTTAATATAAAATGAATAGTTTAAGGAATCTGCTACCTGGGTGACTGCCCTAAATGCAGATCAGTAGTGATTGATTTGATACATACTCAAGTATCAGTCGGTCACTACTGATCTGCATTTAGGGCAGTCACCCAGGTGGCAGATTCCCTATCAGTTGTTTTCCTAGCCCTTTCTTAAATGATTGCAAAGAAATTGGAAATTTATTATTCCACAAGCATACCACAAGTTCAATAATACCACACCCATACCAGGTAGGAATTTCTGGAACCAACAAACCCACCCCAGCATAAGCAATTCTTGTATTGGATGACAATTGTTGCAGAACAAGTAGCACAATTACCACAGTTTTGAGTGATGGAGCACTTGTGTTGCCACAGGTACTCAAACACTTCTTACCAATTCAAACAAAAATATTGCTATTCTTAAATCAACAAAGGCAACCAACCATTGCATTGAGAGATTTAGTAGACAGTATTACTTGTTTATCATAAGTAGTAAAAGTACCCTATGAAGTATATGAGATGAAGTTATAAGCAATTTTGTGTTGTAATATGCATTTAATAATACTTCATATTAACACAAGAAGTGAAAAATCTTGTAGGACCTAAATTGCCTACCATGAGACACAAAGCTAGCAAATAACAACACACCAATATAAATGCAAGTGTTTCTAGTTTAGAAAGTACTGTATTCACTACTATCAGTGTGGGATAGATGTGGGATAGGCTCATTCTTGATTAAAACGTAAACACACTGCTCCTTTTCAATGCAGTTCCAGTCTTCTTTTAGAGATATTGAACTTTTTTTAATTCCTGAAGTTCTTGAAAGAAACAGTACTGACATGAGCTTTATAGGTCTCTAAACTTTGAACAAGAGTCTTGGTCAAGCTTTCATTGTCTACTCGACAACGCCTATCATCTGGAGCTTCTCGGTGGGCAGATGTGGTATCAGACAAGTACTCTGGGCAGTTTGGAAACCGAGAAGGAACAGCTCCTAAAACGTTTAGACCAAATTAGAATGTATTCACCTAGATATAAATGCGCTCGTCTATTAATGCATGGCACCACTTACTTCACAGGACCATGTCATGTCTTAGATATATCTGGTTGATTTTAATATAAAATGAATAGCACACAAGGAGACATAGAAAATCATTGAGTGAATGTAATTTACAACAATTATACAGAACCTAACATAAATGAAATAAACACCATAACATTGCTGTCTAGCCTGAACTAAAGATATTAACCCACACTAAGGTATAGTCGTCCCCCATAAGTCCAAGCCCTCGTCCACGTCGTGGGGGACGGACAACGGTACGAAGTAGGGGATAGCCTGTAAGGGTGAAGTACAGCGGGGACCTTGTGTGCCCCAGGACCGCTACGGTAGCTGTGAAGGCCTTACAGGAACCCTGAAAAGTAACGGCTAACGGGGCTCTGGTGAAGTCCTTAACGGCAAGTGAGGCGGAGAAGGAGACCTTTGGTACGGCAAAGTTGGCGGAGGAGGTAACCCTTCCTCTTGGGGTAAAATAAAGAGGAAAACCACTGCCTTGTGGTGAAGAGGGATCTTCAAAGACTAAGGGAGACTACCCCAACAGAAAACAGCAGGCTTGGAGGCGTAGGTGGCAGCCCCACCACCAAGCTCGGGTGCTGTGGGCCAATAACTCGCACAACCTTAAATTACCTTATTACAGAAACATCAACAATGAGAAACCGGACGGATCCGAAGATGACGACCTTTGGCTTGAAAAGGCTAACGAAAATTGGGCTATGGAATGTGAGGACTCTGCGGGAAAGTGGAAGGCTACGACAGGCAGTGGCATGTATGAGGAGTTATGGCCTGAACATCCTAGGTTTGAGTGAGGTAAGATGGAGTGAGTTTGGGGAACTGGCAACCCATGATGGAGCTACATTTATATACTCTGGAAGACCCGAGGGCGACGGAGCGAGTTATGGAGGTGTGGGTATATTAATGGATAAGGATGCCAAGAGGAGCCTTATGGAGTGGTACCCAGTGACGGAAAGGATAATAGTGGCACGTTTTAAGGCCAATATTAGAAACATTGTGTTGATAATATGCTATGCACCTACGGAGTCAGCGGAGGAGGAAGACAAACAGACGTTCTATGGACATCTTAATAGAACGGTTAAGAAACAGAAAAGGAAGGATATCATCCTAGTTGGAGGAGATTTGAATGCAAAAGTGGGACAGGACAACGAAGGACTTGAACATATTATGGGAAGGCATGGTTTAGGGGAACGAAATGAGAATGGACAGCTATTTGTGGACTTCTGTGCAAGCCACGATTTGGTTATTGGTGGTACTATATTTCCACATAAAGACTGCCATAAGGTGACATGGGTATCACCGGATCATAGGACAGAAAACCAGATAGATCATGTGGCTATTGAACGAAGGTGGAGGAGTTCATTGTTGGATGTGAGGAATAAGAGAGGTGCAGACATTTGTAGTGATCACCATCTTGTTGTGGCTACCTTTAGAATGAAAATACAGGCACAAAAGAGAAGGATAGAGCAAATAAGGAAGCGATATGATGTTGGAAAGCTAAGGGATGACAGAAATGTGAAAGAAGCCTTCATGATAGAACTAAAGAATCGATTCCAAGCACTCACTGAGGTGGAGGATGTAACTATTGAGGAAAAATGGGTGAAGACTAGATCTGTATTTACTGAAGTAAGTGAAAATATCCTGGGTTTTAAGGACAGGAGGAAAAAAGACTGGATGACTGACCAGACATGGGAAATTATCAGACAAAGGAAAGAGATAAAGGAAGTAATGAATGCATGTAAGACACGAGCAAGGAAGGCAGAACTGCAATCCAAATATGCTGCGAAGGATAAGGAAGTAAAGAGAAGTGTGAGGAGAGATCAAAGGAAATGGATAGATGACCTATCTCAACAAGCAGAGGAGGCAGCCAGAAAGGGAAATCTTAGAGAACTCTATACCATCACCAGAGTTCTGGCAAGGAAGCAGATGCAGAAAAACCGTCCAGTCAGAAACAAAGATGGTGTCCTCCTAACAAACTCCGAGGATCAACTGAAGCGATGGCAGGAACATTTCTCTGCAGTGTTAAACCACTCCTTGGAGGAGCAAGTAGATGCAGGAGAAGGCGAAGAAGAGGAAGAAACCCAGCCTGACCCAAGGATTAAAGTCTGCATTCCAACAGTGGAGGAAATCAAGCGGGCATTGAGAGAGTTACATATTGGTAAGGCAGCAGGTGTTGACAATATTCCAGCAGAAGTCATGAAGGTTGATATGGATACCACTGCCAATATGTTGCAGCCGCTATTTGAGAAGATATGGCTTAATGGAGAAATGCCGACAGATTGGAAATGTGGGTTGCTGGTGAAGTTGCCAAAGAAGGGCGATACGTCAAATTGTAACAACTGGAGGGGCATTACGCTTCTTTCAATCCCTGGTAAAGTCTTCACCAGGGTTTTGTTAAACAGAATTAAGGAGTATATCAACTTGAGGCTCCGACGGGAACAGGCAGGCTTTCGATCAAACCGCTCGTGTGTAGACCAAATAAACACCTTGAGGATAATCACAGCAATAGAACCAGCTTTTGGGTGGTTAGGCCGTGGGGCATAATGCAGAGTTTCGTCCAGACGTGCCATTTGGACTCCAATGGGGGAGCATTTTTTGAACGGAGAAATCTTTTCTCCTTTAGCAGGTTAGCAAACTTGATTTGCTAACTCGGCGGGGCCACACAGTTTGGTCTGCCACTGCTATGCAGAGTCCTGGAGGGGCGTGCCATTCCAGCTGATGAGTCCAAATGGCACGTCTGGACGAAACTCTGCATTATGCCCCACGGCCTAACCACCCAAAAGCTGGTTCTATTGCTGTGATTATAAGATCTGCGACCGTGAAAGCCTTTTTTGACCTTGAGGATAATTCTGGAGCAGTGTGCTGAATGGTCATCTCGCCTCTATGCAGTGTTCATCGATTTCGAAAAAGCTTTTGACTCGATCAACAGAGAAGCTATGTGGAAGGAAGTGAAGCGGTATGGTGTGCCATCACAAATTACCAACCTCATTCAGGAAACATACCGTGATTATACATGTAGAGTCATACATGAGGGCCGTGTATCTGAACCTATATCTGTACGTTCAGGAGTACGTCAAGGTTGTATCCTCTCGCCAACCTTGTTCCTGGTGGTGATTGATGCGGTAACGCGAAATGTGAAACGTGGTATCCAGTGGGGATTGGCAAATAGGTTAGAAGACCTAGACTTCGCTGACGATGTGTGTCTCCTGTCTGAGGCACATGGTGAAATGCAATCAAAGATTGAAGACTTGGTAAAAGAAGGAAAAAAGGTGGGACTAACGATTAACTCAAAGAAGACCAAGGCCCTAAGGATGAACACCAACAAACTAGACCCATTTGTCTTCAGCGATGAACCGATAGAGGATGTGGATAGTTTCACCTACTTGGGCAGTGTAGTTTCCAAAGATGGAGGAGCAGTACAGGATGTTTCTCAACGTATACAAAAAGCGAACGGTGCCTTTGTTCGGCTCTATCCGGTATGGAAGAACAACAAAATATCTATCAGGACCAAACTTCGCATTTTCCGAAGTAATGTCAAGGCTGTTCTACTGTATGGGTCCGAGACCTGGAAGGTGACTAAAGTGATTACCTCCAAGTTGCAGACCTTTGTCAACCGCTGTTTAAGGAAGATTTTAAACATCTACTGGCCGGAAGTAATCTCCAATCACGAACTATGGAGAAGGACGGGTGAAACCGAGATGGCCATACAGATAAAGCGGCGGAAATGGAAATGGATAGGGCATACGTTGAGGAAAGGAAATGAAGCCATCGAGAGAGAGGCACTGGATTGGAACCCGCAGGGTAAAAGGAGGAGAGGAAGGCCCAAACAAACGTGGCGAAGATCTGTACACATGGAGGCTATGGAAGAAGGCAAGACCTGGAGAGAGGTGAAGAGGTTGGCTGACAACAGGATCAGATGGAGATGCTTTGTTGATGCCCTATGTTCCACAAGGAACAACAGGAATTAAGTCAAGTAAGTCAAGGTATAGTCCCTCATGCGATATAATAAATATAACTGCCTCACTTGCAGTTAAGGGTTCAGCTAAGAAGGAATACTTGAAAGCCAATACCGTATATACCTTCATAATTTAGGCCCAATAATTTTTCCCAGAATATCACTATACCCACAACAGTAGTCCTATAAAGTAAGGTGAATACTCAGCACATCCCAAACTAAATGTAATAACTGGTAAATTCAATACAGCAAATGCTTAAATCAGTAAGATATAAATCACCCCGAAAGAATCTACTATTTCATTTATAAATAGCAAAGATATAAGAGACCTATCCACAAACCTTTCACAAGCCTTGGATGAGATAAAGGTGCAGTCAATAACTTCCCATTTCTCTCATCATACATGCTCATCGTCCATTCAACCTCATGAGTTTTGAAATGGAGCTCGCACACCTACAACACAGGGCTCCATTTCAAGGACCATCCCACAACTTAAGTCATTGAATGATTGAAATCAGATACGATATACTAATAACTAAGACTTACCTTTGCATTTTTGAAAGGAACGAAATCATCACGGCGAATAGCTCTTAACCTCTTAGCTCTCTTCGAGTCGTCAGTTGAAAATGAGAAAACATTCTCTTTAGGGCCAGTGCGATAATTGCCCTTACAATTTGGAACACTGCATTTCTGAGGCATCGTTATTCAAAATTTGAAAAATCGCAATTCACAACAACACACCATTAAAAATAAGCTCAATTCTAACCTCACGTGGTGGCCATACCGGCATTTTAAACACAATTTATTAATATTAACAATTTATAAGTACTAACACCCTTCACTGAACTTACACTAATAGGAATATTAAGCGAGTGTTAACACACAAGATTCGATTAAGATTAATATAATCGATGAAAACACACATAACAGGGAAACGCCTCCAAATACACCAAGCGGCAACAAGCTAACTGAGTTACGGGCGTGGGCCCAGTTCGACGTACGTCATCAGCTTCTCTCATTCGTATTGCCAGGCCTTGTTCTCTAGGAGGCGCTGGCTCTGTCAAGAGGAACAATACATAGATAATCACAACAATGGTGGATTAACGCATAAGGTCTAAACGTGAAAGAGTAATTATAGTGGTTTTACATATACTTTAAGTATCCCAATTTACCTAATGGATAGGATTATATTAAGTGGATTATTATCATTGTTATTGACGTTCATTTTCTCAAAATTTGAAGGAAGAACATGTTTCCTACTCAAAAATTCTACAAGCTTCACTGTATCGCTAGCCTGATGCTAGTACATATTTCTTATTTATGATCCTGTTGTATCTTCTCGTCAATAAACAACGTTCTTTCGAGCAACTGTGTCCCTAGATCCATGAGAATATGACACGGGTCAAAGGATTAAAATACCAGACGACCTTTGAGTTTCTGGATAAGGCACAACGTTCTTCATTTGCTTGTCTGTAGAAAATCGTTTTATCATAACTATATTGTTCTTATGGTTATCATTTACGGCGCGAAGTACAAAAGAAAACATAGTTTTCAGCTTCTTTGATGTCATGCTTGGTCAATGCGTGAAGTTTGAGACCTGATAAATGTTTGATAAAAATGGACTCTATAAGTAGTTTGTTTAGTAGACAGACAACAAATTAGGATTCACAATACTCTGTTAGCTAACACAGGTAGGTCCTTAGTCAATGATGCGCTTTCTTGAATGAATCCATTGGTAGGTACACAGATCTTTAGAGTCTGAATGTGGCTAGAAGTGTCTTCTCCAAGAAAGTACCGTACGTCAAGTTTGGCATCGTACAGTAACTACTGTTTGATCGACATTTCATCAATAACTACACGGCATAATAATTTGGGCTTATTGAGATTTTCATATTCCGTCGTGAGCCTAGCTTTAATTAAAAGCGTAACTCCAATTTCAAGACAGGTATCTGCTACGAGACGAGACAGATCTGCTACTCGACAGTTTAATTATATGCTCTCTTGCGAATTTATATCTTTTCCACGAACAATAATGTCATAGAATGCATTGCTTTATGGATTTTCTGACCATCTTGGGGTTAATTTCCTCAAATTCAGTATCTCATCCAATAAAAATAAACATTTGGAAAGTAAGAGCTCACCAGTTTTGTGATATTCATTCTCTTCGAAATACTTCAGCTTCTTAGCTGATATTTACATTTTCTACAAACGTCTCTGAGCTTTTTATTGGCCCGCCACATCTTACACCTTAGGGCACAGTTTTGCCTTTCTAATGTTTCTAATCTTCAAACAAATGTTCGCTCCGTCTGTACAGCAACAGAATTGAAGTTAAGTTAGTCATTCTCTTATAGTATTGGAGCATTATTTAGCGAACTTGAAGTAGACGGATAATGATGTTGTTCCTGGGCAGGACAGTGCTCTAGTTTTCCTTTTAAATCGGCATACTTTATTTAATAAATTGCCGTTTGGGTGTTGCTACTGTAGTTACATAATGGGGCGGTTAGTTTGGGATAATACTGGGCATATTATTTGGTGTTAAAACTCGAATTCTAAGATTTGGCTTGTAATCATATTCCAAAATTTGTTCTGCACACACTACAGATGAGTTAGACTTCACGTTTGGCCCAAACTTATCTTGTGACATCACATTCAGCCGTTTCCTTTTCGAATCTGGGTCCACAGGAAATTCGTCGTAACTTTTAATTTTTACAAAATGGAACGCAACAGTTCATCATCTGAAAAGAATGCGATTTTATCTCTTCACTAGCAAATGTACCCATGCTGTACATGCAGTAAATCCGATTTTTTAAATGGCATGTCTCTTAGCGTTATACGAGAAACAACTTGGGGAGGCCCCCATACGTTGTTTCCAATGTAAAGTGTGAGTTGCGAAGTTATAATGATAACGGCAGGCTCATTTGCCTACTGCCATTCATAATTAATTTGGGAAGTTTATATTATAATGGCAGGCCCCATTGCCTACTGAGCTGTCACAATCGATTTTGGGAATTTTGGTTACAATGGCAGGCCCCTTGCCTATTTACAGATAGATTAAAGTTGAGAGAGATTTTATTTTAATGGAAGAGAACTTCCCTACTGCCAGTCAAAATTTTGTGCTGTTATCATTATAATGACAGGCCCCTTTCCCTGCTTCCAGCCAGCTTACTGTCAGTCACATCGAGTTGGTGAGTTAGCATTAAAATAGCAGGCCACTGTGCCTAATGCCAGTCACATTTTAGATGGGTACATTTGTTTATAATGGCGGGCAACCTGTCTATAGCCAAACACAATCGGGTAGGGGAGTTTTGAACAAAATTGTACGTTCCCTTGTCTTCTGAAAATCAAATTGAGAAGGGAATTATTCATTAAAATGATGGGCCCTCCTTCCTAATGCCACTTACACAGCAGTTAGAGAAGGACTCCATTCCTACTGCCAGTCAGAGCCGATGAGGAGAGTGCTGATTACAATAGTAGACACACCCTTTTTTGATCACTACAAATCGATATCAATGAATATACTGTAGATCGACCTACGAAAGTATATGCATGTTTATAATATTGCAGACCTTCATTTACAGATTAACTGCTGCTAAACGGTATGTCATATCGACAAATGGATTGTACCATAAGACACCGTATTTATGGAAGTAATTGGCTAGTCCTGTGATATTTTCTCGTATCTCATCTATTCATGGGTCAGATTGAGTTATAAACATTGAACAGGGTGACATTAGGGAAAGATTGTCTCACAGCGCATTACTTTTCGGATAAAAATGCGACAGCTACAAACATGGCCTTTGGCTCACATATGGCTACTCGGTGGGCCAATGTTCGTGTAGAATTGAATGATTCTATCTTTATTATAAGTGATTCAAAGTACGAATTATGCGTGTAAAAAGTGCATAATTTACTTACAATCGAGAAATAGAGACAAATCTAACGTATATGAGATAGAGATACGACAAAAAGTCATAGGATCGAAGTCGTAGTTCACTCCAAATTGAACGCAGATTGTGCCATCCGTTTTGTGAAAGGACTTACCATTTAACCACGGAATATCTCGAAACGAAGGTCCGAACCGTCATTAAAATTGCCTTCATATTTCAATATTCTTCGGGGATAAGTGTGAAAAATTTAAAGAAGTTTTCCGTCGGTTACAGGCTAAAATGTATAATTTTCCCAAATTTCAATTTTGTAGCTCGTCTGGTAGATTGTGCCGCAATCTTGATTTTGGGCGAGGGGGTAAAATTTAGGACTTCCAGGCAACTAAAGCTAAAATATGCAGATGATCATTATTACCCCTTAAACGGATAGCTGTAAGAAAATTTCGCCAAAATAGTCAATGAACAGACAAACGGTCATTACGATATTATTTATATAGGTAAGGAATCTGCCTCACGCATACCACATTTTAGGTTATTTCCGTTGGACTTAGCCTGCAAAACTGACCGTTCATGATGTCTCCCTCATTAATCCACCTGTCGAAAAAATGCTCACGAGGAAAAATTTTTAGAAATGGAGTTTAATCAAGATTGGTCGATTTCCAGTCAGGTTGGTTTTGTATATAATGCGGAAAAGGAAAATCACTGTTTCGGTTCCCTATAACCCCCAGTCCATTTAGGGGATTTGAAATGGTATGGATCTTAAAACCTAGCTTTGGGCTGGTGGATGCTAAATAAAAAGTTTGGTTGAAATATCTTCACTAGTTTTAAATTTACGGGAATTAAGTTTTACATGCACCCGCTTTTGAGTTAAGTCCATTGGAACTTGTGCTGAAAAACCGTCCGTTTGTGAACTCTCCCTTATTAATCCTCCTATTGAAATGATGCACATGAGAAAAAGTTTTAGAAATTTATTTCCATTAAGGATGGTAGATTTCCATTAATTTTGGATGTGCATATTTTGTGGGAGTGCAAATTCATGGTTTCGGTTTCGGATAAACCCCCAGAAAATTTAGGTATTCAGATATAATATCGCCCCTAAAACCTACCAAAGGACAGGTGGATTATAAATATCAACTTTGGTAGAAATTTATCCTGTAGTTTTCAAGTTACAAGAACTCAGACAAAAACAGAAAAAACAGACAATAAAACTAAAAAATATGCTGATAGTCATTATTACACCTGAAAGGGATAACTGTACGGAAATTTCGGCAAAATAGTCAATATACAGGCACAAGGTCGTTACGATTTTATTTATATAGATTATGACATTTATAATATACTGTAATCTCTATATGTGCATGTAAGATTCAGTACGAACGATCTAAAACATTTCTATTGAAGAATATAATCATTAGTATATAACTTACCTTCAGAAGTACAGGGATTCTGCTTCACGAATACATGCACATCACAGTAAACATCGTAATGCATTGGCGCGCGCTTCGAGGAGGGTGCGGCTGTCAGAGCGCGGCTATCAGAGCTTCTGGCGACCAGAAACAAATTATCTCTCATTCGCTAGCTCCCGTAAGATCTGGCGAACTGCCGTGGCTCAAAGGACATCGCAGCGGGCTATGGTTCCGTTAATTGCTTGGCTAGTATCCAACAACATGCGCTACGATGGAACGGCGAGTCTTTACTTGTATTAAGAATGCATAAGAATACATTACTCCACTGGTTAACTATTTCATACTCGTTTACGTCCCTGTAACCTCGTTTTAAGCATTAAGTTTGCGCTTTGCTACATGTGGACTCTAGCAATAACATATATGAACATAGTAACGTGGTAGACTGACGTAGATAAACAATTTAAATGATGTCATATTTTTCGAGCAGACTATAGCAACTGTCCGGTTAGGCCACAATCGCTTGCATGCTGATCTCACGGGCCATTAGTATCACAAAGGATGCTAGTATAGAAATATCGACCTTACGGCGTTTTCACGCGTTTGTTGGGTGATATAGTACAAAATTAATAGGTACAAGATAATCAGACGGTGTACTGTTTATGGTTCTAGATAATTCTGCTTTTTTTACACATATCATTACCACAAGATACCTGTAATAATAATACATATCGGGAATATCGTAGTGAGTAGCTATCCTAGAATTATCTTGAAGCAAGTTTCTCACTATAATATATAACAAAAATCTAGAAAACTTCACAATAGTATGCAACATGTCCTTGGTGTATGAAAATTCCAGAGCTCACTACATTAACACACAAACAACTGGGTTTTTCCTGAGCACTTTGTGAAAGACGGAAGGCTATTTACTGTGAATAACATTATGTAACCTGATTTCCCTTGAGTTAACATGCACATAACCAGAAAATTCTTGAATTATTTTAAACTCATCAAAGACGATTTACAGGTAAAACAATAGTCTAACTTATAATGCATTAGGTAAATACACATGATTAAACTTAAATACATAACCTAGCCTATAATACTATGTTCTTCAGTTATACATATAAACCAACTTGCGTTGTCGTCCTACACGATATGAAAGATCATAATAGATTTTCGGGTTAATGTATATTTAGAAATTGTTTCTTATTCCTTAGCAGCCAGCAGCTTCTTAACAATCCATTTTAACAAAAAAAAAATCAAATTTTTGTTTTTACAATAAAAATGGTACTTTTTCAAGAAACAGCAAATTTTCGCGAAAATTCATGACAAATATATAGAGGCTGCAATCGTAAATGACTATTTCCGGGGTTTATGATAAGAAATTTCCGTATAATATTTTGTAATATAAAGCAGTGAATAATATGTGAGTTTGTTAAATTAAGTTGTAAGAAGATAATATTATAAGAAGTATTTGTAGTTAGAGAATACTTAACATGTATATAATTATGTTTGTATAAATCTTGATTTTGGTAAGGGTCTGTACACATGACCTAGCGGTGAAGATTGTGCAACATGTGAAACAGTGACTATATCGGTAAAGACGGTAAAAGTCGGTAGAGAGTGTTGCAGCAAGTGGGTTGGAAACCTGGGCTGCAGCCGGGAAGTATAGGCTGAAGACGGTAATTTATCAATGTGGATGAACACTAGGGATGAAAATTGAAATTCACCAATGTGGACGAGCATTAGAGATCGCTAACATTCGTATCAGCCACCCGGTAACCAATCCGAAATCTCTGATTTTGAACGAGGTTGCGGTGACTGAGAAACGCTTGAAGATATTTCAGTTGGAGCGCTGCTACCAGTGGACTTTCGGCGATGCTAGAGTAACGTGGAGCAAGCCTATATATACGCGTACGCACGTGCGATGAGTTCATTACGCATTACGAATTTAGTAGTGTTAAAGAACCTTGAATACGAAGTCATTAATGTACGAGTTCATTACAGATGTTGTCGAGTTATTTACGAGGTTATGACAAGTCATTCCCAGTGTGCATCCTGTGGAATTCACTACATACAAGGGTGAATCAAAAAGTAAGTTACACTAACTCGCCGTGAGAGCAGTTGTATGTCGTGACCGTGGCCAATGCGGATCAAGCTACAGTGACTGCTAACACGTCCCATAGGAAGGTTGGTGTGGTATCTCATCGTGTTGTGTGTGCAGAGCGGGCTAGGCTCAATGGCACGTCAACTGGATGTTCACTCCAAATTTGAGGTGCATGCAACGATCACATTTCTGTGGGTTAAATGGTTCAATTGCACGCACATTCATCGTGAAATCACTGGTGTATATGGTGAGCGTGCAGTTTATCACCCAGGTATTGTAAAATGGTGTAAACAATTTGACGCCGGACGCACGGATCTCACGGACGAATATCGCGAAGGCAGGCGCGCAACGTCCAGTACCGTTGCAAATGTTGACCGTGTGGATGGGGTCATTAGAGAGAATATGTGTATAACACTGCCGCAAATTGCCAGCATGCTGAACATTTCGTGTGAAGTGTGTTCTCCATTGTTCACCAGCACCTTGGATTTCGTAAACTATGTCAAAGATAGGTCCCACGTCTACTCACCGATGTTCACAAGGGTCAATGTTTCCAATCGTCATTGGCATTTTTCAACGATATTCTGTGGAGGGCGACGAGTTTCTGCGGCGAATCATCACAGGGGATGAAATGTGGGTCCACCACTTCACCCCCAAAACAAAGAAAACATCGATGGGATGGGTGCACACCACTTCACCACTACGAAAGGAGGCTAAGGCCCAATATTCAGCAGGAAAGGTAATGCCGACAGTCTTCTTTGACATGGAGGGTGTGGTGCACGTATAATTTATGCCGAAAGGTACGACAATCAACTAGGCTTCGTATTATCAAACATTGAACCGGTTGCGTAAGGCAATTAAAGAAAAGTGACGGAGAAAATTGATCACCGGTGTGCTTTTGTTGCACGATAACTCAACACCTCACATGGCCCGTCGAACGTCCGAACTGCTGCAGCGATTCAAGTGGGAGGTATGGCAACATCCTCCATACAATTCAGACTTAGCGCCATGCGATTATCATGTGTTCGGTAAGCTGGTCCGAGGGCGAATCAAAAAGTAAATTACACTTCCAAGTTACGGCCATTTATGAAACCACCTACACATAGGGAACACGGCTAAGACAGCATACAATGCAAGTTCACTTTTCCACATAGTCCCCTAGAGACTGTAAACATTTCTCGGATCGGTCAAACATCTTTTCGATTCCGGATGTGTAGGAATCCCATCCAGCGCTATGTAACCACATGGAGACAGCTGTTTTCACCTCCACATCGTTTCGGAATCGTCATCGACCGAGATCATTTTTCAGCTTACCGAACACATGATAATGGCATGGCGATAAGTCTGGACTGTATGGAGGATGTTGCCATTCCTCCCACTTGAATCGCTGCAGCAGTTCGGACGTTCGACGGGTTGTGTGAGGTGTTGCGTTATCGTGCAACGAAAGCACACCGGTGTTCAATTTTCCCCGTCGCTTTTCTTTAATTGCCTGAAGCAACTGGTTCAACGTTTGATAATACGAAGCCGAGTTGATTATCGTGCCTTTCGGCATAAATTATACGTGCATCACACTCACCATGTCAAAGAAGACTGTCGCCATTACATTTCCTGCTAAAGGTTGGACCTTGGTCTTCTTTTGTAGTTGTGGTGTGGTGCTCTCTTTGTTTTGGGGGTGAAGTGATGGACCCACGTTTCATCTCCTGTGATGATTCTCCGCAGAAACTCGTTGCCCTCCAGAATACCGTTGCAAAATGCCAGTGACGATTGGAAACGTTGTCCCTTGTGAACACGGGGACGAGTCGTGTGACCCATTTTTGACATAGTTTACGAAATTCAAGGTGCTAGTGAACAATGGAGAACACACTTCATACGAAATGTTCAGCATGCTGGCAATTTCCTGCAGTGTTATGCACCGATTCTTTCAAATTATCCCATCCACACGGTCAACATTTGCAACGGTACTTGACGTTGCGGGCCTGCCTTCGCGATATTCGTCCATGAGATCCGTGCGTTCGGCGTCAAATTGCTTACACCACTTTACAATACCTGAGTGAGAAATTGCACTTTCACCATACACAGCAGTGATTTCACAATAAATGTCCTTGCAATTGAGCCATTTAGCCCATAGAAATCTGATCGTTACATGCACGTCCAATTTGGAGTGAACATCCAGATGACGTGCCATTGATCCTAGTCCGCTCTGCATACACAGCACGACGGGATACCACACCAACCTTCCGATCGGATGAGTCAACAGTTACTGTAGCTTGCTCCGCATTAGCCACGCTCAGGAAACACAACGTGCTCGAGCAGTGGGCTAGTGTAACATATGTTTTGATTCGTCCTCGTACATCGGGAAAATGCGCTGTCGTCCAGAACAAGTATGTCCCCGAAATGCCTCCGTAATATTGCCACACTTCCGTGGCCTGCCTGATCATCACATTAATCGCCCATCGAACATGTCTGGGACAACCTCGTGCCACAAACTCTGCATTCTAGGAGTTGTATGATGTAGAGGACCAGTTCTAGCAGATATGGACTGATATGGCCCAGGATAATAAACCTGTATGTCTCCTTGCCCACTCGCATCATATCTTATATCCAAGTTAGAGGCAGGTATATAGAATACTAAAGTCTTAATTTAACTGTTCAGTTTTTAGCAATGAATTGGCATTTTACTTGATATTTTAATCACTTATGTAGCCTACATAAAAGTTACAGTCACCTGTATTAAGTTTCATACGATTCCGGCAACTCCTTCCTGATTCATCTTTTCTTTATCTTTCTGTAAATGAGTGTATACACACTAAGGAGTTACATCTAACGTGGCGATTAGAGTGAACACATTATGTTATAAAGATTAATCACCTCTTGTATCATCAATCACTTACCACTGATTTGCATTCAGAGCAGTCACCCAGGTGCGAGATTCCCTATATGTTGTTTACCTAATCTTTTCTTAAATAATTGCAAAGAATATTTATACATTTTTGAACATATCCATTGGCAAGTTATTCCAGTCCCTAACTCCCTTTCCTATAAAGGAATATTTGCCCCAATTTGTTCTCTTGAATTCCAATTTTATCTTCATATTTTGATCTTTCTTACATTTAAAAACATCACTCAAACGTCTTCGTCTACTAACGTCATTCCACGCCATCTCTCCACTGACAGCTTGTAACATCCCTCTTAGTCGAGCAGCTGGTCTCCTTTTTCCATGTCTTCCCACCCCCAAGTTTGCAACATTTTCGTAATGCTACTTTTGTGTCGGAAATCATACAGACTCAGATGCTGAGGAGTGTAAGAGTTTAATTGAAATTTATAAGAACAAAGGATAGAAATTACTATAAGAAACGGTCTACTAAGTGGCTGGTGGTGGTGATGATGAATATTTTAAGAGAAAGTGACTGACGGTAGAAACGATGCCCTGACCTAATGACCTCACCTTGATTGGTTTGATCCCATCCCAGTCCGGTAGTTTTTGAATGTGCTCACATACGTCCACCCCGTGAGGACAACATTTCAGCCCGCCAGCGTCCCCATAATCGTTGAAGTAGTTAGTGTGCCGAAATAAGCGAATTAAATTATTTTTATTACCGTAAGGAACACCTCAAAAGGAGGTATTTGGGCTTCATGTTAATCTCACCGTAGCTCTACAGTGTCTTGTATGGAATCTACCTCCCTGAACTTAGTGTTGCATTTCTGAATAATCAAGAACTCAGAAAAACTTTGGATTCAGGCCGATGAAATGATTGCAATGACTACTGATCGTTTTCGATTTTAAATCGAAAGTAAAACAGAACTGCGTCCTCCTTTACTGTATATACGAGGCGCGTTTTGTAAATTATGTAGCGTTTCCGTATATTTTCGGTGGAACGCTGCGCTTGTGATGTTAAAAATGCGCAATGGCTTCCTTTATCTGTTGACGCAGTAGTGTAACCAGGATCGGCCGATTGGGTGGGGGTTATAGCAAGACAGACTACAATATATCAGACCGTAATATCGAAACCCAAATGGCGGGCGTCGTGGGCGCAGTAGCTGCCGACTGATGAAGGTATCTCGACGATAAACCAACTACTCTCACGATTTTCAGAGATACCGGAATTTAGTCCCGCAAAAGTTCTTTTACCTGCCAGAAAATCTATCGACATGAGGCTGACTTATTTGAGTACCTTCAAATACCACCGGGCTGAGCCGGGATCATACCTGCTAAGTTGGGGTTAGAATGCCAGAACTTCATCCGTCTGAGCCATTCAGCCCGGCGTCACATTATATTACCTTTGTTGATACCACTGAAAGCGCGACTCAATGCCTAGTTCAATCTGCCAGAAATGACGGAAGTATCTCGTACACATTTTGCAAACGGTGGTAATTTAATATGATAAATGTAGCATCATGGTGTAAATCACTTCTGTACCTATTTAAACGCTTCACGAACAACTGATCATCACACATAATCAAATAGAATCACAGATATTCTATTGCAATAAATGGACAGCCCCAAAGCAAAAGGGAACAATAAGCTAATTATTTTGGAAATTTCACTTAAGTTAGTCAAATAACGTTTTCTCTTAGATTTCACTTCGCTGGATAGAGGGAAATATATTATAAAGCTGTTGAAGTGATAATTATAACATAATTTTGAATGTTTAAAACTTATTTAAGGTGCGAAGTTCCTCAATTTATTCACTCTCATGAGAACTATAAAACATAACGTGTTGCCTTACTTTCGAAGTGCTGGACAATTTCTAAAGTTCGGTATTGAATGAAAGGGAAGTACACCCGAAATGATTATGCCAGCCCAATGAACGGCCCTGGTAATGTTAAGCCTCCCTTACTGGAAACTCTTAAAACATATGTTGAAATATGATATAGCAGCACATCCAACAATGATGGTAAACTTAGTAACGAAACGTTCAGACACTAAAGATATAATAGGATTTTCCCCATTGAAGAACATGAGTATAAAAACTCTTTTGACTCCAAACAATGATGTTTCTAACCTACATGGACGAGTTTCAATTTGGTGTAGACTGCTTGATAACAGAAATCCACAGCATGAATCGGAAGGTACTGGAAACCCCTGCGTTACAAACGCAGCTGCAAGTCACTATTTCTTCTATATAACAGTGTACAGATTGCTCGATCTGTCACACTATAAGTTTTGTTATACTCCAAGATCCATCCAAACGTTTTCGCAAGCAAGCACAGATTCTTGAAAAATAAAATTGCATCTAAATCACGCGACACTCTGAAGCACATAGACACTGACGGAACATCACTATATCAATTATCATATGTCTAAATGAATTGCTTCTTCGAGGTATACGAATAGTTTCACCATTGAGAATTAGAAAAAAAAGTCTTCCCTAACCTCAGATTTACTCTCTTATGACATATACACTTTACTTAATTTTATTTTGTAAAACTATTCACGATGTACGTACCTAATCCACTTGTTTCTTAATGTTTTATTCTTTAGAAAACATAAGAATAGCTGTGTGAGAGGCATTGCTGTAGTTCGCTTTAAATCCGGTTCAAAACACGATCAAAACAAACACATTCTCACATTACTGTGCATAATTACGGATCCTAAGTGACCACTGACCCATATGAATACACTCGCACACTTATTTCTACAAAGAAACTAATATTTATTGTCAACTTTCATGAAATTACACCGAATGATTAAGAAAACAAAAAAACGATAGGCTTACCATAAATTTTGGTTTCATACATACGATAATTTGGTCTTTGACTTCGAAATTTTCCCGATGAATATTCCTTATCCACTTCTCCTGTAAAGATGCATCTTGAGGGAATTTAAAAGCTGAAGTATTCACAACGGTATTATTCGATTTACAAATACGAACACAGCAGGAACGACCCATTTTGTGAAATGTTACAGCACCGCAATATAAACACTATTATACACTAAAAATGCTATTATATACACACCTAAGAATATCATACAAATAAACCGTTATAGATTACTATCTTACCAAATACATACTTCAATAATTCAATCAAAACAACACTCTTTTATTCAGTGTAAAAACAGATATGGGCCAACCACATGTCTGAAACGTTTGCCCACAGAAGCGCCATTTTCCTCCCAATCGATAATAGCATTAAGGTCTGATATATTGTAGCGTTGATTGTAGTCAGTCTTGGTTATAGGTTACAAATTGATCATAGAACTCAATGACGGTGCTTTGAGTGTGTGGTGCGCGCATGCAAGAATTGTCATTATAAGGACACTGACACAATTGAATTATGTTGATATTCAGATTGCAGTACACTACAAAATTTTAAATTAAAATACACAACGAGAACAATTTGATCAAGGTAAACAGTTTTACAGCGAATGGTATGTTAATTCTGTAATTTTAAAGCCAACTTTCGAGGCTTCTTAGAAAATAGATTCAACAGATCTGTTGGTTCTTCAATTATGTCTCTGAATATTAAGTTAGTTTATTGTTTATTGTCGATTTCTGTTTGTATTATTTTTGTAAAATTTCCATGGGGATGTTTCTAATCCGCAGTAAAGCCCCTTTGGCTACGCCTCTGTGTTGACACATCACATGCAACGTCGGACACACTCACATATTACGGCCATCTTGTTGTGAGTGTTTAAATAGTTCAAGACTATCGACCAGACGACTGTAAGATACGGTCCGTGATTAGTTTTTTTGAATGCATAGAACATTTTACCAACTGACATTAATCCCCTGGTGTGTGAGGTGTGTGATGAAAGTGCAATGATGGATGGAATGTTCAATGTATATCGTCATCATGTGCATGATGCGTAGTCGTCACAGATGATTTGGTGTGTGCAGTCGAAGCAAAGGTTCATGAGGTCAGACGGTACACGATTTCGTCTCTCTCTCTCTCTTTCTCTCTGCTTTTCCCACAATGTTCAAGGTCCGTTCTCAATCATATTGTTTCAGATCCCATAGGATTTCGGAAATTGTGTATACGATGGGTGCCAAAACACCTAACTAAAGAATAAAATATTAAACGAATGCACAGTGCATTGGCCTTTCTCATACAAGCTTAGGAATGTGACGATATATTGAATTATTCAAGACACCAGATCAACCAGCCGACTGTGAGATACGGTCCGTAATTCGTTTTCTCAATGCATGGAACGTTCAATATGTTAAACCACACTGTCACAGGAGACACACTAAACGATAAAAATGGTAAAATGTTCCATGCACTCAAAAAACGAATTACGGACCGTATCTCACAGTCGGCAGTTTGATCTGTAGTCTTGAACTATTTAACACATCGTCACATTCCTCGGCTTGTGTGAGAAAGGCCAATGCACTGCATATTCGTTTAATAATGTGTTCTTCAGTTAGATGTTTGGGCACCCATCGTACACAAAATTACTGAAATCCTATGAGATCTGAAACAATATGATTGAGAACAGACTTTGATCATTGCGATAAAAACAGGGAGAGTGACGAAATCGTGTACCGTCTGACCTCATGAAGATTTGTTTCAACTACACACACCAAATCATCTGTAACGACGGGACGTCATGCGCATGATGACGATATTCACTCAACATTCCGTCCATCATTGCACTTTCACCATACATCTCGCATACCAGGAGACTAATGTCAGTTGGTAAAATTTTCGATCCATTCAGAAAGCTAATCACGCACCGTATCCCTCAGTCGACAATGAGCGTGATGTCCATGCGAAGAGGTGGTTACAGTAACCGTTACATTATGCGCAATTGTACGCTAATGTGTATCCGCCTTTAAAATTTCTGTATTTGGGTTCCTTTGAAATGTTTCTCGAGATTAAGGTGTATGTTGTTGGTTTTGAGGAATTATTGAATTAGTTTTTTTTCACACTCGGAACTAGAGAGATTATCTGAAATTAAGAAAATATACACTTGTACTTCGTAACTTTATTTTAATTCACTGTAAAAATGTTACATTATGGATTATCAATTACGTCCATGCCGTTAGCTATAATAAGAAATGTGCAGCAAAATAAATATATTAAGTTACAGCAGTTTCACTAGCTTCAAAATATTGCACTTGTTGGCCTGCTCTGAAAGATCTACAGTTTATTGTATTAGACACTAATTAACAATATAACACATACTGTATCTGACTACTAAAATAACATGACAACGTATAACAGCATATGGCACGGGCTGAAGAGATCCACGGGTCTGTTGCCGTACAGTAAAATGTATTCATCTAGTTCCTAGGTGTGAGATGCAAGCTGGCAGACGTCAGAATTTCATTATTTTATCTCTAGTTTAGTTCTTTATGAGAAAGAATAATACAGGGTAATTGTATATAAGTTTACTCTTAATGTTAAATAGAGATAGGTTGGTTATTAATGGTTATGCAGACAGATTTGTTATATAATGCTAAATAATGAATCAGTCGAAGATAGGGAAGAAACAATGCTATCGATAACATTAGGGGTTCATAAATTCATCAGAATATTACGAAGTATTTTCCTAGATTAGAATTAAAATGAATTATGTGTATGTGTCAAGCTAATATTTCTATACAATTCAGTAAGGAATACAAAATTATGTTATTTCAGTACACCGTACGACTGATGAAGAGGGCTCAGTCTTCAGATCATAATTCCAAGACCTCGGTTAACATAAATATTATTCCTTCAATTACCATGCTTCATTAAATAAATAAATAAATAAATAAATAAATAAATAAATAAATAAATAAATAAATAAATAAATAAATAAATAAATAAATAAATAAATAAATAAATAAATAAATAAATAAATAAATAAATAAATAAATAAATAAATAAATAAATAAATAAATAAATAAATTGTGCCATAACCACTTAACATATTCCCAATGTTGATGCCTTAAATGAATACCCTCAGTTTCAATACCAGTTCATAAATATTATTTTAACTGAAAGAGTGGGTTATACATACTGAGTTAAAATGTCTTCTAATTTTCAATCAACAGCTGGGCGGAGGCTTTGAGACAAAAGTGCGAGGGAGAATCAAGCGATCACCTGATGGTTGGCAGGTTCGAATTAGTTCGGTTATTGACCACTCAGTTTTCGAATTAAAAGTGTATTCAAACAATCGTTGTCTTTTAAACTAAGTTCTGTGATACAAAGATTACTGTCAACAAGTACCTACCCAAAAGAGTTGACACGAGAAGTTGAAATGTAATGATTAACGTTTTCTAATGGTACTAATATGAAAAGGTTTTGAAATTTCCATTGAATTCTTAAGTTTTATAAATTTGTTGCTCTTTTTGTGGGTGTTTGTCAAATTGCCACTGTGAAATGTAACTGCGCTCAAATGATATATTAAATACAGTGTGCACCTCTGTTCAAAGGAAATATATAATTAATCTGGATTTTTCTTATCTAATACCTTATCACTTTCTATTTATACTTGATATTTATTGATTATATCTCGGGGTTGTCTTTGTATTAGAATTTGAAATAAGGAAAAGTAATAAGTCATTGATTTATTTCACTACAAATTGGGCAGAATAAGAAATTGCGATGTTTGCCAGCTTAATATGTACAATGTTTAGTGACAGCCAGTGCTACAAAATTTAGCATCCTAAAGTATGCAATATGCCTCTGCATCTTCCTGTTATAGGAACTGTACCCAGAACAAGCATTTCAACGTTTATGAATGTAACACTTCTTTAGTGTTGTATAAAAGCTAACTTCTTTCCAGAATCGTCTTCGTAAATTCAACTATTATAAGAATACCCTTCATTAGATCATTTTCCTATATTCAGCGACCGTCGAAGAATGTAGAAAAGCTATGAGCAAAATATAAATGCATCTATTGTTACTATTCGTAGACATTATACGAAATTTTCTTTGGACTTTAAGAAAACTGCTGTATATAGATACCTTCCACTCGATTTTAAGATATCTTGCTTACAGCTATGAAGCTACAACCATTGATTGTCTCTATTAATCTTTTTTCAAGACATCAGAGGGCTACGTACACATTTATGCACATAGGAAGATTGTCAATACAGTCCTGTAATTCTCATGATACCATGTGCTTTTATTTATTTATTCATTTATTTTATGTATTTATCGTGTGGCTTTTAGTGCTGGGAGTGTCCAACAACAGGCTCGGCTCGTCTGGTGCAGTTCTTTCTATTTGAGAGCGATGGGCGACCTGCGCAGCTTGCTGTGGGTTGACGATGATAATGAGGTGTGAGCACATAATCTACTTCTGTCGAATAACACTAAGGGGGCTGCTCAAGGTTTAACGTGATTGAGGCAATTCATGTACCGGGATCTGCATATAGTAGTCGTTTGAACTTATAATCAGACCAAAGGGAAACAAAATATATATCTTGATTTACTGTTGCAGATTTTAAGCTTACTCTGCGTACCGCCCAGTGCTTCCTTAGTCGCGTATTGTATTTACAAACATAAACCCAAGCGCTCATCATGTCTAAATAACGTGTATTTGCAATTGAAAGTTGCGAGATAACCTTTAATGCAATAATTGATATAAGACATGACTGCTTAGATGGCATTATTATATATATCACCGTCATATTACACAGCCCTGTAGTACCTATGTCCATAATTTTCAGGACGGTGAAAAGAATTATGGTCATGGGTGCTAGGCCGGAAAGTATATTTAAGAATATGAGTCAATAAATCATAAGAATCCACAGGAAAATTATATGCAAAAATGCTTAAAGGATACTGGGAAGTGAATATGGCACATTTCACCCCTTTGAATACGTCCATTTCAAAATTATATTTCACATAATCTCACTTGCCAGAGGGTTATGAAAATCACAATAAGTATTGGGAAATTCTTTAAGCAAAATAATGGTGATAAATGTAAACTAACACTGCCTAATTTCGTACAGATTTTTCAGAATTAGTTCAATGAAAGTAATTTTAACATACTACTAGTTAGGTGCACCTAAATTACATAATTCTATTCAAAGGCCCCCCAATTCTTCTGAAATATCAGGAATACATAGGTTGGCGAAATAATATGTTACGTTTCAGATAGTGACATGAGCTATTAAAAATTAGCGAGCATAAATGCTATTTTTCTTTTAATAAAATGTAAAGTTCTAATTATTTCTATATGTTAAAATAAAGGTTACGGTCAACATATCTCCGTTCATTCTATAAGACTAAATGATTTATGACACCAAGCTAAAATCAGACTTCTGAGGAATCTACCTTAACCTGCAAAAAATTATTTTCTTTGAGCTAATTATGCAATCAGCAGTGTTAATTTAGATCTACCATTTCATTTGATTTAGAAAGAATTTACCACTACATTTTGTGATTTTCTGGTGAATGGAAGTACATGAAGTATGCTTTTGAATGGGCATATTCAAAGGTGTAAAATGTATCATTTCCACGCCAGGATCTATGCTGTACCTATAAATTACTAAAATATTGTCCTATCAGATCATAACTTATTTAATCTCTTAGTCAGGAAGTCCTAACTTGAAGATTACCGTAATGAACGTGAAAAATACTTTTCGACGAAAACAGCCACGGTCTTCTTTTGCACATAAAGGTGTACCCCAATCCTTTCCTCCTGAAATTGAAGATTTAGTCATTAACACTCAACCTCAGATTCATATCAAGTGTATTTCTAAATTTCACACGAAGTTCATCACATATTTATTAACGGGCTGGAATGGCTGCACTGTTTCTATCATCGGTTCACTTAAATAAGCTTTAATTCGAGTTGGAAGAGCTAATTTATCTAGTTGTGTCTGTTGGCGAATTCGTTTGAGGATCACTGCCCGACATCTGTCTTGTAAGTTGACAAAGTCACGTTTCATTACTGCCAAAGTCATTTCTGTTTTGGCAGCTGTAGAACAGATTATAGGGTACAGAGGCTCGCGCACTTCGTTTAATCCCTTGAAAGCTACCCCTAAGCTGGTACCGTCCTTGTAATAAGTGAGAGTCCCTGCAATACCATCAAAAAGCACTCCTACAGTTGTGGCCTCATTTTCACGGAATGGCTTAGTGTAATGTGTCCAGCGGCCGCCATGCCACAGTAAACCTTTATGAGATAATCCCCAACCGTTCTCATCCTCACCCAATAAATTAAGGAAGGCATCAACATGCAGGCGTGCACGTCGTGTGCCTACACCAAACATCATACTGGTGCCGAAAATGCGTTGTGAAATCCGCAGTTCCCAGTAGTATCGACCATTGTTGAGCACTCTTGTTCCGCGGACTCCTGCTGTCCCGCTGCTCCAGTTTGGATGGAAGTGAGCCACTCGCAGTCCTGGTCCATACAAGCGCACCTCGTGACTGCGGTCACGCCGGTTCCACGTCCAGTGATCCTCACAGCCGTGACGCAACGGCGTTGCTGCCATGCCCTATTCCCCGGCATCAAGAAGGCCTGCAACACTAACAAATAAAATCCTTAAAGAACTACACAAAGTCGGGACAAGAACATAAATTAATACTGATTTATCTCTTAATAAATTTGAAGGATTATTCAAATGTGACAGAGTAAGCTAGTTACACTGCCAGTAGATGATGGGACGGTTAAGAGGTGGCAGCACTGTATGGAATAGTGTTAGTTGAGACAATACGCAATGTGATGAGTCTGAGTCATGTGTCCGCTAAGTAGAGAAGACAGTGATACATGATGTGTAATGGATACGTCCAGCCGAGTACTATGGAGCGTGATTCAATTCTTGTGCAGAAAATGTAATTCAGGTGTAATTCGTACACGGGGACGCATGTTTCAAACAAAGCACTATGTTCAAGTGATACGCCGAGTTTCGAGATGGGCAGGAGTGTACGGAGCACCTCTCTCGACCTGGAATGATGCCTGTACCGACGCAGGATATTATTGCCTTTGTGAACATGATGGTGAAGAGCAATCTCCACGTCGCCGTTCGTGAGCTGTAAACCTCAGCGTCGGATTCATACACCGCTTTGTGTACATTGCGTACAGGGAACTGGGACATAAGGTAGTATGTTCCGAATAAATAATCCGGCACCTTACCGACAAACAGATATGCCTGGAACATCTCACTCGATATCACATGAAAGGACAGCTTCTTGGATCTAACTTTGACGAGTGACGAATCCTGGTAACACAATTTCATGCCGGCAACGAAAAGGTGAGTCAGGAATGAAGACAACCTTCGCCACCAAGAAAAAAGAAGACCAAGTAATTAGTTGCGGCTGGCAAGGACGTGTCGATAGGTTTCTTTGATGACAAGGGACCTCTACTGTTGGAATAGCTAGAGCCTGGTGTCACGATCGGCGCTCAACGTTGCTGCGACACATTATAGAAATCGTAAATGTACTTAGTGGGACATAAATAACAATGACATAATAATCATTTTTACGAAAATATGGTGGGCCACAGAGGTGTAAGAAGCGGCTGGGGTGAAAGGATGGACAAGAAATTAACAAGAGTAGAACTTAACACAACACAATTCGAAATTTTATTTCTTTCCTTTACTTTTTGAGCTTAAAATTTTATAGAAGATCTGTATAAAAAATAGCATTATAATAATGAGCTCGTCAGCTCCAATAACAATGACTTTCAAAATTCAGGCACAAAACTAGAGAGCATTATCCACATGATAATATACAAAAGGAAGACCATTAGTGCTCTGAAACAGGTACACTCTTTTATAAGAACATGTTTGCTCCACTAACTTACATAATCTAGGAGTCTGAGCTCGAAAATTAATACATTACAGCCTCTCAGAGGCATAAATTTCATACAGCGCAAAAGATTATACCTGACAATCTTCAAATAAGGTATTTACAATCACTTAGTCCTGTTTTGTTCTTATCTTCTGTTCAACAGTTTTTTTCACTTTCTGTCCCAAAAAACATAAACGGAGTCAATGAGTGCCCATACTAAATGGCCTTGGTATGAAAAAGAAAAGGTTGATTATGATCGGCCAAAAACAAAATGTAAGGAGACGAAAAACCTGCACGCATTTTAAAAACCTCTTAAAACTCTAAGTGGGCTTATGGCCCGAAGTTACATAGGCTAAGCCTATTCTACAGAGGGGTGACTAAACGAGAAATATTAATGTCAAAAATGTTAAGAATTAGAGGTTCAGAAAATTTTAGTCACCACATACCAAATTAATGGGAATCAATAGAGGGTAATCAATCCTTGTTCCCTAGTTTACATGTTTCCCATCAGGGATTAGAACAGAGTCCTCAGACTTGCCTAACATCTCCATTTAAATCATGAAATTAGAATTTTACATGAATAAAAGGGTTTTGAAACATTTCCCTCAATCTATCTGCCTGGAGCTATCAAATATTATGAATTTCTGCCATTACCTTGCTTTGTTGGGCCTTCCAAACGCCGACCTGTGGTATCTAGCGCTTGAAAATCCAAGTATCTTGGATAACATTAGTTCAAGATCAATTACATAGATGCCTCATAGAAGGTGCGCAATTTAACCGGATGGAGAAGGTGTACCCCGGTACAAGGTACAACTACAACAACAACAATAATAATTAATAATAATAATAATAATAATAATAATAATAATAATAATAATAATAATAGTATATTATATGAAGTGATAATCAAGTACTATGAGGCGTGCAGAAATGAAACTTTTCCCCACTGCTGTCAAGAGCAGTACAACCAGGCTGTCAGCTTACAGGGAGTCTGGACTGACATGTAAACAGAGAGAGTTGGAGACCTCTGGCCAACTTCCCCCAAACAGCGAAACCTTTCTTTAGAACCCTAAACATAAATACTCTCTTACGAGTAGCAAAATTTTGTGAACTTGAGCACACCTTAAACGAACAAGAAATACAGGTACTCACACTCCAAAAAACAACACTGACTGACGAAAAATCAATGGATTTCGGGAACAGTATAACTGGTTTAAGAAGTTGGAATATTCCTAGTCCGTAGCGGCTGCATTTAGCAAGATCTTTTCAGCATGAAGTCTAAAACATGTCTAATATAATCAGAAATAATGCTTTCCCAAAGCTTACCAGTACATTATTTCTTTCCAACTTGCACCTCCTTCCTACTTTCTTTACTTCTCTGTTATAATATATTGGGTCTTTACCATTCCTTACCGACTCTAAAGGTAAATATCTATTTTCACATTGCTTAACAAAATTGCTTTAAACCCATCCCACAGTCTGTTTACATTTTTATTTACTGTTCTTCACCGATCATAGTTACCGGTACTCTTTTTAAACTCTCTCATGCATTTTTGATCCGCCATATGGTACTGCCTAATAGTCCTACTATTTTGATCTTACTTTCTATCACATTTATGTTTAACTACGACAAAACCAGCTTCGTGATCACTAATACCATCTATTACTTCGGTTTCTCTATGGAGCTCAGAGAATTACATGTTGTCATCTTTAACCTTTTCGTAGCTTACAAATTATTTTTTCACCAGAATGAATACTTCCTCTCCTACCATTCCTATCTCTACGATAAGTACTCCACAGGACTTGAGTATTTATTATAGCTCGGGTGGCAGGAATACAGGACTCTGAAGTGAGTACCGTGCAAGAAGATCATGCTCTGGAATGTCTTCATGACGACCTGGAGAAAAAGTGGGAGGGGAGAACTTTGTAACAATTCTTTGAATGTAAATCTTTGCTCGTAGAAAAATGCGTAACCCTTATTTGCGAAATTAATAACTGGTTCGATAAAAGAGTTCGGGTTTAGGAAAGGCTATTCTTCTGAAACTCAACTTGTAGGATTCCGGCAAGGTATAGCAGATATCTTGGATTCAGGAGGTCAGTTGAACTGTATCGCGATTGACCTATGTAAGGCAATTGATAGGGTAAATCAAGGACGGTGCATCATTAAGGCCGAAAGGGCCCAGCCCATCCACGGCCGTTAGGCCGTATTGCAGATAATTTGTTTTATTAATGTCTTTAAAAATGACTTTACATTCCAGACATTCTACTTAAAATAAGTGTTTTTTCCCTTCTCGAATCTCTAAAAAGGAATTCAGTATACATAACACATCCCTAGCTTAAGTTCCTGACGGTCTCGTACGGTGTATTGTAAGAGTGAGGACCGCTCTACAGAACATTCCATGTAAAGTATATGGAGCTAGGGAACAGGCAAAAAAAAAAAAAAAAAAAAAAAAAAAACAGTAGACATATCGCTGTCTTGAACGCGAATTTTTCTGTGCTATGAAAGGATTTTCATTTCTCTTCAAGGACCTGGAGAATTGGCCCATAACGTTGCGTTGGAATGAAATAGAAGATCTATTTCACTTCCTGCTTCTGTCTCTGTTCGAAAGGTCAACCCAGCTTAGGGGAGTTGGGTCTACCCCACGCCCTTGAACAGATACTTAGCCTTTGTTCACAGCTCGTTGAAGTTAGGTTGCTGTTGTACAGAAATATATTTATATAGTTTCAGTTGTTCCAAGTACAAGTGTTAGTGAGTTCTGTGTAAATGAAGTTAATTTCTATAAATTAATGTGTTTTTAACTTTTATGGTAGTTATTTTGTGTGCAACAAAGGAATGTGAATGAAGTGGAAATTTTATTAACAAATCCATTTTCTTCTATACCTCTGAACACCAACTTAGAAATAAAATAATAGGACATCATTAACCAAAAGATAATCACGTTCCAAGATGGATCAAAACTGTTTTGCCTCATTGGTATGAAAAGGTTTCTTGGTTAACAGCGTGTGAAAGATGTAAGACCTTGTTTTGTTTTTATTGTATATTATTCGGCGGTGAAACAGTTTGGTCTAAGACGGGCTATTTTGATTTACAACACTTGTCAGATAAGGAGAAAAAACACGAGGCTAGTGATGTGCACATTGTAAATGCTTTTAAACTGAAAACTCTTGGAACAGATAATATGCAGACATAATTCGATGAGGGTTATGATATTTCGATTAAGAAACATAACGAACTAGACGACAAAAACTGATACGAATTGAACAGAATTATAAATAACCTGAAGTTTCGTGGAGCACATGCATTACCGTTAAGGGGACGTAATGAAAGTAAAAATTCGCTTAACCGATGGGTATTTTTAGATTTGCTAGCCTATATCCCAAAATGAGATAGCGTATTAGACGGACACCTTAATAATGCAACAATGGCTGAAAACACAAAAAATCCAAAATGGGCTTCTCGATTCCATGTACAGTGTCTACCTAGACGAGACTAAGGCAGATTGAACGGGCTGATTATACTGCTGTTACCTGCGTAACAATTTTTTCCCCCTTTGGAAATATTTTTGAACTTGCCTGAAGGCTGTGGAAAAACTGTGTCTTTAGAAGTGGTTCGCCGCTTCTTTATTTCTTCTTTTCAAACCTTATAATTGACTGTATGCACGTTCTTCGGTGCCTGACCGTATTCTCCTGCACTCTAGTGGCGTAGGTATGTACTACCTCGCGAGCTACGTTACCACTCAGGCGCTTGGCCTCTGCGCACATGTGATCGTTGGAGCACTGCGGAATCTTGGGAAATCGCCATTGCTGTTTGGTGACATGGAAGAGATGGACGTGTGTGGTTTCTCTCTCCCTAAGGAGATAATTTCACCGAAAATGTTCGAGCCTGGCTAAGTTAAATATACGGGGCTTTGGCCCTGTAGATGTCTGCAAGTTTCTGGTTAATTTTTTTCCTCGTCTGGAATTTACATGTTATGTTTTTGAAGTAAGTAAGTAGTGTACGCTACTGAAGCCGTCCTCACAACTTTCATCTGGAAGAAACTGTAAGTGTTGTTACAATTAAATCTTTACTGATTTTTGGTGAAAGACCTGAAAATTTTCCTATGTGAAGAAAGTGCGCGCGGAACCATGTAACTGGCGTCATCTAAAAAACTAAGTCTTGCCTTGTGGAATTTTAGATTTTCGGCTTGTTAATTGGAAATTATACCATGTGTAATTATGTCTGTTAAATTGGGACTTGCGTACCGTGTGAAAGTAATTTTTGGATTCTTCAAAAATGTAATTGGGTAACCTAGGGTTTATCGATGACCTTTTCTAGGCCTAAAAGTTTTGTGCTAAAAAAGTATTATTTAACCTGAATAATTTAACAAGCGAGTCGCTTCAGGGGTGTGGGTGTTACGTGTACATTGTGTCCCGGTTCCTTTCTTTCTTGTTTCTCGGGTTGATTTTATTTTAATTTAACTTAATTTAATTTAATTTACTGGTTTCTGGGTTATTTTCTGCGTCTGTTTTCTTGGTCCTTTGTTGGTTTACGCCTATTGTTGTTTGCGGCCTGCGATTGGCCCGTTCCTTCCCTTGAACCATTGTTGGTCGTTGCCATGGGAATGCTAATGTTGTTGTTGTTGGTTGTGATGATTGATGATTTGTATTTGATGTGCCGGTGATGTATTCTACCTTCTCCGCGGATTTCCTTGGTCCATTTCATTTTTCTTTGAGATCTTAATTTTACCTTCTGGTCATTTTCTCTCCCGGTGTTTCGGTGCTTATTATTATTATTATTTTGATTTCTTGAAAAGTGCACGTAATACCTACCCATCCTTGCAGGGGGTCGTTTGACACATCCTAAAAGGTGGTTTTCTGTTTAAAGGAGGTTAAAATGATGTTAAAAAAGAAAAACTTTGGTACTGTACTAAGAAAACTTTTGGTCGTAACAAAACTTGAGAGTTGAGGAGTGGTTTCACAAATCTGCATTATCTTAAAAAGTCCTTTAAGAACTAAATTATCATTACCTTAATAAACGGTCGACCGTAGGGTTTTGCTTTGAGTTTAAGTATTTTCCAATTTTTAATTTTATTATTTTCCAGCGAGGATATTACTTTCTTGTTTACCTCTTTATTATTTGATTAAATATCTTTGTTCCCCAAGGTGTTGGTGTTTTCCTTTTAAAAGGGGGGTTAATTTGGGATGACCAGGTGTATTTTATCCGCTCCTTTAAGGGCCCTGTTTAATTCTCTAATGGTAAGTGCCTTTGTTTTTCCTTCATTGGTCTTTGCCTAGCACGTTTCCACCTATCTGAACCGTGCCTTTCGTACACGGTCAGACACTTGGTGCTGTCACTTGGGGTAGTTATGCTATTAATTGCTCTAAGTGCTACAGTTCGTGGTAGCAGCTCTGTGGTTAATTTGTTTGGGTGTTGTGGGATTAATGTAGGCTTGTTGTATCCTCACTTTTGTAATCTGGTCTGTTCCCCCCAACTGACCTACAGTTTCGTGGCAGCAGAGCTTTGGTTAATTGATTTGTGTGCCTCTTACTTGGATCTACCTGTAGGTCTGTTGCATCCTCATTAAATTTATTTTGGCACTGGGTACTATATGCTTTATCTCCCTTTCATTAAGCTTTTCTATTTTGTTGGTGCCTACCACCTGAGTTTTTTTTGCATTGTCCCTTTAAAAAACCTGGTCATTGGGGAACTTTAATTTATTTGAGGTTTCAAAGAGTGTAAAAAACTGAAACTTGTAAAGTATCTTACTGTGAAAGGAACGCTTTTATTTGGATTAATTATTTTTGATTTATTGTTTCATGTACATCAACTATGGCGAGGGCTGTGCTGTTCCCTTTCCAACTCAGGAAGTCAGAGCTAGTTTATGAGCTTACTATCAGGGGTATCAATCCTGCTAACACTGTTGCCGAGTGCGCTGCTTTGCTGACATCGCATGTCCAGGTTCCTATTAATCTTGACTCTGTAAAGATGTGCTGCAACTTTGGTGAGTCCTTAAATTTAATTACTGACTCCCTTACTGAAATTGAGGTTGTCAGACAAGAATTTATTGAAACTTCCCCCACTAAGGGGCAGATTAACAGACTTAAGGCTAGGGTGTGGCATTATTTAGGCCGCATCCAAGATTTGATTACTATGTGTCCCCAACCTAGTCTTGTTTCTGAAAGCACTAAGCTGTTAACAATTGCTTCTAGCATTTCTGCTGAACTAGATATTATGCTAGCAAGTAAGGATATGGAGAATTTATCAGTTGTTGAGAGGGAAACCTCATTGCCTTCTAGTCATGCTGATGCCTCGCTTAATAATCAACCTTCATGTTGTGCTGCCTCCCCAGTTCTTGAAAATTTGTTAGCCCGTTTAAATTGTGCTCCCTCTCACTCTTCACTGAAGGATCTTTTCAACGGAGTTAAAAATTTCTCCGTCAATTCTATTGAAGAAAGTACCAGGTTTCTGAGGTTCCTGGTAGAAATGACAGAGTCAGGTAGCGTGTATTCTGTCGATGACTTGGGAATTTTCCGAGCCCTATTCTCTCATTGTGAGGGAATTTTGAAACGTGAAATTTCTGAAGCAATTTCGAATAATTTAACCATTATGGAATTTCATGAACTGGTATTGTCAAAATTTATTCCTTCATTGGCATTGCAGAGTTTGATTTCTCAGTATTGCTTTCGGACTCAATTGCTCCATGAAAACCTTTTGAACTATGTACTAGACTTGCAGTTTTATTGCAAGGTATTTAGAATTTCGGTGCCAGAAGAGGAAATGGTGGCCCGTATTCTGAAGGGTATTTCCCCCGCCTATCGTTCATACCTCTCCCTCACAAAGAGTCCGACTAATTTTCTTGAATTGGAAGCTGCGTGTACATTTGCTGAAGATGTAAAGCACGGGGATGCTGCAAGACCTATCTGCCACCCTCCTCCTACTGTCACCCCTGTTTCGCCTCAAACTAGGGATAGTGGGTCTTCTAAAAAATGTTATAATTGCGGGTCACGTGATCACCTTAGGAACGCTTGCCCCTCAGTCAAGCGTGGCTCTGGTCCTTGTTGTTATTTGTGTGGCTCGAGGCAGCACCTTAAAAATAATTGCCCTACTTCGTTCCGAAAACGCAGTCAATGACTAAGGCCTAAAGGTAACTCTGGTGAATCGCTTGCGCTAGAATTTTTCGTGGATTCTGAAAAGGTTATTTGCCCGCGGGCATGCAATAAGATTTCTGCTTTGGTTGAGTCTAAAAGTACCTTCGCGAAGGTGGAACTGAATAATGAACCCATTGTTGCTCTTATGGACTCGGGGAGCGTCGTCACCTTAATTGATGCTAATTGGTATAATGAAATGAGGTCCCCTTGTAAACTGCCTGAGTTGAAGAAGGTCAGTGTTGCATGTGTCACGGCTAATAAGCATAATATGAAAATTTTGGGGTCCGTTGAGGTGAAATTGCGTATTGGTAATTTTACTTGGAAGGTTCTTTGCTTGGTGACTCCGAAGCTAGCGTGTAGCATGATTTTAGGTACGGACTTCTTGTCAAGAACTGGTTTAATTTTGGACCTCCAGGCTAGGAAATTTCACTTTAAATTTTCTCCAAATTGTAAATTCGATATTATTGATGCTCCTTTGGGTACCTTCAGGGTTTCTTGTGTAGGTAGGGCGCTACCTAGGGAGAACAACGAAATAGATCAGTTGGATCTTAGTCATTTGGATTATCAGCAGGCTAATTGTGTGCGTGACTTGTGCCACCTATTTCCCGATGTCTTCACTAGCAAGTTAGGAGTTACTGATGTTCTTGAGTATCAGATTGAGCTATCTGATAACACACCTGTTAGATCTCCTCCTTACCGTCTTTCACCACCTAAGATGTTAGAACTCAAAAAGATTATTGATCAGATGCTTGCCGATGGGGTCATCAGACCGTCCACTTCTCCCTATGCATCTCCTGTTTTCCTAGTACCTAAACCCTCTGGGGGCTATCGTGCTGTAATTGACTACAGGGCTTTGAACCGCAAGATCATCTTGCAATCTATCCCTTTACCGGATCTGCACACTTGTTTTGGGTGGTTCTCAGGAGCCAAGTTTTTCACTGTGTTAGATCTCAATCAGGCGTATTACCAAGTCCCGTTGTCTAAGTCGTCTATTCCACTGACTGCTTTCATTACTGATTGGAACCTTTACGAGTTTCTCAGACTTCCGTTCGGGATCTCTTGTGGGGCGGCCGTTCTTACGAGGCTGTTAGATTCGATACTTTCGGGTATTAAATTCAAGTTCGTTTTTCATTACCTGGACGACCTGGTAATTTTCTCAAATTCCTTTGAAGAACATGTCGAACACGTTAGAGAAGTCCTGCATCGCTTGAGAAAAGCTGGACTAACTGTTAAGTTGTCTAAAGTAGCGTTTGCTAAGCCGAGTATGTCTTTCCTTGGACACGTGGTTTCCTCTGGTGGTGTCTCCGTCGACCACTCTAGGACTCAGGCTATTAGGGACTTTCAACCCCCTAAAGATGTCAAAGGCATCGCACGTTTGGTGGGCATGGTGAACTTCTTCAGGAAGTTCATTCCAAATTTTGCAGAGATAGCAGCTCCTCTAAATCATCTCAGACGTAAGGATGTCAAGTTCATCTGGGGCCCCTCCCAGCAAGAAGCCTTTGAGACCCTGAAGCTTGCCTTGTCAAATGCTCCTGTGTTGGCTATACCCGACTTTAGTAAACGCTTTATTGTACAAACCGATGCCTCTGGAAAAGCAGTTGCTGGTGTACTCTTACAGGAATATGAGGATGGTCGTAGACCGGTTGCCTATGTGTCTAGGATCCTCAATGATCTGGAGAGTAAGTACTCCATCTATGAATTAGAATGTTTGGCCGTGCTGTTTGCTCTTGAAAAATTCAGACCTTTCATTGAACATGTAAATTTTGATCTGGAAACAGATAATCAGGCTCTGTCGTGGGTCTTGAACCGTCCCAAAAGAACGGGCAGAATCACTAGATGGGCGCTTAGAATCTCAGCCTTCAGTTTTCAAGTAAAGCATATTAGGGGGTCGGAAAATGTCATCGCTGACAGCCTTAGTAGAATGTTTGACGGGAGTTTTGGTCTTGATGAAAAATCTAAGGCTGAAGAATATGATGAAACTAATGTTGCTAGTGTGGGTGCCATTCTTTCGGACCTACCTCTGTTGTACCATGAGTATGCAGATCATCAAAAGGCTGATCCTGATTTGAGAGAAATCATCAACAAAATTAGTGATGGTATTGTGGTTAAGCCTTATTCTCTGGTGAAGGGTGTTTTATGCTGCAAAGGTCGAAGGGACACTAATTTCAAAATTGTTGTGCCCAAGGTTTTAGTGCCAATCATCTTCAAGTACTATCACTCTTGTCCCATTGGTGGCCATTTAGGCACCTTTAAAACTAGGCAGAAAATTAGACAGTTTTTCGTTTGGAAAAGAATGGATGGTGATATCCGAAACATGATTAGGTCCTGTAAAATTTGTTCTATCAGCAAGCCTAGTTTGAACAACCGTGTAGGTCTATTATCTTCTTCACAAGCTTCTCGCCCTATGGAACGGTTATTCATCGATTTCGTTGGTCCGCTCCCTCGCTCTACCTTGGGAAACACTCATATCTTCGTTGCTATTGATGCGTTTTCTAGATTCTCTTGGATTTTCCCCACTAGATCTACTACTGCTCGTACCACTATAAGTTGCCTTAATTCTATTTTCGCATCCTTTGGCCCTCCCAAGTTTCTGGTTTCTGATAATGCCAGTGCTTTCACTGGTCACTTGTTTAAGAAGTACCTTTTTGAGCTAAGCATTTCTCATGTCACCACTACCCCATACTATCCTAACCCTTCTTACGCCGAGAGGATGAACAGGAACCTCAAATCCGCTTTAATTGCATATCATCACAATAACCAATCCAAGTGGGACTCTTGCCTGCACTGGTTGGCTCATGCCTTCAATTCTGCCACACATGAAACTCATGGTAAAACCCCCATGTCACTTATGTTCTGCTACACCCCGTACTCCCCTATATCCAATGTTCTGGGTATTGATGATCTTCTTCCAGACTTGTCTAAACCAAATGACGTTCAGAAAATCTGGGATGAAGCAAAGAAGAAGTTGTCTGTATCCTATGAGAAAGGTAGGGTTAAGTATAATAAGGGTAGAAAGTCACCTAGGTTGAAGGTTGGAGATCAAGTTTTTGTGAAGACCTATCCTATTAGCAAGGCTATTAACAAGTTTTCAGCCAAACTTGCTCCTCGGTATCATGGTCCCTGCACTATTTTACAGTTTTTATCTCCGGTGTCGGTACTGGTGAGTGACCCCATCGCCAAGAGGATTAGACGGGTTCATTTGTCCCAGTTAAAAACAGGTTAACGCATGTTTGGACTTGTGGATGAGAGCTACCTTTCAGTGAGCAAATTTATTGGTCTCCGTGGGTTATTATGTAATTATTCTGGTCTAGTGTGAAGTTAATCATGTAATATTTTTCTCCCTTTTCTCATGTACTGTATTTGTTTTGTGGAGTTTTGGTATTGCTTGTCGTACTTAACTTCTTTTCCTGTCAACCATGGTTGCTTAGTTGGGTGAGAATTTTTACCACGTGTTTAAGCTTTGGTGCCTTATCTGCTGCGTTCGCGCCTCCGGTGATTCTTGGCATGACCATGTAGTACTTTCTAGGGTGTACTTGTCTAAACATTGTATTTTGGAAAGGTAATTGTGGTTTGCGAGAAGTGTCTGTACTTTCTCTTGGTCCTTTGGCACCCAATTTCTTAATTGTTAATATCTAACTACTCTTTGGGTCTTGCTGTAGGTCTCTCCGTCTTATCACAATTCGATTATATCCTGATCATTTACGTTTGCAAAATCTTGATAATAAATTTATTTATTGGCTCTTGTACTGCTGTTGCCTTGTTTTGGAACTCATTTGGAAAATTCTGGGCAATTTCTGCTCTGTGCGTTGTTGTTAATCCGGTAGGAAAATTGTTAGTCTCCTAAACCCCTATTTATCTTGCCCTGTCTTTGTCTTTGGTCCTAGTTCTTGTTATCTGTTTCCTTGCGGGTAATATTTCGGTTATCTTTTCCTATTGTGGTTTGTTAGGTGTGCTTTGTTGAAACGAATTAGCTTTTGGTTTCCTTGTTGGTGTAAGTTGACTAGGATCTGGATATACCCGGTGTTATGGTCCTGTTGGTTATGTTTTGGATTGGATGTGGGTAATGGCAATGGCGGAACTCTGTCAATTGGAAATGGTGGTGGTTGGTTGTTTGTCTCTACGGCATGGACTTCACAGTCTTCACTGCCTTCTATCTCCAATTTCTGGTGACTCGATTCCCTAGGTTGCGAGTGCTCTGATGTCCTTCTCTGGGGCATTTCTGTTATCTGTTGTGAATTCCCGGTTTACTAAGTTATCCTTTCCTAATCATTTTGTACCGATGGTTTTCTGGTGAGAAAAAAAAATGCCCCGGCTAACCTATTTTGGTAAATTTTTCTTTGGGTTTTCCTTCCTGGTTGTGGCAGTTAACTAGGTGGTTTCTTAAAGTATTTCTGCTTGCAAGTGGTATTAATTCTAACCTCTTCTGAAGTCTTTACTTCCCTGGTTTTAGTCTCTAAAGTGGTGTATTATTCTTGTAGTGTGTTATTTAAACGAGTTGTAGCTCCATGTCGTCCTGCCCTGTCTATTTGTTATTGTGGTGTTTTGCATGTGTTGCACTAATGGATCCTGAACCTGAGGAGTGCAGTCTCCTTTCGTGCCTTGTAGGTTTTGGTTTCGGTCCTGTCTTTGTAATGTTGTAAACGGTACCGTGGTTTGGTTTTAGGTTTACCTTGGTGAGGTAGAATGACGGCTTCACGACATGTTGTTGAGGGTAGTTGTTTTTTTTTTCCTCCCTTTTAGCTAACGCATGTCCGTTGTGGTCCATTTTTGTTGTATTGTTGTCGTGTAGTATTGGTTAATTATTATGGCGCTTCGGTATGGGCGGTGTTCCCTTTAATTTACCCTGTGTCCCGGTAGATTGGGAAATAAACCCTGGCATGGAATTACTTCTCTCTGTAGGTGTGTCTTATCTGCTTGAATATAATGTGTGATTTCTGTACGACCTGGTCTATTTTTAATTTTAATTTTCTGCATACCCTAGTAATCTGACGTCATCATGCAATTATCCTATACTGTAAGGTTCTTCTCGAAATAACCTGCCAGCCTATTGGTCCTTTTTTCTTCTGGAGTGTTTGAAAACCTTGATTATCGTTTATCATCTTGTCGTCCTACGGTGCTACAGTTGAGTATGGGATCAGCTGGTGCTTCATAGGCGGCACTGAAATCTTCCCACTATCTGGTGATGTGTTGGTTTGGTGGTGTTTCTTATTTCTCTGTTATTTGAAGTGTTTTCTAGTTACCTGGTTCGTGACCTTCCTTTCATACCTTATTTCCCTTGTACTATTGTTGGCGAGGTACCTGTGACTCTGTGGCCACAGTGTGAGTCTCAGTTATCACTTTGTTTTAGTCTGGATTTGTCCGAGATTTCTTGTGGATTGCCGGTAGGGAATCTGGTCAGATCTGTGTTCCCATATTCAAAGGCGTTGGCTTGATTGAGGTGCTTTATTGAACCTTTTAATTGATTGGGTCGCCCATTGTTAAGGTATATGTTTGTATGTGTAGTAAAATTGTGGGAAATATGATTTTAGATTGGGTAACACTCCTATTTCCTTTCGGCCAATTTCTGTCCCGTTTCATCATGGTGTTAAAGATTGTGTTTCATAACCTCTGCTACCCTCCTATTACTCTTTGCTTGGTGTTGTTTTGGCTCGTTGCTGATGACCAACTATACGCGTACCCTCCATCTGAAAGATCTTGAAGTCTCCAACCGCAGCCTGTACATTCATCTTGTCTTGAGTAATTATTTACTGTGACCCATGAAATTTTGATTCTTACCTTGTATCCTGTTTCTGGAAGTTTCTTTTGATGGTAATATTAAAAAGGGGTAAACTATTTCCAATCCTGTTTCTTGTTTATTTGGGGTTTTGCATGGAATGTATACGTGGTATTAAAATTGATTTATTGCTAAATTTTTATTTCTTGTCCTTGGGCATGTGCTTAAAGGGGTTAACTCTGGTTAATTGACTCACTGATTGGTGGTTCTATTCCGTTTTAAATTTAACTTAAGGGAGGTTGTAAGCTTAATTAATTTGTAGTTCAGTGTTACGTTTTTCAACATCCTTTTTCTTGGTATGGGTCTTGGTTTCGTAATATTATGTATGGAAGGGAGTTTCTCTTAGCTTTTCCGTTATTGCAATTTCTCAGCACCCTTGAGTTGGTGCTTGTCTGTAAGTTTTTCTATGTAAAGTTGCCTCCTGGTTTCGGTTTGTCAATGGTGACGTTATTGTGTAACCATCCTGGTAGGATTGGTTGTATGCTTTGAAAGGTGTTTTGTGGAGATAACTATCTTGGTTTCACAGGTTATTGTTTTCCTTGTGTATTGAAAATTGTATCCTTGGCCATATATTTTTGTTGGCATGATACCTTAAATGTAATGTAATTTGGTTTTTGGGTATGGATTGTTTAAATAATTATTATCGTATTCTGTTCCTGTGCCATACCGTAATCTTAAGTCATGTTAATCTAGTTTAAGGTTAGGTTAAGTATTTACCGGTTGTACCTTGTGATTGTGTTTTACGCTCACCAATGTTGTTTTCTCTCTTCCCTTCCCTTTCTGGGCGTTTTTCCTTTTTGGGGTTGTCGTTACCATCCAAACCAAAGGGTGGAAACCAAATGAAGGCGTTTCTTATCTAACGCAAGTCCTATAATATTACAAAGTTAACAAACATGTAGTAATTTAAGTCTAGGTATGTGATCTGGTGCAGTTAAGACCTAGAAGGTCTAATGTTCTGAAAGCAAATAGTTGTGAACTTTACCTAAAGGTGTGTATGTACCACAAGGTAGCGTAACCTCCGATCAGATGACGCAAACGAACTTGCGGAAGATAATAGTTCGCATTAAAGTTTAGCAAGAAATCTAGATAAGAAGTGTTACCTGTGATCTGGACCATTAATAATTTTCCTGCGACTTGGGTGTTGCACAGTTTGGTGCATGGAACTTCATTATTATTGAAAGTGGATAGACATTTGGTGTCGTCTAAGTGAACTGTACTGTTCCTTTAATTTAAATCACATGTGTTTGGGTTCTTAGTGACTGTTGGACTCGTTCTGCTGGTGGTGCATAAACTGAAGCTGGCGATTGGTGGTCATTTTCACATTCGGACTATTCTACCAAAAACTTAGTTTGCTTCAAGGCCACCGCCTTATGATGGTAAACTTGTGCTGGACATGTCAAGTTTCGGGGAGGGAGACTGTTACCTGCGTAACAATTTTTTCCCCCTTTGGAAATATTTTTGAACTTGCCTGAAGGCTGTGGAAAAACTGTGTCTTTAGAAGTGGTTCGCCGCTTCTTTATTTCTTCTTTTCAAACCTTATAATTGACTGTATGCACGTTCTTCGGTGCCTGACCGTATTCTCCTGCACTCTAGTGGCGTAGGTATGTACTACCTCGCGAGCTACGTTACCACTCAGGCGCTTGGCCTCTGCGCACATGTGATCGTTGGAGCACTGCGGAATCTTGGGAAATCGCCATTGCTGTTTGGTGACATGGAAGAGATGGACGTGTGTGGTTTCTCTCTCCCTAAGGAGATAATTTCACCGAAAATGTTCGAGCCTGGCTAAGTTAAATATACGGGGCTTTGGCCCTGTAGATGTCTGCAAGTTTCTGGTTAATTTTTTTCCTCGTCTGGAATTTACATGTTATGTTTTTGAAGTAAGTAAGTAGTGTACGCTACTGAAGCCGTCCTCACAACTTTCATCTGGAAGAAACTGTAAGCGTTGTTACAATTAAACCTTTACTGATTTTTGGTGAAAGACCTGAAAATTTTCCTATGTGAAGAAAGTGCGCGCGGAACCATGTAACTGGCGTCATCTAAAAAACTAAGTCTTGCCTTGTGGAATTTTAGATTTTCGGCTTGTTAATTGGAAATTATACCATGTGTAATTATGTCTGTTAAATTGGGACTTGCGTACCGTGTGAAAGTAATTTTTGGATTCTTCAAAAATGTAATTGGGTAACCTAGGGTTTATCGATGACCTTTTCTAGGCCTAAAAGTTTTGTGCTAAAAAAGTATTATTTAACCTGAATAATTTAACAAGCGAGTCGCTTCAGGGGTGTGGGTGTTACGTGTACATTGTGTCCCGGTTCCTTTCTTTCTTGTTTCTCGGGTTGATTTTATTTTAATTTAACTTAATTTAATTTAATTTACTGGTTTCTGGGTTATTTTCTGCGTCTGTTTTCTTGGTCCTTTGTTGGTTTACGCCTATTGTTGTTTGCGGCCTGCGATTGGCCCGTTCCTTCCCTTGAACCATTGTTGGTCGTTGCCATGGGAATGCTAATGTTGTTGTTGTTGGTTGTGATGATTGATGATTTGTATTTGATGTGCCGGTGATGTATTCTACCTTCTCCGCGGATTTCCTTGGTCCATTTCATTTTTCTTTGAGATCTTAATTTTACCTTCTGGTCATTTTCTCTCCCGGTGTTTCGGTGCTTATTATTATTATTATTTTGATTTCTTGAAAAGTGCACGTAATACCTACCCATCCTTGCAGGGGGTCGTTTGACACATCCTAAAAGGTGGTTTTCTGTTTAAAGGAGGTTAAAATGATGTTAAAAAAGAAAAACTTTGGTACTGTACTAAGAAAACTTTTGGTCGTAACAAAACTTGAGAGTTGAGGAGTGGTTTCACAAATCTGCATTATCTTAAAAAGTCCTTTAAGAACTAAATTATCATTACCTTAATAAACGGTCGACCGTAGGGTTTTGCTTTGAGTTTAAGTATTTTCCAATTTTTAATTTTATTATTTTCCAGCGAGGATATTACTTTCTTGTTTACCTCTTTATTATTTGATTAAATATCTTTGTTCCCCAAGGTGTTGGTGTTTTCCTTTTAAAAGGGGGGTTAATTTGGGATGACCAGGTGTATTTTATCCGCTCCTTTGGGGGCCCTGTTTAATTCTCTAATGGTAAGTGCCTTTGTTTTTCCTTCATTGGTCTTTGCCTAGCACGTTTCCACCTATCTGAACCGTGCCTTTCGTACACGGTCAGACACTTGGTGCTGTCACTTGGGGTAGTTATGCTATTAATTGCTCTAAGTGCTACACTGCAGTGCAGGCCAATGAAACAACTGATGTTGCTTGTACAACTCAGTTTGTTTTAATTTTGAGGTATAATAATGAAGGGAAGCCCGTGGAACACGTCATACGCTTTTTAGCGGTTTCTGATGTAGGCCTGACAGCAGGGTCGTAGTGAATATGATACTGGCTCTCCTGCTCAATGCACTGGCCGTGCTCTCTGTTCACAAGGAGAACTTATCGGAGATCAAGAATTTCAACACCAAGGTAATAGAAATATTTGCTTCATCCAAGCATAGGAGAAGAGAATATATTTACAAATAAGGAGTCATGTGAGTGCAATTTTTAATGCATGAACTATTAAAATTTGTTTCAAATGTTGGATTGTGTGGAATGATGATCATGGCATTGTCGGCAACAATAAATGTCAAATATAAAACAATGTTTAATATAAAATAACAATAATATCATCTGGCCCACTCTAAAGTTTTATCAGTAAACGCCCCTGGGGTAGATCATGGGAGACTCCTGGCAAAAATGAGTGCAATTGGACTAGACAAAAGGGTGATTGAATGGGTGGCTGTATTTCTAGAAGACATAACTCAGAGAATTAGAGTAGGTGAAGCTTTATCTGAATCTGTAATCATTAATAGGGAGAATTCATCGAGGCAGTGTGGCGCGGTCTGTCATTAGTAGACGCTTAAGTTTGAATGGTGTTTTTAAAAATAGGAAAGATAAAATTGTGAAGATAAATTTGGAATTCAAGAAGACAAACAGGGGCAAATATTCATTTATAGGAAGGGGAGTTGGGAATTGGAATAATTTACCAAGGGAGATGTTCAATACATTTCCAATTTCTTTAAAATCATTTAGGAAAACGCTAGGAAAACAACAAATACGGAATCTACCACCTGGGCGACTGCCCTAAATGCAGATCATTGGTGATTGATTGATTGATTGATTGATTGATTGATTGATTGATTGATTGATTGATTGATTGATTGATTGATTGATTGATTGATTGATTGATTGATTGATAATTGCGTTATACTTAAAAGGAATACATTTTCTGGCAGTAAATTTTACAAAAAAAAAATAGTTTTCTCTCTTGCAGAGAAGTCTGATGGTTTTACTGGACAAGGCGGTGATGATGATGATGATGATGATGAGGAGGAGGAGGAGGAGGAGGAGGAGGATAGGTTCACGTCAGTGACGAGGCGCAAGATGGTACAATGTCGTTGGATGAAGGACTGAGAAACATACAGAAAATCGAACTTTGTATTAGTCAGGAAGCGTATAGATGGAAAACGAAATAATTAGGAAGAAGTGTAACAAACTGAAGCAAAGCTCTATCGATGATCATTGTAGCCAAAAGTGAACATCGTACTCTACATGAAGTCAGAATATTTCTATGAATAATGGATTGTAAGACAATACTGTATTCAGTATGAAGGTCTTGAGGGGTAAGCGTATTTCATGTACTGTGCTGTATCTCTTATTAAATTACTGTTCAGTATCTTTGAAACTAGCCTCCTATTAAGAGTCCACCCATCTAAATGACCAGTTTTCCTCGGAACGGCCCTTGGTCGCTCAATACAGTTCCACTGTTATTGAATAGTGCATGCCTTCGTACTGAACTCACACTTCGCCCCTGTATCACATACTGATCCTAAATACCCCAGCATACCTTGCCTGTCAGTTTATTTGCCCATCTCAAAAATTATCTACAGTGTGAAGTATATCTATTCACTGACCCGCAAGTCGCATCTGAAATTCCCTACATGCTGAAATTAGAAAGTTAGTTTCGAAGTTGCATCTGAAATTCCCTCATGCTGAAATTAGGAAAATGTTAAAAGTATTGCAGACTTTAAGGAGCAATGCATGAATGTTCAAAAGTATAGCGCTTGCATTGGAACAGATAATATGTATAACAACTAAGCAGAAAGTTTTAACCCTCTCATGCATGAATTAAAAAAAAATAATTTAAAAATAGTGTGATGTGATTTTCCTGGTTAAAATGACCCTGTTAGATGATACAAACATAAAACACAAAACGAAGTTACCATACTTGGCGGGAATTGGATGTCCTCATATGAGGGCATCATGCATTTAGTGGAATAATGTCAACACGTCATACATTTACTACTTTGGTTTATTATACTAGTATTTACAAGAACTTTTTACACCGGAGGCAATTGTTTGAGTACAGCGTAATCACACTGGTCCTACTGGGGCGTTTATATGTAACTTATGTACTTCAAATGTTCATATTTCAGGCAATGGTAAGGAAACTCTGAAAGCACTCTGGAAATAATGGTACATTACATTTTCCACAAATATACCGGGTTTTACTTGCGCAGTTTTTGTCACGACATCTGTTAGTACTTCTAGCCTCTGTTTTCTGCGGATAGTGTCCTACTCCATCCATCTTTTCATCAGGCACAGTATGTGTAGCCTGTTTCTTGAGTGGTGGTGATGGGCCTTTTTTGCTTGGCCGTCCCCTCTTCCGTGGTGCTTCTTCTGCCTCACCACTGAAGATAAGTCCTGTTGCCACTTGACTCTTGAACTCGAGCAGGTCCATAGGGGTCTTACAGTCCATTTTCCATAGTAACCAAGCATTTACAACTGTGACGTTTAGCAGATGGTAAAAAAGTCCTCATGTACCAACTGCAGTTCCTTATATCATTCCTGTAAAGAGCCACCAAGGAATCCATGAGATAAATACCACCCATATGGCCGTTGTGTATTTCTATACCCTTCGGCCTGTCAATTTCAATGAAGTTCTTCTCTTTTCTACACCATCTTCTTGCCTTACCAATTAGTTCTAAGCTTGCATAGGAAGAAATGATCTGAACTGCCGAATTATCAACCCACCGGATTACTGTGATGCCATCTGTTGATGTTGTAAATGATGAGCTTCCTCGACCCTCTTTCTTTAGGTCCTTGACATCTTTCAGTTTTTTTAGTAGCATCCGTCAGTCTATTTTCTCTGCAGGTCCCTGCAAACCAGATATCAAGTTCTTTCAGTTTCAGCACAAGGGGTAAGTTAAATACTGCTATCTGTTGGGAATGTTGTAAACTACTATAATCTTGTCCTACAAACATCACTCGCTCATCTGATAACATTACAATCCATTTGGAGAATCCTGGAAAATAAATATTGGATGAAGCAGTTGAGAATACAAGCTAACCTTAAAAATAACATATGGCAGTTTGATGCATGATGTCCTCATATGTGGACGCTGTATTATACCAATATTGTGTAAAGACTACAAACCAAAATAAGCTGAATTAAAGTGGCAGCGATAGTAGAATGTACAAAATGAAGAACTACATACTTACCTTGGGCATTTTCAAGATAGGAACAGCTCAAAACAATTGGAAACTATGATGACTTCTCACAAAATGGCGAACCATGAATATCATGTTTTCAATGCTGCCTATTAAATGCTGCCAGCTGTTGGTTCTTTTAAAAACTGATGTTTTCCACTCTTACCAACCTACAGTAATCTTTCAGTAACTTTACCTCCGTCTTTGGAATCTTCAAGAAATAAATAATGCCTAGAAATTCGGATGTCCTCATATGATGACACCATGCGTGAGAGGGTTAAATTTACTTTATAATATACTAAGATAAGCTCAATGTTTATAAGATCACTGTAGTTATAAGGGCTTAGTTGAAAGTGTATTGTAAATGAAATAAGTTGTCATCCTTCAAATCCAGATGAATGTATGGGCAGACAGAACAGCAGGCTTCATAGGCTGATTCTCACCATGTAAAACAAAGCATTTTAATACATTAAATAAATAAATAAATAAATAAATAAATAAATAAATAAATAAATAAATAAATAAATAAATAAATAAATAAATAAATAAATAAATAAATAAATAAATAAATAAATAAATAACCCTGGGGTTCCCTTTTAGTCACCTTTTACGGCTTTCTTTCCCCGTTATCCTCACTTTCGAAGAGTCGGCCCGACGTAATTTTCTTCGCAGTTATGGAGAAGATGGTTGTCTGCTTGTATCTTCTCTTAAAACAATACTCACCACCACCACCACCACCACCACCACCATGTAGTAATTTCGTTTCTATAGTCAAACACACCAATACCGTCCGATTTCAGATATATTGGCTGAATTATTAATGTTGTGGCCTTCGGTTCAAGAGGTCCGAGTTCGATTTCCGGTAGGTTTGAGGATTTTAGCTGCATCTGCTTAATTCCACTGATTCGGGGTTTAGATATTCGCGTTTGTATCAATACACATGCTTACAACACAGCACATTATCAATCACCAAAAGTGAATACAACCCTCTGTATAAGGTTGGTGCCAGGAATAGTATCTGGCCGTAAAACTGGGCCAAGCCCAGATGCGTGACACAGTTCGCAAGTACGACCCCACCAGAGCGAAGTAAAAGTGACAGAAGAAAGAAGAAGATTGCAGATCCTATAGGTATCGAACAAGGAATTCTGCCTAATTTTGGAGAGTGTTTTATTCATCCAGACGTGGTTCTCCTCTTAGATCACACGGTCTTGTCCTCTACAATCGTTGAAGCATTTAAAATAACACGCAATTATGACGTTATTTTTCTTTAAAAGGTCCTTTTTTTATGAACGTTCTTACTTAACGCTTCTTGCCGGTATGTTGGAAGAACCTTGGTAACATAACAGTGGTCACATTTTAGTTGCGGACTTCCTCTGTCATTCGCTATACCATCACTTGCATCTGATAGAGGAGGACGGTGGGGTTACAATCAAATCCACTGACAAACGTCACAAAGATTTTGAGATCAGACAATTCTGTGCTGTAATAGATCTTCCCCATAGTTAATATTCTGTTCATTAGATCGTGGCAGGAACAGATTATGTTAACTTTATTACAGCAGTCTGGTAGATCTAAGGGAAGTTCATTCTTTTGTTCTAGAAAGTTTGAACCCCTTTTCCAACGAAGAGAAACTTTTCTCTGATATAAACCGTATGAAACCAGAAACATAAATAACGTGAGGAAATATATAAACCGAGAAGAGAAATGTTCATGCAGTATTTGCCTTCACTGCTTTAAAGTGAAACAAATCAGTGGTGTCAATGTAGCAATTCGTTGATCGATGTTTATAAGATCTAGAAAGTTTGAAACCCCTTTCTCCAACGAAAAGAAGCTTTCTCCTGATAGAAACCGCGTGTAACTAGAAACACAAATAATGTGAGGAAAAATATAAACCAAAAAGATACATTTCCATGCGGCATTTGTTCTTAATGTAACAATTTCTTCACTAGACCTAGCGGTTCGAGATGTTTTTAGTATAGGGATATTTTCTATATCTAATGTTCATGTAGGATTTATTGGTTATTAAAACTTCTTCTGGAGACATAAACACATTCCTTTTCATTTATAGTAACGGAATTTAGCGGATTTTTATTTCGTGGTTGTCAATTTTCCATGCGATTATTTCGGCCCGGCTGAACCAAACACAAGTGATAAGCGGGAAGTAGACACATGGTTACTGTTTACTGTAGTGTACAGTTGCGGTTCATGTCGCTTTCGATACATTTTAGACTTTGTTTTGTGAATATTCAAGGGGTATTTGTGTGTGACGTGTCAGTTATAGTAAGTGAAATGAATCAGGTGAGATATTTACAAACTGAAATAATTACGGGGACCGATTACTTACAAAGGAACTGAATTCACCACGACCATGAATTTGTATAAATCAGGCGTTTAAAAGATAAAAATATAACGGGAACTTAGTTGTCAGTGAACTTACTCGCTATTTTGCTTTCTGTGTCTTTCGTTTGGTGGGGAAGAGACTAAGACCACTGTCAAAAAAAAAAAAAAAAAAAAAACACTAAAATAGTGTGTTCCATCTCTTGTGAACCCCGCGAACCACCACAGTATTCATCCAGCAAGTATTGAAATCGTGCCATATATTTGCAGATGGTAGAACGATTTTGAGTATTCCTGTTCTTCTTAAATTTGTCGTAATATTCTCTGGACTTTTTCTGGAAATGTTGCTATATTAACTGGGTTGGTAAACTTCTCATATACCGGGCGAGTTGGCCGTGGGGTTAGGAGCGCGCAGCTGTGAGCTCGCATCCGGGAGATAGTGGGTTCGAACCCCACTGTCGGCAGCCCTGAAGATGGTTTTCCGTGGTTTCCCATTTTCACACCACTATCGAACCCACTATCTCCCGAATACTGGATACTGGCCGCACTTAAGCGACTGCAGCTGTCGAGCTGGGTTCTCATCACTTGGTGAAGAAGATAACTAGCATGAATTCCTTGATACGATCATATTCCGAGCCACTGTTACATTCAGAAACATAAACAGTTTCATCTTCATCTTGATAAGGTCACTAATGACGATTTGTGTGAGTGGTCTTTTTCGACTTACTGTAGAACATGAAGTAGCCATACTGTAACAAAAATACGAAAATTCAATCTAGAATGATCGCAGTGCAATATTTCTAACCGATGTAGGCCTACACAGTAACTTGCATTTGTACACAGAATGTTATAATATGAAATGTTAAAAATAGATTAATTACCTTGAAAATCGCATAAAGCTGCTAATATTCTAATGTTTCAAATAACAAATGTGGGATGTTTTCATTGTGTCACTACACAGCAACATTCATTACTCTATTAAACAAATGGCTGTCATCTTGGCTGCCTTTTGCACATGCACAGTATGTGAGTGATCTTTGATAGTGGTACACTTGTGAAAAACTGTCCATTGTCACATTAGTTGCACTCCCCCTCATAGTTTTCACTGAACTTTTCACTACATTAGAAGCCACATTAGTTGATCTGGGCTGGTGCGGACTTTGCCTTTGTAAATTATAGTGTATGAAGATGAAGAATCAAAAATCCAGAATATCTTGACTCCCTATTTTCCGGGTTTATTTGGTGTGTGCTATATCAACTTGTGCCGGCCCCGTGGTGAAGGGGGTAGCGTGCCTGCCTCTTACCCGGAGGCCCCGGGTTCGATTCCCGGCCAGGTCAGGGATTTGTACCTGGACCTCAGGGCTGGTTCGAGGTCCACTCAGCCTACATGATTAGAATTGAGGAGCTATCTGACGGTGAGATAGCGGCCCCGGTCTAGAAAACCAAGAATAACGGCCGAGAGGATTCATCGTGCTGACCACACGACACCTAGTAATTTGAAGGCCTTCGGAATGAGCAGCGGTCGCTTGGTAGGCCAAGGCCCTTCAAGGGATGTAGTGCCATGGTGTTTGGTTCTGTTTGGTATATCAACTTGTATAGCCCTCTGTAGGGCTCATCTACTATTTGTCGAAAGTTGTCTGTGAATAGTTCCTATACATAGCGGAAGGCTGCGATTTTGCCATTCTTGATTTTTTCCTCTCGAGTACGTTTGTCATATCTCAAGCGTCTTCGAATTTCCTGAAATCTATTAAAGTTTTGATAACAATGAAAGCCTGAAACTACAGAGCTGATGTAATTGAATTTCAAATTTCATATACCGAGCGTGTTAGATGCGTGGTTCAGGCTGTCAAGCTGTGCGTCTGCATTCGGCAGATGGTGGTTTTAAATCCCACCGGCAGGAGCACTGAAGATGGTTTCCCATGGTTTCCTATTTTCACCATGATTGATGATGCTGTTTAAAGGGGCCTAACATCTAAGGTCATCGGCCCTTCACCATGATTAAGACCACGGCCACTTCCTTCTGAATCAAGTCCTCGCCTTTCTTATCGTCACTGATAACATTTCTGAGTTAGGCCGACGTTAAATCACTATTATTATTATTATTATTATTATTATTATTATTATTATTATTATTATTATTATTATTATTATTATTATTATTATTATTATTATTATTATTATTATTATTATTATCCAGATGGTATTCCAGCAGAAGTACTAAAGGTGGCAGCCGAATTATGTCCTCAACTGCTGTTGAGAATGTATAATCATTGTTTGAAAGCGGGAATTTTTAGCTTTCGTTGGAAGATAGCTAGATTGGTTCTGATCAGTAAAGGGAAAACTGGGGGTTACAGACCTCTATGTATGCTGGACACTGCTGGGAAAGGTTTAGAGAAGCTTCTACAACCGAGAATACTAGCAGCAGTCCGATTAGCTGGCGACCTATCCGACCAACAACATGGATTTCGCAGAGGTCACTCAACGCTAGATGCTGTGAAGGAAGTGGTGAAGACAGCAGAACGAGCTCAAACGGGTAATCATTATTCTAGGAAACTGACGCTTCTTGTGACTCTAGATGTTAAAAATGCCTTCAACTCGGCAAGATGGAGTGATATTTTGGAAGCTCTAGAAGAAACTTTCAAGCTACCAGAATATCTCATGTATATACTGCGAGACTATTTGAAAGACCGTACATTGTTATACGACACGGAAGACGGTCAGAGAAGAAAACGGCTCACAGCTGGTGCAGCGCAAGGCTCAATTCTCGGACCACACCTTTGGAACATCATGTATGATGATTTATTACGGCTGGAGATGCCAGAAGATGTAAAACTTGTGGGTTATGCTGATGATGTGGCTGCTGTGATAGTAACCCGTAACCTAGAGCTGGCTCAATTTAAATTGAATCAGGTGATGCGACGTGTCAAAGAATGGATGATAAATCACAAGTTAGAACTCGCAGATCACAAAACGGAAATTGTCCTCCTGACGAGGAAAAGGATTAATACTGTTGTACCGATGCAGATCGGACAGATAGCCATCGAAACAACTAGGAGCACAAAATATCTTGGTGTAACGCTTGATACTAAGCTTACATATTGGGACCACATCCAACGGGTAACAGATAAGGCAGCGAAAACCATGACTGCACTGAGCAGACTCATGGGAAATATCAAGGGACCGATATCTAGTAAAAGGCGGCTTCTCATGTCAATTGTTCAATCGATACTGCTATACGGTTCGGAAATTTGGGCTGAATCGTTAAAAATTGTGAAATATCGGAGAAGAATTGCGGCTGTACAACGGAGAGCAGCTTTACGAATTGCTTGCGCATATCGCACGGTATCAGAACCCGCGATTCTAGTAGTAGCAGCAGTAGCTCCCATTGACTTGTTGGCCTTCGAAAGACAAGAAATTTGGCTCACACAAGAAGAGCTAGGAAGGAAAAGGGCAAAGGCTTTGGCTCATAGTCGCAGAATGCAACGATGGCAAACAAGATGGGAAGATGATTCTAGAGGGAAATGGACGAAAAGACTGATACCTTCTCTGGGCGTATGGGTTGCCCGAAATCACGGTGAAGTGAACTACTATCTCACACAGTTCCTGACAGGTCATGGATACTTCCGAAAATTTCTTCATAGGCTAGGGCTAGCAACTAGTCCGGTGTGCATATACTGCGGCGATATCGATGACGTATCACATACTTTCTTTGTGTGTGTTCATTGGCTGCCACAAAGAAGATGGTTAGAAGTTATGCACGGAGAATTGACGCCAGAAGGGATCGTGTCAGTAATGCTACGAAGTCGAGAATCTTGGGACCAGGTGGCAGTCTACGTAGAAAATATTCTGCGTCAGAAGAAGAAGGACCTGGACGATTACGACAGATAGTAAAGCAGAAGAAGGAAGATGAAGCACAAGATGCATTAAGCACGACATCCGCCCTGAAGTAATGCGAGAGCGGTTCCGGGGCGGAGATAAACGTCGTGGGAAAAGGGAGTGTGGTTTTTAGTGGGTAAGAATCTCCACACACTTGTTGAGTGCGGACCCTCACAAGCGTCTTATGAAAGATTTTCCACACTCCCTCGCAAAAAAAATAAAATAAAAAAAAAATAAAAAATATTATTATTATTATTATTATTATTATTATTATTATTATTATTATTATTATTATTATTATTATTATTATTATTATCGAGTGGAAAACATGAAAATTTACGCTTAATGTACAAGGCAGACTGAAGTATACAAAACTTATTTGTGAGATCTTCATATTACACATGCCCACTATTTTGCAATGTCCAATGCACTCTGAGTGACTTGTAGATCATCCTCTGTGCAAGATGTTGGTCACAGAGGGCACTGAAGCATGTGGCTCATGGTTTTTTCTTGTCCACATTTGCACCTTGTGTCACTTGTACTGAACCTTCATTTCTTCAAGTTAGCCCTGGATCTTCCCGCTCCTGATCGCAGCCTGTTCAGGGACTCCCACACCAGCCAGCTTTCATTATGTCCGGGTGGTAACTTGCACAGTATCTGGCATCCATCTGCGGAGGTGAGGGGCCTGCTTTCTCCACAGCTCCATCCTTGCCTTCTCTGGTGAGACGGTAAGCATCTCACATGTCCTCAGGAAGCTCTTCCGGGATTTCAGCCATTGCTGAGGAGGACATGTCCATGAAGCGGGAGGGTGCTGTTCTGCTCCACTTTAAGACTCTCCCTGTTGGCAGCTACTTCTCTACATGATGACGATGATAATAATAATAATAATAATAATAATAATAATAATAATAATAAAAAACTTCCACCGCTTTTCTCACACTTGTGGGGTTGCGGGTACCAACTGTGTCACACATATATATTTGGATTTGGCCCTGTTTTACGACCGGACCTCCTTCCCGACGCCAACCCTACGTGAAGGGATTTAACCACTATTGCGTGTTTCTGCGGTGGTTGGTAGTGTAGTGTGTTGTCTGAATTGGAAGAGGAGAGTGTTGGTACAAGCACAATTCCCAGTCCCCGAGCCAGAAGAATTAATCAGGCGCGATTAAAATTCCCGGCCTGGCCGAGAATCGAACCCGGGACCCTCTGAAACGAAGGCCTCAACGCCGACCATTCAACCAAGGAGTCGGATAATAATAATAATAATAATAATAATAATAATAATAATAATAATAATAATAATAATAATAATAGTCTAATAAACAAAGGACCCACTAGGAAGCCGGGATGGGAGAGAAGTCCTAAAACAAATATAGAAGAGCTGTGTATAGAAATTGGACAGCTCACACAATTTAGCACAGATAAACCAAGGGCAAAAGTTTCCGAAGGTCTAAAGAGTTTTTGAAAAAAAAAAAAATCAGAACGATGAGAACTCGACCCTCTAGGAAAGCCTTGACATTTTAAAGCAGAAACTCTCCGTATACGCAAACTGAATCCGGGGATACAGTGGAACTTGCCTTCGGATTAGATAACAGCATATTTGAAAACAACCACCGAGTGAATTGGCCGTGCGGTTGGGGGTCGTGAAGGCGTGAGCTTACATTCTGAAGATGATAGATTCGAATCCCACCGTCGGCAGCTCTGAAGATGGTTTTTCTCTTTCCAACTCTCACATTGAAATCGCTCATAGCGCTATCCTACTCTTGCTGCTGACCCCGACTACGTTGTTACTCAGAACTTCATAAAACTTGCCAACTTCATCCTCATCTGCACCCTCACATAGTGAATAAACTGGGAAAATGCTCGTCCAAATTCCTCCAAATGCTAAATCTACCCACATCGTTCGCCTTTTTTTCGTGCTTTACAGAAACTACTCCTATGTTGCGTGCAATAGTATTCCTGATGAATAGTCCTACTTCATACTCTGCCCGTATATTTTTAACACCTATTAACACTATAATCTCCTTCTCTTCCTCGTTATCCCCCCTTACCCAAATGTCATTAAATCCTAACATATCCAGACATATCCTCTTTGCTAACTCAGCCAGTTCTACTTTTTCCTTCCGTAAGTCTCATTAATTGATAGTTCCCTACTGAATTCCATTTCGTTCGCAAGTCGCTCGCCTGTCAGATGGAAGTGGGACTCTGTTACTCCACAGGTCCAAGACTTGATTAAAATATTCTCAGCTCGGTAAATTCTGTGAAGCAGGCTGCTACCCTAATTAGTAAATTACATAGTGTTCCAGTGACAATCTTACTATAACGAGTTAAGGACCACCGGTAGATTGTATAGTCGTAGCCGGCTGAGCATAGGGAAGGCCATGACTCAGAATATGTTCGTGATGCCCAGTCCTATTCCACAGTTACTGGTATACCGACACTCAGGACCACATAGGGCCTACTAGGCCATTCAACCATTGCCCATGGTTCACGAACAAGGACATGACTGCAGTAACTCACACCACGGAACACCACCATTAATAATAATAATAATAATAATAATAATACTTCTTTTTGTCGATTTTCTCGGCCGCGAAATAAAATATAATATTTTTTTCACGTAAAATGTATTCATATAAATGCATAAAGTAACGTTTTTCATTTTACACAATTCGACTTACGAGGCATACAAAGGTTTGAACAACTAATTCAATATTACTCATCAACGCTCAGCGGAGACTAATAAGGTTTTGGAATTTTAAACGTATCTTCGTATAAGTGCATAAAGGTGTGTAAAGAACGACTGTTACAATATTTTGATTTTAAAGGTTAAAAATAGGGTATATTCGAAATGTACTTGTTTTAATTTTCTCGGCCGCGAAATAAAGTACAACCTTTTTTGCACAAAACAAGTTTTCATATAAATACCTAAAATACAATTTATACATTTTTTTTTTGAAATTCGACTTATAAGGGGGGCAAAGGGTTGAACAAAAATGTCTATCACAAAATCAGATATGTAGCAAATACTTCATAACGACATGAGATATCGACACTATTCTTACTGAGCCTATTGTAAGTACGACTACCACGTTAATGGAGGCTTAGTAGGGATAACTGTAAGAGGGTGCTAGGAGCAACATGGCATGGTAAAAACCGCTGTTTCCACATGACATCTTTTGGTGGTGATCAGATTGTAGAAGACGGTTTTATGCCAAGTTTCAAAGTGGAAAGTCAAGTTTATGATTTACCTGCACGGAAGCTTACAGCTAGATTCAGAGGAGAATGCTCAGTTCTTATAAATTTATTGTATCGTGTCGGTGAAAATGAAAGAGAAGCAGGTCTAAGGTGTTCTAACTATCCTGTCGTTAAGGAGTTAGTCAAGTAACTATAACGAATGCTTCAATTAAACAATCGCAGGTGAAGCCGCGATGGGTAATAATAATAATAATAATAATAATAATAATAATGCCGCCTCTGTGGTGTAGTGGTTAGCGTGATTAGCTGCCACCCCCGGAGGTCCGGGTTCGATTCCCGGCTCTGCCACGAAATTTGAAAAGTGGTATGAGGGCTGGAACGGGGTCCACTCAGCCTCGGGAGGTCAACTGAGTAGAGGTGGGTTCGATTCCCACCTCAGCCATCCTGGAAGTGGTTTTCCGTGGTTTCCCACTTCTCCTCCAGGCGAATGCCGGGATGGTTCCTAACTTAAGGCCACGGCCGCTTCCTTCCCTCTTCCTTGCCTATCCCTTCCAATCTTCCCATCCCTCCACAAGGCCCCTGTTCAGCTTAGCAGGTGAGGCCGCCTGGGCGAGGTACTGGTCATACTCCCCAGTTGTATCCCCCGACCAAGAGTCTGAAGCTCCAGGACACTGCCCTTGAGGCGGTAGAGGTGGGATCCCTCGCTAAGTCCGAGGGAAAAACCGAACCTGGAGGGTAAACAGATGAATAATAATAATAATAATAATAATAATAATAATAATAATAATAATAATAATAATAATAATAATAATAATAATAATAATGAAAATCTACAGCCTGTTTCCAGTCATTCGACCGGGTCAGGAATGGAATGAATGAAGCCCCCATCTAGCGGTGAGGACAGGAATTGTGCCGGCTGCCGAAGCCTGTCGCACTCCTCTGGGGCAATGATTAATGAATGGCAGATGAAATGAAATGATATTGGAGAGGGTTACTGGAATGAAGTGTGACTGAGGAAAACCGGAGTACCGGGAGAAAATCTGTCTCGCTTCCGCTTTGTTCAGCACAAATCTCACATGGAGTGACCGGGATTTGAACCACGGAACCCAGTGGTGAGAGGCCGGAGCGCTGCCGCCTGAACCACGGAGGCTCAATGATAACAATAATAATAATAATAATAATAATAATAATAATAATAATAATAATAATAATAATTTGTTCGAAGCCCCTTCTATTGCTATCGATTTAAAGACAAGTTGGGATGTCAGAATTTGACCCGCAGTAGTTCTTTAACTTGCTGGAAACCAAGAACAAGAAGTTTTAATTTAACACCCTTAAATGCTACCGACCCTTACCAGGACTGAACCCTCTATCTTGAGAATAGGCCAGTGACAATAACCTACTGCCCCACTGAGGCCAGGAACGGCATTTGGACTCGAAACGCAGGACAAGTGGGAAAGCGATAAAGATTCGCTAATATGGAACTAGGATAGTCAGAGATTTCTCGGCTTTAAAGTCTTAGGTAAAGGTTACTCTGAAGGGACCTGTGAGTCCCTGTGACGTAAGCTAAACAGCCCGACACTTTACCTTCTGAACTATGGGGTGAGCTGATGTGGGTACATTTTTGTTGACTCACGTCCCTTCAACCCTCCCCCACTGTGAGTCAGCTGGGATCAATACAACCAGACTCGAATTGTCCCTTTACACTGGTCATTCATGTCTGCTTCCGCTGTGAGTGTACTACAAACTTCTTCATCGGAACCTGTACACTTCTTAAATGCCTCTAGCTTTAAAAGGGGGGCCCTACTTAAATATTGATCCATACATGGCCCAAAAACCGAAAATGGGATTTGGTTGTTTGTAGATTCTCCATACAATAGGTTGTCTTTTATTTCATACGCAGTCTTTTTTAAATGCCCGCGGAGATATTTAAATCACAACTGCGGTTTTGAACGTTCCAGTGTAATAATAATAATAATAATAATAATAATAATAATAATAATAATAATAATAATAATAATAATACCCGTGGGGTTTTCCTGTTTCTCTATCGGACACGTCCCAGGTGGCAGATCGGGGGGCTCGCCGGACTTTTTCGGAGGGCCTGAGGGAAATAAAATACCTCTCGCGGACCAAAAACAGGTACAGCCAGAAAACATCATGAGGCAACCTCTTAGGCTCAACACCTTAGTTGCACCAATGAGGTTGACGAACGTCAATCTCCTCATTTTCTTCAACTTACTAGCATGATAAGAAACGTCAGTTCAGGACACTACTACCCCAGGCCGTAGTATTCATACTAGTCTTTCTCGGTCATCGGGTTCTGGGGGGACCGCGAACATCATGCGGGAATGGATCGGAGCTTCCAAAATCTCTTCGCCCAAAACGCAAATATTTCATTGGCACCTTAAAACATCAATACTCTTCTTAAGACTGGAAAGCTAAAACAACTGATGATGATGAGGATGCTTGTTGTTTAAAGGGGCCTAACATCTAGGCCATCGGCTCACTAAAACAACTAACAAACGTACTAGATAAATTCAACGTCCAAATTTTAGCACTCCAAAAAACCAGGTATGCTGACAAAAATCATTTCGATTTAGACAATTGCAGAATTTACAAAGGTAAACTAGCGATCTCCCTCCCTAACAAGCCAGATCAGTTTAGTACTGCGTTTGCAATGAGGAGAAACCTTACAAACTCAGTACTGAACTTCACGGCTCCTTCTGAAAGAATTTCATTACACTCAATTAAATCAGGAAACAAAGCCTATACACTAATCATTGCACATGCACCTACAAACAACTAAAATTAAAAAGATCCACAGAAAGTAGACGACTTCTGGGAAAAACTAGAGGAAGCTACACCCAAAATTCCGAAGCATCATGTAAAAATTATTTTGGGAGATTTTAATGCCCAAATCGGTAAGGAAAATAAGTTCAGAACCTTCATTTCCTGGCATTACCACGAAAGAAAATGACTTGGAAATCCCCTAACTTTCATTTAGGGGAATTCCAGTTAGATCATGCAGCGATTTCTAAGAAAAATCAAAGGGAAATTATGAATGTTAAATTAGAAAAAGGATTTATTGATTCTGATCACCACTTATCTCTAGTTAAAGTCAAATTTCAACCTAACAGATCCAAAATTAGAACAAACAGGAAACTGCGAATTGACCCGCAACATCTTAAAGAAAACTCGGGCTCCTTAATTGCAAATAACTCCAACCAGAAACCATCCAACTAGTTAGAACTCAAAGAAGCATTTGTAGAAGTTTCCAAAAGTATAGGCATCCCTCCCAGGAAACGCAAACACAGATGGTGGAATAAAACCTGCGACAAGGCTATAGAACTTAGAACGAGAGCCTGGAGAGATTGGAATTCCTTTACAACTGGAAAAAACTTGGCAGGAATTCATTAGAATCCAGAAACAAACCTCAAAAATCATCAGATGTGAGAAACGCAAACATAATCACAGAAGATTGGCAGAAATTGAACTGCAGTTCACAAATAATAACATAAGAAACTTTTACAGAATTTTTACAGAAGAATTATCAAATTACTAGGCACCTAGCCATGCTTTCAAACGTCCGGATGGAACTCTAGAACCAAATAACCAGGAAAATGGCAAACTGTTAGCAAACCATTTTCAGAAACTTCTAAACTGCGAATCTCCTGGAGAACAACTCATCTTTGAAAAAACCACACCAAATCCAGATTCAGAACCACCTACATTAGAAGAAATCAAACAGGTTATCAGTGAACTGAAAAATAACAAAGCTCCAGGTGAGGACGGTATAACTGCCGAAATGTGGAACATTGGTGGCGAAAGTCTTCCTCGAAACTTCATGCTATTCTCAGCGATATCTGGATCACGGAAAAGATTCCTGGGGACTGAAAATATGCACTAATTCACCCAATGCATAGAAAAGGTGATAAAACTGGCATCAACAACTATAGAGGGATCTCCTTGGTATCAGTTACCTATAAAATTTTCTCCAAAGTTCTACTGAGAAGACTTGAAGGACAAACAGATCACCTCATTGGAGAACACCAGGCAGGTTTCAGAAAGGGCAGATCGCAGATCATGCACAGAACAAATACTCAATCTCAAACTACCTTACAAATGCGCAAAACTAGACAAACAGTGATCACCTTCGTAAACTTTAGAAAAGCATACGACTCCATAGACCAACAGACACTTTTCAAAGGACTCGAATAATTTAAAGTAGACATAAAAACAAGAGAATTGATCAGACGAACATTAACTGACACTACATCCAAAGTTAAATTCTTAGGACAAATATCTGAGCCTTTTGATGTCAACACAGGGGTTCGACAAGGAGATGGACTGTCACCTCTCTTGTTCAGTCCTGTTCTATAAAAAGTAATCAGAATTTGGGTTAAAGAAGTTAAAGAAATAACTCTTGGTAGACAACTGAAAAAACAGAATTCACGTGCGGTGTCTAGCTTTTTCAGACGACCTGGTAATTCTTGTTAATAATAGACAAGAAGCAATCAACTCCCTCGAAAACCTACATGAAATTGCAGCCAAAACAGGACTTCAAATATAATATAAAAAACCAGTACATGGAAGGATCCTCTCGGTTTCTAGATGGGCAAGCTATCCTGGCTAAATTTGGACAAATTTTTCAAGTAAATCAATTCAAATACCGTGGAGAAATCATTCAACCTTCTGGATGAAATCATGAAGCAAGTACGGAGAGAATTACTAAATTACAGAAAGCATATCGAATCACTTGGAACACATATAACAAAAAATCATGATCTTGGAAAACAAAACTAAGACATTATAATACAGTAATAAAACCTGAAGCATTATACGCATCGGAAACCTTAATCATTGATGGTAGATCACTCATAAAAGATATAGAAAAGCAAAAAATATAAATTTTACGGAAAAATTTCTGCCCAGTCTGCACAGAGGGAGTATGGAAGAAACGGAAATCTCATGAAATGTATTGCCATACTGAAAAAATCTCAGGCACTATCAGGAAAAGGAGGTTGAAAGTCTATGGTCACATTCTCAGAATGAACAATGATAGACTGACCAAAAGAATTCTAAATCTTGCCCTCACATTGAAAGTCAAGAACAACTGGCTAAATGAAATAGAATGAGATCTTCAGGAAATCAGCATCAACCAGGAAACTGTGAAGAACCGATCTGCTTTCAGAACACTGATTAATAATCATTGCTCTGCGGAGCCAAAAGCTAGAACTAATAAAACCTGGACAGAAGAACGTAAGAAGAATTTTAGTGAGAGGATGAAGAGAAGAAGGCAAAGTCACCAGTTAAATAAGTTCAAGTGTGCTCCTCAGTTGGGCATAACGGTGTGGAAATAATAATAATAATAATAATAATAATAATAATAATAATAATAATAATAATAATTTCGGAGAATGGATTAGTTGGAATGCTGTGGAATGCAAAGCCAGGAAAAATAAACTTGAACTAGCCTTCCGACTAAGAGAAAAGGAACATACAACAAGAAATCTCTTTCATGGGGGTCCAGAATTAAACATTATAAAACCGTGATTAAACCAGAAGCACTCTACGCAGCAGAAACACCAAACATGAATTTCAAAGGCCAGGTGGAGAAACTCGAGCTAAAAGAAAGAACAAGTTTAAGAAAGATCATAGGGCTAAAATTTCAGGATAGTAAGATAACGCAAAGCATGAAGTCCCTTGGAGGGGTGGAAGGCAAAGGCTTCCACTATCCGTACCGTTGGCACTTGGTGGGGTAGAGTGGTTAGCTCTTTGCCCGTCCGCCTTTTCCTACAGGAATTAACCTGGTACTCATTTTTGGTGTAGGCTGGGTGAACCTCAGGGCCATATACACCTCCGGAAGTGGAAATCTCATTTCTTAAATTACGACTTCCTGACGGGGATTCGAACCCACGTCCTTCCGGGCGAACCGAGTACGCCTTTACCGCCTCGGCCAGGCAGCCCCTAATAAGATAATACACTTCAAGAATTAAACACTCTACAAGAAAATTGAAAAACACTCATATACATTGCGAAAAAGGAGGATACATTTTTACGGTCATCTTTTCAGAATCAACTCTTAATAGATTAAGCAAACAAATCTTTGACTTCTTCCGTAACCGCAAAACAAAACCCAGCTGGTTTAAAAACACTGAAAAAGACCTAGTAGAATTAAAATTACAGAAAATTCACTATTCGATTGAACAGCTAAAGTAATAAACAAAGACGAAAATATAAGGTTCCAAGACAAATCTACATTAAAAGCCAAACCTATTATCTCAGAACATGAGAGGAAGCGAAGAACTTTTTTTATTTTTACAAGTTGCTTTACATCGCACAGACAGGTCTTATGGCGACGATGGGACAGGAAGGTCCTAGGAGTGGGAAGGAAGCGGCCGTGGCGTTAATTAAGGTACAGCCCCAGCATTTGCCTGGTGTGAAAATGGGAAACCACGGAAAACCATCTTCAGGCCTGCCGACGGTGGGGTTCGAACCCACTATCCCCCGAATACCGGATACTGCCGCACTTAAGCGACTGCAGCTATCGAGTTCGGCAAAGCGAAGGTCAGAAAGAATGAAAACATACTGGGCACTAAGAAAAGAACAACACACAGAGAAATGATTGATTCAAAGTACCCCAAAGAAGGTGAAACGAAAGAAGAAAATAATATACAGACCGATACAAGGAAATGGAATCTGAATGAAGAGGAGAACTGCAGATTTCTGCAATCTTCTACAGTCTAACGAATAGGTTCATTCATGTCGTACTCAAGCAAGGCCAGGGACCCCTGAAATTCTATAGACGCATCTACAGAATGAACAACAGCAGACTGACCAAAATATTATTTAATATAATAAAATCACACAATACCAAGATAAACTGACTAGAAGATATAAAGAAAGACCTACAGAAAACAAACATCATATAATACATCATAAGAAATCGCGGGTGCCGGGCTGAGTGGCTAAGACAGTTGAGGTGCTGGCCTTCTGACCCCAACTTGGCAAGTTCGATCCTAGTTCAGTCCGGTGGTATTTGAAGGTGTTCATGTACGTCAGCCTCGTGTCGGTAGATTTACTGGCATGTAAAAGAACTCCTGCGGGACTAAATTCCGGCATCTCGGCGTCCTCGAAAACCGAAAAAATAGTTAGTGGTACGTAAAGCCAATAACAATATTACTATAGAAATCGCGGAACCTTTCGAACGTTAGTAAATAAGCACAAATTTACGGAGAAATCTAAAAAGAAGTAGAAGGTAAAATTCTGGTCAGTGCGTTCCGAATTTGAGGTTCAGAAGCAAAACTGCATAAATACTCAAACGTAAGCATTTTTTCACCCAGTGAGAAACATCTTTTCCAAAGCGGTGGCCTAAAGGTTTTGTGGGCATACGTTTCCTGATAATCCAAATTAGTCTTTAACACTAAACCCCGAGAAAATATTGAGGGAAATTGTCTAGATATTAAAGAAATGTACTGTATACACTAATTAATGGTGGTGGAACCTTCCAGGTCAATTAGTCCACAGAACAGTGATCAATGTCCTCTAAAAGTATCCACAACTAAAATGTCCTATCAAATAACGTCAGAAGTAAAACTAGTTCTCTCTGTGAACCAGTGGTAGAGTGTCGGCCTCCGGATCCCAGAATCGTGGATTCAAATCCACAGAAGTAATCGGAGATTTGAAGGGCGGAAAAAGTCCATTCGGCAAGATGTCGGCATATAAGAGATCACTAGTGACACATTTGATTGTATTTAAGCAAAATTTTACATTCTTCCTAAGTAGGGTGACTTTAATTAATTAAACTCCTAAAATTTTGTGCAAATATAAATGAAATTACAACAAAAATAATACAAATTTCAGTAGGATCTGTCCTTAAATATCGTGCAAACACTGGTGCTGGAGAAATAACACCCATCAGCTTGCCCTGGTTGTGTATTTTAGACTGATTTTCTGACCTAGAAGAGTGTTCACGTAGTCTCGCGTGAATGACAGAAGAACAATCTGATCTGATATTCAACCGGCTTCAATAAAGAACAACTGACATCAAAGGTGGTAAGATCCCTCCTGTCCGCCTCTGTGGTGTAGTGGTTAGTGTGATTAGCTGCCACCCCCGGAGGCCCGGGTTCGATTCCCGGCTCTGCCACGAAATGTGAAACGTGGTACGAGGGCTGGAACGGGGTCCACTCAGCCTCGGGAGGTCAAGTGAGTAGAGGTGGGTTCGATTCCCACCTCAGCCATCCTGGAAGTGGTTTTCCGTGGTTTCCCACTTCTCCTCTAGGCAAATGCCGGGATGGTACCTAACTCAAGGCCACGGCCGTTTCCTTCTCCCTTCCTTGTCTATCCCTTCCAATCATCCCATCCCCCGCAAGGCCCCTGTTCAGCATAGCAGGTGAGGCCGTCTGGGCGGGGTGCTGGTCATCCTCCCTAGTTGTATCCCCCGACCCAGAGTCTGAAGCTCCAGGACACTGCCTTTGAGGTGGTAGAGGTGGGATCCCTCGCTCAGTCCGAGGGAAAAGCCAACCCTGGAGGGTAAGCAGATTAAGAAGAAGAAGAAGAAGAAGAAGAAGAAGAAAACTCAGATATATATATCTTTATTTTAAACACGTTCCAAATTTTATAATTTTGAAGTAATTCTTGTGAGAATGTTTTTTCGAATTTATTTTACTAGCATTGACATTTCGAAGCTGGCCGGGGATGTAAGGTCGCATGCCCTTCCTGACACCACTCCAGCAGCACCAGGAATCAAAACACGGTCGCCGGGATGATAGCTAAACCGCTACACCTTCCTGTTTCCGAATAATAACCATAAGGTATTTTATATATATCGTCGCTGGGCAAAGGAAATCTTGCAACTCCTTTGGAGTAAAGTTTACAGATGAAGTCTCAGCAATGGCCGAAGAACTGTTCCTGGCATTTTCATTGCTTAACTATAGCCCAGTTATTCGACCATTAGAGTCTTCTGTTCCCTTCTCAGGCAAAGCGGCAAGTCTTCACAAGAGAAAATTAATTCCTTTTGAGTGGAATTAAGAGGTTTTCATTGCCTAGCAACGATATATGTATGAGTAACTTATAATTATGTCCGGCCCTGCGGTGTAGGGAGTAACGCGTCTGCCTGTCTCCCCGGCGGCTCCGGGTTCGATTCCTGGCCGGGTCAGGGGTTTTTAATTGTAAATGATTAATATCCCTGGCCTGGGGACTGGGTGTTTGTGCCGTCCTTAATGCTCCTTTCCTCACATTCAACACTCTCCCAATTACACGCAGGTTCATATAATATGGTGCAAGTAGGGGCAAAACATCTCTATAGGTCGACGCCCCGAACAAATCGCATTTTAAAAAACAACTTATAATTATTAATTATTAATGCACTGCTAGTGAAGAAAAATTGAACGAAATGATTGGATTTCGAAACAGAAACGAGAAAAGAGCAGTGGAGCATAAGTTAGCATTTGTACATGCCTAGTCAAAATAACACATATTTAAGAATGAATAGGTGTGGTAAACAAAAACACTAAATAAAAATAAAGTTTTATTGAAAATGAGCTGGCTCACCGAAAACAGAAGCAACAATAATTTTGCGCTGTTCCACTGTTTTTGTGTTCCATGCAACATCCTCGACTGCTACTACTACTACTAAACGTTTAAGGGCGAGGCGGGCATCTTAGACGGTTAGGCCGTCTCTCAGGCCGGGAGATTTGTTGCGGTGAAGGTGAGGGGGTGGGCGGCCGTGGACTATACTACGAACTGTCCCGGCATTCGCCTTAGTGTAGGAGAATGGAAAACCACGGAAAACCATTCTCAGGACAGCCGATAGTTGGGGCCAGCCGTAAAGTCCAGCCCTGTCCCGTCTCCCGAATGCAGAGGCGTAGAGCCACGGTAGAGCCGTGGCCACCTCTCCTCTGCTCGGTTGGCCGGTCAGAGTGCAGAGCTGTTGGACCACGGACCAGCCGTGGCCTCTTAAGGGACGAAACCAAAGGGCCGAAACCCACTCTGCATCTACCGACCTCCTCGACGAAATAAGGGTCCAGTATTACATGACCGGAGACTGCGCACTGTGTAGTGGTTTTTGTATGACGACATCAGGCCGTTCAAACCCTGAAACACGAGTTCTTTGTCGGTAGATGTAGTCGTCAAGATTAATGCGCTTTCATCTAAAAAGACATATGTTACAGAAGAAATTTGGATTCTCAAATGGACTACACTCGGCTGCAATGCTGTAATAAGGCTCGTTCGTCCCTTTCTGTTGGACGCTGAACAACTTGAATGCGGTATACAAATCCATCCAACTCTTTAAACATCTGCCGAACAGACCTATCGACATCGCTGTTATTGGGCATCTCCAATCTACGCAAATCCTTCTATTTTTGCTCGGCCGGGTGGCTCTTCATCTTTAATCGCAGCTCGCGCCGATCCCAAAAAAGCACATAGGCTGACTCCGCACTGGCAGTTGGCCTCCCCATCTACGATCTTTTCCTTCCTCCCACAATGATCACCACCACTACCACCCTCAGTACAATCTCTAGTCGCATCCATTTTTCTGCTCTTCTCACCACGACTACGTCTTCTCATCCGACTCCTATCATGTCCTCCGTTTTACTTCTGTCTCCGGACCGCCCCCCTCATCTGCAACGTCAGCCACTTCAAGACGCACCAGCCACACCACCAGCTCAGATCGCCGACGCACGACTACCATCGCCACCAGCGCCACCTCAGTCTTCTCCAGAAATATATAGCTGCGTCATCCGAGGTGTCGACCCTTCCATCTCTGTCTCCACCATACTGCGAGAACCCCATGCTGCACGCATTCCGGCACACAGAGCTTTTCGAATCAGGAATTTCTCACTGGCCCTACATTCTTGGTCCGGCTACAACTACCTGCGGAAGCAGGCGTCTGCCATCTTCTTCTCAACGGAGTCTACATCTTCAGCCATCGCCATGAAGTTGAACCTTCCCGCTCCCCTCCTCGAACATCTCCTCGACCCACACGACGTCGAACCCGGCCAGCTCCTTCTCCACAATATGGATATTCTGTTCGCCCACCTCCTCTCTCCATTTGTTCATTCTTCCCACTGCAATTGCAAGCTGTCCTCAGACTTTTCACCACTTCGCTAAACCAGATCGCCGCAACACTTCTCTCCAATCAACTACACCCTGGCACTCTTGTATAAACCCACTCCTTTTCTACGCATCCTGTCTCACAACTCCCATATTCCTCACATCGTCGCCCCATTACCCATCTTACTCGTCTATCATACCGACATTCTCTTCACTTCTCCCGGCCCGAGAGATCGCGACACGATCTAGGGGGCCCGCCCCGCCTTCGGACGGGGAATGGAAACCTCTCAAGCAAGCAAGCAGACCTATCGCTCAGAGTTTCAGTGATGTTCTTCGTAGACTACGCTTTGGGGACTATTAATAGTGTGTACTTTTATCCCTTGCCTAATGTTTTACAGGTATGTTGTAGTATAATATTTATATTTAACTTATGTGTACGACAGACTGAGGGGCTATTAAGTTACACCTAAAAGCTGACACTTCAACCATGGGTACGCAACAAATTATTATTATTATTATTATTATTATTATTATTATTATTATTATTATTATTATTATTATTATTATTATTGTTATTATTATTATTATTTTCGACTGCACTGATAAATGGTTAGCATGTTGGTCTTTGGTCCAGAGGGTCCCGGGTTCGGTTCCCGGCCGGGCCGTCGATTTTAACCTTCCATTGGTTAATTCCAATGGCTCAGGAGCTGGGTGTGAGTGAGTGCCATTCATCGTAGGAGGGCGGGTTGCCTATGCGGCTTCAACTCTAAAGACCTGCACCAGTCATCTTCTGAGGCGAAACGTCATTAAGTTAAATTATTATTATTATTATTATTATTATTATTATTATTATTATTATTATTATTATTATTAAGTAAGTGTCACTAAAACATTGTAGCTGATATCGTGGAAGTGGAACGAATTGTGTCAATAATTTTTCTATTGAACGTATATATATTTACACTCTGAGAACAAGTGCTATCGGTCGAATGAACACTACTGGGGCTAAAAATCTCATAATAATTTAGTCATTTAATCTCATTCCACTTGATGATTTTGATAGCGTTTTAGCCGTTGTTATTACTATGCCACACACTTATTTATGCAGACTACATTATTGCGGATTATTTCCTTCAGATAAATCAAAACTCTGAAGAGGCAAGCACATTTATTTTCATTCAAACATAGTCATAAATAATTTATTGAAAAATGTATTAAAATATTTGTAAAATTTTGATAATCTACATTGCCCTCATGAGTTGTTATTGTCGTTTATTAAAGCTCAGATGCGAAAAGATCCTTTTTTTCGCTGCCGAAGAAATATAGGGACCCGAAAAATAGAACTAACTCTGCGTCTGATCTTAGAGGATGGAATTGAGAAGGGGTGCATTGCATTTGTGGATCTAGAAAAAGTATTTGTTAACGTTGATTGGACCATGGGATTCTGAAGGTAATCGGGATGGAATGCCAACAGTCCAAAAATTAGCCTGCGTGATAAGAATCAAGGGTTATGAAATATAAGCAGCGTTCCTGATAGGTGTTGAGGTGAGTTTGTATTTTTTTTCCCAACTCCTTGTCAATGTTTATACAGAACAAGTGGGGAAGGAAATAAAAGACACACTTGGAAAGGGAATCACAGTTCAATCCTGAGATTTGACGATGATGCTATTTTATCTGAGTATATAGAATATCTACAGAAATTCCTGAATATTAGGAACTCAGGTTTGGAGAAGAAGTACAATATGAAAATAAACAAACTCAAAACAATTGTATTGGAATGCAGTCAAACAAAAAGAGAGGATGTAGGAAGTATTAGATTAGAAAATGAAGCCTTAAAGGAGGTAGATGAATATTGTTACTTGGGTAGTAGGGTAACTGACAATGGCAGAAATAAGGAAGATATAAAAGGTAGGTTTCTCACAATTTATGTACAGTAAGTGATAGTAAAGGGGCTGCCTGGCCGAGGCGGTAAAGGCGTGCTCGGTTCGCCAGGAAGGACGTGGGTTCGAATCCCCGTCAGGAAGTTGTAAAATTTAAGAAACGAGCTTTCCACTTCCGGAGGTGCATATGGCTCTGAGGTTCACTCAGCCTACACAAAAAATGAGTACCAGGTTAATTCCTGGGGGCAAAGGTGGCCGGGCGTAGAGCTAACCACTTTACCCCATCAAGTGCCGAGGTTACGTATAGTGGAAGCCATTACCTTCCACCCCTCCAAGGGCCTTCATGGCCTGTACGGAGATCACTTTGCTTTGCTTTTAGTGATAGTAAGGAGTAGTTGGTAAGGGAGAGCAGGACATACACGTATGAGGATGGGGTAAGACGGGTCTACCCCATACAAATAAAATAAAGATATATGCTGAATGAGGAGAAGAGGGGCGGGGTACAGAAGGAGAGCGGTTTCAGCCTCACAAGGTCGGTCGCTAATGGAATGGTGAGAAAGCTGTTCTGTCATCTTGTAGGGGTGGTTGGGGGCTTCTTACGGGCCCCACGGATAGGGCCGGTCGTGTCATCAATGGCAGGGCGGTCTTTTTCTCACCGGGGATGATGACATGGCCGGACGGCAGTAGTAGTAGTAGGACGGTAGTTTATTTTATTTATTTTAATATCCAGCGGGGTCGATGTACGTGGCATGGAGGGACTGAGGATGACTGCTGTGGTGATCCTCACGTTTCCGGAGTATCTGATGGACCTCATGGCATGCCCAAGGAGTCTCGTGTTTTATCTTTTCTCCTTTTAAAGTTGGTTTTGTGAACATGTATTTGGGCTGAACGCCTGTTATGTTCAAGAATAAATACAAATACAAATAAAAAATTCAGACTAGCACAAGCAAGGAAGGCCTTTCGTAATAAAATAAATTTGCTTACTTCAAAAGTAGAATGGTGTGTTAGGAACATTTTTGAAGACTTTTGTGTGGAACGTGGCATTGTATGGGAGAAAAAGGTGCACAATAACTGGTTCGAAAAGAAGGAGAATATAAATGTGGTGTTACAGAAGACTGCTTAAGGTGAGGTGGTTAGATGGAATCATAAATAAAAGAGTAACTGAATTAGCATGTTAGGATGATAACTATTTGGTGAAATTTTACCAGAAGAAATGGTATATTGAGAGGGTACATCTTAAGATGGATATTCATAGCTTGTTCAGTTAGTTTATGGGGGAAGTTAAGGCAGTGAGAACATTAGGGGTAGACAAAAGCACAGATTAGTGTAGTCCTAGGATGTTATAGTTAAGTAGAAATGAACAGTTTAGCATAGGATAGAGTGTCATGAAGAGATTTACCAAACAAATCTACGGAATGATGAGCAGAAAAAAACCGAAAGACACAGATGGCTAATTATATAGCCCGAGCATATGTTCCAAGACATTTGGTAAGTTCCAACATTTCGTACACCATGTAAGTTCTGCCTTTTTTGTCCTAAGTCTAACGCAATGGTACCGTGATGATGGGCATACGATTCTCTACACACATTATGACTTGGTATTTAGATTCAGAAGTCAATATGAAGCAAATTAAGAAATTCTCATTTTCAACTCCACATTTAAGTGAGGTCGACGGTGTATTTTCTCTCATCTCACAAATTTCCAGTCAAACAGTATCTCAAAAATTGGAATCGGATCCTTAGTTCCGGAGTTATAGGCCCAAATGTGAGCAAATAATTTTCTTACACTAAGGTTTGAATGTATGTGACCTGATTTTATAGATACTGTCACTCAACAACAACAACAACATTTAGAGCCTAGGGATATTTTTGTTTCTCACTTCAGTTGAACCGAGCAAGTGGCTGTGCGGTTTGGGTCACGTAGCTATCTCTTGCATTCGGGAGATAAAGGGTTCGAGCCCCACTGTCGGCAGCCCTGAAGATGGTTTTCCTTGGTTTCCCTTTTTCACACCAAGCAAATGCTTGGGCTGTACCTTAATTAATGGCGCGACCGTTTCCTTCCCACTCCCATCGCTTTCCTATTCCACCGTCGCCATAAGACCTATCTGTTTCGGCGCGGCATAAAGCAGATTGTCTCTTCAGTTGAGAGTATGAAACCTATCTGACGATCTGTGGTGTTGCAGAGTCTGTATCTGTATAACCACCGTCTGGCATCAGGAGAGATATCCTGGCATAAGAACTGAATAAAAATGCTGGTAATATTAAGGTGTATACAACACTAGCAACAGCCACCAAATTCGCCACAGAGTGATTTCTGACCACTCAATTTCGTCTCCTTGCTGTAAGAACAGCGTATGTATACGGAAAATCTTCTAATCTGGTACATACGATTATGTACGAGGGATGTTTTTTACGTCATGGCAACAGTAATGTGCTGCAGTATATTCCGATAAAGCAGCAGCGATTAAATCCATTTAATTTTTAATTTAGTATGCCTATTTATAGCCGGGTGCGGCCCTTGTAAGACATACCCTCCGACGAGGGTGGGCGGCCTCTGCCATGTATAGGAAACTGCGTGTTGTTGTGGCAGAGGATAGTGTAGGTGTGGTGTGCGAGTTGCAGAATTAATTTCATTGCATGCATTTGAATGCCGCTACAGTGTGTTAGGTGTCTTTCTCAATGCTAGAACTAAATTGATTCTTGGTACAGAAGTTAATGGCAAGAGACAGTAAAACAAATAAGTAAATAGAAATCATTGTTTTATTATGGAAATGCATCTGCAAGGACTCTTGTAAAATTCGGAACACTGTCGTCACAGAAATATCTATTTGTGTGAATAATTCTTGCACAGCCCAACACCAGTCTTATGTTAAAGCACTTTTCGATAACTGCCGCTAACACCTCTGTGTGACCGATCACCGGACATCCACTCTGCGATGGTTCAATAGTTACTACGCCTCTACATCTGAAGGTCTGAACAGTTCGATATAGCCAAGCACTATCACTCAGCGCTTCTCTTAGGTCCACGTGGTACTGGCGTGTATTTCTCCTGTGGAAAACACTAATTTTCATGTGTGACAACTGTTCAACTTAACTACGTCTACCTTGGAGCACGACCGGTAGTTCACTAACTTTTTCGTACGTTGTTAACTAGCCATCATTGCACATTGACGCCATCAGCTGGTGAAATTCGGCCGTGTGTGACACAAGTTTTCTAACTTATAGATTGGACTTACCGTGTTCTCACATTTTCGGAAGATATAGCAGGCTTGGCATGATTTGTGAAACGATCTCCAGGAATGCCTGGACCAATAGAGTCACTTTCATAATAATTAAATTCATAATACTACTGTAGGAGGCTAAATTGTTCCCAGAAAACAACTCGATAATATGATTTCAGCAATAATTGAAATGGTAAAGTGCGCTTCAAATTGACTTCTTTCCATTCAAAGTAACATACGGCATTATTTTTCTGAATACGGCCATCCACCATTGCCCGCATTGCCAGTCCAGTACCCCTGTGAAGTAGGCAATCTATCCAGCAAACATGTTGTGCTGGTTGTGTACGCATTCGGCGTATCAGTAAACTTGGCTAGACACAGTCTTCAACTCCGGGCCGATTCTACCACCTGCTGGTAAAGTAACGGGTAATTTACCCACCGTGTAAATAGTGGTTTCCGTCCGACCATTCCCGAATAGAGTCGCTAGCAGCATAAATGTTAGTTATCTGATGGGTAAGTTATCGGCCGGATAAGACTTTACCTGTCTGGGAAGTCTTGAATGTTGAACATTATTAACCTTATTTAATTTTTTTACAAGTTGATTTACATCGTAAGAGTATGAAAAACTAAGTAAGTTTTTTCAATTTGCTTTACGTCGCACTGGCACAGATAGGTCTTATGACGACGGTGGAATAGAAAAGGGGCTAGGAGTGGGAAAGAAGCAGCCGTGGCCTTAATTAAGGTACGATCCCAGCATTTTCCTGGTTTAAAATGGGAAACAAAGATAAACATCTTCAGGGCTGCCGTCAATGGGGTTCGAACTTACTATCTCCCGAATTCAAGCTCACAGCTGCGCGCCCTGACCACACGGCTAACTGTCTAGGTTTTTATCTGACATAGAAATTACTCTAATATATCTAAACCTACTAATTGCCTATGATACAAAGGAGGCCTACCTATTGAGTATCAAAATTTATTCAGTTATTTGAAACTACCGGTACACGACTCTTTAGTAATTTTATGACCTTCCCTTGAATTCTTAACTGAACATCTCCAGTCACCATATTACACATTATATTCCTTTAACTTCAATTATGTCATTGTGGTTTAATTTAACACCTACCAATAAATATACTTCTCGAGTTGCTAAAATCACATCACTCTTTCACCTACACATTGTCAAAGACACCGATGTCAAGCTTTCGCGAGGAAAATCTGTACACGGGTACAGAATCAACACCTACTTGGAAGTCATCTCGAACGGGCTTTCATTTTCAAGATTTCAGTTTTTCAATTTTCAAACACTCATTACAAGTTGTTACATATGCCAATATTAGAAGAAGCATTGTTCTAACATAGAGGTCTAGGCGCTAGATCTGTACAATAAGGTACAAAGGTTCGAGTGCCCTACAAAGTTACTTTTTAAGATTTTATTACCTGTTGTATTTATCTGTATGCCGTTTTTCATACATAATTTCATTTATAATCTATTTAATTCAAATGTTTAAACAAAATATTATGTTCATAGATTCGCAGGCCTATTGGCATACCCATTGGCCATACAGTACGAATGAAAGTTATGGCAACTTCGAACTACTGCAATCTACAAGCAGCGCAGTACCACAAGTTCAATTGGTCTATATGTGGAAATTTTAAAATAACTGGAATATTATTAGAACTTCAAAGTGGCGAATTCCTAACTGAACAGAACAGAATAGTAGTACTGAAAAAATACTCGAAAATCGTTTTGTAGGCCAGTTCGATCGTGGCTCTGTCCGGTGGTATTTGAAGGTGCTCATACACATCAGCCTCGTGTCGGTAGATTTACTGGCAGTAAAAGAACTCCTGAGGGACAACATTCCAGCACCTTAGCTTCTCCTAAATCCGTAAAAGTAGTTAGTTGGATGTAAAATATGTAACATTATTATTAGATCTTTCTGCGTAGACTTTAGCTGTCAGAGTTGGTGCTATTGTCCGTGAGGAGGGGACGAGGAAATATTAGTAGCCTGCCCCTTATCCTCTACTTCCCAGAGCTGGGTAACGAAAGCAATTTAGAAAAATATGTGAACGCTGAATTTGTTTTCCTTGTATTCGTTCTATTCTTTCGTCCTTTCTTTTGTATTTAAATAAATTAAAAAGCCACTGACCTAACCCTTGATAGAACCTGCTGTCGTTGTACATCTGTTCCTAGGAGAGCAGGATCTATCACGTCTGTAGTCAGTGGAATTTGAATTTAAATAATTCCGACAAGTTAAAGAAATGTGGAATCCTGGCGTACCTTAATGTTAATAACAGCTGAAGAGACGTTAAATATTATTAAGAATTGTTATATCTCTACTTTATTTGTTCACTAGTATCCTTTGGATACTTTCAGGTCAATGGATCGCCTAAATGATAATCTCGGAATGCAGTGGGTGGGGTATCCTCTATCACATACCGATCCCAAAGAGCTGGCCAAAATTACTTCTTTATCACTATTAATTTTAAATAGTAAGGTGCATTTTATGTATTTTGATGTGATGTACAGAGGTATTCGTGCTTTTGCCATATACTGTGCAGTACTAGTTGAAGTATAGTAATAATCCATCTGTTTCAATTGTTTGTAAATGAAATAAATCACTTATTGCTAACGACACTCCTGATTGGGGACGGGGGGGGGAGGGGGAGTGTGATTAGCTCAGAGGCTTAGATGCTGGCTTCCCACCCGGAAGGCTGAGGTTCGAATTTCGGTCGATCCTGAGTTGAGATTTTCGTCTCGACAATCACGTGGCGTCAGGAGTGGCATTAGGCTTTAAATCCCTGGCCAAAATGAGATATGGCGGCTCCAGAGATCCCATAAATATCTTAGATAAGCCATAGTAAGTTTTTGTTAGTGTCATTCCTATTTAGCTCTTTACATCACGAATCTCCTTACATTACAAAAATAATAATGTTATTGTTTTTCCGTCCCACTTTTCGGAGTATTACACAAACGTGGGAAGTATTTCTTTTGAAACAAATAGTTTACGAATTTTATTCCAACTTTCTTGACACTGAAACACTATTAAAAATCCTGCAATTTTTGTTGCCTAACACGTTTGTCACGCTCTAAGTATGGTATAAATATTCGTTTCAAATGCTTATGTTTTTATTTAAAATACTATATATTATGTGCTTTAAATCCATTGCAAGTTATATCAATTTAAAACTCACACAGCGAACAAAGTGTACAAAGTACACACCTCAAGACAAGTTTTGCACCACGTGAATTGCTAACGACCCAACAGAAAGTATGGGAGAAACATACCCATTTCCTGTAACGAATAACATGATGGATTTAAAGAATAAACAAAAGTATATCGAAAACCCTATGTATTTTTCGGCAAAGTGCATCAGTCTATAAAATATGGAAATTACAATCTCCGTCTTAGTATGGTATTACTCCACCCTGTGTATTGAGGTATGCTGTCCACCTGGTAGTCGAACCAGTCCTGTTCTATCCTTCCCCACTCTTCAACAGCAGCCCTCCGGAGGTCGATCAGGGTAGAAGATAGTTTCGTACGACTCCACGCCGCCTACTTCAGCTGGTCCTATGTATGTTCAATCGGATTCATGCTGGCAGACACCGCAGACCATTGTATTCGACTGAATTTGGCCTTCCTGACGGGAGCTATATGCGCACGCATTGCCGTCTTGTAGAACAAACCTGTCTCCAGTAAGTTGTCAATATGGTCGAACAATGGGCTGGAGGATTCAGTACCGATATTGTACACTTGCCACAGTGCCCTCAACGACGGTGAGTGCCGTCCGACTTCCGTACATAAAGCCGGCCCAAAACATGATGAATCCGTGTGCTTACTGGGCCCGTTGTATGGTGTATATGGCTCGTTTGGTATTCATTCGCTCTCCATACACCCTCCTCCCACGATTATCAGAAAAATTCTGCACTCATCAGCGAAGAATATCTGACGCCATAATGTCAGGTTCCAGTCCAAGTGTCTCCATACCTATCTCCACCTGGAGTCACGGTGATGGAATGTATATGCAGATATTCACTAAGAAACTTTAGAGTGTAGGTGAACCCTATGGATTTGTTCGGATTGTCCGAGTAGATCAAGCTCTCCCAGCGGCCGTCACGAGGGCATCAAGCTGCTCTGTTGCGGAGTCTTCTCGGTTCCTGTACTTGCGAGCCAAGATTCGCAAGTAGGGGTCATCAGTTTCCGTTGCTGACCGCGGGTGACCACCGCGAGAACGATATAGAACATTTGGTGGCACACGAATGGGTATTACTTCCTAACAATGTCAATATGGTATACAATTTTTCTTACGCGGAGGCCTTGCTGACTTAATGTAACAATGTGTGTACGATCATATGCTGCAATGACTTGTCGAGGCAAGTTTATGCACTGAATAGGCCACAGCCTGCATTCTGTGTATGTTGTGTCCAAGGGTTCCAGTTAAAGTGCGCTGTTCTGGACTGTTTTTAGATTGCATGTCGTATCTCTGTGCGCACCTAACACGTGACATTATATAGCAGTCCGATGTTACATTTTCATGAGACTACTGCCTCAGCAGATATTTTCAGGAGCATCCAAATCACATCTGCTGAAAAACGCTACACATAATTTACAGGTAAGTGTCGTGAACGGAGACGTACAGTGCATTCAAGTAGTTAGTGGAACGTAAAGCAAATAACATTATTATTATTATTATTATTATTATTATTATTATTATTATTATTATTATTATTATTATTTCTTTTGCCTATACCTTTATACTTCGGAAGTTTGGACCTTTTCGTTTTTTCCTTTGAATAATATTAAGAGAAGATGGTTATGTAGTCATATTTCCCCTTAAAACAATTACCACCGCCGCCACCACCACCACTACAACCATCTCGGATTGTGCATGAAAATAGTAGTCTGAAACTCTCGGATGTTTTCTATCCTTGCTCATTTTTCAATGTTACCTTCCCTTGTTTGTATGCGTTAGGCGGAGAATTGGGCTGATTATGGCACTTGGTCGGTAGTGTTAAGCTTAGGTAGCGTCCTTTTCGCCACATCGCCACATGTTGATCATATTCAAAGTCCCACTCGAAGTGGCCGAGAGTGGAACACAGGAACTCGACCTGAGAGTTCAGGAGCCATTTCGCCAATATTCCCCTTGCTATTCGACCCATTTACTTAACAAAACAAGGATGGTTTTCATGTGAAATTGCCTGGAAACTTCCTATTCCTTCACTTAATGAACATATGTTCTCAGAAGACGAAACCGTCCTTGGAAGGAACACTATTCGAAGGACCGAGGTTCGATACACTACCCATCGTAGTGACAACCCTGAGTGTAACCTTCCTAGATACTGTCGTATCTGTAGCCGTTGGGACGAGAGAAGGAGGGTTATAGGCATACTTTTCGAACTCTTCGCACAAATATTTATACTGTAGGCGAACACACAACTCAAGAAACTCTTCAGAATACACATCCATGCACGTCAAATTATTACGGTGTTTCTATACCTTACATGTTGTTGTTTGAGTTATCAGTTCATAGACTGGTTTGATGCAGCGTTCCACGCCACCCTATCCTCTGCTAACCTTTAACACCACATTTCAAAGGCTCCTATTCTCTTTCTTTCCGAGCTGGTTATCGTCCATATTTCACATCCATATAATGTCACACTCCAGACAAAAGTCTTCAAAAACATCTTTCAAATTCCTATATCAACGTTCGAAGTGAGCAAGTTTCGTTTCTTAAGAAAAGTCTTCCTGGCTTGTGTTGGTCAGCATTTTACGTCCCCCTTACTTCTGCCATCGTTAGTTATTTTACTACCCAAGTAACAATATTCATCTACTTCCTTTAAGACTTAATTTCCTAATGTATTATTTCCAGCATCACCTGACTTTGCTCGACCGCACTCCATTACTTTTGATTTGGACTCCTTCTCCAAGACTCTGTCCATACCATTCAGCAATTTCTCCAGAGTTTATGCAGACTCAGATAAAAGAACAATCTCATCGGTAAATCTCAGGATTTTGATTTCCTCTGCTTGGATTGTGATTCCCTTTCCAAATTCCTCTTTGATTTTCTTTACCGCCTGTTCCACATAAACACTGAAAAGGATGGGGGAAGGGGCAAGCTGCAGCCTTGCCTCACTACTTTCTGAATTGTTGCTCCTTTTTCAACAAAGCCCTCGATTCTTATCACTGCAGACTGATTTTTGTACAGGTTGTACATAAGTCTTCTTTCTCGGTATCTGATCCCGATCACCTTCAGAATCTTAAATAGCTTTGTCCAATATCAACATTATCGAATGCCTTTTCTAGTTCTACGAACGCCATGTACGTGTACCTTAGATAATAAACAATAACACATTCTGCTATCGAAGTTGTTCTTCTTCTTGACGTGAGTGTTCGATTCACCCGTAGTTCACATTAAAATATAATAAACCGAGCTCGATAGCTGCAGTCGCTTAAGTGCGGCCAGTATCCAGTAATCGGGAGATAGTGGGTTCGAGCCCCACTGTCGGCAGCCCTGAAGATGGTTTTCCGTGGTTTCCCATTTTCACACCAGGCAAATGCCGGGGCTGTACCTTAATTAAGGCCTCGGCCGCTTCCTTCCACTTCCTAGGCCTTTCCTATCCTATCGTCGCCAAAAGACCTATCTGTGTCGGTGCGACGTAAAACAAATAGCAATATATATATATATATATATATATATATATATATATATATATAATAATACGGATCACAAGCATAAAACATTCCAGGATAACAGTGCTTGAAAGACAAAACGAACTCGAGGAATCAAACTTGTGTTCAGAGGAACATCAGGTGCGAACACTTACCGGTAGACCACGCTGGTGGACTCTTTAGTAGGGATGTTTTTAAACGAATAAATAAACAGAAGTCTAGCTCCTTGGCTGAATGGTCAGCCTAGTGGCCTTCGATTCAGAAGGCCTCGGATTCGATTCACGGTCTGGCCGTGGAGTTTAATCGTGTTTGATTAATTCCTCAAGTTAGGGAGCTGAGTGTTAGTGTTCGTCTTACGGTCTTAATAGACACCTTCATTTCTATACGACGCTTCACACTCCCTATAATGAAGATATCCTTCAATGTCACTGAATTCTATGGCGTCCCGCAGCGAACTCGGCAGCACAGTATGTGGGAGTTTTACCATACACCACTGTGTATGAATTAAGCCTAGTTTTTTAGTCACAAAGACAACATGATATTTCTCTAGTACTATGGCTTTATTAATGCATATACACTAGGAGACAAATTATCAACATTCTTTTCATAACCATGAATGTACTTGAGGCCATTTAGCATCTACTTGGGAGATAATATGCAGTATATGTATGTGAGGCTCGAGCTCTCTCTTTTTTTGCTAGCGCTTCACCGTCGCACTATCACATTGAAAGTTTTCGGCGACTTAAGGATACGAAAGACCTACGATTGGGAAGGTGGTGGCCGTGGCCTTAATTAAGGGGCCCAGCATTTTCCTGGTATGAAAATGAGAAACCATGTAAACTCACCTTCAGGGCCGCCGATGGTGGGATTCGAACCCCACCATCTCCAGAATGCAATCTCACAGGGGACTCGACCTGTACGACTGATAATAAATTACGTGATATCTTAATGCATTAACTTTCCATAACTGATAAAGTTGTTTACTCGAGATATACTAATGTTAAATTATTAATTCCTTTTAAATAGGTTACATTTAAACATTCCAGACTACACAAAGCATTTCAGAGATAGTTAAAACATGCACAGATCCAATGGCGGCTCGTGAGGTATGAATTGAGGGACTCACATAGACGAGAGCAGAACTAAACTAAACTAAACTAAACTAAACTAAACTAAACTAAACTAAACTACACTAAACTTTTCGGTTTTCGGAGACGCCTAAGTGTCGGAATTTTGCCGTGCAGGAGTTCTTTTACGCGCCGGTAAATTTACAGACACGAGACTGACGTACTTTAGCACCTTCATATATTACCGGACTGAGCAGGGTTCGAACCTGCCAACTTGAACTCAGAAGACCAGCGTTCTACTGTCTGAAGTACTCAGCTTGACATTATTATTATTATTATTATTATTATTATTATTATTATTATTATTATTATTATTATTCATCCTCTGGATCGTTTAACTTTACAACTGTGTTATGAATACATAGAAAAGTGAATTACAATGCACAGAATATAGTACGTTGTATAGTAAGTAGTCAACAGGATACACTAAGTATATTATATATATATTATATAGTAAATAACGAACACTGAATTAAAGAGAGCAACATCATTCGGACTGCACACTCGGACTTGTTTTCGCAATTAATAACACACTGACTACAACAGCAAGTTTGCAGCCTTCGAACAGCATTCCAGGGTGAAAAGATAGTACCTTTAGAAACGCCATCCCCCACAGTGCCAACAACGAGCTCCGGACACATCGAGCTTGTGACCGAGGCTCCAGTAATGTTTGCAGTGTTCTCCTTCGTCCACATGCCCAGCGGCAAAGTAGTGGAAAGCTTTCCTCCTTCAGTCACAGACGGAAAATGTCCACCTGCTGCATTCAGCTATGGGACTAGCAGAATAGCAGCATATAATACATATAATTGGCTGTATTCATGCAATGGTGACGTAAATTCCTTAATTTCGAAATTTTGATTTCTACCTGAAAAGGAAGGAGGCTCATATCTTATAGGAAGGTGGAAGTGCACGTGACCCTATGCCCTTAAATAGCAGTCGCCACTGCAGAGATCCTGTAAAATATATCTTTAGTTTTAATTTTCCTACATATGTTGACCCGGCCATGTTCTTTGTTATTGAGATTACAGCTCGTATTTCCCTTTCCGTAGAGATTTCACACAAACCGAAACTATAATAAATAGGACCATCCATTCGGAGAAGAACTTCACAAGAATTCGATCCACCAGAAGTCAGATGACTGGTCGTAGTATAAGCAAAGTCAGAAAACGAACAAAGAAGTAGAAGAGAAAGAGAAAATCTACTGGTCTATGAGAGACTCAAATCTCGGCACCGACAGTGGCCAAATTGAGTGTGGTATCCCTTATTAGTCAGAGTTTTCTAACCTTATACTAAGATAGACCAAGCTCGATAGCTGCAGTCGCTTAAATGCGGCCAGTATCCAGTAATCGGGAGATAGTGGGTTCGAGCCCCACTGTCGGCAGCCCTGAAGATGGTTTTCCGTGGTTTCCCATTTTCACACCAGGCAAATGCCGGGGCTGTACCTTAATTAAGGCCACGGCCTCTTCCTTCCAATTCTTAGGCCTTTCCTATCCCATCGTCGCTATAAGACATATCTGTGTCGGTGCGACGTAAAGCAAACTCTATCCTGGAAATAAGTGCCTGTAGAAAGTACACTACAACAACACTGGGTATCAATAAGCATTCATAATAAGTAAGATATATAGAAATGATGACAATTTTTCACCATATTTTAAATAGAAATGTTGCAATGTTTGAAACTCAAACGTAATAACAACTATTCTCATACCATGTCTATATGTAACTCTTACATACCCCTTTCATCAAATACCTTCTTAACCACATGCTTCTGTATCCATAACAGAGGTGCTGCTTAGTGCAGCACTTAATCAGTTTCGCTTCTCTATTTCACAAAACAAAACGTGTCAGTTTGAGAGCAAATTTCAAGTAATCTGGAGACAACTTTATCAGATCACGGAAACTATATCAGGTTTAACTGATAGCTTGATTTTTCTTTCCTTTGATCATGCCATTGTAAATACACATTGTAAACACAGCAAACATGGGGAAAATGGTACACAGTGCACGAATAAGTCAACGATCTTACAACTGGCGGCAGAACAAGAACAATTGTCTTTAAACTTGGTGACAAGAAGGGTTTCATTCTCGATCCGGCTATCAAATTCGATACCCTTGTACAATAACCTCAAGAAACAGATGTATAGAACGGATATGTGCCTTCCACCTCCATTATACAAGGTAAAACACAAGTTAAAATACAAGTTAAAAAACATCGACAGCGTGTTAGGAGTGAGGGGAACTATTCCCAAATGCTGATCACAACGATGACACGTTTCGGTATATGGAAATGAAACATTAAAAAAGGGGGGTCATCGACACACTGGAAGTCTCAATAACCAACCAACGACATCGCTTCTATTGTAATTAGATACTTATCAACAGCACATAATTTGATTACTTTCTTAAACTCAAGGAATCAAATAAAGGTATTATCAGGTGCCAAAAAAATACGGAAATGGACATATTCTGATCATACATAGAAATGCCCAATTTTCCACATGTCATAAAATGAGACTGCACAACCAACCTTTTTCTATACCTTTAACAATTTGGAAGACGTTGGCAGTTGTTATTGCTTGCACTTTATACACCTCAGCAAATCGAGCAAAATATTTGTGATGGTATACAATGAAGAGAGACGACCAAGATTTTCGGTTATCCGTTGTTTGTCTTAGAAAATAATGTAAATAACCACAAACAGACCGAATGAGTCAGCTCATTAAAATTACCTTTTGAAATTAAATAATACCAGTGTTCTGTAAAGAAAGCATAAAATAGCCTATCAGATTACCATCTATTCGCATTAGTAGTAATACTGTATTCGTTTTTCCTTTCCCATTAGTTCCGTATTACATTTCTTCATGGAACATATTGACTGTTAACAATTTCAAAAAGCGTAACCAATAATAATAAGAACATACGAGTAGAACCTCCTGAAATTAGTTTAAAAAGAGACCGAGCGAGTTGGCCGTGCGGTTAGGGGCTACCAGCTGTGAGCTTGCATTCGGGAGATAGTGGGTTGGATCCCCACTGTCGGCAGATCACGAAATACAATTTGGATTTCGCATCTTTAACGGAACTCTGGATTTAGGCGAGTCTCATAAACTGCACTTCAGAAACATACGGTGCTTGGTCAGTTACATCCATAGGAATCCCCTATCGAAATCGGTATGAATTACTGTTTTCCTAAGTGGACAATAATTAATAGATTCTAACACGTGTACCTCTTCATAAACGAAACGTCATGTCCAAAGATTCTACGAAAAAGATCATTCCCTCCAAATTGCATAACAAGCTTTGTGAAAAGATTTTGGTGGTCCGAATGAAATCGCAGATATCTCAGACAACTAAATATCCTGTCTGCCGTAGGTGTAACACATAAAGCCCATTTTCACTGAGTCGAAGTTTTGAGTTAGGGCGCGCCTATCACAGTAACAGAATAATCCGCGCAGGAGAGGGGCGTACAACTATTCGGTTTTCAGAATCACAAAGTCATACACTTACCTAATTTTCTTCGAAGGAAAAGCGGTTTTATAAAGACTCTTGGACATTTCAAATAATACATTTATATTGCGTGTACATTGCACTCCACTGTATACATTGCGTGAATTTGAATAGCTATCAAAACGTAACTTGAGAATCTTCAGAAGCTGTATAGTTCCTATGAAAACTGAAGTCTAGGAATTCAATTTCATTTCGGAATAGCTAGATATATTTACAACGAATATCTCAATATAAGACTACTGAAGCTATGAAATTATTCCTCCGAATTAAACTTCCTAAATATCCTTTCTTACTAAAAAATGAAGATGATTAAATAGACAACAATTCATTTCTGTAAGAAAGTAGTCAGAATCATTCACATTCAAAAGCGCGTGTCTCCGTAAGGATATTTCGTCATGCACCTGCTGTAGTCCTTTCCTAATGTCTTCTGGTTTCTTTCCAGCAGGAATTATTGAATACCGTACCGGGAATTAAAATCCTTGTAACACATCTAAATCACGAAAGTATCGCTAGACAGATCAACACACACTCGTCAACAATAACTGTCCAGTGTAGGTCTCACCTGAGTGTCCGCTGAGGTCCTGCAGACGGTGTAATGCTGAGGCCATGGACAGCGGCCATGTTGAAGACTTGTATTGACTGGCAGCCACAACGTGAGTGAGATAACTCCATCCTCCCGCAAGCCTGCGCTCTCCACTCGGACACTCCACGATCGATACTCATAGTTGCGGGGTGTATCGAACGTAGAAACACACACAATACACGCGACTTATAGAGCGAAATAATTTTAAACCATTGTTTCGATATAGGAAATGAAATGGCGTATGTTTTAGTGCCGGGAGTGTCCGAGGACCTGTTCGGCTCGCCAGGTGCAGGTCCTATGATGTGTCGCCCGTAGGGGCCCTGCACGTCGTGATGAGGAAGGAATGATAATGAAGACGACACACACACCCAGCCCCCGTGCCAGCGAAATTAACCAATCAAGATTACAATTCCAGACCCTGCCGGAAATCGAACCCGGGACCCCTGTGACCAAAGTCCAACACGCTAACTATTTTACCATGGAGCCGGACGGTATTGGAAAAAGTAATAAAAAATAGCGTTTTAGCTGTTTATTTTTAAAGTTTTCTCACGATAGCCTAAATACTATCAGCCTACTGAATATTTCTGTACAAAGCTTGGGGAAACCCCAACTATATTCCACGACCAATACTTCGGTGGCTGTAGTAGTGCAGTGTTAGTTGTTCAAAAACAGCTGATTGCAGGCACATTGTAGGGGCTGCCTGGCCGAGGCGGTAAAGGCGTGCTCGGTTCACCCGGGAGGACGAATTTTCGATTCTCCGTCAGGAAGTCGAAAAATTTAAGAAACGAGATTTCCACTTCCGGAGGTGCATATGGCACTAAGGTTCACTCAGCGTACACAAAAAATGAGTACCGGGTTAATTCCTGGGAGCAAAGGGGGCGGGGCGTAGAGCTAACCCCTCTACCTCATCATGTGCCGAGTTTGCGGATAGCGGAAGCCTTTACCTTCCACCACTCTAAGGGCCTTCATGGCCTCTACGGAGATGACTTTGCTTTGCTTTTGTAGATACATTGTTCAATGTTCTCTCCCTCTATCTTTCTCTCTATCTTTCTCTCTATCCCTTATAAGGCAGAAAGTTCTTCCTTAAAGGTGGAAAGAAAACAAGTCAAGTGACTGAATAACAAATGAAACTCAGAATCAATCAATCAGTTAGTAAAGAAATAAAGACATCTTCAAACTGGCGATGAGGGCCTTGGACGAGAGGAAGTGAAGGCTTCCACTATCCGTAACCTCGGTAATAAGTAGGATATAGTGGTAAGCTGTTTACCCGGCCACCTTTACTCCCAAGAATGAACCTGATACTCATTTCTAGCCTAGACAACTTTAGTGCCACTTGTCCCTTTAGAAGTGGAAATCAGCTTTCATAAATTTTCCAACTTTCTGAAGGGGAGTCAAAACCCCACCCTTCCTGGTTGACTTCAACACTCCTTTAACATATCGGCTGAACAGCCTCTGCAACTCAGAATCTCTCCAATCAACTCAATGAATAAATACGGTATTCTGAGGGTGTAGGTTGTTGAGACTGCGACAACAACTGCACTTAAAGTATCCATCCATCAGTAATATACAGAGTGAAGCGAAATTCGCGCACTTGGGCGTCGCAGCGCGACTCCTCACATGCCAGCAATAAAAAAATGTATCTCACAAAAGTTGGTCCTGGGAGTATACCCTACAGGAAAACGACGTTGAAGAGTGGCAAACTGGCAACACTGTAACCACATCTAGGGTAAGTACCTCGGTCAGCACACGATAGTTGTGCTGTACACTTGGTGCAGTGGAGAGAGTTTTGGATTAGCATGCAGGACGTCGAGGGGTCGATCCTGGGTTGAGGCGTATGCTTTTTATTTCGTAAATGTAGTCCAGGTAGTATGCTATCTGGCATCTTAATCGTCAACAGTGATTGCAGCGGGTCCTCTAGAAACCATTTGTACTTACATACTACGATCCTAGAAATAGACGAACAATCGTTTTCATTGGTCAGCTTTGAAAGACGCCCTTTCCACGTCGTGGGCGTGAATTTATTCTCTGTTGACGATTAAGATGCCAGATACCATACCACCTGGACTACATTTACGAAATAAAAAACATACGCCTCAACCCAAGATCGACCCCTCGACCTCCTGCATGCCAACCCAAAACTTTATCCAATGCACCAACTGTACAGTACGACTAATATGTACTGACAGAGGTAGTTACCCTACATGTGGTTACTGTGTTGCCAGATTGCCACTCTTCAACGTCCTTTTTCTGCCGGATATACTCGCAGGACCAAGTTTTGTGAGAGACATTTTTTTATTGCTGGCATGTGAGGAGTAGCGCTGCGACACCCGAGTGCGCGAATTTCGCTTTACCCTGTATACTGTCAGGTTAGACAGCTGTACAGTTATCATAGAGTATCCTTCTCTCAGTGTCCGCCTCTGTGGTGTAGTGGTTAGCGTGATTAGCTGCCACCCCCGGAGGCCCGGGTACGAGGGCTGGAACGGGGTCCACTCAGCCTCGGGAGGTCAACTGAGTAGAAGTGGGTTCGATTCCCACCTCAGCCATCCTGGAAGTGGTTTTCCGTGGTTTCCCACTTCTCCTCCAGACGAATGCCGGGATGGTACCTAACTTAAGGCCACGGCCGCTTTCTTCCCTCTTCCTTATCTATCCCTTCCAATCTTCCCATCCCTCCACAAGGCCCCTGTTCAGCATAGCAGGTGAGGCCGCCTGGGCGAGGTACTGGTCATTCTCCCCAGTTGTATCTCCCCGACCAAGAGTCTGAAGCTCCAGGACACTGCCCTTGAGGCGGTAGAGGTGGGATCCCTCGCTGAGTCCGAGGGAAAAGCCGACCCTGGAGGGTAAACAGATGATGATGATGAAGATGATCCTTCTCTCAGTAATATTCACCGACAGCTATACAGTTATTATAGTGATATGCACCGTCAGTGACAGGTAACTCATATTCAGGGCTACCGACAGTGGGTTTCGAACTCATTATCTCCCTAATGCAAGCTGATAGCTTCGTGACTCAAACCGTGTAGCCACTTGCTCGGTCTATAGAGTATCCTTTTCTCAGTAATATACACCGCCAGGGACTGGTACGACAGCCGTGTAATTAGTACAGAGTATCCTTCTCTCAGTATTATACACTGTCACTGACGGGCATGACAGCTGTACAATTGTTATATAGTAGGTCATCAAACTCAATTACAATCGACGGAAATGGAATGCAGTACGTTGACGAATACGTCTGTCTTGGCCAACTGATTTCGCTAACTCAGAGAGACCGAGCACATACGTGGCCGTGAGGTTGGGGTCCCGTAGCTTTAATCTCGACCGAGCTCGATAGCTGCAGTTGCTTAGGTGCGGCCAGTATCCAGTATTCGGGAGATAGTGGGTTCGAACCCCACTGTCGGCAGCCCTGAAGATGGTTTTCCGTGGTTTCCCATTTTTACACCAGGCAAATGCTGGGACTGTACCTTAATTAAGGCCACGGCCGCTTCCTTCCCACTCCTAGCCCTTCCCTGTCCCATCGTCGCCATAAGATCTATCGGTGCGACGTAAAGCAACTAGCAAAAAAAAAAAAAAAAAGCTTTAATCTCGCATTCGGGAGACTGTGGGTTCGAAACCCACTGTCGGCAGCCCTGAAACTGATTTTCCGTGGTTCCCCATTTTACACCAGGCAAATACGGGGCTGTACCTTAATTAAGGCCACGGCCACTTCCCTCCTACTCCTAGCCCTTTCTTATCCCATCGCCGTCGTAAGACCTACCTGTGTCGATGCGACGTAAAGTAAATTGAAAAGAAAACTAGCTCAAAGAATGGACAATGAAGTAAAGAGAATAATAATTCAGGCTTGGAAGGCCTTTTTGGGGCTGAAATTCACACGTCTGAATAAAGCATTAAACAGGAAACTCAGCCTAGACGCACTCATCCCATGCATCGTTCCCGCATTGATTTATGCCGGTCAGAATTGTTACTTTAGCAGTCAAGAAAATTAGAGCAATGGAAGTATGTCAAATGAAAATGAAAATAGTGGGCATATCATTGATAAACAGAGTTCCAAACAAGAGACTCCAAGAAATTACGTCTCCAGAGAATGTCGTTCAACAGGTCGGAAGAGCAAAGTGGAAGTGGCCGGGGCACGTAGCGAGGCTACACCAGGACAGATGGGTACAGAGGACAACCATGTGATATCCTTACACAGGCAAGAGAAGCCGCAGCTGACCAAGAAGAAGATGGGCAGACGACTTCAGGTAAGACCGAACGCCAAAATCTGAAAAAAATGACTTTTTTCGTTTATTGACTAATGTTACAATTTGGAATTTAATGAACATTTTGGCGCATAATTTTTATGCAAATTCGTCCTAGAAGTATTTTTAATTATTTTTAAAATTTACATCTACACTGCATGGATTTTCGTTTCATGTTTCACCGATTGGTATAGTCATTGCTATATCAGGAACTTCTTGACCTAGAAGGCTGTGGTTCGGCTCATTTTAAAGCTCCGGAAGTTTGCTATACTGTTGCGCTCTAAGATGTCTGCCTACCGTTGTTTACAAACAAATAATTGGCGATAAAGTTATATGTTTATTGAATCCTTGTGGTTTCACATTTCTTTCAGTTTTTAATAATATCATCTGTCTTAGAATTTGTGGGATATAATAAATTCATGTTAGTGGTCTCAGATGCTGTAATAACCTTAAATCATGGGAATTCAGGCAGACTTATGGTTCTTGAAGAACTGGGAGTAGGAAAGCATACAGCATCTGGATTGAAAGTGCTTGAATGGTTAAGGGTGCAAAAAGCAGAATTTGCGGCAACTATGGCAACAAAAGAAGCAAGAAAGAAGGAAAAAGGAGCAGGTTAGCCAGTGACGAGTCAGATTATGGTGCTGGATACTTCTAATTTGTCTAGGAAAACGTATGGAGTAACTTTTAAGATACCTTTTTCACTCTTCAGCTTTGGAGTTGATTTTCTTGAAACTAAAAAAATCTCAATAAATATTCCTTTTTCTTCAAAACTATACAATGTATAACCATGAAATTTTGACAGGTACTTAATGTGTATACAATACAGCTGGGGATCTACAATGAGGTCATTGTGACTAACACCTTTAGAGTTATGCCTCATTGTACATGATATTTTTTATTAGAATATATCTTTTCAAACAAAAAATCATTACTCCCACATATATTGAACCACAGTTCTGATTGTAGATCCCAGCATCTAGTAAGGGTTGAGGAATATACTGTAATAATTTCATGCATTTATCTTTACAAGTTTCTCAGAAAAAGGAACATAAATTATAGAAAATTAACATTGGCGAGATAGGGCATTCGGTCTTACCTTCAGGCAGTTACAAACACCACACTGGACCAGGACAGCGTGATCCAGAACTGATTGGAAAGGGATGACAAGCCGGTGGTTCAAGTAAAATGTGGAAAGCGAAAGGTAAAATGTGAAAAGCAGTAAAATAAGATAATATGAATGTAGATTTATAGACATAAAACTTACACGAGTGTAGTTAATAGTGTTGAAATAAGTACTAAATATAGAATCAGAGAAGAAATATCTCACACATGGGAAGGCGAAACGTTAAAAATAGGCATAATCTGATCCAATGGAAAAAGACTATCAAACATGGAGTAAACAATCATGTCACGCAACTAGCTCACCACGCGAGATGAGTCAAACAGAGCTTCTCCTCTCAAGGGAGACCTCTGCCCTTCATGCCCTTCATGTGACTACAGGCTTACTCATTCATCCTTTTCTCAGTAATATACACAGTCAGTGGCAGGTACTACAGATAGGCCTATACAATTATTACAGAGTATCCTCTCAGCAACATACACACTCAGTGACAAGCACGACAGCTATACAATTACAATAGGACGTCCTTCTCTGTCTCTCAGTGAGATACACTGTCAGTGACAGGTACGTCAGTTATAAAATTATTATAGATTATCCTCCTCTCAGAAATATACACTGTCAGCGACAGGCATGACATCAATACAATTATTACAAAGTATCCTTTACTCAGTAACATACACTCTCAGTGACAAGTACGCAGCTATACAATTACAATAGGACGTCCTTCTCTCAGTAAGATACACTGTCAGTGACACGCCCACCCTCATTGGAGGGTCTGCCTTACAAGGGCTCCACCCGGCTAGAAATAGCCACACGAAATTATATATACTGTCAGTGACAGGCATGGCAGCAATACAATTATAGCAGAGTATCCGTCACTCAGTAACATATACTCTCAGTGACAAGCACGACAGCTATACAATTACAATAGGACGTCCTTCTCTCAGTAAGATACACTGTCAGCGACATACATGACAGCAACACAATTATTACAAAGGATCCTATACTCAGTAACATACACTCTCAGTGATGCAGTTACATTAGAGCATCATTCTATCATTAAAATACACTGTCAGTGACAGGTACTACAGCTATACAATTATTATAGGTTATCCTTCTCCGAGTAATATACACTCTCAGTGATCGGTACTACAGCTATACAATTATTATAGGGTATCTTATCACCACCATCATCTCTCATCAATATACACCGTCAATGACCTGTATGACAGCTATACAATTATTATAGGTTATCCTTCTCCGAGTAATATACACTGTCAGTGATCGGTACTACAGCTATACAATTATTATAGGTTATCCTTCTCCGAGTAATATACACTGTCAGTGATCGGTACTACAGCTATACAATTATTATAGGTTATCCTTCTCCGAGTAATATACACTGTCAGTGATCGGTACTACAGCTATACAATTATTATAGGTTATCCTTCTCCGAGTAATATACACTGTCAGTGATCGGTACTACAGCTATACAATTATTATAGGTTATCCTTCTCCGAGTAATGTACACTGTCAGTGATCGGTACTACAGCTATACAATTGATATAGAGTATCCTTCTTTCAGAAATATATACCGTCAGCGACCGCCTCCGCAGCGTAACGGTTAGCATTATTAGCTGCCGTCCTCGGAGGTCTAGGTTCGATTCACGGTACTGCCAGAAATTTAAGAATGGCAGGAGGGCTGGTATGTAGTTGAAATGGTACATGCAGCTCACCTCCATCGGGGGTGTACCTGAGAAGAGCTGCACCACTTCGGGATGAGGCCACGAGTTTACTTTACCGGAAATAAAGCTATACAATTATTATAGAGTACCCTTCTCTCAGTAATTGACACTGTTAGTGACCGGTATGCCTATGTCTTCTGGTATGGGCTAGAATAAATTTGTTGCTTTCATTGCCCTGTCTCAGTCTCATCCTTGGCTTTGACAATATGAAAGTGACCAAGGTATGAGCGATGCTAGTAATACCATTCCTTATGCAGCCAGTCCCTGTTATGAATGGTGTGAAAATATCACTCATAGGGTCGATTGGTGCATGCATTTTAGTGGGCTTGGCAGACTGATATGTAATAGCAACTTCCGGCTCGGTGAGGAAAGCAACGGGAAACTTCATCTCTCCTTATTTCCCTAGTATGCCTCTTCAGTGACGCCTAGGCGAACTATGACAGCTGCTGGTGTAACTGTGGAGGATCAAACCAGCCTTCGGGCTGAATACCCAACATACACACATAATACAATGACCGGTACGACAGCTATATAGTTATTATATAGCATGGCCTCTCAAACGCCCAAAATCTCACGCGTGCAAACCGAGGCGCAAAGGCTCCGTGCACTGTGCATCGGTCCGACTCGGCTCAGCTCGGCTTCACTCGAATGGTGTAGTGCGCTGAGAGCGACGAAGCGTTCAGTGATAGACGACTTCTTTATCAGTGAAATAGATAAGCGCAAGACAACAACATGATAATGGAGCAACCTGTTTCGAAGGAAGCAAAGACTTCCGAAAGCCTATTTCAATCGAACTGGGAACGTTCGTATTTTTTTCTCAGTCGTGACGATAAAGGCAAATGCTTAATCTGTGGGACAATAATTACGTGATCATCAAAAAGATCTATTTTTCAATACAAAGGCTTTGCTCGAATTCTACGAAACTTTTCGAAGGAAGATTTTCCTACGCTGCATAGAGAATCAGCTAAGTTTATTTCTATGTTTGGTTCTATATGTATATGTCAAAGTTTTCTTTTTTTTTTCTGTTTTGAGTTGTACGAAAACTAGATTGCGTGCAAGTGTTTCTGATCGTAATTTAATGAACGCTCTCAGAATTGCTGTCAGCTGATCCCTTGTTCCGGGGACCGAAGGGGTAGTATGTGGTCCTGTGGGTTCACTTCTTGCTGGTGGAAGTGTACTAATAAAGCACAGGAAATGTCATTTATTCCTACCAAGTCCGATATATGCATGTCCACGCCGTGTCCCCTGGGAAACGGGTACACTGCGTGTGCACGACTAAGTCATGTAAGGGCGAAAAAGCGAGTTCCCGACGCTTCAAAATGGGGACCCACCAGCAGTAGTGTAAGTGGACGCTTCGGCGGCCATCGCCACCTACGGCTCTCCGCAGAGGCCTCCTCCGACACCTCTTCCTCACGCTCTCGGGAGAGCACTCCACCGCCGCCACCGCCACACGCTCACGGGAGAGACTTCCTCACGCTTCTCTTCAGTTGAAGCATGTGCACAGATAAGACTGTAATTGAAGAACTTCCCTCTAATTCTAAGTCTGCACAATCTATGCGATTTTGCCCGAAAATCCATTATGTGTTTAATCTGCTTATTGACAAAAAGACCAGTACCAAACATGTGATCCTTCATGTGGCAGCTATAGAATACCATGTGATTTTTTTTCTCTGTATCACTCCTTCACCAATCCATCTCACTTCTTGAATAGCAGTAATATCTAGTCGATACTCATCCAGTTGATCGAGCAACTTTCTTAGGTTTCCAGCTTGGTAAAGAGTTAAAACATTCCACGAACCAATTCTCAAGTCCTTTACACGTTTGCGAGGTCGTCGTAAAAAGGTTAGGCCAGCTATTTCTTCTTCAGATTTCGTAACGAGAGTTTTTTTACAGATTGGGTTGTCAGCCCAACGCCAACCCCCAGCAATCCTGGAGGGTCATGTTTTCTTTCGGGGTTGTCTCCCTTAGCTGGTAGTAGTATAAGTGGATGGTACGGCGGCCACCGCCACCTACGGCTCTCCGCAGAGGCCTCCTCCGCCAATTCCTCCTCATGCTCTCGGCAGAGCCCTCCTGCGCCACCACCGCCAGACGCTCTCGGGAAAGGCCTCCTCCTCACGCTGGCTAAGAGCGCGACCCTAACCTCACTTCCGCCATCTTGAAGGGGCTTAACCTAACTATTAATGCGTAAGAGAGCTAGCCTAACCTCAGTTTTACAGCCGGATGTCCTTCCTGAGGCCTAAGAGCGCGACCCTAACCTCACATGCACTATCTTGGAGGGGCTTAACTTAACAAAGAGAGCTAGCCTAACCTCACGGAAGGGCTTAACCTCAGTTTCACGACCGGCTGTCCTTCCTGACGCCTAAGAGAGTGAGCTTAACCTTATATATGCTATCTTGGAGGGGCTTAACCTAACAAAGACAGCAAGCCTAACCTCATGGAAGGGCCTAAACTCAGTTTTACGGCTGGATGCCCTTCCCGACGCCAAATGCACACGATGGCGGCTATACATGACTCCTTAGGAGACACCGCCTAACCTCACATCCGCTATCTTAGAGGGGTTTAACTTAACGCAAGACTGCAAGCCTAACCTTATAGAAGGGCCTAACCTCAGTTTTACGGCCGGATGCCCTTCTCGACACCAATTGCACAAGATGGCTGCTATACATGGCTCCTTAAGAGACGCCTTAAGGGCGCTTACGCAAGATGGCGGCTGCTCTTATGAGACGGCTTAAGAGTGCTTGCACAAGATGGGTTGAGACACCCTAAGGATGCTTGCGCAAGATGGCGGACACAAGATGGCGGCTATACACGGCTCCTTATGAGACACCTTAAGGGTGCTTGCGCAAGATGACTGCTGCTCTTATTACGAAAGCTAGCTTAGAGGCTAACGTACCGTACTGGTTCGGTTCATTAAATTTGGGGCTTAAATGCAAAATGTTAAATATCTCGAAAACGGTGCGTCGTAGAGCGAAACGGACAAAATGTTTCTGCCTGATATCTAGGTTCGCAGTGTAAGGAACATGATAGCATAAGAAAAAAGTAGTCTAATAATGAGATCAACGGTTTGGTTCCTACTTAAGCCTTTTGGCATTTAGTCAGTTTTAGCTTGTATTGAAGCAAGTTTTTGTAACTTGATTACGTCTTGCTATGGTAGAGATTATAACATGCTGTGCTGGTTCGATTTATTAAATTTGGGGCTTAAATGCAAAATGTTAAATATCTCGAAAACGGTGCGTCGTAGAGCAAAACGGACAAAATTGTTCTTCCTACTACGCAGGTTCACAGTATCAGGAACATGATAGCATAAGAAAAAAGTAGTCTAATGATGAGATCAACGGTTCGGTTCCTACTTAGACCCTTTGGCATTGACAGCTATCTAATTCTACAAGATGACGGCTATATATAGCTTCTTATGAGACTGAAAAATTCCACATGCTTTTTGACAGCAAGCGTCTTTAATCAACAGAGCACAGCGCTGCTATCTTTAGCTATTACTTTTGAAATTTGGTGGTGGCAATTTCTACGTGCTCTTGTTTGGAAACAAACTCACGTGCTTTTTTTGACAAGCTGACAGCAGCCATCTTTAATCAACAGAGCATCGTGCTGCCATCTTTATCGTAGTAGCGGGAAATTTGAAAAATTCTAAACAGCTGTCATCCACCATCTTTAATTAACAGAGCATCGTGCTGCCACCTTTAGCTACTACCTTTGAAATGTGGTGGCGGCAATTTGAAATTGTATCCAGCAGCCATCGTTAATCAACAGGGCACCGTGCTGCTATCTTTAGCTACATACCTTTGAAATGTGGTGATGGGTAATTTGAAAAATATCCGTTCGCTATCATTATCTTTTGTGCATACGTGAACCTAACCTCTCATCTACCATCTTGAAAGAGACTACCCTTAGTTTACGACAAGATGCCCTTCCCGACGCTAATTAGCACTTAGAGGTTACTACACAAGATGGTGGCTGCTGTTATGACCTTCTGCTCTGTTAAGGTACAAGTTTAAACATGCATAGCGAAGGCTAGATTGGGCACGTGCTGCAGTAATGACGTTATTGTACATGTTTAGACTTGATCGTTTTCTCAAGAGTAAGGAGGCAAAGGAATGCAATGAGTATGCATCATGAAAGCAAGAGTGTGAATGTGCTGCAGCGATGACGTCATCATAGTTGTGCACGTTTAGATTTGCAGATTACAAAAGAAGTGAATGAAACATAACAAATCTAGAATCGAACACTCTACTCGATGTCGTTAACTTCAACATGCGTTTAGAACATTGTTTGATGTGTTCAGATCACTAAATAAGTAATAACAAGACTAGGATCGAACACTGCACTCGACACAACATGTGTTTAGAACATGTCAGGGATTCCTTTGTTTTAAGAAGATCAAATTGCCGCACATTCCTTGTAGGGCTAAAGGGCTAATAGGTTAATAGGCTAAAGGGTAATGGCAAAAGGGCTAAGGGGCTAAAGGGCTAATGGTTGAAAGGGCTAATGGGCTAAAGGGCTAATGAGCTAGGGTGCCTCTCCTCTCTTTATCCGGGCTTGAGACCGGCTCTACATCTAGAGGCAGAGTTAACACCCTAAGGAAGGGTGAATGTTGGAAAATAATCTATACGAATATAGCTACTTGATCGACTATATACTACGGAAGGATGACTTAGGTGCGGGTAAGCGCTGGGATTGTAGGAAGGTGTTTAAGCTGTTGTATTGTCGAGAGACAGCTATTACTTAATAATACCTCCACGACGTAATTCATGCTCAAATTCAAAAATATCTGCTTCGTACTCTGTGTAACCAGCATCATGATAGGCTCTTAGCAGTTGCAAACGTTTTACGAGTACGTTGGGGTCTTTACAGTATCTTATGTCTACATAGGGTAACAGAGGCTTGTTATGAACTTTGAACCTATATGCAGACAGTTGATGTGTAGGGACTTGTTTTGATGCAATACGTACTTTAGCAGTAGCTTTTCTAGGTGCAAAAATAACTTGTTTCAGTAGCAATGAAGCGTTGAAATTTTCTTCTTTATCTTGCATCTCTTCTTGAGATGTCTGCACTGCGACAGAACGTGTAGTAGGCTTAGAAAATGAAGTAAAATCATCAAGCTGTAATGGCAGTGAAATATTGAGATCTTCGTTTTTTTATTCTTCTTCCTCTTCTGCTTTCCCTTTACTACGGTTTTGATCAACATCATTATCCTTATTATCATAATCATGATCTTGCCTCTCTTTATCTTGAAGTTTGTGTTTAGTAACAAAACTTGTAGCAGGCCTAGACAACAAGGGAGAATTAAAAATCTCTCGCAGTGGTGTACTTTTATAAATCAGTGTTGCTTGAATACGGTTGAGCTCTTTGTATTTTGTTCTCGATGAAGCTACATTACACGCGGCTTCATGACGTTGAGCGTTGTATTCGTTCTTGAACTCTCTTCTACAATGTTTGCATTGAAAAATTGACCTACATGATATCTCATGACGTTTCTTGTGAGAGCTTCGGGAAAATGCTTTTCCACACTCTTTGCAATTATACCTAGAAATAGGGATTTCCATGACGGAATTTTATCTTCTGCTTACAGATTCTTCTGTAAATCTGCTAGACAGTTGTTACTCGCTACTTCGATGATGCGAACAGCTTAGCGATTAACAGTAAACTAACACAAAAGCGTATAACCAAGATAGCAACAGTGAGGTTTAACTCCGTCAGGAAGTCAGCAGTGAGGTTAGCGATGTTCCCTTGTTGGATTTTAAATTCCGCACTACGACATGCATTAGGTAGCATCCTTGAGGTTTAGCGCGTAAATATGGCAGCAGTGAGGTTAGCGATGCTCTATTATTCTTAAAAGTGAGGTTAGGGTCCGTCAAGATGACAGCTGTCAAAAACGCACGTGGATTTGTTTACCAACAAGTGCACGTGGTCGTGTGTCACGATCACGTGGTATGCTACATCAGCATGCGAAGTGGGCACAGCGGAGAAAGGGACAGAGAGACACTGCCCACACGTCTGTTAGGCAGATCGCTGTGGTATCCCGTCTAGTATTGTGTGATTAGCGACCAAATGCAATGGCGCGTCAACTGGACGTTCACTCCAAATATGAGATGTGTGCGACAGTTCGATTCCAAAAGGAAGAATTGCACGGACATTCATCGTGAAATTAGTGCTGTGTATGGGGAGCGGGCCATTTCCCGGCAAGGTATCGTAAAGTGGTGTCAGTAATTCGACGCCGGACGCACAGATATCACGGAAAACCATCGCGAAGGCAGGCCCGCAACGTCCAGGACCCGTGCAAAGGTCAGCAGTGTGAATGCGATCATTAGAGAGAACTGGCGCATTGAACTGTTGTATGGCTTTTAGTGCCGGGATATCCCAGGACGGATTCGGCTCGCCAGGTGCAGGTCTTTCTACTTGACTCCCGTAGGCGACCTGCGCGTCGTGATGAGGATGAAATGATGATGAAGGCAACACATACACCCATCCCCCGTGACATTGGAAGTAACCAATTAAGGTATAAATCCCCGACCCGGCCGGGAACCGAACCCGGGACCCTCTGAACCGAAGGCCAGTACGCTGACCGTTCAGCCAACGAGTCGGACACCGGCGCATTAAACTGAGAGAAATCGCGACGCAGCTGAACATGTCGTATGGCAGTGTGTTCTCCATTGTTCACGAGGACCTTGGATATCGTAAGCTGCGTCAAAGATGGGTCCCACGTCTTCTCACCGATGAGCACAAGGGACAACGTTTCCAATCTTCCCTGGCATCTGTGCAACGCTATGCCGCAGACGGCAACGGGTTTCTGCGGCGAATCGTCACAGGCGACGAAACGTGGGTCCACCACTTCACCCCCGAAACGAAGGGAACATCAATGGAATGGGAGCACCCCTCATCACCACAACGAAAGAAGGCCAAGGTTCAATCTTCAGCCCGTAAGTTTATGGCGACAGTGTTCTTTGACATGGAGGGTTTGCTGCACGTGGAATTCATGCCTAAAGGAACAACGATCAACGCGGCGTCGTATTGTCAAACGTTGCAACGGTTGCGTAAAGCGAATAAAGAGAAGCGCCGCGGGAAATTGAGCGCCGGTGTGATTTTGTTGCACGATAACGCAACACCTCACAAGGCCCACCAAACGAGAGAACTGCTGCAGCGTTTCAAGTGGGAGGTCTGGAACATCCACCCGAAAGTCCCGACCTAGCGCCATGTGATTTTCATCTGTTCGGTAAGCTCAAAACGGAGCTGGGTGGTCAACGTTTCCAGATCGGTGAGGAGGTGAAGACCGCTGTCTCCGAGTGGTTGCAGAACGCTGGAGGAAATTTCTATGCATCCGGCATCGACAAGTTGGTTGTGCGTTCGCAGAAATGTTTGGAGTCTTTTGGAAACTATGTGGAAAAGTGACGTTACAGCGTATGTCGTTATAGTCGTGTTGCTGTTGTATAGGTGGTGTAATAAATGGCGATAACTGGTGAGTGCAACTTATTTTCTGATCTGTCCTCGTAGATGCAAGACACTTCTCTAACTTCATGGATGTTAGAAGTTATAGGGGGGCCAATATTGACTCTGACCACTACTTTGTGGTAGCAACTATTAAAAACCGAATATCTAATGCAAGAAAGGTACATGGATCCAATGCAAGAAAGTTCAACAGTGCTCGGCTGAAGGAGCCTGAAACTGCTCTCAGATATGCTAGCTTGCTTAATGAGGCCCTGACCGATTTGCCTAATAGTGAGAGTATTGATAAAATCTGGAAGAATCTTAAAGACGCACTATTAAAAACTGCAAATGAAGTTTTAGGAAGGGAAGAGGATGATTGGCACAACAAGTGGTTTGATAAAGAGAGTGCACGAGCAACAACCTTCAAAATGAAGCATACAAGAGAATGCAACAGAGGAATCACACCCGAAAAGCAGTGGAAGTGTATAGAACTTCCAGAAGAGAAGAAAAGGGATTGCACAAGAGGAAAAAGAGACAATATGAGAGGAAAGAATTAGAAGAAATGGAACGGCTGAAAGGGATGAATGATGTGAGAGCTTTGTATAAGTTTAATAAAAGTCATAAGGATTTCCAGCCTAGAACAATTTTGTGTAGAGATAAAGATGGCATAATACTGGGCAGTGAGGAAGCAATACTAGAAAGATGGGCCCAATATTTTGATGAACTGTTGAACGAAAGTATAGGTGATAACCAAGTAACCTTACCACCTGTAAATACAAGAAAATCAGACATAGAAATACCGATACCTACTATTGAGGAAGTTGAGCTTGGCATTAAGAAGTTAATGAAAAACAAAGCCCCAGGGATGGATTTAATACAATCAGAGCTTGTGAAAAATGCTGGAAAAGAATTTGTTAAACACTTTCACAAACTAGTGGCCAAGATATGGGTAGCTGAAACAATCCCTGATGAATGGAACATAGGTATCATCTGCCCGATACATAAGGTGATGTCATGATTTGTTCTAACTATAGAGGTATCTGCTTATTATTCATTGCTTATCAAATATTTTCCAATATTCTCTTTAGCAGATTGGTGCCTTACGTGGGAAATGCGCTTGGTGACTATCAATGCGGATTTCGCCAAGGAAGACCTACTATTGATCAGATCTTCACAATTCTCCAGATACTTGAAAGATGTAAAGAATTTGGAATTGATACCCACCATCTCTTCATTGACTTTAGATCAGCTTATGACAGCATTAATAGAAGTAATCTCTATGTAGCATGGAAGAGTTTGAGATCCCTAAGAAATTGATTGCCCTTGTGAAAGCTACCATGGAAAATGCTCGGAATCAAATTAAGATCCAGAATATGTTATCAAGTGCTGTAACGACCAATAACGGAGTTAGGCAAGGAGATTCTTTATCATGCCTTTTGTTCAATATAGCTTTGGAGAAAGTTGTTAGAGATACGAGTATCAACACAAGGGGAACCATCTTATATAAATCAGTTCAAATTTTGGCATATGCAGGTGATATAGATTTAATCGCAAGAACACCAAGAGCATTGAAAGAAGCTTTTCACAAGCCTCGAAAAAGCAGCAAGAAGGATGAATTTACAGATTAATGAAGGAAAACTAAGTACATGCCCGTAACCAAGAAAGACGGCCCTAGCGGGTTTACATTCATAGAAATTGGCTCGTATAAATTTGATATTGTGCGTAGCTTTACCTACCTCGGATCAGAAGTTAATTCCAAGAACAATGTTATTTCTGAAATCCAAAAACGTATACTGTCTGCTAACAAGTGCTATCATGGCCTCAGAAAACATCTGAAGTCTAAGCTGCTGTTCAGGAAAACTAAAGTCCCGATGTGTAACGTTTTAGTAAAGCCTGTATTAACATATGGTGCTGAGACCTGGGCACTCTCAAAATCTTTTGAAAGGCAGCTCGGTATATTTGAAAGATGGATTTTCAGACAATTTTTTGGGCCAGTGGAAGAAAATGGGGTCTGGAGAAGAAGATATAATCATGAATTGTATAATTTATGTAACGAACCAAACATTGTTAACTGTGTAAAGATCAGAAGGTTGGAGTGGGCAGGACATGTGCTGCGTGCTAATGACAGAATGATAAAGAAGATATTTAATGTATTGCCAGAAGGAATCAGAAAAGTTGGCAGACCAAAGTTAAGGTGGGAAGAAGGGGTGAGAGAGGATGTAAAGATAATAGGAATCAAGAATTGGAGGAGATGTGCACTTAACAGGAAAGAATGGGCGGGGGGGGGGAATTCTTCAGATGGCCAAGGCCCACAAATGGCTGGCGCGCCAGTGATGATGATGATGATGATGATGATGATGATGATCCCTTGTTCCATATATTACTGGTATAATTGCAAAGAAAAAGGCAAAGAAGAGCTAGAGAAGATAAATTGTCTGCTCAAACTATATTGAAAGACGAGTTTTTAACACCGGTAACATTGTCCCATACATATGCGTGTCTCCGCTCATCGCACATAAACATTTCCCAGTGATGTGACGATCAGTGGGGAAGGTGAAGGAGGCGGAGACAGGCCGAACGGGTGAGAGAGATGTAGGAAAATGGGAGTGGGGATTTGCACTCTGGTCAACCTAGTGAAGCAACTCCTGCACCTGGCACCGTGCAGTGCACAGGCGCGTGCACCCTGAGAGGCCCTGTTATAGAGTATCATTCTCCGAGTAATATACCGGGTGAATCTCTTACATACAGGTCAGATTGTTGGGTTGCCTAATGTGTTGGGCGTTTGAGAACCGCACTTCTCAAACGCAAAACAAAACCAAAAAAACAAAGTCATCTCCGTATAGGCAATGAAGGCCATGGGAGGGGTAGAAGGTAAAGGCTGCCACTATCCGTAACCTCGGCACTTGGTGGGGTAGAGTGGTTAGCTCTACGCCCAGCCGCCTTTGCCCGCAGGAATTAACCTGGTACTCATTTTTTATGTAGGCTGGGTGAACCTCAGGGCCATGTGCACCTTCGGAAGTAGAAATCTCGCTTCTTAAATTTTACGACTTCTTGACGGGGAATCGAACCCACGTCATTCCGGGTGAACAAAACACGCATTTACTGCCTCGGCTAGGCAGCCCCAGAAGATCTGAAGCAGGACAACTTAAACATCTAATCTATGATTGTGCTGATCAATGCATTACAAAAAAGGACACATCTAATAACGTTAATTTCTACTAAATATTAGAACAAACTGCGTGAAGTTTTCATGACCTGGATGTCTCCTATCGGTCGGATGGTTCACGTGCTATCTAAAATAATTTCTTCCGCTACGAACGCCAGTAGGACGGAGACGTACATTATTGTTATGAATTTGTTTACGTTTCTCTGGTAGAGACTATATTTATGTTTCCCTACCTGTCCAACTGAGTTCATTGGGAAGACGGTTTGGTCTACGTAGAGTCAATGCAGTGGAGAGGCATAGGTCTTCGATTGCGGAACTTACAGATATGATCCTAATTTATGGTGAATGTCGTTGTAATCAAAGACAAGCAGCACAGTTATACGCTCAACACTTTCCCGATAGGATACATCTACGTCATGGGTATTTCCAAGTAGTTTTGCGCGACTATGCAATACTGGCAATTTACACAATACGACTAGAAAGTGTCGGCAAAGGTGAAGATCATCTGCGCAAGTGGCGGTTGTGCGGGAAGCATTAGAAGAAAATCCACGTACGAGCACGAAACGAATTGCAACAGCAACAGATCTTTCACAGTCGAAGGTACATAGAATAATTAAACAGGCCCGCAGTGACATTCATACGAACGCCATACAACACAATGTCTGGATCCTGGAGATCCAACCCGTCGATTGGCATTCTGTGATTGGATATTCGTTCATGTCGCTGTAAATAACGTGCAAAATGATCCGTTTCTCTAGAAAATACTTTTAACGGATGAGTGCAGTTTTCATAGTGATAGATGCATAAACTGGCGGAATGAACACCATTATGCACCACTTAATCCACATTGCGGGAAAGAGGTGCATGTACAAAACGCATTTACAGTGAATGTGTGGGGTGGTGTCGTAAGAAATCAGGTACTTAGTACCAGATCACCGAAGGAAAATCACTGGAAACTTTTATGCTCGTTTCCATGAAGAGAAGCTCACCGTTCTGTTGGAAGAGGCTCCATTGGCAGAACAGCTTAATTTGTGGTACCAATAGGGTGGACACCCTGCACACACAATCCCTTTTTCTCGCGCAGCTCTCGATCGACTGTATCAAGATAGATGGATTGGTTTCCATGATTCACAAAAATGACATCCGCGATCTCCTAATATGACTCCAATGGACTTATTCTTTTGGAATTATGTATGGGATCGTGTTTATCAAGATTTTTAAGTGGACAGAAATGATCTGATTCAGAGAATTAGAGCATCATCTGAATCAGTACAGAAACGCGTTTGAGAAAAATAGTATGAAGATGTTTCAGACAACCTGAAATGATTTTGTTTCATTCAGTGGGGTTTACACCATAGTCGTAGAAATATAATTCTCAAACGTCCAGCACATTAGGAAACACAACACACTGACTTGTATGTAAGTGATCCACCATGTACACCGTCAGTGACCTCTACGACAGTTACACAATTATTATATAGTATCCTACTCTCAGTGATATACACTATCAGTGACAAGTACGACAGCTAAATTAATTATTATAGAGTATCCCAATATACTGCATACACCGTCATTGCTCGGCATTACAGTTATACAAATATTATAGTGTATCCTTCTCTTAGTAACGTATATTGTCAGTGAGTGTTACAGTAGCTGTACAATGACCAAATTCGAATAACTATACTGTGTTCTGATTATTTTAACTATTTTGCAATGTTGTAACACACAAAAAGAAGATTACAATTTTCTCTCAAATAGCTGAGAGCTGTTAAGAAGACACCTTCTTTGTTGGTTACAAGGATACTGTCCAGATAGAGGAGGTAACTAATACCAAAGAAGTATTAAAATTTATCTGTGATAAAAATGATATTTACAGTAAGATACAAACGTTGAAAACTAGAAAAGCAGCTGGAATTGATAAGGTTTCGGGGGATATACTAAAGACAATGGGTCAGGATATAATACCATATCTGAAGTACTTATTTGATTATTGTTTGCATGAATGAGCTATACCAAATGAATGGAGAGGTACTATAGTAGCCCCTGTGTTTAAAGGAAAGGGTGATAGTCATAAAGCTGAAAATTATAAGCCAGTCAGTTTGACATGCATTGCATGTAAGCTTTGGGAAAACGTTCTTTCTGATTGTATTAGACATGTTTGCGAACTTAATAACTGGTTCGATAAAAGGCAGTCCGGGTTTAGGAAAGGTTTTTCCACTGAACTCAACTTGCAGGATTCCAGAAAGAGATAGCAGACATCCTGGTTTCAGGACGTCAAATGGACTGTATCGCGATTGATCTATCTAAGGCATTTGATACGGTAGATCATGGGAGACTACTGGCAAAAATCGGACAAGACAAAAGAGTGACTGAGTGGGTGGCTATATGTCTAGAAAATAGAACTCAGAGAATTAGAGTAGGCAGATCTTTATCGGCCCCTGTAACAATTAAGAAGGGAATTCCTCAAGGCAGTATTATTGGACCTTTATGTTTCCTTATATGTATCCATGATATGAGAAAGAAGTTGAATCAGAGATAAGGCTATTTGTGGATGATGTTATTTTGTACAGAGTAATAAATAAGTTACAAGATTGTGAGCAACTACAAAATGACCTCGATAATGTTGTGAGATGGACAGAAGGCAATGGTATGACGTTTAAACGGGGTTAAAAGTCAGGTTGTTTGTTTCACAAAATTAACACGATAAGTCCTCTCACTTTTAATTACTGCGTTGATGGCGAGAAAGTTTCCTTTGGAAATCATTGTAAGTACCTAGGTGTTAATATAAGGAAATATCTTCATTGGAGTAATCACACAAATATGATTGTAAATAAAGGGTACAGATCTTTGCACATGGTTATGAGGGTATTTAGAGGTTGTAGCAAGAATATAAAGGAGAGGGCATATAAGTCTCTGTTAAGAACCCAACTAGAGTACGGTTTCAGTGTATGGGACCCTCACCAGGATCAGAACTGAAAAAAATCCAAAGAAAGCAGCTTGATTTGTTCTGGGTGATTTCCGACAGAAGAGTAGCGTTACAAAAATGTTGCAAAGTTTGGGCTGGGAAGACTTGGGTGAAAGGAGACGAGCTGCTCTACTAAGGGGTATGTTCTGAGCTGTCAGTGGAGAGATGACGTGGAATGACATCAGTAGACGAAAAAGTTTGAAAGGTGTCTTTAAAAGTAGGAAAGATCACAATATGAAGATCAAGCTGGAATTCAAAAGGACAAATTGGAGCAAATATTCATTTATAGGAGGGGGAGTTAGGAACTGGAATAATTTACCAAGGGAGATGTTCAATAAATTCATTTTTTTCCAAACATTTAAGAAAAGGCTAGGAAAACAAAAGATGAGGAATCTCCCACCTGGGCGACTACCCTAAATGCAGATCAGTATTGATTGATTGATTGATTGATTGATTGATTGATTGATTGATTGATTGATTGATTGATTGATTGATTGATTGATTGATTGATTGATTGATTGATTGATTGATTGATTGGCGGTCCTCTTCCCGGCCTACACAGAGAGATGCCATAGCTTTTTGTAGGCTGAGGATGGGATAGGTCATGGAAGTTCTAATCACTCTTACCTGCTACAGAGGGAATACCCACCAGTTTATTCTCGTGGTGCCGAATTCACCGTGCCCGTATCCTAAGACGGATCATGACCTACAGGAGGCACTCGAACTCATACTAGCCGATGACGAGGATACCGCTGATCTCGCCGTTCGTTTAATGTGTGAGAGTGGGTTAATCAATTGCATCTAAATTTTAAGTGTGCAATGTACTTTTTGGCTTAATAAAATATATTTTGTTTTATTTTAATTCGTTTTCGAATTCCTCGGCTTAATGGATAGATGTTATTTTAATTTTCTTTTCCACTTAACTTGTACAGAGAGGATGCTTACCTAGTAATACTTCCTTTTAAAACAATAATAACTATCAGTAGTATAAGTGGATGGTCCTGCGGCCGCCTCCGCCTCAGCCCCTTCCCAGAGGCCTCCTGCTCCACCTCCTTCTCACGCTCTCTGCAGAGGCCACCACCGCCACCGCCACCGCAGGCTTTCGGGAGAGGCCTCCTCCTCACGCTGGCTAAGAGCGCGACCCTAACCTCACATCCGCCATCTTGGAGGGGCTTAACCTAACTTTTTATGCATAAGAGAGCTAGCCTAACCTCATGGAAGGCCTAACCTCGGTTTTACAGCCGGATGCCCTTCCTCACGCCTAAGAGCGCGACCCTAACCTCACATGCGCTATCTTGGAGGGGCTTAACCTAACTTTTATGCGTAAGAGAGCTAGCCTAACCTCATGGAACGGCCTAACCTCAGTTTTACAGCCGAATGCCCTTCCTGACGGCTAAGAGTGCGACCCTAACCTCACATGCGCTATCTTGGAGGGGCTTAACCTAACTTTTTATGCGTAAGAGAGCTAGCCTAACCTCATGGAAGGGCCTAACCTCAATTTTACAGCCGGATGCTCTTCCTGACGCCTAAGAGAGTGAGCTTAACCCTACATCTGCTATCTGGGAGGGGCTTAACCTAACTTTTGACGCACAAGACAGCAAGCCTAACCTCATGGAAGGGCCTAACCTCATGGAGGGGCCTAACCTCATGGAAGGGCCTAACTTCAGTTTTACGGTCGGATGCCCTTCCCGACACCAATTGCACAAGATGGCGGCTACACATGGCTCCTTATGAGACCCCGCCTAACCTCACATCCCCTGTATTAGAGGGGCTTAACATAACTTTTGACGCACAAGACTGCAAGCCTAACCTCAAGGAAGGGCCTAACCTCAGTTTTACGGCCAGATGCCCTTCCCGACGCCAATTGCACAATATGGCTGCTATACCTGGCTCCTTATGAGACACCGCCTACCTCACACCCGCTATCTTAGAGGGGCTTAACCTAACTTTTAACGCACAAGACAGCAAGCCTAACCTCATGGAAGGGCCCAACCTCAGCTTTACGACCGGATGCCCTTCCCGACGTCAATTGCACAAGATGGTGGCTATACATGACTCCTTATGAGACATTTTAAGGATGCTTGCACAAGAACTTTTGATACGCAAGACAGCAAGCCTAACCTCATAGAAGACCTAAACTCAGTTTTACACCGGATGGCCTTCTCGACGCCAATTGCACAAGATGGCGGCTATACATGACTCCTTATGAGACGCCTTAAGGGTGCTTAGGCAAGATGGTGGCTGCAAGATGGCTGCTATACATAGGCTCTTATGAGACACCATTGGATGCTTGCGCAAGATGGCGGACACAAGATGGCTATACATGGCTCCTTATGAGACGCCATAAGGGTACTTGCGCAAGATGGCTGCTGCTCTTATTAAGAAAGCTAGATTACAGGCTAACGTGCCGTGCTGGTTCGATTCATTAAATTTGGGGCTTAAATGCAAAATGTTAAATATCTCCAAAACGGTGCGTCGTAGAGCAAAGCGGACAAAATTTTTCTGCCCAACACCCGGGTTCGCAGTATCAGGAACATGATAATATAAGAAAAAGTAGTCTAATGATGAGATCAACGGTTCGGTTTCTACTTAGGCCCTTTGGCATTGGCAGCTATCTAATTCTACAAGATGGCGGCTATACATAGCTTCTTATGAGACAGCTTAAGGGTGCTTGCACAATATGGCTGCTGCTCTTATGAGACTCCCTAGGGATGCTTGCGCAAGATGGCGGCTACAAGATGGTGGCTATACATAGCTTCTTATGAGACTGCTTATTGGTGCTTGCACAAGATGACTGCTATACATAGGCTCTTATGAGACTCCCTAGGGGGTGCATGCGCAAGATGGCAGCCACAAGATGGTGACTATACACAGCTGCTTATGAGTCGGCCTCGGGGTGCTCGCACAATATGGTGGCTGCTCTTATGAAGAAAGCTAGCTTAGAGACTACTGCGCAAGATGGCGGCTGCTGTTATGCATGCGGTGGAGGGCAATTTGAAATTCCACGTGCTGTTGTTTGTAAAATTCCACGTGCTTTTTTGACAGCTCTCATCTTTAATCAACAGAGTATCGTGCTGGTATCTTTACAGCACTAAACCTCATACCTTTGAAATGTGGTGGCGGGTAATTTGAAAAATTCTACGTGGTTTTTTGACAGCAGCCATGTTTAAACAATGGCGGCTATACATAAGCTGTTAAGGCCTCCTCTTATGTCAAGGCATAGTTTTATATCTCTATCAAACAAGTTTAAACCTGCATCGCAAAGGCAAGAGTGTGCAGCGATAACATCATTATGCATGTTTAGATTTGCAGATGACAAAAGAAGTGATTGAAACATAACAAGACCAGAATTTTTTTTGCTAGGGGCTTTACGTCGCACCGACACTAGACCAGAATCAAACGCTGTACTCGATACAACATGTGTTCAGAACATTGTTTGATGTCTTCAGATTACTAAATAAGTGATCAAAATTAGAATCGAACACTGTACTCGATACAACATGTGTTCAGAACATGTCAGGGGGGTACCTTTGTTCTAAGAAGATTAGATCGCAAAAGAAGTGATTGAAACATAACAAGACTAGAATCGAGCACTGTACTCGATGTCGTTAACTTCAACGCGTGATTAGAGCATTGATTGATGTGTTCAGAACACTAAATAAGTGGTCAAGACTAGAATCGATACAACATGTGTTTACAACATGTCAGGGGATGCCTTTGTTCTAAGAAGATTAGATTACAAGAGAAGTAATTGAGACTAGAATCGAATACTGTACTCGATGATGTTAACTTCAACATGTGATTAGAACATTGATTGATGTGTTCAGAACATTGATTGATGTGTTCAGAACACTAAATAAGTGATCAAGACTAGAATAGAACACGATACACGATACAACATATGTTCAGGACATGTTAGGGGATACCTTTGTTCTAAGAAGATAGATTCGAACAGAAAAAATAAGACTAGAATTCTGAACAGCTTGTGCAAGATAGCAGCTGTTACAACCTCCTCCTCCTCTTCCCGTCCGGTTAAGGCATATCTCTATCGATCATACAACGCGATCTTATACATAAGGCAGTGCACATTCTGCGTAGCCAACTAGCTCGGTAAACGATAGTATGAATACAACAAAAGTACAACTTCAAATTATTTGCCTTCTATCATTTGTCTTGTCGAAAAGCAGTCGAACAAGTTATCGCGTAAACGTGTAACATAAAATATCGGTTCGGAAACATGTTATTCCAATCTGTTGGCATGGGTTACAAGCATGTAGCTTGTGCAGACGAGGGCTACTATGTAAAATGCTGAACCGAAAAAATTATCGTGCTACACACATGATAGGGAATGGAACCCAGGGGTTACGTTTTATCAGGAGGGCAAAAGGATGAATGGACTCTTCCTCCTCCTTACCGCACATTCCTTGTAGGGCTAAAGGGTTAAAGGCTAATTGGCTAAAGGGTTAGAGGGCAAAAGGGCTCCTCCACTACCTCACTACGCCTCCTCCTGGAAGGAGTTAGCGGAAGTGGGTATATTTTTAAGACCAGTAACACACTCATCGATTGTTATTAGCAAGAACGCATCTATTGTGGTAAGTATAGCAAATTAATCTTTATTGGTAAATGGTTTTGTGTTCAGAACCGAAGAAAATCTTGCCACACATAACATGGAATGGAATCCAGGGGACACGTCTTATCAGAATTACCTAATAAAATCACCGACCTATTAGTAGTGCAATTTACTTACTTACTTACTTACTCCATGGCTCTACGGTCCTTTAAGGACCTTGGCCTCCTTGACCACAGCTCTCCAGTCATCCCGGTCTTCAGCACGCCTACGCCACCTCCTGACTCCAACGGTCCTCAGATCAGTCTGCATATCCTCCAGCCATCTCATCCGGGGCCGACCTCTCCTTCTCCTGCCCCCAGGGTGTCCTGTCAGTGCTTTCCTTGGAAGTCTTCCCTCCTCCATTCGTTGTACATGCCCCAGCCATCCAATTCGTCTCATTTTGATTGATGTCACCAAGTCCGGCTCCTTATACAATAATCTTATTTCTTCATTTGTTCTGATTCTCCATAAATCTCCCTCCTTCACCGGTCCGAATGTCTTCCTCAGTACTTTCCTTTCCCACACATTTAATCTCCTCTCTGTGGCCTCAGTCAATACCCATGCCTCACTCCCATACATAAGCACTGGTTTAATTATTGTTTTGTAGAGAGTCAGTTTTAATTTCCTGCTTAAGTTTTTACTTCTCAGAAGGGGATTCAGTGCCCTGTAGGATCTGTTGGCAGCCTTAATTCGATTTACAATATCTGTCTCAACTTTATTTTCTGATGTTATTACTGAGCCAAGATATGTGAAGCTATCTACTGCTTCAAAGGTGTAACCATCCACTTGGAGTTTTTCAGTGTTCCTTCCATTTCTCTCTGTTACCATATATTTAGATTTAGAGTCACTTATCTCCAAGCCCAAGGACCCAGCCGCATCTTTCAGCTCCCTCAAGGCAGTTGTAAGTGCCTCGTTACTTCTAGCAGATATCACCACATCATCTGCATAAGCCAAAATTTGGATCAGTCTATTGTAAATATTACCACTCGGATTAGTAGTTACTGATCTTACAGCTTTCTCCAACACTAGATTAAATAACACTGGTGATAAGGGGTCTCCCTGCCTTAGGCCTTCTTCGGTTCTGAAAGATCTTGACAGACTTCCCTGCACTTTTACCTGACTTCTGCTGTTCTCCAGGGTCATCTTAGTCAATTTTATTAACTTCTGTGGGAATTTAAACTCCTTCATTGTTTCCCACAATGTCGATCTCTTAACTTTGTCATAGGCTTGTTTAAAATCTATAAAAAGATGCCCTAGTCGAAAGTTGTATTCATATGTCTTTTCCAGAGTCATTCTCATGGTGAAAATATGGTCCATCGTCGATCTTCCAGGTCTGAAACCAGCTTGGTACTCCCCTATAATTCTTTCCGCTCTACTACTAACTCTCTTTGTTATGGCTGTAGAGAGGATTTTGTATACTATACTCAGTAAGGATATACCTCGATAATTCTTGCATTGCATGCGTGACCCCTTCTTATGTATAGGACATATATTTGCTAGTGTCCAGTCCTCCGGCATTGTACCTGTTTCCCATACCTTTTTAATTATCTCGTGTATTTTCTTCACCAACACTTCTCCTCCATGTTTTACCATTTCTGCTGTTATGAGGTCATTCCCTGGGGCTTTACTGCTCTTCAATTGTTTTATAATATCTCTTATTTCTTCAATCGATGGTGATCCCATATCGTCTTCATCCTCATCTCCATTCTCCTCATCCATCTCTTCCTCCTCACACTCATCTCCATATTCACCCTCGTCATCTCTCTCTGAAGTTTCCATACGGTCTGATCCTTCTTTTTCTTCATTTATTGGTCTGACAGAAAGTAGTGTTTCGAAATGTTTTGCCCATTTTTCCAGAATTCGTTCTTTCCCAACAATGAGTCTATCAGTCTCATCCTTAAGCATATTCACTCTGGGTTGATATCCCTTCTTTACTTGTCCAACCCCATGGAAGAATTTTCTGCCTTGTTTGTTTTCAAAATTCTTCTGCATTTCATCCACTCTCTCCTTTTCTTCTATTCTTTTCTTGTTCCTTATCAATGTCTTTGCTATTCTCCGTTTCTCTTTAAAAACTGCAATATTATTTCGAGTGGGTCTCTGTAGCATTCTTTGTCGGGCAAGATTTCTCTCTTCCAGAACCTTACCCACTTCCTCGTCATACCATTTATTTCTACTCTGTTTCCATCTCTCTCCAAGTACTTCCTGCGCCGTTGTATTTATTGCTATCTTGGTTTCCTCCCACATTGTGTTGATGTCCACATCTCCGTTTCTGCCCATCTGTAGCTTTCTTTGCAGCCGGTCTCTATACTCTTCCTCCTTCTTCTCATCCCTTAACAGTTCTACATTATAGATCTTGCTCTGCTCAGCTCTGTCCCTGGGTTTAATTGCCAGTCTTTCTCGGAACTTGATCCTTACCAGTATGTGATCTGAATCACTGTCTGCACCACGCATGCTTCTCACATCCATTATATTGGAGGCATGTCGCGCATCTATCAGCACATGGTCTATCTGGTTCTTTGTCAGACCATCCGGTGATATCCATGTCTCTTTATGGATCTCCTTATGGGGAAAACATGTGCTCTTAATCACCAGTTCCTTGCTAAAGGCAAAGTCAATCAATTTCCACCCGTTTTCATTTGATTCTTGGTGTTTACTATGATATCCTGCCACTGGGTGGTTTTCTTTCTCTTTGCCTACTTTGGCATTATAATCCCCTAGGACAACTTTAACATCATACTTGGGCAACTTGTCATATACTTGCTCCATTTTTTCATAGAAATGTTCTTTCTCTTCCTCATCGGCATCCTCTGTTGGTGCATGGACACTAATTAGTGATATGTTGGCAAATCTCCCTCTCAATCTTAACCGGCATAGTCTGGGGCTTATTGCTTCATATTCAATCACATTATGACTGACCGATTTCTTGACCATAAACCCTGTTCCTATTCTATTTTCTTCCTCTCCACTATTGAACAAAATGTAGTGCTGTAGATCTGTCACCTCGATTGTCTTCCATCTTATCTCCTGTAATGCTGCCACATCTATCTGATATTTAAGTAATTCCTCCTCCAATTTTCTACTAGCCCCGGCCTGAAAGATACTTCTCACATTCCACGTTCCAATATATCCGTATCGTTGCCATTTAGCGCGCTTTAGTCGTCGTAAGCTTGGGGCCGTCCGGTTATATTGATTTGGTTTCTGAACAATATGTAGTTTTGTGGTAGTGGAGTTGTTAGCCCCACGTACCAACCCCCAACCTGGAGGACCAGGGTATCACTCTTAGTCTGGATCATCACCTTAGACCTGTCCGGCTTGGGTGGCCCTACCAGGAGCATATGCTCCCGCCGGCATAGCTCTAAGGATCATTTGAACACGCAAGCCTCCAAAACACCCGGCAAAATGTATTTTGCCTTCGTCAAGGTGGTGATACCATCGGGAGGTTAGTAGTGCAATGAGTTACGTTTTTCTAACAGAAATCAGTATCTGCCTGATAGTTTTAAGTGTTTGGAACACTGAACCTTTAAAGAAGGCAGCAGCGAGATTAGCGATATTCTGTTGCTGGATTTTAAATTCCGCGTACGACATGCATAAGGTTGCAGCCTTGATGTTTTGCGCCGTGAAGATGGCAGCAGTGAGGTTAGCGATGCTCTATTGTCTTTAAAAGTGAAGTTAGGGTTCGTCAAGATGACAGCTGTCAAAAACGCACATGGCGATAAATGTCCTGGAAACTTTTCAAGAAGGCTTCCTTTGGGATGGTGTTCAAAAGCCCGTCACGTTTCGTTGGATGTCAGGAATATGATCAAATCTCTTTCCTATCAAAGCGAGTTATAGCTATGGGAATAGGAAGAAGTCTGGAGAATTGAGACCTGGTGAGTATGGGGGATGTTCAAGATGTAATAAGTAGGAGGGAACATCTATCCGAAAAATCTACATAGGATAGTAATTGTGTATAGTTAAACTACTATATCAGTGAAGGTATAACTCCCCGTATGCGTCTTGCGTGATGTAATAAGGATAACTCGGAAGGCTGGCTGTCTATCGGTAAAAGTGTGCCTACAAGATGTTTGATTTTGTGTGTAATTTGGCTTAATGTAAATAGAGTAGAATTGTAAGATTACATTCAGGTTTTAAACCGAGCTGTTAGCAGCCCACAAGATAGTATTCCGTGGTATTCTATATCTTCTACAGACATATAATGAGAATTAAGAAGCAATTGCACGTTGTAAACAAGGATAACCCCAGTAGGTACCTACTTTTGTGAAATAGTGCTAGGAGGAACATCTACTGTAACCGTCAAAATAATGATTCTGTGCAGTTAGGTACCAGGTCTTTTGAATTACCACCCGTTTTTGTCCTGTGTGTCGTAACAAGGATAAGCTGGTTATGTATCCTTGTACCTGGGCGAGTTGGCCGTGGAGGTAGGCCCAGGTCTTTTGAATTGACGCCCTTTGGCTTCTTGCGTGTAGTAATAAGGATAACACAGACGAGTTGACCGTGCGCTTATGGGCGGGCGGCCGTAAGCTTGCATTCCTGCGTGTCGTTATAAGGATAACACGGGCGAGTTGGCCGTGCGGTTAGGGGCACGCGGCTGTGAGCTTGCATCCGGGAGATAGTGGGTTCGCGTCCCACTGTCGCCAGCCCTGAATATCGTTTTCCGTGGTTTCCTATTTTCACACCAGGGCTATACCTTAATTAAGGACATGGCCGCTTCCTCCTAACTCTATCCCATCGTCGCTATGGGACCTATCTGTCTCGGTACTTCTCATCCAGGTGATTGACGGGGACAGTACCTAACTTAAGGCCACGGCGCTTTTCTCCCGATTCCTTGTCCATCTCTTCCAATCTTTCCATCCCTCTACCAAGGCGCCTGTTCAGCATAGCAGGTAGTAAGGCCGCCTAGGCGAGGTAATAGTCATCCTCCCCAGTTGTATCCCCGGACCCAAAGTCTAAAGCTCCAGGACACTGCACTTGAGGCGGTAGAGGTGGGATCTCTCGTCGAGTCTGAGGAAAAACCAACTCTAGAGGGTAAACATATAAAAAATAAGAAAGAAAAGGCAACAGCCTATAATATTTGCCTGGTATGAAAATGGGTGTCGACATAGGGTTTCAAGGGTAGCTCCATACGGGCGTCAAATCAAAAAACTTGCGCCTGGCCTCTCCGGAGGCTACATGCTATTATTATTGTTCCGAGGTATCTGTGGAACAGCAGAGGTGAAAGAAGGTGCGGGGGTGAACAGGTCTCAGAATCCGAAATTAAAGTTAAGATAAAATTTAACAAGGTTATATTTTCTTAGCAAAATCAAGAAATAACAAGAATGGCAGGTACAGAGTAGCAAGGTAACAAATGTACAATTACAGTATTCACATGATTTGGGCTTCGAGCCCCGGACTCACAATTCTTGAGCAATTAGCCCAACTTTACGATATACACAATTCAACAAAGGGGCAGAAGGCCCCTATCATGCCCAGGAGCACTTGCTCCCAATTACACAGTAAAGCCTCCTCGAGGCGCGCAGGAAACAAAATTTTTAGAAAGAGCAATCTGCTCTTAAGTACGAGCCTATCCAAGGCCACACCAAACTCCACTTTCAAGTTGTCCTCCAAGGACATGAAAACAGGGGTAAAATACCCAACCTACTGAGGCCTATTAAGTAAGGAAAGGTTAATTACGTGGCCTCTAAAATACCAACTTGAGAGGAGGCGTTCTTGCACTCCTAACACACTTTATATAAAACCTACTTGGCACTAGGCCGTTACTGCAAGGGCTAATCCCATACTAAAGAGGTGACTTTTAGAAGGAAACAATTTACATTACGTTAAGGAAGAAACGGTTGTAAAAAATAAGTTCACCTCAATGCAATATGAGTGGGAGCTCGAGAGGGTTAAGCACTCTCTATCCCAATATGTAGTTTAAAAGATAGCATAGATACTAAGTGTCTTTACATTTTAGGGGAAAAGTTACATAGTGGAAAAGCTTCGGACCTGTCCCGAGAGTTAAACTGCTGAGCTAACAAGAAAAGAAGTTATTAAACGGCCATTACCTTGTGGTTGAACTGCTGCCCGAAGAAAGAGGCGCTTCCCGCCCCCTGCTACGTAATTTATGCACTGATAGATGTTACTGAAGTGGCGCGGAGACCCGAAAATCAGCAGTTTATATACTTTCGCGGAAAGTTCGAGGCGTTTCAAGAATGAGAACACCCTCCCACAAGAATTTTATTGGCTAACCAAGAAAACCCCTACACAAGATGAAGAAGAAACACATTATTGGTGGAAAATTAAATCGAGAAATTCGGGATTGGTAAATTCAAAACAAGGGGAAAGAAAGGGTTAATATTGCCAACTTAAACAATGACTGAAAGAAATTTTACAAAGAACAAACTTATGAACACCAAATTTCTTCAAAAACATAGTTCTTTCACTTCGCACCAGGGTGCATAATTGTATTTCTTCAGTAGTGCCATCTAGAAGAGAATGTCCACACTTCTTACTACAGGCAAAACAAAAATACATCGAAAACGACCCAGTTCAGAAACTTCAAAATTTCCAAGTAGTGACATCTTCTGAGAAACTTGAAAATTAACACAGTAGATAAAGTTCCGGCTTCCTCCAGTAGAGGAGTTTCAACTGGCGCAAGGTTCGAATTAGCGACGTGGAGGTGTACCACCCGGTACAGTTATTATTATTTAATTGTTATTTATAAGTTGCTTTACGTTGCACCGTTACAAAGAGGTCTTATCGCGACGATGGGATTGGAAAGGCCAAGAGTAGAAAGGATGTGGCTGTAGTCTTAAATAAAGGGACAGCCTCAACATATTTGCCTACTGTGAAAATGGGACACCACGTAAAACTATCTGTACAGCTCCATCGCTAAATGGTGGGTTTCCAGATATTTTTCAATAACATCCCCTACACCAGTGACGCAACATTTTAAAATCATATGTGATAAATATTTTATTATAATTCTCAGTACTGTATGGAACTGTATGCCTGTAGGTAAGAGTAAAATTGCTGCATGCGTGCTCTGAAACATACATCCGGTCATGCCAGCGACGTGCAGGCAGAATCTCGCAGTATCTCGTTCATTTCTTTCTATGGCTTCATGCAAAGCACCCACCCACGTACAAAAATCTTAATATGATGTACCGGTAACGGCGGTACAGACTAAGTCCCCGTTATGAAAATCTTAAACTTACGTGTTATGCTCCGGTCCGCTTACGAAGAACTGACTCGACAGCGAGCAACAGCTGCGCGCGTGTGACGTAGTGAGCGGGTGACGTCACAGCATGCCCCGCTGCACCACACAGCCTGGATTGATGCAGAATGTTCTACAAGTTTCGGATCAAATATAAATACGTGCTGCTTCGCTCAGCAGAGCAGTGTCAGTGTGTCAGTGTGTGTTACAGCTTGTTATAGTGAGCAGCAGTGTGCTGCAGAATGTGATACCAGTTTGCGGCCGGGATTTCTATAAGCACACTAGACTGTCGTATTCGCGCAGTCAGTTCGCGGGTGCGGTAACCGAACGTGAAGCCACTGCTAAGTTTCAAGTTCGTGGACTTTAATATAGTCACGTTGAATGTGGACTTATTCAGATTTCCTTATATTGTGACAACCTTTTACTCCGATAGGACGTGAGGTGAATTGTGTATCGTCTGGACATTATTTATTGACTGTTACTCTATACGAGTGTCCAAGACCCGCAAATATCTTCGAGTGTTCGAAATTGAAATTTGATGGACTTAAAACTGATTGCTCCTTGCCGAGGACTCGATACTTTAAGTTATAAACTGTATTTAATCCAAATTTAAATTACCAATCCGTAAATTGTGTCGACATTTTTGAACTGTGCAGGTGTGAACAGCGCATCTCTATTTTAATGAACAGTGCATTTCTACTCTAATGAACAGTGTATTTCAATTCTGCGCACATTTAGTTTATGAACAGTCAAACCAAGGACTGTCAGTACACAGTTAATTTCGTCTTTTGGTTTCAACACGTGAACGAGTTTGATTCACGAGCGGAACATCTTTATTTCATTTAAATTGGACAGTGCTTCAATGAACTAAGTAATGTAACATTACTTCACGTTGTAATAGGTGCAACAAACTTTAAATAACTTTAAACTGGACAATCAGTTCCGAGTGGACTTTACTTTGTGAATGTTTCTTTCACTTGACACGTGATAAAGTTAAGTGACATTTCATCGAGACATTTGTGTTTGGACTTTGTCAAAAGCATTTATAAACACTCTATCATCTGTGCAGAAGCAGCCGTTGCACTAACTCGCCCCAGAGCTGAACGATGTTCATTTATGTTCACCATTTACAAGGACTACCTCGACGCCATGGATCTTCAAAGCACCGAATAGATCTTCTAGAACTTCCATCGGGGGACGAATGGTGGTTCGTCGCTATGGAATGTGGAGCTGCCGGAATCCAAGGACATCGCCAGCCATAGGACGAGGAAAATTTTCGACTGTATACGCTGTACAGAGGTGATATTAATTTCAATCTTTTAATAAACTCTGAAAACAAAGTTTTTAGGATTTCTTTTAAACAAAACCCTCTCCCTCTGTATGCACTTCAGCGACTGGTACACGCCCTGCGTCTCATCTCTACCAAAGTACCAAATTTACTGTTACAGAGGAGAGGGGTAGAAATTGGCGCCCCAGTCGTATCGGGGCCGATTTGGAGTGCAGTAAAATTAGAAATTAGCGCTTCAGCAATATCAGAACTTAATTATGAGTGCAGTAGACATTAAATTGACACTTAACCATTCTAGACTCAATGTTGAAGTACTAGTAATAATTAAGAAGTGCAGTGATAGACAAAATCGCACTAAATCGTGTGACTTAGTAATTTAATTCAGATACATTTCCAGTGCTTTATGTGGAATAACTATTAATATTACAGTGAACTTTCTAACAAGATTTAACTTCTCTATAATAAGAAGTGTTATCAATGATATGGGATCATTTTTGTGTGTTAAATGTCTTGGAAATTTTTCTCTTTGAATGACTTTGAACATGAACTTTTAACCATTGGACAATAATGGTGATATCTGAATCCTTTTCAAGTGGTTTATGATTTTCTTGTTGCTTGGTTTAAATGCATTACCATCAAAATGGAAAATATTTTAGCTGCTATTGAAGCTCTTAAGATTAGCTTAAATGAACGTATCGCCAAATCGCATGCTCAAGTAGGTGCTGATTTACAAGCTCGTATTAACGAGGCTAATGCCGTAACTGCTCAATTAGGTACTACTTTAGAATCTCGTATTAATGAGATTAACACTCGTATCAATGAGACCAGTACCGCAACTGCAGCCAACTTAGAAAGTCGTATCACACAAGTAACTAAAATAATTAATACCAAGTTTACCGAAGTTAATGCTAATTTGGAAAATAGGCTTACTAAAGCTGGTTCTGAGATTGAAAAACGATTCTCAGAAACTAATGCGAAGATTAATTCTAAGTTTACGGAAATAAACGAACGCCTCACCCGTGACTTAGAAACAGTAAAACAGGACCTTAAACTACAAATAGTTGAAGACTTAAAAGCTTCTTTTCCCACCTCACATCAATTGATTAAGGAAGTTGAAAGCTTAAAGGCAGAATTTAAAGAATCTCATGGTCAGTTATCACAGGCACAAGCAAAAATAGCCTCTATTCAGGATAACATCCATGAATCTTTTAAGACTAACTTTCAGAAAATAAGTAATGAAGTCAATTTACTTAAAACGAGGCAGGAGGAAACAGATAAGCATGTAAAAAACCAATTAGATAGCGCACATACTCAAATCATTCGCATAGGCCGCGATGTAAATGAAGTGAAGCAGGACCTCGAAAAGGAAGTCCAGAGTGTGGAAAACTCCATCCGTGGGCAAGTTAAGACTATCAAGGTCGAATTGCAAGGAAAAATAGAGACGATTGATAATAGAATCTCTCAGGTGGAGAAGGAGGTGTCTACACACCAGTGTCAAGGGTCTAGTGGAGATACTTCTAGCATTTCCACAGTCTTAAAATTATCAGACGATAAACCTGCAAAATTTTCCGGAAAGGAAGAGTACACAGCGAAAGAATTCCTTCTCAATATTGAAGAATACTTTCAAGAAAATAAAGTACGATCCGATCATCAATTGAGGATAGCTTCTAGATTATTGGAGGGGAAAGCACTAAATTGGTACACAGCATTTAAATTTAACATTAAAACCTATGATGAGTTCAAGGAAGCCTTGTTGAAGAGGTTTTGGAATTCGGAAATTCAGCATTTGATTAAGTTACAATTATACTCTAGGAGATACAACACAGCTATTAATTCTTCACGATATTCTGATTTCCTCATTTCCCAATTAAAGAAGATGCAGTTCTTTGATCCTCCTTTGCCAGAACAGGAGTTAATACAGGTAATAACTTTACAATTTCCGGCGCATGTACAAGAAATTCTTGTGGCAGCCAATGTTCAAGACCTAGAACAACTTGATGATTTATTAAGGAAACTTGACACTGCACATACACAAAATCTACCTAGGGTTACTAAGACGAAAGAGGTTGCAACTAACCATGTCGAAGTTAATAACCCGCCGAGATCGAATCCCGAACCCCGTGAGGAAGTAGAACCACGGAGAGATCCGTTATCTCATTTCCGACGATTCAGGAGACGTCCATACAGGCAAAGTGCGCCTTATAGACGTAATCAAACGTGGAAGAAACCTACCGAATCACTTACTCGAGATAGAGATTCGCCGAGAGCCGAGATCGAAAAAAGATGGAGAGAAACTCGCGAATATATCCAGAATCGAAACCGGGATGAAGGATTACCTGGCGCTACCTCTTTAGAATATCAAGAGCATGCCAGAAGACAGAACACGACGCCTGCGACCAACCTCGAATCGACAGGCGCAATTAAAAAAAAAACTTCGACAACACAATAATAAGATTGCCTGAAAACCGTAGTAGAGGGGAAATAATTTGTGTCACTAATATTAATTACTGGTACTTGGATGACTCAGATCTCTTGTATGAAGATCCCACTCCTACAACACCGAAGGTCCAACGAAGCCTTCCAGTTATTAATATTACTTTGGATACCCTTTATGTAACTGCCTTAATCGATTCTGGAGCTCAAGCTTCATTAATGTCTGAGAGGTTAATTGAAATGTTGAAGGGAGGAGAAGACATGTTATTGATACCAGTCGCACAGATTAAAATTAAAGGGATAGTACCGGACAGGCATATCAAATGTAAATTTCAAGCTTTTGTTACATTTGACATTGAAGGTGTTCAGTTCGAGCATATATTCCTAGTCATTTCGCCGATGAAATTCAACGTCATCCTAGGGTCAGATTTCCTAGCCAAGTATGGGGGAATCATTGATTATCCTGCCAACGTCATACGATTTTTTAATATCGACTCTGTAGAGTTGCAGCTGGTAGACTGTAATAATTTGAAGTGCCAAGGTCTGGGTACCCCATTCATAGAAACCGGAGGCAAGATGAGCGATGCTTTGCCTGCCGATGAAATAGATTGCGAAGAGGGTAGACCCGGTCAAGAGGGACCCGTCGAGGGCCAGAAAGTGCCCGTTTTTGAGGATATATTCGACGAAGGTCGTGATCACTTCATATTTCTCACCAGTGCGGCTGAAAGCCCAGAGTTCGATTCCCGCGTGGCAGAAGCAACTCGACAAATATTTGAAAAATTCCCTGAAGTTTTTGATGACAAACCAGGCGTTATTAGAGATTTTGAATAACAATTGAATGTCAAGGACACCTCTCCTTATAAAAAACGGCCCTATCCAGTTCCTGAGAAGTACCGAGAAGAAGCCAGGACTGTGATAAAGGAAATGGAAAATAATGGTATCATTTCTAAATGTGTCACTCCGTATCTAAATCCCTTGGCTATTGATAAGAAAACCAGCTGTTTCACATCCCGAACTTCGCATTTATGCAAAGTTTTGCCCGCTTTATGTAGGACCATATAGGATTGCAGAGGTTCTCGAGAACGGGGCATACAAAATCAAGAAACTGGATGGAAGCATCGAGGGCATTTACAATGCAGCCAACCTAAAGAAATATTTCAGGAGAGAATATCATTAAAAGAAAATCCTATCGAATTTTCTTTTCCCCAGGAGGAGGGGGAGATGTACCGGTAACGGCGGTACAGACTAAGTCCCCGTTATGAAAATCTTAAACTTACGTGTTATGCTCCGGTCCGCTTACGAAGAACTGACTCGACAGCGAGCAACAGCTGCGCGCGTGTGACGTAGTGAGCGGGTGACGTCACAGCATGCCCCGCTGCACCACACAGCCTGGATTGATGCAGAATGTTCTACAAGTTTCGGATCAAATATAAATACGTGCTGCTTCGCTCAGCAGAGCAGTGTCAGTGTGTCAGTGTGTGTTACAGCTTGTTATAGTGAGCAGCAGTGTGCTGCAGAATGTGATACCAGTTTGCGGCCGGGATTTCTATAAGCACACTAGACTGTCGTATTCGCGCAGTCAGTTCGCGGGTGCGGTAACCGAACGTGAAGCCACTGCTAAGTTTCAAGTTCGTGGACTTTAATATAGTCACGTTGAATGTGGACTTATTCAGATTTCCTTATATTGTGACAACCTTTTACTCCGATAGGACGTGAGGTGAATTGTGTATCGTCTGGACATTATTTATTGACTGTTACTCTATACGAGTGTCCAAGACCCGCAAATATCTTCGAGTGTTCGAAATTGAAATTTGATGGACTTAAAACTGATTGCTCCTTGCCGAGGACTCGATACTTTAAGTTATAAACTGTATTTAATCCAAATTTAAATTACCAATCCGTAAATTGTGTCGACATTTTTGAACTGTGCAGGTGTGAACAGCGCATCTCTATTTTAATGAACAGTGCATTTCTACTCTAATGAACAGTGTATTTCAATTCTGCGCACATTTAGTTTATGAACAGTCAAACCAAGGACTGTCAGTACACAGTTAATTTCGTCTTTTGGTTTCAACACGTGAACGAGTTTGATTCACGAGCGGAACATCTTTATTTCATTTAAATTGGACAGTGCTTCAATGAACTAAGTAATGTAACATTACTTCACGTTGTAATAGGTGCAACAAACTTTAAATAACTTTAAACTGGACAATCAGTTCCGAGTGGACTTTACTTTGTGAATGTTTCTTTCACTTGACACGTGATAAAGTTAAGTGACATTTCATCGAGACATTTGTGTTTGGACTTTGTCAAAAGCATTTATAAACACTCTATCATCTGTGCAGAAGCAGCCGTTGCACTAACTCGCCCCAGAGCTGAACGATGTTCATTTATGTTCACCATTTACAAGGACTACCTCGACGCCATGGATCTTCAAAGCACCGAATAGATCTTCTAGAACTTCCATCGGGGGACGAATGGTGGTTCGACGCTATGGAATGTGGAGCTGCCGGAATCCAAGGACATCGCCAGCCATAGGACGAGGAAAATTTTCGACTGTATACGCTGTACAGAGGTGATATTAATTTCAATCTTTTAATAAACTCTGAAAACAAAGTTTTTAGGATTTCTTTTAAACAAAACCCTCTCCCTCTGTATGCACTTCAGCGACTGGTACACGCCCTGCGTCTCATCTCTACCAAAGTACCAAATTTACTGTTACAATATGACTTAATATTCTCTCTATCTTCTACATGTAAGTATCTCAGGTAAACAAAAAATGTGAATGAAGAATAAAACTCGTATGTTTCGTTATATCTAAGTTTTTACTGCGTGCACTTGAATGAAGTGTGCAGAGAATTAAACTTGTGTGTGTATGCTATATCTAATTGTAAGTTATTTTTACTGCGCGTAGTGATGACATATACTGTGCCAGTAAAATATAGCCCTACTCTACTGTTGATTTTAAAAGGGCACAAGACATTTCTCAGGTCAATCCTGGGCGAAAGTTAGCTAGGGCATGGTATAGGAGGATAGGTCCTATCTACAAGAAAATTGAGGCCTTTAAATAATTTAGTTTATTCAAATTACATGCAGGTTGAATTGCATATCACCTTGGTGCAGATATTCGATGTCTTCAGAATCGCCTACAGGTAACCTCGTACTCCCAGGTCTCCTTGTCACCACGGAATAGAATCCATTCTGCAGGGTCCTTTCGTCACCATGGAATGGAGCTGGAACACACAGATCCGTCCGACATGGGAGTCGAACAAGGACTTTCACTATATCCTCACACTATACAGTGTTGTCACTTGAACAGCCTAAGTTTGCCCGCACACATTGACGAAATTCGGGCTATATTTAACAAAAATAGCGTCCATTTGATAGGTATTAGTTAAAGCTGGTTATCGCCATCAATTTCAAACAACATGGTTCACATTGACGGCTATAACCTCTACCGCTATGATCGTACAAATAAGAGCGGTGGAGGTATTGTTCACTACTGCAGAGATGACTTGAAGTGCCGTGTCATTTGTACCTCATCGACCGGTGAATTGCCGAGGACGGGGTGAATGTTCGTTGAAGTAGTTGCTAGTGGACAGAAAATACTTATTGGAGTGGTTTACCGACCACCTAAAGTATCTTACTTGACCGAGTTTGAAACGCACCTACTTAACTTGCTACCAGCCTATCAACATATCATTATATTAGGGGACTTCAATATAAATCTACTTACGAAGAAATACGATACTAAGAAACTAGAAGACTTGTTTTTCCTCATGTGATTTGACTATCCTTCCCTCTGACCATACTAACCATGTACGTACAGCCAACAACATTTCCCACACCTTAATAGATCTGAAAATAACAAACAACCCTCAGAAAGTGGTAAACCACGGACAAATATCAGTACCGGCCATATCCACCCACGATCTTATATTTCTTGCGTACTCACCTCGCGTTCCAAAATATAAACCTAGGTATATAACGTGCAGAAATATGAAAGCTATTGACATCTATGAATTAAGACACGATGCCTACAATCTGCCGTGGAATTGCATTTTAAATCTGACAGACATTGATGAAAAATATATACATTTAATTCGTTAATACACAATCTATACAACAAACATGCACCGAAAAGACAGATCATAATATCCAGCAAAACCTTATCCATGGCTAACCTCTGCAGTTAAAAATATGATGTCTCAACGTGATGCTCCTTACCGACATTACAAACGTACTCAGGACCCAAATGACTATGAAGAGTATAGAATAATTAGGAATAAAACTAAACAAATCATCCGTAATCTTAAATTTAAATATGTTCGACGAATCAGTAAGTAACCTAAATACGGCCAGTGCCTGGAGGCATCTCCGAGCCATGGGCATAGGAAAAACACTTGAACAGCTTCAGGTACCCGACATTCCACTCGACGATTTAAATGAGTATTTCACGGAAGACAGAACTCAGTCTAATCCGCTTAACAGACCACGCGTAAATAACGTCCCAGCAACCGTCCCACAAAATCGCCCCTGCTTTGCCTTTCGTATCGTCAGCACTAATGATGTTAAGAAAGTCTTGTATTCTATTAAATCCAAAGCAAGCGATGTCGATGAAATTCCTATTACTTTCATACATAATATTATTGGCGCTATTCTACCCATTCTCACCCATATTTTTAATTACTGTCTCAAAAACGGCACACTACCGACAATTTGGAAGTACGCCAATGCAATTCCACTTCCTAAAAACCCAATTTCGAAACTCCTTTCCGATTACCGTCCCTTTTCGATTCTCCCTGCTCTCTCCAAAGCGTTAGAACGGTTGGTACATGCGCGAATACTGGAATACCTTCAGGCTCACTCTTTTCTTGACCCGCTACATCTGGCTTCAAGAAGGGTCATAGCACAGCCACTGCCTTACTCAAAGTGACTGAGGACATCAGACAAGCAATGGACAAAAGACAAGTGACAATACTCACACTCCTTGACTTCAGCAGTCCTTTTGAAACGATAAAAATCCAGACATTGCTGATGAAACTCAAATCGTTTTTCGGTAATGTTGCTTAAAAATTTTTCACCGCATATCTTACAGATCGTATGCAACGTGTTACAGTACAAGATACTGCTTCTCAGTGGTGACTCCAGAAGACAGGAACCCCCCAAGGTTCTGTTCTTGGTCCACTTTTGTTTGTCCTCTATATAAATGACATCTCCTCTAAAATAAAGTATAATAGACATCATCTCTTTGCCGACGACCTCCAAATTTACTGCCACGTTAATATAAATGATATATCGAATGCAATAAGAGATATTAACTCCGACCTCCAACAACTCAGTGTGTACGCCAGTGAGAACTCTCTCCTTCTCAATCCCCAAAAAACTCAAACAATCATTATCGGTTCTCAGAAATTATTAAACATCATGTATAAAAAGTATGCTATTCCTCCGGTGACATTAAATGCCACCGCATTCCCGTTCAGTAAGGAAGTGAAGAACCTAGGTATGACTCTGACTGAAACTCTTGACTGGTCTGCACACATAAGCAATACGTGTAGAAAGATGTACGCGACGCTACACCCTCTGAAACGACATAAGGACATTTTGCCACCAGACGTAAAGATAAAACTACTCCAAACTTTGATACTACAAATACTTGAATACTGCGACATTGCCCTCATTGATGCGACCTGTGAACAAACTATGAAACTTCAATGCGATGCTACATAACCCCTAGCTACAAATTTCTTTCCTGTCTGAAACCAGAGAGGCGACGGAAATTCCACGTACTTACGTTGATATATCGAACTCAGAAGGAAAATCTACCCGAATACATCTCTTCACAATTCCATTTATTATCCTCATTCCATAATTGTAACACTAGATCTGGCACTTCCCTCGCTATTCCCGTCAACCACTCTTAAATATATAACAGATCCTTCGTTGTGGCTGGGTCACGACGTTGGAATTCACTCCCAGCTGCTGTCAGGAACTCAAACTCAATATCGAAATTTAAGACTGCATGTAGAGATTACCTGTTGAATGCCGTATGATGACGTATGATAGATTGTGTGATTGTTGTTATTATTATTATTATTATTATTATTATTATTATTATTATTATTATTACTATTATTATTATTATTATTATTATTATTATTATTATTATTATTATTATTATTATTATTATTATAGTGTAATGTACATAATATTTAGCTTCTTACTCATGTACATAGATCACTTTTATGGCCATACTTATATTTCCATTTACTTTATTACTTATTGTGTTCTCTTTATGCATTGCTTATTTTTTCAGTTTGTATCTTACTTTTTCATTATGACTTTGTATCTTTCTATTTATCTTTACGCTTTGAATTTTATTCTATTTTATTTGTTGAACTGTGATTTCTTTATTATATGTTGTCCAAATCTGTAAATTTTAGCTTATCTTTGATTTTATGATAGAATAGTACCTTTTTTTATATATGTATTATCTGTATATTAATTATGTGGTTAAGTGTAAGAGAGGGCCATGAGCCCTAACTTCGCCACTGCTAAAGTTAATACAATAAATAAATAAATAAATAAATAAATAAATAAATAAATAAATAAATAAATAAATAAATAAACAAACTCGTATCTTGTACCTGAAGCTATAGACGATATCGAAGCTTCTCCGACGATCTTGCCGCGGGGTAATCACTCGTGATTTACTTATACGAGTGTCCACATTTACACAGTCCCCCGACACATTTGTTCGGCACCAACGATTGACTTTGATATTGATGTAACACGAAGTTTGAAGTAGATAGAACTTTACTTGTCACATGTAGATAGAAGAATTCAAATGTCATTTAAGAAGTTGAAGATGCGGGTAGCATCGAATTAAGAAAGAAAAATAAATAAATCACAGTTCACGGGTATGGACTTTTGGAAATAATGAAACTAAAGCTCGTTCACGTATTGTGCACTGTTCGTGGTTGCTTTCCACAGAAAATAATGTTGCACTTGACACAAAGAAGTAAATATAGCCGCTCAAGGGTTTATCCATTGGACACTGCTATTAGCGTCGAAATGATAAATTGTTAATCACCCTTATGAAATAATAATGTTTGGAAATTATTATGTACAGTTATAAATTCAATCCGGTTTGAATTGATTACCGTTCACTTCAACACAAAATCAATCACTTGTATCGAAGCACTCGAGTATTGAATTGCGCAATAGGCAAATACTTGTGTATAGCGAAGCACTTTAAGCACTTTCAAGATTACCTTTGCGTAACAAATGAAATAAATTGAACTGAGTTTCGAAATAGAGACATTCTAAGAAAAATTCCACAGTTAGTGACATAATGTTGCAGTGTGTCACTTTGAAATAATTACCACATTTACAAAACTTAATAGTCGGGAATCTGAATTCCACAATCCGTTGAAAAATAATTTTAAAGACTGGACAAATACCAAAGTCCATACGCACATTTATAACACTTGATGGTGAAAAATCTAAGTTCCACAATTCGTTGAAAATTTTATTAAAGACTTGACAAATATGAAAGTTCATTAGCACGTTTATAACATTCGATGGTTAGAAATCAACTTTCCACAATTCTCTGAAAAATTTTAAAGAATTGAAGTCCCTACTTGCACACAAATTTTAAGTCCTGTTTACTCGGAGAACCTAAGTTCATTTCACTCGGAGACTTTGAGCAGTACTATGTTCCGACGACCAGAATTACGACGTAGCATGGTGAGTCTTACACATCAGAGCTCCCAGCTGTGACTGGTACCTACGGCTTTTTTTGATACGCTCCCCCGCCGTGACCATCGACTCAATCTACATGGCCTTCGACATGCTATTAATTTCTAAGAAGAAAAGAGATAGCTGGGTAGAGTGGGAAGTGATACAAGGAGTATCTGTCTGTTTCCATGTCAGACACGTTACCAGGCGAGATTGTGTTAGGTATATGGCGTTGAAGTATGGTATTGAAGGGTCAGGGAAAAACCACATAGGCAGAAAGGAGGAAGACCCTACATGTAAAACCTGACATCTTTTGATAGCACATGCAAGGATGTGGGCTGTAGAAAGACCAGAGGTTGTGTTAGTTAGGAACAGATAACATACACGAAACATAAACGCATTCCTCGCCATTCCATCGCCTGGGGATCAGTCCGTCTGGGCACTGCTGTGACTAGCGCGGTCCTTGTTGGCTGCGGAGCCATGCGTCGAGTACCACTAGGGCCTGCCGCACGGCTCTACCTCCTTGGGGTACCTCGTACCCAGTTTCCGATCCCGGAGAATGAGGCCAAGCCCGCCGAGGCGGTGGCCTCCTAGAAGGGGGTGGGTCATGGCGCCGGGCCTCCTTCCTCTCTGCCCGCGCCATGGCCCGGTAGACAGGGCAATTGCGATGGGAGGCCGGATGGCCCTCCCGAGCAGATGGCGCACACCGGCGCCTCCCTAAGTGCTGCGCAGGCCGTGTAGTGGTGATCACCACCACAGCGGTTGCACCTCACCTCGAGCCCACAGCTGACCTGACGGTGGCCCCACCTCAGACAGAAGAAACACTGCAAGAGCTGCTGAGGGGGACGATTTACTCTCACCTGACTGCCGCTACCCGCTGAGGCCCTCTCCTGATTGGCTCCTCGGTTGACTGCTGTTCTTCCTGGGGGTTTCTTCTCGGCAGGGGAAGAGGCCTCGTCCTGGTGGCCCTCCTCCCGGCCTGATGACCCCGGGGTAACTGGTGGTTCCGCTGCGTCGCCGTCTTCTTCCTTCTCCTGGCTGGCGGCGGCGGCGTCGGTCGGTGCTAAGACTTGACTGCGTTCCCTGTCCTGTGGGGCGCACATTGAGGTTTGCAGCTCGACAGACTGGCTGGCAGGCTGGGCCTGGACAGCAGCCTCAGAACGCCAGGGGGAGTCCTCCTCCATTGCTGTGGTGCCGTCCGCCGTCGCGGGCGCTTTCCTGGATTGCGACAGGGTAACGGGCCCTTCCTGGTAGGCCTGCTTCTGCGTCCACTTCGTGAAGGTGGTCCATGGAGGAGCGGTCTGCGTCCACTTCGCAGTACCGAGCCGCTCAGCCTGGGCCGCACAGTCGCGGCGCCAGGGGGCAGCATGCCTCCGTGGTGGCGTCGCTGGTCTCCGTCTGGGTGGCGTGGACTAGGTCGGTGTTAACCGCCCTATGACTTAGCCTTCTCGGCGTCTTGGTGACGGCCTCCCTAGTCTCCGTCATGGCCCTGACTGCGTCGGGGTTCATCCCTGGCACTCCTTCCCTCCCTGGTAGACGGATTACCTGAAAGAGAGTAGAAAGCTCCTTCTCTGCGTCTCGCATCCGCTCCTGGTCATGATGCCTGATGATGAGACCTCCTGGTAGGAAGCTATCGAAGGACATGGTTGTCGAGATGATGCTGCCTCCGTGGCGAGGGCGCCGCATTCTGTCCAGGACGAGGCCCCGTTCAGAAGATATAGGGCGCCCCGTCCTGTAGTACACGAGCAGCGCCTCGTACTCCGGGTCGGTGTAGCCTTCGGAGAAGAAGAAGCCATCAGGGGGGGTCGCACCCGTCCCTGTACGGCTCCGTCTCCACCTCGATCACCGGCTCCCCCTGCTGCAGCTCCGGCTCGGGTGAAGGCGACTCGTTGTCCGCCGTAGTCATCACGTTGTCCTCCGCTGCCCAGAAGTAGTGCGGCGATCGCCACACGTCCGACTTCTTCATCCTGGTCCTCCTGAAAGAGAATAAGCGAGCACTGAGAAGTGCTCAGCTCAGACAAAGCTCTTTCGAAGTCGTACTAATAAGTACAGCTGCCTGGTTAGCACTTGAAGAGTACCTACTGAGCGCCTGGCAAGGAGAGAGAAAGTGGAGCGAGAGGCACGTACCTCCTTCCGCTTCGACAGTCAGCTGCTCCTTGGGTACCTACTGCGTAGCTGGCTCGTCTTATATACGATTAGGAGCTCATACGGCATCAGATGTCGTGATTATTAAGAAGTGCAATAACGCGAAAATCCCTCGGTATATTTGCTTGAAACTTGCCATGCTAGACGTTCACATAAATCCCCACAAAATACCTTATCTCTCGATTTGATACGACCACTATCACAGAAGTTTTTGAAAATATCCAAATCGAAGTTTCTGGAAGGTGTGACATTTATTCTGGAACACCAGTCCATGTCGCGTGGCAAGTGGCTGAGAGGGCGGGTAGCCTATCTCGCTCCTTCGCCTACGTCACTCGCAGCTGTCTGCACCCCATGCTGGCTCGCTCTTTTAAACGCAGACGCATCAAGTATGCAGTATATGGCGCGCGTGATAAATAAAATTCATCTTAAAAAAGAAGTAGTGTTTCCTTACCTCATATAGTGCGTTTGTTAACATGTATAGTCTATTGTTATTTTACACATTCCATAATTTTTCTCTACACATCAGAGAGATTCAGTGTTCGATTCCATGCATATAATAGTATTTTTTTCTGTTACGGTGACTATGTGTTTGTGCAATGAATCATATGTAGACAGCACACGAAATAAGGAGTAAGGTAGTTTTTTATTCTAGCCTCAATAAGAGTAGTCAGGTTTCGAATCCATGTCTGTAATAGAGATTTTTTCTGTTACAGTTACTATGTGTTGCATGTAATAGATATTTTTTTATCCTGACATTGAACAGTGTGATCAGAGTTCGAATCCATGACTTTAATAGAGGTTTTTTATTCTGGCACGGCCACAACAGAGAGTTTCAGTTTTCGATTCCATCCATGTAGTAGTAGTTTTTCTGTTTTGGTGACTATGTGTTTGTGCCATGAATCATGTGTAGACCACACACGAAATAAGGAGTGAGGTAAATTCAGAGATTTTTTATTCTAGCATTAATCAGAGAGAGATCAGTGTTCGAATCCATGTTTGTAATAGTCAATATTTTCTGACACGGTGACTATGTGTTGCATGTGTTAGAGATTTTTTATTCTGGCATTGAACAATGAAACCAGCGTTCGAATCCATGTCTGCAATAGAGAATTTTTAAATTCTGTCACGGTGACTATGTGTTTGCGTTATGAAGTTAATGTTACATATAGATCAGTGCATGTGTGCGTATTTACAATTAAATTAAAACAAGAAATAAAGTGCTTCAATAGGTTGAACCACTTTATTTATTGTTTCAATTTAATTGTGATACAGTTCAATACGGAACATCATGAATTTTTTATCTTTAAATTACATGTGTGCGTATGCTATAACGAAAGTTTTTCCGTTGTCATGTGTTGACAGCTCGCAAAATAAGGAGAGAGAGAGAGTTTCCCGTTGAGTTTTAGGGATTCGATTCCATGCAATCATCGCCTGCCTGCGTGTCAATTTATATTGTTTTGTTTTATGAACAAGATACCGCGCCCTTCTCCTAACATATATTTATAATCATGGCAAGATTTTCCTGTTCATAACACGAGAGAATGTTTATTGCCTATTCGAATCTTTACATGTATATTTGAAAATTATGTGCAAGGTAAGATAGCAACATACTATGTATGTTCTAAACACAAAATTGTAGCTCTTGGTAGAGGGCACAGCACAATGTATTTTCCGGTCCTCTGTAACAAGATTGATTGTCGACATGTTTAGTCATGTTCAGGTTCGATAAGGAGGAGAGGTTACGCGTCGGATAGAGATGTAAAGCCTTGCTTAAGATGGTGTCTGGAAGGGGGACATCTCACAAGATGGCGTCGGGAAAGACATCTCGCTATAAAACTATGCGCTGTAAGCTTAGACCTCTCCAAGATGGCGTCGGTAAGGGAGATCTAGCAAGATGGTGTCCGGAAGGGGCATCTGGCCAACCTGTGATGTTAGGCACCTCCAAGGTGGTGTCGGGGAAAGGGTATTCGGCAAGATGGTGTCGAGAAGGCATCTAGCCTTAAAACTAGGACCCTGTGAGGTTAGGCCTCTCCAGGATGGCGTCGGGAAGGGTATCTGGCTGGATGGCGTTGGGAAGGGGAATCTAGCCTTAAAACTGGGGCCATGTGAGGTTTAGCCCCTCCAATATGGTGTCGGTAAAGGCATCTAGCCATAAAACTAAGACCCTGTGAGGTTAGGCCCTCCAAGATAGTGTCGGGAAGGGCATCTGGCCGTAAAACTGCCACCAGTCGTTCTCTCTTTTCAGAATTCTGCGTCACACACCTGTTGGCTAAGTTCGGTCAAGATGAAAGCAGTGAGGTTAGCGTCGTTCACTTTTAAAAATTCCACCTGTCAAAAGCACGTGGCTAAGTCCCGTCAAGATGTCAGCTGTGAGGTTAGGTTTGCTCACTTATTCAAATACCGCGTCTCATACCTGTCAAAAACACGTGGCTAAGTCCTGTCAAGATGACAGCAGCGAGGTTAGGGGTCGTTCTCTTATTCAAAATCCGCGCCTCACATCTGTCAGGTTAGGACCTGTCAAGATGATGGCAGTGAGATTAGCCACGTTCTCTTATTCAAATTCCGCGCCAAACAAGTGCACGTGGTTAGGACCTGTCAAGATGACAGCAATGAGGTTAGCCACGTTCTCTTATTCAAATTCCTCGCCAAAACACGAGCATGCGATCTTGTTTGTAAACAATAGCACGTGGTCGTTACATCATGGGGTCAAAGACCTTGACAGGGGTCAATGACCTCGTGGGAAAATGCTGACGCAGCACTCATTGTTTTAGAACATGCATTGCTCGTACTACTATTGATATCCAACATTATGCAGATAGGTACATCATTTTCAGGATGTTCATTCTCCAGCAGTACTTGTTCCACGATAGACATCTACAATTTGAGATCAGAGTATCAGCTCGTGATGAAGAAAAGAAGAGGAAGAATGAGAGGTCGCTTTACACCGGTTCATTTACTGTTATGGCACACCTTTGTCTTTGAACCTTCGATTACATGCTGAAGAGATTTTGGGGATAAGCCGAGCAGTCGAGGGGAATTTTCTTAATGCGGTGTATGGCCGCATTCATTCACAATATAATGTGATCGTCCATAGCGTCACAATATAGTACAGCATATTTCTGATTAGATCTTGTCTTTTAACTATAAATCTTTCAAATCCTTCTGAAATTCTGCTGAAGTTAAAATTTACATTCTGCCAGCGCTTCCATTATTTTGTACAACAACCTCGTGGTATTTCCCTCCTTTAATAGCCTAAAACTCTTAATCTCCTTGGTACCGGTATTATATCCTCCCTGGCTTACAAATGGAAATTGAAGCCAGTGACCTTTATGGACAGACTAGACAATATCTATGGCCCCATACATAGATTATTTTTACGTACACATTAATTATATTTTCTAGGCAGGCATTATTTCTTGTAGGCTGATCATTTATGAGGTGAACATTGCATGATCTTAAAGAGTCACAAGAAAGTTACTTAACCTTCGATTGCTCTAGAATATTTATGTTAATATCTCTCAGAAATATAATGTAGAATTTGTTGTATTTTTCTAAGTGTTTTGTTAAATTATCCCATCCTTGTGTGAGAATATTAACATCTGAATTAGGAGTATGATACGGAGAAATCATTATCAATTTTATATTAGAAATCATAATACCCGCTGCTTCAATTTTTTTCATAAAATCTATCAAGATTTAACGCAATATGGTATATATTGTGGTTGAATTTTTAGAAACATTTCAGCAACTCCGTGTACAGTCATTCTTATGCAGTAACTTCCCACGGGTTTATATCCTGATGGTTCATGTAAAATGACTCCCTCTTATCTACGCCAATGTTCATTGACGCATAGAACATCAAACAGAAGTGTATTAATAAAATGTTCTATGTAATTAATTTTTATTATCGAATGTACATTAATAAAGAAATTTCTTTTTAAACAAGATTATCCAAATTAGTTTGCTATAATATACTATGTTCAATAATGTTCTTGATTACCCAAATCATTGCCAAGATAATTTCATTTAAGCTCCTGTACTACAGATTTATGGGCTTGGACTCCTTGTGTTACTAATTGATAAATAATTGCGGTATCTACACCCTTGGATGTTTTTACGTTCTTCCTAAAATGTTAAATTTGATCACCTAGCGATCTAGTAATATTGATTTGCTACCTTTCTGATTATTATTCGTTAATTCTCAGTATCATATCCTAATTCTCAATCAATTTTCCTAGCCTGTAACATACTTCGTTTGTTCCTCTACTGGTTCATGTGAAGGCCATGCTTTGTAAAATTATCCGTAGGAAACCTCTTACTTTCAAAGTAAATTGCTATTCCTTTTCTGCTTACAACTTTAGCTACAAATCCGATCATATGTTTGCTCTCTCAAAAACATATTTTAAGTTACGTATATAAATCATGTCTGTGCGGTATTGCATGCAATATTTGATTTTTTTGTGTTAATTTTAACTGATGATTTATGACATGACAGTAATTATATTTTTATTTAGCCCCCACACACCCATTATCACCTATACATCTTTCTCTCCGAAGTTTTTCGTCTCATTTTCAATATCACAGTTTTTTTCTTACAGGAGTATTCAGCTTAATGATGCTTTATACTTTGTTACCTGGACATAATTAGGAACGAAGAATTCATTACATTGCTGACCGAGTCTGTCGCTGATCAGTAAGATCTTCCTCATCTTGCTACCTTTCGTTATTGAAGTCTTCATCGTCCTAGTTCTCTTCTTCTTCTCTTTCTCCGCTGAAATGAAATATTCCCTTTTTTGTTTCATTCGGAATGTCAAATCTGTCTGAAAGTTTCATTGGATTTGAGTCCACTGTTGTCAGAATCATCGGCCTAATTTTCCTGCTCGACCTAGGCCTAAACACCGTCTCAATAAGTAGTTCAATTTGTGCAGCATTACGTCCTCCTCAATTACACTATTACCACTGATTTATTTAAACAATCCAAGGGCAAATCGTCGCACTCTGAACATTCACTATCCGTAGCATCCAACATGTTGTCATTATAACATTATAACTATCCATTGAAACACATTCCAAATAGTAACATATTCTGTACACCATTTCTCACACACTTTTATTCAAATGATTGTTATTTCTGGTTCCTTTGATTTTACAAAAATGAAGGACCATCAGACGCCATTGTATATGCTTCTGGCACCATTTTGCTTAATATGGCTTCATCGGTTCTTTCTTTAATCATCAGCTGTCTTATTTCTCAGTTTCAGATGTACCGTGGGTTATTTTTCTTATATCTAGCCGATGGGCACTTTTTAGCGTACGAACAAGTCAGTTCAAGGTCAGTAAAATGAACGTAGGTAACGTGTGATACATGACTCTTGTTAAGTCTGCAATAGTAGTAATGTAAGTATGAGTGATGTAAGTAAACAGTGGTGCGTAGAGTTTTCTTTGAATATAAAGATGCCGGTCTCCAACCGGTACTTGAGTTGTGCAGCCATCAACGAGATACAGACAGAATAACACAGTGGGGCTGTATAAATGACGTCAGAGATCCTTGCGGAGGCAAGTTCATAAAGAGCAGTCAAGTTTCGAGTTGTCAAAACAAAGCGAGTTGGCGCGAGGACATAAATGATGAGATGACATGGAGATTGTGCGCTACGATTGAACATCGTGAATTTGAAGAAGTGAAAAGTTAGATTCTCGCCTTTATGAATGTCAGCCAATCGTATACTCAGCATACGACTGCACTATTCGGTGTAACGTGATTGATAATGTTCCCTACTTTCAGACTTATCATAAGTGATAATTTCTTGGTACCTGTTTATCTTTACCCTTGAACGTTCATTTTTGTTGTAATCTGGTGTTGATGTACGATACACTGAAATTTGATACTGAAGTTCTTTCTCCTTTTTCTCTCCTTAATGATCCTGAAGACTTGTGTTACGCTTGGGCATTTTGTTTGATGTAGGTTTATTTCAGTCAAACGTACAACAAGCATGGAAAATACAGTATCTAACTGGTGTTCGTGAAATTTAAAAAAGTGTTTATTGTACACTTAGCGAGTTGGCCATGCGGTTGGGAGCGCGAAGCTGTCAGCTTTCATTCGGGCGATAGTGAGTTCGAACCGTCGACAGCCCTGAATATGGATTTCCGTGGTTTCCTATTTTCATACGACGTAAATACTGGGGGTGTACGGTAGATAAGGCCACCGCCGCTTCCTTTCAACTCCTAGCCGTTTTATATCCCATCGCTGCCATAACAGCTATCTGCTTCGGTGCGACCTAAAGCAATTTGTATAAAAGGAATGTTTATTGAAGACGCCAGTCGTATTGATATTTATAATTAGGCTGCACTTCATAACGGACGATTTCCAAGGTTATTTTTCAATTAGTAATCCCAATATGATATGGTAAAAGGAAAAAAGTCCCTACAGTATAATAAATATTTTTACCGAGCGAGTTGGCCGTGCGGTTGGAGTCGCACAGCCGTGAGCTTGCATTTGGGAGATAGTGGGTTCGAATCCCACCGTCGGCAGCCCTGAAGATAGTTTTCTATGGATTTCCATTTTTACTCCTGGCAAATGCTGGGGCTGTACGGTAATTAAGGCTAAGGCCGCTACCTTCCCAATCCTTCTACTTCCCCATCCTCCCGTCGCCGAAATCCTTCGATGTGTTCGTGCGACGTTAAACAAGTAGCAAAAATAAATACATTAAACAATCATAGTGGTACTCATGTGGATGCCATACGTTTAAAAATATGATCATAATGAGGTTGTAACCTGCCGTGGGTCACTTCCGTTTTAAATATTTCCTTCACAAATACACATTTACGTCCACAGTTTTAACTGCAATTTACTCTTTGTAACCGTTGAACGACTGGTTACACAGTAAACATCTAATAATAATAATAATAATAATAATAATAATAATAATAATAATAATAATAATAATAATAATAATAATAATAATAATAATAATAATAGGTTTATGAATTTATGAACACAGAAGAAACAGCAAAACGAACTCAATATTCATAGATGCGGAATACCATAAAACGTAAACATGACAACTATAAAATGGATGTGGAAAGCGGCATGGACCCTACGAGTTTTATGAAATGTATCCGTATTGAATGAACAAATAGTAATGGTTATTTCCCCTGAATATTTTTAATTAAAGTAAACAAAACAAAATAATAAAAGAACGAACCCAAACGCATCATAGAAAGAACTAAACAAACTCATTTATTAGATAAATGTAAGTATTAACTGCGCTTGCAGATATATGTTATTGTAATGGAAACTTTTAAGTTACACTTAAGTGTACACTGATGCATTGTGATTTAAATGAGGGCTAATCCCAATCTACACAAATTAGGAAAAAGACATAAAATCTTAACAGAAAACTTGTGTCAGTACCTAAAACAGTGGCGTATGCTGCAATCAAGACATGGGCTATCACTAGACTTAGGTTACTCATTTTCGATAGTTTAGTGACCGTCAAGCCTTAAGGGTTTTGAGCTGCAGCTAATAGCCATCGGAGTAGCCTGCCCTAGCCTCTGCTACTGCCAATACTCAACACTTGATCAATGTAGATGGTAACCAACGAGTCAGCCTCCTCGTACTCTTAATACCCCTAGCTCGGGGACTGGGTCTTCACTATTCATTTCATCAGGTCACCATCAAGCCTTTCCAGAAGCTATGCATTATTATTATTATTTCTTAATCCGTTTGTCCTCCAGGGTTGGTTTTTCCCTCCGACTCAGCGAGAGATCCCACCTTTACACTCAAGGCCAGTGTCCTGGAACGTGAGACTTTGGGTCGGTGGGATACAACTGGGAAGGATGACCCGTACCTCGTCTAGGTGGCCTTACCTGCTGTGCTGAACAGGGACCTTGTGGGGGATGCGAAGAACGGAAGGGATAGCCAAGGAGGAGGGAAGGAAGGGGCCGTGGCCTTAAGTTAGTTACCAACCCGGCATTTGCCTGGAGGAGAAGTGGGAAACCACGAAAAACCACTTCGAGGATGGCTGAGGTGAGGAATCGAACCCTCCTCTACTTAGTTGACCTCCCGAGGCTGAGTGGACCCCGTTCCAGCCCTTGTACCACTTTTCAAATTTCGATGCCGAGTCGAGATTCGAACCTGGGTCTCCGGGGGTGGCAGCTAAACACACTAACCACTACACCACAGAGGCGCACATTATTATTATTATTATTATTATTATTATTATTATTATTATTATTATTATTATTATTATTATTATTATTATTGTTATTTTCTCAGTTGCAAACAATAAGCATGGCCAACAATAAAGTTTGTGAAGTTCGCATGAGCCACATAACCACAAATACTTTTAATACTTACCGTATTTAAGTTGAAATACCCTTTGTATGGATTCTTGTTTTTCTTCTCCTGTTCACAATGTAACTGAGTAAGAGGTGGGGTAGGCTTACCATTTTTAATTATCAGCAATTTTTCTTCATATTTCAGTTGCGAGAACGGTTTATCCAACAGCTTACACATGGTTCAGCCATCGACATTCGCCAGCAAGCCTCGTGCGGCGGGTCGAGGGGAGTGGGCCGAAGGCCTGGGCTGCGATGTTAGTCTCCGATGCGATGCTCTCAGAAATATGAGCGACGTTCTTTCTTTCTCAATGTTTTCAAGTTTTGTAAATGGAAGAATGTGTCAGATGCTTACATTATAATAAGATTTAGATTTCCATCCTTCTCATTTGAAGCTTGGGCTTCACTGATGGCCTTGGTAGACCTCAGTATACGCCACTGACCTAAAACACTTCCAGTAAAGAGCATAGCATTTATGTGGGTGTGGTAGGAGATACAGAACTACGAAAGGCAAACCCGAGGAAACGTTAAATTACCGTAAATGTTAGTTACAAGGTTAAAAAAGTAAAACGGAATTGCCTCCCTAAACAACATTGCACGTGCTTAACTGAAAAGCTAAGTCATTTCGATCATTTTAATGATGAATGTGAATCTCGAGGATAACCTTCTGCGCAAGAAAATAAATAATTACATTTAACTGAAGTAAAAGAGCCTACAGTGCTTACCACGAGACAGGTATGCCATGACGGGACCGATGCAGGAGCACGACCGCTTTCTAGGATAGCCAAGAATCAAAGACGCAGAGACTACCTCTCTCCCACGGAAGGAGCAGATGAGATCGAGAAACAGGAAATAGTGCAATCACCAAAGTAACCGATCAGGAGACGGAGTTTACTCTCGACTTTCACATTAACCAAAATAAACATTATTTTGTTTTCACCAATCAGAAGTCTCTTATTTCTCGCTGATCCAGAAAAGTCTCTTACGCAACAGGAAATGCGCTTCTAAAACGGCACATGTAGGTACACGCTGTTTCATAATTTAGATACACGATAATTTTAAGCTCACGGCTACATGCTAATTTTACACACACACAAAAAATTCCAAAACAGTTTTTTTGTTCAAGAGTCCAAACCAGATATCTTATACAACACAAATAATTTTTAAAACAAAAATGAAGTTTCCATCGTTTCCCCCTTGCTGCCTTAATTCCTGCAACACTTTAATCACAACAGCAAAGCAGGGTAACGCCCGTACTCCGATTTCGTGGCTTTTTCGTATGTCACTGTACGACGATTCCCCTTACATCCTTTTCGAACTACACTACAATCAGCTGATCGTGGTGTTCGCCTCGCGCCGCAACACGCATGCAGTGGCCTTATTCACACTCTATGATTATTATTGCTCTAAGCTTTCGGCTAACAGTCTTTAATTTTGCACCAGTAATTCTATAACGCGTGAATTCAATATTGTATTTTATTTCATTCAATTGTCTCCGAAGACCATAAAAAGTAGTTAGTGGGACGTAAAGCAAATAACATTATTATTATTATTATTATTATTATTATTATTATTATTATTATTATTATTATTATTATTATTATTATTATTATTATTATTATTATTATTATTATTATTATTATTATTATTATTATTATTATTATTATTATTATTATTATTATTATTATTTCATTCAGTTGATCCTATTGTTATATGGGACACAGTAATAAAGGATAAAGTAGTATTATACATGCAATGAGAAATAAAGAGAAATATACAATCTAGTAAAGAAGCACAGATAAACAAAGAAATGGCATAAGTTAATTTTCAAGAGCTAAGTATTCTTCAATAGAATAGAAACAGTGCTTAGAAACAAATTTGTATAATTCTTTCTTAAATTTTGAAGATGGTTTCATATGCTTTAATGAAGTCTGGCAATTTATTAAACAAATTCACTCCTGCATAACTCAAACTTAATTCATAAAGCTTAGTTTTGTGTGGTGCTATATTTTTCGTCATTCGACAGCCACGCTCCCTTGCTTATGTGACCACCGAAAACATGGTGGACGGTCGTTTAATTAGCTTCAGCCAGGCAACCCTTCCGTCTTTCTATGTTGTTCTAGGTCGTTGGTAACCATAGATGTGACAGATACCACCTAACAGAGGGCCACAAAATGTTTATGGCATTTGAAGAGTATAGCAAGCACTAAATTACTCCACAAAATGTTTATGGCATTTACAGAGTATTGCAAGAACTAAATTACTAATACCCATTCGAGCGATCATTTCTTTAATTTACCGGACGAGTTAGCCGTGCGGTTAGGGGCGCGCAGCTGTGAGCTTGCATCCGGGAGATAGTGGGTTCGAACCCCACTGTCGGCAGCCCTGAAGATGGTTTTCCGTGGTTTCCCATTTTCACACCAGGCAAATGCTGCGGCTGTACCTTAATTAGTGCCACGGCCGCTTCCTTCCCATTCTTAGGCCTTTCATATCCTATCGTCGACATAAGACCCACGAGAGTTGATGTCTGACATTTGAGCGGCGAAAGCAGTAACTACGAAGTAAGCTGCGTTGTCATAGTTACCTCAATATGCGGCATATTACTCTTTCATACAGGCTGAATATTTAAACAACTATTGTATGTTGGCCTAATGCAATTCAATAAACTTTGACCCAGTGGCGGCTCGTGGGTTGTAAGTTTGGTGCAGCCCAGCCACTGATCTCTATACATGGATGGCTGGTGGCTTGGTTAGCAGTAAGCCAAATAGAAGATGACTGGCGTAGTAAGATGGCAGCGAGCGCACCGTGCAGTAGACCCATTGAATAGACCACGAGGAGCGGGCTTGCTTTGTTTATGCTTAGTTCAGTGACGCCAACCCCCTTGATTGTAGTTCCACGGGTGTTCTGTGCTGTGTTATTTCAAAATAATAGTAGTGTATTTTATGAATTTAGGTTTGTTGCCTTGTAGTATGCTTGTAAATTCGTCCGTTCGTAATCTGTTTATCCTCCAGGGTTGGTTTTTCCCTTGGACTCAGCGAGGGATCCCACCTCTACCGCCTCAAGGGCAGTGTCCTGGAGATTCAGACTTTCGGTCGGGGATACAACTGGGGAGTATGGCCAGTACCTCGCACAGGCGGCTTCACCTGCTATGCTGAACAGGGGCTTTGTTGGGGGATGGGAAGTTTGGAAGGGATAGAGACAAGGAAGAGGGAAGGAAGCGGCCTTGGCCTTAAGTTAGGTACCATCCCGTCATTTGCCTGGAGGAGAAGTGGGAAACCACGGAAAACCACTTCCAGGATGGCTGAGGAGGGAATCGAACCCCCCTCTACTCAGTTGACCTCCCGAGGCTGAGTGGACCCCGTTCCAGCCCTCATACCACTTTTCAAATTTCGTGGCAGAGCCGGGAATCGAACCCGGGCCTCTGGGGGTGGCAACTAATCACACTAACCACTACACCAAAGAGGCGGACACTGCTTGTAAATTACAAAATTAAATTTAAATGTGCTTGTATTTATGTGAAATCCGAATGAAGAAACATCCCACCGGGTATTAACATACCGCAGTGTTCAGCTTATGGATGTACAAACAGAAACGATCAGCAGAAGGAGAAATCATTTCATCGGTGAGTTTTATACTGTACATAATAATCTTCCTAGGGCAGTGTTTTGAGTGGGAGCAAAATGGCAATTTTTCTAGGTTTCCTTTCTCGAAACCCGAACATCTAAGATCATGGATTAGGAGTATCAGGCGGGAGACTTGGGAGCCTTCTAAAACAGCTGTTCTCTGCTCCCATCACGTTGAGGAAGACTGTTTAGATAAAAATGGACAAACTGCACGCCTTAAAAGTGATGTATAGCCAACTGTTTTCAATTTTACTGAACATTAACTGCAAGTAAAGATTTACTTATATTTTTATTTATTTGTCATAATTAAACTGACGGTTTTGATGAAATAATTGACGTGACCTTATAACAATCTTAGAAAATGAAGTCTGGAGGAATTCTAGACCTTATTTACATCAGTAATATTTATGGGTTTCAGACACTGGAGTGGTGGGAGAAGGCAAAGTGTGGTGGGTGTTTTAGGCTATCCCATTATACTAGTTGTGGTATTTGGGGCTCATTTAACGGGTGTTACATATTTCTGATGATGACCATCAATATTGCTTTGGTAGCTGAATTTAATTAAAGAGGTCTGTAATAGTAAATTAAGCTGCAGGTAATGTGATATATTGACAAGTTTTGAATATTTGCTGGTTTTATGAATGTGTACATTTGCTTCAATTATATTTTAATTTGATAAACTGTGCGTTATTTCATAGAAAGAGAAAACAGGAATTCATTATCAAGCACCGATTATGGTATGTCGAATCTAGGTCTGTATAGTGAGCTACGTTTATAGGTACATCATTTTAAGAATGCATAATTTCGTGACATCCATGTATACAATTTACAGCAATGTTTCCAGAAACTGTTTTTCACTCGTATTGTGTTACCGATCGCTAATTGCATGTATTCAGCACCTAAGTTAATATTAGTCGGCCGTTATTATACACTCGTTTTTATTGCTATCCCGGAGATTTATTGACCACGGAACGACGTGTCAGTGATCCCAATGTCCTTATGCTTTGAGTGAACATGTCCCTATATTTTTAATTATTCCAACGCGCCAATAATTGCGATTTAAAATTGACTATATTATCATTGCTTCCCCATAAGGAGAGCTCTAGGTTGGGTACGCCAACATGGCGAACCGCGCGCTCAACTTGGCGTACTTTCTCCTGCAGCGGAGAGCTGCCATCAGCGATCCATTTATAGAGATCAGTGAGTCCAGCACTCGCATCTGCAGTAAATATGTAGCCTACATTTTGAATAGGTGTGTTGGATAATCTAGCTAGGAGGAAATAAGGGATCGGGGAGATCTTTTGGTATGATAATGGTCTACAAATATCCGCTGTGTAATTTTCATGCAATTACTTTAAAAAGCACAATGTAACTATAACATTAACTAAAAAACAAATATTACATTCGGTAACGTCTATTGCTTGTACGTGAAATCTATTCTTCGGTCCTTTGAAGCAGCGAACTTACCAATGATGTCATCGTAAAAGGGCATTGTATCCATCAAGTCGTTGAGCAGACTTCTCCAGGGATATGGTTGCCAGCGCAGTCAACCTCTCCTGCGATGTTGAATTCCTTAAGGAGGTTTTTATCCGCTTAAGACACGAAAAGCTTCTTTCTACTGAGGAGCTGGTAGATGGTATGGTAAGTATTAATTAATAATTTATACGCTTCTTTGAAAACGTCCGTGAGTTCATTTTTATTGAGCGACAGAATTATTTCCTCCAAACTGGTATTTTTGTAGGTGGAATCAGAATAGATAAACTGAAGTTCATTTTTTAACCTTTGTGTGTCAAATGTCATGGGATAAGACATTTTCAAGTTTTCTAGACCATCAAGAGGGAGGATTTTAGAAAATTCTTCAAACTTAGAGCTATCCCCTAAGCAAAGAAAATGGAGCTTCTGCATATCTTGAAATCTTGTATCAGTCTCTACGGAGACTAAATCCAGTATCTGAAAATAAAGTACTCGATAGTTTAGAAAATTTTCACTTTCTGTTTTTAAACCAGAATGTCTTTTTAGTTCAATTTTGGTTTCCTTCTCAGCCGTACGAAAACTGGTTTTAAATGTTTCTTCACTCCTTTTACCTAGTATCCGTTGCTGTGTGGGTCTTACTTTTGAGAGGCAGAACTAAACGTTCAGAGACTTCTTTTGGATCACGTTAAATAATATATTAGCAAGCTCAAAAATGTCATTGAATACTATTGATAAAAATGTGAACTGGAAGCTATTAACAACCCCTCTGATTGGCGAATGGTTTTTTGGTCTGACTGAGGATCGTACATGAGTCTTTCAAAAATTTATTTCAATCCCTCCCACTCCTCGACAACCACGCTCAAAAGTTTCCCATGTGACGACCAACGTGTATCCACACCAGATGGTATTCGCTTCGCAATTACTGAATCAGCGACGAAAGTTCTTTTGGCTGATAAATGAATAAATGAAAGAATACCACCAAGACTCGCAAAAAAAAACAAAAAAAAAAAAAAAAATACGGCACTCTGATATGTTGGTAATACTCTGCTGTGTGCCGAACAATGTACAAATAATGCTTGACTGGCATCCCCCTTGACCTGTTTGAAGACCATTTAGATGACCTGCCATGACACTAGTTCCGTCATAACACTGAGCAATCAATTTAGTTTTGTAGGAAATTTCACTCAATACAGTCTGCAGCAAGCTGAATAAAGTAATCGCCGTACGGTTTGAACTAACTTCAAAAAACCAAGAAAGCGTTCAACTAGCGCACCTTTGTGGATAATATACCGAAGTATCACCGAACACTGCGATTTCTTTGTGATATCAGTTGTATCGTCGACCTGCACTGTGAAAGGAAAGAGGTTTCTAAAATTTCTTCTTTCACAGCATCCCTAATGAAGGTATAGATGCAGTCTATCAACTCACATTGTATAGTTTTCGATTCTGCGCTAAAAACTTTCTTTATAGAAGCATAATGCTGCTGCATTTCAAATGAGCTGTTGGAAACTAGAAGTTTCAACAGTTCTTTGAAATTCCCTCTATTTAAGGAGTCGCCGCTCTCATCATGGCCTCTAAATGTCATTTCCTGCTTAGAGAGAAATAAAACTGCATCGATTTGCAATCGCATGAAAAGTCTGTTAAGCCTCACATTCTCATTAAATTTTGTGATGTATAGACGAGCATTTTTCTTAAAGCGCCAGCAATTTGATTCTGATTCTTCTTAAGTTCTTTAAATCCCACGGCATTTTTATATGGTCCGAGGAACCTTCGTGCTTTTGGAAAGACCTAATAGCACAGGACATATTTTCTAATCCTGTGTGATTCCAGACTCCCTGTTTCACTCCAACAATAAGACAAGGCCAACAAAAGTGTTTCTGCAAATAATGACTACCGCATAACCACGGATAACTACTATACCAAGGTACTTGGAAAGTTCGTGTGTGCATCTTTCCGGAGGCAGTACCTGTTATTTTCTGATATGTCAAATCTGGCTGGGGACGATTGACTGATAAAATTTCTCTTTTATCCTCCTCCTTCCATTTCGAAAACGGAGTTTCTCTTAAAATACAAACTAAATCCACGGAGGGTTCCATGTTAAAGCACGCTTTGGAGGGAACACTATTCTTTCACACTACAAGAAAATATTTAAATACTATAATACTACATATTTATATCCCTAATGAATTTCAAACGCACTTCCTCTCCAAACATCCATACGACAATAATCATTCTACGCTTCACATAGTAACTATGAAAACGCCAAGAGCTCACCGTGTGAGCTGTGCTATTAAATGCTCTTCAAATGCGCTCATGTTATTTACAGTTCACTCACAATTAATCCGCCACACGGCCACGATTCACATTATAACAACGGACATTTATTTTCACTATGAAAGAATACTCCGTGCACCGCACGTTCAAATTTATAACAAGCTTCTTGTTACAGCTGGTGTAACAGTAGCCACAACTCTCGCGACAAAATATACTAGTAAATGTGTCTTTGTTTGATTGTGTTTTAGCGTGAGATTGAGATACCAATATTGGCAGCAATGCTGTAGGAGCCCGCATGTGTTCAACCTAAGCAGAGAGGGCGGGTTACACGTTCGGTAGTGATGGGTCGCGTGATGCAAAGCACTCGATGCATTCTGAGCAAGCGATGCAGTACGTGCCTCATGATGCTATCTCGATGCCGTATAGTGACGTCAGGCGCATGAGCCCTTTGTCTCGAAGTAGTGCTGGAAAACGTACCGAGAGCTCTCGATGCATTTCGAGCAAGTGATGCAGTCCATGACTCGTACCGGTAATCCTATCTCGAAGTTTGAATCGGGACATCATGCGCATGTTAATCCCTCGACTATACTACCCCTGCTGATCAACTAATTACGTCTCCGAAAATCTTAATAATTAGTTAGTGGGACGTAAAGCAGATAACATCATTATAACAACTAATGACGATACGCCCACTTCTTTTTAATCTACTCGCAGTCAACTTACTACGTGTACTTCCTGCATTTTACTTATGCACTGTCCGCTTCCACGGCGAAATGGTTAGCGTGCTGGCGTTTGGCCCAAGGGCTTCCGGGTTCAATTCTCGGCTAGGTAAGACATTTTATTCTCCATTGATTAGTTCCTGGTTCGGGGACTGGCTATGTGAAACAAATAGTAATGAAGAGTGTGACATATTTTTAATATTTTATTGAAACCATTTCTTTTACGACGCATCGAGTTGTGTAATTATTTGAACAGAAAGGAAAATATACCGGGAATGGCATAAAGATACTCGTGTATGTGTGCATGTATATGAAAAGGGACTCATTCTAGGGTTAAGTCTTCTTCTGGACTATCGATACTTTTATATAAGTATGGTAACAAACTGATCGTTTCCATGAAAAGGATCATTGAAGACCAGCCACAATATTATCCGGCCTGTAGGCACATACACAGGATGAAGCCGAACTCCGTCGACAAACTTTCGGAAGTTGTTGAGGGAAACCTTCTGTGAATATTGGTAGAAGGTACCCGTGGTCTCCGGTAGCTCGTTTTAGAGTAGAACCGGTAATTAAATTATGATTTATTCGGTTTTATTACCGCAAACAACCTTATTTCTGTGGAAATATCTTCACAACAGAGAAAAAGTCTGCAGTATTAAATAACCAAAACGTACAACACAAAACCCAGAGTAGCAAAGCCTGTAATATATAATAACCAAAACGTACAACACAAAACACAGTAATGCGATAATCCTCTGTAGAAACACGTACACTTTTATCACAGTGTGTTCAATATTTTCTGCCAGTGTACTGTTTTAAAGGTAACAATTCCATGTCGTTGGCTTCCAGCACGTTACCGAACTCCTGCGGGACATAATTCCTACACCCCGGCGTCTGTCAAGAACTAGCATTTAGGACGGACGTAAAACAAATAACATTATTATGAGTACTATTTTCAGTGCAATACAGATACAAAGCTAACTGATCTCATGACATGGCCACGAGATAATCACGTTTGTTTACATTATGATTGGTGTATATCGCATGTGTTCAAGTGGAAGAGATTTTATTATATATTGGTTATTTTGTATGCTCAGTAACGTTACACTTACTTCTATTAGCGATTTGGTTGTTTCTGCACGAACAGGCGTGTGTTTGGTAGCCGAAAATCCGATTGCAAAACAAAAACAAACAAAAATATTTGAAAAGAAGATTCGAACCACCACAAAACGTAGCGGAGGATAATACCCAACGATGCTATTTAGCCAACTGAGCCATACTAACAGCTCTAGTTCAGTGTTTGCTAATCATTTCTGTTTCTACCATATTCGTCCTGGCTGAGGTCCAATTGGAGCGTGCCTCGAGATGCATCGAGATAATGACGTCAGGCTCGAGTATCTCAAACGAGAGTTATGCCCATACCTACGTAGACCTCGAAGATGCATCGAGAGTGGTGACGTCAGTCTCGAGTATCTCGAACGAGAGTTTTGCCCACCACTAACGTTCGGTTGGGTTCGGATAAGATCGTCCCAGCTCGGGCCAAGCAGCCGAATATCCCAGAGACTCGCTGGGCTGCACTACGCAAAATACAACCGTATGCGTACTCATGACAGTCTTGAGCGTTGTCATGGCAACCGTTGTTACACGTCACAAGTCAGCCCGCACTGCTTTGAGCATTGAAAGGGCTGCACTCAGTCCGCAGCACTCGTAAGTGAAGCGAACAGCGGTGGTTGCTTAACTATGAGCGCTACGCATGTTGAGTAATCACAACATATAGAGCGCACTCTTCGGTTTTTTCAACGAATATGTTTTAAACAGAAAATGTAGGGATACAGAAAATGATAGACAATTGTTTTGAGAAATGTTAGTGCAGCCGGGCTGTACCTGGTGCACCTGAAAAGCCGCTACTGCTTTGACCCGTTCCTAAGCTCGTGTTAATAATTCCGGCATTTATGACAGAACATGTCATTGCCGATAAATACGAGATTTCATATTCACTAAGCTGACAATAACCTCAACAAATGTACATACCAAATAGAGAATATAACTGTACAAGCCACTGATTAACTTACAAAAATATAAAATAAAAACGAAAATAATATTCAGGAAACAAACATGTCAATAATTACATAAACCAGCAACAACTAACGCAGCTAACACAGTACTACTCCCAATAATGTCACAAAAGCCACTGAGAGCAAGCCAACCTACGTGGCTAAAGCGTTCTTGAATGTGACATCTCTGTTATTGTTGCCATAGCAACAGACCATTTTCGAGCAACGTGAAGCCGGCTTTACATTTACGAGTAACTCGTATACGAGCGCTCGTATACGAGTAGGAAACGCGTTTACATTTATGGTGCTTACTCGTATAAGAGTACAGTTTCCAATATGGCTGCAAGCAGACGAAAACGTCTTGCTATGGCTGGTATCTTGCTGTTGTGTTTTAAGACAAGAGAATGAAGCGAAAAAAAGTCAGGAGCTTTTGGGTTAAAGAATCCTTGAAGAAAAGACCCATTTTTGGAATACAGGAACATTTACTAGTTGATTTATTAAACGAGGGAGGAGATGGTTATAGATACTTCTTAAGGATGGATTTTAGTACATTTGAAATGTTGTACCTTTTGGTAAGTGGACGAAATGACATTTACAATACCGGTACCGATATGCTACATACTGGCATATTATTAGTAATTAATTTTTTCTAGGTTGCCTCTCATATCCCCAAAGAAAAGACTCAGATGAGAAGTTGTATCAATTCTCAGCTGCAATTGGGAGTGACTCAGATTTTTAGCTACTGGAGATAGCTTCAAATCATTAGAATTCTTGACGCGTATATCAGCCTCAACTATTTCCTTGTTCATTCCAAAATTTGTTGATTTTCTTTTTAACTAGATCCGTAGTTATGTTTAACTTCATAGGCCTTATTTCTCGCATTGATGTCCGGATATTGAGAACACTTAACATTCCACAGGCACTCCGCTCTGTAGTATAAATTAATGAACTCCTCCAGATTTTCACGAGACATCCTGCAGTATTTGGTCTCCACCATTTTTAAAACAGTCTAACTCGGATGCAAGTCGGAAGCCTCTCTACTTTGATTGCTATTCGTATACGAGCTACGAGTACGTACGAGTCATCGTTTACATTTACGATTTCTTATCCGAGTCAGTCCGAGTAGCCTACTCGTATAAGAGTTACTTTTGCGCTGGTGGCGCTAAATGTCAGACTTCAATTCTCGTAGGCCCTACTATATCTTTGACGGTGCGACGTAAAACAAATAGCAAAAAAAAAAATAATAATAATAATAATAATGTTGACAGTTTGTTGCGTTCATTCACTATCTGAATGCTTCTAACTACTGTGTGTTCACCATTGAAAGTCGTTGGTCCTGCTATGAAGTCTAATGGTGTTGCCTCTTTTACGTCACCTTCTCTGCTTATTACTCCTTGCAGTTATTGGAAACCTGTCATGTCTGCTGAGCTATGTTCTTTGCTTTGGTTTTTTGCTGACTGGATGTTGGCAGAGGGCGACGACTGAGTTCAAGTGCTGAGTCGGTGACTGGGAATCGTTGAGGTTAAGGTAGTGAGCGTTTGATACATGTGTATTTTATGTCTGCAATAGTAATAACGGAATTATGGTTCATGTATGTAAACAGCGCAGGATAGAGTTTCTTTTGAATATAAAAGGTGCTTGTCTTCAACCGGAACCGGTACTTGGATGTTTTATCCTGAATTTTTTTACAGTAATGCTACTGGTGTTGCGTCCCTCTTACTACTAGGCTTTTCGGAGACGCCGAGGTGCCATCATTTTGTCCCGCTGGATTTCTCTCCTGTCCATGTACCCTTCAAAGGGTGTGGTGGCATGTCGTGCGGGTGCAGAGTTTTTGCCATGTTTTCTATCCTGCGATAGGTGGTGGTGGTGATTATTGTTTTAAGAGGAAGGACAACTAGGAAACCATCCTCTTATATCACTAACTAGAGAGAAAATGTGGAAAGGATCCGACACTTCGAAAACTGAAGGTATCGGTCAAAGGAAGACAAGGGCCACAAACGGCGTGAAAATGAAAAACTCCTTAGGCCTCGGAAACCTAAAACGGTCGGGGCCGGAAAAGAACAAGATTTGATCAAGGGAGGTCAGCTAGGATAGGTGAGCCTGACACAAGTGGAAGCAATGCCAGGACTCAGCTCATGGTCCCGTGGTCGCCAACGCACGCTCCCAAATTGTGAACCCCTGTGGCCTATCCTGCGCTAGATGTGTTGCTTGATGTAGACACTTCCCGATCAACTCAATCTTCTTCATGAGTCTGTCCTTGATCTTGAGCTCTTCTAAGACAGAAGCATTCATCTGGTGCTCAGTCCAGGATACTCTTAGAACTCGGTGATTTTCTAGCACTTCAATCTTCTTCCAGTCAGCTTTATGAATTTTCCAGGTTTCAGTTCCGTATGAGGCAAGGGGGAAAACTCTGTATTTGCCAGCCTGAGTTTGGTTGTGTTAGTGATGGCTGTCTTTCCAGATCTTAGTCATCTTCACCATCACATTGCATTGCATTGCAATGTCACCTAATCTCATCCGAGCAGCCCCTGTTGTTTGTTATCAGGGCACCGAGTTAAACTAATCAGCTCACTACCTCAAAGTCTCCTATTTGTCTCAGGTGTGACAAGTTGTTTGCCCAGTCCACGATCATGACCTTAGTCTTGCCAATGTTGATCTCCATTCCACATTCCCTGCTGGCTTATGTGATCCAGTCCATGTTAATCTCCATCTCCCTGGCACTCAATGCTATGATGAGGGTGTCGTCTGCATACTCAAGTTGTTGATAGTCTTCCCTCGTAGGGGTGGGGGCGATATAATTAACACCTGTGGTGCCCCCTGCATGTTGTAAGAGGCAACTGAAAGGTGGTGCTCCGAACTTTGGAGCGTGAGTTGGTGACCACAAGGCTTTTAGCAGAGTCCTTGCACTGCTTCCACTTACTTGTCAGGCTCCTCGCTTTCATCTGTCCTATTTGACCTCCCTTGATCAACTCTTTTCTTTTCCGATCCCGACGGTATTAGGTTGTGAGGCCTAGGGAGTCTTTAATTTTCACGTCCTTCTTGGCCCTTGCCTTTCTTTGGCCAATACCTTCATTTTTCTAAGTGTCGCATTCCATCCACTTTTTTCTCTCTGATTAGTGTTACGTAGAGAATGGTTGGATAGTTGTACTTCCTCTTAAAACAATAATCACCACCACCTTTCCTCCAACTCGAATGCCTCCTTCTCAGTCTTCTCGCACCTTCCTCATAATGTGCTCTGAGTAGATGTTATAGAGCAGAGGCGATAGGATGCACCTTCCTTTGACAGCAGCGTCCGTCTTGAATGTTCCTGAGAGTGCATCGTTGATGCAGATGTGTGACCTGTTGTCACTGTAAAGTGTCTTGACTAGTTTGACAAGGTGTTCTGGAGTTCTCATGTCTCATGTCCCGAAGTATATCCCAGAGTGTATTCGATCTTGCTTTGTCGAAGGCTTTCTTGAAGTCAACGAAGCACAGAAACATTGCGATGTTGAAATCTTTTTCGATAAGCTTACGTATATTCAAGATTTGTTCTCTTGTGCCCTTTCCTGGGACAAAGCTTCACTGTTCCTATGTGATCTGTGGTAGCAGTAAATTCTTGAGCCGCTCGTTGACTGTGGAGGAGGACCTTGCTGGCGTACTGTATCAAGGCCACAGTGAGGTAGTTGTTGCAGTTGGTGGGTGCTCCCTTCTTGTAGATGGGGGTGAAGATTGACTGGCATCATTTGTCTGGCCACTTACCCGTCTCACAGATCTCCTTGCACAGGTCCAACAACACGTCTACTCCAGCTTCTCCCATTGCTTTGGGGGTTTCTGCTGTGATGCCGTCCAGTCCAGGCGACTTGTTACACCGAAAATGTCATATTGAATTTTTCACCTCTGATCTCATGATTGCTGGCTCTCCCTCTTCTGCTGGAGTATTTTGATTTCTTGTGGCTCATGCTGTATCATCCTGATGTGTCTCACTGTAACACCTACATACTTTGGCTATGCTTTCCGAATCTGTTTCTTTTCTCCATTTGTATTAAAGATAACTTGGGTTGACACCTTGAACTCCCTGGACAAGTACTTCACTTTTCTGTAGAGCTGCCTGGATTCATGTTGGTCAGCATGGTGTTCCAGTTCTTGACAGATGTTTCTGGGGTGGGTATTCTTGTTTCTCTCGGACCCTGCCTTAATTCTTCTGTTCAGCTCCCTCAGCCTGGCTTTGTTGTTTTCATGGGTTCCTCATTCAGACCTGAACATTCTTCTTTCTTCAACCAGTGTTGGTGTGTTATTCGTCATCCAGTGCTTTTTCTTCGTGACTGGAATCTGTTCACATTTCTTAGCTGCCTCCTGTATCCAGCTTTTGACCTGTTTCCACGACTTGTTGGTGTCTTCAGTCACGTGAGGTATTGCTGCGCTTTGGAGAGATGTAGTTAGAGCTGTGCTGGTTTCGAGACACAGATCCTTTCTGTCCGCTTCGTCCTCCTGATGGTGTGGAGTTTGAGCTTGCAGATAGCAATGAGAAGTTTGTGATCCGGGCCACAGTCTGTTCCCCCCAGTTTGTCATTGGTGTTATTGACATGTTCTCCACCTTCTCCTCACCGGCACAAAGTTGACCTGGTTTTCATGCTTTTTGTTAGGACTAGTCCAAGTCGAGAGTCGGCGTGGGTGGTGTTGGAACAGCATGTTTGCAATCGCCAGATTATGATCCATGGCAAACTGCAGCAGGCGATCTCCAAGTCCAAATTGACCTACATCATCTCGAAGATGAGGCTCATTCTTAGTGCAGCCTACTTTCGCATTGAAGTCCCATAGGATGTAGACGGGTTTCTACACCAGCTTGTTATTCACCAAGATCGCAACTCCATTCCTGCCTGTGTTCTGCCCTCCTGAGATATACACCATATGGTTGTATGTGGTGAAGTGTCCCTGTTTCTTCGAGTGTGTCTCAGCTATGTTGATATTCTCCCTCATTAGATCTCGCTCCACGGTGTGGAGTTTTTTCATCTGTAGTAGGCCTCTCCCTTCAGGTCGCTATATTGATCTTTTCTCGGGCTTGAAATTTCTCTCTCCTTCCAGTCGCAGCCAATGGCCGTAGCTGTGTTGAAACACCCGGTCCCGTTAGATCTCTGAAGTTAAGGAACATTGGGCATGTTTAGAGGCATGATTTTTTCGCATTAATTTATGTTCAATTTCGCGAAAAGGAAGCAATGTTTCGCGTTATTTCGTGAAGTAGGGCTGACCCCATCGCTTTAATTTTGCTTTAATACTTCCCTAAAGTTATTCGTAAAAAGTTTAATTAGTGAAATTTGTGAGTTATTTATGCGAGATAAATAAAGAGAAGCAATGTTGATAATCATTCATTATTCCTTATGTAATCTTGATTAGAACTATAAAATAGCCCTAATGAAGATTCCATAACAAGTTACCCTTTCACCCTACAAGGCCATAGCTTTCACCATATATGACCATATCATTAAGAGATTTTATGGAATATTAACACGAAGAGATACTTCTGTCAAAATGAGAAATCCTTATTCTGTCTTCTGTTTGCCTTCACTTACGTGATATTGGAATAAAATTTCAACATTATTTTCCATGAATATCGCTGTATTTTTGCACTTATCACAAAATAAGTAAATTTAATTTTAAATTGGCCTGGTTGCCTTAATTCACTGTAATTCATGAAAACAAAATCACTAGTTTCTTAACCAGAATCATATGATTCGTTAAGATATTTCGAAATCGCTTCAACATATTTTTTGTCGCATTTATCGTTAATGCGAAAATATCATGTCTCCAGGCATGGTCAAGATTTGGATTGGTTGCCACGTGCCGTTGGTGGGGGTAAGGGAATGGAGCAGCGGAAAGGAACTGACCACCCTACCGTACGTAAACTCCGGCTCAGGCACACCTCTGCGGAGGTTCGGACCTGCCTTCAGGCAGAATATACCCTTACCTTACCCTTCCAGTCTCATATTTCGCATGTTGTGCCTGGTCGCCTACAATAACTTGCCCGGTACAAAGGCCACTAAGAAAGGTTTCCAATACGCAAAAACGGTTGGCTGGACATCCCTGTTATGGTGAGGGATGAAAAGAGGGGTGAAAACCCGTCTAGAAGACAGTAGGATTGAAAGCAAGTTAAGATGTCAGTGTAGTCTAAAGGTGAATATCGTGCAATTATCTGCTACAATTTTGCTCGTGGATTAACGGTTGACCAGTGCCTGGAGGAAATGACTCCTGTGCTGGGGAAAGACTGTCCACATTGGACAACAATTTTCTGCTGGTACAAAGAGTTCCAGAGGGGAAATTTTGGGGATTGAAGACGATCCTCGTTCTGGGCGACCGTTTCGATCAGTGACCCTAGGAAAACATTGAAGCTGTGAGGAAAATGTTGCAACAAGAGAGGCAGGTAGAAGAGACCTTCCACATCCCTTCACCAGCTATTCATTCAGTTCTACATAACCATCTCAATGTTAGAAAGTTTTGCTCCCTTTGGATGCCCCATTCACTTTCAGAGGAACTAAGGGCACATCGAGTGAAATGGTGCCGAAAAAGGCTAAAACAGTTTGAAAATGGGACTTTGTGTAATGTCAATAGCATCGTTACAGGTGACGAAACTTGGCTTTATTATTACAATGTCCCAACAAAATCCCAGAACAAGGTGTGACTGTTTGAAGATGAGGGTACTCCTGTGACTGTGCGAAAGTCATGTTTAGTGAAGAAGAGGATGATTGCAGTATTCTTCACTAAATGGGGCATCCCGACTTGGGTTGTGCTAGAAACACAAAGGACAGTTACTGCGAAGTGGTACAGTGAGACTTGCCTCAGGTCATCCAGGCTCTCAAGCAGCTCCGTCCAAGGTCACGGCTCAACACTTGGCCTCTTGCGTCACGACAATGCTCCAGCGCATCGTGCTAATGCAACAATGGATTTTCTTGCCAGATCAGGGTTGACTGTGCTTGATCACCCTCCATACAGTCCTGATCTTGCCCCATGTGACTCCATACTCTTCCCAGAAGTGAAGGTGAAAGGGCGGCGTTTTGCATCTGACGAAGAGCTACTGGCAGCATGGGATCAAGAGAGTTAAAATGTAGGCTAACTGTGATAAGTGGCAGAGTTGGTTCAGTGACTGGTTTTGACGTATAGAGAAGTGTATTGAGTGTGGTGGAAATTATTTTGAAAAAGACTATAGTGTTCACTCACATTGCAAAACTTTTCTAGTGCCCTTTGTAGCCCATTTCTCTATGCCCGACCTGAACTTGGAACAGCGTTGGTTGTCAGCCGGAGCGCTCAGCAACATCAATTCATTATTGCTTCCTTTCATGAGATGCATACATGGGGATGAGATAATCAGGTGTTTCCCCTTTGCCTGCCTGATTTTATGCCGTTCACTGGTCTATCCAGTTCAGCCGCCTTTAGGGACGATTTCTCATCCTAAAGCCAAGAGAGTGGCCTGTGTCAGTCTAGGACTGATTTGGTGGCTTATCCCGGCAACCTCTTGGACCCCTTTCGCAGCCGCTCCTAACCTAGAGAACAACGCTGCCTGATGGAAATAAATGGCATTTCTTCCATTGAGGGTCGATCACTATCCTAAGAGAGCTCGTCCACCCGAAGCCGTTGGCTCCCTTAGGGTGTCAGGTTATTTCCTGCCGTCTAACTTGATGTTGAGTTGCTACCTGTGTGGTCTACTCCATACCGATCCACCAACTTGAGCCCCTTCAAATACCACTTGACTGAGCCATGATCGAACCCCCCAATTTCATCTCTGATGGCCAGCAATCTACTGTTGATCTACTGTGTGAACTAGGTATTCAGCCCAGTAGTGCTGAATATTGTTGCAGTTGTTGAGTATAAGCTCTGTTCATTTAAGTTTCTTCTCTGTTTTATCAATAAACTGTTCTGAAAGTGATTTAATGGACATTATTCAATTGCCGGATGCGTATCATCCTTGACATTTACCGATGTTCCTTCTTAAATTAGGCCTATGCACTTCGACTCTGATGTGAAGGATACATTCCCTTGCCTTAGTCACTTTTCAAATATGTAAATACTTGCTTTTTAAATGATGGAATTTATTTGTTACTGTTCATACGATGTTACTGCACTGAACTATACAATCTTGAAACTATGGAATGTGCATTTCTGTAAATACACAATATGTTTGATGCGATTTTGCAAGTAAATGAAATGAGCATGGAAATGATTGGGTTGCCGTTAGTGGATTGCCCTTGGCATGATTGTGTAAGTTATTACCTATGCAATGTTCGAACGTACAAAATGTCGGACGATTTGGCTTCTTACTCCTTCATTCCATGCCTCCGCTGTTTTCTGTTGATGTTGGCGAAGCCCATTGCGTTTGAGTTCACAATGTTTTCATGACACCTTTGATAATCTGTTCGCCCTTGAGCAGTTTTGCTTTTATCGATGTGGTCGGCTTTAATCAGAATCAGAACATTTTATTTTGTAAATGGTGTATTTTCCCCAGTAGCAAACTCATAAATGCAAAACAACAATATATGCATATTTACGTATAGCCTACTACTCAGAATATTGTTTTTTGTTGAGCTCTTACTTCCTCCTGACATGACTTCATTCTACCTGTGAACAAACTGCACATCTTTTGGGAAAGAATTGAAGATGTCCTTTAAGATATTCCATTCTCTTTCTTTCCTTTCCATAAATTAATATCTCTCCCAGTTATTGTGCATTTATTTGACATAATTTTTTAAAACTCGTGATTTAGTCTAACTTTGCAGACCGCTTCAGGTTTTAATCTCCTTCCGTTATAGGCTACTCCGAAACACTTTCTGCTGTATATGCCAAGAACATACTCCTTCCCCCATTCTTCCTATTGACCTCTTTTCCAGTAAACTTTCCCTAACAAGTTTCTTTAGCATATTATTGATACTGCTAGTCCTGTGGTACCTCATTGTATACCCAGCTACCGAGCTTGATAGCTGCAGTTGCTTAAGTGCGGCCAGTATCCAGTAATCGGGAGATAGTGGGTTCGAGCCCCACTGTTGGCGGCCCTGAAGATGGTTTTCCGTGGTTTCCCATTTTCACACCAGGCAAATGCCGGGGCTGTATTTTGAATAAGGCCACGGCCGCTTCCTTCCACTTCCTAGGCCTTTCCTCTCCCATCGTCGCCAAAAGACCTATCTGTGTCGGTGCGACGTAAAACAAATTGCTAAATGTATACCCAGCTGCTTCTCTTGGATACCACATATCTGAAGCATACTCCAGTCAAAGTCTTATAGGTGTTAACCCTTTGCTGTTCCCCATTTAAGGGTGGCTGCCTGGCCAGAATTACAGTGTTTTCTGGCAGGGGCATTTAAATCCCAATAGATGCAGCAGCATAAATGTCTCCCTTTCAATAAATTATCATAGAACTCAAACAAATTAAGATAGGAATGTAATTTCTTTTGCATTTCATTTCGAAATGTTCAGTTCATAATTTTTGTTTTTTTGTTTTTTTGTGGTACTTACCCGAATCTAAATATTGCCCAAGTTTCCTAAACAGTTACATTGTAAAAATGTAAAGTCGATTTCATTGTGATTATTTGCCGTACTAATGGGCACGTGTAAAAGTTTCCTAGGAAGTAATTTCAATTTCAGGTAAAACAACCAAGCTCATGTATATTAGAACACTCACATACACCCTTATGTCAACAGCGTAATGTTTAGCAAGGTAATATCAACCGTGCCAGTTTTTCTCCATAAATATTCCACGTGAATATTCGTCTGCTTTATTACAAGCTCTGAAAGAAATAAAAAAAATTCCTAACTTCTGCAAGGTAAATCATGATTTGAACCAGTATTGTTTTCCCATATTTCCAGTTCATAGAAGAATTATTGTGATATTACTAGTAACATTTCTCCGTAGCCTTGTCCCTTGCTCTTCACACAATATTTGTTCAAGTTTTTCACGATTCTCGGAATCATTATCACTACTACATTCATCAGAATATTGTTCTAACCTCTTAGAAACTTTACTGTCTACACTAATATCTAACGTACTCAATTTTGCATTCTTTCAAACCTTGCAACACTTCTCCACCATAAGTAGATGACATGATGAGAACTCAAACATAATCTCTAACTGGAATATGATGTTTATAAACTAGGTCTGCTTGTGAAATACACACAGGAAAGACTGTCATCAAGGGACTGAGAGCTTGTTGAGTCTTGGAAATGCACTGAGGTTTCATAAGACCCTTCAATATTTCCGTCAACACACTTTTAATGCCCGCGTGTGCTACAAGCGCTTTGGAGTGTTCAACACACCAGACGAGTCATTAAACTAGAGTGCTCTAGAACATTAGGAACGGCATAGGGTTAAATATTTAATCTCTTTTATGCCCCTGTTTGCACCTTTTAACATCTATATTGACATGTGCATTGACGTAAATGCCTTTTTGACCAAATCTCACATATGTCTTCTCCAATGAAATTGACCACCCCCTAATGTGACTCCTAAATATCTACAATTACCCTGCACTATCTTTGTGTAAAGTGGAAGAAAAATGAAAGAAATTGAGGAAAATTAAGTCGAATATGTTCATTTTTGTGAACTTTTCAATATGATCTATGAAGTGGGAAATATTCCACATGATTGGATAGAGCCCACATATATTCCCCCTCCTATAAGGCTAGTCCCCTGTCACTGTAATGACTTCTGCCTGACAACTTTTACAGGTCTCATACTGAAGATTCTCCAAGTCATTCATAACTGAATCTACAGAAGATATGAAATATATGTTGGTAGAGAACAGTTCGGTTTCAAGAATAGAATAGGTGCAAGAGATGCACGCTTTACCCTTGAGACGCTAGCACAAAATTGTTTAGATCAACAGAGGGACATATTCATCTGTTTTGTAGAATACATCCAAAAGCTCTTGTGAACTTGGATCTTGATGGTAAAGATACAGGTTTTCTGAAGAATCTCTGCTGGCTACAGACTGCAAAATTATGAGTGTAGGGATCCTTGTCAGATGAAATTGGCATCCATAGAGGTGTATGCCAAGGGTGTGTTCTGTCTCTCTTTCCCTTCAACATATACTCAGAGCTGATAATCAAAGAAGCTATTGAGAATGAAATGGCTGGCATTAAAGTGAACGGAGAAATCATCACTAGGTATGCTGATCATACAGTGCTTCGTCCAGTTTCAAACCTTGGGCTACAGCATATCATTAGCCTAGTTAACATAGCCATTTCACCAAGCGAATTGGCTGTGTGGTTAGGGTCGCTCAGCTGTGAGCTTGCATTCGGCAGATAGTGGGTTCGAATCCCACCGCCAGCAGCCCTGTAAATGGTTTTCGATGATTTTCACACCAGGCAAATGCTGCAGCTGTACCTTAATAAAGGCCGCAGCCGCTACCTTCCCAATCCTAGACCTTTCCTATCCTTCCATCACCGACCTTCGCCTCTGTTGTCTGCCATTTCGGAAGGCAGTTCCTCTTTGGCTTTACTCTTGACAACTTAGTGCTTGAGGTCCATCTTGGATCAAGATATTTTTAGAATCTCAAATCCTTTGAACGTAATGTTTCCAAGAAATCCGGTTCACCAGTCTACTATTATCAAGTCTGTCCACAATTAAGAACACTACAATCAAAACATAGAATATTATGCACATTAATATTATTCAACGGCATTGTATCCTTTGTCATTTAACTTTGCATTCTACCAAGACAGAGTGAACCCCTTTTTATAGTTCGTTAACATTCATTTTATGAGGAACTGTTTTTCACTAAAGACCTTTACTACAATGGACCTCCGTACCGAACATAAAAATGTTTAATGTTTTAAATAACATCAGGCAAATTTATTTTAATGCATGTCAATAACCAAATTCTATAATTGCTCAAGAAACACTGAATACTCCTAATGTCAAAAGCAGCTGTAATTTTTAAGAAATAGCTTTTACCAAAGACTTGTACTGCAATGAATCTCCATAACAAGTAAAAATATGTTTAATGTTCCAAATATGACAGTGGCAGATTTATTTTAATGTATGTTAGTAATTAGAATGTATAATTGGCCAAGAAAAACCATATGCCCTTAAGGTCTAAGCAGCTGTAAAAACGTTTTAAGAGATTGATTTTAATTGAAGTAGATGCTTGTTCAGCATTTAGCAATAACTGTAAGGACTTGACAACGTTTTAACTATTCATATCCAAGTACAGAGTTAACAAATTATAATATATCGCATAAGAAATATGCTAGTAATTTCAATTAAAAGTTTTGTGGTGAACATCAAATTACAAAATAATTGAAGACTATGGTTCAATTTGTATAAAGTCTTGTAACAATTTTCCTTTGGCTGATGATGGCGAACACAAATGCCGAAACTGGTCCCAGTGTTGAAATCTAATAAATATGTGATCTACTAATGACGTCACACTGTTGTAGTATTGAATAGGTGGAAATAATTACCCTCACTCCTTAATGTAAATCTGGATTCAATACGGACTAAAAATGAAGTTTTTGACATTAAAAAAAAAAAAAATACGTCACGCGACGATGGGATAGGAAAGGTCTAGGAGTGGGAAGGAAGTGGCCGCGGCTTTAATTAAGGTACAGGGCTGCCAACAGTGGGGTTCGAACCAACTATCTCCTGGTTGCAAGCTCACAGCTGCGCGCCCCTATCCGCACGGCCAACTCTTCCAGTGACCAATATTTTAATGTGTTGGTTATAAGTGAGTAATTCTTTCTAGTTTTAATATGTTGTTTTAGCTGAAGAAGGCCCAATTATGGTTCATAACATACTGTTATTAAATGTTTGTATGTAATGTATTGAACAGGTGGATTGAGCTTTTGTAATCTCTTGATAAGAAATGTTGTCCGTTGGAAGCGATTTAACCAAGTTGCAAAAAAAGGGATGATCATTGACTGGGGCCAAGGGGGTGGCATTTTGGAAACTGCAACATTTGTGAACTGTTCACAGGGCTCTGTGGTAAAGGTGTATCATCAATGGGTGAGTGACACCATTGGGAATAACCATTCTGGAAACTGCAGAGCTTTACATTCATTGAGGTCCAAGGTGAACATTGAATATAACGGTGTGTGAAAGCCAACCGACAGGCTCCAGTGGAACAGTTCACTGTCCAAATGAACTGGGGGAATACAGTCACATTTCTACTGTATCAGTTCAGGAAATCCCTCTGTGAATGGGACTAAATTGAGGGTAACTGCACCCTTGCTAACTTTGGTACATCAGCAAAAGCAACCGGCATTTGTTCGACCCTGTGATGACAGGTAGCCTCCTCCTATGAGTCATATTTTCAGCTGCATAGAACGGATGGACATCAGTGTGTCCGGCAAGAAATGCCAGCAAGCCAATACCCTGCAACCTTTGCTGGATGAACACAAGGTGGTGGGGGCAGTGTTATGTTCTGGGGAATGTTGTTGGTTATTCTCTAGGTCATGTCGTCTTAGTGGAAGGCACTTTTGATCTAGTAGGTTATGAATCCATCCTTGGTGATCACGTTCACCGCACGTGATGATTGTCTTTCCTCATGAGGATGGAGTCTCCCAGCACGATAATGAGCCTTGCCACACATCTAGAAATATTGGGACATGGCTTTAAGAACACGATCAAGTCATCAAAGTTCTTCCATGATCCCCTCAAAGGACCCCAATCTCAACCCAATTCAACATCTGGTAGACCAGCTTGATTGTCGTGTTCACCATCTGTCTCCTCTGCCACACACTCTTTAACAGTTATGGGATGCCCTGCAGACAGCATGGCATGAAGTTAGTGTATTTGGGAACCTGATACCTGTGGAGGCCTATCTGCACATGACTGAGTCACTGCCAGCATGTCTAGCTGGTTACTGTGGATACTAGCAGTTGTGACTGTGTATATAAACACTGTTTCACTTTTCTGTTTAGTGTTTACATTTTCATATCATTACTATGGTTCGGGACACATCATTGCAGGCCTGAAGGTCAACCGACTCACCGCTCTGCCTTACAGCCCTCGTCCGGCGATGTTCCCACACTATTCCACCACACCTTCAGTCTCCTACTTTATCTAGATGCCAAAATGTGCAGTTGTTTGACAGCAGTGATCTTATTACGGTTGTTTTCCACTATGTGTAATTCTGACACTAATAATGAGGATGTTCCTCATATGCAACCACTGAGAAGGCCAGGAAAAGGACTCTGCAAGAAATTACTTCAATGAACAGTGTAAAATGTATTATTACACATGCATACAGATTTTTTCAAACTTTGGCTGATAATCAAGATATTTTAAATACTGTAAATTTCAAGCAAGTTCAAAAACTGACTGAAGATGCATGTGGAGTACTGTAGGTATATTAACTGTTCAGAACATTAAAAGGGCTATAGATAGTGCTGAAGGAAACAAGCCCCACCTTAATGTGCTGTGGAAGCAATTTAAAAGAGAAAAGAAAGTAATCTGATTAGGTGATTTTGATAAGGAAGCAGTGCGTAAATCTATCTTCAGTTTTTATGATAATGGAGAATATCCAACAGCCGAGGTCAGACTCTATTTTGTTGAAAAAATTAACTTCCAGGGTTCAAAGATCTCCACGTCACATTTCTTAAGAAGTGTGGGTTTTAGTGCAATGACATACGAAGGTTTTGGATTGAAAGAAATATAATGTGGGCATGTGCAATATTCTGTCATAAAATGAATGCTGTGAAGAATGATGCTCTTGGTAGACCTATATAATGCTTATAATATGTTTTATGTCGCACTGACACAGGTAGGTCCTATGGCGACGATGCAATAGGAAAGGGCTAGGAGTAGGAAAGAAACATCTGTGGTCTTGATTAAGGTACAGCCCCAGCAGTTGTCTGGTGTGAAAGTGGGAAACCGCAGAAAACCCATCTTCAAGGCTGCTGACAGTGGGGTTCGAATTCACTATCTCCCGAATGTAAGCTGACAGCTGCGTGGCCTAAACCATGCAGCCACTTGCAATTTACCTATATTTTATTTAGATGAAACATTTGTGAACCAAAATCACAGCAGGAAAATGATTTGGCTGATCGCAACAAAACTTTTAAAATAGCAGCAGTTTCTCAACATCTGCATGATGACATTGAGAGAGCGACTACAGAGGACTGAATGAAATGTGACCGACATGTAGAAGCCTTATAAGATATGTGTTCATGATGTGGCCATTGAACCAATTGTGATGCGTCTGACAGAAGATAGTTCCGATGACAGTTCTTCTGATGACTCAGACTCTCGTGAAGAGTGAAGAAGGCCTTGCTTCTCTGTTGTACCAACCCCCTGTGGGTGCGGGGCGCAGACGAATACACCCATGGTATCCCCTGCCTGTCATAAGAGGTGACTAAAAGGGGCGACCTAGGAACAGAAATGGACTGTGGTTTTGGTATAATGTGATAGTGTGTTGAACCCCCTGTGGATGGGAGGGGTTGAATACATCCACAAATAATCCCTGTCTGTGATAGAAGACGACAAAAACTGTCATGGTCATCGGTCCCCTCTTTATTTTTTTAATTTTTTTGAGGGTCAGTTGTAGACAGATTCAAAATTCTTGCCGCTCAGAGATGGGCCTTTTTCGTGTGCAGTTACATTCAAAATCCCTATAGTATTCCCAAAAATCATGTCGAGTGGGAGTGCCATGTACCCGCGCAGTAATATCCAGCTGATAACACAGGTCCCCACACAGCCAAATGCCAAAAGGACATATTATTGTTTTTTTAATCTATATTTATTACTCTGTACACACTATGGTATACATGCTATTGCGGGTGATTGGAGGAAGGGAGTCTTAGGCCTAGTGCTCAATGCCTCAGTTATCCCGTATTAGTCATCGTCCAACATCAGACACCGAGCAATACCTGCTATGACCAGGTGGGTATTGCCTTGACTGCTTGGTTCAGCTACAGAGGTCCATGATCGGAGTTGGTGGTATTCGGGGAGGAGGATTTTGTGCATGACTTCGAAATGGCTTCAGCCTGCCAAAGCCACCGAAGTCTTTAACTTTTGATTCACTGAGGGGTTCCACCCCCTGGAAACATGCGCAGTGTGAAGGTATGGGATCCAGTTTCCCTATGTTCCTGGTTACTACCAGAACTGATGGGAATGATTTCAAGCTTGTAAAGTCTATTTTGTTCTGTAGACACATAGAAGGTGTCTGGCGAACTGTAGGATCTGGAAAAAAAAGGTGCAACGGTAGTTTGTTGCTAAGGATGCACACTGCTTTGCAAGCTGATCGGTTGCTCAAGTGTGACTGCTTTGGCGATATCCCTGTCAAAGTGGAGGAGCACAAAATCTTTAATCTGGTTTGTGGAGTTATCTTTCACGGCATCTTGAACACTGACGATGAGTTGATGGAAGACATGAAACACCATTGCGTGCACATGTCCAGCGCATTAAGCGTAAAGTCAATGGCAAAGACGTTGCCACAGGTGTGTTCATTGTCTCCTTCAATTGTCAATGTTACCAGAAGAAGTCAACAACCTATCGCTGCAATGTGAGGCCATACATCCTGCCCCCCATGCGCTGCTATCAATGAGAGAGATTCAGGCTAATGGTATCTTGTTGCTCGAATCAGTCTGAATTTGGTACATTTGGAAGAGGAGCTTATGGCGCAGAAGAGTGCACAACTCCTTCCAGGTGCATTAACTGTGCCGGTCTCCATTCTCCTCAAAATCAGAACTGTCCCTAATATCTGAACGAGAAGAAGATCCAGGAAATAAAGATCCTGGAGAGTCTTTCCTATCAGGAAGCATGCCGTAAGTTCAATTCTACAACCACACCTGCCAAGACTCTAGACTGTAGCGTCATGGCACAGAGTCTGCCCGGTTCATCGTTTACATCCTCAATACCAGTGAAGATCGCTGTGCCCAAGGCTTCTGTGAGCAAAGTTGCAAAGAGTAAAAGCTCCAGGGCTCCAACTGGAGGGTATGAATCAGTGTCAGCAGGTACGCCTGCTCCAAAACCTAAGCGCTCCCCTCGTAGGAAGAAATCCCACCACCAAAATACGTCGAAGTTCTGGGCGTCACTCCCCTCGTTTGTTGATGACAGGGTGGACATCGAGCTTTCATCTACAAGACTGATGTAATATCACTTACTTGATATATTGTATTCAAAAGGTCTTGTCAATTTATTTCTTATAGCTAATTAGACAGTTCGTGCCAAGTATAGTCTGTATTCAAGAAACAAATCTCAGACCAGGTCACCATACGGTCTTCAGAAATTTCAGGCTATAATCGACAGAACGAGATTATGCCAACCAGACTTCTGGTGGCGTTGGTATTTTTGTTCATTCTGATACCTACAGTGAAGAGGTTCCACGAAGAACCCCACTGGAGGCGGTTGCGGTAAGAGTTCCGTTGTCTGTCATAGCAACAGTTTGTAATGTTTATTTTCCACCAGGTCAGTCTCTTAATATAAATGGCGTTATTAATCTTAAGATCAGCTTCCACCTTCATTCTTGTTGTTGGGAGATTTTGATGCCCATTACCGTTTAAGGGGCTCTACAATGCCTTGCCCCAGAGGAAGGGAGTTCAAAAGATTAATAAGAGAGCTGGATTTATGCATTTTGAATTCAGAGGAACCAACGCATTTTAGCACAGCACATGGCACTTATTCGTGCATAGACGTTAGTCTATGCAGCCGAGTGCTCATTCCCCTAGTCCAGCAGAATACACACGATGACCTCTATGACATTGGCCATTTCCCTATTAGTCTTTGTTGAAACAGAAATCCATCAAGGTTCCTCCCCAATGGTTTCTTAAACTTGCAGATTGGCCAAAGTTTACATCATTAGCTGTCTTAAATGATGCGAATATCCAGAGCGTAGACGATGATATAACTTATATCACGTAAGTTATTCTTGTTGCTGCTGAGTCCATTCCATCCGTTTGAGGGACTCCTCGACAAAATCTCATTCCTTGGTTGAACTACAAAATTGCAGCAGCTACTGTATAAGGGAACGACGCCGTGCTCATAAATGGTATCCTAGGCAGCTTACTCTGGCCAACTTGGTAACATTAAAAAACTCCATGCTAAGGTGTGAGTTCTTATTATACAGAGTAAGAAAGCTTCATGGGAGAGATATGTGACGTCTTGACGTCACATACACCGTCATCTCAAGTGTGGTCTAAATTTTGAAGTATTTATGGTATACAAGGTCATTTTCAGTACCAGGAATTTCCATTGCAGGCAGTATTGTTACTGATTCACCCACTGTTTCTAATCATCTAGCCAGTCATCTCATGGATGTGTCTGATTCCGGGAATTACCATTGTGATTTCCTAGCTCTGAAGTGGGAGGCAGAACGTCATCACCTCAGTTTTGCCACTCAAGCTTCAGAGGACTATAACGTGCCCTTTACAACGTGGAAACTCCTCAGTGCCATGGTGTTTTGCGAGGACGCGGCTCTTGGACCAGATAATGTCCATAACCATATGTTGAAACATCTTAGTGAGGATAGTCTCTTATATCTCCTTCGTGTGTTCAACTGAATCTGGATAGAGGATGAGTTTCCATCACAGTGATGGGAGGGAATAGTAATTCCTGTCCTCAAGCCTGATAAAAATCCTAAGTATGCAGGAAACTACAGACCTATTTGTCTTACTAACTGTTTGTGTAAGGTTTTTGAGAGGATGGTGAATTGCAGACTAGTGTGGTGCCTGGAGAAAAGAGGACTTTTGTCCAAGTACTAATGTGGTTTTCGAGCCGCTCGCTCGACCACTGACCACTTGGTATGTTTGGAGAGTTCTATCCAGGACGCTTTTCTCTGAAAACAGCTTTTAGTGGCTGTTTTCTTTGACTTAGAAAAGGCCTATGACACCACAAGGTAATACGGCATCCTTTCAGTCCTGCACCAATGGAGTTTGCGAGGTAACTTGCCAGTTTTTATTGCAAATTTTTTATCCCTCCATCTATTCCATGTCGTAGTGGGGAGGGCATATTCACAATACCACGTTCAGGAAAATGGAAAGGGGATGTTGCTCTTCCTGTAGTTGACACCTATCAATTCCTTGGGCTCCTTTTCGATAGCAAAAGGGAGCCACATGTGTGGCAGTTAAAAACGAAATGCACAAGGAAGCTGAATATTTTCAAGTTTCTTAGCGGCAATACTTGGGGGAGGGGGCAGATTGCACGGTGCTCCTAAGATTTTAAAGGGCACATATTTTATCTAGATTAGACTATGGCAGTGCAGCATATGGATCAGCAAAGGAAAGGGTCCTTGTGAAACTGAATAGTATCCACCACAGCAGAGTTAGGTTGGCAACGGGAGCTTTTCGTACAAACCCCATTGCTAGCCTGCTTGCTGAATCCGATGTGCTGCCTTTATACCTGAGGTGCCAGCAAATGCTTCTTTCCTGTGCTGCAAACTTGCGACAGATGCCTTTTTACCCTAGCTATACCTGCGTATTCCTCAATGGAAACTGTCCGCTGTACGCTGATTATCCTCAAGCCACATGGCTGGTTGAAATGCGCTTGGATAGCAGTCACAGATGGTTTGATGTACCTTCGGTTCCTTGTCTTGTCAGATGATCATGTAGGGTACCTCCGTGGATGATATGACGACCCGAAGTAATCCTGGATCTGCACACCGGCCCAAAGGAGAACATGGACCCCTCCATTTATCAGAGACTCTTCCTGTCCATTGTTGGCCGGTATCCAGATACAATAGTTGTTTACATGGATGGATCGAGGACAGAAGCAAAAGTAGGCGGTGCGTTCGTTGTCGACAATGACAGGTTTCTTTTTCCTCTACCAGAAGCCTGTAGTGTGTACACAGCGGAGCTCTATGCCACCTTTGAAACTCTGCGTTATGTGCTGTCCAATGAGCGCCAGCACTGTCTGCTGTGTGCGGACTCGTTGAACTCGCTACAATCTATTGATACATGTTTTCCTTGGCATAATCTGATGCTAAAAATTAAATAACTGGAGGTTCAACCTGTTCAATACTCAAAAGAAAGAAACGTAGCAATCACATTTCTATTTAAATGGGACCGGTTTCGACCTTAGTCTAGGTCATCATCAGCCATAAAAAACATGTAAAATGTTTAAGAATGTTGGAGGTCAGTTTTTCACTGTTAGGCACAAAGACACGACATCACTGACCTCCAACATTCTTAAACATTTTACATGTTTTTTATGGCTGATGATGACCTAGACTAAGGTCGAAACCGGTCCCATTTAAATAGAAATGTGATTGCTACGTTTCTTTCTTTTGAGTATTGAACAGGTTGAACCTCCAGTTATTTAATTTTTAACATCAATAATTTCAATACGGAACAATGAAATTTTTATCTTTAAATAATCTGATGCAGCGGATCCAGGACATGCTGGCCGGGTATTGGGATGCTGGCACCAGAATCACATTTATGTGGCTCCCAAGTCGCATGGGTGTAGTGGGAAATTAGTTAGCTGATAAGGGTGCCAAAGAGGCTGTTACATTACCCCCGTTGCCTTCCCAAGGTTCGAACCAGTATGAAAAAAAGTATGAAGACAAAGGAGAAGGAAACACCTTGGTGGAATGAAAGAGTGAGAGCAGCAATCAGGGAAAGAAAGGGATCGGGAGAAAAATTAACTGGATCTTACTAGAGATGAGGCAAAGATCAGAAATCTCGAACAATTATACTGAAACAAGAAACTAGACGTTAAAAGAACAGTTACAGAAGAAAAGACCAAGGGATGGAATATATTCACTTAGAAACTGGAGGAAGACAGCAGAGGCAATCAGAAACTAGTGTATATTGTTATCAGAGGTAAAAGGAAGCCAATGAATACCATAAAGGCACTTGAAGATGAAAATGGAAATCGGGTTAGGGCAGAAAGTGACATGAGAGAAGTCCTGAAGAACCATTTCGACCACCTACTGAATAGACCAGTTCAAGAACAAAATACAGAACCAGAAATTCAAGCCTACAATGAGGAACCTCCCATCTTTTGAACAGAAACTGAGACAGTCTTAAAATCTATGCCTAAAGGAAAATCTTCAGGTGCAGATGAAGTGATTGCGGACATGATAAAGGCATCAGGCATCCAGGGTATACAGTGGCTGCACAGAGTACTAAATGCCATATGGACAGACAACAAAATACCTGCAGATTGGAGGAAAGGCATTATAATTCCCCTGTTTAAGAAAGGCAGCAGATGGAAACCCACCAACTATAGAGGAATAACACTGCTGTCTCATGGGCTAAAAATTCTAAAGAAGATCATAGAAAGGAGATTGAGAACCATCATTGAACCACAGTTAGAGGAGGAGCAATACGGATTCCAAAGTAACAGATCAACAATGGATCTAATTTTTAGCACCCACATGCTGATGGAAAAGTATTGGGTGAAGGGCAAGCACCTGGTCGTTGTATTCCTGGACATATAAAAGAAGCCCTCTGATAGTATTATAAGAGATAAAATCTGGGAGTGCCTGAGGAAAAGAAATGTGCTTGAAGGACTGGTAAGGAAAATTCAGATGTTGTACAAAGACTGTACTAGCTGTGTACAAATTGCGGAAGGTCGTTAATCATGGTTTGAGACCAAGAGTGGAGCTCAGCAAGGAAGTGCGCTCTCCCCACTACAGTTCATCACTGTTATGGACAACATAATGAAGAACGTCAAGGAAAGGTTAGGTGAACTGAATGCAGTGGCCTTTGCTGATGATATCATGAATTGGGGTGAAACAGAAGAGGAAGTACAGACCCAACTCAACGTATGGAAATCCCAATTCCAGGAATATAACCTGAACATCATCGAGACCAAGACAGTAGTGATAGCAGTCAACAGAGAAGGGCATCCAGCAAGTGTAAAACTAGGAGACCACAAGCTAGAGTGTGTGGATAGTTTTCCTTACCTTGGAAGTGTAATCTCCAGTGATAATTTGGTCAGAAAGGAAATTACAGAGTGCAAAACGGATCAGAATTCTACCAACACTTTTATGGGCCGAGATTATTCCAAAAGCGGCCAAACTGATGATGTTTAACAGCTATTTCATGCCAATATTGACCTATGGCATTAAAGCGTGCACCCTCACAAAAAGAGATTCATCAGGACTGCAAGCATCAGAGATGAAATTTCTTAGATCCACCATCCAGAAGACCAAGATGGACAAGTTAAGAAATGAGGAGGTGAGGAATGAAGCCGGAATAAAGACATCCCTATTAGACAGAATCGGCACATCCAGACTACGGTGGTAGGGCATGTGATGAGGATGGAGCCTACAAGAATAGCCAGAATAAATTTGGAAAGACAGGTGGAGGGGAAAAGACCAGGAAGACCTAAAACCCAATGGATGGACATGATCAAGGTTGATCCAGTTGACAGTGGATGATGTTCTCCATGAGAAGTTGTATATGGACAGGAAGAAGTGGAAGAGGCTCATTAATAGTAGCCGGGAAGCTGGAACTGTACAATGATGATGATGGATATATTTTAAAATGTCATCATCCCTTTTCATTCCATCTCGTACCATTAGGGGGCCGATGACCTACAGTAGATGTAAGGCCCCTTTAAACAATAAACATCATAATCATCAGCATCTGTTGTACCATCAATACCAATGCATGAGGAAATAAAGATAATCGGTGCAAAATAAATATATTCCTCATTTCCATTGTGTTCAGTTCAGTGAATGTTTACAATTCTGTTTTTAGTCGTTGACACTTCGTTTTATTATGCTGTATCCTTAAACGAATCGAAATGAACTCTCACTGTTGTATTTAATTCTATTACAAATTGAAAATTGAATGTAAATTGACCTAATTTTGAAGAAAAATTACAAATTTTCTGTGCCTTAATATCCTGTTAATTTATCTTTTCATGATTTTTCTGTACAGAACAGAATAGAATAACCTTTTCTACCAGTTTAGGGGTAACTGGAAAGAGGGCACTCGTTAATTAGCTTATGTACTTTTTATGACAAAACACTCTTAGTAAATAATGTAGCTTAATTGTGTTTTAATGAAATATCACTATACAGAAATTATTTCAGAGTATATTTTTAAAGTAATTTTGATTTCCTTTTTTAACAGATGTGATCCTTATGCATTTTAAGTGTGAAGTTCATGTATTATAAATCAGCCCTTCACACCACCCCTGCGTGCAAATGCCAGGTAATCACTTGCTTCAGGACTGTCATTGGTGTGGTTCGAAGCCACTGTTCCCGAGTCTGGGAGTAGCTTGAACACATTAACACTCATAGCTAAACACGTTGGGTGGGCAAAAACACCACTTCTTTTTAAACAGCACATTTTGATGATGATGATGATGATGCTTGTTGTTTGAAGGGACCTAACATGCAGGTCATCAGCCCCACAGCACATTTCTTCACGAACATTAATTTAAGAAGCGACGTATAGACATATTACCTCTTAATAGGAACAGGCATGAAAACTTTTAAGCGCTTTATTGTAGTGCAGAAAGAGAAGTAACATCAGCTCAACTGGACAACACCACACTGACTACGCGTGACCTGGAGACCTGTAATATTGTGTTCCAAGCTATAAATACTTTAAACAGAAGCGTAAGCTTAGATGCTTTCTCTACGCTTAATCGGTTGTATACTTTTAATGCACTAACCCATAAAGGATTTTTTCATCACTTGCTAAGAAACCTGTGCTGTATGTAACTGCTCAGTAATGAGAAAAACTTTGTCCTGAAATTTATCATTTTTTTTAATTTTTTACTTTTCTACCACTTGCAGGTTGTAACCTGTTGAAGAACATCTGACTTTCCAAATACAAACGCTGCTTTCTTTTCTTCTTCAGTTAAATCCAGTGCTGAACTCCTTCCGTTTGGATCCAGCATCTAAGCTAAGAAATGAGCTGGTGTTAGAAACCTAATCTCTGATTTCAAATTTTTTTTAATGTGACATGTTTGTTCTTTGTAGCTTCAAATCCCATTTGAAGATTCTTCTATGTATCTACTGACTTGGAAATGGTACAGTTGTTTTTTGGAATGGTATCAAATACAGTGGTAATAGGCTTTAAATGAATATCCTCTACATTTTGTTTTAATACAAAATTAGAAACTGTTTGCACTGCTTTGTCAATAGTTCCACAGTTTTCTTCACAAATTTCTAACAGAGTTGGCCAGTCTTTAAGATGTGTCTCCAGGCAACCTACCATGGTATTCCAGCACACTTTACTTGGAAGCACGAGTTTTGTTACACCAGATTTTTCTGTAACATGCATTAGTGATTATTTCTGAAGGACTTTATTACATTTATCAAATGTTCTCTTACATTTCGCAAATGATGACATACAAATCTTTATAATTTTCAAGTTGAAGATGCAGTTTTTGATATTTTGGCAGCATTATGTTTAACAGCAGTGGTGTCCAGTAAATAAACATTGCCTGTTTTGGTGGTAACTGTAAGGCATAGCTTATTATAGGTTCATTGTAAATATTTGACTAACTATTAAACCATAGGCACATAGTTCAGTTTTTTTTTTTAAGATAAAGGAACAAGTTTTTTTCTTCTTTTCTTCATAAATAGTTTCTAATAAAGACACGCTAATTTTCTTTCTGTTTGGAGGGATGTAACCTGGGCTAAGCTGTCGCATAAGTCACTTAAATCGAGGATGTTAAACACTACAAAGCCAATATCCAGTATTCGGGAGATAGTGGGTTCGAACTCCACTGTCGGCAGCCCTGAAGATGGTTTTCCGTGGTTTCTCATTTTCACACCAGGCAAGTGCTAGGGCTGTACCTTAATTAAGGCCACAGCCGCTTCCTTCCCAGTCCTAGCCCTTTCCTGTCCCATCGTCACCATAAGACCTATCTGTGTCGATGCGACGTAAAGCCAATAGCAAAAAAAAAAAAAAAAACCTCACTACAAACAGGAGTATTTGTTGCAAATATACAGTATTATGAGCTACTTAATCATCCAGAGACTACTTCTGCATTGGTATTGATGTAACCACATATGAATCCCATAATGTTGCAACTTTTTCCTTCTTTCCGTGAAAGTATTTTGATATAATTTCATTTATCTAGGTAGAAGAGGATGCTGCAATACCAGTTTTGGGAGTGGCAAGAGCAAAAGTAGGTGTACTATATTCCATACAGCTTTACTTCCAAATTGACAATTCGCAAACCATATGACCAACGGCTTACCTATATCGCCAGCACTTCACTACTGTGACAACACTAAAACTTAATAGATGCTGTATACACTTACTAACAATATTAGATCACTGAATTGAGAAATATAAAGGATTAAGAATAAAAGAGAATGAGGAAATGACAAATTACTTGCTGCTAATGGCTGAAGAAGGAGGTTATGGTTTACAGAGGGGACACACTGCTGGTCTGAGTCACTGAAAACCTCCAACGGTATATCACTGTCACTATCTCCAGCTTCCAAAGAGATTATTAAACTTTTGACGCAGTTTGTCATTACATTTTCATTTTCCCACGTCTCTCATATTACTGTTCATGTATATTGGCACTAACAGTGACCTCAGCTTCACCTAACACATTTTCCTCTTCACAAACTGTGCTTAGTTTTTGAACAACATAACCCATATATGCTGAGCAATATAGCTTAACCATGTTGAATGTATGCAATAGAGTTGGCAATCAGGATTGGAGATCTTGCTTTACCGATATAAATCAATATGAATGGCTTGGGATTGGCTGGATGTCTGTGTTTCTGTGCACACTCAGTAGAGAGCACCAAAATTGGCCAAAACTTCAATTTGGCATGTGAAAAGCCCATCAAGTTCATGTTAATACCATAATTCCTGGACTGATTAGTGGTGATTTATTTATGACTTGTTCTTGCTACTGAACCAGAAGGCTCATGGAATATATATTATGTTAATGCACCAGTATCCCCCACTCCTAAAATTAACACACTCCTGAGCTTGACCCCAATCCAAAATTCTCATCAATGTCCCATAATTGAGTCCATCAGCAAAAGTCATCACACTTCCTAGAAATTTCCCAGATAGAGGTGGCACTGGTGGGCATTGATGCATCATAGTGGTATTCTGTTTTTATGGTCCAAGTCTCACATCCATACGTGAAGATTGAGAAGACAAGTGAGTGGACTAGTCTTTACTTTGTACTCAGTGTAATTGCTCTATCTTGCCAGAGCTTCTTTCATTTTATTTTGCCATACGTATAGATCCCAACAAGATGTGACGCTTGATTTTCTTTTCACGAGGAAGAGAATGCCCAAGGCTGGAATGGGAGGACTATGCAGAAAGGTTTACTAGAGTTGTGCTGCCCTCACTGAGGACAGGAAAGCATATGCAAAGTGACTGAAGGAGTTTTCAGAAAGAAAAGTTTGGAGGGCCATATAGAGGTATAGCTTATAAGAAGATTCTAATCTGGTACTGCACAGTAATACTACTACTACTACTACTACTATTCTTCTTCTTATTATTATTATTATTGTTATTATTTACAATAGGATAAAAAACATTCTGCAACCACAACTTGGAGAATACCAAGGAGGATTTCGCCCATACAGAAGTTGCCCAGACCAAATTCTCAGCCTGAAACTAATAATAGAATATTACAAGTACAGAGATAAACAGCTGTTAATTTCATTCATAGATTTCAAAAAGGCTTATGATAGTATACACTGACTTACTCTTTTAAAAAACCTCAGATCATATGGCCTTCATCCTAAATTTACAAAAATTATTGAACTAACTTTAACTAACACAATTTCAAATGTAAAGTTCAGGGGAGAAATGTCAAATGCTTTTACAATAATTACAGGTCTCAGACAATGTAACAGATTATCCCCATTGCTCTTCAATGTGGCTCTAGATTACATCAGGAAAATTTGGCAAAAAGAAAACCCACCTAAAATCAAAATTGGGGCAAAGCCCTCAATAAGGACAAACTGCCTAGGGTTTGGAGATGATTTAGCTCTTTTAGCCCTTGACATGGAAGAAGTCCGTGCTCAGATCACCAGTCTCCAGAAAATTGCATTAGAAATAGGATTACAAATTGAGAATAATGAGATCGTGCCAAAGTCATTATAAATGATAAAAAAATTAACATAGTCCTACAATTTAAATACCTTGGAGAAATCATTATGCACAACTTAAGTGAGAAAGCAACATGGATAAATAGAACTAACAAAATGAAAAAAGGCACAATTTCTATCCTGGTCAACTTATAACAAAAAATGCTTGTCAGTAGACACTAAGATCCAACACTACAAAACAGTAACTTTGCCTGAAGCTAGTTATGCTTGCAAAACCTTGTTCCAAATTAAAAATGAAAGAACTGATCAGCTCCTCAAAACTGAAAGAAGAATTATTAGAACTTGCATAAATAAAAAGTACCAGGTTGAAGGAGTGTGGAGAATCTTCCCCAATGAAACTGTCTATCGAGAGATTGACCCAGTTACCAGCACGATGAACAAGAAAAGAATCTCTTATTTCTTTCACATCTTACAATTACCAGAAAACAGGATTTTACGACAACTAGTGATGAGAAATCTGGGAAAGAAGACAGGAGGGCATTGGATCAAAGAAATTCAAAAGGATCTCCATACAGTTGGACTCGAAATTACAGATGCAGAGAACAAGAATAAAATTACCACCCTTCTTAAGAATCACAAATTTTCAACTGAAATGATGCAGAGAAGGCCTGTAGAGATTTCACACGAATTAAGAACACTGCGATCAGAACAAATGAAGAAGTACTGGGCAGATAAGAAGAATCAAACAGTACAACCTTGAAAGAACATGGATGATCAAGTGGTCCAATATGGCCAATAAAGTTAATAATATCATCCTAGACAGAAATATATTTAAGTACATTCATTTTACCACAGGCCCAGTAAGAACATAGGCTATTTTTGTCACTAGCTGCACCATTGTATGGAGCTGATAGACCCACAGTTAAAATGAATTTGCAACTTGGTGCAGTCATCATTGGTATAAATATTGATGAAGTTTCTAATTAATGGTCACAGTAACATCCACATGCATTAATTACTGCTGCGGCAGGTATGGTTATTTTGGTTATATTTCTTATCAGATAAATCTTAACTCTTGGTAATATTTAATGATCTGCATCTTTCTATAGTTGTCTTAACAACTCTGAACTGTGTAAGTTTATTTCTTAATTTTTTTTGGTTCTCTGTTGTGTATAACTTACTATAATATGATTTTAACTTTTTCAGAATATCAAAAAAATGGCAGCAGTTGAAGAACCAAAATTAGATATTGTCATCTTTGGAGCCACAGGTTTTACTGGTAAATGTGCTGTTCAGGAAATTATAAAACTTGCAAAGGAGAAGAGTGACTTATCGTGGGGTGTTGCCGGCCGCAATGAAAGCAAGTTGAAAGAAGTTCTTGCAGATATTTCCAAGAAAACAGGTGATTATTATTTCTATGTGCATTGCATTTTTCAAGCATTTCTTATATTTGATTTCTTAAATTAGTGTGATATGTTTATGAACTTAATGATATAATTTAATTTCATTAGAGGTAGTGTAAAGCAAGGGTCGGGAACCTTTTCATACCCGCGGGCGACAGTCAAAGTCTCGATAGCTTGTGGGCCGCGCAGGTCTCAACTGAATATTTTAAAGTTGAATGAAAAGTTAAAATTCAATAATTTTGTAATACTTTAATGATGCTGTTAAAAATTAGCTTGGAAGATCCAGGTATAAGTGTGTACGTCACACTGATGATAGAATCGGTTATACTGCCATTCATTCGCCGTATTCAAGTAGGTATTTTCCAACAGGATAACACTAGTCCTCATACCACTGCTGTCACCCAAGGTGCTCTACAGAGTGTCAACCCGTTGCCTTGGCCTGCAAGAACACCAAACCTTTCAGTCATTGTCTGCAAGCCGATACTCAAAAAATTGTTTGGTGTAAATTCAAGAATGATCAATTGTATTGTTTCATGAGGGGTAATCATTACTATGATACATTGTCATTAGTCTCGTTAGACAATGACTTAAAAGATGACTGTTGAAATGATTATACTGATGGATAACCATCGCAAACACAGATAAAGTTACTAGTGCTGTGGCTGGTAGTGAACAGCTGTTATCCCATGATAGTGCTGGGAATTAACAGAGCAGAACCGAAGCTTCCTGGGCATTCTGTCAGAGGTTCTGAGTACATCTGCAAGTGAAAGATTGGCGGGAGAACGATAGTTCCCTCCGAAACTTCTATTCCACTCACCACTTTCCTTTACGTGTAGTGGAGTTGCTGTATTGTTATTTAGACATTACATGCATACTGTATAACACTTTAGAATGCAGTGATGATGAATGGATGTAGGGCCTGTTAGCAAATTATACCAATTGAGGTTACAACTCACAATTGTGCAACGACACATATTTGATGTTCTGAATGCTGACCTATCAAAAGGAATTATTTTCTTCAGTAATCAGTTCAGAGGCAGATGCTATTAATATAATTTGAGAGAAATCATATAGATAATACTTATTTTTCAGTTTGAGGAACGTAAGGGATGCAAAAAATAAATATTATATAATTGAACTCTATTCTACAGATGCACCAAGTATAATAGGCCTACGTATGAAGAAATAATAATAATTTTTCTTAGAGATATAACCAAATATTATATATAATATGCAGGATGTTGAAATATTTTTGGTGGTGATGGTATGCATCAAAACAAGAAAAAAAAGTAATAAACATGGGTCCTGCAATATATAAGTTCTGAGATCTGAGCATGTGTTCATAGGATGTGCCTGATGTAATATCATTCATGGCAAAGTATTTCTCAGCCCTGCAATAACAGCAGACTACTGGATAATAATAGTTGACATCCCTGAAACGGAATGAAAAGAACAATCTGGTTACTCACCAAAGTGGCCGCTGTTTGAATCCCGACCAATGCATGTGGGTTTTTAAAATGAAAAGTCATGTCCCTGTGGTTTGGATTCCATGTAAAACTCGAGGGCTCATGACTGTAATCTTAATGTCAACAGTCAGGTAAAAATAGCTTAGCTTTTAAAAAAATTGGTTGCGGATATGAGCACAGTTGTTGCATTGGTCCTCGAGGTCAACAGACAGTTTTGATTTCCTTCAGTATCATATTAAATAGTAGTATGAGCCGAAGGGCCATCTGCTGCTATTGTAGGTCAAGAATGCATGAATGATGACATGTACGCACTTCCTATGAACAAGTGTTCTGATCTGAGAATGCATGTCTTTTAGGACCTATGTTTGAGACTTTTTTCCTTGTTTTGATGCATACTATGAAATAGGTTACAAACATAATAGCGGAAACTCTCTCAAAAGTGCATTGGTTGCAGGTGAGACAGGGTCGCTAACTCTATCCATTGGCTCGCAGTTATAACTATTTGCAGGTGTCGTTTGCTCGTGTTGGCTGCTATGACACAATACCTGAAGCAGGGATGTTGAAATTTCACTTGTATATAAAAACTTACTGCTTTTAAGTTTTAAAGGAATTATGGAACAGGTTTTCAAGTACAAAATGCTTGGTTTGGGGTTAGAAAATGTTATTAGTCATGAGATAAAGGCATGAAAACTGACATCCATTTTAGGCCTACAGCTAAACCAAAGCCACTCTTACACTTAACTTGTGATATTGTCTACAATTTTCAGTTAAGGCATGAAAAGTGACAACTATATATATTCAAAAATAGGTTCTTTACATGTTATTTTCTGTAAATTGAAGTTTAGACATGACAAATTGATGTAACAATAACATACAACTATAGGCCGTACATCCATATTTACATTAAATTCTCTTAAGCATACAGACATACTTTTTTTTTTTAATTAGAGATTAATGACAACAGTGCACATACCATAATTATATACTGTATCATATTAGATCAACATGCACATTCACATGAAATCACATGTGTGTTACTTTATGTAATTAACATTTTTCTTTCCCTGTTGATATGTAGAGATCATTTGTTTTATTTGCGAAGGCTTTATTGAGGACTGCAGAGTATTTAAGAACCAACAAGAAATAACAATTGAGGTTCGTATCCCACTATCGGCAGCCCTGAAAATGGTTTTCCGTGGTTTCCCATTTTCACACCAGGCAAATGCTGGGGCTGTACCTTAAGGCCACGGCTGCTTGCTTCCAACTCATAAGCCTTTCCTATCCCATCGTCGCCATAAGACCTATCTGTCTCGGTTCGACGTAAAGCCCCTAGCAAAAAAAAAAAATAAAAATATAACAATTGTTACACATACCCTCTATGCTAACATATTCACTCATTTTTTTTTTACATTATTCTGAAAACTATTGGACAACTTAACAAATGAGCACATTCATTGTGGATTATCATGTTACTTGATTCATATTTCTTCATTAATTTGTGGAAGTTTTCAGGGTCGTGGGAATTCTGTTCAAGTGGCATCAAAACACTTTTACTGTCATAGTGTGGCAATCTTGAGATTGCCCATCCAATAACATAATTGTCTGCATTTACCTCTGTAGTTTGCACAAAATTGTCATTGATCTCATTACAGTTAGGTCTATTATCTCTGTTATTTAATCTTACGTTCATAGTGTAATTCATTTTCAAATAATTGTATTTGGTTAGGAATACCGCAGCATCAGCCTCACAATTGCTATCTTGTAATGGGGATAGTAAGTTATTTATGATAACAGTCTGTTCTCAATGCACTGCAAAATTTAGATGAATCTGGAGCGACATTATTTCCCCTTTTACCCCTAAAATGGCAAATGTATTTTCCAGACAATCTTGCATCAGCCTTCTAGTGAAGAAAAATTGAAAATCAAATCACACTTTCAAATCTGACCATAAACACTTAAGAGCAGTGATATCATCTCTCCAACTTTGAATGGATAGTGGGTTGTGTTTACTAATAGAACCTCAGTGTAACACTACAATGTGCTTTAAACTTTCTTCAATTTCTGCCAATTTTTCTAAATGATCAGAAATTCTACAAAGGGGGCTTTCTATGTTGCTTTTGAGGAATTGAAGATATGAAATATGTCAACACATTTCAATAAAATCAGCTATAATAGCAGCAGATGATGATAGGAAATTAATTGAACATGTACTTTTATGCCACAAGTGGCAGAATGACTCAAAGTCCGAACGGTTAAACACACTCCCAGTAGTGAGAGGGGGCTAGTCTGGGCACAATGGTTGGATCTTTGTTGTAAAATTCCTTAATATGAGACCAACTATGAATTTTCTCTCCTGTGTTGAAATTATACTTCAGATTGTTTCTCAGTGATTTGATCAAGTTAGGGGCATCATAGAAAAAGTATGTTTTTTCATCATTTATTTCAATATATAGCTAATACTGAATTTTCACGAAAGTGTTAATAACATATCTTTAATGCTCTGCCCTGACATAGCTAGCACCTCTGGTCAAATGATCTATATAAAATAACTTGTACTGACTGACCGACCGACCGCCGAAATATGAAATATCATATCATATCTACCACTCCGCTGTACGAAAACATAATCATTCTTGGTGACTTCAATACTAATCTACTAGTTACAAGTAACGAATCAACATACTTACAAAACTTATTCCATGGCATGGATTACAACATACTGACACTAGATGCGACTAACCATGTTCACAGAATAAACCACACGTCTCACACACTGATTGACCTTATTATAACAAACAATCCGCAGAAAGTGGTAAAACATGGACAGCTTGCTGTACCAGGTATTTCGACCCACGATCTCATATACTTATGTTACTCTCTCAAGGCACCAAAGTACAAAACCAGGTACATAATGCGAAGAGACTTCAAGCATTTTAATACTGAGATAATACGAAATGAAGCATATCAAGAGATAATACGAAATGAAGCATATCAATTGCCATGGAATGACATTCTACTGACTAATGACATTGATGATAAGGTTGACAGACTGAACTCTTTAATATTAGGACTGTATGACAAACACGCTCCGAAGAAGCAAATTCGAGTTTCTCACCCTTCGTCTCCTTGGCTAACAAATGAAATTAAGTCGGTCATGGCAAATCGTGATGCTTGGTATAGGCGATTTAGGCGAACTGAAAGCACTAGTGATTTCGAAAATTACCGTATTCTCCGAAATCAAGTTAAGAAATTAATTCGTAACAGCAAGTATAAATATATTCAAGAGATAACAAACAGACGAAATTCAGCACTAATATGGAAAGATTTGCATCAGATGGGTATAGGTCGCAGCCTGACCATGCAAACACCCAGTATACCACTTGATCTAAATTCTCATTTTACGAAAGCAGCATACACTAATAATGATATTACTGACAATAATGACTATGATGCTAACTATCCTAATAATGATGATAATAATAATAATAATAATAATAATCATCATCATCATCATCATCATCATCAACCAGTTGATGACCTAACTGATGATGATATTAACGCCATAAATGCTAATTCCCGAGTAAATCAAGTAAAATTCACTTTCAAAAAAGTTGGGGCGAACGATGTGAAGCGTGTAATTTACTCCCTCAAGTCTGATGCTCCGGGTAATGACGACATACCATTATCTTTCATAAAAAATATTATTGGTGCCACATTACCTATTCTGACGCATATATTTAATCATTGCCTTGTACAGGGAGTATTCCCAACTGTGTGGAAGCACGGTATCGTCATTCCTATTCCTAAGAAGAATTCTCCTAGTTTACCATCAGATTATCGCCCTATATCCATTCTCCCACCCCTTTCAAAAGTACTAGAACGCTTGGTTCACGAACAAGTCCTCACTTACTTCACTAACTTCTCACTGCTTGACCCTTACCAATCTGGTTTCAAGAAAGGACACAGCACGACGACTGCCCTACTGAAAGTAACCGATGATATCCGACAGGCAATGGACACTCGACAAGTGACTGTACTGGTTCTACTTGATTTTTCTAGTGCTTTTGATACTGTTGTTCCTCAACTGCTACTTTCAAAATTGGACTCATTAAATTTCAGCAAGACGGCAATAAACTTTTTCAGCTCGTACTTCAAAAATCGCTGTCAGTGTGTCAAAGTAAATAATAGCAGATCTGAGTGGCTTAACAAACCCCTCGGTGTCCCCCAAGGGTCTGTACTTGGACCATTGCTGTTTGCAATTTACTTACACGATGTTGCCAAATCGATTACACATTGCAAGTATCATCTTTATGCTGATGATCTGCAGATCTACTACCACTCAAGAACTGATAAAATTCAGAGTGCTGTAGAAAAAGTTAATGCTGATTTAAGTCTCATAAGTAATTTTGCATTGAGTAACAATCTCAAAATTAATCCACTTAAAACGCAAGCAATAATCATTGGTACTTCAAAAAACTTACACGTCTTAAAACAATACGAAATTCCTCCTGTAGCACTAAACAATACCATTATTCCATTTTGTGAAACAGTTATGAATCTTGGTGTGGCTATAAGCGAAACATTGAACTGGTCGCAACATGTGATGAAAGTGTGCCAAAAGGTATATCAAAGCCTGCATCCTCTGAAGCGGTTTAAAAATATATTTCCTCGGTCCTTGAAAATAAAGCTCATTCAATCACTCTTGTTTCCAATTCTCGAATACTGTGATACAGTTTTTATTGATATCAATAACAAGCAAAGCATGAGACTGCAAAGTGCCCAAAATGCATGCATCAGGTATGCATTCGACATACAACCATACGTCCATGTATCCCCATTCTATACACAATTATCTTGGTTACGACTGAATGACAGACGTAGACTCCACGCAACTACTTTGGTGTATCAAGTGCTTTCTGAAAACACTCCTCCTTACCTATCCACCAGATTTCGCTACCTTAGTTCCCTGCACCTGGTCAATACCCGGTCAGGCTGTACGCTAGAAATTCCTGTGCATCGAACCGCAACCTACAACAGATCGTTCACTATCACCGCCACGAGCTGGTGGAATGAACTCCCCAATGACATCAGGGAAGCTAAATCTAAGACAAAATTTAAAATCCTTTGCCAGCGTCATCTTTTAAGCACTTCCAGTCTTTCTTGAGTGTGAATGGGATGCATGAATGAGAGTGAATATGGTTGTTTATTGCAATGTGTTCCTGTATATAATTTAGTTATACTTTACTCACCTTAGTTTAGTTAGTGATACTTTAGTTGCTTTAGTTATACTTTAGGTTGTAAAGATTTCATATGTTTAAATTTTATGTAAAATATACATTGTATATACATGAAGTGGTTAAGTGTAAGAAAGGGCCGGGAGCCCTAACTTCGCCACAATACAGTTGTATACAGTTGTATAGTATCATTTGAAGTAATTCCACATACTGTATATCAGTTGACTATATTTGTAAGTAGGACAGGATATATTATAAGTAGAATTTTGTAAACAATATAAATTTATTAAGGATGAGCTGTGTGTTTAATAGAAAACATTGTTAGCGTAAATTGTATAATATTGTATTATAGGAAAAATTTTCTTCTCTTGTTAATTTAATATTTAGTGCTTGACAATAATGTATTTTAGTGTACCATTTGCCACCGAGGTAGACACCTCATTTGCAAATAAAGAGATTTTGATTTGATTTGATTTGATTTGATTTGACAATAAAGACGCTTTAATAATAATAATAATAATAATAATAATAATAATAATAATAATAATAATAATAATATTTTATTTCATATTCATCTGTGCAAATGTTATAGTGTGTTTTTAAAGTTGTTTTAAAGTCATATTTCATATTCCCTCCTCTGCGAACCATGTGACCTTGCCGGGGTGGGGAGGCTTGCGTGTCCCAATGATGCAGATAGCCGAGCCGCAGGTGCAACCATATCGGATGGGTATCTGTTGAGAGACCAGACTAACGAATGGTTCATCGAAAGGGGGGTAGCAGCCTTTCGATAGTTGCAAGGGCGGCAGTCTAGATGATTGACTGATACGGCCTTGTAATAATACTCAACATGGCTTAGCTGTGTTGATACTGCTACACGGCTGAAAGCAACGGGAAACTACAGCCGTAACTAACTCCCGAGGACATGTAGCTCTCTCTGTATGGATGATATACTGATGATGGCTTCCTCCCGGGTAAAATATTCCGGAGGTAAACTAGTCCCCCATTCGGATCTCCGGGTGGGGACTACACGAGAGGGGGCGATCATCAGGAAGATGGATACTGACATTCTGCGAGTCGGAGTGTGGAATGTTAGAAGTTTGAATCGTTGTGGTAGGTTAGAGAACCTGAAAAGGGAGATGGATAGGCTAAAGTTAGATGTAGTTGGTATAAGTGAAGTACGTTGGCAGGAAGAACAAGATTTTTGGTCAGGCGACTACCGAATTATCAACACAAAATCAAACAGGGGAAATGCAGGAGTTGGTTTAATAATGAATAAGAAAATAGGGCAGCGGGTAAGCTACTACGACCAGCATAGTGAAAGAATTATTGTCGTCAAGATAGACACCAAACCAATGCCCACCACAATAGTACAGGTCTATATGCCTACTAGCTCAGCGGATGATGAAGAAATCGAAAGAATATATGAGGAGATAGAAGATTTAATACAATATGTAAAAGGTGACGAGAATCTAATTGTGATGGGAGACTGGAATGCAGTGGTAGGCCAAGGAAGAGAAGGTAATACAGTAGGAGAATTTGGATTGGGACAAAGGAACGAAAGAGGAAGTCGGCTGGTTGAATTCTGCACTGATCATAATTTAGTCCTTGCCAATACTTGGTTCAAACACCACAAACGACGGCTGTATACGTGGACGAGACCTGGAGACACCGGAAGGTATCAAATAGACTTCATTATGATTAGGCAGAGATTCAGAAACCAGGTGTTGGATTGCAAAACTTTCCCAGGAGCAGACGTGGACTCTGACCATAACTTGTTGGTCATGAAATGCCATCTGAAGTTGAAGAAATTGAAGAAAGGAAAGAATGCAAAAAGATGGGATCTAAACAAGTTGAAAGAAAAGAGTGTGAGGGATTGTTTCAAGGAACATGTTGCACAAGGACTAAATGAAAAGGCTGAAGGAAACACTATAGAGGAAGAGTGGAGAGTCATGAAGAATGAAGTCAGTAGTTCTGCTGAAGAAATGTTAGGAAGGAAGAAAAGATCAACTAAGAATCAGTGGATAACTCAGGAGATACTAGACCTGATTGATGAACGACGAAACTACAAGAATGCTAGAAATGAACAGGGCAGAAAAGAATACAGGCGATTAAAGAATCAAGTGGATAGAAAGTGCAAGGTAGCTAAGGAAGAATGGCTGAAGGAGAAGTGCAAGGATGTCGAAGGCTGTATGGTCCTGGGTAAGGTAGATGCTGCATACAGGAAAATCAAGGAAACCTTTGGAGAAAGGAAATCCAGGTGTATGAATATTAAGAGCTCAGATGGAAAGCCACTTCTAGGGAAAGAAGACAAAGCAGAAAGATGGCAGGAGCATATCCAACAGTTGTATCAAGGTAAAGATGTAAATAATTTGGTTCTGGAACATGAAGAGGCTGTTGATGCTGATGAAATGGGAGACCCAATTTTGAGGTCAGAGTTTGACAGAGCTGTGAGTGACCTCAATAGGAACAAGGCACCTGGAATTGATGACATTCCCTCTGAATTACTGACTGCCTTAGGAGAAACCAGCATGGCAAGGTTATTTCATTTAGTGTGCAAGATGTATGAGACAGGAGAAGTCCCATCCGATTTTCGGAAGAATGTTGTTATACCTATTCCCAAGAAAGCTGGTGCTGACAGGTGTGAAAAGGTGTGAAAACTACCGCACCATTAGTTTAGTATCTCATGCCTGCAAAATTTTAACACGTATTATTTACAGAAGAATGGAAAAACAAGTAGAAGCTGAGTTGGGAGAAGATCAATTTGGCTTCAGAAGAAATGTAGGCACACGTGAAGCAATACTGACTTTACGTCTGATCTTAAAGGATCGAATCAAGAAGGACAAGCCCACGTACATGGCATTCGTAGATCTAGAAAAGGCATTCGATAATGTTGATTGGACCAAGCTATTTATGATTCTGAAGATGAAAGGGATCAGATACCGAGAACGAAGAATTATCTACAATCTGTATAAAAATCAGTCTGCAGTGATAAGAATCGAGGGCTTTGAAAAAGAAGCAGCAATCCAGAAAGGAGTGAGGCAAGGCTGCAGTTTGTCCCCTCTCCTTTTCAATGTTTACATAGAACAGGCAGTAAAGGAAATCAAAGAGAAATTTGGAAATGGAATCACAGTCCAAGGAGAGGAAATCAAAACCTTGAGATTTGCCGATGATATTGTTATTTTATCTGAGACTGCAGAAGATCTCGAAGTTGCTGAATGGTATGGATGAAGTCTTGGGTAAGGAGTACAAGATGAAAATAAATAAGTCCAAAACAAAAGTAATGGAGTGCAGTCGAACGAAGGCAGGTGATGTAGGAAATATTAGATTAGGAAATGAAGCCTTAAAGGAAGTAGATGAATATTGTTACTTGGGTAGTAAAATAACTAACGATGGCAGAAGTAAGGAGGACATTAAATGCAGACTAGCACAAGCAAGGAAGAGCTTTCTTAAGAAAAGAAATTTGCTCACTTCAAACATTGATATCGGAATTAGAAAGATGTTTTTGAAGACTTTCGTGTGGAGTGTGGCATTGTATGGAAGTGAAACATGGACGATAACTAGCTCAGAGAGAAACAGAATAGAAGCTTTTGAAATGTGGTGTTACAGAAGAATGCTGAAGGTGAGATGGATAGATCGAATCACGAATGAAGAGATACTGAATCGAATTGGTGAGAGGAGATCGATTTGGCTAAATTTGACGAAAAGAAGAGATAGAATGATAGGACACATCTTAAGACACCCAGGACTTGTTCAGTTGGTTTTTGATGGAAGTGTAGGTGGTAAGAACGGTAGGGGTAGGCCAAGGTATGAATATGACAAGCAGATTAGAGCAGATGTAGGATGCAATAGTTACGTAGAAATGAAAAGGTTAGCGCAGGATAGAGTGGCATGGAGAGCTGCATCAAACCAGTCTATGGACTGATGACTCAAACAACATTTCATATTCATCCATGCAGATGTTATAGTGTGTATAAAGTTGTTTTAGGGTTTTATTGTGTTTGCCCGATTTGACTTTGTGGCTGATGATGGCACATATCTGGTGCCGAAATTAGTACCTCATTTGAACGATATGTGATTCTTTCATATTAATAAATATCTTTGTATTGAATAGGAGGAACCCTCTTAATTTTTAAATATTGTGATTGGTGACAGTCACAATGACAATCATATCTATATTGTGATGTGTAAATAGATATAGTTATAACTTGTTTGAAAGGATTAAGTACTTTCCAGACAATATAGGCTGCAACAAGGGCAAAGCTCCATGCGAAACCTAAAAAATTTAAAACTTTAAATTAAAAACACAGCAGTAACTCTAAAACTACAAAATAGTTCATAAAATATCAATCAACGTCGCAATAAAGAAATCTACTAAAATTCACTTGACACATCATTAACAGGTAATAAAAATCATAAAAGTAAACATAATGTACCTGGCCAGTGCATGGAGCAGCTCCATATCAAGACATGTTATGTGACCTGTTTATGATGAATGGTGCGGAACAGTCTTATATGAAGTCTACATCCTCTCAAATCCTAATGTGTTTGAAATACTTACTCCTGACTTACTGAATTCATGTTTCTAAAGTCTTTCTGCACAAAATAATGGGAATATACAATGTAACTTTTGTTGAAAGGTTCTGGTCCATCTCTCTTGAATATATCATTCAGGTCTGCTGCAAATAACCTAGTACTTGCATATAATAAAGTCAGTAATATCAGTTAGAACTTAATTTTCTTATGCCATAAAATGAAGTATTCTATATAAACTGACGTTGTGTAAACATAAAGAAATGTAACCTAACATTTCAATTCATACTTGCATTTCTTTATTTTTTGGAAATCTGTAGAAAGACTTTGATGCACTTTTCTGTCTGTAATTATTACAACTATATATACTGGTAGTGCAAATACTGCCTCTTCCAGCCATCTTTGCTTAAAATAATTGAGTATTATTCACATTTGACTTTGTATTACTTCCCAGCTGTTGATGACCAGTTTTTAGAGTCCACTTCAAGCTACCGTAGTGAGTCACTGTTGCAAGTTTTCATGCCTGCTTTCCACTGTTATCTTTGTAACCTATTTAATAATATCACCTCCTAAACTAGCGGACATTTTATTTTAACACTCTGTATTGTCCCTTGGTGTTTCTGCATAATAATAAATCTTAACTCCAGCAAGTTTGATTTTCCATTTTAAAGAAGCAACACTTTGACCCTTCCTGGGGACAAAGCATTTCTTTTGTTTTATATTATTTGCCCTGATGTAGTAAACAATCTTTCTGCAGGTATAGACAACTGGAACACACTATATGTATCACTGAAGAAAAAAAAAAAGTAACTTTTAAAATGTGTTTCAGTTTGCTGTATGGAGGTGAATGTAAAATAAAAATGTTCCTTTCTTTTAAGTGTGCTCTCATCCTTCCATAGGCACGTTAAATGGTTTACCTGCTTCTTTGTTTAAATTGATGTTTTAATAATTTTACAGAGTCTTAAATGCACTTATTGTACAAACCTGTTTGATTTCCAAAAGTTAATTTTTTCAAAAAAAACCCCCACAAAAACCACCACCTTTGGAATTTAAAATCAATAAATTTTCAAAAATTAACGTTTTCTAACACCTCTAATTATTACCACACACAATTTCTACCCACATGCCTTCAGTGGTCAACTCCAACTTAGGACATCTTGTTGAATTACTCTGATTTTGCAGCAATAAGAACTCTGCCTCCTGAAGTTGGGAGCCAGTCCTTACAGAACATGACAGAAAAATCTGGTAACACTTACAAGTATTTTATTCTGTCTGACAGTCACGGTTTCATTGATATACACTATAGTGAGATTGAGGCTTGCGAGTGAAATGAGAATTTTTTTTTTTCTGAGTGCAAAATGCAGGAATGAAATGGCTTCATAGAGTAATAAGATTAGCATGGAGTATTAGTAAGATACTTTCTGATTGGATGAATGTGGTAATTGCAGCTGTTGATTAAGCAAGGGAAGAATAGGAATGATTGCAAAAATGATCAAGGTATTCCATTAACAAGTATAACAGGCAAGGTGTTCAGTGTATTGTGGAAGGGAGGGTGTGATCAATGGTTGTGAGGTATGAAGGCCAATGTTGTTACAGACCACCCCTAGATTTTCAATACGCATCAGTTAATTGAAAAGTGCTACAAGAGGAATAGACCATTGTATTTATGTTTCACAGATCTGGACAGTGCTTATGGCAAAGTATGGAGGGGAAAGATGTTAACCATACTGAGGGATTTAGTAGATTATTAGTAAAAGTAATCGGAGACATTTATGTTGATTAATGGTAAAATGAGTTTTTGGTTGAAGGTACTTACAGAGGTTAGACAAGGCGGTAATCTTTCAACTTTGTTGTTCATAGTTTACATGGATGCTCTACTGAAAGATACAAAGTGGCAGGGTGGGTTTCAGTTAAGTGGAAATATTATAAGCATTTTGGCGTATGTCAACAATTTGGTCTTACTGGCATATTGTGCTGAAAGTGCACAATCTGACGTCTTCGAACTTCAAAATAGGTGCAGTGAATATGATATGAAAAGTTCGCCTTTCCAGAATTAAAGTAATATCAGTAGGTAAGAAACCTAAGAGAATTGAATGTCAGATTGGGAATAGAAAACTGAAACCGGTAGATCATTCCAAGTATTTAGGATGTGTTTTCTCCTGGGATGGTAGTATAGTACTTGTGTAGTATAATGTCCAAGGATAACTTAGCTAAATATGAAGTAAACAGTCAAATCAGCAAAGCAATACATTTTTACCTCCAAGTAAGACAGCTACTATGGGATAAACAAGTACCACTCAAAACCAAGATGACACTGTATAAATCATACTACACCCCTATCCTTGCATACAGCCTGGAAACTGCTACATTAACAAGAAAGGACAACTCAAAACTCCAAGCAGCAGAAATGAAGTTCCTACGCACAATGATCCAGAAGACCAGGAGGGATAAAATCAGGAATTAAAAAGTCAGAGAAGACGTAGAAGACTTTACTCCAGGAGATCCAAAAGGCAAGACTGAAGTGGTTTGGTCATGTGAAAAGAATGAGTGCAAACGGGTCTGCAAGAAAGGAGTATGAAAGAGAAATCAGGGGAAAGAGAGCAGTGGGCAGACCTAGAGAAAAATGGACAGACTTAGTGAAGAAGGATGTAGAGGAGAGAGGTCAGGATTGAGAGCGGATTGTGAACGAAGAATGGTTTATGGACAGAACAAAATGGAAGGGGCTCATATACCACACCTGGGAAACTGGAGTTGGTCAACGATGATGTGATGATGGTAGTATAGTAAGTGCTGTTGAATTAAGGTGTGGCAAAGCTAATGTAGTGAGCTTGCAGTTGCGATCAACAATATTCTGTAAGAAAGAAGTCATGTCCTGGACAAAAGTATCTTAACAATGGTCTGTTTTCAGTCCAAATTTGCTTTACAGGAGGTGAAAACTTGGCGGACTCAGTATATTTTGCTCACAACAGACATGAAAGTGGTGAGAATGATCACCGGTACAAACAGGTGGGAACAATGGCAGAAGGGTATTTTGGAATAAAGAGATAAAAGCTAAGTTATAAATGAACTTGATTGATGAAACAGTACACACAAACCAGCTTCGTTGATGTGGTGATATGAGGCGAGTGGAAGAGGATAGGTTATCAAGGGGAATGATAGACCTGGTCATGGAGGGCACAGAAGTAGAGGGAGACCAAGATGATGATTAGACTCAGTTTCTAGTGATTTAAGGACGAGAGGTATGGAACTAAACGAGGTTTCTGAGCTAGTTACAAATAGGGGATTGTGGAGGCATTAAGTAAATTCACAGAGGCTTTCAAGATGAACATATTGTATAGGTATACGTACTGTATTTTCAACATTCCTCTATTCACATTTTCTGAGAATTTTAGTTGCACAATGAAAATAATTCAACCTTATTTTTTCCTCTTTTCTCTTTTGTAGTATTAATTTTTTTTTAGATGCATTGTTATTATATGCAAACAATTCCAATTACTTTTAATATTTTTCAGGGGAGGATCTTGGGAAAATTCCCATCATTATAGCTGATGTTTCTCAGGAGGACTCTCTCCTCAAAATGGCCAAGCAAGCTCGTGTGATAGTTAATTGTGCTGGACCATATAGGTTCTATGGCGAACCTGTTGTCAAGGCTTGTATTGCTGCTGGTGCTCATCATGTAGATGTCAGTGGAGAACCTCAGGTAAGGAATATTCTGGTAGTTGATATAGTTTTAAAGACCTGCTTTTATTGATGTGTCTGAAACTATGTTTCATATGTTACATCTAGCCAATATTCCATTTTACGTGTCATGGCTCCATGGCTAAGTGGTTAGTGTGCTGGCCTTGGTCACAGGGGTCCCAGGTTCGATTCCCGGCAGGGTCGGGAATTTTAACCATCATTGGTTAATTTCGCTGACACGGGGGCTGGGTGTAAGTGTTGTCTTCATGATTATTTCATCCTCATCACGATGCGCAGGTCGCCTACGGGTGTCAAATCAAAAGACCTGCACCTGGCGAGCCGAACATGTCCTCGGACACTGCCAGCACTAAAAGCCATACGCTATTTCATTTCCATTTTACCTGGACTGTTTACAAATTTAGAAAATCCATAGAGGTACCGTATGATCCCGAATACCGCCCGCACTTTTTCCCCCAAAATATTGGTTCTAAATCTTGCGTGCGGAATTCAAGTCGTTCATTCTCGTAAATATTTACTACGTTCACATGGAGTATTGAAATAGATTTGAATACGGTTACCATACTCAATATAGTGCATGTAAATGGGCATTCAGGTCTTATTTTGTTTTAGTTGCGTTCTAGAAAACAAGATTGATTTTTTTTTTCTCAATACGGTTACAGTGGCATGTAAACGTGAAATTTAAGGTAATGAAATACGGTAAATCAAAGAATATGGGTAAATATACGGTAAATATGAAAGCCGCTACTGCGAATGCTCAATCGTCATTTGTTTCACAAGTGTTGCTGGCATGTTGGGTGCGTGAATAGCTGATCTCACGGCATATCGTACTTTGCAAGAGTCGAGGCTGTTTGTTACGGAAGTCTACCTCGCTCACACTCAAGTTCCGTATCTGTCCTGTGAAAGTGCTGTCTCGATAGTAAGCGATAAATTCAAAACGGCGTCTGCGGTCATTTACTGTGTGTGAGAAACTTTGTTGTAAGCAAAGCTGAAATATACGGAAATCGTACCGTTGGCAGAAAGTACGATATTAATGAATTGTGTATTTGTGATTGGCGGAAGAAGGAAAAACTTCTTAAAAGTAACGGCGATCGCAGAGCGTTCCGCGGGCGGAGTGCAGTGTTTCCGGAAATTGAACGACTCCACAAATTTGTGATAGAAAAACATGAGTTAGGATATGGTGTTTCTAGTGAAATGTGTAAATTGAAAGCACTAGAGATCTCAAAAGAACTCAAAATACAGGGTTTTACTGCAAGTCTCGGATGGAGAAAGGGATTGTGCATTCGGAGACATACGTCTATTTCACAATGTCTCCCTGGGGCGTATGAAGAAAAATTAATGGCCTTTCAGTGTCACATTATTCAATTGAGGAAGCAAAATTCTTATTTGCTGTCGCAAATTGGGAATGCTGACCAGACACCTGTCTATTTTGAAATGCCGTTGGAAAATACAGTGGATACGGAGGGTTCTAAAAGTGTAACCATCAGAACAGATGGTAAGGAAAAGCAACGATGCACAGTAATGTTGTGCATATTAGCGGATGGAACCAAACTCCCTCTATGTGGTTCTGAAAAGGAAAACACTTCCGAAAGGAAACTTGCCGTCCGGTGTTATTGTTAGAACACGAGTCTGGCTGGATGGACAGTGTGTTAGTTGAGGACTGGGTGAAGTGCATTTGGCAACGTCGGCCGGGAGCTTTGTTACAAAAATGAAATGGGCTTGTGTTGGACAGTTACCGAGGACATACAACTGACTCCGTAAAAGATACGATGAGGAAAGGAAAAACCGATCTTGCGATAATTCCCAGAGGACTCACTTCTATTCTACAGCTGTTGGATGTGTGCGTGAACCAGCGTTTCAAAACTGCAATGAAACAGTTGTACACCGAATGGGTGTCTGATGGTGATCACGTGTTAACACCAACTGGACGAGTGAAGAGGCCTGAAGTGGGACTAATATGCAGCTGGATCAAGACTGCATGGGCGCGCATTCCCAACGATCTAGTGTCCAAAAGCTTTAAGAAATATAGAATTTCAAATTCAGTGGACAGTAGTGAGGACGACTATTTGTGGAAAGATGCCAGTGACGAAAGTTCGTAGGGTGAAACTCAGATGACAACGGTGAATTGTGAATGATCTGAGTATTGTACCAATTTTATTTATGATTTTATGATGATTTTATTAATTGTAAGCTGTTTGAAATTATGTTTGTGGTATATTTGAAGAAAATTAAATAGGTATGTAAGTTATTTCATTTTTTTATTTTCTTCTGTATTTTGCTGTCTCAAATTTAGGGTGCGGGTCTTATTCGGTGGCGGGTGGTATTCGGAATTATACAGTACTAAAAAGCAAGAAGTTGTATATAAATTGTTTCACTTATCACTTACAGATACAGTTTAAAATGTACAGTACACTTGCAATGAGGTTTCTTCATCTCCTTAGCATTGTCCTACTTCATTGTGAGGTCCACTGTTTTTCACTTTGCTCTCTATATCGCCATATCCTTTGCATTGTTTGGAGTTATGCTAACCAGGAACATGTCCTTCGGAGTATCAAGCCATCATTTCTTTGGCCACCGTCTTGATCAACAGCCCTCAGGAGTCAATTCTAATGCTGTCTTAACAACTGAAGTGCCGCTGTTGCTCAGCACATGGCCATACCACCTCAGATAAGTGTCTTGCATTTTCTTGATTATTGGAGGCACACCGAATACCGTCCTTGCATCCCGATTTCTGACATGGTCCAGTTTTGTGAATCCCATTGCTATTGAAGCATCTTCATTTCCATAACATGTAGGTATTCATGTTTCTTTGTGACAGGCCAGCACTCTGTCCCGTACAATGCCACTGGACTTAGTCATTCTGAAAATTTTCGGTTTTATGTATAGTGACTTCTTCTGATTGAAAAGAACCCTCTAACCTTGCGCCACATCATCCAGGTAGCAATGACTCTGTTCTTTACCTCTGGAAGTGTATTACAATTCGAACGGATGACTGATCCTAAATATTGAAAATTTTTGGTGTTAGGAGATCAGCGCCATCAATGTTCATTGACCCATCGTTCTGCTCTCCACACTCCAAGTACACTGCCTTCTTCAGATTCTCAGTCCATGTCTATCAAGACATGTTTTCCAGCATTGGATTAACTGCTGTAAATCTTGTCAAGTTTCGCTGTCAACAATGATATCATCAGTATAAACCAATGTCCAAAGGTGGAGTCTCTAGTTCTGCAGCTATGGTGCAGGATGAATAGAAGTGGAGACAAAGATGGTCCCTGAATAACACCACCATGGATGTTAAAAGCTGCAGAGGTTCCTGGGGTGCATTGGACATGGCTGGTAACATTACTGTAAAGGATCTGGGTCTATCAAACATAAACATCTGGTACTCCACGCATCCTAAACGCATGCCAGATAAGTTTATGTGTCACTCTATCGAACACATTTTCAAGATCCAAGAAACCTAGTTGAAGTGTTCTTTGTTGTTCATAGTACCACTCCTTTAGGAGGTATAGGGCATGTATTGCACCTATAGTCCCTGTGCCTTTTACAAAACCACATTGGTGTGAGTTATGTTAGCTAGGTCGTGAAGACTAGAATCCAGAACACATTCAAAGATCTTCATTGTGTGACATAGTAGGTGAATTGGATGGTAGCTGGAACAATCCATGACATCACCTCTACGTTTCCATATTGGAACCATAATACTACTAAGCCAGGTGGGAGGAACTTAATTTTCATCAATTATTTTCTTGAATAAATCTGCAAGAAACTGGGCCATCTTATGTCCAAACAGCTTACCCACCTCTTGATAGCGGCATCTACTTCATCAGCGGTGATCATCAGCAGAACACAGGTCTGCGTTTGATATTGGAGGATGAGGAAAGTCTTCATCCCTTTTCCTACGGCTGAGGATCTCGTCTGGTCTTCGTAGTAGTTCCTGGTTTTCATCCTTTATGGTTATGACGTGCCCAATGTTCTGCATCGAGTGGTGACGATTCCGTGCCAACTGGTAGATCATCTTAGCACTCTCTGGGTTGTTCAGCTGGTCATAGACATCCTTGTCGTTGTCTACTTTTGCATTTACCAGTTCACGTTTTGCTGTTGATTTCAACTGTCTTTACTGCTGATCATCCACATCGAGTCCTGTCCTAAGCCAGCTCTTGTAGTCAAATTTCTTTGCCTTAATGGCATTTTGCACATGTTCATTCCACCACCACACCTCCTTGTTGATGAAACGATGACCAGGTTTTGTGATTCCTGAGATGGTTGTGGCATAAGTCATTGTGTGTTCAGTGGCTGTTGTCCAGACCTTAGCAGTAGTATGACCGTGTTGTAGAGCATCTAAAGTACTAATGGAGATTTTCAGCCTGGTATGATGCTGATTTATTTTCTAACATTTAAGTTTGGATGTGATCTTTGGAGCTCTCATGTGGTGATCCAGTTGAATCCTGTAGCTTAGCACAAGCAGATGATGTTGAGATGCATTGTTGTTGGATGGAATGACCTTTGTGTCAGTTCGTCAAGTCTTTTTATCAACCGGTAATCAACTTGTATATTTCTTCTGCCGCTAGTGTAGGTGATGAGATGCAACAGATGCTTCTTGAAAATGTATCGATCATGCTAAATCATAAGCTTCAGCGCACATCCAGAATTTGGTTCCCATCCTCATTCCGCACTCCAAAACCTTGACCACCATGGATTCTGTTTTAACCGTCTCTGTCTTGTCCGACATGCCCATTTAAATCACCAATGAATAAGATATCTCTGTCCTCAGTAGATTGTGACTTTCAAGACCATCCCAAAACTCATCCTTTTCATTATCAGGGCATCCAGTTTGTGGTGTTTAACATGAAACTACATGCATCGCTTTGGAGCCACTACTGACATCATTCGGTTAGATAAAGAAATGACTTTGATAACATTATGTCGGAACTTGGAGCTCACCACTATGGCTATGCCATTCCAATTTGTGTCTTTCCAGGATAGAACAGACTTTACCCTTTTCTAATTTCTTTGGCTTTGGAGCCAGTCCACTTGGTTTCTTGGATGCAGGCAGGGTCGATGTGTTGGGTTTTTAGGAAATATTGTTGCGAATAAAACAGTGTCTGTTTTTATTACTCAAATTTATTTCAGGATGACCCAATAAGCGAACACACATACACACACACAATTCTAATCAACCATGAATGGGCCACACTTACTAATTACTGTCTATTAACAAGTCTCTTCCTTATGGCACAGCAGGCAATCTGGCCTGTTGCTATTACCTGGGGATGGCTAATCTTTCCCCAAGTCTAGTCACCTCATATAGCAGCTGTGTGTAGACTGTTGGATGTGAACGCAGCGCTACTGGTTATACAACACACGATGACTATTCCTTGGTTTGACTCCAGAGACAGTCCAGTAATTTAGTTGCTTCCTTGTTCACAAATTCTGGCTTTTAATTAATGTACATATTGTAAACTATGTAAATATCACCTAAAGCACAACTTTTGTAAAAAAAAAAAAAAAAAAATTTTAGCACAAAACCTTGACCACCATGGATTCTGTTTTAACCGCCTCTGTCTTGTCCGACATGCCCATTTAAATCACCAATGAATAAGATATCTCTGTCCTCAGTAGATTGTGACTTTCAAGACCATCCCAAAACTTATCCTTTTCATTATCAGGGCATCCAGTTTGTGGTGCTTAACATGAAACTACATGCATGGCTTTGGAGCCACTACTGACATCATTCGGTGAGATAAAGAAATGACTTTGATAACATTATGTCAGAACTTGGAGCTCACCGCTATGGCTATGCCATTCCAATTTGTGTCTTTCCAGGATAGAACAGACTTTACCCTTTTCTAATTTCTTTGGCTTTGGAGCCAGTCCACTTGGTTTCTTGGATGCAGGCAGGGTCGATGTGTTGGGTTTTTAGGAAATATTGTTGCGAATAAAACAGTGTCTGTTTTATTACTCAAATTTATTTCAGGATGACCCAATAAACGAACACACATACACACACAATTCTAATCAACCATGAATGGGCCACACTTACTAATTACTGTCTATTAACAAGTCTCTTCCTTATGGCACAGCAGGCAATCTGGCCTGTTGCTATTACCTGCGGATGGCTAATCTTTCCCCAAGTCTAGTCACCTCATATAGCAGCTGTGTGTAGACTGCTGGATTTGAACACAGTGCTACTGGTTATACAACACACGATGACTATTCCTTGGTTTGACTCCAGAGACAGTCCAGTAATTCACACAGTCACATGCAATGAACAACCAAACAGCAATAGCCAACATTATTCAAAACAACAGGACAATACAACAGCGAATATTAACACAGGTCCAATCACCCTCACAGTCACGATGGAGGCTTCTCTCGCTAACTCACGGCAATCCTCAGTCCACAGAGATACACAAAACACACAGTAATCTCGTAGTACACAGTCTTCTATTTCGCAAGCCATCTGCAGTCCAGCTACACTCTGGGCACTACCAACAACAACATCAACAGCTCCTCCTTCAGACCTTGGTGGGACGCTCGCAGCAGCCACACCCTCTTGTCACCCTCAGCTCAGCCACCGAACCCCAACATACTTTAGTCTCACACTGACTCCACCACGGAGCCCACACTGACCCCAAGTCCAACACCAACTCTGACTCCACCACAGAGCCCAATACTGACTGACTGACCGTGGCTAGCCTCCTTTTTATAGTTCAGGTGATGTCCACCAGAATATTCGTGATGTGGCCAGAGGCAGATTATTCTCGTTTTATCTTCAAGAAATTCACAGGTAAGCCAGCTGATGAGGGCAATACATGAAAATGCCAACCATGCCCTCCAGGCTGGCTGGGAGCTCCCTAGTTGGCTGACTCACTAGTCCCTTCCAAGAAGTACCAAACCAGGCTGGCATGTAACTGTATTATCAGGCTTTCTATTAGCACTGGCATTTTAGTGACCAGTCTCATAATTCTTGTGGAGAAAGTAAGGAAGTCACACAAAACCATTTGGTGTATTTTGTTGCATACTTTATGCCCTTTGATAATTCAAGCCCCTTGTTTAATGTGTTAAAGTGAAATTTTTAGGAACATTTTATCAAGTTATCTGTCTTCAATAACTAATGGAAATGGAACAATTGTATGATTGTACCATTCATCACTATCAGTAAAATTCTTTCAAGAATAAAATTACTTTGTCCACCTATTCAACACAATTATATTTTGTAGTGATTAAATTCTACATGAATTATAAACACCAGTTAGGAACATGTTTCACCCTAGTTTTGGACATCTTCAGCCTAATACTAATCTTAAGGTCAAGTCTTAAATCTATTAAACATTGGAACTTAATCCTAAAGACAATGGTCTAATGCTAATTTTTTTTTTTTAAGTTGTGCTTTAGGTGATATTTACATAGTTTACAATATGTACATTAATTAAAAGCCAGAATTTGTGAACAAGGAAGCAACTAAATTAATTTATTTTACAATGACTAGAAAACATCCAAAGTGTAAATTGGATCTCTCCTATTGTATGGATGAAGTTTATGCAAATGTGTACATATTGACTAGAGATTGATTACAGCGTGAATTGGGGCTTCTCCAGCTGTATGGATGAACAATAGGTTGAAGGCTTTACAGCTGGTTCGTTCAAAGGTGGTTATGGTCACCTATGTCGTAAGTATATTGTTACAAAACCGGAACCGTGGTATAAAGCCGATCATGTTGGGTTTGAATATTCCTTTAGAAAGAAGCATGATTGGACGGTAATATTTTATAGGTTAAAACATGTATGTTGGAAACATATTGTTGATATCATTCGTTAGTGCTCATCTGATAAAAATGTTTGGAATATTGTGCCATTCTTGTCGATTAACGTTCCCTTTGGTGCACTGTTCAACCTTGGGAGGAATTATGAGTTGTCTGTAACTGAATGAGAAAAGGGATTTAGAATGATGAATGTGAGCCCAATATAATAATAATTATTGTAAAGTATTTACCCCATAAAAGTGGACAAACTTACTTGTCTGGAACCATTTGCTTCGGTTGTGTCTGAACGACTAACCTTGCTACTTCTAGTGAAGTATTGATGCGGTAACAGAGCGTAGAGGGGAAGGGCGAATGAGTTTCAATTTTTGCATCTGTGTTGTTGCTTGAGAGGTGTTATTTAAAGTTAAACATTTCATGTTCCGTATTGAATAGAGAATTGGAATGGGCGGGCCCAGCATTAGGCGTGGCAATTGGAGCGCATGCGTGATGTGATTTAAACATACTGGGGACTTTATTTACGGCCTGGATTAACCTCAGAGTTGCCTCATATAACAAAATTTTGTTGTCAATGATGTTGTTAAGATTGATATTTTTATTATAAGTTTGTTCCAATTTAAATGTACAAGTTTTCCGTCTTGCTCAATAACTTCCCCTTACCTAGGCTTCTAACAATCGTCAAATCTTTCTCTATTGAGGTGAATTTATGGCCTGTTTCACTCATATGCTGGCTCATGGCCGAATACTTGTTATGCTTGGAAGCATTGTAATGTTCCAAATACCTTGTGTAAAAGTTCCTCCCTGTTTGACCAAAATACCTGTACCCACATTGTGTACATTTTAACCTATAAACACCAGATCCTGAGTAAACGTTATTATTATTGACCCTATTGTGGTTGAGGAATATGTTCTGGTTATTATTTACTGTCCTGAAGGCTATGTTAACGTTGTGTTTTTTAAAACATTAGTGATCTGATGGATAGCCGGGCGTGTTATACGTAAATGTGGCGTAGCTGTTTTTCTTTGATTTCTCTGGGACTAGATTGGAAGATAGCCTAATTTTGATCTTATTAATTAACAGATTGATTATACTTATTTTAAAGCCATTGAACTGAGCTGTCTTATGTAATTCAGCTCTATTTCCAAATTTTTGGACGAAAGGAATTTGTAGTGCCCTATATATTAGACTACGATAGGTTGCTAGTTTTTGGGTCTTAGGATGCAAGGATGAATCTTTAATAGTTATGGGTGAACGAGTAGGTTTCCTAAAAATTTGAAATTCAAAAGTGTTATTCAAGCGTGTAACTGTTAAATCTAAAATTTTTAAAGAATTATTGACTTCATCTTCTTTGATAAATTTGACGTTAAGATCTATTTCGTTTAGTGAGACAATATATCGTCATTGTTAGTAATGTCCTTATTGATGATCACGAAAGTATCGTCGACAAATCTTAGCCACAAACGAATGCCCTTTATTTGTGAAATAATTTTTGTATGTTCTATTGAATCCATGTAAATATCTGCTAGAATGTCAGAAAGAAGGTCTCCCATAGCTAGGCCTTTCTGCTGATAATATTTACCATTAAAGGAGAAGTAATTATTGTTTAGAACTAAATTCAATATCTTCATGAATTCTTCAGTTTCCATTTTACTAAGACTGCTGTGTTTATTGATGTTGTCATGGATAATTTTAATGGTTTCTTTAGTAGGAATGCTTGGAAACATGTTTGTGACATCGAAAGAACATTAAATATGGTTGGGTTGCAGTTCAAATTTCTTCAATATTTTGCAGAAATTAATTTAATTTCTTAAGGGGTATTTATTGTTGAAAACATAATGCAACCCAACCATATTGTATGTTCTTTCGATGTCACAAACATGTTTCCAAGCATTCCTACTAAAGAAACCATTAACATTTATTATCCATGACAACATCAATAAACACGGTGGTCTTAGTAAAATGGAAATTGAAGAATTCATGAAGATATTGAATTTAGTTCTAAACAATAATACTTCTCCTTTAATGGTAAATATTATCAGCAGAAAGGCCTAGCTATGGGAGACCCTCTTTCTGGAATTCTAGCAGATATTTACATGGATTCGATAGAACATACAAAAATTATTTCTCAAATAAAAGGAATTTGTTTGTGGCTAAGATTTGTTGACGATACTTTCGTGATCATCAATAAGGACATTACTGACAGTGACGATATATTAGTTTCAATAAACGAAATGGATCCTAATATCAAATTTACCAAAAAAGAAGAGGTCAATAATTTTTAAAATTTTTTAGATTTAACAGTTACACGCTTGAATAACACTTTTGAATTTCAGATTTTTAGGAAACCTACTGATTCACCCATAACTATTAAAGATTCATCCTTGCATCCTAAGACCCAAAAACTAGCTGCCTATCATAAAATTCCTCTTTTTCCAAAAAGTTTGGAAAAAGAGCTGAATTACATGACAGTTAGCTCAGTTCAATGGCTTTAAAATAAGTATAAGCAATCAGTTAATTAATAAGATCAAAATTACCGAGGTCAATAGCTGCAGTCGCTTAAGTGCGGCCAGTATCCAGTATTCGGGAGATAGTAGGTTCGAACCCCACTGTCGGCAGCCCTGAAAATGGTTTTCCGTGGTTTCCCATTTTTCACACCAGGCAAATGCTGGGGCTGTACCTTAATTAAGGCCACGGCCGCTTCCTTCCCACTCCTAGCCCTTTCCTGTCCCATCGATCAGTTCTTCTACATCCGTTTCTTCTCAGCTGCCATAGAGCTCTTTTCTGCTTCCCAGCTTCATCAGGACGGTGAGCTTCAACTCTCATTGGAGTTGTTCTTGACAGATCTTCAGTCTTGGTGAAGAAAGTGTAGGATAACAGGAAACTGGATAAGTACAGGGAAAGGGAAGAGATTGAAGGATAAAGATTATGCAAACCAAACCAAAAAAGCAAGTTGCAACAGTCCTGAAGGGCCATGGCGTACGGTGCCCTACAGCATCCAGTTTCTTTCAAGCAAAAGCTGAGAACAAACTGGAAGTGCTATAGTTCTACAGCTCCGGACTACACAGCCGGTGAGTTCAGTGGGTTAATAAGGGTGTCAATATATTAAATTGAAGGGGAACAGGATGTTTCGGGGTTAAACTACTTAAAACATTCTTTGTAATATGAGTTGCCAACCAAAATGAAATATCAAATAACAAATTTATTTAACAAAGAAGAGAAGTGAAGTGCAAATAATATTTGAATGGTTACTGAATTTAATAAATTTACATTAAAATTTATTACACAAATACTGTCCAAAAGTGGCTTCTTCAATTATCGTCAGATTTCCAGCAGGGGAAGTCCTATGTATTCTTCTGTGACGTGGTTGCTGAGTGATTTCTCTTACAACTTTCTCACGGTGCAGACAGATTCTACGCAGTATGATGTTTGCTTAAAAAGATAATATTGTTGAGTTAGAGATGAATAACTTTGCTTAATTTTACCTAATAACTTCCCTGTTTGGGAGATATTTACATTACACTACAGGGCATCTTAACCTATGAAACAAGTACATAAAAAAGACTTGCAAATCTCGTTCACTATCCGAGATGAACCTACCCGTATTGGATCCATGCAATACCTCAGAACAAATATAAATATGATTACAATACAATGACTATGCACGGAGTAGACCGGATATCGCCCAATTCCTGTAAATAAATGGCACAAAGAACTGCATTTTTCTTTCCAGCTTTCAAAGCGTGTATATGACCTTGTTAAGAATGTGTCTGCGGAGGCGATGATCTTCTCCTTGGCAAGGCGACTGAAAACCCAAACAAATTACGTCAGAACTCACACCCACAAATAACTCCAGACACTAGCAGGGAGGGAGAGATGGCCATCTCGGATTCCACACTTGATTTATGGGCCCACACAGCCGGCTTAATGGCTCTGACTACTGCGGGATTTCTTTCACTCATTACATGCCCACAAGTAATAAATTGAATTACTTGGCCCTTTCATAACATTATCAATCGTGAAATCTTAACTCTTTATTTATTTCTGTGCGTATATCTGCACACAATATTGCTCATCTACAGAGCTCAATACCAGCAATTTAAACCTCTTATATCACACGCTTATACTTGCGTATGTACACAAATTAGGGCTCTTTCTTTCTTAGCATCTCTGGGCTGATTAAACTTATATATCTTGCCAGGACCTTATTTATCTACATTAAATAGTCTGGCATTCATATCCCACTCATCTGTAAATGTGTTGTAAGGAGCTGTTACGAAGATCTTACAGCTTACAACGCCGACCACAAATATGACATGCTCATGCAGTTATCTATCTAGTTCACCTAAGACACAAGGTCTTCCTATCCCATTTGCTAGATTGTGCTGGTCACTCTATTGATGATATTACAGAATAATCCCTCCTTCAACTGAATGACAAATTTATGCACACAAAGAAACAGCCTAGAACTATGACCAATTGAGAATGGCACACAACTAAATAAACTACACTACCAGTGCATGCTTGGCCTGAGCGCAACATTTATTTACATGGTCACCTGAAGGGCAAAAATTCATTTTTACAACATTAGCGAAGCCATCCACTATCTCATGCTTAAATGGAAGAATCTGCATGACCTTAATTAGTTGCTCATCTTAACGATCCTCCATGGCGGACTGCATCCTTTAGCAGGTCATGCTTCTGCCGTTGACACAAGGCAACACTCCTAGGTACGACTGCAACAACATCACCATGATCTTCTGTCTTCTTGACTGGAACACTTGGTATTTATATCTCGTACGGACCGTCATGACCTAACGCCGCATAATTATGGATCTTTTTCTCCCTGCTGCTACTGAAGTCTCCCTTCCTTTTCTTGAACAGCTGGGCTCGCCGTTATCTATTTGCACTTGCGGGTGGGTGTTTGTGTGATCGAATGCAACTGGAAGGAAATGCAGTGTTAACATTTGTATCTTGTTAAATGCGTACTTCCTGATTTTGCATATTAGTGCACTCCTGACATCTATTTGCATATAGTTTGAAGCTGACAATTCTATGAGATCACACACGGACTTCACTCCTAATACCATGTACAATAAAGTTCTGGACTACTACTTCTTCCTTTCACCTACGCCACCGTAATTAACACATTCATAATTCTGTGGCGTTTCTTCGAGATAATCACCTAATATTTCGGCAGATTAATTTCTGTCCATGTGTAAAAGGTTCATTTTAAGGCAGTTAGATTATACTGTTCTCTTTGGGCCTACACCGACTTCAGAACAAGTTAGCTTTCAGAATATACTAGATTTCGACTTATTCGAAGAATAACTGTAGCGAATAAAAATTGTTTCTAACTCGTATCGCCTTAATCGGCTTTCTGCTCAGTTTATGACACACGATTACTGTATTTGCTGTAACTCAAATGCACAGACAAAAGTTCTCAAACTGCAAATCACAAGTATAAAATGCTTTGTTCTATCTAAGTGTGATTGACATGAGACACGTAGCTCACGCGCAAAGTTGAGTGTAGAGAATGATCTCCACGTCCTCAGCTCAGTATTTATTTGAGTTACTATCCCAAGCCACGCCAAGATTTTCCCTGCTTTGGAAACTTGAGTTCTGTGTTGGGAGCTGGCTTGGTTCCCATGGTGCTCAAGACAATGATCAGTTAATTCAAGGAGATGATAATTAGCTTATTGAGACATATCAAATCACTCAGAAAATTACGCTCAATATTCCTATTGTTTTATATTTTCTAGATTCCATCTATGGACAGAGATACTTCTCAAGTTTTATATCTGACAGGCCTGGATTTTCCTGCTTTTTCCCTCTCACATCTTGGCATAAAAAATTCCCCGACTTGAAATGGTTGGCTTGGCTTATCTCCCTCCTTGTTTGGCAGGGAACCGCACCCCAAGCGAAGCTATGATGCTCTCAAAAACGTGCACCATTGCGTCATATTACACCACATTACACCATCCCTCTGTGGTCTCGTCTACTTATGATAATTGCATAAATATTACTTCCAATGGCCCATGAACCGAAGGGTTCAGTACCAAGTGACTGCTGCTCAGCCCAAAGGCCTGCAGATTATGAGGTGTCATGTGATCAGAATTACAAATCCTCTTGGCCATTATGAATGCAGGTGGTAAAATACTAGGAACATAGGAGAAACATTAGGTGGAAAGGAACCCAGTGTGTCAGTATAAATAATGGGAAGCAGAATGGCTGTAAAAGAACTGGGATTGAAAACAGTAGTGCATTGTGATTGTGCTTGTCCTTCTGTGTTTTCATGTTTGTCCTTGTCTTTCTGTTGCTCCATCTTCCAATGCTGACCCGTCATTACATGTATGCCATTGTGTGTTCCTCTTTCCTACCTTTCTGTACATGGCTTGATTCATCACTGTGTTTATTTTGTTCCATTCCATTAGCTTTATTGACCTGTTGGGTCCCTTTTCTCTTTTGGTGTTTGTTCTAGGTTCCCAGTTTTTTACTACCTGTGTTCATATTTATCGTTTTGCCTGTGCCCTATATCTAAGCTTATCCAGAGTAGTTCTTATCCTTTTGTCTTCAAGACTGAAGGTGTGTCAAGATGTTACTATCGTTCTGTACATGACTATACATTAACTTACGTGTAAATAATTTGTAGTGGTCCTCTGTTTTGAACAGTATATTTCTCTTTTGTATTATTGAAGTAATATTGTTTAGAACTGCTGTATTAATAACTTCAATATGAATTTGTCTTAATAGTACATGGAGAAAATGCAGTTGGAGTACCATAAGTCTGCAGAAGAAAAAGGTGTATACATCGTCAGTGCTTGTGGATTTGATAGTATACCTGCTGATATGGGAACAGTTTTCCTCATCAACAAATTTGAAGGTATGTAGTATAAATATCAATTCATCATAATTGCATAGATGTTATTGATGGCTAAAATTATTCTGCTACGAGAGAGCAAGTAACATTCACATCTTTATCACTCGTCTGAAATATTCTATTTTTCAGGAGACGTGAATTCAGTTGAAACTTATCTGGAAAGCTGGGCTGAAGGGAGTGTAAAGGTAAATAATTATGAGGCATAGAAAAAAAGTCTGCACTTCAGTCTGTCAAACTTGAGACTACATAATTTAATAGTATTACCCCTCTTTTACACTTTTCAAGGGACCCTAGGTATACTGGAGTAAAAGGGGTGGTGGTAGGTGGGGAGCCAGTGTGAATCCTGGGAAACAACTTATACAGTAGAACCCGGCTTAACCAAAATGCTCTTGCAAAATTGTATTTTAATATTTTGTTTTTACCCTCTCGTTCTTAGCCGTCGCTATTAGTAATTCTCTTGTTATATGTGCTGAGAGCTACTAGGCAAACCGTGTTTTTATATTATGACTTATGCCAGAATGCACGTGTAGCATAAATCAAAACAGTTTCTTACCCTCTAGGTCATTCCGTGGTACATTTTTTCTTGATAAAGCAGGAATTATTATTACTGTATTATTATTATTATTATTATTATTATTATTATTATTATTATTATTATTGCTGTATAATTCATCATGAAGATTATGCAGGCGACTCCGACCTTGACAATAGCAGTTCTGAGAATTGAGTTACAGCAGATGATGGATTTAATGCATTGGAGGTAAGATTGATTTCGAATTTTTATTAAAATACAGTACCACACGCTTTAATTACAGTATTGTAATAAAATTACTGTATACAGTATTCAGTTCAGTAGTAACAAAAAATTGTTTCATTATTTCAGTTGCTTTGAGCTTTGTTGAACAAAGCAATGAATCTACACCAGCTGATGTGCGGTTGATTAAATGGTAGCGCGACACAGCTGCACCAAGAAATTTTATAAGAAAATCACTGATTTTATACAATGAGTGATATGTAAATCTTTTAATGTTAATATGCAGTATGCACCTTTGCTTAAGAGTTTATACATTTTCATTTCAACGTTTAACTTCCGAAAATATTTACCATGTGTCATCCGAAAAAATGTGTCAACAGAAGTGGCAACCCCTTTATTTTGGATAAACGGGATTGTACTGTATATGCAAAAAAAATTCTGGAAAAGGAGGGAAATGTTCCACTAGTGCATAATAATAATTTATAGAGAAACCTGGACTGGGACAAAATGATGGAAGAGGAATGGTGGAAAGAGAGAGAAAGTTAGAGAAGTATCATAAATGCCTCGACCTGGCATGAGCTGGATAAGGGGAAATGAGGAGGAGAAGGATGATGATGATGATGATGATGATGATGATGATGATGAGACTATTTAAATCTTAATCCTATTACTTACCTCACATAAAGGGCCATTGTAAATTAACTGTTAATGCTACAATGCCTTCATAATTCTGCTTATCCACTGACCTGGTGAACTGATAGAATATTGTGTGATGTATTATCTGCGCACTTTTTAGCGATAGATTTACACCCTAGTGCTGAATCGGTCGACTTCGGTTATCTTCGAGATTCGTATTGGCAACCTTTGAAATACAAACTAAGAATTGCTTTTGATTGCTGTGCGACATCTGGCATACACTTTACGTACTCATACTGTTGTAGCCGGGCTGAATGGCTCAGACGGTTGAGGCGCTGACCTTCTGACCCCAACTTGGCAGGTTCGATCCTGGCTCAGTCCGGTGGTATTTGAAGGTGCTCACATACATCAGCCTCGTGTTGGTAGATTTACTGGCACGTAAAAGAACTCCTGCTGGACTAAATTCCGGCACCTCGGCGCCTCCGAAAACTGTAAAAAGGTAGTTAGTGGGACGTAAAGCAAATAACATTATTATTACGTACTGTTGTTGTTTACACAGCAAAGCCAAACTATAGAATTCATGCTACGAACAAGTTTTGCAACGAGAAAAGTTATATAGTATTATATATTGTGTGTGTGACACAGTTGTTGGCGTAAGATAATAAAGGTTTAGAAAATTCATATCGATCGATCATATTATCGATTCAATTCAGATTTCATTTCCATTCACTAGGCAGTATTACCGGAACCGGCAGTGCTCCCTCCTTACTCGTCAACCCAATACAAAAAATCTGTCACTAAAAAGTGCACGTACAATAGTATATTCTTTTTAAATCTGGTTATCTTTCTTAGAATGGCCATAGAATTTTCTAAGATGTGATAAATTTTCCTTCTCTGTATGGAAAATTTTAATTGCTACCTATTCACAACATTAATGCATTTATTCCAGATGGAAAACTACACAGTTTCGTACCAAAATAGTCCAGAATCAGTCTCTGCTAACACTTCTTATTTCTAATGTACATTAAGGTTATGAAAATTACTTTCACCCCCCTGTACAGATGTAGAATGTCCAGTTCTTCTTCCACTGGCATCTGAAAATCGAGATGATACTTGAAGAATCCTGCTTTCAAGAAACAGTTTGAGATGGTAGTCTGCTTCACAGCTATCCAAGACTTTGCAATGAAGTGAAGCATATGAAAAATTGAAACTTTAAATGACGACGAATTTTTTCCAGCATCCATAAGGAATAAAATTTGCTGCACCAGGATTTTCCTATAAAGTGTCTTAAAGAAGTGTGTAACTCCTAAATCCATATGCTGCAGTTTGCTTGTGCAGTTACCAGGCAGAAATTCTATCTGCAGCACATACCTCAAATAAACATCCATGGGATGTGCAGGACAATGGTTGATGGAAATGAGGATCTTCCTATTTTGCACACCTATTTTTTAATCCAGAGCAGCCAACTGATGTTGAAAAGATCTGAAGTCATCCAGGCTTTATGGTTGGCATTTTAGGCAGTTGGTAATAATCGCACATTCTACAAGCAATGAGTCTTTTAAATTTTCCCCATCACACAGGGGTGGAGCTTCTTGGAGCCATCTGTATTGGCTCCCAACATCACTGTGAGCTTCATTTGGCTGTGTTTCCCACCGTGGCATTTATCACCTTTGAATGCCAAAGTCTTGTTGGGCAACCTACTGAAAAGCAGACCAGTTTTGTCTTGGTTAAAGTAATTCATGGGTTCATATTTGTTGATCAGCTCCTGCAATCTTCCATTGATGCAATCTTCTGCAGTTTTGTCACTAATTGCATTTGATTCCTCACAAAAGTTTTATAGGTTATGTTATACCTTTTTCTAATTTGGTCGATCCAGCCACTGGATGCGCTGAAATTTTCAGTGCCAAGAATGTTCACCACTTTATGCATCTTTTCTCTTAAGAGCACACCATCAATTGGAATGCCCGCAGCTCTTTATGTTTCAAACCAACTTTTTACTATTTTTTACCAGTTCCTTGTTTTTGGAATACAGGTGTGTGTGTTTTTGTTTTGTCCGCATTCTGAAGCAGTTGATGTATGCTTCCTCTATTTTCTACCATTGTATTCAGCATGGTTACAGTGCTGCAACTTGCGTGCCCATGCAATTTATAAATGCAAAGAGGAGAAGAATTGCACCTAATCAGTACTTGTTTATTATTGTTGTGGCACAGGAAATTATCCAAGCCATTTCTCGGAATGAAAGAACACACAACAATATGTTCTTTTTCAATACTGAAAAATTACTGGGGTTTGTTGAATGCATTGGCAACTAAGTACTCACCTGCGCACTAAAAAAAAAAGTCTTTTGGCAATATTTTATGGAACTTTTTTAAATATTGACTATTCAGATGTTTGAAAGTTGTCAGGACATTGTCAGGTGTCTGTCAGCTGTGAGATAAAGATCAAATACAGGCAGATGACTTAGAAAAATTGGAAAGGAAAAGAGCTTTGCCTGGAGAAGAATGCAATTGTTATTAAAAATACAGGACCGGTTTCAACCCTAGCAGGTCATCCTCACGTGAACATACATATACATATAACACATCGTGCAATTGTAAACATTACCATATCTTATGAGGAATATTATGTGACGGTAACATGTCAGGTTGTACTCATGATTAGGGCATTCATCAGATTGGAAGTTGGGTATATGTTATCATGCGTGAATGCGCATCTATGAGAAGTGAATATTCCTACCCTTAAAACTAACTTATAAGTATTCATAAAATAAAAACAACATATGCGTAAAACACTTTCATGCTTGTGAATGTTGGACTTTTGGACTTGCACTGTTTCTTAGCTCACCGAGCTCGATAGCTGTAGTCGCTTAAGTGCGGCCAGTATCCAGTATTCTGGAGATAGTAGGTTCGAACCCCACTGTCGGCAGCCCTGAAAATGGTTTTCTGTGGTTTCCCATTTTCACACTGTAACCGCTACTACGGTGGTTACACAAAACAAAGCACTAAACACAGTAAAGGGGGGAAGGTAAGAGCAACTACATAATATCAGAAACCACTACACACTCAGAGAAAAATTAGCTGAAGTTACGCGGATCTCTGCCGACCAAAACATACGTAAATATCAGTAGGGCCAACTAGTGGACAATAAACCAGGAAAGTGGAAGCAGGCAGGACCTACCGAGGGCATGGACATGGCTTAGATTGCAGATTCCAAAATAAATCAACCGTGATCCTTAAATTTGAAAAAATATTATTTACAAATGAATTTTACAAATACATTCCAAACAAAATCCACCAACTTGCAACTTACGAACTACAAGCTCTGTGATACACATAACTTAGCGGTTTTTTGATAATACTTAACTCCCAAGTTCAAAATTTCAAAACAACTATACATCTAGTTACCAATGCAATTGTACAATGCAATTTACAGTGAAGTAAACGTACTCTCCAAAACTCTAGTGTTCATCAAGTGAGACTGAACTACCAGAGGCAAAATGCAAGGTAATTATATTAAACTACAGTCTACATATTTAGTGAAACAAGCAAAGGGAATGCCTCGAAGACAAACAGGCAAGCCCAGCTGAAAAGCTAAGGCGTCATAAATAATTAATTTGGCGAATCTAGGTTAGGCTAGGGCAGACTCTTATATGAAATAGCAACCGAACATTACGGAAATTTTAGCTGGAACGGAAATCAAGAGTGCTTACCCGAAGGTGGCCCATCCCGTTAGCGAGGCGTCGCACACGACGTAAAACTTCAGACAGACTAAGGCAGACCAGGCCAAGACAAGACAGACAGAATTAACACGAACGCTGCCTCGCTCTCTATATATAGGTAAACCCTGGCTTTGGAGTAGCCAATCAGAATGCACGAGTCCGCCCATCCCCTCCTAGGTTCACCAATCACAATTCCTACTCCCGTCGCGAACTTTAAATAACATTCTCGAATACACACGCTTGCGAACCTTCCATTTCCAGAACAGTCAGAAAATATATTCTAGAAGACATAACCAACAAAATACAACACACCCTGCTCAAAAATTCATGTAACATTTCTGGATACTTCCAGTACAGAACTGAAATCTACTATTTACAAATACCATATGTTACAAATATTACACAGTACAGGTTAGGTCATTACAAATAAAACATATTACCACACTTTACAAATAAGGTCTTCAATAAACACTTTCCACTTCCACTACATTGTTCACCTGTGACATCACCAGGCAAATTCTGGGGCTGTACCTTAGTTAAGGCCACGGCCGCTTCCTTCCCACTCCTAGCCCTTTCCTGTCCCATCATCGCCATAAGACCTATCTGTGTCAGTGCGACGTAAAGCAACTAGCAAAAAAAAAAAGTTTCTCAGTTCTTCAGTTTGACTGCTGTAATTAAGTCTTGTTGTCCACAACTGTGCATTATATTAAAAACTCAATAGCTTAAATTGTGGTACAATACCAATATCTTGTTTTAAAGATTTTTGTCACCATATGTACACGAAGAGTAAGAAACACTTAACATCTCTAAAAGGCAAAATATTGAAGTAGTGTGGATTCAGTTGAGGCTTGGACGGAAGTGTAGAAATTGCAGCTTGCCGTATATAAAATCCAGTTGTTTACATTAAAAGATCAGTCATGATGTTCTGTGCCGTATTAAGTAAAATTGTAAGGCATTAACCCTTTCCCACCCTTAGCGCCTGAAAGCGCCTGGCTGTTCACATTGTCGTCCGGTCCTTAGCGCCCGAAAGCACCCAGCTGCATTATCTGCACATGTCTGCTATCTATGCAATGGTTTTATATTTTTTCGGCGCGGAGGTGTTGTAAGGCATTTATGAACTCGCAGTACAATCTACAAGGTTTAGAAAATAAGAGAAGAGCTATAATCTATCTTGACATTACCTAGGTAATGGTCTTGAACTTCCACGAGTGCGGATCAGGTGTTTCGTTCGTAAACATGGCTGGATTGAACACTGCAGATTATTGAAACTAAGCTAAATATAGGCAGAAAAATGACACAGAATCGTTGAGTAGGGGTGGAGTTGAATTTTTAGTGAGTAAATAACATATCAGCAAAGATAATTTTAGTGATAACAGTGATATAGGCTAAGTGAAAATGGATATCAAGAAATCGGACCTAATGGCACTGCAGCGGCAGTTCAAGTAACAAAAATATTTCGTTTCATTGCTCCAAATGATTATATGGGTTATATTGAACCTACCCATAATTTAGAAAGAGTATTATGAGAAATAGATTATTTATTACAGATGTTAGGAGGTGACAATCTATTCAGTGATATAATCAATTGCCTATATAAGTTATCAATGCAGCATTCAAACAGGCGCATTCCAGTAAAATAGATACAGAATGGGAAGACACACTTGCTCAGCGGAAATAAAAGCTGATATACGTGGGCACCATTCCACTTCCAGAATCATGTGATTATTGGTTTAGAAGGATTCAGTCAACATGAGAATATGACAAATACAGCCTATCTCTGTGTCAAGTATCACCAGCAGGGGGGGGCGTGAGGTTTGAACTAACAACCTTATTTTATTACTCAATGAATAGAGAAATGGATGTGATGGTATGTTTTCTAATATTATTGAAAATGTGAATACATTATGATCAATAGTTTTTATAATATTTAACTTTTTCCAAAACAGTGTGTCTGCTTCAATGTTTCCTAAATAATAGGTTGAAACCTGGGGATAAGCGGAGTGAAAATGTGGACGGGAAAGGGTTAAACCAGAGTGGTGGCTCCTTCTTTTTTTGTAGTTGTGTGATAATGTAAGGATTATCTGTGAAAGATAAGAGTAAGACGCAAGTGATATCAATGTATTGAAGGAATGCCTCTGTCATGTGGGAGAATCTATATGTGTACTTACTACTGTTGTGGTCCTGAGGTTGTATATGGTTTGGGAGCACGTTGTGTACTGCTCCGTGTTCATCTCGAGCTAACGCCATTTGCTGTGAGGCGGAGGTGCGGGAGTAATGGCTGTTGAGGGGGTAGGGGTAGAGCTGGGCATGTCTTCCAGTGGTTCTCTTGCTCGTGTCAAGTTTTGTTTATTGATTCTCTTGAGATAAACATTTTTTAGGGAAGGAATGACTATCAAAGATAATATTTGTTTTTTCTGTGATTTCATTTATATTAAAATTAGGGTTGGTGTATTGATCTAGAGAGAGAGAGAAAATTCTATTATATTGAGCAAGGTGCCCTTGGGGTTTTTCAGAATTTGCTTGTCATTTTCAATGTTAGTGAATGTTTGTTTATAATCTTCAATATGTTGGCCTATGGAGGAAAAATGATTGTGTTTTATGGCATTTAAGTGTTCATTATAACGGATTTGAAAGTTCCTGCCAGTACGTCCGATGTAGCTGGTGTCACAGTTGTTGCATTTTATCCGATATAACCCTGAATGGTTGTATTTATTATTACTGTTAATTGTTGTGGCGTTGTGTATGACATTGGCACTATTGTGTGTAGTTATTAATGCTATTTTTAAGTTGTATTTTTTTTAACCCACTGAACTGCAATTTTTCTTGAAAATAAGGGTATGATGCGCAAAGGTATCACCGAGATATCACTATAAAATTTGTCACAAATGGAACATAACAATTGCTTTTACACATATCAAGTGAAAAATTCCTGGCACATTAAGAAATACCGTCGTTATTTGAGAAATATGAAAACATACTTAAGGCTTGTAGACAGGACTGGTTTATGTCGTATTCCGCTGCTGATGCCGTCTTTTGTTTTTTTCTTGAGGTCCAGGGCTAGCACCGAGGAATGCGAGTGCTATATCTGTGGATTCTCATTATCTTTGTCCATTATGAGTAGAGCGGCTAGTTCAAAAAGCAAAATGGAGGTGAACAGTATTCATTTTTCGATGAGGCAAATGAACAGGTTATTGTTAAATTACAAGACCTTAAGCTATTGCCGAAGTAGCATGATCCCTGGACCAATAAATAACATAATGAATCAGTTAGGGCACAAGTCCACAACTCGTCGTGATCAAAGAACTTCAGCGAACAAAGACATTATATACGAAATTGTTCAACGTGTGAGACAAAAGACATACGTGTGTCACTGTGAGCGTAACACCAAATGTACTTGTAAAGTGGTAAAGTACGCATACATAATATACTCCAAAAATGAAATATTTCTTAATGTGCCAGGAATTTTTCACTTGATATGTGTAAAAGCAATTGCTATGTTCCATTTGTGACAAATTTTATAGTGATATCTCGGTGATACCTTTGCGCATCGTACCCGAAAATAAATGTACATTGATTGTGAATTAATCTGGCTTAAAAGAGAACACTTTTGCTACAGCAAGTTAACACACTGAAACACAGTTCACAATCTAACAATAGCTCAACACAGTGTGGTAGATTTTAAAACACTCATATACATGCAGTGCCTCCTTACACTTATCACATTCATAGTGGGATTCACCCCTTTTCTTTCCCTTGAGATTTTTTCCTCTGCAGTCATAGCAGATCTTGCAAGAAAAGCCGCAGTGAGAAGATGAAGAGATTTTGGGAGAAGGAAAAGGCAACGACATCAGCTAAATAAGTTTAATTGCGGTCATTAGTTGGACATAAGGAATTAATAATAATAATAATAATAATAATAATAATAATAATAATAATAATAATAAATACAAGACTGACAAACCGCATCAATACCTTCTTTCAGCAGAAGAAAAACTATGGGGCTTGGAGAACTGAACTCGGTGGTAGCAAGAAGATTACACCACATATTTTTTGGTACATTGTCTGTTTGTGTACACTTTCAGTCTTCTAGGTTATACACATGCCCACCTGCATCCCTGTCTTCATTTTCTTCAATAATGTCATCTAATTCTTCGGAATTAGTAATGCTAACATCACTCGAAGGTAATTCAGTATCACTTTCATCGGAAGAACCATCACTGACATTGATTTTCTCCAAAAAGCGTAATATTCGAGCTTCATCCGACTCGGCCATGACTTTGACTTTACCTTCACTAAAGCTTCACGCGGCAATTTACTCGATCATATTTAGACTCTTTGGTGGCGAAATACGTAGCTGAAGGGCAAAGATAGCTGAAATACGATTACCAACATCTCGTAGACATGTTGGAATTGCAGAGAAATATTGATATGTATCCTTGGAAACCTCAACAAAGCAATAAAGAGGGTGGACGGAAATTTCCGTCATTGCATTTATGGGAACCCGCGGACAATGATGGAAATTTCCGTCATTGCAAGGTAATGGATTAAACATTGGTTATGGGATATATATATATGCGTATTATTGAAAGTAAATAATAGCTAATCTTTCTTAGATTTTCTGTTTTTGTTAATTTTGATTTGGGTTGAAATTTTATTTTATGAATAATTTTGTTAATCATTTCTTTCTTATATCCATTGTGTTTGGCTATTTCATGAATTAGTTGTAATTCTTTATTTAATTCTTCTGTTAATGGTATGCTAAATGCTCTATGTATCATGCTATAGTATGCTGCTCTTTTATGTATATTGCAGCGTTATATAGCGGCGTTATTGAACACAGATTCCACCCACCTATAAAAAATCTAACAGAAACGGAATTCGATGAAATGGAAACAGTCATATCAAGCAAGGGACCCAAACATAATTGGGGAAATACATCAACTTTCCAGAACATCACAACCACCATCACGGAAACCAAAAATGCTGTACAAAAAATCCCATCCTATTTACATGATGAAGCCAAATACGAAATCAAAAAAAGACTTCTACAATATATGAATAGAATTCACGACAATAGTCAAAACAACAACACTATCAACAGTTCACTTATAAAAAAAACTCAAGGACAAGATTAAACAGAATAACCTACTCATAACCAAAGCCAACAAAGGTAATACTACTGTTATCATCAACAAGGACGAATATATAACAAAAACTAAAGAATGTTTTCAAGATAATACCTTTCATATCAAACACAAAGATACAAAGAAATTTCAAAGCATTATTAAAAAATGCACATTTTCTTTTAACAGAAGAAGATTCTGTAAAACTTATCGTAATGAACCTACAATTACCAACCCCCAAAGCTTACCCCAAAATACATAAAGAACACATACCAATGAGACCCATCATAAATTACAGATCAAGCCCAACCTATAAACTATTACAATTTATTCAGAAATTCGTTAAACTACCCTACATATTCTTAGCCAAAAAACAAGTACGGAATTCAATCGATTTTTGCAATATTACAAAAGAATTAAAGATTGAACAATACCACATCCTTGCATCATTCAACATAACAAATATGTATCCTAACATACCTACACAGAAAACTATAAAATTAATTGAGCCCACTTTAAAAAAAACAAAAAAAAAACTACAGTAATCTAAGAAGTTTAGAAATAGAAGAATTTGTAAAACTACTCTAATTTGCCATCAGTAACAAGTATTTTAAATTCCACGATACTATTTATCAACAGCAAGGCCTACCCATGGGATATCCTGCCTCAGGCATACTGGCCAAAATCTACATAGATAATTTAGAGCATCAATCAATCAGTAAAATAGATTGTTATTATTGATAATAGATTTACCAATGAAACCAACATATTTAACCAATTGAATACAATAGACGCATACATAAAATTCACTAAAGAAATAGAAAACAATCGTACCCTAAACTATTTAGACATATCCATAACCAGACATGAAAGTCACCTATCTTAGAAAATATATAAAAAACCCACACACACCTATAATACTATCAAAATGGATTCTACTCGTCCCAATATACATAAAAGAGCAGCCTGCTATAGCATGATACATAGAGCATTTAGCATGCCATTAACAACAAAAGAATTAAATAAAGAATTACAACTAATTTATGAAATAGCCAAACACAATGGATATAAGAAAGAAATGATTAACAAAATTATTCATAAAATAAAATTTCAACCCAAATCAAAATTAACAAAAACAGAAAAATCCAAGAAAGATTACGTATTATTTACTTTCAATAATACACATATATATCCCATAACCAATGTTTAAAAAAAATACAACTTAAAAATAGCATAAAAAACTACACACAATAGTGCCAATGTCATACACAACACCAGAACAATCAACAGTAATAATAAACACAACCATTCAGGGGTATATCAGATAAAATGCAACAACTGTGACACCAGCTACATCGGACGTACTGGCAGGAACTTTCAAATCCGTTATAATGAACACTTAAATGCCATAAAACACAATCATTCTTCCTCCATAGGCCAACATATTGAAGATTATAAACAAAAATTCACAAATATTGAAAATGACATGCAAATTCTGAAAAACCCCAAGGGCACCTTCCTCAATATAACAGAATTTTCTGTCTAGATCAATACACCAACCCTAATTTTAATATAAACGAAATCACAGAAAAAACAAATATCATCTTTGATAGTCATTCCTTCCCTAAAAAAATGCTTATCTCAAGAGAATCAATAAACAAAACTTGACACGCGCAAGAGAACCACCGAAAGACACTCCCAGCTCCACCCCTACCCCCTCGACAGCCACTCCTCCTGCCCCTCCGCCCCTTCCCCTCATTGCAAACGGTGTTAACCCGAGACGAACATGGAGCAGTACACAACGTGCTCCCAAACCATATACAACCTCAGGACCACAATAGCAGTAAGTACACATATAGATTCTCCCACATGACTTAGACATTCCTTCAATACATTGATATCACTCGCATCCTACTCTTATCTTTCACAGATAATCCTACATTATCACACAACTACAAAAAGGAAGGAGCCACCACTCTGGTTTAATGCCTTACAACTTTACTTAATACGGCATAGAACATCATGACTCATCTTTTAATGTAAACAACTGGATTTTATATACGGCAAGCTGCAATTTCTACACTTCCGTCCAAGCCTCAACTGAATCCACACTACTTCAATATTTTGCCTTTTAGAGATGTTAAGTGTTTCTTACTCTTCGTGTACATATGGTGACAAAAATCTTTTAAACAAGATATTGGTATTGTACCACAATTTAAGCTATTGAGTTTTTAATATAATGCACAGTTGTGGACAACAAGACATTACAGCAGTCAAACTGAAGAACTAAGAAACAGTGCTAGCCATAAACTCAAACATTTACAAGCATGAAAGTGTTTTACACATATGTTGTTTTTATTTTATGAATACGTATAAGTTAGTTTTAAGGGTAGGAATATTCACTTCTCATAGATGCGCATTCACGCATGATAAGTTATCATTGATAACATATACTCAACTTCCAATTTAACGAATGCCCTACTCATGAGTACAACCTGACATGTTATCATCACATAATATTCCTCTTAAGATATGGTAATGTTTACAATTGCACGATGTGTTACATGGAAAACCATCTTCAGGGCTAACAGTGCGGTTTGAATCCACTATCTCCCCAGTGCAAGCTCACAGCTGCGTGATCCTAATCGCACAGCCAACTTGCTTGGTTTATTGTGAAGTAAAATTGCTTCACTGTATTGGCTGATAGCTGTAGAAATTGAGATGGTGATTTAGAATATTTAGAGATTGTTACTCTTGGAAGGCACTTATCATGCTACTGAGGAAAGGCCTAGGAAATTTTTCAGATTGCTGGTAATGCAAAGACTGCCAATGCTGCCATTCAGGAATAGAGAATCCAAAGACATTGTTATTTTTGCAAATGGAATGTGCAGAGTTGAGTCGAGCCAAATTTGAAATTGTGAAAACTGGGTGAGTTAGCCATGCGGTTAGGGGCATGCAGCTGTGAGCTTGCATCCGGGAGATAGTGGGTTTGAACCCGACTGTCAGCAGCCCTGAAGATGGTTTTCTGTAGTTTCCCCATTTTCATACCAGGCAAATGCTGGGGCTGAACCTTAACTAAGGCCACGGTCACTTCCTTCCCACTCCTAGGCCTTTCCTATCCCATCGTCGCCATAAGACCTATCTGTGTCGGTGTGACGTAAAGCAAATTATTTTAAAAAATTAATGTGAAAGAAATTAATTTTGATTACACATTGATATTCTAGGTGTCAACCAAGCAAAGTGGCCATGTTGTTAATATGCTGTGGCACTGGAGCCAAGTTCTGCATTAGGGAAACGAATGGGTTCAAACTCCAGGGTCGGCTGTCCTGAGAATGGTTTTTCTGTGGTTTTCCATTTTCACTTCCAGGCAGATGCGGGGACTCACTCAGGACAGTTTAGGCCAGAACTAGGAACATATTAAGTTTCAAGTACTGCTTGCCATGTATGCGTTGCATTTCAAAATAATGTCTTGCAACCCATTGATGTTTTCCTAGGCAATCACCTTTAAATTTTCCTATTATGATGAAGTTATCAGATTCCCCCTTAATTAATTTTCAACAGGAACTGATGATGACTCCAAGGGAGTCAAAACCGGTCTTCTCATAATTGAATATAGTTTACAATGTGTTGAATGTTGGAACATCCCTCAAACTCTATCTTATTCAGCTAAAAAAATAATCAATTAACAAAATAAAAAGCAACTAAGAACTGAGTACATATATATCTAAAAACATGAAGGTGAATAATTCACCATTTCCATTTAAACAAGTCGAAAGGGACTGGAAGTCCTGTAAGAAAAGAATACAATGATCAAGATAATGTGTACATTCAGTGGGTTAATGATTCTGAAAGTTACATATATAATCCATAATACTATGTGCTGGCTTAAAATCTTGATATCTAATTAAAATAAAGTGACAACCACTTTAATTGCAAATAGTCCACTGAACATCTAGACTGTTATTTCTAATTGAACGTCATCATCATCATCGGTTTGCCCTTCCAGCGAGCCGGGTAGGGTGTTTGAAAATGAGCGCCTTCCAAAGTTGCCTATTCAGAAACATTTCGTTGTCCAAGACAGATTCCCAATTCCATCCTCTTCTCTCCACATCTTCCCTCAGTTCTTCTTGGCCTCCCAGCTGGTCTTCTACCTGTTATTCTCTTTTCCAAATAAGCACATAGTAACCTTGTGCTATTCATTCATTTAACATGCCCAAACCATTTAAGTCTAGATGACCTCTTTCCTCCGTCGATTCATTAAGAAACTTCATTTCACAGGCTTGAATCCTACTACAGTCCTTTGATTTTAGAGTGCAGGTTTCCAGAGAATATGTAAGGATGGGAATGAAATATGACTTGTACATGACTTGTACAGGGTCATTTTTGTTCTTTGTGGGACCTTCTCATCCCATAGTAGGTGTCTAACGATACTGTAAAAGTTAGAGCCTTCGGTTACTCTGTTTGTTATTTCTATCTCAGCTCTGTTATAACTAGCTGTTACGCTTCCTAAATAACTGAATTGGTGTGCTACTTTAACTTGGTGGTCTTGTATTTTTATGTTGCATTCTGTATTATGTCTGCTGATTTTCAATGCTACTGTTTTTTGATGGGTTCAATTTCATTCCATTATCATCAAACTTCTTACACCATGCATTCAGATTATTTTGCATTCCCTTCTCTGTTTCATCCCATATTGCCACATTATCTGCAAACACCAGAGCCTGAAGATCTTTATTACCTTTTCCTTTTAGTTCCTTTAAAATGGTATCCATAACTGCTATGAATGTTGAACGTATAAACGTATAAAATGTGCCTAGTCACGTAAGATTGTCTGACACTAGTTGATTATGCAGGGCTTCTGTGTATAGCTGTAGTCTTCTATTTTTTTCCAAGATTGTATTGACATCCAAATTAATGAGTGAGGAAAGTTAAGTCTGAAAGCGATATCCTATTTGTGTCGGAACATGAAGTCATTTCGATCAACTCGCTGAACGATGTGTTTGATCAGATATCCCTTGATGTTCCAGTGGGAGTGCAGTAGTTAACATCTGGTAATGTTGTCACTTTATTTTAATTAGACATCAAGATTTTAAATACTGCCTGGGAAGTGAGCAGCTCAGGATAAATTGCTTGAGGTGTTAAGAATTGTTCTGAAGCTTTAAATCTCTTGGACAAAGAACCAGAGAAATTGTGGTGTTAAATTAGAAATAATGGTTCATGTTTGTGGGTTACTGTAGTCACGTCGTAGTTCGTGAACCATGGGCAACGGCTGAGTGGCCTAGTAAGTGGTCCTGAGAGTCGGGATACCAGTTACTATGGAATGGGAGTGGGCATCTCGGACATATTCTGAGTCGTGCTCAGGCGGCTAGGACTATACAATTCACCGGTGGTCCATAACCCGTTAGAGGAGAGATCCTCACTTGGACTATGTGCAAGTAGGGCAGCATCCTGCTTCATGAATCGACTGAGCTCAGAACATTTTAAGCAAGCCTCGGACCTATGGGAGTAACGGAGTCCCACTCCCATTTGACAGGCGAGGGACTCCTTGGAAACAACTTGGCGAACGAAATGGAATTCGATGGGGAGCTATCAATATTAATGGGGCTTATGGAAGAAAGAAAGTAGAACTGGCCGAGTCAGCAAAGAGGATGCATCTGGGCTAGGAGTAAGTGATATTCGGGTAAGGGGAGATAACGAGGAAGAGATAAGAGATTATAAAGTGTACTTGACGGGTGTTAGAAAGGGAAGGACAGAGTCTGGGGTAGGGCTCTTTATCAGGAATACCATTGCACGGAACATAGTTTCTGTTAGACACGTAAATGAGCAAATGATGTGGGTAGATTTGTCAGTTGGAGGAATTAGGACTAGAATTGTGTCCGTGTATTCACCATGTGAGGGTGCAGATGAGGATGAAGTTAACAAGTTTTATGAAGCATTGAGTGACATCGTAGTCAGGGTAAACAGCAAGGATAGAATAGTGCTAATGGGCGATTTCAATGCAAGAGTTGGGAATAGAACTGAAGGATACGAAAGGGTGATTGGTAAATGTGGGGAAGATATGGAAGCTAATGGGAATGGGAAGCGTTTGCTGGACTTCTGTGCTAGTATGGGTTTAGCTGTTACGAATACATTCTTCAAGCATAAGGCTATTCTTGCAAGTAATGAAAATCATTTTTATTTTATTTTCCGTATTGAAAGATTCTCAATAATAATAATATAAAAGAATTTATTGGACTCCAACCTATTCAATACATTACTGGATGTTAACATTTTTAGTTAAACATCGTTAAAATGGAGACATGTTTCGCCCTCCATGTGGGGCATCATCAGTCATATCAAAGCACCTCAAAATTAAACCAGACGTCTGGTTGGAAATTATGAGCAATATTTATAAGAAAGAATACATTAAAAACACGTACAAAGTCCTATCCAAAACGAAATAACAACAGACTAGTTAGGTACACATAGTAAAATACGCTAGTGGTTTCTTAATATTAAAATGCACAGTATAAAAATGGAAGTAATCAAAGTCCGTATGATATTGAGTTCGATGGTGGTTCTGCGTAGTATATACAAATGTTGGCAAAATAAAACACAATTTATAATTACTGTACACTTATTTCTAATTGTTAAAAATGATGAGGTAAAACATTCCAATTTGACTATTTATAATTTGGCTACAACCAAAATAATTCGCCCTAGAATTCATGAGGTAGTCAAACTCCGTTGGTCACTCTCTATTTGAATGGAGTGCACAGTGCAAGTGAACAGCTTTTGTTGATTATAAACTGAGGCTGTGCTAAGACAGAGTTAAAACAACACCAGCTTCAAATGAAGATAGTTGAAAACATCATTAGGTTCTTCCTAGTTGACTAAAAATTTGCGTATATTTTGTTGTTGAAGTGTGGGAAAGTCAGTTGTTGGTTGAATGGGCAACGGTCGAAAATGTTGTGCAGTGCAATCGGTGTTTGAGCTGTCCTACATGTGAGGGAAATCTGAAAATGGAGGATTTGTCTTAATTAGTTAAGTGAAATGACGGAAAAAGAAAAGAAACGGGAAATCATTGAGAAATGAAAAATGTGAAAATTAAAAATTTACCTTGAAAGCTGTTGAGCTGTTGCCTAATTGTTAGGAGGTTTGTGGAGCACTGGCTGTCGCTAATGTCCTGCTCCTCGTGTTGTACGTGTGACGTCTTAGTGGAGGGGAGTGGATTTGAGAAGGCGGCGCTGTGGGTATGTGATTGGCGCTTGGGGAGGAGTTGTGTGTATTGGAGGGAGAATAGGGGCGTGATGAGTTGAGCGGCTTAGTGGGGGTGCTTGGAGAGCTTGTTTTGAGGATGTTAACAAGTCTTTTGTCTTTCAGATTTAAACTATTGAGCGAAAATATTAATTGTTCGTAAAGAGGGCTTCGGTTGTCTATTGGATCATTTAAATTCTTATTCTTATTATATTTTTGGTCCAAAAAAATGTATAAATTTTCGAACTCGGTCATGAGCCTGCCTTTATCTAGTCTTTTTAAAATTTGGAGATCCTGTTCGATTGTGGTAAAGCTATGTCCGGTGTCTTTCATATGGATGCTCATGGCTGAGTGTTTATTGTGCTTTTGGGCATTGAAATGTTCTGCATATCTAATTGCAAAGCTCCTACCAGTTTGACCGATATATGAACTGTTACATTTAGCACATTTCAGTCTATAAATGCCAGAGCCCGAAAATTTATTGTTGTCCGAGTTTATCTTATTGTGGTTGAAAAATAGCTTTTGATTAGAATTATGGGTCTTATAGGCTACCCTAATATCATGTTTTTTTAAAGGGGTAGCGATTTGATGTATAATGGGGTTAATGTAGGTGAATGATGCATATTTAGGCTTATTAATTTTAATTGGGGAGAGGTTTGTGGCCAATTTCAATTTCACTTTATTGATTATTTTCTGTATGATTGAGGGATTGTATCCATTGAAAACAGCTATTTCTTTTATGGTACTTATTTCTTTTTTTAAATTGACGGTTGACATGGGAATTTTTAACGCTCTGTACACTAAACTGTAAAATGAGGCTTGTTTGTGCGATTGTGGGTGAAGAGAATTTTGTTTTATGGTTGTGGGAGTGAATGAAGGTTTTCTGTGAATCTGGAAATCGAAATTGTTTAAGGTCCTGGTGATTGTAATGTCTAAAAAATTGATGATATTATTGTCCTCATCTTCTTTAGTAAACTTGATGCAATTGTCAAGGCTGTTTAAGTAAGTTAGTATGTCTTCACTATTATTGCAGCTTTTGTCTATTATTGCTAGTGTGTCATCGACATAGCGTAGCCAAAGACACAAACCGTTAATGCTGTTTGTTATTTTACTATTTTCGAGGTTGTCCATATAAATTTCGGCGAGTATTCCCGAAATGGGATCACCCATGGCTAGACCTTCTTGTTTGTATATCTTATTATTGAACGTAAAATAATTGTTATGAAGGACGAAAGTTAGTAACTGTAAGCATTCTTCTATTTCTAACTGACTTAAGGTGCTGTGTTTAGAAAGATTAGTTCGTATGATTTCGATAGTTTTTTTTAGCGGGAATGTTCGAGAACATATTGGTAATGTCAAATGAGCACATTATGTGGTTAGGCTGCAAATTAAATTTATTTAAAGTTTCGCATAATTCTATTGAGTTTTTAATAGGGTGTTTATTGTGAAATGTGAAGTGTTTCTTAAGGAATTTTTGGAGGAACTGAGAAGTTTTGTACGTTGGGCTATTTCGGCTATTTATGATGGGTCGAATGGGAACATCATTTTTATGTATTTTTGGCAGTGATCTGACGGTGGGTAATTTGGGATTCATATTGATGAGTTTTTGATGTTCGTGTTCATTAAATAAGAAAGGTGAATTTTTTAGGATTGTTTTTAAATTACGCTGAGTTTTTAAGATAGGATCTTTTGAAATTATTGAGTAAGAATTATCGGAAAAGAAATCCTCCGTTTTTTTGACGTAGTCGTGTTTATTCATTAGGACTACGGCATTGCCTTTGTCGGCTTTCGTTACTATAACATTATTGGTGTCTACCTTTTTTCTTAATTCGTGGGTTTGTTTGAGAACGGTGAAATTATTGATGTCGGAAACTTCTTTTATAAGGGTGGGTAATTTCTTTTTTATCTCATATCTCACGTCATTTTGTCTATCGAAGGGAATTTGTTTATTTATATTGGATTCAACTTCGGCTATTGTGGTAATTATATCCTCGGCTTTATTTGGACTAGGCCAATTATATTTTAGGCCTTGGTCAAAGAAAATGATTTCATTATCCGAAAATGTGGTGTTAGATAAATTGATGGTGGTTGGAGTGTTTTTCCATGAGGGGGTGAAAGTTTCTCTAGTTTTGTTTTGGTTTATGGATTTAGGTTTCTTTTCTAATAGACATGTCAACTTGTGGTCTAAGGTTTTTTGTTTTTTGTCTAATATGTTCTGCAATTTACGTGCAATGTGTCTTTGGTATGAGCTCCATTCGAGAGGTGATAATGATTGAGCAGTGATCAAATGTTCCCGGTAAAGCTGCAGGTTTAATAGAGATTTTTTTCTATACATTAGTTTAATTTCATTTCTAAGCCAGATGGTGTTGACTTTATTTTGGACGTCTTTAGATTTCAGTGTTGGAATGTTTTTCCTTTGAGTTGATTTTAAGAAATTCGGCACCAGACCTAATCTTAAACATTCTTTTAAGAATAAGATATCTTTTGAAATTTTACCGATTTTGATTTTGAGGTTTTGATATCTATTTTTATTTTTATTAGCCTGGTTGGCTTTATCATTGCAAGTAATGAAAATCATTTTTATTTTATTTTCCGTATTGAAAGATTCTCAATAATAATAATATAAAAGAATTTATTGGACTCCAACCTATTCAATACATTACTGGATGTTAACATTTTTAGTTAAACATCGTTAAAATGGAGACATGTTTCGCCCTCCATGTGGGGCATCATCAGTCATATCAAAGCACCTCAAAATTAAACCAGACATCTGGTTGGAAATTATGAGCAATATTTATAAGAAAGAATACATTAAAAACACGTACAAAGTCCTATCCAAAACGAAATAACAACAGACTAGTTAGGTACACATAGTAAAATACGCTAGTGGTTTCTTAATATTAAAATGCACAGTATAAAAATGGAAGTAATCAAAGTCCGTATGATATTGAGTTCGATGGTGGTTCTGCGTAGTATATACAAATGTTGGCAAAATAAAACACAATTTATAATTACTGTACACTTATTTCTAATTGTTAAAAATGATGAGGTAAAACATTCCAATTTGACTATTTATAATTTGGCTACAACCAAAATAATTCGCCCTAGAATTCATGAGGTAGTCAAACTCCGTTGGTCACTCTCTATTTGAATGGAGTGCACAGTGCAAGTGAACAGCTTTTGTTGATTATAAACTGAGGCTGTGCTAAGACAGAGTTAAAACAACACCAGCTTCAAATGAAGATAGTTGAAAACATCATTAGGTTCTTCCTAGTTGACTAAAAATTTGCGTATATTTTGTTGTTGAAGTGTGGGAAAGTCAGTTGTTGGTTGAATGGGCAACGGTCGAAAATGTTGTGCAGTGCAATCGGTGTTTGAGCTGTCCTACATGTGAGGGAAATCTGAAAATGGAGGATTTGTCTTAATTAGTTAAGTGAAATGACGGAAAAAGAAAAGAAACGGGAAATCATTGAGAAATGAAAAATGTGAAAATTAAAAATTTACCTTGAAAGCTGTTGAGCTGTTGCCTAATTGTTAGGAGGTTTGTGGAGCACTGGCTGTCGCTAATGTCCTGCTCCTCGTGTTGTACGTGTGACGTCTTAGTGGAGGGGAGTGGATTTGAGAAGGCGGCGCTGTGGGTATGTGATTGGCGCTTGGGGAGGAGTTGTGTGTATTGGAGGGAGAATAGGGGCGTGATGAGTTGAGCGGCTTAGTGGGGGTGCTTGGAGAGCTTGTTTTGAGGATGTTAACAAGTCTTTTGTCTTTCAGATTTAAACTATTGAGCGAAAATATTAATTGTTCGTAAAGAGGGCTTCGGTTGTCTATTGGATCATTTAAATTCTTATTCTTATTATATTTTTGGTCCAAAAAAATGTATAAATTTTCGAACTCGGTCATGAGCCTGCCTTTATCTAGTCTTTTTAAAATTTGGAGATCCTGTTCGATTGTGGTAAAGCTATGTCCGGTGTCTTTCATATGGATGCTCATGGCTGAGTGTTTATTGTGCTTTTGGGCATTGAAATGTTCTGCATATCTAATTGCAAAGCTCCTACCAGTTTGACCGATATATGAACTGTTACATTTAGCACATTTCAGTCTATAAATGCCAGAGCCCGAAAATTTATTGTTGTCCGAGTTTATCTTATTGTGGTTGAAAAATAGCTTTTGATTAGAATTATGGGTCTTATAGGCTACCCTAATACCTTTTTTTTTTAAAGGGGTAGCGATTTGATGTATAATGGGGTTAATGTAGGTGAATGATGCATATTTAGGCTTATTAATTTTAATTGGGGAGAGGTTTGTGGCCAATTTCAATTTCACTTTATTGATTATTTTCTGTATGATTGAGGGATTGTATCCATTGAAAACAGCTATTTCTTTTATGGTACTTATTTCTTTTTTTAAATTGACGGTTGACATGGGAATTTTTAACGCTCTGTACACTAAACTGTAAAATGAGGCTTGTTTGTGCGATTGTGGGTGAAGAGAATTTTGTTTTATGGTTGTGGGAGTGAATGAAGGTTTTCTGTGAATCTGGAAATCGAAATTGTTTAAGGTCCTGGTGATTGTAATGTCTAAAAAATTGATGATATTATTGTCCTCATCTTCTTTAGTAAACTTGATGCAATTGTCAAGGCTGTTTAAGTAAGTTAGTATGTCTTCACTATTATTGCAGCTTTTGTCTATTATTGCTAGTGTGTCATCGACATAGCGTAGCCAAAGACACAAACCGTTAATGCTGTTTGTTATTTTACTATTTTCGAGGTTGTCCATATAAATTTCGGCGAGTATTCCCGAAATGGGATCACCCATGGCTAGACCTTCTTGTTTGTATATCTTATTATTGAACGTAAAATAATTGTTATGAAGGACGAAAGTTAGTAACTGTAAGCATTCTTCTATTTCTAACTGACTTAAGGTGCTGTGTTTAGAAAGATTAGTTCGTATGATTTCGATAGTTTTTTTAGCGGGAATGTTCGAGAACATATTGGTAATGTCAAATGAGCACATTATGTGGTTAGGCTGCAAATTAAATTTATTTAAAGTTTCGTTTTGTCATTTTGTCTATCGAAGGGAATTTGTTTATTTATATTGGATTCAACTTCGGCTATTGTGGTAATTATATCCTCGGCTTTATTTGGACTAGGCCAATTATATTTTAGGCCTTGGTCAAAGAAAATGATTTCATTATCCGAAAATGTGGTGTTAGATAAATTGATGGTGGTTGGAGTGTTTTTCCATGAGGGGGTGAAAGTTTCTCTAGTTTTGTTTTGGTTTATGGATTTAGGTTTCTTTTCTAATAGACATGTCAACTTGTGGTCTAAGGTTTTTTGTTTTTTGTCTAATATGTTCTGCAATTTACGTGCAATGTGTCTTTGGTATGAGCTCCAATTTCAATTTTACTTTATTGATTATTTTCTGTATGATTGAGGGATTGTATCCATTGAAAACAGCTATTTCTTTTATGGTACTTATTTCTTTTTTTAAATTGACGGTTGACATGGGAATTTTTAACGCTCTGTACACTAAACTGTAAAATGAGGCTTGTTTGTGCGATTGTGGGTGAAGAGAATTTTGTTTTATGGTTGTGGGAGTGAATGAAGGTTTTCTGTGAATCTGGAAATCGAAATTGTTTAAGGTCCTGGTGATTGTAATGTCTAAAAAATTGATGATATTATTGTCCTCATCTTCTTTAGTAAACTTGATGCAATTGTCAAGGCTGTTTAAGTAAGTTAGTATGTCTTCACTATTATTGCAGCTTTTGTCTATTATTGCTAGTGTGTCATCGACATAGCGTAGCCAAAGACACAAACCGTTAATGCTGTTTGTTATTTTACTATTTTCGAGGTTGTCCATATAAATTTCGGCGAGTATTCCCGAAATGGGATCACCCATGGCTAGACCTTCTTGTTTGTATATCTTATTATTGAACGTAAAATAATTGTTATGAAGGACGAAAGTTAGTAACTGTAAGCATTCTTCTATTTCTAACTGACTTAAGGTGCTGTGTTTAGAAAGATTAGTTCGTATGATTTCGATAGTTTTTTTAGCGGGAATGTTCGAGAACATATTGGTAATGTCAAATGAGCACATTATGTGGTTAGGCTGCAAATTAAATTTATTTAAAGTTTCGCATAATTCTATTGAGTTTTTAATAGGGTGTTTATTGTGAAATGTGAAGTGTTTCTTAAGGAATTTTTGGAGGAACTGAGAAGTTTTGTACGTTGGGCTATTTCGGCTATTTATGATGGGTCGAATGGGAACATCATTTTTATGTATTTTTGGCAGTGATCTGACGGTGGGTAATTTGGGATTCATATTGATGAGTTTTTGATGTTCGTGTTCATTAAATAAGAAAGGTGAATTTTTTTAGGATTGTTTTTAAATTACGCTGAGTTTTTAAGATAGGATCTTTTGAAATTATTGAGTAAGAATTATCGGAAAAGAAATCCTCCGTTTTTTTGACGTAGTCGTGTTTATTCATTAGGACTACGGCATTGCCTTTGTCGGCTTTCGTTACTATAACATTATTGGTGTCTACCTTTTTTCTTAATTCGTGGGTTTGTTTGAGAACGGTGAAATTATTGATGTCGGAAACTTCTTTTATAAGGGTGGGTAATTTCTTTTTTATCTCATATCTCACGTCATTTTGTCTATCGAAGGGAATTTGTTTATTTATATTGGATTCAACTTCGGCTATTGTGGTAATTATATCCTCGGCTTTATTTGGACTAGGCCAATTATATTTTAGGCCTTGGTCAAAGAAAATGATTTCATTATCCGAAAATGTGGTGTTAGATAAATTGATGGTGGTTGGAGTGTTTTTCCATGAGGGGGTGAAAGTTTCTCTAGTTTTGTTTTGGTTTATGGATTTAGGTTTCTTTTCTAATAGACATGTCAACTTGTGGTCTAAGGTTTTTTGTTTTTTGTCTAATATGTTCTGCAATTTACGTGCAATGTGTCTTTGGTATGAGCTCCATTCGAGAGGTGATAATGATTGAGCAGTGATCAAATGTTCCCGGTAAAGCTGCAGGTTTAATAGAGATTTTTTTCTATACATTAGTTTAATTTCATTTCTAAGCCAGATGGTGTTGACTTTATTTTGGACGTCTTTAGATTTCAGTGTTGGAATGTTTTTCCTTTGAGTTGATTTTAAGAAATTCGGCACCAGACCTAATCTTAAACATTCTTTTAAGAATAAGATATCTTTTGAAATTTTACCGATTTTGATTTTGAGGTTTTGATATCTATTTTTATTTTTATTAGCCTGGTTGGCTTTATCATTGCAAGTAATGAAAATCATTTTTATTTTATTTTCCGTATTGAAAGATTCTCAATAATAATAATATAAAAGAATTTATTGGACTCCAACCTATTCAATACATTACTGGATGTTAACATTTTTAGTTAAACATCGTTAAAATGGAGACATGTTTCGCCCTCCATGTGGGGCATCATCAGTCATATCAAAGCACCTCAAAATTAAACCAGACGTCTGGTTGGAAATTATGAGCAATATTTATAAGAAAGAATACATTAAAAACACGTACAAAGTCCTATCCAAAACGAAATAACAACAGACTAGTTAGGTACACATAGTAAAATACGCTAGTGGTTTCTTAATATTAAAATGCACAGTATAAAAATGGAAGTAATCAAAGTCCGTATGATATTGAGTTCGATGGTGGTTCTGCGTAGTATATACAAATGTTGGCAAAATAAAACACAATTTATAATTACTGTACACTTATTTCTAATTGTTAAAAATGATGAGGTAAAACATTCCAATTTGACTATTTATAATTTGGCTACAACCAAAATAATTCGCCCTAGAATTCATGAGGTAGTCAAACTCCGTTGGTCACTCTCTATTTGAATGGAGTGCACAGTGCAAGTGAACAGCTTTTGTTGATTATAAACTGAGGCTGTGCTAAGACAGAGTTAAAACAACACCAGCTTCAAATGAAGATAGTTGAAAACATCATTAGGTTCTTCCTAGTTGACTAAAAATTTGCGTATATTTTGTTGTTGAAGTGTGGGAAAGTCAGTTGTTGGTTGAATGGGCAACGGTCGAAAATGTTGTGCAGTGCAATCGGTGTTTGAGCTGTCCTACATGTGAGGGAAATCTGAAAATGGAGGATTTGTCTTAATTAGTTAAGTGAAATGACGGAAAAAGAAAAGAAACGGGAAATCATTGAGAAATGAAAAATGTGAAAATTAAAAATTTACCTTGAAAGCTGTTGAGCTGTTGCCTAATTGTTAGGAGGTTTGTGGAGCACTGGCTGTCGCTAATGTCCTGCTCCTCGTGTTGTACGTGTGACGTCTTAGTGGAGGGGAGTGGATTTGAGAAGGCGGCGCTGTGGGTATGTGATTGGCGCTTGGGGAGGAGTTGTGTGTATTGGAGGGAGAATAGGGGCGTGATGAGTTGAGCGGCTTAGTGGGGGTGCTTGGAGAGCTTGTTTTGAGGATGTTAACAAGTCTTTTGTCTTTCAGATTTAAACTATTGAGCGAAAATATTAATTGTTCGTAAAGAGGGCTTCGGTTGTCTATTGGATCATTTAAATTCTTATTCTTATTATATTTTTGGTCCAAAAAAATGTATAAATTTTCGAACTCGGTCATGAGCCTGCCTTTATCTAGTCTTTTTAAAATTTGGAGATCCTGTTCGATTGTGGTAAAGCTATGTCCGGTGTCTTTCATATGGATGCTCATGGCTGAGTGTTTATTGTGCTTTTGGGCATTGAAATGTTCTGCATATCTAATTGCAAAGCTCCTACCAGTTTGACCGATATATGAACTGTTACATTTAGCACATTTCAGTCTATAAATGCCAGAGCCCGAAAATTTATTGTTGTCCGAGTTTATCTTATTGTGGTTGAAAAATAGCTTTTGATTAGAATTATGGGTCTTATAGGCTACCCTAATATCATGTTTTTTTAAAGGGGTAGCGATTTGATGTATAATGGGGTTAATGTAGGTGAATGATGCATATTTAGGCTTATTAATTTTAATTGGGGAGAGGTTTGTGGCCAATTTCAATTTCACTTTATTGATTATTTTCTGTATGATTGAGGGATTGTATCCATTGAAAACAGCTATTTCTTTTATGGTACTTATTTCTTTTTTTAAATTGACGGTTGACATGGGAATTTTTAACGCTCTGTACACTAAACTGTAAAATGAGGCTTGTTTGTGCGATTGTGGGTGAAGAGAATTTTGTTTTATGGTTGTGGGAGTGAATGAAGGTTTTCTGTGAATCTGGAAATCGAAATTGTTTAAGGTCCTGGTGATTGTAATGTCTAAAAAATTGATGATATTATTGTCCTCATCTTCTTTAGTAAACTTGATGCAATTGTCAAGGCTGTTTAAGTAAGTTAGTATGTCTTCACTATTATTGCAGCTTTTGTCTATTATTGCTAGTGTGTCATCGACATAGCGTAGCCAAAGACACAAACCGTTAATGCTGTTTGTTATTTTACTATTTTCGAGGTTGTCCATATAAATTTCGGCGAGTATTCCCGAAATGGGATCACCCATGGCTAGACCTTCTTGTTTGTATATCTTATTATTGAACGTAAAATAATTGTTATGAAGGACGAAAGTTAGTAACTGTAAGCATTCTTCTATTTCTAACTGACTTAAGGTGCTGTGTTTAGAAAGATTAGTTCGTATGATTTCGATAGTTTTTTTTAGCGGGAATGTTCGAGAACATATTGGTAATGTCAAATGAGCACATTATGTGGTTAGGCTGCAAATTAAATTTATTTAAAGTTTCGCATAATTCTATTGAGTTTTTAATAGGGTGTTTATTGTGAAATGTGAAGTGTTTCTTAAGGAATTTTTGGAGGAACTGAGAAGTTTTGTACGTTGGGCTATTTCGGCTATTTATGATGGGTCGAATGGGAACATCATTTTTATGTATTTTTGGCAGTGATCTGACGGTGGGTAATTTGGGATTCATATTGATGAGTTTTTGATGTTCGTGTTCATTAAATAAGAAAGGTGAATTTTTTAGGATTGTTTTTAAATTACGCTGAGTTTTTAAGATAGGATCTTTTGAAATTATTGAGTAAGAATTATCGGAAAAGAAATCCTCCGTTTTTTTGACGTAGTCGTGTTTATTCATTAGGACTACGGCATTGCCTTTGTCGGCTTTCGTTACTATAACATTATTGGTGTCTACCTTTTTTCTTAATTCGTGGGTTTGTTTGAGAACGGTGAAATTATTGATGTCGGAAACTTCTTTTATAAGGGTGGGTAATTTCTTTTTTATCTCATATCTCACGTCATTTTGTCTATCGAAGGGAATTTGTTTATTTATATTGGATTCAACTTCGGCTATTGTGGTAATTATATCCTCGGCTTTATTTGGACTAGGCCAATTATATTTTAGGCCTTGGTCAAAGAAAATGATTTCATTATCCGAAAATGTGGTGTTAGATAAATTGATGGTGGTTGGAGTGTTTTTCCATGAGGGGATGAAAGTTTCTCTAGTTTTGTTTTGGTTTATGGATTTAGGTTTCTTTTCTAATAGACATGTCAACTTGTGGTCTAAGGTTTTTTGTTTTTTGTCTAATATGTTCTGCAATTTACGTGCAATGTGTCTTTGGTATGAGCTCCATTCGAGAGGTGATAATGATTGAGCAGTGATCAAATGTTCCCGGTAAAGCTGCAGGTTTAATAGAGATTTTTTTCTATACATTAGTTTAATTTCATTTCTAAGCCAGATGGTGTTGACTTTATTTTGGACGTCTTTAGATTTGAGTGTTGGAATGTTTTTCCTTTGAGTTGATTTTAAGAAATTCGGCACCAGACCTAATCTTAAACATTCTTTTAAGAATAAGATATCTTTTGAAATTTTACCGATTTTGATTTTGAGGTTTTGATATCTATTTTTATTTTTATTAGCCTGGTTGGCTTTATCATTGCAAGTAATGAAAATCATTTTTATTTTATTTTCCGTATTGAAAGATTCTCAATAATAATAATATAAAAGAATTTATTGGACTCCAACCTATTCAATACATTACTGGATGTTAACATTTTTAGTTAAACATCGTTAAAATGGAGACATGTTTCGCCCTCCATGTGGGGCATCATCAGTCATATCAAAGCACCTCAAAATTAAACCAGACGTCTGGTTGGAAATTATGAGCAATATTTATAAGAAAGAATACATTAAAAACACGTACAAAGTCCTATCCAAAACGAAATAAATACTACGCAGAACCACCATCGAACTCAATATCATACGGACTTTGATTACTTCCATTTTTATACTGTGCATTTTAATATTAAGAAACCACTAGCGTATTTTACTATGTGTACCTAACTAGTCTGTTGTTATTTCGTTTTGGATAGGACTTTGTACGTGTTTTTAATGTATTCTTTCTTATAAATATTGCTCATAATTTCCAACCAGACGTCTGGTTTAATTTTGAGGTGCTTTGATATGACTGATGATGCCCCACATGGAGGGCGAAACATGTCTCCATTTTAACGATGTTTAACTAAAAATGTTAACATCCAGTAATGTATTGAATAGGTTGGAGTCCAATAAATTCTTTTATATTATTATTAATAAGGCTATTCACCGCTACACATGGGAGGCTAGGGGTACCAGATCCATAATAGACTATATCTTAACAGACTTCGAATGCAGGAAATCTGTTAGGAATGTGAGAGTTTTCCGGGGATTTTTCGATGATACAGACCACTGTCTGATCTGTAGTGAACAAAGTATCTCTAGGCCTAGTGAAATCTGTCTGCAAACGAATAAGGGTAGAAAATCTCCAGGACGAGGAAATTAGACGGAAGTACATGGATGTGATTAGTGAGAAGTTTCGAACAGTAGACATTAAGCAGGTTCAGGATATAGAAAGTGAATGGGCGGCATACAGGGATGCTGTAGTAGAAACAGCCAGGGAATGCCTTGGAACAACTGTGTGTAAAGATGGGAAAAGGCGAACATCTTGGTGGAATGATGAAGTGAGAGCAGCTTGTAAACGTAAAAAGAAGGCTTATCAGAAATGGCTCCAAACAAGGGCCGAGGCAGATAAGGAGTTGTATGTAGATAAAAGAAACAGAGCGAAACAAATAATTGTTGAATCCAAAAAGAAGTCATGGGAAGATTTTGGTAACAACCTGGAAAGGCTAGGTCAAGCAGCAGGGAAACCTTTCTGGACAGTAATAAAGAATCGTAGGAAGGGAGGGAAAAAGGAAATGAACAGTGTTTTGAGTAATACAGGTGAACTCATAATAGATCCCAGGGAATCACTGGAGAGGTGGAGGGAATATTTTGAACATCTTCTCAATGTAAAAGCAAATCATCTTGGTGGTGTTGTGAACAGCCAAGCTCATGGAAAGGAGGAAAATGATGTTGGTGAAATTACGCTTGAGGAAGTGGAAAGGATTGTAAACTCCATCGTCATAAAGCAGCAGGAATAGAGGAAATTAAACCTGAAATGGTGAAGTATAGTGGGAAGGCAGGGATGAAATGGCTTCACAGAGTAGTAAAATTAGCATGGAGTGTTGGTAAGGTACCTTCAGATTGGTCAAAAGCAGTAACTGAACCTATCTATAAGCAAGGGAACAGGAAGGATTGCAACAACTATCGAGGTATCTCACTGATTAGTATACCAGGCAAAGTATTCACTGGCATCTTGGAAGGGAGGGTGCGATCAGTTGTTGAAAGGAAGTTGGATGAAAACCAGTGTGGTTTCAGACCACAGAGAGGCTGTCAGGATCAGATTTTCAGTATGCGCCAGGTAATTGAAAAATGCTACGAGAGGAATAGGCAGTTGTGTTTATGTTTCGTAGATCTAGAGAAAGCATATGACAGGGTACCGAGGGAAAAGATGTTCGCCATACTGGGAGACTATGGAATTAAAGGCAGATTATTAAAAGCAATCAAAGGCATTTATGTTGACAATTGGGCTTCAGTGAGAATTGATGGCAGAATGAGTTCTTGGTTCAGGGTACTTACAGGGGTTAGACAAGGCTGTAATCTTTCACCTTTGCTGTTTGTAGTTTACATGGATCATCTACTGAAAGGTATAAAATGGCAGGGAGGGATTCAATTAGGTGGAAATGTAGTAAGCAATCTGGCCTATGGTGACGACTTGGTCTTAATGGCAGATTGTGCCGAAAGCCTACAGTCTAATATCGTGGAACTTGAAAATAGGTGCAATGAGTATGGTATGAAAATTAGCCTCTCGAAGACTAAATTGATGTCAGTAGGTAAGAAATTCAACAGAATTGAATGTCAGATTGGTGATACTAAGCTAGAACAGGTCGATAATTTCAAGTATTTAGGTTGTGTGTTCTCCCAGGATGGTAATATAGTAAGTGAGATTGAATCAAGGTGCCGTAAAGCTAATGCAGTGAGCTCGCAGCTGCGATCGACTGTATTCTGTAAGAAGGAAGTCAGCTCCCAGACTAAACTATCTTTACATCGGTCTGTTTTCAGACCAACTTTGCTTTACAGGAGCGAAAGCTGGGTGGACTCAGGATATCTTATTCATAAGTTAGAAGTTACAGACATGAAAGTAGCAAGAATGATTGCTGGTACAAACAGGTGGGAACAATGGCAGGAGGGTACTCGGAATGAGGAAATAAAGGCTAATTTAGGAATGAACTCGATGGATGAAGCTGTACGCATAAACCGGCTTCGGTGGTGGGGTCATGTGAGGCGAATGGAGGAGGATAGGTTACCTAGGAGAATAATGGACTCTGCTATGGAGAGTAAGAGAAGTAGAGGTAGACCAAGACGACGATGGTTAGACTCGGTTTCTAACGATTTAAAGATAAGAGGTATAGAACTAAATGAGGCCACAACACTAGTTGCAAATCGAGGATTGTGGCGACGTTTAGTAAATTCAGAGGCTTGCAGACTGAACGCTGAAAGGCATAACAGTCTATAATGATAATGTATGTATGTGTGTATGTATGTAATTAGAAATACCATGAACGAGAAATATGACAATAATTTACAAGATATTGAAGGAAAGAAAAAAACAAAATGGATATCATCTGAAAACATTCAAGTAGCTAAAAGGAGAAAGGAAACTAAAATTCTGAAGGACAGAGAATTAATAATAAAGCTCAGCAGAGAAGCGTTCAAACGGGGAAACAGCAGTATTATAACAGTGTTTGACTGACATAAAAATGGAGAACAAAAAAGATTATACCCGAAAAGTCTTCCTGCAAATATCCATTGAGAAAGAAATTTCAATCAAGAGTTGAAATAATCAAGGATGCAAATGGACAAATGGTACGTGGTGGAGTAGGGATCAAATGAAGATGGAAAGAATGTACGAAGGATTTGTATAATCAGGATGTACACACTGACAACTCAGCAGAAGGAATTAATTTTGATCTGCAACCTCTGGTATTAGAAGATGAAGTCCAATATGCTCTTAAGTTATTGGCCTAATGATAGGGCTTAAGAATGGATGAAATTCCAGCTGAACTATGGCAGGCTATAGAAGGATCTGTCAAAGTTCTAACAACAATATGCCAGCACATTGGGAAAACAGCAACACGGCCCACTAATTAGAAATAACCCATCTACTGTATATTGCAGTACCGAAACAGGGAGATCCGACTGGTTTGAGTAGGAACTGAAACAAGTAAAATATTAAAAACAAACGTTTTCAGTTAAACAACGAGGAAGTTAAGGAAACTAAAAATATTTCTTATTTTACTACATAACTTGGAAATCATGCAGGCCATCCAAAATACATGAAACAGAATTTGCTAAAGATACTTTGGAATCTTGCAGAGCACTACCTTCTATATTTTGTTTGGTCCATATAGATATTTTCTTTTTTGTGTTGTGGAAGAATGCATAGTTAAAATACCTATTTTCTTCATTTTATTTGTTCTAAATGTCGCAGTTCTGCAGTGCAGCATGTCGTTTGCTCCTGACATTTTCTCATTCCACTGAAGAACAATTCAGTTGAATCAGACTTGAATTCCATTGTTAAGAGAGTGAAAGCCGTTCTTATGGCCAGTTTCTGGTACACCTTATCTGTGAATTATGTGTGATTATAACATTAGTGGTAACTTCACGAGTTTCTGAAAACTAAAATCCAAATTTATAAGCTCAGGCAACAAACATTAGGATATTGGCATGTTTAGCATCTCTTATCCTCTCATAGACATCTACACATATGTTTTTAGTAAATTTTTAGTAATATCTAGTTATTTTTTTACCAGCAGAAGTTTTCTGTAATGTAATTTGGTTGGTTAACATCTACACATTCTTCTCAATAATAATACGATTAAGAAATCTGTTACTGGTAGTATTGGCACGACACAATACGCAAAACAAAATGTGCAAAAATTTCAACTTTCGAAAAGAACTTGTAAATAGACTTTATTCTTCAAAGAAAACAGGTGATTGAAAATAAGATGATGGAACGGTAGCTCAGAAGAAAAGGTCCTGAGAGGACTTACATAAAGTCGTCAATGCATCTATAGAGCATCCAGAAAAGACTACAGTTCTTATGGGTTTCTGTTTCTATTGGTGTTTCCCACTTCAGCTTTAAATGTATATAAGAATTATAATGAGGTCCTATCAAAATGTATTATTTTTGTTATGAAACAAGCATTGGTTGTACCATATGATTCTGAAGATATCATTTTGATATCTTTGAGTTTGTCCTTTTAATATTACATATGCGGTTCACTACACAGAACAGTAGGCCATGCTAATCAAATCGTGCCATTTTAGTTAAGGCTGAACATGTGAAAAGGAGAAGTGGTGAAGTTATCAGGAGAAAGAACACCTGATGGTGCTTAATACGTTTTCAATTGAAAACTAAGCATCCCGGACAAAGTGTAAGCTGGGTAGTAGACAAAACCGTGAATACTTTAGGAATTTCGAGGTCTTCCATCTTCAAAATAAGGAAGGAAGCCATTGAAGGGCCACTCCAGAGTTCTAGCAAGAAGCAGGAAAGAAAAAGGATCATTCATGGTAATTCCAGACATTAACTACAACGATTTTATCAGAAGTGGAATACGGTGCATTGTTCATGAATTCTATTTTAGAATTGAACCGCCAACTCTGAACACAGTCCCGATTTTCATAAACAGTAACTCCGAACTTCCCAATTTTAAGAAATCTACTGTATGTTGCATGTTATTCTCAGGGAAATGACCTTTGCGGATGAAAGAAGGGGACATAAAGCAGTGTTAATAGAAAGGGAAGATATTGTATCGCGGCATCATAAGTACCTCTGACAAATTAAAAAGTACAGAGAAAGAGGCCGGAACATTGTTTATTCAGATGAAAGTTGGGCTAACACTGGAATAATCGTTGCTCAAGAGTGGAAAGTTAAAACAATTACAACGCCAGTATAAACTTTTCTTGCAGGGCTATCAGTTGGGTTGAAAACTCCTATCGCTCGTGGGCTGCAATTTGCTATCGTTCACGCAGGTAACGAAAAGAGGTTCGTGCCTAATGCTGCCTATGTCTTTGTGTGTAGGAAAAATACTGCCGACTCACACAATGAGATGTACGGAGTGTGTTACGAAACATACTTTTTAGAAAAGCTTCTGCCAAACTTGCTTCCAAATTCCATTATTGTTATTGACAATGCTTCTTATCACAACAGAAAGGAGCCTATACCTATAAGAAGCCAGAAGAAATGCACTACACAAGAATGGGTGAGGGAACATCATATTCGGTATGAAGATGAAATGTTGAAAAAAAAAAAAACACTTACTGGGTAGTTTTGCTTTGGGAAAGGGAAAATACAAGTATAAGATACATGAATTTCCTTTAGGAAGAGGACACTTAGTATTTCGACTGCCCCCCTTACCATTATGAATTAAACCCCACTGAACTCGTTTGAGCTCAGGTAAAACATTACCAGTATGTGAGCTTACATAATACAGACTTCAAAGTGAAAGAAATGCAAATGTTGAGGAAGGTTTAGCATGTGGAGGAATTATGTGAATCACGTTGAGAAATTTGAAGACAATATATCGAAGGCTGATGAAATTCAGGACGACATTGAACCCGTCATCGTCCACCTCGGTGGCTCTTCAGACGAATATTCCTCAAGCAGTGTGTAAATGGAAGAGGTGAATATTCCACCTCTGCCTTGAAATCTCTACATTGCTGATAATGTAAGTACAGTTGATGGATTTATTTTTAAATTATATTTATGTTTTACTGTATTTGTCTATCTCTGCTTGTGTGTTTTCGCATATTCATACGAATAGGTCAGTCTGCATACCGTTTTGTAGGTTACAGAAGAATATTTAAGTTATATTTTGTGACGAACATGAAGCCTTTGCATCTCTTGTCAATTACGAGTAAATTTATGTGAAGTGAGCTGTAGGATACTGTAATCTATGAAAATCCACCGCCTGTTTCTAGTCTTTTGCTCGGGTCAGGAATGGAATGAACGAAGCCCCCACCCAGCGGCAAGAATAGGATTTGTGCTGGCTGCTGAAGCCTGTCGCACTCCTCTGGGGCATACTGTAATCTATGTAAATATTTAATAAAATAGGCAATTCTTAACCATTGCAATATGATTAAAATAATTGAATATGAATAAAATAAAATACTTAATCACCTCACGCTTGGGTGTAAATTGTAATCTAATTCAAAATGTATGAATAAATAACCGAAAAAATTACTGACATAATTAAAATAAATTAATAAAAATAATTAATCGAAATGTCCATAGTATGGGCACCAGAGTTCACTAGAATGGATCCCTCGAATTTTGATAGAGCATGATCATTCTTTCTCTCCCAGGGCGTGTACATAATGCTGCGAACTGGTACATCTGCTTCAGGCCTTACCTAGCCTTCTGAAAACAACTAAATAGGTTCATCAATAACTCCACTGATTCTAAAATAACTATATTCTGAACAATATCCGTGCAAGAGCACCTCATAAACACACCAAAATATACATATAATAAACACACAATATTGCTGGAAGACTCCATATTTACAACGACGACAACAAAAACAGTGGGAAACCAAAAGCGAGGACCAAGCTACCATTTGCAGTTCGTCCGTTGAAAGTTCATTACAAAGCATATATATATGGATGAATACCCTTCACTGTCTCTGTGTATCAACACAAGTTGCATATTCTCATAATTGGCACTTATTATATCACACAGGTACTGTACCTTTATAATACTGTGTTCACTGACTTGTTTTAAAGATACATTTACTTGAGAAACACACGTTTGCTGTTCCAGAACATAAATTATGGAAAGTCTGAAATACAGCACTCCGTAGCTCTCACCAAAATATAATACCAAGCCGCCACAAGCGATACAATACCAAGTGCTTAAACACTCCACAGTTGTAGGTTATTACCACACTTCACAAATATAATAAGACCATGTTCCACAAACATTACATCTCCTCTCCTCCGCTGTTTGAAGTCAAGTCTCCTCCACCAAAGTTTGAAGTCCAGTATCTTCTCGCCGTTTTATCACATATTTTATCACATACCTATATAGACCTCAGCTTTCCCCTTCCTCTCACATGATATGTGTAGATTGATCCTGGCCATCCAATCACGAGTAGAAGATCCTCTGGTCAAGACCACGCCCTGAACCTCTTCCAGATCCCATGCAATAACAACCAGGCTGCATCATCAGACTCTGGGCTATTCACATGACTCATAGGAACTTTCTGACCTGGAAATAGCACTGTTTTCCTATCTGTTTGTATGAAACAGATTACTCGTATCACATATGGAGACCTTCCAGCTTACGATGTTAAGAATAAACGTAGACATGAAATAATAATAGTAGTAGTAATAATAATAATAATAATAATAATAATAATAATAATAATAATAATAATAAATCAAATACAGTACTGACAATAATATCTCTCACTTCTAAATACAGTGCGAGGGTGTGATATATGTACTATCACAATACATCACTAGATAGAGATGTCTCGCTGTCATCAGTCCTTAACGGAGCTTCCTGTGCTGTAAACTACACTGTATTTGTCTTAATAGTGAAATGTTTATGGAGAATAATAAACTCAGCATTCCGGTCCCTTAAAGCAACAGGGCAAACAGGACGAAATTTCCTAGTGAGATACCAGGAACATGTAAATGCCAGAAATACAAGAGATATTTGGCCATGAGCTTATATATGACCGAATATAATAATAGTTTTACTACAATAGAAAGAGACTTAACCATTCTGCGAACTTTAAATAAGGGTAAATCGATGAATATTTTATAAAACATTTACATTGAGATTGATCAAAAAGAGAACACTAGTCAGAATGTAAATTAAATAATCGGTAATATAAATATACTGTCGGAAATGGCTTGCAACCTAGATTTATGTAAGAAGGCCATCAAAAAGGATCCAAAGAAACATTCCATACGTCTCCTTCCTGTCGGCTTCACTACTAACGACATTTCCCCTACTTTGCCCTCCATTTCTCCTCTTTCGCTTCATGCTCCTCTCACAGCCATACACATACATACTCAGCTGACGGCGTAAGGGAATAAGTAAACATAGCGGGACCGGCTGGGAGGTAAGCATTTTCATTGAAATGACGTATGGCTTTTAGTGTCGGGAGTATCTGAGGACAAGTTTGGCTTGCCAGATGCAGGTCTTTTTATTTGACTCCCATAGGTGACCTGCGCGTCGTGATGAGGATGAAATTATGACGGTGACGAAACATACACCCAGCCCCCGTGCCAGCGAAATTTACCAGTTATGGTTAAAATTCCCGACCCTGCCGGGAATCAAACCCGGGACCCCTGTGGTCAGAGGCCAGCACGCTAACCATTTAGCCATGGAACCGTACAGCATTTTCATTATTCCTTAGACACTTCACTACCATATGTTTACAAGGTTTTTCTTTATTTCCTTTTTTAAAACGAATTTTCATATCTTGCGTTACAGACTCCCTACAACATCTTAAAACTTTAAAACAAAAAATCAACCTCAACTTCTGTTATTCTTTAGGAGTCTTCCCCGATCATCGTATTTTAAAATTTTACATTTTAATTCTCCTCAAGATATTAAACATACATACTTCTCCAGCTTTTAAAGAAAGAAGATCCCTTATGTCGGATTTTTTTATCTCAAACTCGATTGAACCACAGAACCCAGTGGTGAGAGTCTGGTGCGCTGCCGCCTGAGCCACGGAGGCTCACAAGGATGCTGTAGAACACAAATGTCCTGGCTTCAAAATATAAAACAGTGGTCAAAACTGCACCAGATAAATTCCGTATTGACTACAAGATGATCTCCTGAGTGAAAGAATTCAAACATTTTGGTGAATAGATTACAGAAAATTGTAACGAAAAGAAATCTGTTGAATCGAGAATTCAGAAAATGAAGACTGCTTTTCAGTTAAGAAAAAAAAATCTCTCCTGGAACCGCAAAATCCGATACTATATAACAGTAATTAACCTGGCATTGCTCGCAGTCGGGGATATATCACACTGTTACTCGTACTTTCATGTTCCTAAGGATTTCTTTTGCCTACTTTCATTCAGATGAGAAGATTTATTTATTATAATTTTAGTTTTTAAATAATAATATACATTTTTGGGTTTAACTCGCTTAATATAGGTTAGAATGAATGATTGATAAGGATTTATGTTCATCATATTAGAATTGGTTTAATTTAGAGTGCATTATTAACAGGAATTAAGGTTAAACATATTAGAATATTTTCTTGAAATCTGAATAGTAATGTGACATATAACCTTCCCATGCACAAACAAAAAACAATAAAACAATTTTTCTGCCTATAGAAATGTCATTGTTGAACCTCTTTGTTAATAAGGCAACAGTTCTTGTTCGTGTGGAACAGATGTTTCAGTATGCATTTTTAATAACTCTGTTGTCACCTTCATTCTGTTTCCAAGTCGCTTTGATCGGGATTTTGAAAATGGTGCGGTTACTTTGTTGTCTCCGATAATTGGTGCCGTGCATTTCACACATCTGGATGCTGTTTTCCTATTCCTCTTTCTTGGACAATATGAACATTTTTCACTTCCTGATGATGTCACCTTGGAGGATTAGGCTTTTCCCCCAAAGATCTCTAGAATTTTCATATGAATATGTGCGTGAATTCCAGATTTTGCAACTCTTTCGTCTAGATGAAATTTGCTAAGGTTCAGCATGAGGGTCTGCAGGTACTACCTGCGGGGTAAATCCTGAGATGTATTTGAACGAACAATAATCTGACTGTTGATACCGGCAATATCCAACATTGTGAAAAGTATTCTTAAAAGCCATCTGCAGCACACTCTAGTTAAAGTGTACAAATACTTAATTTCATCAATATCAACTCCTCCTTTCATCAAATTATACAAGGTAATTCCTTCTGGTTTCATAAGGTCCCCAGTTGTCTCATCAATGATTGGAGACTTGTGCATACTGGAAATGAGTAATATGTTCCTCTTCTTATTAGGCACATACAAAGTTACATGCAATGCTCACCAAAAGCAAAAAGGCTGCTATTTACAGGTGTGGATCTAATGTTGACTAGTTCTGGAAGGATCTCTCGCTTATTTTTCTTCATTGTTGTTACCATTGTCATATTCTTGTCCTGTACAAGATCATTCCCATTTCCAATGGATGAAAACCAGTTGTCAACTGTCACATTCCGGTCATTGTTTTCCGTTGGCTGAACCATCCTTCTTATGACACTGCTAGGACTTTGTCTAATACAAAGGGACCTTCAGGCTTTTTTCCCACATATACAATATGTATCTATTTTGGCAGTATAAAACATCTGAGGACATACCAAGGCCAAAAATTTGCAATTACATAATTTGAAGGTTGGTTTGGAATGTATTGCCATGCACCTGCCAGAAATGCTCCCAGCATTTTGTCTAGTGTGACATATTTGCCACCACTGTAATTGTCTTCATTTTGCTGAGCAAAACTTTGAAATATTTCTGATTGGAGCCAACTTATCCAAAGCTTTGCTTTGCTGCCTAGTATGAATATCATCAAATCTCAGTGCACCAAGAAACAAATAAAATCTATTGTAATTCATTACCAGCTGAAAATACTCCAGTGCTGTCAAATCAGTTGCCCATAAGTCTTGGATATTTTGATGTTATGATTTCTTAACATATGTTAAGTATAACAAACCAATCAGGGCCTTTATCTCGTTCACAGTTGTGCTCAACACATCACGCTCACGGGTGTAATTTTGTCTGAACTTCTGCAAACGAATGTTTGTGTAGCTCACTATATTAGCAATCACAAAGAACAAGTCCCACGACTGAAGAATTGTCATTGCATGCTGAGCACGTGTTTTCACGGTGGGTAAATGACAATGTTTTTCTTGCTCCTTCACCTGTTGCATAATGGGGTATGGATGTTCCACACCTTGACATTGTCTTTATCAACATAATGAGGCCCAATATGCTCATCAAAATCAGGATCATGAGCAGCTACTTCACTGCTAGTGTCATGATCACCGTTTTCAACTTCACCATCTGAATCTTCTCTATCATTGTCTACCAGAGGAGAGCCTAAAATTTTTTTGTTAGATTAATCTAAAAGCTACCTTTGAATGTGTTCATCACATTTCATTAATATATCATTAAATCATGATTCAACAATCGTATTTGCAGTACTTCGCACATGCGTAGGGTTACCATATGTCCTGGCTTAGCCGATACCATACCAGTTTGGAATCTCTGTCCCAGTGTCCTGCCTGGTTCATAATTTTCCCGGTTTTTATGGAAACTGCTTCTCGAAAATAATTCACACTATTTCATTCTTTGTAAGTGATCTTATGGCGTTGACATATTTTCTTACGTAACACGGTCACCTTTAATATTGACTAGCTAAAATCCGAAACGTTGACTTGGTAAAATCTATATGATTATGCGTTGTTCCATGTGCACTACTAATGATTGATTCTTTATATTATATACATCGTTTAGCTGTGGGAAAACATAATCAATGTAATGACTCAAGTAATCTGCCACTTGGTTATTGTTTTCTCTGTTGTCTGGTGAATATTGTCCTCCCCTTGTGCTAGTGTTTCTACTTTCTTTCCAAAATGCCGAAACGGAGTTTTAAGTTTACGGGTGTGCTTCGGAAAGAATATAAGATTTCGAAAACACCATGTAATCAAGAAAGCAGAATTAATCAAAACCGACTTTCAACCTATTAGGTCGTGTTAGGTACATTTAGTATGTATTGAAGAGATGTTAAGTACAGAACAAAAATGGCCAACCAGACACCAGTGGGATACGAACCCACAACCTCCCGATTTCGCGTCGGTTGCTCTACCAATTGAGCTATGGTGGCCTAGGCCATCTTTGTTCTGTTGGAAAGGATCTGAGCTACAGGTCTGGTACTACTACCATCACACTGTAGAGTGCGTTTAAGTTGCCCGTTGAGGGCCAAGTCAATGAATATTGAATTTTCACAACCGCTTTGTAATCGAAATCGACTTTCAACCTATTAGGTCGTGTTAGGTACATTTAGTACGTATTGAAGAGATGTTAAGTACAGAACAAAAATGGCCAACCAGACACCAGTGGGATACGAACCCACAACCTCCCGATTTCGCGTCGGTTGCTCTACCAATTGAGCTATGGTGGCCTAGGCCATCTTTGTTCTGTTGGAAAGGATCTGAGCTACAGGTCTGGTACTACTACCATCACACTGTAGAGTGCGTTTAAGTTGCCCGTTGAGGGCCAAGTCAATGAATATTGAATTTTCACAACCACTTTGTAATCGAAATTGACTTTCAACCTATTAGGTCGTGTTAGGTACATTTAGTACGTATTGAAGAGATGTTAAGTACAGAACAAAAATGGCCAACCAGACACCAGTGGGATCCGAACCCACAACCTCCCGATTTCGCCTCGGTTGCTCTACCAATTGAGCTATGGCGGCCTAGGCCATCTTTGTTCTGTTGGAAAGGATCTGAGCTACAGGTCTGGTACTACTACCATCACACTGTAGAGTGCGTTTAAGTTGGTAGAGCAACCGACGCGAAATCGGGAGGTTGTGGGTTCGGATCCCACTGGTGTCTGGTTGGCCATTTTTGTTCTGTACTTAACATCTCTTCAATACGTACTAAATGTACGTAACACGACCTAATAGGTTGAAAGTCGGTTTCGATTACAAAGCGGTCGTGAAAATTCAATATTCAAAGCAGAATTACTTGTTCACATTGTGGCAGTTCTTTTTCTGTGGCACGTGGAGGTCGATCTGATATCGTAGACCACGTGCGGAATGTGAAGCACAAATCTGCTGTATCAGAAACATCTAATTTGAATATCACCACGCGGATCCTCAGAACAAGGAACTTACAATGGCTGGTAAACTTTTGCTTACCACACAGCCTCTCATGATTTCAGTTTCAAATTAGCTGACTGTAGTTTGAAACTAACTTCTCAGCTGTTTGATGGGAAACTTAGTCTTGCATGTATGACACGTTATTCAATAATATGCACAGTTTTAGCTCCTTTACCAGTTGACAAAGTCAAGGAAGATTAAAAAGAAGCCTCTTTTTTAAGTGTCCATTGATACCTCTAATATTCAGGAGATAAAAATGTTATCAGTGTTAGTGAGGTATTTCCTACCTTCAGAGGGAGTGAAAGTAGAACTTTTAAACAATTTGTCAAATCCAAGTGAAACATCAGAGATATTAAGCAACTTTTTAGTATTTGTCATGAATAAGAATGACCTTGAGCAGAAAGTAATAGTCTTCTGTGCAGATAACTGCAACATAAACTTTGGGGTAGTGAAAAGAAGATGTAGAAAAAATGTGTACCATCAGCAGAATAATGAATTTGACAGAGAATGTTTGGATATTGGCTGTGCTGTCCATATACTGTAGTGCACAATTGTTTTCAAACAGTTGTCTTTGGTATTAGTTGAGTTAGTGTTTATTTAAAATTAAATGTTTAAACTTATGATAATGTAATGATTAGGGCTCAGATGTTTAAGACGTAAAAATAGCCCAAATAAGCAAGCAAATATGACCTCAAAAGTGACAAAATATGACCTCAAAATGGACAAAATATGATGTAAAAATAACAAAATATGACCTGAATGTGATTAATCTGAATATGTCCATTTTAAAATAAATTTTAAATTGAAACGGCAATCCCTTTGATTCATATATATTAACTAAATTCTTGAGTCTTACTTTCATATTATTTTTCTGAATATACATGTTCAGTGGTTATTCACAGTCAGTTGTCCTTGATTCACTTATCAAACATTTGTGAATACATACTTATAAAGTACTAATTTCGCTAAGATTATCAGATCACACAACATTTTAAAAGTCAAAACATGTGGTGGTTTGAAATATAATAAAACTAGAAATCAATATATTGTTTTTAAAATATTTCGAAACGTTTAAGCCCAGATTCCATTAATATTACTTAAATGCATTAAGATTTAAATTAAGTAGACGTCTTTCAATACATTATGGTAGGGCAGCAGGGAAAATGGTGCAAACTCACATATCTTTTTCGTTCTTCTCCGCGGGTGGAACTGAAGTGTATGACAAGATTCATCTTCAAAGCATCAGGCGGAAAGACCGATTATCTTAACACATTCTTGTAAGAAGAGGCTCCTTTGTACATCACAAGACGTTATTGGTGCATATTTAAATATAGTTACATCACTGCTGCTGAGTATGCAGTCATCTTAAACTGTACTGGTACCTTCTCCTCTAACATCATCATTTATCTTGTACGCACAGCAAAAACCGTTATTTCGATTAAGCACGTTTTGAATTTTCCGTTTTACACTGTCGCCAGATATTTCACGTAATTGTTGTACTGAAAGTTCAACACTTCTAACAATTTCAATATTTGCATGAATTTCTATGCTAGTAGCTTCTAAACGAGTAATTGCGCGCGATATAATTCCAAAGTTCGACTTAATATATGCCAGACTTTCTGACAACTGTTGGAAAACAATTCCTGCACAATCTTGATAGAAGAGGCAGAGTATTCCACTTGTATTAACTGCAGATGTGATACCGAGAAGCAGTTTTGTGAACATTACTTCGCATTCGGTAAGTTGAAGATGATTTTGCAAAGCTACAGCTGTCGTCAAACCGGCGAAATATGACGTTTCTACGAAAATAGCTCAAAATATGACTTTATTACAAAAAAAAGCCAAAATATGCATTTATATGACCAATAAAAGTCACTTAATTGCGATGATAATCGCTTGATTTGCACCAAAATCCAATCAGGCAAGAAAATAGAGACAAAGAAAAAAATATGACTTTTCCTAAACGTCCGAGCCCTAGTAATGATGATGATTAATAAAATTTGTTTTTGTGTTTGAGAATTCAAAGTGTCCCGGTTTGTGGAAAACAAAATATGGTAACCCTACACGTGTACAAAAAGATACACTGTTACTCACAGGTGAGCGCCACACTCACTCTGTTAACTATTAATAAAGATGGGTAGGTTCAGCCTATTCAGTACCTTAAATTATATGTTATTATTAATTATTCATTATATATTAGGACTAGATTCAACCTTTCTGTTGGGCCATCATCAGCCTTAATCACAAATGGAAAAGACATAATTTGCAATCATCAAAACCTGACATATCACATTGACTCATTGATACAATGTGCTATGATCATGTATGAGTCTATTTAAACTTATATCCCTTGCACATGTGAATCACTTGTTCTTGTAAGAAAACTATTGTCATGATATATATGAGGTAAATATTACACGTTTAAGATAACACACCTATAGATAAAATAGGAGTTTTGTCTGTACATTGCTCAGAATTTAGAAAGGATGGTATTTCTATATCGGTCGTGTCCATAGCAAGGAAATGCACATTTTAATTTTCCGTAATTTCTGTCTGTCTGTCTGTATGTATGTATGTATGTATGTATGTATGTAAGTAAGTATGTACACGCATCATGAGAAAACGGCTGAAGAGAATTTAATGAAAATCGGTATGTAGTGTCCGGGAATAAGTCGCTACAATCTAGGCCATAAATAATTTTATTCACGCTGAGAGAAATGGCAGTTCAGAGAAGGCCTAAAATTTAATTCTCAAATATTTGTTATTAGTGGTCCTATCTTTATGAAAATCTGTATGCAAAGTCGGGAAATAAGTTGCTACAATCTGGGCCATAAATAATTTTATTGATACTGAGTGGAATGGTAGTTTAGGGGAAGGCCTAAATTTTAATTCTCAAATACTTGTGTTATTAGTGGTCCCATCGACAAATGCTACATAATAGTATTAAATTTCCGATCATTTATGTCTGATACATTTTTACCGTAGCGGCTATGATGACAGAGATATTCATGAATTTGGATTTTTGTTGTTAAGTCCATATCACCGAGCTCGATAGCTGCAGTCGCTTAAGTGCGGCCAGTATCCAGTAATCGGGAGATAGTGGGTTCGAGCCCCACTGTCGGCAGCCCTGAAGATGGTTTTCCGTGGTTTCCCATTTTCACACCAGGCAAATGCCGGGGCTGTACCTTAATTAAGGCCACGGCCACTTCCTTCCAATTCCTAGGCCTTTCCTATCCCATCGTCGCCGTAAGACCTATCTGTGTCGGCGCGACGTAAAGCAAATAGCAATAAATAAATAAGTCCATATCAGCGCCAAGTCACGAGAAAATGGGTAAACAGAATTTAATTAATATCATTATGTAAAGTCGGAGAATAAGGAACTACAGTCTATGCTGTAAATAATTTCATAAGACGCCATAATATCACAGAGCCTAAAGAAAACTAAATGTGAAGGCCTACAATATGGAAAGCTCATAACATTGAACAACAATAACACTACATTGACCATTGTTTGTTGTGATGTGCTTTGTGTCTTCTGTTGCCAGTCATGTCCGATAGATGGGATTACTGCTGTATACCGAGATTTTTAAAAATTTGCTTTACGTCGCACCGACACAGATGTGTATTATGGCGACGATGGTTAGGTAAGGGCTAGGAGTGAAAAAGAAGCGGCCTTGGCATTAATTACAGTACAGCCCCAGCATTTGGCTGGTGTGAAAATGGGAGACCACAGTAAACCATCTTCAGGACTGTCGACAGTGGTTTTCGAACCCACTACCTCCCGAATGTAAACTCACAGCTGCGCGCCCCTAACCATACGGCCAACTCGCCCGGTTGTACCAAGTATAACAGCCTGCCTGAATATTGGTGGGAAGTAGCTATAGAGTTAGATAACTTTCTTCTTTAGCATGCCATTCCTCTGGTTCGTAAATTTTCTGATACTACTGGTACGTAACAAACTGGTTCATTATAGCATTCGAGCTATTCAATCCTTTCCCTGAGGCACTGATTGAAATAAGCAGTGTGTATATTTAACGGAACAATGGCAGACGACTGTTCACAGGTGTCTGCGGCCTGGTCATTCTAGCACTGGAACTTTGGACTGTTAGATCGGCGTCGTCGTACTGTTCGTTAAGTGAGAAAATGTGCAGTTTTTCATTTGAGCGAGTATTTTGTATGATGACATTGCTTCTAATCCCTACATTCCTACTGACATTTTTATAATGGCCTAAGTTAACTGTAGTTAGGAAAACCACAAAGACAGTCTTTCTGAGAATCCCATAGCGAAGCATGGGTACATCAGCTAGTTACAAATATATTCTTCCAGTATATGATTTTTATGATGTCCTTTGGTGTAGTTCAACTCTTTTAGGATAGGTGTATACTGTAAGGTAATCAATGTGAGAAGTGTATAACAAAGATCAAACTTTATATTATGAATAGTTTTATTATCAAGTCCATGACCAACTGGTATAATTGAAGTTGCAATGATAAGCTATAGGCTATGTGAACATGTGAACTATCATTTTGTAATACTTATGGGGATATTTACAGTATGAATTTGTGGCCTTCTTATCTGGTGGATTGATATGTTAAATTATTCTGTATAAATCTGAATGTTTGGAGAAAAAAAAGGAACATTAAATTGGAAATGGAATAAAATATTATTATCTTTAGGTATATTGTGAAGATATTTAACCCATTAGTGCATAAAGTTATTTTTTTGCGTGTCATTTCAATTTATCTACACATTTCTACTCTTAATAATTACAGAAACACGTTCCAACAATCAGAATGTTCATACAAGTGATAGTTTTATTTACACAGGCCATCCTATATATCGGACGCTATGCACTCAGGTCAGTACAACAACACTAGTTATTCAGCATTATATTGTACAATAATGTTGCAAGTGTGTGCATCATCTGATGGGGGGGTAAGAGAGACAAGAAAAACAGTCAATCACTAAATGAGTTGTGATCTCGTCGACTTTGGGGTTGCTTCTTTTGTGTTACAATTTGACCTACTAATGCTTTTGAATTTTCTATCAGGGATATCGGAAACAGGGGTATTGGCCCAATCTTATATATGACTATTTTCCCATGAGAGTTTCCTTTTGCACGGTTTTCTGGTTTTTCAGTTCCATCTGTATACTTTCAGTAATATTTTGACTACCACTGGACGTAGCCTCCCTTTTTCATATTTTATTGAAACAATTTGCCCTTCACATTTACTCAGAAGTAGGTTTCTACTAAGGTAATTTATATTACCCTCATACTCATCTGTCATTATCATCAAACGTTTTATACCCATCATCAGGAGGTTTGATGTGCTGCTCCTCTCCAAATGTTGGTTCTTCCTCCAAAACTTCCAACATTTCACTCACCATCAAACTGTGTGCGTCTGTGTAGTAAGGGACTACAAATGTCTGAGACGGTAGGACTCCCTGTGCATAGCGTCTGATTTTCAGGACAGCTATATTTACAAGCCTCTGTCATGTCATTAATAAGACATAGTTGACATCTTTGCATGTCGGTAGATTCATAGGACTGTCAACAATACGGTCCACACCAAAGTTTACAATTATTGGAAATATTTCTTAATTCATAAATAAAAATCTTGACTGTTGTACTGTTGCACAAAACTCTGTACTATCTTGCCGCCATGTTCGCAGTAAGTGTGATTCAACAATAAATCGTAAGGATAAAGACTTCTGTATTCTTGTTTCTTGTTGCCTTTCTGAAGCACAAGAAGGTATTACCTGCTTAAAACCATGCATAAATCTCACACAATTTTATTTTTTGTGACGTCCGATTTTTCGGACGCTATGCACAATTGGGTTAATACCGATTCTAGACTGATCGGTCATTAGGTGTAAAGGAATGGTTTATGACGGTGGAGAGTGGGAAGAGAGTTGGTGGGGAGGGTCAGGTGGGGACACGTTATGTAGATGATATGCTAGCAATTTTAAATGAAAATCTAGGAAATGCATCCTCAACCTTATCTAATTTAAATAACAATATTTACATCATATATCAAAACTATAGTTTTCTTACAAGAACAAGTGATTCACTTGTGCAAGACTTCTATGATGTTAGGAATGTGACAAACAGCGATTAGAGCAATTTATAAATAATAATAATAATAATAATAATAATAATAAAGTAATTCGGGAATTAATCCCGGGAATTTTTTCATTAAGAAATTGTTAAATACACTGTAATATTATAAATACAAACTAATATTTCAACAATCATTTTTTTTTTTTTAACTTCGCTCCAGCTCGAAAGTCTAAGGTGTAAGATAAAAGACTTCGTCCAGTGGAGCGTTATCTGGAAAAATGCCCATAACACTGGCAGCAATTCCTATCCGCTGTCTCAGGAATTCTTTTGAAGAGGTGTCTCCAGTGATTGCTGTTAGTCGTTTGCCAATATCTGAAATCAGACTTTTAGCTTCTTGACACCATGTCCCCATCGTTTCGACTGCGAATACCACGAAGATGTAGTTGTCCGTTATTGCTCTTTATTTCGCCCTTTTATTACGCACGGCCATTTCTGCAGCAGAACCAGCAGCCTTGCCAGTGTGAGGCAAATGCGATGGTGCTAATGTGTCCACACACGTGGTATCCCACAGGAGAGATCTGCCTTTGTTCCATGGGACTAAAGTCAGACCATCAGGGTGTTTTCCGTCTGTGCAGCTAATTCCACTCGGTTCTAGGACAGAAGGGACATCGATAGACGTAAAAGCTCTTTTGATAATGTCATTAATTGAACAGTGTCTTGAAAATCGGCCAGCACTCTTAGGGCAACTTAAAGCATGGCGTCCATAAACGTAGACTTCCGCTCCACACATGCACTTATGTGACTGGCATAGTTTGCAACCAAGACGTAAGCCGATCGCTATTTTAAACGACATGTTGTCCATAAGCGTGCCAACATTGGGTGACGGAAAAGCCTTAAGCCATGAGCCCGCTTCCTTTTCCTGGATAGCAAGATGTCGTGCTCGATCAGTTTCTGTTGGACATGACAAAATCAAAGAATCGAAAATTCGTTGGGTGTTGATCATATCCCAACTTCTTTGTGAATCCAGGGATACTGGAGGACTCAAGTTATTGGTCATGATATTCCAGTGATATCTTGCGTCAACCAGATGGCATATCTCGACATTATCACCGTAATCAGAGAACAGAGACTTGATAAAGTCAGATACTCCATGAGCGGAAGCAAGAAAAGCGGGGATGGAAATATCACTTAATACGAATTCCGAGGCCTCCAGATCTTACTGGTAAACATGCCAGAGTCCAGTTATGTTCCTCAAATGGTATATTTAGTAGAGACTCGAGACAACTTCTTGTCAAATCATCAGCCTGAGCAAGGAACGAAGGAAATAACCATAGAGGTGTGGTCCGCAGAAAGTAATTAAATTTTGGAATAAAAATACAGTTCTTTAATAAGAGTATGCCATGTGAGAATTGATCGCTTGGAGACCATCATACAGCCTCATTAATTCTGTTAGCTTTTGCTTCGCAATTTCCTCCACGGCCTCGACTGTAAGCGGTGATCCAAGCAAGGATAGACTGGAATTTGTTGTAACGTGAATACCGGGAACAATATCTTGAATTGCAGAAATTGTTGTCTCATCTCTCACGGAACAGAAGTAGATTTCACATTTATGCGGATTAACTTCCAAACCGATGTTTTTACACTCAGTGATAATTTTCTTTAGATCCATAAGTACCGTATCAGGATCACTGCCGATGGTTCCATCATCCAAATAAAATAGGTTAAGAGGACTGTTCAAGTCTGCGATGACAGGCTGGAGTGCAAGACTAAAAAGTAAAGGTCCTGTTGGATCACCTTGCTGTACCCCAGACTGTGACGAAATAATATGAGACCCGAAATACAGGTTAGAAGGGTATCTATACGCTTGCCAAAGGAAAGCATAAAGTCGCCTTAGAGGAGATATTCTTCTGAAATTTCGCTGGCAAATCGTACAATGGAATAGCCTACTCTCGGGGTGCGTACTAGAATGACTTTGAGGACTTGAAGGCGTTCTGAAAATACTTCCACAAATTGTACAATCAAACTGTTTACTCGCTGGATGAATGAAGAGATGGGCTTTGAGATAACTTCATTGGATGAACGCCTTCCAGCAGATGATATAAGTTTAAATACACTCATATATTATCATAGCATGTTGTATCAATGAGTGTCAGTGTGATATATCAGGTTTTGGTGATTGTAAATTACATATAATGTCTTCTCCATTTGTGTTTAAGGCTGATGATGGCCCAATAGAAGGGTTGAAACTGGTCCTAATATATAATAAATAATAATAACATATAGTTTAAGGTATTGAATAGGGGTACCTATCCATCTTTGTTCATAGTGATACATTGTCAATATGGACCATAATGAAATTAATTTCATATGACACTCATTCTGCTCACGTTTGTGCCAAGATTTAAATCAAAGTGGCTGATAAAGCACACGCGATAACTCACGTTTCTGGCTTCTTGTATCCATCAAAGTGGATACTCAGAAAGGAAGGTAGATGAGAGCTTGGCTTCCCAAATTCCTCTAGGTTTGACTTACAAGTTGTTCAAAAATAAACTGTGTGCAGCGCTCACCCGCTAGTAACAGCGGGTTAAATCTGATGTTCTTTGTGCATCTGAAACACGTACCCTCCAATGTAAAACATTAAAAGGCCAAATAGAAGTGAAGGAACATAAAATAATGAAAATATCTTAAGATCAAGGATAAAAGATGGAGTACATTATCCAAAGCCTAATGCAGAAATATATTTAAACATTTCCAAAACCACAGGCGCAATGCACATGCGAAGAATCCAGTTCATGGGGGCACTTAGAAAGAATGGATTCAGACTAACTCACAGAATTCACACATTTTCAAAGAACAAGGGTATCCGGCTGACTTGGTATAAACAGACAGAAAGGGAACTAGGATCACCAAATCTACTTGACCGAAATGTGGGGTTTCGAGGAAGAAGAGAGGAAGACTCACCGACATAAGTACATAGTCAATGCAACGAAAACACACTCACTTGTTGCATATTAAGGAATATTGGACTAAACGAAAGGCTCGAAAATGTTGATTCTGTGTGGCTCGAAGTTACCCTTTTATGAAGAAGAAGAAGAAAACAGTGGTTAGAGATTCATTCTGCTGGAGAATTGTTTATGCTTGCGCAAGACAGAAACATCTTGGAGGTAGTGATAGCCAACGTTTGGGGGACCAAGCATGGAACTTGAAGATAAAACTACAAGTTTTCTTTCAGATCTTGGAATGCTACTTTGCTCAATCATTCCTTCAGGGTACAGGCTTTTGAATTGCATATCCTTATTGATGGTGTCCTGGCTTCTCTGTTTGGTAGTGCATGTGGTCATCAATCATTGATTTCCAGCTTGTAAACTATTTTGGCTCTGGTGGAAGGTTGTGCTGTGGGAATATGACTGTGGTAGCAGAGTTGGCATTCTCTCACTCCCTTAAAAAGACACACCAAACTGCTGCCAGTCGATGTAATTTGTGGCATTATCGAGTAGTGTAATACCTAATATCGAACAGAGCATTCACATTTCCAGGCCATGGACACAACTTTCTGCACTGTTTTTTTTTTCTTTTTTTTCTGACCAGCACTCAGTACCGTACATTGCAAAAGGGCTAGATTCTAGATCATGGATTTGAGATAGATTATCAGTCTGTTGCATGGTACACTGGTGAATTCCTACCAACTCGTCCAGAGCACATGCACTTATACTCACTTGCTACTGATGCTGCCATCATCTTCAGATGTGATTCAATGTACCAGAACAAGTTCATTTTTTAAAAACTGTATTTGCAGCACTCCAGGGGTGGCAAAAGTCTCCAAGTATTCTGAAATGGTTGAGACGAATGTTCCACATCTTAACTTTCTACTGCAGTTTGTCTCCTAGTTTTTCAGAATGTATATCATTAGTGAAGAACCAAATTGTAATGCCACATATCTTGGCCAAACAGAGCTTAATTTCCACACCCGGTACAAAGATTACAAAAATGCAATTATACACTGCAGATACTCAGCCTTCTGTCAATACATTGATGCAAGTGTAATGGACTAATATAATTTGGAAACAACTCTCTAAAATTCTCTAACCTGTGGACAAATAATGAAAATATCGAGCTTTATTATTATTATTATTCTTTCGAATGGGCCACCACAGGACCACGTGCCAATTTCAATTCCTCCTTCTTTGTTCTTTCCTTTTCTTCCAGTACGCTTTCATCTGTTCACTGTGTTTCTTCTTTCTGTCTTCAGACCACTTTGAACCAGTCTTTTTTACTTTCCTACCTTGGAATCCTTCTATTTTCAATACTTTTTCCCGAAAGCCTTCTCTTATATTTATTTCTTCTGTTGTTATATTGTTTTTTTTTTCTAAATCCTTTCTTACTTCATTGACCCAGCTTGTCGTTGATTTCTTACTCCACAAATATCTGAATCTTACTGGTTAATCTACTATCTTGCATTCGATATAAATGTCCAAAAAACATAAGTCTCCTTTTCCTCATTACATCTGATATATTTTCTATTTTTTTATATATATTTCAGCATGACTTCGTAATTTCCAACCTTGTGCTGTGTTTTGTGGGCCTAATATTTTCCTCATGATTCGCCTTTCTAGTATTTCTAGTTTATCTAAATTATAGTTTAATGCCAGACACTCTCTTGCATATAGGCATTCTGGCTTCACTACTGTGTTGTAATGCCTTATTTTTGCATTTTTTGATAGGCATCTTTTATTGTAGATATCTTTGGTGACACCATAAGCTCTCTCCATTTTATGTACCCTCTCCTCTACTGCAGATTTTTCTAAACCATTTTCTTGGATTATTTCCCCTAGATATTTGAATTTTTTTTACCCTCTCTATTTGGCCAATATCTGTTTTCAGAAATTTTGGTGCATCCCAAATATTTGTTAAAAATTTTGTTTTTTCTGCAGAAATTCTTAAGCCAGTTCTGTTGGCGATTCTTTCCAAGACATTTACTTCGGTTACAGCAGATGTCACATTTTCAGAAAGTATTGCAAAGTCATCTGCAAATGCAAGACAATTTATTTCAGTCCTTTTGTTTCCTCTTCCTAACCTTATCGGTGAAATGTTGAGTTCAATAAGTTTTTCATTCCAAATTCTCACTATTTTCTCTAGGACACAATTAAAAAGAATTGGGGTTAGTCCGTCACCTTGTCGTACACCAGTTTTTATTTTGAAAGGCTGTGATATCTCTCCCAGAAATTTCACTTTAGAGACTGTGTCTGTAAGTGTTTCACGGATTAGATTTGCCAATTTAGACTTTATGCCAAATTCTCGAATTATTTTATATATAGTTTCTCTGTCAACAGAATCAAAAGCCTTTTTGAAATCTACAAACATGACTACAATGTCCTTTGAATTAAGTAACCTGTGGCGAATTATTGACTTAAGATTAAATATTTATTATTATTACTTGTGAGGTATGGTTATGAAGTTGTTTACGTCTATTAGTATTATTATTTACATAATCATGTACGGACTTTATTTGGTATAAATCGTTGTCATATCGTCTTGTGTAACAAAACGTGAGGTTATGTCATGATATGTATGTTGTATGTCTATTAATATGACTATTTAATGTAAGAACACGTAACTAATAGTATATAATAGTATATAATTTATTATTACTATTATTATTAAATATGATGTATAAATCCAATGTAATGTTGTGCAACGCAGGGTAATAGTCCAGAGCAACACATCTAGAGTTGTATAGAACATTTCATTCATTGTACATAGGCTATTGGAGACTCGAGAAACTAGAAAACATGTTGTCATACTTGTCTAGAAGCCTGGCCAGGCAATGTATATGAAGAGAGACAGTCTTGAGAGTTGGAGTTGAGTTATTAGCGTGACTTGTAGTGGAAGTTGTTAGCCGAGTGGGTAACTCGTGTTGTGATTTTGTTGTGTTGGTAGTTGGTTGACATGCTAATGTTGCAGTCTTCTTAATCTTCTTCTTCTTCTTCTTCTTCTTCTTCTTCTTCTTCTTCTTCTTCTTCTTCTTCGTAGAAGTGGTTTTTTTTTTTCAAAATGGTGGTTCATTAATGTGTGTGTATAATGTGTATATAATTTGTAAATAAAACAGTACACAATTGACAGCATCTCGTTCGTGCGTTTTTGTGAATATGAGAACATATATGACACGCTCACCACTCTATGGACATCAGCACAGATCTCAAAATATTACTCATCAAAAATAATATAAAATCTTGAAATATAAAGAAGTCAATAGAAATACAAATCATGAAAAAAGCCAACCAGAATAACCTCAATGATCACCACATATCTAAAATATTACCCACTATTCACTCTACTAAATTAAATCACATATCTCTAAGGCACAACAATTCAAACTCCATTAAATAAAATATTAAAAAATTTGCAAGTGCTCATTAAACATTCCTAAATCTATTCTAAAACATTTTTTTTTTAATAATTAAAGTTATAATAGACTATTAGTACAGCTACGCGAAAGCCAATGAGATCACTGGAGCATGACTTTACGGAAAGTTATCAGTAAACAATACAATTCAGTTCTAGCTGGAAAATGAGGAGAGAGGAAGCACAGGAGGATTACATCATTATCATAGAGAAAAGTTCAAGCGTTTCAACAATGATTAGGTAGGTGTATTAAGAATTTTAACCCTTTTAGTGCTATGCTCTCATGCTGAGAATGTGCCAAGAATGCTAGGCCTAAAGTGCCAAATAATTTACAATATTGAATATTTTGACTAAAGCCCATTAGGGATGGAATTATTTTTCTTTCAGAATATATTGTTTTCTAGTTTATTTAAGATTGTTGGAACATAAAAGAAGCATAAAGACAAACAGAGTAATTATAAACTCGTTAGTTGCCTAGATATTACCTGTGACCACATGGTCACGCTCGTCCTAAGCAAGTACAAATCTCGGATCATGAAGGCGATTGAACAAAATGCACATTCTTCTGTATTTTTTCAAACACTACATTTGGAATGCAGTTTTGCCTGATTGTGCCTTTGCCACCACAGACTTCCGAATGTGCTAGAAGAGGCATCCAGTACAAAGTTCGTCAAACTTCAACCGTAATGGCAGACATTTAACTTGTTGGGGGAGGTAATTTATCATCTCTAACATAGGAGCACCTGTCTTTACAAACTTCACCTCATCATTTACGTTGGAATTGTACCCTGAAAAATTATGAAGTTCGCAAGATATTGATTTTTGTATGCAAACATTATAGCGTAGGCGTAAGAATAGCTTATAGAACTAAAATCACCAATTCAAGTGTACTATTCAATTCACGTGCCATTATTATTATTATTATTATTATTATTATTATTATTATTATTAACAACAACAACAACAAATATCTCAGATCAGGGGTATATAAAATCAGCTGTCAATCCTGCAAAGCATCGTATGTTGGTCAAACTGGGAGAAACTTTGCAATAAGATACCAAGAACACTTAAATGCTAATAGATATAATAGTTTCTCAGCCATAAGTATGCATATGAAGGAATCCAACCATGATTACATGTCAATCGATCGAGACTTAAAGATTATTAGTTTGGCACAAAAAGGTCCCTTACTCTATATTGTACTGGAAAAAAAATGTCTTTAACCACAGACACTAGCTTGAAGTGCATGGAATATTTCTAAGGGGACAGTACGTAAGCATTGGAGTCGGTACAGAGAGGGGTATTAGTTCATTGAATTTATATTCTTTTCAAAATCTGGTTTTATTGTTTATTTGAAACAAATTTGTATCACCTTTTACACAAGTTGAATTAATTCATTGTAGCAGGCTGGAACCACCGGACTCCGGGATGATTATTGGGCTCGGTCTGGACAGGGATCACGCCCGTCCTTGATGCGAAGTTCTCAACGTTCTAGAATTTCTTGAATTTCTGAAGGATCTGCAAGTTCTCAAATTTCTAGGTGCAGATGTTGCAGGGTTCGATCTCACATGAGAATACTTTGAGGTGAGGCATGACGAACACACAAGTCCCCCGTATGGTATTCAACTCGCTTGTATCACTGTCAAATTAATTAATTTTTGCTTTAAATACTGCGTTAATTCATTATAAGTGGGATATGTCAAATGTTAATGAAATCAACACTTGAATTTTTGACTCTAACACCTCGTTGAATCACAAAGGTTCATGAAATTAACACTTGAAAAGACAACCATTGAACTGAGTAACTGATCACACGCTGCATGTCAGCCGAATTGATACTTAGGAAAATTATGTACAAATTTACTACGTCAAGTTCGCGACGTAAGTCCGCTGATATTGGCACGACAGTCTGAAAATATTCTATTACATCGCTAACTTGTATTATCACTATTCCTAATTGACTTGTTTTGTCAATTTTATGATTGGAACACAATGTTGAACATAATATTTACAGTTTGTTCAAGTTCAGAACATATTAGCATGTTTGTTACAAGTTAAACAAGTTTAATGGCACTCAGAGAATGTTCTACACTGTCAGTAAATAATTATTGAAATTATGTGCACTCAGAGACTGTTATTAAAGTTTAACTGCACTTGAAGAATGTTTAACATTGTCTGTGAATAATTATTACGAAGTAGAATCTATAAATTTAAATGTGGCACTGAAAATTTTATGTTCTCTCGGAACTTCTCGAGAAGAAAACACAAATTCAGATATGGCATTAATATTCTATGTTCCCACGGTTTGTTTGGAAAACACAAGTTCAAATGTGGCACTCGGAAATATTCTATGTTTCACAGTTTGTTTGGAAAACACAAGTTCAATATGACACTCGGAAAAATTCTATGTTCCTTTGGAGCGCAGCTGTTTGTAAAGAAAACACAAGTCCTAACATGGCACTTGAAGGGAAATACTAGGTTCCACTTCCACTGGAACCGAGCATTAGAGATCTAGAGTATCATCCGACCAAAATACAGAGTTCCGACTGGACATAGGTTCGGTCTGCTGCACATGTAGAGCTCCACCCGTCACCCGTATCGCAGAGACGGTGGAGTATTACTGGCTGTGAACAACCTAGATCGCCTTGCTTTTTTACCTGGAGCCAACGAAGCATCACGAAACGTGGATATTATCCACCTCTATAACTCCTAAAGTACATGGTAGATTTGCTAATGACAAATTGTATTCTTTATTTGAAACTTTTATTCCGCTTCTTTGTAGATTCATGTCTAATAATGAAAGGTCCCACCCCCAACCAATGATAACTTCGCTTGCTCCGCCTACAGTTCCTTTATCAGTCACGTCCAGTTCAGTCCCCCCCCCCCCCTTCTTTCCTGCCGTCCCTCCTCAAGATCTTGAACCTACAACACATGATAAACCTGGTTAGTGTGCACAAAACCACGTGTGTAAACATATCGTTCAACTGGGCAAAGGTTTGTCAAAACTTTGTTACTCACAAACACATGATACTACATTTTTGATACTACATTTTTTTTTTTTTTTTTTTTTTTTTTTTTTTTTTTTTTTACCATTCAATTTACTTTAACTTTCCTTTTACAGGCAATCATACCACCGAGACTTATGCAGTTATGATAATCTTTAAAAAGCCAAATTACATAATATCAATCATTATTCAGATATTGCCTAGTCCAATTAGTAGACTTGCAACTAATGATAACATCAAGAGAACATCACGACCGGTGCACACAGAAGATTTTAAACCACGACCTTATAAGAACATAAACTTTTTCTTAATGAGAACATTTTAACATTTTAATATTCATAATATCATCTTCACTTCAGTTTTAAATGTGTTTAACTACAATATGTAATGTTAATTTTACCAATCTACTGAAGATGATCCAATTAAGATCGAGACATAATGAAATGTTAAGTTTATTAAATTCACATTAACCATAAGGTGTTGAATAAGGAGGATACTGTTCAACAATCATTGTTGATTTAAAGAATATTAGTTTAGCTGTCAATACGGAAACATGAAATTTATATTTTGTGGTTATAGCCGAATCGAATGGATTTGTTTTTGATGCACTGCTTGCACCCATGGAGTCCTAAGTACAGTACTCCATAAATTTGTCACAATTCAAATGCTGTTCTGGTTTGAAGTGAGTAACTTAAGCGGTCTTCAGCAAACTTACAGCTGGTCTCAGCTACCTCATTTTATCCAGCTCATCTGCGCAATATAAGCAATGCATAATTTAAATAAACCTATCCCTGTGCATTGAATTACAAACCATCTGGTTTCGCATGCCAGCTATAGAATTCCTGTATTTCCATCGATGCTAGCTATAGAAATAAAAACAGGCACTTGTAAAAACAGGCCTCAGCAGGCACTTACAGTTGATTACCTGTAACGTTATCCAACAGGCTGCCACCATCCTCATCAGATCCCTTACGAACTTCAGGAGGCTCCGTATATATATCCTATCCAACTCATTTTCTAAGGGCCTATACTATGACAGCCAGGTAAAAGCACGGTTTAAATTTGTGCGGCATTGTGCACATTTATCTGTAAGTTCAGTTGAACACGCGTATGACTTTTGCTTATGTGCAGTATGGGGGAATATTCTCTAGTTTAGTTATGCCAAAGTTGGAGAGGAAGTTAACGCTCTCTGGGACTCTGCTGTAAGAATCAAGATGACTGTACATCATGATGAATCTGCACTTGCATGATGTTGTACGAAAAATAAGTTATTATAATGTAATCTATGTATATACTATATAAAATATATCACACTTCTGTTCAGCTATCACTGAGTTTTTAAAGACTTCTTGAGCCAGTGAGTTGTTGCCCAAGTATATGAGTTGTACACAAGTAGCTTAATGTCATGCTTCCTTGGTATCTGTAGTCATTACAGCGTCATCGCTTGATGCTGCCACATCATTATTTGTCAGTTTGAGTCGCATCAGTTGAATCTCTTTTTACCTTATAAATGTTAGTCGCCAGGGTACTAAAGATGGTGGTATATATTTCCTAATCACTAGAGTGCATGTCAAAGCTTGAGTTTTACTCCAAACCTCTCCACAGTGCTTATATGGCGTAGGGGTATATGATATTCAAGGTGATTCATCCATCAAATGAGGACATTGAGGAGGTTATATTTCTTTGACTTCAAAACAACTTACTACAAAGTATTTACACTAAAGTGAGATAAATGCTTGCTAGTTACTATTCTAACATGGTCTTTAAAAAAAATGAATTACTGGTAACTGCTTATTAAATTGTCAACAGTAATTTGAATAATGAATAATAAAATTACATATCCTCTGCCTGCTAGTGATATCCACGCTTCCCAATTTATTTTACATCTTAATAAAATTGGTGGCATTAATTACAAATATAAACTTTACTTTTGCTGTAACTCGCATTGTCGTAATTAGTATTAGAGAAAAAAACTAAATTATATCTTGTGGTATGAATAATTTGATAAGATACATAACTTGCATCTTACCTTTTGTATCCATGTAACATTTTGAGTCTCTTTATTGTCTACAACAATTTCTATGTTTTATTACATGCTTAATTAATTTCAAAATTTCTTCGTATGCGAAGATCTCAGTCCTAATTCTTTCTTGGCAGGAACTTCAACATTATAGCCAAATAGAGGTCTAATATTGGACTCTATTAATACAATTCTTTTTAAATAGGGCTAAACCAATGAAAAAATGGAAACAGGTATACCACTGTGCTGAATGTCACTATATTTTCAGTAACCTCATTACCAATGCAATAAAAATGCTACTACATCTTATGCATAACAATACCATAATTAAAATCTGTTGGTAGTACATAAGAAAATATTTAACTTCTAGTTTCCAAAATAGCATCCTGCGTATCTGGCTGTTTATCTGACAGTCGTACTATAGGCCTTAAGAGAACATTTTTAACACACAAACTGAGAATAAAATAATAACATGGAGTAAATAAAAATGTACTCACCAAGGACTAGCATTACCATATGGTAACGTAAGATTTAAATGGCCTTTGTCAACCTACTAATATGATTTTCTTAAAACTAAGAGTACTACTCTCTCTAGCCATATACAAAGGGCACTAGGAAAGTTTTGCAATACGCAAAAACCGTTGACTGGTCATCCCTGTTATGGTGAGGGGTGAAATCCGGTCTAGAAAACAGCAAGGTGTGACCTTCACACGAGTTGGTACCAAGCAGTGGGATTGAAAACAAGTTAAGATGTCAATGTGGTCTAAAGGTGATATCGTGCAATTATCCGCTACAATTTTGCTCGTGGATTAACTGTTGAACAGTGTCTGGAGGAAATGACTCCTGTGCTGGGGGAAGACTGTCCATATCGGACAACAATTTTTCGCTGGTACAAAGAGTTCCAGAGGGGAAATTTTGGGGTAGAAGACGTTCCACTGTCTGAATCAGCGACTGAGGGAAAACATTGAAGATGTGAGGAAAATGTTGCAGGAAGAGAGGGAGTTGACATATCAGCAGGTAGAAGAGACCCTCCACATCCCTGCACCTGCTGTTCATTCATTTCTACATGACCATCTCCCTTTGGGTGCGCCATTCACTTTCAGAGGAACAAAGGGCACATTGAGTGAAATGGTGCTGAAATATGCTTAAACAGTTTGAAAATGGGACTTCGCGTAACGTCAATAGCATCGTTACAGGTGACGAAACTTGGCTTTATTATTACGATGTCCCAACAAAATCCCAGAACAAGGTGTGGCTGTTGGAAGATGAGGGTACTTCTGTGACTGTGCGAAAGTCAAGGTCCGTGAAGGAAAGGATGATTGCAGTATTCTTCACTAAACAGGGCATACTGATTTGGGTTTTGCTATAAACACAACGGACAGTTACTGCAAAGTGGTACAGTGAGACTTGTCTGCCTCAGATCATCCAGGCTCTCAGTCAGCTCCGTCAAAGGTCACAGCTCAACACTTGGCTCTTGCATCACGACAATGCTCCAGCGCATCGTGCTAATGTAACAGTGGATTTTCTTGCCAGATCAGGGTTGACTGTGCTTGATCACCTTCCATACAATCCTGATCGTGCCCCATGTAACTTCGCACTCTTTTCAGAAGTGAAGTTGAAAGGGCGGTGTTTTGCATCCAGCGAGGAGCTTCTGGCAGCATGGGATCAAGAGAGTGAAAATGTAACCGAAGAAAAGTGGCAGAGTTGGTTCAGTGACTGGTTTCGACGTATGGAGAAGTGTATTGAGTGTAGTGGAAATTATTTTGAAAAAGTCTAAAGCGTTCACTCACATTGCGAAACTTTCCTAGTGCCCTTTGTACCTAGGTATTATGTAAAATAATATAATGTATTATAGCCGCCCCGTGTCGGCACGAGCACTCTACACTCAGGGTCTTGACAGGTTCTTCTCGTTTTGGGGCTACTTCCGATAATTATAATGCCAGAGCTAGCTAGAGTGACTGGTTAGTATATAATTGTTTGCTCACACCCCCAATATTGAATAAAGATGAAACGCGTCAATTATGAGGTGTTGAGCTGGGAATCCTATTGGGCGACCAAAAGTGTCAGGTCGAAAATATGACGTATCAAATTAAACAAATTGCTTATGTTATATGGCTTCAGGTTGGAACGAATTCACAAATATGGTTGATTACATCTAAATAATATTGATAAGAACTGAGATATTCTGGATTGGAACAAGTTTATTAAATATAAAGTCCCTAACTAAAGTAAGACGAAACCAAAGCGTGTCTTGACATCCCAAATATATAAATATTGAAATCTTCACCAGTCATTTATCCAAATTCAAATCAATGCAATGCGGTGATAGCGTTACATAATTTTCATATTTCAAAAGGCTAATCATTGATACGAACACCAGTTCACAATGATAATTAATATTATCCTAAAGATTGTTTAAAAAAAATATTATGTGACTTCCTTGAGTATAATCTGCCTGAGTATAATGACCTGTGTTATAATAATCATTGCCTGATTGCATTATCGTTCACCCATATATGTCAGACTTAATATTTCATGTGTTACGTGTTTTTGGTGATTTACATTCATTTTCGTGTATCTGGTCCTGACAATAATGCTTTTTCATGGTTCAAATGAAATCAAATGAAATCAAATATTGACGACTATGCCCTAAATAAACTAAGTTGTCCTGAAGGCGCTCGCGTAAACGTGAAAAGAAACACATAACAACCCTCACACATACCTTCGAGGATCTATCTAACCTAATGAAATGACGGGTGATATGAATGATGAAAAGACATGACACAATATCAATATAACACAATCACACTCAAATAGCAAAGTTAAAATATCACTTGATATCTAATCTACATACTAAATAACTACTCTGTCCTTCAAGTGCTACTCTTAACCTATATAAGATATCATGGTACACATCCTCGTAACTATGTGTGTGGTGAATAACACAAATATCGCAAGTATACCGCTTCAAAATCAGTCATAAAGCATAAAAGAACATGGTGTGAATCTCAGATGCGGTAATCATGACATCGTGAGAGTACTGTAAAACATTCCAAAACAGCCGACGTTACTTCGTAGATAATAATCATCACCATTATAAGGCCAATATTAATGCCTACATATGTGACATATATACATTAGGCCCGCCTGTTGTCTAAGGTATGAACCACACAAATGAACAATATATGTTTCATAGCGGACTGTTCAGTGAAATGTCACCAAATCTCGTATGAATTTTTATAATCTTAAATGCGCAGCACATCTCGTAACCAATACGAATTAGGTACGCTCAAACTCTTCACAAGCTTCGGTTGCATATCACGGTGTAATTCAACACCGACCTATCGTCTATCACAACTGGTACCAACATCACTCAATCAATGTTCACTCATCACTTATATTATCATGACACTTTAAATCATATAATATCGTTCCACAGATCCATTATCACTCATAAATTCACATCAAGCACACTACTTACCTTATCCCTTTGAAACACCACGATATGCCATATTTGCTTAATTATCATTAGAAACCATGCCGTGATAAATACTCAACTGTTAATTCAACGTCCATTTCACAACGTTCATCTACGACATCACTAATTGCAAACCACATCCCCATTTGCTGTGTGTAGCTATCATTCCCCTAGCAGTACCAATATGCATCATATATAAGCCGATATATGTCACACGTATTCACATCGCATTATTTATCAAGCAGTTATAATGATATAGATTGATATAATCATCAAGGTCGACCTGTTTCAACAAATGATCACACACGCACATATTACCATATAAATTTCAATATTCCGTTTTCAAATGTGTGTGTGTGTGTATATATATGGATCGCAAAATACCAAAATAACCCAATATACCCAATTACTTATCATGTGCATACCCCACATTCCAACGAGCTACTTCAGGACATCAACTGCTGCTACAAAATTACATCTTACTACTAAGAAAAGAAATAAAGTCTACCAGAAAGAGCATTATTATCAATAATTGATTTACTGACTTGGGGACCAGGGTTCATGGATGCGCGTGGTCCAGGCATTCCTCCACGTAATCGCGGCATTACCGCGGCCAGAGCTCACTCTCACATCCTAGCCTCTCATATCATTAGTACAGTACATGTTCCAAACCGTCATATATTCCTTTCAAGCAGATCAAACCTGAAACAGTCTAGTGTTAGATTAACAAGTTCACACAGAGACATATTATACTGAACAACACCATATACTCCTTGCTTTAAATAACTCTTTACAAGATACTGACTTGGAATCCTTCCACGCATAGTTGATTTCAATATAATGGCTCGGATTTCTTATAACTTTCAATATCTTCACAATATTGGTCAGCTATAACACAGTTTTGAAAGACCTGTCGTGTATTACAATTCTTTCTCAAGACTATATCAATATCCTCTTGATTTCCTCCTTATACTTTCGTGAGACCTTCTCAATTCAATTGCAATCTTCTCAAGATTCACACAACAACAATAATCTGCCTTTTGATTTTTCATTATAACAAAGACATGTAATGGAAGTTACAAATAACATTTCCTTTCAAAGAGTATACCTTGATAATCAATACACAGGTGTCGCCACTGTTATACTTATGAACAGTCAATATTTTATCCTACGTAATACTAACCTATTTGCATTCCCCTTTGGTTTCGTCCTATACAGTACATGTTATAAACTACAGAATTAATTAATCTTATATGACTAGTATTATACATTCTCAAGTTTAAAATGTGCATAAAGTCCATTTCTTCACTTTCACCATTTTACACTTGTGATATGTATAGATGAACATATGTCCAGACCACTCATGCGCCATATTCTTGGGTCACGACAAGCTTCAGTTTCTGCATCGGCACTCGTGTTGTTGCCTTCATACCATATGGAAACGGCACAGTATATAAGTTTGATAAATGCAGTAAACTTGCAAAATAATACCATACCTTTTCATGGGCTCCATGTTTGACTTCACTTCAACAAGACACACAGCTTTAGTAGTCACTAGTGAGCATTTAGATATAACGAAGCAATCACTATTATCATTTGGAGAAGTTTTACCTCCCTTCTGTGAGACTTGCTAAGAAATATACTCAGCTGAAGTCAAATTTATCAACATAGATGAAGAAAATGCATAATCTGGAAATCTGTGACCATGTGGACATGCTAGTACTTGAAGGAAATGTTAAAGATAGTATGTACTTACTACTGACAATGATTGAAATACCATTCAGATTCTAATTTTTTTTTTTTTTTTATGAACACTTTGAAAACAAAAATAGCAATAAAAATAACTCAAAATTCAACTTACAGATAAAATGTGTTAATCCCTCTGCATTGCTGCCATCCAAGTGATTAAACACAGAAAATTTGAGAAATATTTGTTTGATATTTCTACAAGTGCATAGTAAAGAACAAATAAAAGTATGAACTAGATTTTGCGCCTGGCTTAGGGGTGTGTTTCAGACCATGTGTTTCATAATATCCATGTGAGGACTGGTGTTCAGAATCTTGGCCAGTGGCAAAGACGACGAGCTGCTCGACTAAGTGGTATGTTCCGAGCTGTCAGCGGAGAGATGGCGTGGAATGACATTAGTAGACGATTAAGTTTGAGTGGCGTCTTTAAAAGTAGGAAAGATCACAATATGAAGATAAAGTTGGAATTCAAGAGGACAAATTGGGGCAAATATTAATTTATAGGAAGGGGAGTTAGGGATTGGAATAACTTACCAAGGAAAGTGTTCAATAAATTTCCAATTTCTTTGAAATCATTTAAGAAAAGGCTAGGAAAACAAGAGATAGGGAATCTGCCACCTTGGTGACTGCCCTAAATGCAGATCAGTATTGATTGATTTGATTTTGATTGATTCATGGAAATACAGAAATTGATAGCATTATTACTGTTATCAGTACTGTCATTATTCTGGAGATCGTCACTGTCACTACCGGTATGAATTCCTATTGGCATGTGGTTGCCTATTTGTCTTGATCATTACTATCACTGTAATCATGATCTTAAACTTCCTCCTTATCGTGTGTCTGAGGACATCCGAATCAATATAATCCTTGCATTCACTTAGATTATTCATAAACTCAGCCAAATCACCACCATCAACAAAATCACTCTTACTACCAATCTCCATTTTGCCAGCCATCACATGGTCAGAGAAACATATAAAATTCTGAAAGTCATTGTGCGTAAATAAATGAACAAGTGTGCCACCTATTGATAAAATAAGAAACTACATTCTTCGCCCTATGGAATCAATATGTAAAATGGTACCATCAGCCATTCATAATCATATTAAATGCAGATAATAAGGCATGCTGTTCAAATGACTATATATCATTTCTGGCACTTTATGCACAAGTACCCAACAATGACATATTGTTGTCTGTTATTCTAAAGGTTAATATAAATGTTTTTACACTTGTTCATAATATTCATGAACTCATTAAAAAAATAAGATGATAATAATAATAATAATAATAATAATAATAATAATAATAATAATAATAATAATAATATAATAATAATAATAATAATAACAAATTTAAAGTGTGATTCAATGGAATCTAATGATGTTCTTTCAAGAATGAAGCATGCCATTCTGTTTTTGATTAAATTATAATATCCTTTTCAGCGACAGTCTGTTATTAAATGTTTTCTTTTTCACATATTTTCAAATTTTATTTGTCCTGAATTAATTTTGACAGGCTGAAAATCCTCACAGTTATAATGGATTAACAAGTCAAAACTGAAAAGAAATGGCTTCTGCTATAATAAAAAAAAGTAATCCAACAGTGTTCTTTTGGTTAGATTATCACTGTTTCTCTCCAAATAATACAGTGTTCTTATATCATGATGTGTTGCACTTGATCCTGGCCAGCTGAGTTCACTTATTCCAGAATGTGAATTTCCAGTCTCCTAATTTTTCCTTGCATTGTTGATTTTTCCAACTGCATAAAACCTCTCACATTCCATGCGGCTATACAAATTTTAGATTTCATTACTTTCACCCAGGGGATTCCTAGCACCTCTTGTCCATTTGAAGGCTGCCCGGGACTAGGGACCATGTTAATTGAATTCTTTACCATATTAGCTTCCTGGGAAATTATTTATTAGAGTGGTTTGCCATTGCCTTCCCTGGTTTGTAATTTGGGTGTACAATTTTGAAGTGCATTATTTGTTACTAATAAGTATCTTTGTTTTGTCGTAGGGAGCAGGCATTCATTATGGAACTTGGGCATCTGCTGTGTATGGGTTAGCACATCAAAATGAACTTAGGCCTTTGCGTCAGAAGTTATTCCCTGAAAGGCTACCTGAATTAAAGCCAAAATTGAAGCCAAGGTTTGTATTCGTTGTTAGATATGTCAAGGTTGGTAAAAATGTATTATTGTTTATGGGATGCAAATCTTATAAAAATTAAATTAAATGTCTTATTTCTATTGCTGTTGATCTGCTATGTTGAATGTTCTTATACTTCGGTTTCAGAGGATTGATACACAAGAATGAATATGTCGAAGGTTGGTGCCTTCCTTTCCCTGGTTCAGATCGTTCAGTAATTCAGCGATCACAGAGATACTTCTATGAGAAGGAAAAGCAGCGACCTGCACAAATTCAGGCATATGTTGCCTTCAAATCTTTCCTGGCAATTATTGCAATCTCTATAGTTGGAACTGTGTTGCTTGTGCTGAGCAAGTTTAACTTTGGAAGGAAGCTCTTGTTGAAGGTAATAACATACTAAATACTTGAATTAGAAAATGTGTTGTATGTACCATATAGAGGCACCTGTTTTTGTTAGGTGAAAAATTGCTTTTCTTTTTCAAAATTATGATATAATATTGAAAAATTATGTGAAACTTGAATATTTGAAGTGACCAGGGGTGATTTAAGATCATTTTTCAGATAGAAATTTATTATTAATGCTACAATCAATTTTTATTTCTCTTCTATAATGCTCCTCAAGGTAAGTTGCAATATAGGATTGGTCCTTATCATGTATTCAAAATCTTTGTCTCAAGTGTGGTAGTCTTCTAGAGCATATGTTACCTGATGAAGTGAAATTACTAATGATCTATGCAAACATATTATTTGCAACTTCTTTTTCTGCCACATTAATGATAGTAATAGTTCAGGAATGATAGAAGTAATTCTCTTAGATAGGATTTTATGATTCCAACAAATCAAACCAGTGAAATCTTATAATGGGTGATTAATGTGGTAGAGAAAATGCACATTTTTGAAACCCATTATTACGTAGAGATCCATGAAATTAGTTAAATTTTTTAGCAAAATACATTTTTTTAAATATGTTTTTTGTGTTTAGGAAACTGGGTGATGTTATTACATGTTAACCAATCGCATACCTAGTGCAGATGAAAGTAATGAAGTTATTTTTTGAACTTTTTAACACTTTATGTACACATATTTACATAGAAATTTATACAAATACAATTCTTATTTGTTAACAATCATTGTGTTATACAAATCAGTTGTAGCCATATTTCTTGGAATATCTTCAGTCACAAGCCCAAAATTCTGTAAATAGAAATACCTTCTATTAGGTTCCTTTAATTGAAAATATGCTCAAAAAGTGAACTAGATATAAAGTTGAGGTTAATTACCTGTTAGAAAAATGCAACAATCGTGAGAATTTCTGCGTTCTTTAATTACAGCCGTTCCCCACGGTTGCTCTCCATTACTCCATAACGTGAGCTAGAGCGCTCAGTATCCATATTTGACATAGGGAACCACACAGCTAGTAGAGCAGTTGAACATTTGGATTAGTTATCTTTCAGGGAGCAGAAAAGACCGCAAATGTTCAATGGAGAGGTATCTGACCAGAACATTTCTTCTTTTACTGTTTTCTGGAAGACTGTGTAGCACTCAAAGAATGCTTGCAGACTAACTGGAGCTACATATGACAATTTTCTTGGTTCTTTCTCTACACAATCTACAGTTAGGATCTTGTTGCACAAATTTTTGGGGGCAAACAGGTTTCAAAGAGCTTCAAAAACAGTCTTTGAAGGGTCATCTACCATCAACTAGCTTAGTTTCATCAAACTTTTCTGCGCTGTTGTCTTTAGAATGTCTTCACAGCTTCAGCTTTGTGAATTGCTGACATTTCTTTAAGGTAGCATTAAGCTCAAGCAAAAATGCTTCACTAGTCCACAGATACAGCATGTTCTGCAGTACTCTGATCTTAGAATACAGAGTATGAGCCATAGCTCGCTCATGCCCAGCTCCATGGCTAAATGGTTAGCGTGTCCCAGGTTTGATTCCAAGCGGTTTGGGGATTTTAACTTTCATTGGTTAATTGGTATAGTCTGGGTGCTGGTTGTGTGTGCCATCTTCAACATTAGAATTCATCAATGGTAGGCCCCATTCTTAGAGACAAGCAGCTCGCCTATCAGGCGTCAGCTCAAAAGCCTTGCACCAGGCCTCTCCAAGGCCACATGCTGTTATTATCATCATCATCATCATCATCATCATCATCATCTTCCTTCCAAGTATTGGGCCATGTGTCCCGTTACGGTCTTACATTTTTCTTTTTGCAAGACTTGAAAGCAATCAAATGTTGTTGTTGTTGTTGTTGTTGTTGTTACGGGGATACCGTGGTTTGCAGAGGTGAAAAGAAGATGCGAGCATGAATGGGTGGATAGAGAAAAGATCAAATTTTAATTTAAAACTTTAAAATTTGGAACTTTATTTTTTTTCTGGAATTTTGTTTCTTTTCAGATTTTAAACTTTGTTTAGACAATAACAAATAACAATTTGCTATACACAAGGGGAGCTGTACAGCTCTAGAAACAACAGATACCTTATTTACTCGCGTATTAGACCCCTTTATTTCCCACTTTTACAGCCAAAAATAATAAAGGGGGGTCCAATATGCGATAACCTCAAAATTTTGTGCAGCGAACACATGACTTCTAGGTTATAAAGAGCTATAAATTGTACGTGTAAACATTCTATACTATTATTTAACAAACTTAAAATGTATTTAAGTTATACTGGCTATTTTCGTCGGAAGGCAGTATTTCTAAACGTAAAAAGACAAAAAAAATGGTGAACACGACTTTTAGGCCTACAGTACATATAAAAGTCCGTTTTAGTTACTCATATCACGTCATTGGTTACATCTCATTAATTCCTCTGGTAAGGTTGACGTCAGGAAGGGCATACGGCAGTAAAAACTCGCTACGAAGATTCTTCTCACTTAATACTCGATCCCGTAGAAGAAAGGGATAAGGGTATCGTGTTATCATATACAGTGAAACCTCGGAATGCGAGTAACTTGGTCTGCGAATGTTTTGCAAGACGAGTAAACATTTTAAATAAATTGTAACTTGATAAAGTGAGTGAGGTTCCGCAATACGAGTGTCACGTGTGCCTAGGTTTCCCCTCTACTGTTCGTTTGTTGAATGGATGAACGAGGTCTTTGGTCCTGTAGTGAAGACATACCTTTCAGAAAATAATCTGCATCTCAAAGTCTTGCTGGTTATGGACAATGCTCCTGCTCATCCTCCACGCCTTGAGGCCTTAACGACGACTTAAAGGAGGAATTCAAGTTCGTTAAGGTTAAGTTCCTTCCTCCCAACACTACTCCACTACTCCAGCCTATGGATCAGCAAGAAGCTATACACCAATGAACTATTTCAGCGATGCTTCAAAGTGACCGAAGAAACAAACTTTACCCTCCGAGAGTTTGCAAGAAATCATTTTGCTATCGTGAACTGCCTGAAGGTCATCGATAAAGCCTGGGATGGAGTCACCAAGAGAACTCTCACTTCTGCTTGTGGAAAGCTGTGGCCTGACTGTGTTCTTGGACGTGACTTTGAGGGGATTATTGGTGACAGTGAGCCGCCGATTATCGATGAAATTGTGTCCTTAGGGAAGACTATGGGGCTGGAGGTGAATGACGTGGACATTCAAGAGCTGGTGGAAGAACATAGCCAGGAACTGACCACCAACGAACTGATGGACCTGCATCACGAACAACAGGAGAAGTTTATGGAGATCTCATCCAGGGAAGAGGATGAAGAAAAGTCAATGGAATCTCTCACTTCAACTGAGATTCGGGAGAAGTGCAAAATGTGGGAAACAGTGCAAAATTTTGTAGAAAAACACCACCCGAATAAGGCTGTAGCAGTGGGAGCGATGAATCAGTTCAATGACAATGCAGTCACATTTTCGTGAAATCCTCAAAAAGAGGCAAAAGCAACAATCATTGGACAATTTCCTCGTTAAAGTTGTACGAATAGGAAACAATTCCTGTGAACCAACAGATAGCAGTGATTCCGTTAGTGAGATTCGTGCTACACAGTAACTCTTCTCATGTCGTCTCTAGTCTGCCTCACACCAACAATAATTCTATTGCAAGTAAAAGTACACTTTAATTTGTTTTACATTGTTTTACGTTATATTTTGTTTTAGAAATGGTATGCGAATAAATATTTTAGTGTTGTGGACGAATCATCTGCGTTTCTATTGTTTCTTATGGGAAAACTTGCTTTGATATACGAGCACTTTGTATTACTGTAATTAAATATTGATACAAAAGAACTTAATGGCCAGTCATTTGTCTCTGTCAGTTCAGCAGTAGGCCTACCACACATAAACCTGATCACTGCTGTCATTTGAATTATCGCCTTGCGCCGCCAACTTCCCTTCCTTGCTACCGGCGTGTCAGCATTATAAGTGACGTCATCTTTACTGCTATCTCTCGTCAGTTGCTTCAGCCATGCTTCATTCTCTAATCTCTTTGAGCCATGCACTGCAATCAAGAGCATACGAGGTCTTTTTGAACCTTTTAAAAATAATTTCATTCCCGACTATAGAGTCTAAACAGTGTAAATCTATTCCCAGATGGTCTCTGATATTCCCAGTTGGTGTATATGTAGCAGAAGCCACTCCTTCCGAATGAAGCTGTACTGTAGAAGGCATGCCAAACCATCAGCTGATAACTAGCGTATGTTACGAGTTGTACTTCCAAATGTAATACATAGTAACTGGAAACATTCTTTTGATAACTGCGGCTGTTGAAACACAGACCCTTATTTTTAAGTATATTTCATGCTTGTTCTCTACATTTATCACATCAGGATTTGCGTAAACAGCTGTCCATGAGATAAGACAGACCACATTGTTTAGGTTAGGTATATTATCGCCCTGATAGTGCCAAAAGTTTGACGGAAAAAATAAAAATAAATAACAGGAAAATATACCGCATTTATGGATATCTACAGGTGTGGCGGTAATGCGGTTTACTATCATAATGTTTAATTTTGTACGTTCGTTGTCTCTTTTTTTATTAATGCATACCCTAGTGTGTTTTGTTTGGCGTCTCCGAAAATAAATTTAAAGTACGTGGCGACATAAAATTATTATTATTTGTTAGGTTCGTTGGCGAGTAAAACGATCATTTTAATTGGATAGCTTTTATCACGTTTTAAACTTACTTCTCTCCAAATATATACCTATAATGGCCCGAGTTAGGAGATATTAAACGACCACTTTGTTAATGATCTCGCCTGCTGTATAAATAGCAACAACCACGAATATTTCTCAACTAAAGTAAACTCCTTTCCTCATCCCGAGGTGATACAGCTCTTTTTAGACACACCCCCAGTGGAGGGGAGTTACAGGTACCGCATATCAGCCTTCCTGCCATTTGTAAATCTCTGGCAGTACAGTACCAGGAATCGAAGTCAGATCCCCGAAAACAGCAACTAATTGTGCTAGCCATTATGCTGGCGGACATTATTAACTACAAAACACAGACATATAGCATGACTGATGCATGCTTGCAATGCGTGGGTTGGACACGAAGCTAGGCCTATTCATCTATTTGTGCGACGTCATCAGAGCTGCAGTAGACCTGCGCTACAGAGGCGGACATTTCTTAACTACGAAACACAGATGTACCGCATGGATTCGACGTGTTTTTCATTGCGTAGGTCGTACAGACGAAACTATTCACAAATTTGTGCGATGTCATCAGTGCTGCAATAAAACTTGTACCGGTACCCGCTTCGAAGCGGAATCGTCATCGTTCTCTGACGAATTACATTGGGGGGTCTTATACGCGAGATTTATTTTTTCATTATCTTCGTCTCGAAAAGCCAGGGGTGGGGGGGGTCTAATACACGAGTAAATACGGTATCTGACGTTTAAGAGTAAAAAAGAATTAGGTAGCTTGAAAGTTACAGTTACCAAGAGCACTACTACTCCAATCAATTACAAGTCAGGGGACTGGGTGCCATCTGACCTTCCAAATAATGAAGGGCGAACACCCTCGTGTGAAACTTGATATCTTGAAATAAAGTCAACTAAATTCTCGTCCAGCCTTTGGACTCTGAAATAGTACCTTTGTATCAACGAGGACATAGCTCTTGCTGGAATGAAATTGGCTAAAAGATGGGCATGGAAGTCTTCTACAGAGCGTCTGTCAGTTATTGCCTTTACAATTTTATCAGAGAGGACGCCAACCGAGTATGGGTAAATGATTTGGAGAATTTGAGAGTGAGACAGAGAAAACACTAAAGCATGATCCTGAAATTCTACTAGAAACCTTAGGAAGGTGATCACCTCGTTGGTTGAATTTACAGAAAATTTTGAGGTGTCCTTAAGCAACATGGCTAAGGGGTGGGGCAAACTACTGAAACCTGGTGAAATAATCGGAGACGGCATTGGTGGCGAGGGGGTTCAAAAGCGGCATTACTGATGATGAAGGGTGGAAGTTGTTGTGGATGATCAGCCACTTGTCCAGATGGGGCAGAAGTTGTGTTGTGGGACCACAGATTTCCTACTCTTAGCAGATTTACTAGGGTCCTCTTCCGTTGTTAAGTTTACTGTTGGAATATAGTCACTCTTAGCACTGGCAGCTCCTGACAACAGTTGATTAACCTTATTTGACATCTCAGAAAGGTGTTCAACTAGGGTATTAGCTTCACTGGCATGCTCGTCCTTCAGTTCCCGAGACAATAGGTTCCTAGCCCTATTGTAAAAATTGAACAATCTAGTTTGAGCTTATTTCCAAAAAAAATTAAAACAGGGGCTAGCTCAGTATTATTGTCGATGATGGTGGACAGAGCCTCGTCAATTTCCTTCTCCTCATATACCGGAATACAGATGGGAAGTTCTAAAGATTCTTTAAGTTTAGCAGTATCTATAGCAATCGTGCCACCAGACAGGACCTTTCTAATTAAAAGTTCATAAATTAATTCTTCCTTGCAAATATACCACAGTGCAAGGACTCCTTAGGACCAGAATAGTGAAAGAGAAACTGACAAAATTTAGAAAATTCCAGAAGCAGAAAAATGTTTAGAGTTTGGTTTCAAGATTTATGAACAGCCGTCAAAAGGGGCTTTATCCAGACCCATTCAACCGTGCTCTGTTTCCACTTGTTACAGGAATACCGTGGTTTAATGAGGTGAAAGAAGGTGCGGGCATGAATGGGTGGATAGAGAAAAGATCAAATTTGAATTTAAAACTCAAAAATTTGGAATTTTATATCTTTCCTGGATTTTTGTTTCTTTTCAGGTTTTAAACTTTTAGACAATAACAAATAACAATTTGTTATACATAAGGGGAGCTCTACAACTCTAGAAACAATAGATTTCTGACATTTAAGAGTAAAAAAGAAGAATTAGGTAGCTGAAAAGTTACAGTTACCAAGAGCACTACTGCTCCAATCAATTACTGGTCAGGAGACTGGGCTCCAAAATTTACAACATTAGAAGGAGCATCTTTGCTCCACACAAGTACTCTCTAGGAGAATATTCTCCAAAATTTACAAGATAAAAGCCTCTTAAAGGCACAGTCTGCATTTTACAAAAAGCAAACAGTAGTCACTATCTTATACACTCAACAGTCTAAGATACATTTAAGTCAGAAATTGAATAAGAGAAGTTAACTTTAACAGAGGCAATGAGTGCCCATTCTACATTGCCTTAGTAAAAGAAAAGTTTAAAGTTATTGGCCGAAGATCATAATTTTAGGAGGCGAACTCTTGCACTCCTTCGAAATTCATAAGAACATAATTAAAAAGCCTATATGGGCTTAATGTGCTGTCACCTCTCTTATTCAACATTTATTCTGAGGCAATATTTAGGGAGGTGGTGTTGGAGGAAAACAGCGGGATAGTTATAAACGGACAGGCAATTAACAATATCAGGTACGCAGATGATACTGTTGTCATAGCAAATGAATTACCTGTGCTTCAACGTATGACAGACAAATTAGTCCAGCGCAGTGAAGAGTTTGGCCTGTTTGTCAATGCTTCCAAGACCAAAGTTGTAGTCTTCTCTAAAAGAAAAATTCCAGCAACCCTGTCAATAAACGGCATTAAGATTGAACAAGTATCCTCTTTCAAATACTTGGGTACTGTGCTAGATGAGGAATGTGATTCCAAGAGAGAGATAAAATCTAGAATAGAACAGGCCAGGAGGCAATTTCTTAGCATTAAACAGCTATTTACAAAATCAGATCTAAGTGTGCAATTAAGAATGCGAATGATTCGGTGCTATGTATTCTCCATTTTTCTCTTTGGATGTGAAAGCTGGACTCTTGACCAAAATCTAGAAAAAAGAATTGACGCTTTTGAAATGTATCTATATCGCCGCCTACTCCGAATACCTTGGGTGCTGAAAATTTCAAATGACGAAGTCCTTCATCGCATGAAGAAACAAAAAGAACTATTACTTACTGTTAAAAAAAAAGGAAAACCCAATATCTAGGGCACATTATGAGAGGCAAGAAGTACCAGCTATTACAGCTCATCATTGAGGGTAAAATACAGGGGAAAAGGTCTGTTGGCAGGAGGAGGAATTCATGGCTGAAGGACATCTGAAGATGGCACAACTGCACTTCAGAAGATGCTTTCCATACTGCAACATCACGTCCAGAGCTGGCTATGTGGACCGCCAACCTCCGCTAGGAAAAGGCACCTCAAGAAGAAGATGATATGGGCTTAAGGTCCGACATTACAGAGGCTAGGCCTATACTACGGAGGTGACTAGATGGAGAGAAAATTTAAATTACCAAAGGAAGAGATAAATTTTAAAGTTCACAAAATCATAGTCACCTCAAAACCAAGTGAAGAGGAATAAAAGAGGGTTCCCACTCTTTATTCCCTAAGTTAGACTAAGATCTTTAGACTTGTTGAAAAGTTACATGTAAAGATTACATTAAAATAGGGTTTTAAAACCTTCCCCTCGAGTTAACTTTCTGAGACTATTACATGATTAAAAGATGTCTGCCATTACCTGTGGACCTTCCGGAGATGGATGAGGCAAGCCCTCCCCTGCCTGCTCTACGACACAGTCTATTGCTGGACTGGAGCGATCAAAAGAGAACATGGCCAAAAGGTCCCAGCTTTTATAGCGGAAAGGAAGGTTCCAGAATTCTCTGGGCCGAAGCCGTGAACATGCCCACAAATATCTTGGATAATTGTATAAATATAAAAAATTCCTGATTAGTCGAACATTTAGATGAAGGAAGGGATAGCAGTGCTAATAACCTAAGAACTTAAAAAGGGATTTACAACACTTCAGTGCTGAAAACCTCAAAATTACAAATTTCTTAGAAAATGAATTGTTCATCCTCTCACATAAATCGACAGTAGAGACATCTGACAATTAACGTTCAAACTTCTTCCACTAGAAGTTTCATAGTTCATATCACAGATGGCCTTTCAAAAGGCGCTTGTTTTAAATGTATGGAGTTGGTGTACCTCCGGTACAATTATTATTATTATTATTATTATTATTATTATTATTATTATTATTATTATTATTATTATTATTAATATTCCATAAACCTACTATGGTGTCGTAGCAGGTGGAGGGTGGCGCGTCCCAGGTGGCGGATTGGGGGGGGGGGGGTTGGTGCTCACTGGCTTGCCGGTGGACTAGAGCAAAGTAAAATAGTTCTCGCGGACCAAACACACAACAAGCTGTGTGGTTAACAACCTTACTTGTAAATGCGAGCTTGCTCCACTTAAGGTTCATTACCTTTGGTAGTCAATATGGCAAAGTCTTTTAGAAAAATTATTCCACCGTCCTGTCTAATCAGGCTTCAGGAGAAGGCTCCTTAAGATTCACTGGGTAGCCAACTGAGAGACAGCAATGAGTCGGAGCATTTGCAACCAACTAAACTTAAGAGGATTAAACATCAACAAATTGTTACGTTGTAACACACAATATAAATTCTCCCTGTTAAATTGGAAGACTTAAGACTTTTACAGATGAATTAGATAAACAAAAAATTTTAATAGTGGGCCTTCAAGAAATGAGAAACACAATGGAAGAACCTTTTGAATCACAAGGTTATAGAATTTATAGTGGGATACCTGACTGAGGAGAATCAATGTCCCCAATTTGGAACAGGATTTATAGTGAATTTAAAAATAATAGATTCTATAATTTATTTTCAAGCAATATCACCAAGAATTGAAACTCTCACCTTTAAAACAACAAACAAAATTTATACAATATTAAATGCTCGTTCCCCTACTAATGAAAAAAAATGTCTAACACGAACAAAGAAGTGGATAAAGTAGGGATCTCCTTGAACACATAATAAACTCAGTAAATAAAAGTAATGTTAAAATTTAATTTGGGGGCTTTAATGCCCTATTAGGAAGGAAAAAAAGGTATAGAGATATAATCAGAAAATGGGCTCTGCATAAATTTACAAGCAAGACTGGCCAGCGACTTGTGGAACTTTCTGAACCTTTTGAATCAAAAGGTTATAGAATTTATAATGGGATACCAGACCGAGGAGAATCAATGTTCCCAATTTGGAACAGGATTTATAGTGAATTTATTATATCTATATATGTATATTATATATATCTAAATCAACATATTTCAAAAGGAAACCAAAATGCTTAAAACTTGGAAGCATCCTGATTGGAGGAAAGGGGTATAGCAGCTAGACCATGTTTGTATGGATTAAATTTTTCCATAAGGAAATTTATAAACGAGGGGAGAAGTGCGGCCCACCGACCTCGCCACCACTACCCAGCCAAGTAGAAACCCGTTTACCACCCTGGCGCCGGATTGCTCCATGCAGGGGGACGGACCCATCTGGCCAAAGCAGGGGAAGAGGCACGGATAAGACTTGAATCTCCCCGGTTGAGATATTGTCGGGTTTCTCACGTTTACCCCCGAACGGTTTCACATACTCTAGAACTCTCTCTTCAAAGTTCTTTCCAACTTTCCCTCACTGTACTTGTTCGCTATCGGTCTTATGGTCATATTTAGCCTGAGATGGAGTTTACCACCCACTTAGGGCTGCACTCTCAAGCAACCCTACTCCCAAAAGCCGCAGCGGTCTGTATGAGCCTGGCACCCTCTGTGGAGTGTAGCCCCATTCAAGAAGGATTTGAACTCACCACAAGTTCCCGGAATAAGTGGACCTTCCCAAAACACCACATTTCTCGGCAGGGTGAACCTGTGAGATTTGGTGCTGGGCTCTTCCATGTTCGCTCGCCGCTACTAAGGGAATCCTTGTTAGTTTCTTTTCCTCTCCTTAATAATATGCTTAAATTCAGCGAAAGAATTGATAAAAAGTATTGAGAGGAATAAATACTGGTTCTGATCACTACATTGTCAAAATTAAACTTAAATTCACACCACTAAAGAAGAAGAATATCAAAACTAATAAAGTAAAGAGGAATATGACCCACACTAGTTAATAAAAAGACAAATATAAGGAAGACACGCAAACAATAAAACTGACAGATGACCTTGAAGAATTGATCCCAGTTCTTGAAAAACAAGCTGAAAATTTAGCTCCATTGAATCCTCGTAAAAAAAAAAAACGTGCCTGGTGGACGATAGAATGTGATAAAATTCATAGAGAGAGACATCAGGCATGATTAAAGTTCCAAGTCCATAAATCAGAAGAAAATGCTATCAAACTAAAAAATATCAGGAGGAAATTCTCACAAAATATTAGAAAAATTACGAGAATTTTGTAAGGATATAATAAATTCCATTGAAGTTAGTTATCATAACACCAATTCTAGAGACTGTTATACAATTTTTGGAAGACAACTGCAGGAATACGCTCCTCCTACATTAATGTTGAAAGATAAAAATGGCACACATCAGTAGTGAAAATGGGGCCGATGACCTTCGATGTTAGGCCCCTTTAAACAACAAGCATCATCAGTAGTGAAAATGCGGAGGTGCTGAGTGTATTCTTATTATTCTAATTCATTTGTAATAGTTCCTTAGGTTCTTCACAGTTAAAAAGTTTATTGAATGCTTTTGCCATGAAGAACCTAAAGAACTCTTTTAAATTAATATAAATACTCCAATAAAAACCAGTTTTAATAACAGACACTCCAACATTTCAAGAATTAGAAAAAGCACTAAAAGAACTTAAAAATTATAAGGCATGTGGAGAAGACTAGGTTTTTGTAGTGATGTGGAAATATTCAAGTAATACGGTTTGGATTTCCTTACATATGGCTTTCACAAAAATTTGGATCACTGAACAGTTTCCCGAACATTGGACAACAGCCTTAACACACCTTCTTCATAAAAATGGAGATAAGAGTAATCTGGGTAATTATAGAGGATTGTCTATCTTGGACTGCACATACAAGATTTTTTCCAAGATCTTATATAGAAGGACTAAAGATCAACTAGAAATAGAGATAGTAAAATACCATTGAAGGACTAAAGATCAACTGGAAATAGAAATACCAAGGAGGCTTTAGACCCTGGAGAAGTTGTGCTGAACAGATCATCACTAAAATGAATAATGGCATACTACAGAAAACTAAAATAGCCTATAGTAATAACATTTGTTGACTTTAAGATGGCATATGATTGTACACATAGAACTTCAGTGTTAAAAATGTTATGGGATTTTGGACTCCATCCTAAATTAATTAAACTGATAGAATTTACTTGAACTAATACCATATCATTGCAAGTTATGAATCTCATTCCGTATTGACGGTTATCACTTTACAAAAGAAAATTTTTATAAAATCCTCCTATCAATACAAGTCAAGACATCTGTTAGATGAAGCAAAGTCTATAGATGTTTTAGCCTAATCTCAAGGCCATCTTCAGTAGTAAAACAATGATTACATAATATACAAACAAATTAAAAATCGTAATTATGTGAAGTGACAGTGATCATGATTAGTGAGTTAAAAACACATTGAGGTATAGTAATCGCCACGTAACGAAATACCCCAGAAAGTAAATATCGCCGCCCGATGCTCTTCTTTTCTCTTTTTTGTAATGGCTGATCACTGCTGCCGACCTGCCTGGTTACATATTAAAATCACCAGACATAACCAAACAAACTAACCTCAATGTAAACACCGATAATAAATGTTTCCCTACCCTAGTAAATGATAAAAGTTAAGATGAAATAAATCAAGATATTCATAATTAAGTCGGTTTCCACGCTCAATGAGAAATTTAGGAAATAAACACCCTTTCTCACTCAAATTAATGTTACATATATCTGTCTTTATTTTGATATGCAGTAGGCGTACTATAACCATATTCTTGAAAATAGGGGCGTGTTAAACGATGCAATTTGTTTAATAAGTCTTTGCAGTGTGATTTTCGAAAGTCCAATGACTTCCCTTTCTTTTGCGCGAACATTTCCTTCTCTCTTCAATACCGGTAACCCGTAGCCTAAGGAGAGAGATTGGGCATATTTTCAGCCTGCAGGCTGGTTATATCTTCACGGTTATCAGGAAAAATATAGGAATACTAATGTGCCAAGCTACGTGAACGGAAATTAGGTCAGCTTCAAGCTTACTGCAGAATTGAATATTAGTTCTACTATCTACTTCTATCGTTTTCACATACACCGAGGTGCCAGTATTTTGTCCCGCAAGAGTTCTTTATGTACCAGTAGATCTAGACATGAGGCTGGAGTATTTGAGCACTTTCAAATACCGCCGAACTCGAATCCGCCAACCTGAGCTAGTCATACATTCTCTCCTTCACTCGCTTAAAATAATGTTAAACATTTCCTGCCTTTATTCTGATTCTGATGTATGCATTACTATAACTGCATTCTTAAAGAAAGGGGGGAGGGAATATAGATTGAATAATTCATTGCGATTTCTGCAAGTTCAAGGACTTACCACATAAGACATATGTCCTTCCTTTTAATAATAATGCTAACAGCTTTACATCCCACTAAGAACTTTTACGGTTTTCGGCATTTGGCATTTTAAACATATTTTCAGCTTACAAGTTGGTGTATCTCAAGCTTTCAACATTACGGAAACCAATGTACAGGAGCACTATGAGTCAAACAACATTACCAGATTTTTACATATATATTGGCTTAAATCACATGAAGACAGGTTGTGATGCAAGAATTGGATAGGAAAGAGGGCTAGGATTTAAGATGTAAATAAGCGTACAGACACAGCACTAGCCTGAAATGAAAATGACGGGCAAAAAAAAACTTCAGACCTGCCAACTGTGGGGTTCGAATACATCACCATCTCCTGAAACCAAGCTAACAGCAATGTGATCAAACTGCACAGCCAGTTCACTCAGTTTCCTATGACGCGTAATAGGCCTACCACATGGGCGACCCACTTACCTGTATATGGATCTTCAATTCTTCAATTATACATGTATGCAAAAACATTATGCACCTTAGTAAGAGGTACTTCCCTAGTTGGTTCTCTGATTGGTGCACGTATAACAAATATGTTTGGGAAGAAATACTTTTATTTTATATTTATTTATATCATAAAGAAGTCATGTTGTCATAGCAAAACGAATATGCAACGAAGAAATGAATCCGAAGAGATAAGCATTATTTACTGTATTAAATATTAGTTTATTTACATGTTAAGCGATATGTAGTAGTAATAACAATAACAACAACAAACGTGTGCAATAAGGAAAAAGGAAATAAATACAAGTAAATATAAATATAATTTACAACATTTAGAGCCATTCCATGGTCACTGAATTACAAAGCAGGGGTATGAATAAACAAACATAATAAACATGAATACTAATATTTAAAAAGCAAAAAGCAAAGTCATCTCCGTACAAACCATGAAAGCCATTGGAAAGGGGGAAGGTGAAGGCTTCCACTATCCATGACGTTGGCACTTGGTGGGGTGGGGTGGAGTGGTTAGCTCAACGCATGACCGCCTTTGCCCCCAATAGTTAACTGGTACTCATTTATCATACGCAAAACATTCCTTCCAAATTACGTTAAACCTCTGTCACTCATTATTATTATTATTATTATTATTAATAAATTGCAAATGGGAAATACCCCGGTGGCAACGGTCACTTACAGTAATGTGATAATAAAGTTAACATAATTACCCAACTACAACAAACAAACAAACAAACAAACAACAAGAGTACAATAAGCAGATATATGGAAGGAAAATATAACAAGAATTACTGCTAGTTTAATATTCTAAATCGAGCAACATCATATACAAATTCACACACAACTTAAGTATTTACAGTATTTACAGTGCTTAACAATTTGGCTTACAATATTATAGGTTGACCTTACTACTAGCTTAACATTATAAGTGATAATAAAGTGAAGTTAAACCGTAATTACCCTACAACAACAACAACAACATTACAACAAGCAAGAAATACTACTAATTAAACTTTCTAAATCCAGTGTCATTATATACATATTCACACACAACTTAAGTATTTCCAGTACTTAACACTACAAATTACAATACTATAGATTGAACTTACTACTAGCTTAACACTACAAGTGATAATAAAGTTAAATCATACTACCCAACAACTACAACAACTCAAGTACAAAAAGGAATTCCATGGAAAAAAATATTACAAGAAATACTACTAGTCATTCTAAATCCAGCATCATGTACAGTTTCATACACAATTTAATTATTTCCAATACTTGCTACTATGGCTTACAAAACTATAGATTGAGCTTACTACTAGCTTAACGTTACAAGTGATGATAAAATAAAGTTAAAAACATTGTTAATTAACCAAGAACAACAACAATTACAAAAACATTAGTACAGCAAGCACTTCCCTGGAAAGAGAAAACCACAAGAAAAAGCCTCCCAGTTTCACAATCGAAACCAAGCAGAAAATCACAAATTCAGTGCCCGTAATTTACAACTTTTACTTTTCATTTTACACAAATGGTCTTCTTAAATGACTTGATACCAGAAGGGAATCTATCAAAGACTGCCGCAGGTAATTTATTCCAATCCCTTATGGTCCTGTTGACGAAGGAAAACTTGCCCACATCCGTATGCTGGTTTCTGGCCCTAATTTTATGCTTATGATAATTTCTCGATAAGTATGAGGGAGGTTAGATAGATAGATAGATAGATAGATAAAGAATGGGTGAACCCTGCCTTCGCAGGGCTCCACACGTAGGTCTGTGAAGACCCTTTGTGTCCCTTAAACGGGTTTGCCTAGTCCAGACCTAGTGCTCCTATAAAGGATACCAGTGCCCGGATGTTGGCATTCCTGATGTCTTCCAGGCTCACGAAATGTGAGCCAAGGTATCGATGTCTAGTGCTTGCAAGAGCCTCACACTGACATAACACATGCGCGGAGGTCTCCTCCTCCCTACCGCATCTTCTACACATCGGATCCTGACTGATTTTCATGATGTGTAGGTGTCTCTGTAAGGTATTGTGGCCTGTCAACAGTCCAACTACCATTCGCATTCTGGTCCTATTCAAATTTATCAGGACCTTTTTATAACTTTGGCTAGGCCCTTTGATAAGTTCACGTGCCTGCCTTGCTATAGTTAACCTCTTCCAAATGTCTAAGTGAGACTGGTTTGTCCACTGGGATATTACCAGTTTCACGCTTCGGAGTGACACTCCCAGGAAGGGCTCTGGTCCTATAAAAGGACCTTTTGAGCCTTGTTTCGCTAGTTTGTCAGCTTCTTCATTTCCACTGATACCTGTGTGCCCAGGGACCCGTAATAGGGTAACTGAGCTAAATTCACACAGCTGATCTAACATCCTTTGGCATTCCCATACCATTTTTGATGTTGTTTTAACTGCACATAGTGCTTTTAACGCTTCCTGGCTATCGCTGCAAATAGTGATACAATGAGGGAGGTTATAACCTATTCCTAATACAACTCCAAGCAGCCCTTCCCGTATAGCTCTTATAAAGACCACACAGGCGAGCTCTAGTTCTTCTAGATTCAAGACTTTCCCAATTAATGGTATTCCTTCTATTCCCAGTTACGAAACGCATCGCTCTTCTTTGAACTTTCTCTAGGGAATTTATTAAACCAACATGCAGATCCATATTCGAGAATGGGTCTTACAACGTATTTATAAGGTTTATTTAAACCTACTAGGGTGGTGAGCACATAAATAAGAATTCAATGAAAGTATTTTCCTTCTGGACCTTCATGCCAGACAGATTTTTTTTTTAAACAAATTTTTTTTCACTATAATATGATTTATCTATAGAGCAAAACCGCTATGCAGTGTGCGTATCATAGCAATCGAGATGGAATTGGTAATGTACTATGTATCTGTAGAGCCTATATACGACTTTTTACAATTACTTCTAAAGTGAATTTCAGCTGTGTGACAACGCTGAAAAGACTATGGACTTAGAGATTGGCATTCCTGAAGAGGGTTTTCTACACTTTCCCATTTTCACACATTGATTCAAGAGTCTGTATTGACTTGTGACAAAACCACTGTATTCTTCCGAAAACCACTGATAGGGACAGGTTTGGTTGTGATCCACCGAAAACAAATTATAATGACCGGTTAGGTAGTGATCCATTGAAAACCACTGATTGTCGCAGGGTTAGGTTAGGTTTGACAGGATTTGTAATTGAGCGACTGTTGTCATTGAAAAAACTGTCGTGACAACTGAAGGCAATAAACATAAAACTGAATCCATTGGTCTACAAAGTTTTCATTCAGTAGATACGCTAGGAACTGGCGAACCAGATGGCGTCAACTTGAAATGTCTGCACATGGTAGCTGAGGCCATACGATTATTATTATTATTATTATTATTATTGTTATTATGGTAAAGACGAATTACTTTGCAATGCTATCTATCTTAATGGTAATGTACTATGTACCTCTACTAGTGTAGGCTACTGAGTGCTTGATTCGAAGCAGTGTATCGATTCATTCAGTGTCCGAGTGAATCGATTCACAGGAACGGCAAGCTCACGGCACACAAATCATGCACAATCACGGCTCAGTGAGCCACACGACACACACGGCTCCTTATAGGCACACTGGACACTGGCGGGGAGTCGAGCTTTCGCTGCAGCGAGCCACAGTGAATCATGGCACACTGAAAGAATCGTACGCAGTCATGGATCAGTGAGACACAACACACACATGGTTCATTATCGGTACACTGGACATTGGCGGGGAGCCGAACTTCCTCTGAAGCAATACATACAGAGTCATGGTACACTGAAAAAATCGTATGCTATAATGGACTCTCGAGCTCAGCTCATTTGAAAATAATACCTATTCGCATCCACTGTCCTCTTCTTACAGGGAGTTTTAAACAATACATGGATTTATTTGCAGTGTTAAAAAGATAGAACACAATTCCAAAGTACCTAGGTTGTAAGTAGGTAGTCAATTAGGTTATTCTAATTACTGTATTAGTTTAATCAATCAGTATCTTTATAACTAGTTGACGTTCGACAATTACTTAAACTCAGCTCTCTAGCCTCCACACCTGGCTGAGTGGCTCAAACGGTCGAGGCGCTGGCCTTCTGAACCCAACTTGGCAGGGCCGAGCTCAGTGCGGTGGTATTTGAAGGTGCTCAGCCTCATGTCAGTAGATTTACTGACACATAAAAGAGCTCCTGCAGGACTAAATTCCAGCACCTCGACGTCTCAAAAAAAACCTAAAAGTTGATAGTGGGACATAAAGCCAATAACATTATTATTTAGCCTACCCTATGACTATGAGTCATGCTCATGACCACTCGAAATTGTCTGTTTTATATTTGGAAGAACCACTCGGTATTCTCTTAGTTTGTATGTCGCATCATTGCACAATACTTCAATAATCGAATCACGAGGTTACCGATGTACGTGGACAGTGAGTATGTAAGTAGACTGATGCAATAGATTAAATAAATGATGTTTAATCAGAAAACCAGTGGGCTACTGTACATCTCCTGTAGCCTATACAAAATATGACGATTTTAAAAAAGCCTCTGCTGATAGAAAAAGACATTTTCAAAGATGACCGAGTTACCTGGCCGTGCGTTTAGGGTCGCGTAGCTATGAGCTTGCATTCGGGGAATGGTGGGTTCAAATCCTACCGTCGGCAGCCGTTAAAATGGTTTTCGGTGGTTTCCCATTTTCACACCAGACACATGCTTGTGCTGTACCTTAATTAAGACCACGGCCGCTTCCTTCCCACTTCTAGCCCTTTCCTATCTCTTCTATCCTCTTTGTCGCCATAAGACCTATCTGTGTGGGTGCGACGTAAAGCAAATTGATTTATATTTAATATGTGGGCTACTTATTGTGGACACAGGTATTTTTATATGTAATTCTCTCTATATATATACAGTATACGTGAGTTGTGACTTTCAGAGAACTGTGGAAAACCATTAGATAGTGTATAAAATTTAAGTTATGTCAGTATTTTAACAGGCGTACAATGTTTACATCGTGTATTGGTGACAGAGTGCTGTCTCCCTCTCTCTCTCCCCCCCTTGCCCGCTCCTCATCACATTGCGCCACAGCAGTTCTAGATAATTCCACTCCGATTGGACACTGATCCCCACCTGCACATCTATACCGCCCTGTAACTTGTAGATACACAATTCCCACAATTTTGAAATGTAACTTCGTTATATCAGAAAGGACGGGGCAATCAGAAATGTATTATTTCCCAGCAAAGTTATAACATTCTTAATCTCATGGAATGGCTCTTACAATGGTACAGCTAACTCCTCGGCTTCTCTTCTTTCTTCTTCTTCTTCTTCTTCATCTTCTTCATCTTCCTCCTCCGATTCACTGCTTCCATGATGAATGACTAGTTCCTCCACTTCAGGAAGACCTCTCACCTCATTATTGTAGAACTCGACAATCTTCTTCTCAGTGTGTTTTACTTCATTTCTCCACATCTCTGCTGTCACCTATAAGATATATTGAAGTATCACAACCTGACAAGTATATTATAAACTCCACTTGCATATATCCAATAAATAACATTTCCACTTGGCCTACCTGATCAAGAGATTCTTTCCACACAGCTGTAGCTCTGTCCAATCCGTGACCAGGTCTTGAAGCCACTGTTTTGTTATAATACTGTTTTGCCACAGACCATACAAATTCGATGGCATTGAAAAATGAGTGGTATGGAGGAAGTCGTAAGACAGTATGGCCTTCACTGTGCAGCATCTCGTCAACAATGTACCTGGTTTTAAAGAAACAGAGAAATATTGTTATGCATACATGAAAGTCAAATACACGAGTGTAAACAACATTATCTAAACTTATGTTCACGTGCTTCTGTACCTCTTTAAGTGACTTCGATTCATATTACACAACCTTTGCAGCTCATCTTTTGTGGCATTTTCTGGTGGAGAAACTCCATTCTGCCTTAACCATGACTGTAAATTAAAGGAAAAATAAAAATTAATTTCTGTAACATCATTAAACATCATTCAGTAGAAGGAAATATTCAATTAAGTATAATTACCACTAATTGATCCTTCCTCCATTTCGTTGTTGGTTGATGCTCAACAAGCTTACAGTGATATGGTGCATTATCCATTACAATAACACAGGGTCCTATATTTCTTAATCCTACGATTAATTGCGTCTTCACCCACATCTGAAATTTCTCGCTGTTCATAGCACCATGGTAATCCTGATTTCTCTTCAAGTTTGTAGCAAATATCAAATCAGCACCTGTAAGAATTTTAAGTTTTAGTATGAAGTTATTTGTTCTAAAAAAAGTATAGGCCTATTAATAAAAAATGTGATTTCTGTTGAATGATACAAAAAGCTGTCTGATTTTAAGTAAAACCAACTACTGTGTAGCAAAGTCACCTGATGATGAAGTCAATTAATTACTACTTACACTACTTTATCGTAACATCTCTCATGAATGTATCTCCATTAGTAGGCCTATATCTGGATTAGAAGTCCACGATCACTTGCATAAAAGATATAAGTATAAACACCCATTTCAATACCTTAGAACAAATGTAATTGCTGCGAACACTGAACCTATATCAGGCAGTAAGAAATAAGAAGCTTGGAAGGTGTTCAACAGTCAGGTATCAAGCACTGATTCAGGTGGAGATTGTCGAATGCAGAATAAACATAATAAATAGGCCTACAATACAAGTAATTTACTGATACAAATATCCAGTAATATTATATGAAAATACACTGAGTAAGTTTTGATTGAAATACCTCTCTAAGGTTAATCATTGGCCTAAAGTGAATACCTGCAAGTCTTTTTAATAACAGTGGAGAAGTCAAAATCAAAAACCACGTACAGAGCTCAATGAGCGGTAAGTTATAATGCCACTTCCGACCTAGTGCCAGTCAATTTCAATCAATCAGTCACCACTGATCTGCACTTAGGACAGAAAATGTAGTTTCAGGGATAGGCCTAGTATTTTCTTCAATAATTGCAAAGAATTTGGAAATTTATTGAACATCTCCCTTGGTAAATTATTCCAATCCCTAACTCCCTTCTTAAAAAAAACAAATATTTGCCCCACTTTTCATCAACTTTATCACTGTACTGTGATCTTACCTACTTTTAAAATACCACTGAAACGTATTCGTCTACCAATGTCATTCCACACCACCTATCCACCGACAGCTCGGAATATACCACTTAGTCCAGCAACTTGTCTCCTTTCACCCAAGTCTTCCCAGCCCAAACCCGACAAAATTTTTGTAACGCTACTCTTTTGTCAGAAATCACCCACAACAAATCGTGCTTCTGTCTTTTGAACTTTTCCAATTCTCAAACCAAGTAATCCCAGTGAGGGTCTCATACACAGGAACTGTACTTAAGTTGGGGTCTTATCAGAGACTTATGTGCCCCCCCCCCCCCCCTGCATCCGTACTACAAACCCTAAATACCCTCATAACTATGTAAAGAGAGATCACCTCACTACAATAAAATGAAGTAAAATAAAATAAGAACATACCAGGTACAAAGCCATCCTTCGTTCCAGCATGAACAATAACCAGTCTTCCTCCCTCAGACACAGGTCGACGAATTACTCCTTGAACATCATGTCCAGATTTGTGTGGTTTATTCCAGGAGTATGTGGGTGACCCTGAAAGACAAATGCACAATTGAAACCAAAGACACCTGATGAAGATAAATTATTCCAAGATTTTTTAAATATAAAATGTAATATATAACATATATATTCACCATTCATAAAAATCCAAGTCTCATCCAAGAAAACAACAGGTTTTGGTTTCTCACTGTCCTTATTACGCATGTATTCCCTCAGAAAACAGGATCTCTTAAAACAAATGTCGTCATTTTCTCTAACATACGCATAGGGATCACCTTTACTCCACACAAACCCCATGGCCTTCAAAATTCTTCTTAATGATGTTTCGGAGCCCTTGTACAAATAAGTGTCATAATTTGCTTTCATGTGGTCGAAAACCTTTCTTACAGTTACGACTTCTCCTGTGGGAAGAAAAAAGAGAGTTACAAGGGACTCAAAAGAGCTGTATGACAATACATGCACAAAACATTTCTGGGAGCTTATCTCACCTGCGTGCCAATTTCTATAAATAATGTTGCAATAGATTCCTTATGAAGTCACCTTACCTTTATGTAATTTATCATAAATAAACCTTGCTATCGCTTCCTTAGAAAAACTGTCTATGCCGGTCACTGGATGTTCACGCTTTCGGCGTTTACCTGGTGTAGAAAATTCAACTCCCTTCTTGAAATTTCCTATTACTTTTCGGACTAAACCGAAACTACACTGTAAGAATACACACACAGAAATATATTACATACACATATACCGTAAGTCAACATGAATACACAAAGGTTAAGTCTACGAACCGTATCGAAGTCGACACAAGACATGGTACCGGTATAGGCCTAGGCCTACATGATCAGGTTAGGTTAGGTTAGGTTCAGAATGAAATACTGCTCCTTTTCAACTGATTGTCATTATGCCAGAAACTTATCATAGAAACAAGATAAAAACGAACACTTACCCCAGTTAATAATGAAACTCTTGCCATTAGCTTCGTATCACTACGACTGATACCTTCTTCGTCGTCTTCCTGTTTCAATTGCTCGTAGCAATGTACAAGCATTTCTTGACCTGAGCTTGTAAAGGACGTAACCTTGGTTTCCTTTTCGGAGGAGTTTTTGCAGATTTTTCTTCCTTCTTAGACATCCCAATCGAATTCTGTTCGTATAAGTATGGGACGAAATAGGAACGTAATTAATAAAATGATGTGCTCATCATTTCACACAAACTATGTTATTAAATGCATTATCCGAACATGCCACAATTCTACTTACCTGGTATTAGCCAAATAGATTTACAATCCCACAGAAAAAGAAAATATGCTTTAAATATTCTCGCAAATGTATCGCTAGTGACTTTAGAGGCAATGCGGTGGCAACACACAATTCACGCTAGAACAGTGACTGAACGTTGCCAACGTGCCAGATTAACGGTAACAGTAAGACGTCGTATCGGCAAGTAGGGTCCCTAAACTGTATGGTTACCGACACTGAAAAAGACCCAACAGCAAGAAAAGTCACTATAAATCAATACCTTAATATTACAGGGGAGAAAGGGTAAGGTTGCACCCTTGGTGTACGTCCTTACACGGAGAGGACTATACAAAGTCCTCTCGTCTAATAGATCTTGCTGACTGTTAAATAAAAACACTAAGCCACACACAGGCTTAGTTGTCAATGTGACTTGAGACCGACAAGGTCATCTCCATTCGAGACAACAACTTTTAGTTACAAATGTTATACACGTTTTATTCGTAGTATTGACGGTCTCACTACACTCCTCAGCATAGTGTTTTTATTTCTAAAGGAGATTCCAAACACCAATTTTTATGTCTGTAACAAGTTACATATTGTGGATAATTTCGCTGCTGTAAGAATACTGGAGCTGACGTTGCTATGGTTACGGCAGTTCATTTCTTTATCCGATACCTAGAGCAGGAGTTATTGACCAATGCGCACTGTACTGGAATCAAACCACAGATGTCAAAATCGACCAAAGAACATCAGAAGCGACTACAATCAGAAAAGGTGTTCGTCAGGGTTGTGTGCCTGTCACCTCTGTTATTCAACATTTATTCTGAGGCAATATTTAGGGAGGTGGTGTTCGAGAAAAACAGCGGGATAGTTATAAATGGACAGGCAATTAACAATATCAGGTACGCAGATGATACTGTTGTCATAGCAAATGAATTACCTGTGCTTCAACACATGATAGACAAATTAGTCCAGCGCAGTGAAGAGTTTGGCCTGTTTGTCAACGCTTCCAAAACCAAAGTTGTAGTCTTCTCTAAAAGAAAAATTCCAGCAACCCTGTCAATAAACGGCAGTAAGATTGAACAAGTATCCTCTTTCAAATACTTGGGTACTGTGCTAGATGAGGAATGTGATTCCAAGAGAGAGATAAAATCTAGAATAGAACAGGCCAGGAGGCAATTTTTTAGCATGAAACAGCTGTTTACAAAATCGGATCTAAGTGTGCAATTAAGAATGCGAATGATTTGGTGCTATGTATTCTCCATTTTTCTCTTTGGATGTGAAAGCTGGACCCTTGACCAAAATCTAGAAAAAAGAATTGATGCTTTTGAAATGTATCTATATCACCGCCTACTCCAAATTTCTCGTGTGCTGAAAATTTCAAATGACGAAGTCCTTCATCGCATGAAAAAACAAAAAGAACTATTATTTACTGTTAAAAAAGGAAAAACCCAGTATCTAGGTCACGTTATGAGAGACGAGAAGTACCAGCTAATACAGCTCATCATTGAAGGTAAAATACAGGGGAAAAGGTCTGTTGGCAGGAGGAAGAATTCATGGCTGAAGAACATCCGAAGATGGCACAACTGCACTTCAGAAGATGCTTTCCATGCTGCAACATCATGTCCAGAGCTGGCTATGTGGACCACCAACCTCCGCTAGGAGAAGGCGCCTCAAGAAGAAGAAGAGCAGTAGTGTGGTGCCAATATCTCCATAACGGTTGGTTTTAGGGCCTCAAAACTTGGTTTTCGGGCCCATAGGGCTAACCGAGTTTTGTTCTTTGCGTCAAGAGGTTTAAGTTGAGCTTTGTCTTGTCCTTGTACGACAAAGTCTATTTTTCGCCTACATTAGCCTAGTATTTTTATATCTCCCCCATGCCCTCCCCCTCCTTGAATTGTTTTTAAAATATAATACAGCCCATGTTAGTCATTGGCAATGTAGCTTTCTGTAGGTGAAGTAATTTTTAAAAGCTGTTCAGTCATTTTTGAGTCTATCCGTTACAAACAAATATTTCCTCTTTATAATATTAGTATAGGTGGCAGTGGCATATGCTGGGATCAAGACATGGGCTACCACTAGACTTAGGTTACCCCTTTTCGATGGTTGTTTAGTGAACGTCAAGCCTTCAGCGTTTTCAGCTCCAGCCAATAGCCAACGAAGAAGCCTGTTGTGTTATCAAGGTTCCTTTACAAACTACTGCCCTGGACTCTACTGATACCAATTCTCAATCCCTGATCAGTGGAGATGGTAGCCTAAGATTTAGCAAATGAAAGTCAGGCTTTATGGCTAAATGGATAGGATGCTTGTCTTTGGTCCGATGGCCCCAGTTCAATTTTCATAATTAATCCCCACATGCTGTTAAATTCCCTGGTTTGGGAGACTGGATATTTATGACATCTTTGCCATTTATTTTATCCTCACTAGGTCACCACCAAGCCTGTACAGATGCCATGCACCATTATTATTATTATTATTATTATTATTATTATTATTATTATTATTATTATTATTATTATTATTATTATTGTTGTTGTTGTTATTATTGAAATGAAAAATGAAAATTCACAGCCTGTTTTCAGTCATTTGACCGATTCAGGAATGGAATGAATGAAGCCCCCATCTTGTGGCGAGGATAGGAACGGTGCTGGCTTGCGGACCCTGTCACACTCCTGTGGGGTAATGATAAATGAATGACATATGAAATGAAACTAAAATAATATTATTTCCTAAAATCTGTAGGCAACTAATACATGTAACTTCTTAAAAGTATATAAGTTGATATTTTAAAATACTTTCCAAACCTGGAATGTGGTGATAGTTAAATGTTTTCTACTTGTTTTTTGTGATGCCTATTTGTTCAACTATCTGCACCAACTCCATTGGCAAAAAAGTTTCTAAAAATCAATGATTTTCGGGTCGTCATCAAACACTACTTGCCCTCAGAGCCTGACACAGTTACTTGAAACTCTGGTGAAGAAAAGTAATCTGTCCGCCAAAAAAATAGTGATAAAATAACTTTTGTACTCACCGTGTTTTTCTTCTTTAGTTTATAAGGAGTCTCTGTTTCTCTCTGACATACAATATTTTCGGCACTCCTTAAAATGATCATCACCGAGCTCGATAGCTGCAGTCGCTTAAGTGTGGCCAGTATCCAGTATTCAGGAGATAGTAGGTTCAAACCCCACTGTCGGCAGCCCTGAAAATGGTTTTCCGTGGTTTTCCATTTTCACTCCAGGCAAATGCTGGGGTTGTACCTTAATTAAGGCCACGGCCGCTTCCTTCCCACTCCTAGCCCCTTCCTGTCCCATCGTCGCCATAAGACCTATCTGTGTCGATGCGACGTAAAGCAACTAGCAAAAAAAATATTTAAAAAAATTATCATCTCCATCATCACTTCCCACTCTGGTTAATAACTGAAAGATTCTGTGATCAGAAATAACATCGCTACAAGAGCAAATAGATTGTTGATCCGCCATGTTTTTTTACATCACAGATGAACTCCACAGACATCTACAAAAAGCTCTGTAAGTTACTTCCCAAAGCTATAATCTCTGATCAATTAGTTCTACAAAATGCCCAACAGATGGCAGAACATGGCAGAGATCAAATTCGCACTCGAAAGTGAACCGGGAAACTCAAAAAAATTAAAATTCTCGTGGACCGTCTATAGACGGGCGTAGCACTGGTGGACCGACCGAATCAGCCCGTTTATAGGCGGGCGTAGCACTCATCGGGTTAAAATGGTGTGAAGGAATTTTGATACCTCTTCCCAAGTCAGGTAAAGATACAAAACTTCTTGATAGATATAGGCGAATATGTCTTACAAATGGTCTTTGTAAGCTATTTGAAAGGATGGTTAACTAGCGTCTTGCATGGGCCATGGAAAAGGGAGCTCTCGACTAACAAGTATGGTTTTCACTCTCATCATTCTGCCACCAATCTTCTGATCAGACTGGAGACCGCCATTCAGGAGGCCTTTCTTCAGAAGGAACACCTAGTCGCCATGTTTTTTGACTTGGTGATATGAGATGCTCTCCACACTACACCAGTGGGGATTTCGGAGAAATCTGCCAACATTTATTGAGAAATTCATGTCCTCCAGCTCTTTTGAGTCCAAGTAGGGAATGCATTTTCTCGATGTTACGTTCAAGAAAATGCAAGTACTACAGGGATCTGTACTGAGTGTCGCACTGTTTGCAATCGTCATCAATGGCATAGTTGCTGCTTCTGGGCCTGCCGTCATTCCATCACTGTATGTGGACAATTTGCCTCTATGTTACAGTTCTGGGTGGATGGCGTTTGCTGAGAGAGAGAGAGCTACAGCAAGCTATTAACCATGTCGACAGCTAGGCCCTGAAACGTGGTTTTCGATTTACAGTGGCGAAAACCTCAGTTGTACACTTCTGTTGATGTCTGCTTGTGCATCCTGAGCCAGAGCTCCGCGTGTGAAACAGTGTCTTACCAGTGGTAGACACCTGCAGTTTTCTGGGTCTCCATTTTGATAAGAGACTAACGTGGCAGCCGCATATCCACCAGCTGAAGGTTGCCTGAATGAAGAAACTTAACATGACGAAGTTTTAGTACTTAATACCACCAGAGGTTCTGAGACCGTCCAAATGCCACATGGCTGGTTGGGTTTTGAATAGATAGCTTGTGTCGTGAGTTAGGTGTGGCTACCGGTGGTTGTCTTGAGCGGACTTCTAGCGAGGTACCTCCATGGTTAGTTCCGCGACCAGATATATGGCTAGATCTACTCCGAGGACCCAAGGTTAATACGGATGTTTCTATTCATCTGAGGCATTTCCAGGACTTCATTCACCAGTATCCATGTCCTCATGAAAAAATGTATACATTACTCTATTCTAAGATCGACCTCAACTCTTACCTTCAAGATATAACACGCTATGTCATTACGCTCCTCAGCTGTTTCAATTTTGCACTTTTTGGTATTTTTTCTCCTCACAATTGTTTTTTCTATGTCATATGTTTCAATAACTTCAAGAATCTAACGTACGAATTTCTTTAAATTGGATATATTTCTTTTGACAAAAAATATACAAGTATATTGTACTATTTCACTCATATCAGCATTTAAAGGCTTGATACTTGAACTTTTAAAATTTTTTCATCAGATTTCCACAAACTTTTGGAAGCACAGTGCCGATCAGCACATATGTTTTGCTACTCTTCAAGAACTTCCTCCGTACTACATTTACGCATTTGATCTACGACTTCTTCAAGTATTTTAGAGCTATCGACATGCAGTACTGACCCCTAAAATTATACAGTGCCTCATGAACTGCAACTGAAAAATATGTATTTGATTCTAGACTTCTTCATAACATTGAAATTTCAACACACTGTACTTCATAAACAGCATCTGACAGAATTATTTAATCTTCACATTTTGTTTACCTGTGCATCATCTTTTATACTTATTTGTGATTGGCTGAAATTTCAACACACAGTGTTCCCTAAAGTGTTTTAGTGCTTCACAAACAGCAACTGATCGAATTATTTAAACGTCACATTTTATTTACCTGTGCATTGTCTTTTATACTTATTTGTGATCGGCTGATGATGACTCAAGAATACTGGTCAAAACTGGTACCATTTATAATTTATTAGAAATGTAAACCTTACATTTCTTATTTTAATAGTATTGAACGGTTGAACCATCATGTATCTTCTTTCAACTTAATAGCGAACTCACTTCAATTCTTATCTCTTAAATATTTATACTGTAACTATTTTTGATGAATTTATACAAGTTATAATGGCATCCACTGATCAGATACTTTTGTGGTTCAGTGAAACGGAGGAGGAAGTGGACTTGAATAATGAAAGTGATGGTAATGAAACAGATTATGTTTACGAAAGTGATCATAACTCTGAAACAGAAGTGTCCGCATGTTCTGAAGAAGATAAGGCAATTTTGTTGGTTGAAGGCCACATTCCATTCGTTCTAGGAAGGAATGGAATTACCAAGTGGGGCCTCCATACACCCGCTACAAATATTTGAACATGGAGACATAATTTGGTGTCACATTTACCTGGAGTGAAAAGGAAAGCCCAATGTATCAAAACACCTTTTTGAATCATGGCAATTGTTTTCTTCCTACAGAAAATGTGCAGAATATTGTCACATACATGAATGCATATTTAGCTAAAATGAGGGTAAATTATGCTAGACCTAGGGATGTTCCGGATACAAATATTGATGAAATTAGGGCTTTGATAGACTTACTGTATATGGCTGGCGTGTTGAAATAGTCACATGTCAACCTGAACGATCTCTGGGTAAATGATTCAACTGCTCCATTATTCTTTTGCATTGTGATGTCCAATAGTGTTGGCTACTGAATGTATGATTCAAAGCAGTGTATCGATTCATTCAAGTGTCCGAGTGAATCGATTCACAGGAACGGCGAGCTCACGGCACATGATTCAGCTTACTCCCAGCGGACAGTGCTGAGTGGCGCACTCACTGGACGTTGACGGGGAGCCGAGCTTCCGCTGCAGCGAGACATACAGTGAATCATGGCACATCGAAAGAATCGTGAACGAGCGCGGCTCAGTGAGACACATGATACACACGGCTCCTTATCAGCTCACTGGACACGCGGAGAGCCGAGCTTCCTCTGCAGCGAGACATACAGTGAATCATGGCACATCGAAAGAATCGTGAACGAGCGCGGCTCAGTGAGACACATGATACACACGGCTCCTTGTCGGCTCACTGGACACGCGGAGAGCCGAGCTTCCGCTGCAGCGAGACATACAGTGAGCCATGGCACAACGAAAGAATCGTGAACGAGCGCGGCTCAGTGAGACACAAGATACACACGGCTCCTTATCGGCTCACTGCAGCGAAACATACAGTGAGCCATGCTACACTGAAAGAATCGTATGCTATAATGGACTCTCGAGCTCAGCTCATTTGAAAATAATACCCATTTGCACTCACTGTCCTCTTCTTACAGGGAAGTTTAAATAATAGATGGATTTACTTGCAGTGTTATAAAGGTAGTCACAACATAATTCTGAAGTAGCTAGTAAGTAGGTAGGCTATTAGGTTATACCATTTATTAGTTTAATGAATCTTAGTATTATAACTTAGTTGACATTTGACAATTATACTCGACTCTAGCCTGCCCTATGACTGAGTCATGCTCATGACCACTCAAAAGTACCTGTTTTATATTGGGAAGAACGGCTCAGTATTCTCTCAGTTCATATGTCACATCGTTGCACAAGACTTCAATCATATGTGGACAGGCGCAATAACAGTATGTTGAATCAGAAAACCAGCGGGCTACTGTACATCTCGGGTAGCCTATACAAAATATGACTATTAAAAAAATCCTCAGCTGATAGAAAAATACCGCGGTTAATATCGCATGGCTATGCGCTTGCATTCGGGGGATGGTGGGTTCGAATCCCACCGTCGGCAGTTGTTAAGATGGTTTTTCCGTAGTTTCCCCATTTTCACACCAGGAAATGCTGGGACTGTACCTTAATTCAGGTCATGGCTGCTACCTTCCTAATCCTAACCTTTCCCACCCTGCATCACCGGACACCTTCGATGTATTAGAGTAACTAGCATTTTTTCTAAGAAAGGAGTTCATAGTATGAAGACCAGATGGCAGCTGCGAGCACTGAATGCTGTTGCTGCTGTCTTACCAGCACATACTACACAGATGCAGTAGGAGCGGTGACCAATGAGCCGTGAATCGGATCACTGTATCGATTCAGTAACGTGAACGGAATCAGATGAATCGATTCAATAAAATGAATCGAATGTCCCATCACTAATGTCCAAGAACCGGTTTTGCACACTGCTTCATGCTCTGCGATTCAACAGTATCTATGATAGAGAAGAAAGAAAAAGAACTCACAAACTAGCTCCCATCCGGAAGTTGTTCGATGATTTTGTCTTCCGCTGTTTAGATGTGTACCAAGCTGGTGAATATTGCACTGCAAATGAGATGTTGGAGGGCTTTCGAGGGCGATGTAGCTTCCGGCAATTTATGCTTAGAAAACCTAATAAATATGGAATTAAGATCACAGAGATATCTCTGTGATCTCAATCTCTGTGATCTCAGTGCAATACGGAAACAATAATTAAACTTATGTCTTTGAATGGAATTAAGACATTAAGATGTTTGCTTTGATGGATTCTAGGGTATTCTATACCCTGAAACTGGAAATTTATACAGGACAGCAACCTGATGGCCCATATAAAATGGATAATAGCACAAGGAGCATGGTGAAACGACTAATTGAGCCAATTGCCAATGCAGGGCATAATATGACAAACAATTGGTTTACCTCTGTGCCGTTAGCCATCAATCTTTTGGAAAATCACAGTCCAACGATTGCCGGCACACTTACGAAATATAAACGTGAGATTTCCTCTTCCTTTCTTGACGTCGGAGGGAGACCAGTTTACAGCAGCATGTTTGGGTATGGGGAAAAGTGTCTCTTGGTGTCGTATGTTTCAAAAAATATATATATATTCTCATGCGTTCTACAATGCACAATAATGACAAAATTGATCCAGATACTGGAGTTGTGGAGAAATCAGAGGTGATACCTTTTTGCAACCTTACTAAAGGCGCAGTTGAGGTTATCGATGAAATGGAGTCTATATTCAGTAGCTCGAGTAAGTTTTAGGTAGCCCCTCACTATTTTCTTTTCACTGTTGAATATTGCTGCTATAAATAGCCAAATAATTTATTGCAGCAACACAGATCATACTGAGTCACAGTGCAAGTATCTGAAATGTTTGAGCAGAGAGATAGTAAAATCACACTTGGTTACATGATCATCAGTTGTAAATCTGGATACAATTTTGAAAATGCAGATAAGAAGAGAAGCTGGTTTGCCTGAAGTGGAACAGCAGCATCAGCAAGGTCCTCTTGGGGTGGAACGTCAAAAGTGCATGTACTGTCCACGCAAGAAGAACAGAAAAATGACCGCTCGATGTGTGCAGTGTGCTGTGGCCATTTGCAAAGAACATACTGTAATAATGTGCAAACAGTGTTCCAAAAATAATGTTGAAATCAACGAAAGTGATGAGTGAGTGTAGTTCGAATGTAAAATGTGAGATGATGACTGACTGTGTAAAATATTTGTTTCCTGTTATGTTGGTTTATGTTTGAATAATTTATTTTGTACTAGAATAATCCTCTTACCTCAAATTTGTTTAATTTAATTATTAGGGTTCCTAAATAAATAACTGTTTGTTTAAATTTAAGTATTCGTGTTCCTAATAACAAATAACCTTCTCATTTTGATGTATTAAAAATACCTCCATCTTTATATGGGTACATTTTAACCTTTAAATGAAGGTGAGCGCTGCGCTCACTAGCGAGTAACGGCGCATGAAAAGACTTAGCAAGTAATGCCGGATTAAGAACACAATTGGAAAATTCTAAATTCCCATGGAGGGAATTAGAAAATTTTCACTAATAGAGCATGTCACAATTGTCGACAATTTTGCACTTATCAGATCAAAAATTAGATGTATGGCTTTTCAGGCGTTTGCTCTATTAACCAGCATTTCTTCTTAGGTCTGACACTAGACTCTTCAGAGTGGGATGTGTCAGACCCTACCCACTGATGCTGGGGTGTATGCAGGTGAACTTATCAGAAGCCTTTTATGAGGCACATTCTGATAACTGCATACGGGAGATAAAACTCCACAATGGAATCAATGCCCGCCTAGCAATTCCAAATGGAAATTCTAAGTTCCCATGGAGGGAATTAGATATTTTTTCACCAATAGAGCATATCAAAAATTAGGGCGTCTTTCAGTTATAGTATGACCCTGCTTTGAAAACAATGTCCTTTTTCTGTGTAAAACTAAGACCTTACATTGCAGAGTTCTTTTAGTAACCTGAATTGCGGTTCAGAATATGAAGCACCTATTAACGAGTGTCGGCTCATCTTCAGGGCAGTGTCACACGGAATGTTTCTATTGAGGCAAGAAGATAAAAGCACAGTCACTTTTTCGAAGCATCAATGTAGCCGACATATGGAACAACTGTTGTTTCTGTTCACGCAACACAACACGCAAAGCAATCTTACTACATCGAAACATTGAAGCGCTGATGTGTCAAGGCATTGAGACATCTGATTGCGCTGGCCTAGTGTTTCGAAGCATACACACACTAGCCAACTCTAATGGCCACCAGGTAGGCTACCTAGACAGTATCCCTGCTAATTTAATATGGTTATCTCCTCCCTTAGTTCACTGTGTCAGGGCCATGTTTAAAAGGAAGCCAGTGTCTAATTGATGAGTCTGCTACTTCACTGGGATAAAATGAAGCCTGTACACTATCAGCTCTTTAAAACTTTCTTTGGCATTAACACCTGCCTTAAATAGTCTATGAACTGATGACTCGAAACTATACTGCCACTTATATCAATGAAACCTTTATGTAGCATTGGATCTCGTATTTTCAACAATTAAAGACATGATATCATGATGCCTTAATGTACTTATTTCTTTAAAAAATTATGTAGAACATAATTTCTGCTCATTCAATTTTCTCTAAATTACCCTTCAGCGTAAACTAAAAGTTAATCTTTGTTATTAACTGTTGGTCACCCTTGAACCAGCACTTTTGCTGTTCGACAAGCAATCCTGTTTGCCTCCTAGCCTCAACTAGAAGTATTCATGAAACTCTCTTTGAAAACTAATAAGGAAGTTGATATTAAACTTATCTCAAATAGGGATGCTCTTAGGTGTAGTTTCTCAAGAAGTAATTAATTTGCCTAGTAATCAGATGATTTATAAGTATAATGTTCAGTAAATATGGTACTAAGTACAAGTAATCAAAGTTTGAAATAGTTCTAATGAAATATATTTCTTCCACAGTATCCTAGGTTCTTCTCTTGTGGTTTTATCAGTCATGAAGGTCCATCTGAAGAAACAATGAAAAAGACTCGCTTCAACTTGACCATTGTTGGTGAAGGTTGGAAAGAAAAACAAGCAGAACCTACTGACAATCATGCAGATCCTCCCAATAAAATGATGATTGTTAGGGTGAGTATTTTACTTTGTCTTAAATCAAATGCAGAGGATTAATTGTTTATAATTTCAGATTATATTTAGAAAATAAGCTTTAGTGTATGAAATAGTTATCCATTTTTTTAATAGGTAGGTTATTATGAGTGGGAGATATCATTAATTAGTTACAGGTTGTGATATTGAGATACTGGTAGATGTACCAAAGTCTGAAGTCCAATGTATGTTATGTTTATCTTGTGTTATTTGCTTTCTTTCATGCATAGGTCATTTCATAAGCTTTGGCAATGGTCACAGTAGCACCTAGAAAACTGAAATTTCAGATAATCCAAATAGAATCTGTGATAGAGGAAAAAGAAATTAAAATCCCACTTGCAATCTAGAGGAAGTATTTAATCATAGTACTGTACGTACAATGTTTACTGTTTTAAAGCTAGCATTTAGCAGAATGGAACTTTCATTGCATTAACAAACATCATTACTATATTTTTCTGTACATTTGATAATGCATTATATAATACGCTGTTCAACAATATTTTCCTCCTCTGTAACTTTCACATTTATATGAAAAAACAGTAACTTTCACTTAACTAGAGAAATCTGTAATCTTTCTCTGGCATAAGAAACTAAACCTGCTAGATGATGCAATATTCCACCAGCTCGCATTATGAGTGGGAGATATCATTAATGAGAGTATTAATTAATTAGATGTTATGATATTGAGATACTGGTAGATTTACCAGCAGCATGCTGTTCCACTTAGTATAAAGTCTGAATGTAACACAAGGTCCTTCAGGGTGTCTTATATTTCACTATCTGTATTATGTTCAGAATTTTCATCAGGTTGATCCAGGACCATAGAGACATCTTCGTCAGTGAAGTCTGTATGACCATTGCTATCCACTTTTGAAAGCAATTTTCCCCAGCATCTCATTTCTTGAACAAGTTGTAGGAGGTTATCATTGTTCTGTGTTTGAACGGGTGGACTTTCTTCAAACATGAGATTTGGCCGCAGTTTCTTTGATTTTTTTAAAGTAAATGTTTATTGCAATCGAAGGGCTTATTTCCAATGTGACACAATTCCATTTGTTTCGGATTTCAAGCTGAACGTACAGATGTATTCCCAAAATAGTACTTTATCATGTGGAAATGTATTTCCGAAGTGGAGTATATCGTGGTTAAAATGGCATCCAAAAGTTGTATTTATTTCCAAAGTGACTCGACTCCTCGCTGTTTTGATTTCCAAAGTGCCGTAACTCCACATGACCGATAGCCTGGCTCGTGCATATTACATGACCGTTTATCAGTTGTGGTGGGACTCTGCTCTTTTGCTCATGGTTTTGTTCTTTCTCAGCTTTGTGCAAACACACCCTGGCGAAAAGAGGTAAGAAATGATAGTTTCTTGAAGTGGAACAAGTACCACTGGGCAATGTATTGAAAGAAGACGAAGTCAGTGATGTTAAGAGCCTCCTCGATAAAGTAAGTGTACGTGAAGGACATCTTGTCATGGAATTTTATGATAGATTGCTTTCTTCTACTTCAGCTGCTGAATATTGAAACCCACAAAGAAAAATATAGCGTCCTTCAACTAGTTTTCTTTTTTAATTTTACTGTGTGAGTTGAACATTTGATGTGTATGGACCAATAGGTCCTTCCAAACATTTTTTCCCAAAAATGTGTGTGTTTTTGGTTATACAAGATATAACTTGAGACAATCAACATTGTTTCCAGTGATATGTTAGGTTTTGCTAAATTAAATTTGTTTTTTTGCATTGTAGGCATTTTTATTTTCTAATCATATTATAGGCACTTCGAAATTCTTAAATTATGAATAAATACACCCTTTGTGAAGTATTTGATGAAATATGAGGGCAGATCGGAAAGTAACGCACAATCTTTTTTTTTTCTCCCCTGGTATTGCAACTGGAATATTGAAATTGCACGATGATATACAGTAGCTTGAAGTTTGAACTACAGAAGGTATTTTGTTTTCATGTGCAGCTCTAGCGAGAGAAGCCTGAACTGTGAAACAAACATGGTGCATATGTTAGTGTCATTCACTTGTGAAGAGCAGCGAGGTGTAGTTTGATAGTTGTGGGCCAAAGGGCATACGCCGAGTGAAATTCACAGGGACATGTGTGGCATGTATGGGGGTGACTGGACCGTAGCAATGTCTCCAGGTGGTGTGCATTCTTCCAAGAGGGCTGTGTGAACCTTAGTGATTCGCCACGCTCCAGGCAGCCAGTAACAGCTTCAGCTCCACAGAATGTCCGCCCCATTGAGGCAGCAATTTTGAACGACTGACGTATGTACCTGCGAACCTTATCGCAGACGTTCAACATTTCCTATGTTGTGGTGTACGACATTGTTCATGACACATTGAAATTCTGTAAAGTTAGTGCTCACTGGGTGCCTAAGAACCTGACAGACAACCACAAGGGCTAGCGAATGATGACAAGCATGGATCACTTAATGTGTTCGCCGCAGAGGAGCATGACTTTCTGAAAGGAATCGTCACTGGTGAGGAGTCATGGGCATACCACTACACGTCCAAAACCAAGCAGGTCTCTATCAAGTGGAAACATGCTGGTTCCCCAGTACGAAAAAAATTCAAAGTGACTCAGTCTGCTAGGAAAGTGCTTGTGACAGTGTTCTGGAACATGTTCGGTGTGTTATTGGTAGACTTTGCTGAACACGGGACCACTGTGAATGCTGCAGCCTACATAAAAACTTTGGTTAAATTGCGGCGTGCCCTTCGTGACAAACGCTGCAACATAAATGCTGATGGTGTCAGACTTCTTCATGACAATGCCCGTTCCCATGTTGCTGCTCCTGTTCGTGAAAAACTTGCCAAATTTGGGTGGAAGGTGAATATACGAACAGGGCATCTGGTACCACGATGGGAGAAATGTTGAGAAACTTGGTGACTATGTAGAAAAGTAGGTCAAAGATACAAGTTCATTTGTGATTTGTTTGGTTTTGGTACATATTAAACTTGTTGCGAAAAAAAAAAAAATTGTGCGTTACTTTCCAACCTGCCCTCGTATATCATTAAGCATTATATTTGGAAATTTGAACACCTACAAGGTAACCTAGCTTACACTGTTCTACATAATTCACATTCCAAGCCCCTCTTTTAGTTCCAAAGTGATGTGATGGTATTCTTTACACTAAAATTTTAGCCACCACGACAAGTAGATTTTGTTTGAAGTTTTATCTATATCATGTCAGAAGTGTACGTAAGTTTTAAATTAAATATGAGGAAATTCTTTGAAGTGATGTGGCTGCATAGAATAAATGAAGTCTCTATGTTATTAGGATATCCGTTCATTAAAATAGCATTTTGTGAAAAAAGTCACTTCTTGGAGCTACATCACTTTGGAAATAAGCCCTTTTATTGTCCCAAGCCTCAGCTACCCAGAAGATGACATCCTTTATGGTTATTTTTTTCAATTTTTTCTAAAATGGAATTGTCACTCCTTCAGTTAGAGTTCATAGAAGCATTTTCCAGCAGTTGAATTTCATGTTTTGTAATGCACCATGATCCAAAAGTTGCAAGATTGAGGTTTCATTTGGTGGCAAAAAGATTGCTTTTATATCTCCATTCTCTTGCTGTATATCTGAAGGATTAGATGTACTGGATACTGGCCGCACTTAAGCGACTGCAGCTATCGAGTTCGGTGGGGGGAACAAATTGTTTTTCAAACCAGTCTAACGTGGATGCATGGCAACTGAGTACTGGGTGCACAGTGGACATCCAGTGTTTGCCAGTGCAGATGTATATGCAGCTATTTCTGAAAAGTACGTACATATTGAGGTCTTGCTCACTTTCATACATTTTAATCCTCTTGACAGGCTATTTTTCACTCAGTTTGGATTTTTAAATTAAATATATACTAGTTTTGAACGTAAGTAATTCATTTCACATATTTGACTTCATATTTTCTACTTAATATGCCGGGCTGAGTGACTCAGATGGTTAAGGCGCTGGCCTTCCGACCCCAACTTAGCAGGTTCGATCCTGTCTCAGTCTGGTTGTATTTGAAGGTACTTAAATACGTTAGCCTCGTGTCTGTAGATTTACTGTCACATTAAAGAACTCCTGCTGGACTAAATTCCGGCGCCTCAGTGTCTCCGAAAACTGTAAAAGTAGTTAGTAGGATGTAAAGCCAATAACATTAATTATACTTTGGTAGAAACTGTAATACAGTTGATAGATCCCTTACCATTGAAGTAGTGAATTAAATTAATTTTTTTTTAAACTAATAGGATATGGCTGATATTTAGTTTATTTGGTTTTTAGGCCATTCAGAATTGTTTGTACAAGAAATACTTGTACGTAATATTATCACTGTCATCAATATCTGATCCTGAATCACCATATAACAACACTTCCAGTAAATCACTGTCATTTAATGTATGTTCACATGCAGCCGTAGTAAGTTTATTTTGTAGTAAAAATGATGAAAACCAGCTAGCGTGCACTATGCAGGTTTGTTCTCCACAATAAATGACATAGCCTGAACAATATATGGCCTTCGACCTCAGTGTGTTAACAGAAGACTGACATCGGACTGCAGAAATTATCCACACCTACAGGGTTTAAACTGGGTGCCACATCAGTTAAGAGGTGCAAAAGTGGACACAACACACAACCTGCCCTATCCAGCTGGAATGATTTAGTTGCATTAATGCAATTGATCTTTGTAATTCGGCGTTATGCTGTTGCAGATCCTGAATAAATAAATAAATAAAATAAAAAACCTGGGCATGAGTCTTCAAATCAGAACTGAAAGATCAGTCTGCTGATTGACGTCGTCCAGCATCACCATGACAACACAACATGAAGCTCATATCTTTAAACTCTAAAACACAACTTGTGACAGATTCCATCTTGTACAAAGCTCATGCTCATTTTGGTGTATGACAGCCAAGGAATTCTTGAGTGATATCCTATTTGTGTAAGTAAGGCAACCCATCAGTGCTCTGTACTCCCGCTCATTTCTACAGGGCCATCTGCGTCATACACTTCAGCAGAAATGTCCGGCAGTGCTGGATAACACCATACTCTTGTATGATGATGCTACTGCCCTCCCTCCCTGTGGCTCTCTGTGCTAGAGGTTATATCAATAAACATGATACTGTGGCAACCATGTAAATGTAATTCAGTAGCTTCTTCTCTAGCTACATTATTAAAGCATTGTGTTAGGAGATGCTGTATCTACAGTTGCCTTATGAATTTGTCCTGCATGTCTATCATGCCCACTGGAGAGACAAATGTGCTCCTTTTCAAACAGTGTCAGGTGCCTTATTTGTTAAGCGCGCAACTGAATGTAAGCATTTTCTGCAGGAGGTTTAGTGATAATGTCCTCCACTTCTGTTGCATATCTACAGCCTATCTTCGACATAACATATGCGTATTTGGTGGAATCTTGTGTAATACTGGATGCACTGGACTACGCTTCCGCCTGTGCAAACCAAAGTGTCTGGCTAAAATACGGACAGCTTCACACTACTTCTTTACCAGTACTGACTGCGCTTTGCTGACCTGAGGTAGTAATGGTGGTGTTGATGATTGTTGTTAGAGTTGGTGGTGCATCTGTAGAAATTGGTTCTGCCACGGAAGTTGTTCCTAGAGTTCTTCCATTGTGAAATGTGGTTATTTTTGTTTTGTTTTCCCTTATTTTTTAATTAAAAAGTAACACTTCATCCACTTTCTCAACATACCATACAACTGGGCGAGTTGGCCGTGCGGTTAGGGGCGCACAGCTGTGAGCTTGCATCCAGGAGATAGTGGGTTTGAACCCCACTGTTCGCAGCCCTGAAGGTGGTTTTCTGTGGTTTCCCATTTTCACACCAGGCAAATGCCATAGCCGCTTACTTCCCACTCCTAGGCCTTTCCTATCCTATCGTCGCCATAAGACCTATCTGTGTCGGTGCAACGTAAAGCAAATTAGAAAAAAAAAAAAGAAACGTACCATGTAAAACACATTAATTCAACTCACTCGCTGTATAAGCACTTTATAATAAATTTCCAATCAGGTTGTGGTCACCAGTGTGGAAATTACAGCAGTGAATCCAGTTAATTATAACTGGAAAAGCTCATTGCTATAATGCCAGAATACGACTGCTGAATTACATTTATACAGGTGCCATAGTACCATGTTTATCTGTATAACCTCTTGCAAAGAGATATTAGCTTTTTAGTCCATATCAGCTGGAGAATGCTGCTCCCTGTCTTCTCCCCATCAAAAAATATAGTTCTGTAACAGGTGGGGGCCTCATGAGGAAAGCAGTAACATGTGGTTACATAGATTCCTTTTAAACTTTGTATTATTTGGGTTATGGTTTAATCAAATATGGGGAACTTAATAATATTGTATCCTTCCTTACAAAAACTTGTTTTGTGGAATTATCTTATGTGCTCACCAAAGTAGTCAGTTGGGTTGAAGATTGTAAATTTAAATAATTTTCATTTAATCTAAATATTTGCTTGTCTGGCATGCTCCATCTGCAGTGCATGCATCTAACCACAGCATTTACTAGCTTTTATTCATTTCTTAGCTGTTGCACATACAGTACTCACATCAGTGTACCTACTACCAATGAACTGTTGCCAATTGCACATCTGTGGAATCATAGTTGTGGTTGGGGTGGTATTCACCATTGTTGTCCGGCTCCATAGCTACATGGTTAAGAGTGCTGGCCTTTGGTCACAGGGGTCCCGGGTTCGATTCCCGGTGGGGTCGGGAATTTTAACCATAATTGGTTAATTCCTCTGACATGGGGACTGGGTGTATGTGTTGTCTTCCTCATCATTTCATCCTCATCACAACGTGCAGATCGCCTACAGACGTCAAATTGAAAGACCTGCATTTAGCGATGTGAACTTGTTCTCGGACACTCCTGGCACTAAAAGCTATACGCCATTTCATTTTTCACCATTGTTATCTGTACATCTTTTCTTTATACGTCTCTGCATGTCAGGGGTGTTTAGCAGAGCCTCTCAACACGGGGGCTCTGTTTCTTGTCAGCCATTGGCCCACATTGTTTGGATTTTTTTAGTGTGCAGTGGTTGGTTACAAACCACTGAAAAAATGAAACATGAAATATGAAAACATTATCTTAGTAACTAAGGGTAGCAATAACACACAGATAACATTACTTAGATAACTTTTTCATGAAAATAATTAATGTAAATAGTAAAACAAATGTTTCACAATTTAACTTGCTTTTTCCTTTGAAAATTCAAGTGATCCATTAATTTTGCCTGTCAGTGTACTGTATGTGTGTGTGTTGATTTTGGGAATGACATCCCTGAATTATAGTTCAGCCAATGACAGTGGTGGTAGCTGCAAAAAGCATGGTAAATGATGGATGCTTCATTATATTCGGTTATAAAAGTAAATATACTTCTAGAGGCGAGTTGGAAGGGTCCTTGGCATTCAAAATGAACACATCTTGCCTCTACAAGCAATCTGCAGTAAGATTAGCTTCATTTACCTTTCTCTATATTGTTATTAACCTTGCGGGACCTTTGGTGAACTAATACCACTTGTCTGTTAAGTACCATGCTATCTTGGAGGTGGAATATGTTTGTTTGAACTGAGTTGGAGTACAGAACTTCATTAGTGAGGTGCATATTTCTCCATTTTCTTTTGCTTTGAAACACTTTAATGGTATTGTGTGATTGTGCTTTTCATTATTTTTAAAAAAAGTGTTAATATCTTACTAAAATGATATATTCATGTATTAATGTTGTACATAAATGATATATTCACAAACACAAATTTTCAGGTTAGTGGAAGTGATCCTGGTTATGGTCTAACAACCAGAGCCCTATTGCTCTCTGCTATCACAATCCTTAAAGAAGCTAACAAGATGCCTGGCAGGTGAGTCCTGAAATTACTTTGTGAAGCATTTTATCTTAGAGAAATTCTGCTCTGTACTGAGGAATTTAATAAGTTTCTCATATTTTCTATTCTTAATAATAATAATAATAATAATAATAATAATAATAATAATAATAATAATATCGGTTTTAAGTTCTACTAACCACTTTCACGGTTTTAGACCCTTTTCTATTCTTACACCGGTTGAAAACTATCTATAGCAATAACAATAATTAATAAATAATATTGGCATTGTATGGAAGTGAAACATGGATGATAACTAGCTCAGAATGAAAGAGACTAGAAGCTTTTGAAATATGTTGTTACTGAAGAATTCGGAAAGTGAAATAGATCGAATCACAAATAAAGAGATACTAAATCGAATTGATGAGATAACGTCAATTTGGCTAAATTTGACCAGAAGAAGAGATAGAATGATAGGACACATCTTAAGACACCCGGGACTTGGGCAGTTGGGTTTTGAGGGAAATGTAGGTGGTAAGAATGGTAGGAGTAGACCAAGGTATGAATATGACAAGCAGATTAGATCAGATGTAGGATGCAGCAGTTACATAGAAATGAAAAAGTTAGCACAGGATAGGGGCATGGAGTGCTGCATCAAACCAGTCTATGGACCGATAACTCAAACAGTATATTGTACATTAATGAATTTGTCAACAGACATCTCACCTGATTTTTTCCCCCTCTGCATTATCTTTGGCTGATATTCAAGGAATTCACTAGTGTATGCGAGCGGTCAGCGCTCAGGTCTTCAGACTGCTTGTAAATAATGTAGCCTAAATAATAATTTAAATAACCCTTGTAAAAATTGTACTGTGTGACATTTCTAAATTAGGAAAGCAACCATTTGTAAACCTGCTATTGAACACCCAAAGTCCTTGTGAGAAAAGGTGATGGGTAGTGGAATTTGTACGAGGAAATAAAATCTAAGGTTGAAAGTAAACAAAAAACTGTGTGTGTTGCTCGTTGTGTTTACTACAGTTCACAGCAATGCTGTACCCAATTTCACCACCCTGCCTGCTGTTAATCGCACGGTCCAGCGTGCACATAACTTCCAATCAATATTACTCTTCATAAATTCAGTATTACACTGTATGGTTACAATGGTTGTAGTTTCCGATAACCACGACTGAGTGCTTCAGAACAAGCCCAAATTTCCTGTTGTACATTTATCCTGGGCTAAGAAAAAGTTGCTGTAGAAAAATTAAAAATTTCATTACCATCAGATACATAGTTTTCTATGTATATATTTTTAAGTGAGCAGTTCCTAGAGAAGAGGTCAAACACCCAGATAATATTTACTACAACCACAAATGAAAAAAAAAAATTAATGAACTTCATAAACAATATGTCTTATCCACTCTGATGCAGAATTAAACAAGGAAAATATTGGTATAACTCATTTTGTAATAGGCCTATTGGTTTTTTAGTAATTAAACCTTAAATTTGAGTGTCTGTAATAAAAAATCTGGAGTACTCATTACAGAATCAGATAATGCTTCACCTACTCTAATTCTCTGACTTCTGTTTTCTAGAAATTTAACCGTCCATTCAACCATTCTTTTGTCTAGTCAAATAGCCCTCATTTTCATCAGCAGTCTCCCATGTTCTTCCCTACCAAAAGTCTTGGGTAGGTCAATAGCGATATAGTCCATTTGACTTCCTGAATCTAAAATATTTGCTGTATCTTGCTGGAATCCTACAAGTTGAGCTTCACTGAAATAACCTTTCCTAAACCCAAACTGCTTTCTATCAAACCAGTCAGTAATCAGGAAGAATGCTTTTCTAGAGCTTTCAAGCAATATATATCAAACTGACTGGCCTGTAATTACCGTACTTACGCAAATAATACCCACATATTTTTTTTTTAAATTGGGGTGCAGGTTTTATTTGCGTCAATGTTGGCTTTTTTTTTTTTTTTTTCAAAATCAACCTTCCTAAAGTTGGGGTGCAGGGATTATTCGTGTAAATACGGTATGTGCTTTATGTTTTATTACCCTTTTTTCTTTTTGCTGTAGTCCTGGTTGGTGCTATTTAAGTACTCCTTCTTTACGTGGCAGGTATAACTGACAGAATAGAGCGCATTCTTAAGAAGTATAATATAATTCCAGTTTTCACCGCAGACCGGAAGCTCAAATCCCTGTTTCGACCAGTCAAATAGAAGCCACGTCTTGAAACACCGGTCGTATATGAAATTCCATCTGGTTGTGGTTGTTCATATGTTGGCATGACAAAAAGGCTTATTAGCACCAGGGTGAAAGAGCACATAAGATCGGTAAAGAATGTCGCTCTTTCATCCTCCACGGAGAACGCTATAAGCCAGTCTGCCATAGCAGAACATTTCTACAGTACAGACCATGAAATCCTCTTTGACCAGGCGAAGGTCATCGCGCCTGTAAAAGACTTCTATGCTCATCTTGTGTTGTGAGGGAAGCCATAGAGATAGAGCTCCACCCAAATAACATCAACAGGGAAGACGGCTTCAAGTTATCAAACACATGGAGACCTGTACTGCAGAAATACATGCATAACACCACCATGGCACAGCGGGACGCACTCAAACTGTCGACAGAGGGCGGTGCATCAGTAACTTCCCTCCCAACCACCACAGCACAGCGCCACGATCCTTGAGTCCAGTTAGTGGGGTAAACCGTGGATAGTACGGGCATGACTTCCACGTTCCTTCAGATAATTTCTTTGCTCACTGTCGGAGGCAAAACTTCTCATGCCCTGATGAAGGCCAATGCAATTTGGCTGAAAGCTTGGCTTTATTATTAATAAATATATACAGGGTGAAGCGTAACATGCCAGCAATAAAAAAATGTCTCTTACAAAATTTCGTCTTGCGAGTATATCCGGCAGAAAAACGACGTTGAAGAGTAGCAATCTGGCAACACTGTAACCACATGTAGGGTAACTACCTCTGTCAGCAGAAGTGAGTCGTACTGTACGGTTGGTGCAGTGGATAGAGTTTTTGGTTAGCATGCAGGAGGTCGAGTGGTCGATCCTGGGTTGAGGCATATGTTTTTTATTTCGTAAATGTAGTCCAGGTGGTATGGAATCTGGCATCTTAATCGTCAACAGTGATTGCAGTGGGTCCTCTAGAAACCATTTGCCCTTACATACTATGATCCTATAAATGGACGAACAATCGTTTTCATTGGTCAGCTTTAAAAGGTGCCCTTTCCACGTCGTGGGCGTGAATTTATTCACACCACTTCATCTACTAGATGTGAAACCTGTTTTCTTTGTACCCTCCTCCAATGGTCCCATAGATTAGTCATCATCATCATCTGTTTACCCTCCAGGTTCGGCTTTTCCCTCGGACTCAGCGAGGGATCCCACCTCTACTGCCTCAAGGGCAGTGTCCTGGAGCTTCAGACTCTTGGTCGGGAGATACAACTGGGGAGTATGACCAGTACCTCGCCCAGGCGGCCTCACCTGCTATGGTGAACAGGGGCCTTGTAGGGGGATGGGAAGATTGGAAGGGATAGGCAAGGATGAGGGAAGGAAGCGGCCGTGGCCTTAAATTAGGTACCATCCCGGCATTCGCCTGGAGGTGAAGTGGGAAACCACGGAAAACCACTTCGAGGATGGCTGAGGTGGGAATCGAACCCACCTCTACTCAGTTGACCTCCCGAGGCTGAGTGGACCCCGTTCCAGCCCTCGTACCACTTTTCAAATTTCGTGGCAGAGCCGGGAATCGAACCCGGACCTCCGGGGGTGGCAGCTAATCACGCTAACCACTACACCACAGAGGCGGCCCCATAGATTAGTACCAACTATTATTCTTGCCTCGTTCAGATCCATTACATTTCGTTAGGGCCTTACGTTACGTTACGTTGTTTCAGCGTTACAAAATGTTGTAAATGTAGGATACATGTGACCTCAGAAACGATGTCTTACTGTATTACAGTAGGTAATGTCAGATGGAAATTAGCAAATAAAAAATGCGCCTCAACCCAGGATCGACCACTCGACCTCCTGCATGCCAACCAAAAACTCTACCCACTGCACCAACTGTACAGTACGACTATATTCTGCTGACAGAGGTAGTTACCCTACATGTGGTTACAGTGTTGCCAGATTGCTATTCTTCAACGTCCGTTTTCTACCGGATATACTCGCAAGACGAAATTTTGTAAGAGACATTTTTTTATTGCTGGCATGTGAGGAGTTGCACTGCGATGCCCGAGTGCGCGAATTACGCTTCACCCTGTATATATAGTGGCTTTAATCCAGTTCATTTATTTCTTTATATTATGAATCATCTTAATTAGTGACTTGTTTAGTGGCCATAATTCTGGAAACTTTTAGCATTTTCACTGTGTTATCACAACATGTGTACTTATTAGCAGATGAACAATGTACGAAACCCAATTAAATACTGAGAAGCTAATTTTGATCTGTAGTAAAGATAATTTGTCCTTAAGTCAGTGGTATTTACAAATACAGTAGAACCTCAATAATTTGAAATCAGTTAATTCAAAGTCCTGCCTAATTCGAAGAAGCTCTCGTTCCCGGAAACATGAGATACGGTTTTGCATGTTATTTAAATTGTTTAATTTGAAATACGGATAATTCGTCATTCGAAGAATAATGTCTGTCCCATTAATGAAATTCAGACTTTTAATTCAAACTGCCTTTATATAAACAAAATAGGGTTTTTTTTTTTTTCAGAGTAATTTAAATTTGAAATTTATCCGCATCATGATAGAACGCGTCTTTCGGAACGTGCTGGGGGTAGATTTCAGCATTTTCACTCACTTCATTGTGTACAGGGTGCTTCATATTTGCTAAGTTCGAGTAAAATCATAATTCTTTTGTATTCAGAGTTTTAAGGAACATCATAATATCACTTAGCAAGCAGTGTGTGGAGAAGCAGAATCCGCGAACACCGGCGATGTTGGTGAAAAGGCGTGACTCATATATAGTGATCAATTTGTGCACACCAAATATTGTCAATGCCAATGAAACTGCATTGTTTTTTAATGCCAAGCCCAAACAGACGTACGGTTTTATAGGAGGGAAGTGTCAGCCGGAAAATCGTACAAGGGGTCATTGCACTGTGTTGCAATGCACACAGAAGCGAGAGACTTCTTCCCCTCGTCAAGTTCAATAAGCCACGATGTTTTAAGGGCGTCGGACACTTTCCGTGCAAGTACAGGAAATCTAACATGCATTCCTTACAGTAAACCAATGAAGAAAGGACGTGCACAAGGGAGCCATCATAATTTGTCCTCATCTTTGAATCGTGTGTTTTTTCTAACGACGCGTGAGGTTATGTTTGCCAGTGATTTATTCAAGTGCATTATTTTAATAATATTGTACCGGGAGGTACACCCCAATGCCGCGCATTCAAATTCAGCGCCTAAACGAACTCCTCTATTGGTAAAACAGTGAAACTGAAACTACACCAACTTAGAATTTTACTCAGAAGATGTCACCACAGAAACATGATGGAATTTTGTTATTATGAAGTTTCCTAAACTGACTGAATTTCTACCAGTTTTGTTTGCTATGCATCAAGAAGTTTGAACATTCTTCTACAGAGGACACCACTAAAAACTATGATCATGCAGCCTGGTGCGAGTTGTAAGAAGTTGTAATTTAAAGAAGTTTTGTATTTCTAGGTTTTTGTAACTGAATGATGTTCATTTATTTTTGCGTTGGCAATATTTCCTGTTTCTCTCCGCCTGTTTTGAATCTAGCCAATCCCTAATTCCTGTACTTAATTTTCAACCTATCACAGGCTTCTTGTTCGATTTTAAGTGTAACTTTTGAATTTATCCAATAAAATTGAGAGGGTGTAGCTAGTTTAATCTTGAATGATATCAAACCTTCCCTGAGGGTTTATAAACTGCGGCTTTTCTCGTTTCTTGGCCTATTGATCGTCATCTTACTGAGTGTGTGTGTCAAAGCAGGAGGCGGGCGGCCTCTTTCATCGGTCAACAGAACATCTACCAGGTAATGGCCATATAACTTCTTTCTTTCTTTCTTGCTACCTCCGAAGTTTAACCCAAGGGAAAGGTCCAACTCTTTAGTTAAGTAACCAGCTTTTCTAAAATGTAACTTCTTCTGGCTAATGTAAAAACTTCATAAAAACCTTTAACTGTAAATCGGGGATAGAGAGAGAATTACCCTCTCGAGCTCCCCTTCATCTTGGTTTGAGGTGATTACGTTTTTATAACTGTTTTTCATTCTGTAATAGGGTAAAGTAATTTCTATACGAGTCACCTCCGTAGTTTGGGAATAGCCCCTGTTTCATCGGCCCAGAGCCCCTTAGGTTGTTTTAGTGATCATATCTAGGAGTGCAAGCATACGCCTCCATTCAGTTTGTGTTTCGGGCCATTTACTTAACCTGTTCTTTTCCGCAAAGGCCCTGTAGCTTGGGTACAAGATACCCCTGTTTCAAAGTGTAAGTTGGGCCATGGAAGGCCAGAGAGTGTAAGATGTTTGAGATTGCCTCGAGGAGGCTGAAAGAAACGGAGACCCTGTTAGCTCTTTTGCAAGTTTTGTGACTGTAAAGTGTGCCTCTAGGAGGCTAGATATTGTGATTTAGGGAGCAAGTGCTCTTGAATTAGGGGACTTCTGCCCCTCATTAAATAATACCTCTTCCTCTTGTAAAATTGTAAAACTAGGGGCTTAAAGCCCAAAGAGTTAAGCTTCTGAATCTTGGAATTTTCCCAATCTCGTTTAATGATTGCTATTTGTACCTGTAACATTGTTATGAAAAATTGTTAAGTTTGAAGTTCTAAAAGAAATATAACCTTTGTTAAAGTTTTAAATCTATTCTTGACATCGTAGTTAGACCCATTCACCCCAGCACCTTCTTTAACCTCTTTCTGCTCCACGGGTAAACCCATAACAAATATAAATGCACTTTGTTGGATACATTTTGGGAATAGATTTTTCCAAGGCATTTGAAAGGTTTAAACTGTGAATCAAGGTGATTGTGTGCATTAATGCATCTTAGAATACTTTGTGATGCAGCAAGGGTTCGCATTTCTCAATTACGAGACAAGTACCATGACGGGAAGTCGTACAAGGATACGTGAGTCACTGTACTGTGTTCAAATGCAGACAGAAGTGAGAGACTTTCTTCCCTCATCATAGGAAAGTTTGATAAACCACGATGTTTCAAAGGGCATCGGGTACTTTCCGTGCAAGTACAGGACATCTTGATCTAAAATGCATTCAGTTCAGTAATCCAATGAACAAAGGACTTGCTCAGGGAAGCCAGCTTAGATTTCTCCTCGTCTTTGAATCATGCTTTTGTTTTCTTTTGTTGCATGAGGTTATGTTTGTCAGTGAGTTATCCAAGTGAATACTGTATTGTGAATTTGAATGCTGTAAATGCACCTTGTTGGATACATTTTGGAAATAGTTTTTTTTCCATGGCATTTCAAAGGTTTAAACTTTGAATCAAGGTTAATTGCATGCAGTGCAGGTCTTAGAATATTTTTTGATGCAACAAGGGTTTGAATTTCTGAATTAAGAGTTGACGGTTAATTCGAAATCACGCAATTCAAAGTTGATTTTTGTGTCCCAGCGACTTCAAATTAACGAGGTCTCACTGTAATTACTATAGGAAAAAGAGCAAATGAATTTTGGTGTACTCACTGATGCAGATATCACTACTGGCTCTTTCATGTCCCACTGCTGAAATTGTTTGTTTTCATGAGTAGGCCTATATCTTTTACATTTTTGACTTCTGGCAGCAATTTCAGCACTGTTGAGTATGTATTTTGTAATTCTGAGTTAAGTTTCCATCCAGGTGGGCCGATGACGTAGATGTTAGGCCCCTTCAGAGAACAAGCATTCCATCCAGGTGCCATTGTCATTGCTTCATCAGGAAAGCAAGGTTGTAGTTTTACACGATTGTTGATATTGTGATCATAGCTACGGTACCTCCAGTTTTGTATGGATTCTGCACCATAGAGAAGTAACTTTTCATTTCAACAATCCCACATGCACTGGCTGGGAGTTTGGGATTTGAATTGCAGCCACCTTGATGAAAAGTCACTGGCATAGTAAAATATTCTCAAAATGGCTCTAAGAAAAGAATAGCCACTCTCTAAACAATGCATGAAGATTACCAATACAAGGAGATTTTTCAGTAGAATTGGTGATGGTGCTTCAGTATCTTCAGTTATAAAAGGAAACCAGAAATGCAGTTTTGGCAAATTGTACAGAACAGCTCCAAGAACTGGTAGAGGTCTCAAGGGATGCGAGGGATATTTTCAGATTATTACCAAGAGATCACAGAAAATCCTTTATAGAAATCCATGAATTTTGACAACTTAGTATAATTGATGTTTCTGCGAGAACTGTTGTAAGGAAATTGTTCCAAAATGACCTAAAAGCTTGATCACGTAGGAAAAAACCATTTCTTAACTGCAGCATGATGAGAATTGGTCTAAAAATCACAAATATTAGACTAGTGATAATGAAGGTAATTTAACCATGATACTGTATAGGCTTTTGGGCTTATGCCGTGTCAAGAAAATAAGGTGAAATTCTTTATGTTTCGCACAGAACTGTGCTCTGCGTCATGAGAAGAAAATCTCGACTGTCCACGAGAAAGGCTAAACAATGACTCTTTTAAATTTAGACATAATAGAAGTGGAAGTGGTACGTTCATTCGCCACCAGATGGCTCCCTGGACATGGCACAGCGCTAGCGTTCGAAGCAGAAGCTGACCGAACAATCAGAATCAGTCTAAGAGGTTCACATAACTTGTGTACGTAACATGTGACGTTGACACAAGCCTGGAATGAAACATCTAGCGGATGACACCATTCTCCTCCTCCTCCATTGCCCTTATCCTGGGAGCTCCTGGATCGGGCTGTGGATCAATGACCTCCATCCACTTCTCGCTCCTCCCTGGAGACACATGAGATGTGCTTCGCTTCTGGGATACTCGTTAGATCTTAGTTTTGATCCACTGTGATGCTTCATCATTATCATTACATACCGTGCGTTCTGTAATTCTAGTGCTTCGATTTCATATACCACTGTTGTTTTTTGGTTATTTAAGATATCTCTTGCTACTTTACACCATAAATAGATTTCTTCAAGGCATATGATTCAATCCATAGAGAAGGGCTGTGGAACATCATGATGGAGTTTGACTTTCCCATAAAATTAATTAACGTGTGCAAACTGTGTGTGGATGGTATTGTTAGCTGTGTTTTGCTCAAGGGCAGAAAATCAAGTTCCTCCTGGTCTAAGATAAGGTGATGCACTATCTCTTCTTCTATTCGACGTTACACCGGAGAAGATTATCAGGAAATTAGCTCTTGTACCTGCTGGCATCATATTGAGGAGATGACATGAAGTACTTGCATATGTGAATGATCTTGTTCTTATTGGCTGCAATGAATTGGAAATTAAGCAGTTATTTGTGGAATTAGAGGAAATGGCAGCAAAAATTGGCTTACGGGTAAATGATAAAAAGACACATTACATGGTTGTACAGTGACAGAATCATGAGGAGGTTGATAGATTGCCTTTGAAGATTGGGAAATACATATTTAAAAGACTAGAGCAGTTTAAATTCCTTGGTGTATTAATCAAGGAGCAAAACCGAAGGCAACAGGAACACAAAGCTAGAATTAAGAATTCAAATAAGGCATTCTAACAAGCAAAAATGATTATCTACAATACAATCATTCGAACCAGTACTTCTGTATGGTTCCCACACATGAAGTATAACCAAAAAAGAGCAGCAGCAAATGAAAATCTTTGAGAATAAAGTTTATAGAAAAATATTTGGACCATGGTTCGATCCTATCTCTCAAAGCTGGAAGAAAAGATCTAATTATGAGATTTACACCCTCTCTCAACAACATAATATAATGATTGTGATAGAATTCAACAGACTGCGCTGGGCTGGACATGCACTGAGGATGCAGGATAACAGAGTACCAGTAGATCTATACAAGGATCTCTTAATGGGAAAAGACCTTTAGGAAGACCCTGAAGCACCTGGAAGAAGGAGATCAACAAGGTATGCCGGACCCTCCAAATTGATAACTGGAAAGAACAGGCTCACGATCGAAAAGGATGGAAGAGGATTGTAAGTTTGGCACGGGAACTTCACGTTCCTCAGAAGCCTACAAAGTGAGTGAGTACTTTACATCATACATACATACATACATTATCATTATAGACTGTTATGCCTTTCAGTGTTCAGTCTGCAAGCCTCTGTGAACTTTCTAAACATCGCCACAATCCTCGATTTGCAACTAGTGTTGTGGCCTCATTTAGATATATACCTCTTATCTTTAAATCGTTAGAAACCGAGTCTAACCATCGTCGTCTTGGTCTACCTCTACTTCTCTTACCCTCCATAACAGAGTCCATTATTCTCCTAGGTAACCTATCCTCTTCCATTCGCCTCACATGACCCCACCACCGAAGCCGGTTTATGCATACAGCTTCATCCATCGAGTTCATTCCTATATTAGCCCCTTATCTCCTCATTCCGAGTACCCTCCTGCCATTGTTCCCACCTGTTTGTACCAGCAATCATTTTTGCTACTTTCATGTCTGTTACTTTTAACTTATGAACAAGATATCCTGAGTCCACCCAGCTTTCGCTCCCGTAAAGCAAAGTTGGTCTGAAAACAGACCGATGCAAAAATAGTTTCGTCTGGGAGCTGACTTCCTTCTTACAGAATACTATTGATCGCAACTGCGAGCTAACTGCATTAGCTTTACGACACCTTGATTCAATCTCACTTACTATATTACCATCCTGGGAGAACACACAATCTAAATACTTGAAATTATCGACCTGTTCTAGCTTTGTATCACCTGTCTGACATTCAATTCTGTTGAATTTCTTACCTACTGACATCAATTTAGTCTTCGAGAGACTAATTTTCATACCATACTCATTGCACCTCCTTTCAAGTTCCAAGATATTAGACTGCAGGCTTTCGGCACAATCTGCCATTAAGACCAAGTCATCAGCATAGGCCAGACTGCTTATAGTTGGGGACAAAACATGACAGCCTCAGTTCCTAGAAGTGAGCTGGAAGCCAGTAGTCAATCACACCCTGCACCCTGCTGAGTTAACGAGTTCTAAGTGATCCTTGTTTGTTTTGGAGAGGCTGCCAACCACTTATTTCCTCACTCTGTAGTATTTACCCTTTCTAGTGTAGAGTGCAGTAGCCGATTTGGCAACTCTGGCTGCAGTAGAGGTAGTAAATTCTAATAAGTCGCTAATAACACCGAGCTGCCGCTGGAAAGTAGTGGTGTGAGGGGAGGTCGTCATGATTTCTCCCCAACTATACTACATTTCCACTTAACTGAATCCCTCCCTGTCATTTTATACCTTTCAGCAGATGATCCATGTAAAGTACAAACAGCAGAGGTGAAAGATTGCAGCCTTGTCTAACCCCTGTAAGTACCCTGAACCAAGAACTCATTCTACCGTCAATTCTCACTGTAGCCCAATTGTCAACATAAATGCCTTTGATTGATTTTAATAATCTACCATTAATTCCATAGTCCCCCGGTATAGCAAACATCTTTTCCCTCGCTACCCTGTCATATGCTTTCTCTAGATCTACGAAACATAAACACAACTGCCTATTCCTCTCGTAGCATTTTTCAATTACCTGGTGCATACTGAAAATCTGATCCTGTTGAATTTCTTACCTACTGACATCAATTTAGTCTTCGAGAGACTAATTTTCATACCAGAATACTTAGTTCACAGAATCTGTGCTCTGAAACCACACTGGTTTTCATCCAACTTCCTCTCAACAACTGATCGCACCCTCCCTTCCAAGATGCCAGTGAACACTTTGCCTGGCATACTAATCAATGAGATACCTCGATAGTTGTTGCAATCCTTCCTGTTCCCTTGCTTATAGATAGGTTCAGTTACTGCTTTTGACCAATCTGAAGGTACCTTACCAACACTCCATGCTAATTTTACTACTCTGTGAAGCCATTTCATCCCTGCCTTCCCACTATACTTCACCATTTCAGGTTTAATTTCCTCTATTCCTGCTGCTTTATGACAATGGAGTTTACAATCCTTTCCACTTCCTCAAGCGTAATTTCACCAACATCATTTTCCTCCTCTCCATGAGCTTGGCTGTTCACAACACCACCAAGATGATTTGCTTTTACATTGAGAAGATGTTCAAAATATTCCCTCCACCTCTCCAGTGATTCCCTGGGATCTATTTTGAGTTCACCTGAATTACTCAAAACACTGTTCATTTCCTTTCTCCCTCCCTTCCTAAGATTCTTTATTACTGTCCAGAAAGATTTCCCTGCTGCTTGACCTAGCCTTTCCAGGTTATTACCAAAATCTTCCCACAACTTCTTTTTGGATTCAACAACTATTTGTTTCGCTCTATTTCTTTCATCTACGTACAAATCCCTGTCTGCCTTGGCCCTTGTTTGGAGCCATTTCTGATAAGCCTTCTTTTTATGTTTTGAAGCTGCTCTCACTTCATCATTCCACCACGATGTTCGCCTTTTCCCATCTTTACACAGAGCTTTTCCTAGGCATTCCCTTGCTGTTTCTACTACAGCATCCCTGTATGCCACCCATTCACTTTCTATATCCTGAACCTGCTTACTGTCCACTGTTCGAAATTTCTCACTAATCATATCCATGTACTTCTGTCGAATTTCCTCGTCCTGGAGATTTTCTACCCTTGTTCGTTTGCAGACAGATTTCACTTTCTCTACCCTAGGCCTAGAGATACTTAGTTCACTACAGATCAGTTAGTGGTCTGTATCATTGAAAAATCCCCGGAAAACTCGTACATTCCTAACAGATTTCCTGAATTCGAAGTCGGTTAAGATATAGTCTGTTATGGATCTGGTACCCCTAGCCTCCCATTTGTAGCAATGAATAGCCTTATGCTTGAAGAATATATTTGTAACTGCTAAGCCCATACTAGCACAGAAGTCCAGCAAATGCTTCCCATTCCCATTAGCTTCCATATCTTCCCCACATTTACCAATCACCCTTTCGTATCCTTCAGTTCTATTCCCAACTCTTGCATTGAAATCGCCCATTAGCACTATTCTATCCTTGCTGTTGACCCTGACCACGATGTCACTCAATGCTTCTTAAAACTTGTCAACTTCATCCTCATCTGCACCCTCACATGGTGAATACACGCGGAGACAATTCTACACTAGTCCTAACTCCTCCAACTGACAAATCTACCCACATCATTCGCTCATTTACGTGCCTAACAGAAACTATGTTGCGTGCAATAGTATTCCTGATAAAGAGCCCTACCCCAGACTCTGCCCTTCCCTTTCTAATACCCGTCAAGTACACTTTATAATCTCCTATCTCTCCCTCGTTATCTCCCCTTACCTGAATATCACTTACTCCTAGCACATCCAGATGCATCCTCTTTGCTGACTCAGCCAGTTCTACTTTCTTTCTTCCAGAAGCCCCATTAATATTGATAGCTCCCCATTGAATTCCATTTCGTTCACCAAGTTGTTTCCAAGGAGGCCCTCGCCTGTCAAATGGGAGTGGGACTCTGTTACTCCCAGAGGTCTGAGGCTTGCTTAAAATGTTCTGAGCTCGGTAAATTCATGAAGCAGGATGCTACCCTGCTTGCACATAGTCCAAGTGAGAATCTCTCCTCTAATGGATTATTGACCACCGTTGAATTGTATAGTCCTAGCTGCCTGAGCACAAGGAGGGTCATGACTCAGAATATGTCTGAGATGCCCACTCCCATTCCATAGCAACTAGTATCCCGACTCTGGACCACTTACTAGGCCACTCAGCCGTTGCCCATGTTTCATGAACGAGGACATGACTACAGTAGCCGACACCATGAACCATTACTTTACATCATAAATTAGAAAACATGTAAGGGTCTTCTTTCTTTCTGCATGTTCCTCTCTGGGTGTCCTTTTATCATGGGTCAGTTATTTTCTCCTTCATGCAGTGAATTGTCTTGTGATTGGTTTGACTGTTTGAGTTATTAGTAGATGACCAAACATCTGATCCCAATGCCTAGCAAGAAGTATTTGTTCAGTCAGATGTTTGGTCTCGTTTTCTGTGCAAGAACCTGAACAGAATGTGGATTCAAAGGAATAGGTCTTAGAAGGTCTGAAATATTGTGACAGTCATGATTGTGATTGTTGTTTTAAGGTTCTTAGCATGTAGGTCATTGTCCTTTGAATGTTGTGCCTGTAGTATTGCCTTAATTCAGTATCTAGATCAGACATCATAAATATCCCTGTAGAGGCTTTAAACTGGGGAGTTATAGAGTGCTGTCAATAGAGCCCCTAGCTGTGCTTGGTATTGCTTCTTTTTATGCCAGACTCCTCTCTCTAAAAAAAAAAGTAAAGACTCCTCTTTTACATCTTTTTTATCCAACATCCCGTGATTTGAGTGTTGTCTTTTAACTTTGACAGTAATAGGTTTGTGATGGCTAGAATATCTTGCATTTTCAAGGCTTTTTGGTTTCCCTTTTTACAGTACCTTCATCTTTTTTTAAATTATTATTAATACAACTTCCCCCAACGAGGAGGCTGCCACAAGGACAAAGTATGTCGACTACATAGTAGTAGTCTTGTAAGTTACTGGTGAGTTTGCTAGTGTGCCAGATAGAAATAACCATCGCAAGGCTCAAGAATAAATTTGGAATGAATTTGGAATATGGAATGATGCATGGTTCTTCTGTTTACTCTATAAATCAATGATATATCTTCTCAGTTCAGTAACTGTAAGTATTATTTATATGCAGATGATCTACAAATATATTATCACTGTAAAGCTGTTGATATTGATGATGATGCTTGTTGTTTAAAGGGGCCTAACATCGAAGGTCATCGGCCCCCTGTTGATATTGAGTTTGGAATTCATCAGATGAATTCTATTTTAAATCAGCTCCTATTCTAATAAGAACTGTTTATTAATTAATCCTAAAAAGGTACAAGCTATTATAATAGGGCAACAAAGGCAGTTAAATATTCTTAAAGAAGTTATTGCCTTCACGTTTGCTTTGTGGTGTAGCTATACCATTTCAGAAGTCTGTCAAAAATATTGGGATTATCATAAGTGACACACTAGATTGGAGTGAGCACATAACAAGCATCTGTAGAAAAATTCACTCATCACTTCGCCGTCTCAAAACTCGCTAATCACTTCTTCTACTAAGCAAGAAAATTAAACTTATCCAGACCCTCATATTTCCCATACTTAATAGATGCCACCATGGAACAAACATTAAAATTACAGAGGGCAATGAACTCATGCATTAGGTTTATATTTTCAATTAAATTTTCAACTCATATCTCCCCCTATTATGAAATTCTCTCGTAGTTATAAATCGATAAACTATGACATCTTCACATTGCAACTCTCGTATTTCGTCTGTTGAATGAATCTAAACCCCAGTATTTATCCTCAAAGTTTAATTTACTCTCCCCCTCTCATGAACATAACACACGATAGACTACTACACTCTCAATTCCTGTGCACCGCTCATCTTCATTTAACCGCTCCTTTCAAGTGTCTGGTGCAAGGCTATGGAATTCCCTTCCAGTCAGTGTTAGAAATTGCACTTCTGTAGCTTCATTCAAGCGGTTTTGCGAGATTACGTAGTAAATGTTTAACCAGCTTGTATGAATGGAAGAATGAATGAGGTTAGGATTTAGGTTCAGGGTACTTACAGGAGTTAGACAAGGCTGTAATCTTTCACCTTTGCTGTTCGTAGTTTATATGGATCATCTGCTGAAAGGTATAAAATGGCAGGGAGGGATTCAATTAGGTGGAAACGTAGTAAGCAGTTTGGCCTATGCTGACGACTTGGTCTTAATGGCAGACTGTGCCGAAAGCCTGCAGTCTAATATCTTGGAACTTGAAAATAGGTGCAATGAGTATGGTATGAAAATTAGCCTCTCAAAGACTAAATTAATGTCCGTAGGTAAGAAATTCAACAGAATTGAATGTCAGACTGGTGATACAAAGCTAGAACAGGTCGATAATTTCAAGTATTTAGGTTGTGTGTTCTCCCAGGATGGTAATATAGTAAGCGAGATTGAATCAAGGTGTCGTAAAGCTAATGCAGTTAGCTCGCAGTTGCGATCAGCAGTATTCTGTAAGAAGGAAGTCAGCTCCCAGACGAAACTATCTTTACATCGGTCTGTTTTCAGACCAACTTTGCTTTACGGGAGCAAAAGCTGGGTGGACTCAGGATATCTTATTCATAAGTTAGAAGTAACAGACATGAAAGTAACAAGAATGATTGCTGGTACAAACAGGTGGGAACAATGGCAGGAGGGTACACAGAATGAGGAGATAAAGGCTAATTTAGGAATGAACTCGATGGATGAAGCTGTATGCATAAACCGGCTTCAGTGGTGGGGTCATGTGAGGCGAATGGAGGAGGATATGTTACCTAGGAGAATAATGGACTCTGTTGTGGAGGTAAGAGAAGTAGAGGGAGACCAAGACGACGATGGTTAGACTCGGTTTCTAACGATTTAAAGATAAGAGGTATAGAACTAAATGAGGCCACAACACTAGTTGCAAATCGAGGATTGTGGCGACGTTTAGTAAATTCTCAGAAGCTTGCAGACTGAACGCTGAAAGGCATAACAGTCTATAATGATAATGTATGTATGTATGTATGTATGTATGTATGTATGTATGTATGTATTATTTCATTATTCTGTTTTATGAAGTTTATTATAGATAATATGTGGTTAAATGTAAGAGAAGGCCGTGAGCCTTAACTTCGCCATAAATGATGGCATGAAAATATATAAATAAATAAATGATTGCGGATTATGTTTACTGAACCTCGTATTGCAGCGATAGCGATGTCATGAAGTCGTGTCCAGTTGAGACTGATACAGTTGAGATAAGGTAATTACATCATATTTCTCCTTAAAATAAAAATCGCTACCACCTCTCTCTTGAATGTGTACATCTACTTGTATGTTGGCCATAATTAATCGAGTATCGGGCACACTATGGTCTTTTAGACCGCGTGGCGTGATTATTGTGTGCCATTTTGACCAAGCACTTTTCTCTCTTTTTTCCCTTCTTGGCTTCATTGGAGGAGGGATGTAGCGCCACCCAGTGGCTGATCACCTCCCTCAAGTTGAACACATGTTCAAACTCGTGGCCATTTTGACCGTGTGTGCCTGATGCTGTTTGTCCACTTTACTAGTTATGTTGTTGAGTGATGCAGTGGATGGAGCAAAAGAAGATTGAATTAGGAGGAGAGGGAGAGAAGTGAAATCTAGCAACAACACCAACTCAGTACATCGACAGTTATTTGAATGTGACAAAGTTGACACTATTAGTGATAATAGTGATGTGGATAGTGTACTAAGTGACCATAATACTTATTCTATTGTGTCTGCAGAGTTACGGCATGAAGATAAGGTGGTTAAAACCAATGGTCCTACTTATTTGGGTAAGGATAGTGTTACAGAGTGGCAGGTTCACGCTATAGCACCCAGAGGTGGCTATGCATGGGTACACAAGATTGTTAGATGGTTGCCACGGGCTAAAGAGCAACTTAACATGTTCCTTCTCCTTTGGAAGCATGGAAAATATTTTTCCCTGATTGTGAATTTGAAAAATCATACAGTATACCAAGAGATATATTGAAAGAAATGGAGACCATATCAATGAAGAATGTGATGCTGTACAAACCAATGCCAACAGAGTCGAAAGCACTTCGGATTATTGTATCTTGCTAGTGTTGTGAAAGCTTTATAGACAGAAGATGATACCAGTATTGACCTGTTTTGATGTGTCATGAATCCAAAGTGGTTTAGTATCTTGCTGCAAGCCCTATGTTTAGATGAACTGGATGGCTATGAAGAGCGTTCAGCTGTGGACAGACTGGCAAAAATCTGTGATACAGTTGAACCTGAGTTATACGTATATCAAGGTGAAGAGCAGATTATACGTATAACTAACAATTACTTACAAATCAGGTTTAGTTATATCATATAATTATTGAAATAATGTTCTCTATTTTCAGGAATAAGATTAAAGACAGGTTACTTCAGAAAGTTAACGGCATAATTTGTACTGATGATTTTTTAATATAAATCAGGTTTGCAGCATTATTAATCAACATTATTGATTTTGCCCCCAGTGTTTAAAAATGTGTCTAAAATAGTGTTTCTTTTACTATGTGTGGTATAAGCAATTCCTAAATTTCCAACTATTTCAATTTTAGTTTTATGTATACTATTGTCCACTTCTTATATTAATTTTACTTTCTCATCCAGCGTGTAACTTTTCCTCTTTCTCTTCTCCATGGCAGACTGACAACTACATACAATTTCTGATAGAACTACAGTTTTTAATATACTCAATATGATAAATGTCAGCTTCCAGCATCATTTTAATGTGTCTCGTTTAAACAACCTGCTTACAGTTAAAATGGAAGCGTTTTCTGTGTCCCGAACACATGTCTTATAATCTTTCTACTTTAGCTTTATGCCATGCAGTCACTTCCCATGACCTTTGCTATACCACTGCACCTTTCTGATATCTGCAGCCAAAGTCTCGCCGCTAACAACACCAACTTTAATAGTCACATTTCTATCTCGCCTGTAGTTTGGAAACGTCAAGAAATTTATATATCTGCAGCATTATTTGAACCTGATACTAACAACGAACATGTGTCTGGCTCATAATCTTTCTCTTTTAGTTAAAAGCCGCGTGGTCACTTCCCACGACCTTCGTTACACTACCACACCACAACCCTCCGACACCTGCAGGTGAAGTCCCACCGCCAACAAAGCTGATTCTAATGTGTCACTTTTCTAACTCGCCTGTTTTGTAATCAGAGGAAATGCATACATCGCCAACATTATTTTAACTTTGTTACTTACAAATAAACTGCATTTAATGTAAATGAACACACACAACACCAAATTACGTATAAATGGGTTATGTACAAATGAGGTTTAATTAACATGCTTTTGTGTTATATTTTGCTGGAACCTACAGAAATTTACGTATAAAACAGAATTATGCAGAACTGAGTTATGTATAAACCAGTCTTGACCGTGTATTCAATCCATTTGTTGAACAATGCACAAGTGCCTGTTCACCAAAAGAGTTCCTCACTATTGGTGAAATGCTAGACACATTTAGGAGGCATTGTCGTTGCAGGCAACAAACTGACCAAGTATGGCATAAATATACTATTTGCATTATGTTGTGCATGGACCTTTTATACTCGAAAGCTTGAAATCCATTCTGGACAACAGCCAAAAGAGCCGTACCAACAGAGCAATATGCCATGAGACATTGTTGAAAGAATGATCCTGCCTATGACTAGAATGGGCAGAAAGGTGACAGTCGACAGTTGGTTTATGTCAGTTCCCTTAGCCGACTATCTGAGGGAAAAACACTGACTGTCGTTGGCACAATAAAGAAAAAAATGTAAAACAAATAAACATAGCAAAACATGAACTTAACTTTGTAAAAGGCGAAAGATTTATGCAATTTGAAGGGAGATACTACACTGCCAAGCAGGTCAGCTGTTAACTAAGGGAGAAGAAGAAATCATGGGAAGGAGAAGTTATCTGAAAATTTTTGAGTTGTAACTTTTTCTATGTTTATCAAGAAGGATTTTGAATGCCTCAAAAAGAACGTTAATCTGTTCAGGAATCCTGTTTAAATTGAGAGGAGGGTTCTTCGATCTAAATATATGACAGCAGCATGAAGCAAGTCACATTTATTTCAGATTTACTTTACTTCTTTCATTTAATTATTATCCAGATTTCTTTTCTTTCCTTTCTTTTTCTCAGTATATGTAACTTTCCAATTCAGCATTTTTCTCATTGTCAGTCAAAAGAATTTCTGCATGATTATTACATTTTGATGTATCTTACCAATTGAAATACATAACCACCGTTGTACTCCACAAGTAATTTCATATGTCAAGACTTCAAAAATGAGTGCCTTTATATGTTCCTCTGTTTGGTGTTATTTAGGTAGTGTTTTTGACAATAAGATATTTTAAGATTAATTTTTCATAAGGACTCGGTTTTAGTTTTATTAACTTTATATTTTACTTTCATGGCTGAAGAAGGCCCAAAGGAGCCTAAACATGTACATACCTATTGTGTGTTTTTCTTAAAATTCTCTTTTTAAGATACATTTACCTGTATGTATTGACTAAGGTGGACCAATTGTACATTTTTCTTATACCAGTACTATATAGTCAATACAGAACAACCCAAATATGAAACTCTTATATTACAATTAAATGGTCAGAAAAGTGGTGAACTTGTATGATTTTATCTCCCATTTTCTTGCTGACCACCCCACTAATGCCATTCTGAGCCAATTTTCACCATTATAGAGGAGTTTGGAAGCATCTCCAAAGCTCCTTAACGTGTTAGGTCTTTTCCAGTTTGTCTCTGCACACAGGCGATATCAATCCAGCAGGTCTTGAGGCTACTGGCCAGCTCACAGCTTCACTTAGGCATTTGCTGCTTGACTCCTGGTTGAAAAATATTTTTAGTCTCATTTTGTGGTTAGAATATCCCACAACAAATTCACATCCTATGGGTTACATAAAACTCCAACCATTGCTTTTTATTTTTGCAGTCTAGTATGCAGGAAGAATTGATGTTACTAAGTTCATTTTCCCTTTTACTATGGAATTTCCTTTCATGAAATTATGTATTTAAAATGTTTTTAATGTTTTTTCTTCGTTACGATGCAAAACTTTCCTCATTGTACTGCAGTTAATTAGAATTTCATGAAAGACAAGAAATACATTGTAAAAGTGGTCCTAAATGTTGAGAAACTAGATGCAACTTGTGTGACTGTGCAAGATGCCATCTGTGTTACTGTAGATTGAACTTGGATTATGGGTGAGAACATATTGTTAATCTACAAGTAATCTGTGAAGTATCTCTTAAAGCAAAATGTACCTGTTGAAACACAAAAAATGCACATACCATTATTTGTAATGTGTTTCTAGCCTTTTCTCTTTTTTACATTTAGGGGTGGAGTTTTCCCTCCTGGAGCAGCCTTTGCTAAGACTTCCCTCATTGAAGAATTGGACAAGCATGAAATGAAGTTTGAAGTGGTCACCTCCAAAGAGAAATAGATGCTGCGTGGTATAGTTATTCACTAATATATGCATAAAACAATGCATTTATTAAGTTACTTATTCTGCACATACTTTGTAAATGCCTTTTTGATGTGGCTTGTAAAGTGCTTTTATCATGATATCTTGCATGCACTTGAGGTTTGTGCTGCCATTTTATTTAATACATGATTTATCATTGTTTTTCACACTAATTTAAGGTTTTAGAATGATAGGAGAATGTACTAAGCTTACTGTCCATTCTATTGTTTCACTCCTTGTTACATTAAATGCATGGGATTTATTTTACGGAATTCAGTAAAATGCTAAGTTCCATTGTGTTTGAGAATTAAGCCCCATTTTCTGTGAGAATTAATCCCAATATTCTTCCATGTGATTATAAATGAAGAATTTATCCAAACACATACAAAATATGAGCGTACGGACTTGGTGACATCATCAAAAGTTTATCACCAACGTACTGCATCATTTCATCATTTTATATGAGGAAATATCCATATTTAATTTTTGTTATTGATCAGACAGCTTCTAGTTACTGCCATGGTTTATATCTCAGCCATTGCTTGTGGGGGATATTTGAAATTAAAAGTCATGTCCCTGAAGTTTGGATTCCACTTAAACTGGAGGTCCTATGGCTGTGATCACATTATGAATAGCCACGCGAAACTACAAGCTTGCTTTACTTTGCTTATTGTCTATACGTGTAGTTGAGAAAGTACATGCACCTGAAACCCGTTGTGTAATTTGACCCTCTAGTTGTGTTAGTCAATGGATATGGACACTTAGTCAGGTCACATGACCACCTCAAAGGCAAAGGCAAACAAATTTGTCAAAGAGCATTCCAGTTTCTCTGAGCCAGGAAATGTGTGTAATTTAGGTTAGTAAAATGTTTTGGTACTTTTGTTTGTGCTTTTTTACAATTAATTTTGATGCACCGTATCACTGATACAGCTATTTAGAACAAATTTTAGTGGTTCACAAATTCAGTCTGTTTGAAGCGCTTGTGTAGGATGATGGTAATGAACTTAAACTGTTGTGAATTAATTCCTGACCACTTGAATTTTGTGTTCCAGAGCACTAAGGTTAGAACCACAAAAGAAAAATTAAATTGAGAACATGCTAACAGAGTGAAGTTATCACTGACTTCTCATCTTAATGGATGTGGTTCAAATCCCTGCCAATTAATTACATTGGTATTTCTAGATGAATAGTCATGTCCCTGTGATTTGTATTCCACATTAAACAGGAAGCCCCTTGACTATGATCACAATCAAGTCATTTAAATTACAACCTTGGTTGAAAAATTAAATAGATCATCCCCAAGTCACCTTAAAACTAAAAAATTGTGTTGAAAATATTGGTAACCAGAAAAAAAGAAAAGAATTTTTGAATCATTTGACTAAACTAAAACTATTAAATATTTTATTACTATGCATTCACAGTCTGTAACAATAGGCAATTCCTAAAATTATTTCTCAGATTAGTAATTTCAAGATCATTCTCAACATCCTCTACTAGAATATTATGTAATCCAATTTTCTGCAAGGCACTTTGGCAAACAAACATTTGTATAATACAGTAAAACCAACCTTTGTGGCTACCGTGGAGGTACACAAAGTTGATAGTCCAAATGTGGGATAGAGATTTTCTGTGGCTATCCTAGGATATTTTTGCAACAAGGAGATTGATATTCTAATTAACAAAAAATTTGGTATCCATTTTATAGGTGATATACTCCATCTGCAATCTGCATAGGTTAGTCTTTTCCCTCAGGGTACAGAGGAATTGTATAGAGTTTGTGCTCATAGTGTATTGCTGGAGGAAAACTGGTTTAACATTCCAATCACTGAAGCTAGACATATGTATAGTTACCAAACACTGTGCTTAGCATTTCACTGTTGTATTGCAGGTTTAAAACTAAACTGATCATTGTAAAATTCATGGTGAACAGAGTAGAACTGATAGTGGTTTTTTTTTCAGTGTCTTCAGATTTCTTCAGTGTGGTTCCATAAGAAATCTGTATAAATGAGGATATAATTTTGGCTGTATACTTCAAATGTTTCCCTCTCACTTAGTTTTTATGTTGGATTAGTTAACAAAAGTTGAAAGTAGGTTCGGTATACACCAAGGGCGCCCATACCCGGGGGCAAGGTGGGGCCGCGGACCCCCACCCCGTAGCTCTCAGGGAAAGGCAAAAATCTAGTCTAGTCAGGTGTTTTCCTTTCAAGAAAATGATGTAAAAGTCAGTATTACGTTGAAGCAGTAGAACCGTTCCCCACCAACAGGCAGGGAACACAGTGGGATTATTCTACCACAGAATACAAGTCGCCATTTATCTTCCAAAATATTAAAAATACTATGTACCCCCAGGTCTGGGCCCCCCCTACAAACTGTCATATGGGCGCTGATGGTATACGCTTAACCTACTGCTGTTATGTTGTTACTGCCTAATGTTCACAGTGCACTATGGAAATAACTGCTATGTGGCTCATTTTACAGAAAATAATAATAAATATAACAATTACTGTAAATATAACAGATTTTTATGCTCATTGCTTTAATGTTTAAGTTAGGTCAAGGTTAAATTACATTTTACAAATGGTCAGTGTGAACTTTATCTTCAAAAGTTACCAGTTGATACTGTTTTATGGGGCATAAGCTGAGTAAAGACCTCTTTTAGGAGTACAGACAAATCAGTGTACTGCCATACAGGATTCCTTGGTTAATAATGTTTAAGGTCAATTGAGGCTCATTTATATGGGAGTCACAGTATTAGAAATCTTGATACTGTACAGGAAGATTTGAGAACAAAGTTCTGAGAAGGCCAGTGTTTCCCTGCTTTACTTCCTTCTTATGATGTAAGTCAGGGATGATAAGTTTATAACTTTATAGAAATAAGTACATTTGTAAAAATGCTTAATTTGAGTACAGAGGAACATCCTTATAATGGACACTGATGGATAGCATAAATATAAGTATGTCTGCTGTTAAGAAGTGCCTGCTATCGATAAAGATTTAAAATTCTGTAAGAATTTGTTTTGCACAACAAAATATTACTCAGTATTTTACAGTAATAATTATCTATACAGTGTACAGTACAATATTTATGAAACACATGCCTAAGTACTTTACTCGCCTGATACTATTCACCTATTTGGGTAACGTCGTCAGAGCTGTAGTAGGCCTATGCTACAGAGGCGGACATTTAACTACAAAACACACGTGTACCGCATAACTTTGACACATGTTTTCATTGCACACGTTGTACAGACAAAACAAATTTGTGTGATGTTGTCAGAGCTGCAGTAAGGCTTGTACCCGCTTCGAAGCGGAATCATTGTTCTTCTCTGAAGTCTTACGTTGAGGGGTATTGTATGCAAGATTTATTAGTTATGAAATTCTAACTGTAACGAACATTTATTGTACCATTGAACTTTAATTTTCTACACTTCTTTCTAAATATACAGTAAAATTTTACAAAACATTCTCTAATGTATTCTTGGATTGATCCAGATGGTTTGAACTAATCCTGGTGTTTTTCCTCCAAAACCCAGAGGGGGGTCTATTACATGAGTAAATACCTGTACAAGATAAGACTGGCACTGGATCTTGTGCAAGTTTTCAGAGATTTACTGGCCAGAAAAGGCACTGCATGTTGATTAAGCCTTGATACCTTTCAAAGCAGACTAGGTATAAAACATTATGTAAAATCCAAGCCTACCAAATGGGAAATGAAGGCATGGGTTCTAACTACAAGGTCTGGTTATACTCTAAATATTGAAATCTGTCTGGGAAAAAAACAAGAGAAAAATAAGGATTTGTTGTTTATTGAACAAGTTGTTCTGGATTTGAGTAGGACCTACTGGGGAAAAAACCATATATACAGTACTCAGATAATTTATTTATCACACCAAGGCTCCTCTCAATACTACATAAACACAAGACATATGGTTGTTCCTTCTTTGACACCAAATGTAGGTGTAAGTGCTTTGAAACGATTGTGTGGCATTGCCTGGATTACCAAAGGACAAACACCTAAGCATCGGACCAATATATTTCAAAGTCAGGACGTTTCTTTACAGTATAGAAAAAAATGTCCTGATTATTTGGCTAGAACTTGGGTAACATCAAACCTCGGTTAATCAAGACTCTACTGTACCTTCACTAATTATATACAGTAAAGCAACTACACTGGCTTCCTTGCTAATATTAGTGTACCTCGCTAAGTGAGTATATACGAATTTGCAAGGTGTTTATAGGGCACTTTTCTGTGTGAAGGTAGCTGTGAGGGGGAAAGATCATTTGTAGTGTGTTTAAAATGCTGTTTATAGATTGTTTTCTGTGGCTCTGTTGGGAGATTGAGATAAGTTCTTATATGGTTCATGGTTGCTTGCAGCTGCATGATTATTGTGCAAAAAATCATTCCTGTGCTTTGTTTTGAATAGAATAGTAGCTCATGAGAAGTTACACCATTACTTAATATCCTATATTTTGAAGGCACTTAGCTAAGGAATTAATTAGTTTATCTTACCATAGCTCTCAATCAAAATTTATATCACTTGTGTAGTTGTGAGTTTTTCAGTTTTTAAAAATGTTATATGTGGTCACTGAGAAGTATTTTTTAAGTCATTGCCTTTCTCCTCTACAAACAATTTTATTCATATTTTTCTAGCCCCACATAAATGATGATTGGTTGATGATAAAAATAAAATTACTGTATTATTAAATATGTGAAATCATTTTAAGACTGACTTAATCTATCAAGTACATAGATTGTGGAAAGTTGCCATAGAAAGGTATTACCTATCTTTCCTATATCTGCCTTTTTTTTTTTTTTTTTTTCTTCTTTTCAGAAAGATATTTTTTGATGTTTTCAAGTTGTAACTCTTGTGAAAATATTGTGGTGCTTTATATTTGGGAGAGGAACCTTCTATAAAAGACTGATATAAATTGTTCTTTACATTCACTTGTAATAAATTTGATTAAAATTTTATGTTGCATATGTCTACCCTTTAGTCCCATTTCCTTACACAATATGGAGAATGGATTGAGATAAAATTACTGTATATGGCATGTTTTTATGGTCACTTGCCCTTTCTGATGCCAACCTCAGTTGAGGAACTAATGAAGATGAGAATGATGGTGAATGAAATTGGATAAGGAAGTGGGAGAAATTGTCTGTGGACTATGAATAGGAACTGTCTTGGCATTTGCCTGAAAGTGAAAATGGGAAACCACAGATAATCATTATCAGGACAGCTGATGGTGAGTTTTGAACCCACTTGTCTCTTGCATGCAGAACTTGGCTCTGTAGCAGTAGTGCGCTAGTACACACATGGATACTTCCTTTGGTCTAATATTTTATATTGTAATTTTTGTTAAATGGTAATAGCTCGTCTTGTAGTGACATCCTCAACAAGATCCTGTTGTATGAGGCATGATCAGCTGAAATCTGCTAGGCATATTTACTCAGAACAAGCCAATGTAATGACATTACAAAGTAAAGAGAAATGGCAATGTTTAAGGAATAATAAAAATGATACCATCTTAGGAGAAATGTCACTCTGCATTCAGACCTGCATCCCTCTGATTCACCAAACATTAGATATTATCTAGTAAGAAGGGCTGTGATTGCTGCTTTGAACCACTTTAAGCTTCACAGCCTTCAGTCCATCATAATCGTTCTTGACAGGCTGAACAAATGGATGTTACAAGGTGATAGGTCAGAACTGTTAACGTGAGTGCTCAAGAACCACAGACTGTTTCTTTACTAATGCCTCTTCATAACAATAACAACAACATACCAGGAAGCTTTCTTGTTATGCCTTGATGCAAGTTGTCCGAGTGAGACACTGAGCACTGTAATGTTCCAAATTTCCAAATTACCCCCTGTGGGTGGGGGGGGACACAAACGAAGAATACACCCATGGTATCTTCTGCCTGTCATAAGGAGTGAACAAAGGATGATATTAGAACCATGAGAATACTTGTGATTAGTACCATTACATGCGGAACACCATGGGTCGACATTATTTGCAACTAGTACCACCTTGTGAGGAAAACCATGGGTCTACATTACATCGGAGCAGTACCATTATGCGAGAAACGCTACGAGTCTTAGAGTTGTTTGTGATAGCGGTCATCATGTATATTTCACCGGCCGGTTGCACTGTGTTCAGAAAGCATCTGCGTTACCTATAAGTAGTACCACTTTATGAGAAACACCATGAGTCTACATTGCCTGCGATTAGTGCCACTGTGTAAGTAAAACCATGGGTCTGCGTTGCCTGAGAGGAGTAGTACGATTATGTGAGGAACACCGTAGGTTTGGCTGGCGCCTGTGATTAGTACTACTAGGGGTGCCACATTTTAATATATGAAATAAGGGACATACACCTAAAAATACAGGATTTTTTTTTTTACAAAAATAAGGGACAGTTCATAAATACTAGAAAATCCAACGTTAGGTACCAATTTCAATTAGATTATTATTAGTTTCATTAACAGAATAAGATAATTACTGAAATTCGTAAAAGAAACTAACTTTCCACCCTTTTAACAGTACATACAGAACAATGCATCTGACAGACTGATGTCTTCAATGAGCTTTGATAACTTCACAATGGAAATTCTAAGCTCCCATGGAGGGAACTAGACATTCACAATTTAAGTAAGTAAGTAATTCGTCTTTATTCGTGGCGAAGTTAGGGCTCAAGGCCCTCTCTTACACTTAACCACAATATTTAAAATGATTAACGTACATATAATATTTAAATACAACAGATCTTTTAAAATAATATGGTACTAATAGAAAATTTGGAGATTGTAATAAAAAACTATTATAGAATGTACAACACTACAATCTAAGTGTACATGATATTAAATATAAAACTAACACTAGTGATAATAAGAGACGGAAACACAGAAAAAAAAAACCTATAACTAGCAAATATATTTCTAATTTTTATGAATATATGCTCATTCACGCACTTATTCACACTACACACATCGAAAAGTCAGCTAGAGGTATTCAGAAAGTGATTTCGGCAATCCATCTTAAATCTCCTACGAGAACGCAAATCCCTAATGGTAGCAGGTAGGGTATTCCACAGCCTCGCGGCAGTGACTACAAAGTAGCGGTTGTAGGTCCTGGAGTGACTGAGAGATATTGTTAAACAGGAGCCAGATCGTGTATCGTGGTTATGATAGGAGGAGAGGTAATTAAATTTTGAAGAGAGATAATTCGGTACACCTGTGTTTAGAACTCCATGCAGAAGAGACAACATGTGGAGACTGCGACGCTCATGAACACGAAGCCATGACAACTCCCTGTAATAAGGTGAAATGTGAGAACCATATCGCAGCTTAAATATGAATCGAATACAGGTGTTTAAACTCCGTTCAAGCATCTTGTTACTGTCTTGAGATATGTCCGTAAGTACAGTGTCGCAGTAGTCTAGAATTGGTAAGATTAGGGATTTTACCAGTTGTATTTTAAGATTTTTTGGAAATATAGTAGAGTAGCGTTTGAGAGGAAAAAGGGATTTCTGCACTTTAGGCATGTATCTGTCACTTGTTCAGTCCAGTTGAGGGTCTCAGTCATTATAACGCCTAAGTTTCTTACTGACGTACAATAGGGCACGACAATGTTATTTAAAATAATTGGGGGTACATGTCTACTTTTTAAAAAGTTGAGGTTTATTTTGGTACCAAATATAATAGCCTGAGTTTTGTTAGGATTTATTAACAAGCTGTTATTTTTTGCATAGTCATTCAGTCGTCGTAAGTCAAAATTTACTCTCTCAATGGCTACATCTATGTCTTGTGGATATGAGTGATAATAAATCTGAAGATCATCTGCATAGATATGGTACTTGCTATATTTCAATGCGTCCCCTATGTCGTTCACACTAACAACAAATAAAAGCGGGCCCAAAACCGACCCCTGCGGGACACCTATTGATTTGTTGTGCCATCCTGAGTACATTGTTCCTACTGATACTCGTTGCCGACGGTCAGTGAGGTAGGAGCTAAAAAATTTAAGAGATGTCATATTAAAGTTGAGACTACGGAGTTTCAGCAATAGTAACCCAGGGCTAACTGTATCAAAGGCGCTGCTTAGGTCTAGTAGTGTTGCTACAGTCACATATCGTTGGTCTATCGCTTGTCTGATGTCCGTAACTCGCAGTAATGCTGTCGCGGTACTATATCCTTTTTTAAAGCCGGATTTAAAAGGGTCAAGGAGGGAATTTTGGGTCAGGTATACAGTGATTTGTGAATGAATCAGACGTTCGAGTGCTTTTGCGAGGGGTGGCAGGATGGACACAGGGCGGTAATCTGATGGAGAATCCAAGGTATTGTTTTTCGGGATAGGCCTTATTAGTGCGTCTTTCCAAACGTTAAGGAATACTCCATTGGTCAGGCAGTAGTTGAATATGTGAGTCAGTATTGGTAGTACAGCCCCGATGATGTTTTTAATTAATTTTATAGAGATACCGTCATTACCTGTCGCATCGGAAGTGATAGAGTACAGCACACGTTTAACATCATTTGCGCTAACGGTGTGGAAAGAGAACTGGTCGCACTCGGAAGAGCGTGCTAAGTTTGTGGGATTAGCTGGTAATGGAACTGGTCCGACTTTAGGTTGAGAAAAGTAATCATTTAAGGTATCTAGAGATATGGTGGGAATGTGCTCTTCTACGGCTTTGCCTATGCCCAGAGATCGTAACTTCTTCCAGGTTTGGTTTAAATTATTATTTCCCGCTAACTGTTGAAAGTAGCGGCATTTACTGTTTCTAATTAGCTGTTTAACTTTGTTTCTAAGTATCCTGTATTGCTCAAAGTCATCTTTGTCACGTGTTCGTCTGAATTGTCTGTACCAACGGTCACGGCTGGCCATAACAGATCTTATCTCGGTCATCAGCCAGGGAGAAGGGGGGCGGGTAAATCTTACCTGCCTCTCCGGAGCATGTTTGTCACAATGCAAACGTAACCGTAAACTTAACGACGTAACGTAACCGTAAAATTAACGTAAAATTTGTGGTATTCACAATGGAGGAACGTAACATTAACGTAAAGAGTACACAGCAGCCAATCAAAACACTGCCATGTTATTGAGTACGGAAGTCAGGTTTTGGGCTATCTCGCAGTTTTATATTTCAATACCTCGATGGAATCAAACAACGTGGTAGCGGAATTCATATTACGTCAAACATCTATTGCTTTGCTCCTAGGAGCTGTGTAGGCCTACGGTACCTGAAAAGGCGATCTAAACAACGGTGCAGAAAATGGGTTCATCCCTTGAATCAAAGAAGGTTATCTCAGGGCGATTTTTGGACATGCGGATGAAACCTGGACTGTTTGCCTTTCTTACGATTTGCTTCCCCTTTTGTAATAAAAAGAAATGTAAGGTCTCCTTTACCGACATCTATGACCCTATCTATCACACCCCGATGAGACGTTTGGATCTATTTGTTTGGATGATATAGTTTTCGTAAACTAGTAGTCCGTCATAATGTTAAGAAATATACAGGGACACTGTTTTATTTATGACAGGGATTGTCTCTTGTCCGTTCGCCAGAGCTACGAGCTTGTCTCCCGCCAATTTACCGTCAGATTTCATTACTACAGGAAATTTATTTCCACCTATTATTTTTCGGTACAGCGTATTTGTAATTCTTTTTCCTTCTATCATACATAGCCTATACACAAAGATTATTTTGAAAGAGAATTACAAGTGTTTCGTCGAAAGAAGTCATTATATCATGCACAACACACAATGTTTACCTCTGCTCTGATTGGCTGGTTTTTAAAGTTAACGTAAAATTAACCGCAAGAGCTTGGAGTTTGCAATCCCTTAATATTTTACGGACTCGCAGTTAACTTTACGTCGGCGCATTGTGAATGGTTCCATTAGATAAGATGGCCGCTAACTTCTAAGTTAACGTTAGTTTTAAGTTTACGTTACGTTACGTTTGCATTGTGAATGGGGCTTAATGAGTTGAATCTGTTGACTTTTGAGTCAATGTCATGAAAATTACGTATGTCATCCCACGGTAAGTTATATGCGTCATTATGTAGGTCATCTAATTCAATATGTTTTATGTCTCTTAAAATAACGTAGCGTGCTTTATATTCGGTCCTCGGATAGAGTAACATAAGTACAATAAGTCGTGAGTTGAAATCCCAGGAGCTGGGATCTGTCCGTGCTTAACGACTTTCTGGGGTTGATTTGAAATTATAAGGTCAATTAAAGTGTGAGTCGAGTGGTCAGGGTAGTAGACATGATTTGTAGCGTTAAGTGGTAGGATTTCCATGTTCAGAGCATGGAATATGTGACACAACTTATCCGATTCACTAGTTTGTTTTAACAAGTCAGTATTAAAATCCCCCATGACTATGACATCTTCGTAGACCGAGATAAGATCAGTTAAAGCTGCTTCGAATTCCCCCATTTGTCTAATATTAGGTGGCTTATATACAATTCCTATTAATATTTTCTTATTACAGTCGAGTTCAACAAACATATACTCAGGTCGCAGGGGAAGGCTTGGGTCTGAGGTGCAGATAATCTTGCATTTTAAATCATTCCTGTAGTAAAAGGCTACTCCACCACCTCGTCTGTCAGTACGGTCATGTCGTAAGAGCGAGTATCCGTCGAGATTTACAGCACATGACGGCAAATCTCCACTTAACCAGCTTTCTGATATGCCAATACAATGCACCTTATTATTTTCGAAAATTGCCTGTAGTTCGTCTAGGTGAGCTGCAATGGATAGTGAATTTAGGTGACAACACGAGAGAGCTCTCGGGTGATTCATCAGCTGTCGCCTCAGTAATGGATCCCGTTGCTTCAGAGTATGGGACGGGTGATGGTTGAGTTAAGAGGGGAGGCGAGGAATGCGGGTCATTGACACAAGGGATAGATTCGTCTACCAACATAACAGGAAAACTAATAGTAGGTACATGAAATAAGATGAGCTTACCTGAGAACAGCACTGAATACATCCACTGAATATTACATACACACACTCACTCACACACAAACGTAAACTACTGAAAACACATAATAAAATTTAACAGTCCACTCGTTCATCCTACACAGCTAAGGCATTTAGTTGCGCAATCGTGCATATTTGAAACTTTGTGTTATCTTTCAAAACACATATTCTCCCGTCCTGAGTCCAACAGTTTCTTGGTCCCCAAAAGTCCCTAGCACGATTTAATATACTTTTCCTCACACTTGTTAGGGACTCTGTGATAAGAAGTCCACTCCCCTTCAGTGCATGCTTGGCTCGCCACACACGATCATGATAGCGCAGGAATTTAATTATAATCGGGCGATTTCCATGCGCAACCACTTGTGCAGATGTCCGGCTTCGGCGCCCCAGTCGGTGACAGCGGTCAACGTCACTCATTGAGAGCTCAATCGAAAATTTAGTTTTTATTATATCCAAAGACTTATTATATACATATTCAGAAGGTTCTTCCGGGACGCCGTGTAACAGTAGGCAATTTCGGCGACTATATTGCTCTGCCTCATCTAATGCCTCATCCTGTTTCTGAATTTTATCCTCTATCGCGCTTAGTTGTTTCTTCAGGTCACCAATTGCAGTTGTTACTTGCGACTTGAATGCTTGGAATTCGCCGTCCAGCGTTTGAAGTACAGTCGGAGGGTTGGCAGCACTTACAGCGGAGTCCAAGCGAGCTTGAAAGTCCTTCATCACTTCTTCAAATTCACTTATTTACGTAGATTTAGTCTCAAACAGCAAGAACTATCATGTTTAGAAATTGGAATGGAAGACCTACGGAAGTACGCGGCAGAAGACGAGGTAAATAACCCAGCACGTTCAGCTTTACCAGGCAAATGGCCAGACACAGCGAGATTTCTGTCTTCTCAGGCTCCAAAGAGAAAACAATAATGGAGCTACTTTGAACTTCAATGGCGCTAGAATCAAATAAGAATTTTAAACTAATTAGAGACAAAAAAAAGACAAACGCTCATTTTTATGGGACAACATTTCATAATACGGAACGCAAAATTTACACCAAGTACGGGATGTGTCTTACAATACGGAACAGGTGGCAACCCTGAGTACCAGTATGTGAGTAAAACCTTGGGTCTGCATTGCCTGAGAGGAGTTACCATAATGTGTGATACACCATGGGTCTACATTGTCTATGATTAGTACCACTATGGAGAGACACTATGAGTATACGTAGTCTGTGATTAGTTCCACTAAGTGAGGAATACCGGCACCCATGATTAGTCCCACTATGTGAGGAACACCGTGGGTCTGCGTTGCTTGTGAGTGATGCTCTTATGTGGGAAACATTATGGGTTTTTGTTACCTGTGAGTGGTGCCAATGTGTGTGACATACCACGGGTCTCCTTTACCTTTGATGGTACCACCATTCGAGAAACACCATGAGTCTACATTACCTGCGATTAGTACCAGTGCATACCACTATAGCAGGAACACCATGGTTCTGCTTTACCAGCAATTAGTAACATTATGAGGGGCTGGTGACTTGGATTTTGGACCCCTCTAGATAATGAGTATCATCCCAGTAATTATTGCATTGTTATTGTGATCCACTGATTGTTTTTGTTTCACGATCATTTTTTCATCATCATTCGTTTTAGATTCTGGTCAGTGGATTTATTTTGAAGTTTTAATTTTCGTTTTGTTCACCTCGTATCATTAGGGGCCGATGACCGAGCTGTTAGGCCCCTTTAAACAACAACAATCATCATCAGTTTCCAAATTTGTCTTAATATCTAAGCAGTACATGTTGTGAACCAAATGCAAAACTCTACAAGAGAGAAGAGAAGAAATCTACATTCACCATAAAAAGCAACGGGAGGTCCAAGAAAGGCAGGCACTGTCTGTATATTGAAACACTAGCAACTCTGTATGGTCAAAAAATGCAGTCATCTTTTTAATGTCTGTTAAAGATTGTCTTGAAGTTCTTAGGTTTCAGATAGCCTGTATGTTTTCATTGCATGCAGGCAATTTTTCTGTATATTTCAAAATGGTATCGCTATGTTTCATCACTGGCCAATATATACAGTAGGAAGTTGTTGCCATCTTTGTACCGGTACAAGTATTGTAGACTCTAACCCATACACTAGTCCCAATGCTCTGCTGTTAGTATGAACAGAAACATAGCTGCCTTAATGAGTCATGACAAGATAGCACTATAAGCAGTAATGCTGCACCTCGTCCTATCAGCAGAACAGTGTGTTATATGACTGGATGCAAGACACAGTCCACGCTTATATATTTGTGCCGATAATTCCATTATTATGGTGTCTGTGGTGATGTGAAAATTTAATAATCATGCCAGATAGGTGTGTGGTGCTGGGGTGCATAAGCAGCTAAAGTCAGTAAAATTAGAAGAATACGTAAGTTGTTTTCTGTTTGTTAAGAATTCTGATCATCTCTGTAAATGGATTTGTTCGGTCCCATGCGTAGACCTGGCCGCCAGCCAACAGATCAGTGGTGTGCATGAAACATTTTCAATAAAGTAACTTGAGCTTTATTAAAAAACATATCAATAAGGACGGGAAGACGTGTTTATGTAAACGCTATCACCCAGTTTTATGCAAAGGTGCAATTCCAAAATGTTTCCAAATTTGCCTTCATATATAAGTAGTACAAGATGTGAACCAAATACAAAACTCTACAAGAGAAGAGAGAACAAAACTACATTTGCCATTAAAAAAACAGCATCAGGAAGTCCAAGAAAGGTAGGCAGATGGAAGAAAATGTGTCAACGATTTTTCTCATTTTTGAGAATTTGTCAAACAAAATATCTTCGAAAAACTAGTCAGTATTTTAAAATGTATATTGATGCTAAAACAGGACATAACCAATGCCCCAAAAATAACTTTCACTATTAGAATAAAAAGCAGTTTTGGTGTGAAAGTGCATGTGCATGGTGGATGTCTACTGAATTAAGTTTTACGGGATAAAACTTCTAACTTAGTAATCTGTATAAATTCTTTTCTTCCAGATTGGAGTCAGCTTTCATCTCTCTTAGACTTTTACGATAATTATGTCTTACCAGATGATATCAATAACACAAGCAGTAGTCAATCTTAAATTGTTGCCTCTGCAAAAGTTGGAAGATGATGAGAATTGTGATGACAGCTGCCTCAAAAAGTTAGAAATGTTATGTAATCAGTTTGGTCTCACATTCATAAAAAAAGAAATCCAAGTATGGTGTGTCAATTATTTTAAGTTAATTCGTCATTTACATGCAGAGCGCGAAGTGCTAGGACATCACATTAAATAATGTTTTGTCCTTGCCGCTGCCCAGATATCTAAGAAAATTATCTGCTACTCATTAGAAAATGAGAATGCATGTTAAGAACTTCCTGCGAGAAAAAAAAATTGTGAATCTTCAAGTTGATGATATTCATGCAAAGGGAAATGGACAATTGTTTGGGGTTGCTATGAATAAAGCAAGTGATCTTGCAAAATTTGTATAATTTTTAATTTCTTCTACCTTTGATCATTTCAAGCAACTTACAGGGTCAGATTCACCAACACTGTGTAAAAATGTCTTAAGAGAAATAGACCTACATTTATGTGGAATGAAAACATTGTGTGTCATAACTTGACAGTAAAACTATAGAGTTAATCGTGTTATGTTTAATGAGCTTACTAAAGGTTCAGGAAGTAATACAGTGTATTATAAATAAAGTAATAGCATTTGATGAAATTGTTTTTGTTTTATTGACTGAACTTCTTAACCCACGGATGGTTGCTATGTGAGATCTTTTTTTCACATATTTTAAGATTGTAAGTATACTTCCCAGTAATGAAAGAAAGGTGACTGTTCCCTCTTCTAGCTGAGTTAATAACTGTTTTGAGAAAAGCGATTCACATTTGCTTCATATCGGTTCGTGCATCCTGCGTGAGAGGTTCTCTCATCGCGTGACCAGTGGTCTTGATGTTATTTGTATGTTGAAGTTGAGCAGGAAAAGTTTTTTTCTGTTGTATTCTGTTGTACTTGACTTAGGTCACATGCGAAACATTTTCCATTTGCAATTTACTGATAAATGTGCCTTCAAAATGATGAGTCAAGGAAGAATGCTGGTTAAATTAGGGCTGTTAAAGAATCCACAGTTGTCTTTGAGTCAGCAAGGAGTGCGGATGTGCTGAGTGGAGCGCGGAGCAATGGGTAATACGTTGACACAGTACAGGATAGCGACTGGTAGCTGGAACTGTAAAAAGGGAAGCAGAATGGAGACAAGAATGGAGCTGAAGGGTGAAAACAGGAGGATGGTGGCTACTCTACTGGTGGCGGCGGTGGTGATGGTGCTGTTGATAATAGGAGGAGTGGAAGTTAATCCTGGCCCAGGTCCAGTGGGTTCCATTGGACGGGAAGAGTTCAAAACGATAAGAGAGCTGAGAAGAGAGGCTTGTCAGACGGAGCAAATAAGAGAGATGTTTCGAGAGCTATCCAAGGAGTTTATAGACCTAAAGTTGAGTATTAAGGAAGGCGTAAAGAAGATATTAGAAGAGGAAGGGTGTAATAAAGATGAGTTGAACCTGTTGAAACAGAAGGTAAGAAGTTTGGAGCGGGACTTGAGAGAAACTAAGAGATTAGTAGAGAGGGGTGTGGAAGAAAGTGTGAGAAAGAATATTTTTATATATGGTGTCCAAGAAGAGGAAAAAGAATCAAAAGTGGAACTAGTGTAAAAAGTAGTGGAAGTGGTCCAGAATAGGATGAGGATCAACTTTCGTGAAGTGGATATAGACGATGTGCATCGTGTGGGGAAAGTTAAGGGAAGGAGGCCCATCAGAGTGAAATTATTATCTACGTTGATGACTGATATTGTGATAAGAAATTCGACCAATTTAAAAGGAGAGAAGGTGTGGATAAGAAGGGAGATGAACAGGGAAGCCATCGAGGAGAACAGGATCGTTAACTGACATTAAGAGAGGCAAAAAACAAGGCCTTAAAGCATATATTAGAGGGCAGCAATTGGTGGTTGGAGACGGCAGATGGAATCTTGTATGGGGGTGGGCCCGCTAAAAAAACTTGATGAGGAACACCAACAGCGGCAGAGGGAGTAGCAATGAAGGGCATAAGGAGAAGTGGCAGTGACGTACAGGAGAGTGATATTACGGAAGTGAGCGAAGTCCACATCATATCAGGTGCAGGAAGTAGAGATCTGCTGAACAGCAGTGCCAGCAACCAGATGGTCGGGAAAGCAGAGACCTTGAAGAGTCAGCGCAACGTAGAGGTGGAGGAAGCAAGTAATTTGTCACGAATGGTGCGGAGTGAAGTGAAAGTTGTGAATGAAGATAATAGGAAGCAGGGTAATGATTCATCCTCCCCGAGTAAAAGAAATACAGAAAGTAAAATGGAGAGAAGACAGGTGCTAAATAAGGAAAGATCATTAAGTTTGAAGGATTTATGGGGAAAGAAAAAAGGCGTAGGTACGGAGAAAGGGAAGGAGGATGAGAGAAAGGAAGAAGAGGAGAGAGATAGAGAAGACTTTCAAGGAAGAGTGACAAGGAGTAGGGGTGGAAGTGGAGAAACACAGAAGCAGAGAGGGGGAGGGAATAAATAACTAGATATGGCGATAGGGTTGTGTAATATTGAGGGGTTGATGGGGAAGCTAGGGAATAAAGAAATAGAGAAATTGGTAAAGGAGTTTGAGATCATTGCCCTAATAGAGACTTGGTTAGGGAAAGGGGTAGAAATTGAATGGGATGGGTATAGAGTAGTCAACGTCATAAAGAAAAATTGGGGAGGATGGGAAGAAACCCTGGTGGGATAACAGTTTTAATTAAAAATGAGATAGTAGGGAGAGTAGAGAGAATACAGAATGAAGTAGAAGGGGTGGTGTGGTTTAGAATTAAAATGGGAAGTGAAGAGTAGGAGGCAATTTGTCTAGCTCTATTATACAATCATCCTAAGGATTCAGTTTATGTGAATAATTTTTTTTGAAGAACTGATTGAAGAAATAAACAAAATTAAAGGTTTATATGTGGAAGATTGATATTAATAGGAGATTGGAATGCAAGAGTGAGTAATAGGGTACCAGATTATGGGAGGGAGGATACCGAAGTGAGGGGTACAGAAGAAGCAGTAAAGACAAAGATATGAATAGTTATGGTGTAAGGTTGTTAAGAGTTATATGCTATAGAAAAATTATATATCTTAAATGGATGGATGAAGGGAGACAGTATTGGAGAATTGATATTCATCACATCGAAGGGAGGGAGTGTGGTAGATATAGGTGTAAGCACGGAAACAGCTTTAAGGAAAATAATAAGTTTTGAGGTGGCAGAATGTGGGACAACAGAACACATGCCCATTAAGATAAAATTAAGAGATGATAATGGTGAAGTGAAGAGAGGGGTAGGGAAAAGGGTGAGGTATAAGGAGGGATGGAAGTATATTTGGAATTTATTTATTTATTTCGTGTCAGAGTGTTGAGAAACTTAAAAATATAAATAAGGTATTATATACAAATAAAACAGAATACATTTTTTGTCACAAAACATGTTTCACACAATGTCTGCCCAGAAATGGGCAACAGAAATTCCCTCTTCAGTGGCTTGAATCAAGTCTTGAAGTGTACAACGAACAGGGCAGGACTGACAGTCATACAGGTGTTGGGTAGTTTGTTGCTCCCCACAATCGCAGAAGTCTGACTGATCTTTCAGATAACCCCATTTTTAAGGTTATCCTTGGATTTACCTACTCCACTCCTCAAACGATTAAGTGCCTTCCAGGTTGTCCATTCCAAATGATGACCAGGGGGTGGAGATTCAGAAGGCACCATCCAATCAGAAAGATGCTCCATTTTTGCTCGCCACATATCACAACGTGCTGTTCTTGCTGGTTTATCCAGAGCCTTGGAGACATTGAGGAAACTTTCCTGGACTTCAGTCTTCTGGGTGGAGGTCGATGTCCAAATAACGGGTGGTTGCTTGTGAGATCCACCTTCGACCTCTCTTGCCTTGCAAACACTTCTCGCCGAATGTCTGGAGGAGAAATACCAGCCAAGCAGTAGAGTTTGTCAGTGGGAGTAGGTTTCAGGCACCCAGTTACTATTCTACATGTTTCATTAAGGGCTGCATCCACCCGCTTCATATGGGCTGACCTAAACCATACAGGACACGCATACTCAGCTGCAGAAAAACTCAGAGCAAGAGCTGAGGTTCTTAACAAAGTTGGATGGGCTCCCCATTTGCTTGAGCCAAGTTTACAGAGGATGTTATTTCGGGCTGAGACTTTCTGTCCAGAGTTAACACAGTGTTTCTTGTATGTTAAGGTCCGGTCTAAAGTGACACCCAGGTACTTAGGTGTAAAACAATGCTCCAGTTGCTTAGTGGTGGTGGTGGTGATTATTGTTTTAAGAGGAAGTACAACTAGGCAACCATCCTCCTCCAGTTGCTTACCCTCCCACGTCACGCACAACTGTCTAGTAGCTTCTCGATTTCGAAGATGAAATGCACACACCTGGGTCTTAATCGGGTTTTGCAGTAGCCGGTTCTTCTGATAGTACACTGAAAGTTCCTTAAGTGCAATTGAGAGCTGCATTTCAGTGGTTTGAAAGTCGTCGCACTGGACAGCTAAAGCCAGGTCATCGGCATAAATGAAGCTTCTTGTATAGGAAGGCCTTGGCTGGTCATTTGTGTAGATGTTAAAGAGGATTGGCGAGAGGACACTGCCCTGAGGAAGTCCGTTCCGTTGGTCCCTCCACCTACTGAACTTTCCTTGAAACTCAACAAAGAACCGGCGATTCTGCAGGAGAGTTTCAACAATCTTCGTGAAACCATAGTCTCTGGTGAAGTTATAGAGCTTGGTGATCAAAGTTCTATGGTGCACTGTGTCGTATGCTGCTGTAAGGTCCACAAATACCACACCTGTGATTTTACATCTTTCAAACCCATCCTCTATGTGCTGGGTTAAATTGAGCACCTGTGAAGTGCAATTCCTTCCAGATATAAAGCCCGCCTGTTCTGAGATAAGAAGTTGATCTACTTTAGATGTGAGGCGCTCAAGTAGGATCCTCTCAAATATCTTATATAGGTGACAAAGTAATGGTATTTGCCTATAGCTCTTAGGATCTAATGGATACTTACCTGGCTTCAAAATAGCTATCACTAGACTTCCTCCATACCTTAGGTATCTGTTTACTCTGCAGGCAATTGTTTAGAAAATCAACAACCCACTTCCTTGCTCTGGAACCAAAATGTTTTATTTGTTCCACTCTCATATCATCCAGACCTGTAGCCTTGCTATTTTTGGATTTGTTTATGGCTTTCTCTAATTCCTCTAGGGTGATATTATTAGTGAGGTCGCTAGACTCCTTATCTATTTGGCGTTCTATTTTAACTCTATTCATATAACCCCCTATTTTTCCATTGAGCAAAAGTTGATGAGCAATGGCATCTGGGGACAAATTGACGTGTACAGGGGCTTTTGTGAAGTCATTATTAAGCCTCTTTAAAAGTCGCCAGGCTTTCTGACTACTTTTAGACATGTCCAGCCCTTCAAGGGTAGATATCCAACGATTTCGTTTATCTTCCGCTAACATTGTTGTCAACTCTAGACCTTTCTGCACAGTCTCTTCGCCAAAGGGATTCGTCTCAAATAGATCAATGTATTCAGCCAGCAGGGCTGAGGAATATTGATTGAGTCCAGGAACATAATTCATTCGACAACCTCTGGAAATTGACTGTCTGGAGCTCTTGTTCACTGCATCTACAAACAGATCGTAGTCAGTCATAGAAATACCTATATCAGATACCGCATCTTCCAGATATGCAGTAAACTTGTTCCAGTCTGCTTTCTTAAAATTATATCGCCTGCGGAAAGGTACGCTCATAGGACGTACCGCAGCAAATACCTGACACATGATGGGTCTATGCTGTGTGTGTGGTATTGGGGTGCCGATGTTCTTTATACACTGCTGAGCAATTCCTTCGCTCACAAAGATTAAGTTAGATCAGGGTTATAACCTCGTTGCCAACGCCCGCTGTTAAAAGAAGGAGGAAGTTTAACATCGTGTAACAGTAGCATCTGGTGGGTCTCAGCCCATTCCAGCACAGCCTCTCCACCTTCATTCTCATGTTCATATCCCCAGACGTTGCTTTGGCTGTTAAAGTCACCAATTACAATGTGGACGACTTGATTGTCAAAATTCCTTGGTTTCTGGAAATGGAATGCAGAATTTGGTGGTTTATATATAGAGGAAACAGTGCAATGATTTAACTCAACTGTAAGGAGTTCTACGTCAGCACAGTCAGATATATCAGTGGATAGGACTGCTATACCAGGTTTGACAAATATTGCACATCCATGCTGTTGGCTTGGTCTCTCTACCACTAAACGCATGCCAGAAATTCTTGGCCTGCTCTGATTATTGTCTCGATGGGTTTCTTGTACACAAAGGACATCACAGCCATGTTCCTTACATAAATACTGCAAGAGTTCTTCTTTTACAAGGGACATTCCTTCGATGTTTATAGACATAACCGACAACTGTGGTCCTGAAAAGGACCTTTTAAAAATCATCTTTCAAACAACACTTCTGGAATGGAAGAATTAGCCGGTAGATATGTGCACTCTCTACCGTTTCCAGGGAGCACCGTCAGTCACAGTCTGTTTAATCAAAATTAACTGCGATTGAGATTAGAGTTAAGAGAGAGGGAAGATAGTATAAGGGTAGAATGTGAATGTGGAAGGTGGGAAAGAAAGTGAAGATAAGAGAAGAGGGAGACAAAAACAGAGTCATGGGGTGGTTTGATGAAGACTGTAAGAGGAAACGAGAGGTTGTTATGTCAGTCTAGCTGAGTTTAAGAAGGGAGGGAAACAAGAAAAAAAGAGAGGAATACTTTAAATTAAGAAGAGATTACAAGAAGTTACTGAACGAGGAAAAGAAATGCTGGAAAAAGGCGGAAGCGGAAAGAGTGAACAGATATTGCAAAGAGAAAAGATTTGAGAGGATTTGGGAAACTATAAATAAGCTAAAGAGAACTAGGCCTACGGAAAAGGGTACAGAGGAAAATGAGTGGGTAGGATATTTTACAGGTCTTTTAGGTGGGAGGGGAGACTGGCATGGGGATATGGGCAAGACTTATATTCTAAGAGAATTACAAGTAGGAGTACAGTTACTAGATGGGGAGATAACAAGACAGGAAGTAATTAGTGTGTTAAGTAAAGTAAAAATGAAAGCAGCGGGTGACGCGAATGGTATTACTAACAGAGTATGGAAGGAAGTAGGGACAAATGAATTGATGTTGAAGGTGATGGTTACATTTTTTAACAAGATATGGGAAACGGCAAAATTTCCTGGCAAATGGAGAAAAGGAGTATTATGTCCTATATATAAGAATAAAGGGAGTCGAAGCGATCTAAATAATTATAGAGGAATAACACTCCTTGACTTGCTATTGAAGGTATATACAGGAATTCTAGCACATAGGATTAGAAATTGGGCAGAGAAGTATGGAAGGATATCGGAGTATCAAAATGGGTTTAGAAAAGAGAGAAGTACGGTGGATAATGTATGGATTTTGGATACCTTAATTACGAAGTATGTGAAGATAGCAGGGATGAGATTATATGTAGCAGCAATAGATTTAGAGAAAGCCTTCGATGCAGTGAATATGGAGGAGTTATTTACTAGATTAAGGGATATTCGATTATCGAAGAAAATGAGGATGGCAATAGAAGGAATATATAAGAAAGTAATGGTGATGATTAAATTACAGGGGGGTGAGTTGAGTAAGTGTATTGAATCGAAGAGGGGTGTGAGACAAGGCTGTAAGCTGTCACCGATATTATTTTTATTGTTTATAAATAATATATTAGACATGGAGGTGAAGGATGGCAATGTCCTTGGATAGGGAAACGTGAGATACCGGGACTGCTATTTGCAGACGATTTCTTGACCTTGGCACTAACAGCATGTGGATTGAAAAGAGGGCTAGAAGAAGTTGTGGAATACACTAGAAGATGGGCACTTAGAATAAATGTACAGAAGATGCAGATAATGGTATGTAGGAAAAGGAAAGCCAAGAAAGAAAAGAAATTTTGGATAGTAGAGCAGGAAGAAATCAGCCCAGAAAAAATTGAGTATTTAGGAGTAATAATTAGTAGTAACGGATACTGGAAGGATCAGAACAAACGAGCCAAACTGAAGGAGAGGGGAACACTTGCAGTAGTGGGGGTATTAGAAAATAAATTCCCGGATATTAAGTACAAAATTCGGAGAATGGTGTTCCAATCAATGGTTAAAGGAAAAATGTTATATGAGGTAGAAGTGTGGGGATTGGGGAGAGTAGAAAGAAATTAAACCAGGTGGTGGCAACATTTTGTTAGATTATGATGGGGGTTCCAGACTGTACTGCAAATGTGGGGACTAGATTAGTATGTAAAGAATCGATAGGCATTACTATAGCTAAGAGGGTGATGAAGTATTGGATGAGATTGGAAGAAGGGAAGGGAGGGGATTTATTACAAGAGGTGTATAGGTTCCAGAAAAGTATGGAGAACGAAGGGTACTGGGTGAATAAGTGCAAAAATAAATTACGAAAGTTAGGGTTAGGAGTTCTAGGGTGTGAGAGATGGGGAGAGAGGAAAGAATGGGTATGGAGAAGGGTTAAAAGGAGAGTGGCTGATATAGAAAGACAGAGTTTAATAATGGAATGTAGGGAAAGAGATTCGCTATCAGTATTAAACAAATTGGTGGAAGCTACGAACCCAAGAACCGAATTTGAGGGTAGGAAGGGTAAAAGAGGTTTATACTGGTGGGTTATGGGAGTTCCAAAAAATAGGGGATGGATAGGTCGAGAAAATAAGAATAGATGTATTTTATGTGGGGAGGGATGGTCGGACCTGCATATATTTACTCAATGTAGTGCGTTAGAGGAGACGAAAAAGAAAGTGTTGAATAAGAAAGAGATAGAAAAAGTAGAAAAGTGTTATAAGATGACGTCATGACTGTGCAGAGAATGGGAAAGAGGAACAAATATATCAAAATATTTAAATTTGGTTAGAGCTAGATTTTTAAAGAAATTAAGGGAATAATAGGTAGAAGGGTGTTTCAGAGGAATGGGAGGAAACATGTAGATAAAACTGTTAGGTTATATATAATGTAAATAAATAAGAGGAGATCTGAATATACTGGAAAATAATGTATTATAAAAAGAAAATTGTAGATATTGAAAGAAGATTGTATTACGTTGTCGAATGGGTTATGTTTCAGTTAATGTAGTGACAAAAGAAGGGATTGTAGATATTAGTATTAAGAAAAGAGTTGAAATAGTTAGATAGCGACGAGGATGAGTTGATAAATGTGTTATAGGATGGATAAACTAAACATAATAGAAGAAGCCTGTAAATATGAATAAAAGATTCTAATAAGTGATGAGTAGGTAATTGCTAGATAAGGTGAGGTAGGAAAACCTTGTTATAAAGAAATTAGATAGAGGAAGGTAAGTTGAGAGAGGACCTGTAAAGAGATGGTATAATAATTGAATTGGTAATGTAAAGAAATGTGCAATTAGTGAGTGATTTTCTAGACTAAGAGACATAAATAAGATGAAAGAATTGTGAGGAGTAAGGGAACTGTAGAACTGTTGGCAAGTTCGGGGTCGTTAAAAGTGTTTAAAATATTAACTCTAGGACATAGTGGATGAAAATAAATAAGCAGTGTGTAAATTACAGTGGATAAGTTACTATAAGGTAGATGAACAGATGTATTGAATGGTAATGTAAAGAAATGTGCAATAGTTAGTGTTTTTTTAGACTAAGAGATGGAAATAAGATGAAAGCGGTGAGGAATAAGGAACTTTAGAACTGTAGACAAGTTCAGTGTTGTTAAAAGGTGTTTAAAATTTTAACTCTAGGACATAGTGTTGAAAATAAGCAAGCAGTGTGTAACTATAGTGGATAAGTTACTATAAGGTAGATGAACAGGTGTAAGTGAGAGAGATGGAAAGATTTCGAAAAGGGTGGGGGGGATATAAGAGGTGGAAGGGTGGGGTGTGACAGACCCATCCTAAGGTGAAAAGAATAAGCATGTCCGCACAGTGAGGTACTGGAGTGTCAAAGATGGGAGCAGGCAATGTGTATGTAAGACGACTCGGATTAGCAGGCAGGGCAGTATATAAGAGCATGACGGGTCACATGATAGACTGGTTTTCGCTTCAGGGATTCGTCACGCAAGGAATGGGAGGGAAGCACATTGCCAACGAGGTTTAGGTGGGGATAACATCTGACCCACGGGTGTGGCTGATAGTGGTATCATGGGTGGGAGGGGCTCTCTCCATATCAGGGGATACCGTGAACAGCCAGTTGTCTTTTTTTCTTTTCTTTTCTGTTAGTTAGTTGTAGTTCTAGTGAAGGGTGGTGCAGCTCATGGTATGGTATTCCGCCTGTGCGGGCTCCACCAAATTAGTTAGAGTATGTAGTTAAGTAGTTTTAAGAGATATATAGTAGATATGGTTTGTTTATTTTTTATTTCTGTGTGTTTCATTGTCTTTATTGCCTGTAAACCGATGGTGTATACTAAGGTGAGCAATAAAGAGATGTTCTATTCTTAAAGAATCCAGGGAACTAAAATTTTATAGAGGAAACCTGTTTCATGTTATTTTTGTATTTGTATTGCAGCTTTTAGGAAGCCCTCCTGTAGGTCACTAATTCTCCTATCTGCGACGACCGTGTCATCAGCGGACATGTATAAATTTACATTGCTGCTTTTGTTATTTACTATGTCAGCTGTCGTTATATTAAATAAAATGGGACTTATGGGATCGTCCTGTAAAACACAGTTCATCTGTGTCAGTGGTTCGGAATATGTCATATCGTAAATTATGACTTTGTTGAATTACAGTATCTCTTTGATGATTATTGTAAAATAGTTTTCCTTGCCTATCATTGTTCCCAGTTTCTTTATTAGAACATGTCAATCAAGCAAGTTGAACACTTTGCTGTAGTCTGTAAACATAAAATACAGGTTGCCTTTTGGCTCTCTCAATGCTTCCTAATCAGTTTTTTTACAGCATGGAGAGTCAATCTTCCCTTCCGGAAGCTGAACTGTTCCTCGGGTATATCCCTCAAATACTGCAACTAAGACGAGCAGTCTTCCCAAAAATCACAGCTGAACAGGTAACAGCCACAATTAATAGTCTGAAGAACAAGAAAGCAGCCAGAACTGACCAAATTTTCAACGAGCAGTTCAAAGAAGCAAATCAGATATCTGAAATATGATCTGACCTGTTCAATACATGCCTTGAGACAAGTACCATAGCAGATGGTTGTAGTGGTTGTGATTATTGTTTTAAAAGGAAGTACAACTAGGCAACTAGAAGAGTGGAGGATATGATAACAACGATGCTATACAAAGGAAAAGGAGACGTCACATTGCCAGACTCATACTGAGGTGTTGTTCTTGTCAAAGGTCTTCACCAACAAACCGACAGAGCGTTACATGGTCTGGTGAATCCCGATACCTTCTTCATCATGCCAATGGGAGGGTGCGAATCTGTCATCTTACAGGGAAACAGCTCCTTGACACCTGTATTGCAGTAATAGACAAGAAAAATGTTCCACCGATCAATACATTTATTGTGAATGAATTATTGCACTAGTACCGGTTTCGACCTACCTTGGTCATCATCAGCTAGCACACAAATTTACAGTCATAGGACAAAATTACAAAAATGTTACGTAAGAGCATCCGGATGTCTAATGAAAAATGGAAGTAAAATATATTGCAGTATGTTGCGTTAAAATATCTCTGATTAAAAGTGGTGATGGTTAGAATAAACTAAAACCTATTGATTGAGCATGGACATGAGTACATAAACACATTAAAATATATATGCCACATCATAAGACACTAAAAAATATAGCACATTAAACACATTAAAACATGGTATATTTTAAAAACGTCTATTAAAATTTGAGTTCATGTTGCGTTGCATTCATTCTTCAATCCTCTTGTAGTTCTTGTGTTGATTAAGTTGTATAGGTGAATATCGAGAATGTTCTATGGCTGATATACTTTGTATTGGTATGTTATAAGAATTCTTGTCATTAAAATTTGAAAATTGAGTACTGTGCAATTCAACTGTTGATGTAATCAGGTAAGATTTATATATACAGAAAGATATGGTTTAATTTTAGAGCAGTTGGTGGTGACACTTTTCTCGTCTATGAACGTTATATGGTTGTTATCTGTAAAGAAAAGCTAACATGAGTATGGCGTATGTATGAAGGAATGCCTGGATGTATGTGTAAAATGAAAAATGTACTTATTGTTGTTGCTGTGGAGGTTATGTACTGATATGTTTGGAGATTTGTTGTGTTCTGCTACGAGTACGTCTGGGGCTCATGTGAGCTGTGTGGAGGGATGTTGGTGGAGGGGATGGAGGAGTGGCAATTGTGAAGGTATGGGCGGGGTTAGGTTAGTGATTCGTCGGTTTGTTATGACGTGTGTTTACTAATTTGAGATAGTCATTTTTATTGCAGGAATGACTTTGTCAAAGATGATACTGGTTTTCTCTGTAATGTCGTTAATGTTATGATTGGGGTTAGCGTATTGATCCAAAGAAATATAGAAATCTTCGGTTATGTTGAGCAGGGGGCCTTAGAGTTTATGTTTAATATCATCATGTCATTATTGATGTCTGTGAAGTTGTGCTTAGATTCTTCAACATGTTGGCCTATTGATGAGAAATGGTTGTGCTTTGCTGCATTTATATGTTCATTATAACGGACGGTGAAGTTTCTACCTGTACGTCCAATGTAGCTTGTGTCACAGTTGTTACATTTGATGCGGGAGACACCTGATTGGTTGTCTTTATTATTATTATTGTTACGGAGTTATCCGTGGTAGTTAGAGGTGAAAGAAGGTGCTGGGATGAATAGATCTCAATCTACGAAATTAAAGTTAATTTAAAATTTAACAAGGTTATATTTTCTTTTCAAGCTCAAGAAATAACAAATATAACAGGTACTTAGTAGCCTAGCAACAAATCGAGAATGTACAATTACAGTAGTTACAGGATTTGGGCTCCGAGAGCCAGACACACAATTCTTGAGCTATAAGCCCAACTTTACCCGTATACCAGATTCAACCAAGGGGCGGAAGACCCCGATTATGCTCAGGAGCACTTGCTCCCAATTACATAGTAAAAGCCTCCTCGAGGCACACAGAAGCAAATTTTTTTTGGAAGAGCAACCCGCTCTCAAAGTTCCAGCCTATCAAAGGCCACACCAAATTCCACCTTCAAGCTGTCTTCAAAGGACATAAAGACAGGGGTAAAAATACCCAACCTACTGAGGCCGATTTAGTAAATAAACAGGAAAATTACAAGGCCCCAAAATACAAACGTGAGTGGAGGCGTAACTGGCACTCCGAATATACTTTATTAAAACCTATTCGGCTCTAGGCCGCTTATGCAAGGGCTAATCCCATAATACAGAGATGACTTATATATATATATAAAATTTATATTACATTAGGAAGGGAAGAAACGGTTGTGAAAATAAGTGCACCTCAAAGCAATAGGAGTGGGAGCTCGAGAGGGTTAAGCACTCTCTATCCCAATATGTAGTTTAAAGAGATAGAATCTATACCAAGTGTCTTTTACATTTTAGAGGATAGTTACATGGTAAAAGGTATCGAACCTGCCCCGAGAGTTAAACTGCTGAGCTAGCAAGAAAATAAGTTATTAAAAGGCCATTACCTTGTTGAAGAACTGCTGCCCGACGAAAGAGGCGCTTCCCGCCCCCTGCTACCTAATTTACACTATGATAGATGTTACTGAAGTGGCCCGGAGACCCAAAAATCAGCAGTTTATATAACCTCGTGGAACATTCGAGACCTTTCAAAAATAAGAACACCCGCCCACAAGCTTTTTATTGGACGGCCAAAAGATTACATGTCAAAACTGAAGAAGAAAACCAGGATTGGTGGAAAATTAATTACAGAAATTTATGATTGGCCAATTTCAAAACTGGCGGAAAGAAAGGGTTAACGTTGCCAACTTAAACAATGGCAGAAAGAAATTTAATAAAGAACAAACTTATAAATACTAAATTTCTTCAGAAAAAGGTTCCTACACTTCGCACTAGAGTGCACAATTGTAGTTCATAAGAGGTGCCATCTAGAAGAGAATGTTCGCACTTCTTGCTACGGAGAAAACAAAAATGCATCGAAAACGACACAGTTCAGAACGCTTCAAAATTTACTAGTAGGGACATCTTCTGAGAAACTTGAGAATTAACCAGGTAGTTAAAGTTCAGGCTTCCTCCAGTAGAGGAGTTTCAACTGGCGCAAAGTTTGAATTAGCGGCGTGGAGGTGTACCACCCGGTATAATTATTATTGACTGTTTTGGTGTTGTGTATAGTGTTGGTGCTGTTGTGTGTGGTTTTGAATGCTATTTTCAGGTTGTGCTTCTTAGAGATATTAGTTATAGTATATATATTGGTGTTGTTGAAGGTAAATGGGACATAATCTTTTTTCGGTTTGGCTGTTTTGATTAATTTAGTTTTAGGTTGGGATTTTATTTTGTGGATGATTTTGTTGACCATTTCTTTGCTGTATCCATTGTATTTGGCTATGTCGTGGATTAATTTTAATTCATTATTTCGATCTTATATTGTCATTGGGATATTGAAAGCTCTATGTATCATACTATAGTAGGCTGCTCTTTTATGTGTGTTAGGATGAACGGAGTCATTTTTTATGGTATTTAAAGTGTGTGTGGGTTTCCTATAGATCTTGTAATATAAGTGATTGTCATGCCTGGTTATTGTTAAGTCCAAGTAATTTAAGGTACGGTTATTTTCTGTTTCTTTAGTGAATTATAAACCATAAAGCCAGTCCAACCTATATGTTATCACAATTCATCCAGAAATTTTTGTAAAAGCATTATTCATTTTTAGCAAACAAAACAATACAAAACTCAATATATTTTTGCAACAGAACCAAAGAACTAAAGATCAAAAAACATAATACACTTACTTCATTTGATATAACAAACATGTACCCTAACATTCCTATTAAACAAACAGTCAAAATAATTGAATCTAACCTAAAAAAAACCATAGTAACTTGAGCACCTTAGAAATAGAAGAATTCGTGATTCTGCTTAAATTCGCCTTAAACAATAACTACGTCAAATTTCACGATACCATATATCAGCAACAAGGATTACCTATGGGATCTCCTGCTTCCGGAATATTAGCAGAAATATATATCGACCACCTAGAACACACGTCAATTAATAAAATAGATAATATATATTTTTGGTGTAGATTTGTCGACGATATCTTCGTAATTATAGATAATAGATTCACTGACGCAGATACTATACTAGACAAACTTAACAATTTAGGCCCCCAAATTAAATTCACAAAAGAAACAGAAAATAACCGTACCTTAAATTACTTGGACTTAACAATAACCAGGCATGACACTCACTTATCTTACAAGATCTATAGGAAACCCACACACACTTTAAATACCATAAAAATGACTCCGTTCATCCTAACACACATAAAAGAGCAGCCTATTATAGTATGATACATAGAGCTTTCAATATCCCAATGACAATAGAAGATCGAAATAATGAATTAAAATTAATCCACGTCATAGCCAAATACAATGGATACAGCAAAGAAATGGTCAACAAAATCATCCACAAAATAAAATCCCAACCTAAAACTAAATTAAACAAAACAGCCAAACCGAAAGAAGATTATGTCCTATTTACCTTCAACAACACCAATATATATACTATAACTAATATCTTTAAGAAGCACAACCTGAAAATAGCATTCAAAACCACACACAACAGCACCATCACTATACACAACACCAAAACAGTCAATAATAATAATAAATACAACCAATCAGGTGTCTACCGCATCAAATGTAACAACTGTGACACAAGCTACATTGGACGTACAGGTAGAAACTTCACCGTCCGTTATAATGAACGTATAAATGCAGTAAAGCACAACCATTTCTCATCAATAGGCCAACATGTAGAAGAATCTAAGCACAACTTCACAGACATCAATAATGGCATGATGATATTAAACATAAACTCTAAAGGGCCCCCTGCTCAACATAACCGAAGATTTCTATATTTCTTTGGATCAATACGCTAACCCCAATCATAACATTAACGACATTACAGAGAAAACCAGTATCATCTTTGACAAAGTCATTCCTGCAATAAAAAATGACTATCTCAAATTAGTAAACACACGTCATAACAAACCGACGAATCACAAACCTAACCCCGCCCCTATCTTCACAATAGCCACTCCTCCATCCCCTCCACCAACATCCCTCCACACAACTCACATGAGCCCCAGACGTACTCGTAGCACAACACAACAAATCTCCAAACATATCGGTACACAACCTCCACAGCAACAACAATAAGTACTTTTTTCATTTCACACATACATCCAGGCATTCCTTCATACATACGCCATACTCATATTAGCTTTTCTTTACAGATAACAACCATATAACGTGCATAGACGAGAGAAGTGTCACCACCAACTGCTCTAAAATTAAACCCTATCTTGCTGTATATATAAATCTTACCTGACTACATCAACAGTTGAATTGCACAGTACTCAATTTTCAAATTTTAATGACAAGAGTTCTTATAACATACCAATACAAAGTATATCAGCCATAGAACATTCTCGATATTCACCTATACAACTTAATCAACACAAGAACTACAAGAGGATTGAAGAATGAATGCAACGCAACATGAACTCAAATTTTAATAGACGTTTTTAAAATATACCATGTTTTAATGTGTTTAATGTGCTATATTTTTTAGTGTCTTATGATGTGGCATATATATTTTAATGTGTTTATGTACTCATGTCCATGCTCAATCAATAGGTTTTAGTTTATTCTAACCATCACCACTTTTAATCAGAGATATTTTAACACAACATACTGCAATATATTTTACTTCCATTTTTCATTTGACATCCGGATGCTCTTACGTAACATTTTTGTAATTTTGTCCTATGACTGTAAATTTGTGTGCTAGCTGATGATGGCCAAGATAGGTCGAAACCGGTACTAGTGCAATAATTCATTCACAATAAATGTATTGATCGGTGGAACATTTTTCTTGTCTATTACATTGAATCTAATCAATACGGAATATGAAACTTATAAATAATAAAACCTGTATTGCAGGACGGAGACGAGCTGGTGGCGGCTCAATTATGCTCTGGGAACATTCACGTGGGCATCCATGGGTCCCGTGGAAGCTCATGCAAGGCACCATGACGGCCGAGAAGTATTGTACCCTGGTTACAGACCACATACACCCCTTCATGACGATCATGTTTCCCAACGGCAGTAGCATTTTTCAGCAAGATAATGCACCATGTCACAAGGCCGGGAGTGTGATGGAGTGGTTCGAGGAACACAGCAGCGAGTTGCAATTGATGTGTTGGCCCCCCAACTCGCAAGATCGTAACCCGATCGAACACATCTGGGATGAGACTGAACGTGGCATCAGAGCTCATCGCCCCCTCCCCAGACTTTACGGGAATTAGGTGACTTGTGTGTGCAGATGTGGTGCCAACTACCTCCAGCGACCTACCAAGGCCTCATTGCTTCCATGCCAAGACATATCGCCGCTGTTATCCGTGCCAAAGATGGACTTAACGGCTATTAGGTAGGTGGCCATAATGTTCTGGCTGATCAGTGTACACCAATTCAAGAGAACATTCCAGTGAAAAGTGTGATTGCAAATCAAAAAAAGGCATCTTGGATTTTTTAAGTAAATAGCTGGAAGTAGGTCCAGTAGAAAACTACTGTGTAAGCAAATTAAAATTTTCAATCTAGTACACTAAATTATGGATTTCTTCTCTGTCATCACAAATTCTCTTCTGTATGCCTGATTTATTCCAAATTGATGGAAGTTTGTTGTAATTAGCAGTAACCCATTAATTTTAAATGCCAGCGTGGTCTGTTATCCAGGATATGTCATGCCCTGACTTGAGAGTATATCCTGTAAGAATTTTGGGACTACAGCACTGAATGTGACTAAGACAAAAACTGTATTTTCTCAGGAACTGACTGCTGGTTTAAAGAGCATGGAAATTGTATACTGTATATGAAAAAAGTAAAAGGCTAAAGCAGTTTGGGTGAGGCACATCTTGAAAATGTTTTGACATCCATGATAATTGTAATACAACACAGGAATATATACCAATATATTCCAGGAAAGAAAGTAAATTTATTTTCAAAGTAATTGACGATGAGCAACTCGATTACCTACGTAATGAATTTCTGCCCTACGTGGCAAATATCCAACGTAATTCATAGAGGATCAGGAAATTTACAAGGGAAACATATGACGCTCTAGTCCTTGCTACCCTATCTACTGTAGCCTGCGTAAAATATTTTATCGGTAACAATTTCCATTATGTCCTAACATGGAATTTCTCCAGCAATGGTACTGAGCTCTTCTTCAGCCATTAAAGGCGTAAAAGGGGTGATACCAATATGATGGATGTAAGGTCTTGTATATATGCCAATGAGTCAATACTTTAGACAGGTTTGATAGCTGGCTCGGAACATGGGAATGTTGAAGTAAGGGATGAAGCCTCGGCTTCAAGATTGTGTTGTGCCGAATTTTAAAAAAGGGACTCATTAGAAGAAGCCCCTGTGTGTGCCAAAATTCCTACTGTTTCAGGGCACATTCTTCAAATATTGAACAAATCCATTCAAGGTATTCATAGATATATAATTTCAGTTAAATAAATTTTAATCTCCTGAGTTACTGTAATTTCATAGTAATTAATGCTTATTATTTTGTTTCAGAACCTGCAGCTAATATAGCCAATATTTCAATTGCTATGGTAGCAGGATACTTGGTGCGCATAGCAAAAGAAGGAACAAATTGTGATGGTTGTTTAGAAAAAATATCAAGTCTTGCAGATCAAAATCCAGCACTGTGTTTAAGATGATTCCAAGAGCAGGGGGGATTAAAATATCCAAAGTCATCTTTTGTATCACTTCTGACAATTGTCTCTGATTTTCTTCCTCGAAAAGAATTACCATACTAAAGAACTGCTCCGATCTCCTGAAAGACAAATTCACAAGGGAAATAAAACGCGACTCTAACAGTTTCTTTTAGAGAGTTCTAAAGCCACATTTAAGTAACATTGCCAAACATCATTGACAAAAAATGTGCCCTTTGCGGAGTGGGAACTCCGCAGCGCTTTATAGGGACACGTCTCCCGGATTAGATAATGTCCATAACCAAATGTAGAAACACCTCAGTGAGGAGAGTCTTTTCTATCCTCTTCGGGCGTTCAACTGAATCTGGATAGGTGGTGAGTTTCCGTCACAGTGGCGAGAGGGTATAGTAATTTCTCTCCTCAAGCCTGACAAAAATCCTAAATATGCAGGAAGTTACAGACCTATTTGCCTAACTAATTGTCTGTGTAAGCTATTTGAGAGAAGATGGTAAATCGCCGACTTGTGTGGTGCCTGGAGAAAAGTGGACTTCTGTACAAGTACCATTGTGGTTTTTGAGCCGCTTGCGGAGAGTTCTGTCCAGGACACTTTTCTCTGCAAACAGCATTTGGTGGCTAATTTCTTTGACTTAGAAAAGGACTATGACACCACATGGCGATACGGCATCTTATCACACCTACATCAATGGAATTTCCAAGGTACCTTGCCGGTATTTATTGCGAATTTTTTCTCACTCCGTCTATACCATGTCCGAACAGAGAGGGTATATTCGCAGTGCCCTGTTTAGAAAAATGGAGTCCCACAGGGATCGGTTCTCAGTGTCACTCTCTTTGCAATTGCCATAAATGGTATTGTCGCTGCTGCTGGTTTAGCAGTAATACCGTCGCTATATGTAGACAATTTTTCACTGCATTATAGCTCGCAAAATATGGCAGTCGCTGAGCAAGCAATTAGGAGAGTGGAACAGTGGACCTTAGAACATGGCTTCCGCAAAGACCTCTGTTGTGCACTTTTGCCGGAAGCGCACTTTTCACTCCCATCCTGATGTTTATGTAGGGAATGTCGCTCTTCCTTTAGTTGTGTCCAATGAACACTCCTTTTTGTTAGCAAATTATTGTGGGAGCCTCACATGTGGCAGTTAAAAGCAAAATGTGCTGAGAATCTTAATATATGGAAGTTTCTTAGCAGCACTAGTTGGGGGGTGGGGCTAACCGCACAGTGCTCCTACGATTTTATAGGACACATATTTTATCCAGGTTAGACTACAGCAGCGTAGCATATGGATCAGCAAGGCAAAGCGTCCTAGCCAAATTGAATAACATTCACCACAGCAGAGTTAGGTTAGCAACGGGAGGTTTTCGTACAAGCCCCATTACTAGCCTGCTCGCTGATTCTGGTGTGCCGCCTTTATTCCTTAGGCACCAGCAAATTCTTCTGTCCTATGCTGTAATTTTGCGACAGATGCCACTTCACCCAAGCTATCCTTGCGTATTCAACAATGGAAACCGCCTGCTGTATGCTGCTTACCTTCGAGCAACGCAGCCAGTAGGAATATGCTTGGATAGCAGTCACAGATTATTTGATGTAACTTCGGTTCCTTGTCTTGTCAGATGACCGAGTAGGGTACCTCCTTGGATAATACGACGACCTGAAATCATTCTAGACTTGCACACCGGGCCGTAGGAGAATATGGACCCCTTCATTCATCAGAGCCTCTTCCAGTCCGTTATTGGCCGGTACTCCGATTCGATCGTTGTTTTCACGGATGGTTCGAGGGTAGAAGGGGGAGTATGCAGTGTGTTCATTGTTGGCAATAACAGGATTCTTTTTCCTCTATCGGAAGTCTGTAGTGTACACACTGTCCGATGAGCGCTGGCAATTTCTCCTGTGTAACGACTCAATGAGAGCACTACAATCTATAGATTCATGTTTCCCTTGGCACACTCTGGTGCAGTGAATCCAGGACCTGCTGGCCGGGTGTTCGGATGCCGTCACCAGAATTATGTTTGTATGGCTCCCAAGCCACGTGGGTGTAGACGGAAACGAGTTAGCTGATGATGCTCCCAAGGAGGTTAACATTGTCCCCGTTGCCTTACAGGGTTCCAGCCAGTGATATTTGCTCTCAGCAAAGACACTTGGTTATGCCGCATTGGGAGATGGAGTGGTAGGCCACCCCTCTCCCAAATAAGCTGAAAGCAATAAAATGAACTATGAAGGTATGAAAGACTTCGCTTCGGGCTTCACGGAGAGAAGCAGTGGTATTATGTTGTCTTTGGATTGGTCACGGCATAGTAACTCACTCCTACCTACTGAAGGGTGAACGCCTCCCAGTGTGTACTTGCGGCGGTCATCTATCCGTGGCACACATCCTTACGGAGTGTATGGACCTGGCCGATCTGCGCCGTAGTCTAAAACACCCAAGTGGCATTTCCCTCATCCTACAAGATGACGAGCAGTCAGCAGACCTCGCCATCCGTTTTATGAGGGAAAGTGGCTTTTTTTATCGTGTGTAAAAGTGTATTTTTGTTAACTATGCTTTTATCACATTGACTATTTTAGTTCGTGTTTATGTATTTTAATGTGTTATTTTATCATCTAACCTGAATGATACATATATCTCTGCACTTCAAGGCAATACAGTGAAACCTCGGAATGCGAGTAACTTGGTCTATGAGTGTTTTGTAAGACGAGCAAACATTTTAAATAAATTGTAACCTGATAAGCGAGTGAGGTTTCGCAATACGAGCATCACGTGTGCCTTCGTTTCACCCTCCTCTGTGCATTTGTTGAATGGATGATCGTGGTCTTTGGTCCTGTAGGCCTTGAGGACGACTTACTGGAGGAATTCAAGTTATTTAAGGGTAAGTTCCTTCCTCCCAACACCACTCCAGCCTATGGATCAGCAAGCCTTTTCGAACTTCAAGAAGCTATACACCAAAGCACTATTTCAGCGATGCGTTGTAGTGATTGAAGGAAGAAACCTTAACCTCCGTGAGTTTGGGAGAAATCATTTCCCCATCGTGAACTGCCTGAAGATCATCCTTTAATTTTCGATAGGCCTGCCAAGATTCAAGACTAGCTGTCCATTAGGTGGGGGAAATAATTTAACAGCCTGTGAAAAATGTATGAAATTTGCACTAGATCTAAATCTAACGTAAAATAGAGGAGATATCGTCGATAAGGCCGGGGATGGAGTCACCAATAGAACTCTCACTTCCGCTTGGGGAAAGCTGTAGCCTGACTGTGTTCTTGGACGTGACTTTGAGGGGATTGTTGGTGACAATGAGCTGCTGATTGTTGATGAAATTGTGTCCTTAGGGAAGACTATGGGACTGGAGGTGAATGACGTGGACATTCAAGAGCTGATGGAAGAACATAGCGAGCAACTGACCACCAACGAACTGATGGACCTGCATCGTGAACAGCAGGAGGAAGTTATGGAGGAGATGTCGTCCGGGGAAGAGGAGGAGGAAAAGTCAATGGAATCTCTCACTTCAACTGAGATTCAGGGTAAGTGCAAAATTTTGTAGAGAAACACCACCCGAATAAGGCTGTAGCAGTGCGAGCGATGAATCAGTTCAATGACAAAGCAATGTCACATTTTCGTGAAATCCTCGAAAAGAGGCAAAAGCAACAGTCATTGGACAGGTTCCTCGTTAAAGTTGCACAAAAAGAAAACAATTCCAGTGGTCCAACAGATAGCAGGGATTCCGTCCGTGAAATTCGTGCAACATAGTAACTCTTCTCATGTCATCTCTCGTCTCTCTCATATCAACAATGATTCTATGGTAAGGTAAAGTGCACTTTAATTTGTTTTACGTTATATTTTATTTTAGAAATGGCATGCGAATAAATATTTTTGTGTTGTGGATGAATCGTCTGCGTATCAATTGTATCAAAGTAATGAGTAAAATGGCGCCTGCCGGTCGTGTTGCTCCTCAAGCTGTTGAGAATTTTCAGAAATGTAATAGTTTAATGGAAAGTAGTGAGTGCATAGAATTTAACGACGGGAAGAAGAAGGTGCCAAATACCAGTGAAAGTGTGGATCAGGTCATAGGCCAAAGGAAAAATAATTCGCGAAGTGTTTGTGTATGTGACGCACGCATCGTGCATGCGGAAGCGGGAAAGTGTGTTGGCTGTGTTACTTTATTATCCGAATTGGCCTCAAGGGATGAAATTATTCGAATGTTAAGGGAAGACATTGAAAGTATTAAACGTAATAGACTTAGTTTAAATGGTGTGACTGAAGTGCAAACTGAGACATGGTCGGAAGTAAGTACGAGGTGTTGTAACAGTAGGCCTAAAACTAATCATGATCGGGGCGTAGGCCTAGGTATTGAATTAAGGAATAAGTTCCAGGTCCTTGAATCAATGACCGCTAGTGAAGAAGAATGTGTAAAGATTAATAACATTCCAGCCATTACAAGGAAGCCTGCACTGGGGTTGAAGAAGAAAAAATGTAAGGTAGTTGTGTACGGGGATAGCCATGGTCGGGGTATTGCTGTCGAACTTGGTGATATGCTACCGGAGACTGAAGTTGTAGGTTTTGTCAAGCCAGGTGCTCTGTTCAAAGAGGTTCTTCAGTCAGATGTGGAAGAGATGGGAACACTTAATGAGAATGACTACGTGGTTATTATGGTAGGGACGAATGATATTGCCAGAAATGAAGCATCAAATGTGATTTCTGGGGTGAAGAAAGCACTTTGCAAATTAAAGACCACCAATGTAATATTATGTAATATTCCACATCGACATGATTTAATTGAATGGTCTTGTGTAAATAAGTTAGTTGATGATACAAACAGGCGGCTACAGAAAATTGTCAAATGCTTTCGAAATACAGAAATAATTGATATGAGCAATATGGATCGAGGATATTTCACAAATCATGGCATGCATCTTAGCAGAAGAGGGAAAAAGCAGCTATGTAATATGATAAGAAAGAAAATACAACAGACTTCAGGAACAACTATCACAACCAATGCCATACCACTGCTGTTCTATAAAGATGAGGAAGTTGCAGAACATTTGCAGGTAATGAAAGTAAGAAGAGTTGAGGAAGTAGTTGAGGTGAGTGCTACCACTAAAGAAGGATGCCTAGGAGAAGAACATCAGCTGAAAGGGATTAATGTGATTCTACCACAATCATCAGAGACAGCAATACCAGAAAGCACTGACTACTCAGGGAAAACTTGTGAGGAAACCATTGAGATCATCAGTAGCAGTCAGTTGGATGAACGAGGAGAGGAGTTACTGGAGAAGTTGGATGTTGGAGCACCATCAGGACGAACTGAAGGAGGGCAAGCTAAACAACCAGAAATAAGAACGTCAAGTAGGACAAGGAAACGACCAGTATTACTAGAGCAGGATTTTTTATGGTAAAAGGTACCGGTAGCAATAGTTATAATCTAAAGGGAGAGCTAAATTTGTTCCACCAGAATGTTCAATCTTTAAGAAATAAAATTCTAAGTATGGAGGTTCTGTTGGCAGATAACCTACAAGGGTATGATGTTTTATGCTTAACTGAACATTGGTTGATGGAGGATGAGATTTCAAATTTTGTATTAGAAGGTTATGCTCTTGCAAGTAAGTTTTGTAGAAAGAAAATGAAGTGTGGAGGTTCATGTATATATGTGAATAATAATATCAAATGTAAGCAGTTGGATAAATTTGAATATCTGAATGTAGAGGAGCATTTCGAGGCTAGCTTTGTTGAACTAGTGGATTATAAGTTAATACTTATATGCATTTATAGAAATCCTTCTAGTAATGTTGAAACTTTTTATAATAATATTGAAATTATTTTAGATGACCTACAGAATCATAACAAAAATGTAATAATCATGGGTGACTTCAATGTAGATTTTTTAGGGAATAATGGTGGGCGAGATAAGCAAAGGCTAGAAATGTTGTTTTCCTTGTACGGTCTAAAGGCAGTTGTAAATCAACCAACTAGAATATCTGGGGATACAAAGTCAGCAGTAGATCAAGTCGTATTGAATGAGGAAATGTGGAACTATGAAATAGAAGTTTATGATACAGGTTTTTCAGATCATTCTGCTCAAATTGTGCATCTAAATTTTATGGTAATAGGAAACCATAATTTAAAAAATAACAATGTAATTTACAGGGAAACTAGAATGTGTAACAAGGAAAATATTTCATATTTTAACCAGTTATTGGCCAAGGAAACTTGGGAGAGTGTATATAGAAATAACTCAACTAATGAGGCCTTCAGTGAGTTTTTGGGTTTGTTCGATCATTATTATCAAGTGGCAATACCAGTCAAAAGGATAATTGTAAAGAATTATAGGAATGGGTGGATTACAACAGGAATTAGAAATTCAAGTAGACGATTAAGGTTTTTAAGCAAATGTGTGAAAGGGAGTAACACCTCATCTGAATTGAAGGATTATTATAAGAAGTATAAGAACATATATCAAGAAGTTTTGAAGGCTGCCAAAAGATTGCATAATGAGAATGAGCTAAAAAATTCTAAAAACAGGTCTAAATGTATGTGGAACATTATAAAAAGGGAAAAAGGTACTCTAGTTCCATTAAAAAATAATATTACTCTTACAAATGCAGGGAAAGAAATCAGTGATCCAGAAGAAGTTGCAGAAATATTTAGTAACTATTTTGTAGAAGCAGTTTTGAGGTTAACGGAAAATTTTCAAACATCAGTGACAAGAACAAACTTGAATACAGTTCACAGGAATGTATCATCCATGTTTCTTACTCCTGTGACTGAGCAAGAGATAGATAAGATAATAAAACAGATGGGTAAAAAGAAGTCTTCTGGTTTAGATGGTTATTCAAACTACCTTATTCAATGCTGTTACCAATACATAATCAAACCTCTCTGTTACTTGATAAATTTGTCACTAACCACTGGTAAATTTCCAGACAAATTCAAGGTAACCAAAGTTGTTCCGATACATAAAAAGGGTAGTGAAGAAGATGCTGGTAACTATAGGCCTGTCTGCCTCCCCTCTGTATTCTCCAAAATACTGGAAAGAATTATGTACGATAAACTGTTATCATTCTTAGAGAAGCATAATATATTAGCTGGTTGCCAGAATGGCTTTCGTAAAAATAGATCAACTACCACAGCATTCATTAACTTTATTGAACGGATATATGACACACTAGATGGGAAGGGTGCATGTTTAGGTATTTTCTTGGACTTAACAAAAGCTTTTGATATAATTGACCACAGCTTGCATTTAGAAAAGTTATACATGTATGGAGTTCGGGGAATGGCCTATGACTGGTTCAAATCATTTTTAGGGGATAGAAGGCAGATTGTTGAAATATCATATACCGGTACTGATTTGAGCAAAAATGTAATTAAGAATGTGTATTCCTGTGCCAGAAACATAGATCATGGTGTTCCACAGGGGTCAGTTTTAGGACCATTATTATTTTTAGTATTTATTAATGATATCGTCCAAATTGTTGATGATATTCAAGGAGTGCAATTAACTTTGTTTGCAGATGATATTACTGTCTTTGTAGCTGATGAAAGTTCTGAAGGGTTAGAATTGAAGGCAGGCAATATAGTGAGTAATATCCTGAGCTGGCTTGAGGATAATAAATTAATTTTAAGTAAACAGAAAACTTCTGTGATTAGATTTCACCATAAGATTAATTTAAATATGGAAGTTAGTCCAATATCATTTGGAGAGACCATAATTGAGTACTCATCATCAACAAAGTTTCTTGGCTTGTGGATGGATGAATCATTAACCTGGGATAAACATACAGAGTTTATAGGGAAAAAGCTTAGTAGAATTTATTTCATGATAATGTCTTTGAAAAATAGTTTTAATTTAAAGGCTTGCCAAATTATGTATTTTGCATATGTCCATCCCATACTAACCTATGGAATCATTTACTGGGGGAATTCACGATATAGCAAAGTCATCTTTAAGTTACAAAAGAAAATAATTAGAGGAATGGCCGGTGTCGGCAGGAGGACAAGCTGCAAGAAATACTTTAAACTTTATTTTATTTTACCATTGCCTAGCCTTTATATCTTCCATACACTTGTATATATGAAGGAGAATGTAAACAGCTACACCATAAATTCTGATGTACATAGGTATAATACTAGAAATAAACACAGTCTGCACATAGAACCACACAAAACTAAGCTATATGAATCAAGTTTGAGTTATGCAGGAGTACATTTATTTAATAAATTACCAGACTGCATTAAGCAGATAAAACCATGTTCAAAATTTAAGAAAGAATTATTCAAATTTGTTTCTAACCATTGTTTTTATTCTATTGAAGAATACTTAGCTCTTGAAAATTAACTTATGTATCACTTTTGTTTTATTTTTTTTAAATCTGTGCCTCTTTACCACATTGTATATTTCTCTTTATTTATCATGGCATGTATATTACTGTTTTATCCTTTGTTACTGTAAATATGATTATTGACGTGTCCCATATCACTGTATGATCAGTTGGACGAAATAAAATACAATACAATACAATACGAGCGCTTAGGATTACAAGCATGTTGCCGGAACAAATTATGCTCACAATACAAGGTTCCACTGTACCTTATTCCATTGTAATCTATATTTTCTATCATTTTATCAGACAATAAAGCTTTGCAAATTAGATCCACTGATTATTTTCATTTTCAATCATTTTTAATAATCATTTGTTTTAAATTCTAGTAAGTGGATTTATTTTAAAATTTTAATTACGTCTTTTCGTTCCATCTCGTACCACTAGGGGCCGATGACCTAGCTGTTAGGTCCTTTTAAACAGCAAATATCATCATCATCATCATCATCATCATCATCATCATCATCATCATTTACAGAAGTGCAAGTTATTTTCAAATTTCTATAAGAAATCTCTCAGCTAGAAAGTTTTAAAACTTCAGTGAAATCTTAACGTCAAAACCAAGAAATCGGCACAATTTCTATCTGGTATCAGTCTATTTGTTTACCTACTTTCAAAAACCTTAGTCTACTGAAGTTGGATGTTCAATTTGAGAAGGTAATATAGAAATAAAGATTAGTAATATCATAGTGAGGAATGAGGAGATTTCAGTTTAAAATTATTCATTTGTACGAACTGTACGCATTTAAAAGTTGCAGAAGTAGGTCGCTTAACTCCGAACATGGTGAGTGATTGTCAAACTCTTAGCTTGCTGCCCAGCATCGGCTGCTTATCTGCCGTCCTTACAGTATTTTGTAGGCGACGGTTGCAACCAATGAATTTCATTGGTATGCGTGATAAACATTAGCCAGCTGTTGTATCTCTTACATCAATCAATCCGTCATCAACACTGATCTCTATACCTTGATGGCTGGTAGCTTGGGTAGCAGTAAGCCGAATAGATGATGACTGGTGTAGTAAGATGGCAGCGCTCGCATGGTGCAATAGACCACGAGGAGCGCGCTTGCTTTGTTTATGCTTAGTTCAGTGACGCCAGGCCTCTTGATTGTAGTTCCACGAGTGTTCTGTGCTGTGTTATTGCAAAGTAAATAGTGGTGTATTTTACGAATTTAGGTTCGTTGCCTTGTAGTATACTTATGGATTACAATATTCAATTTAAATATGTATGTGTTTATCTGAAATATGAATGAAGAAACATTCTACGGGGTATTAACATACCGCAGTGTTCAGCTTATGGATGTACAAACAGAACCGATCAGCAGAAGGAGAAATCATTTCATCGGGGAGTTTTATACTGTACATAAGAATCTTCGAGGGTAGTGTTTTGAGTTTTAGATTTATTGTATCTTTTTTCGCATATTCCGGGAGCAAAATGGCAATTAATTTTTGTAGGTTTCCTTTCTCGAGACCCGAACTTCTAAGATCATGGATTATCAGGCGGGAGAATTGGGAGCCTTCTAAAACAGCTGTTCTCTGCTCGGATGGATCTCGTGAGATCTCCGAAGTTAAGCAACATTGGGCGTGGTCAGGAGTTGGATGGGTTGCCACGCGCTGTTGGTGGGGGTAAGGGAATGGAGGAGCGGAAAGGAACTGGCCACCCTACCGCACGTAAACTCCGCCTCAGGAACACCTCTGCGGAGGTTCGGACCTGCCTTCGGGCAGAATAACCCTTACCTTACCTGCTCGGATCACTTAGAAGAAGACTGTTTTGATAGAAATGGACAAACTGTACACCTTAGAAGTGATGTACAGCCAACTGTTTTCAATTTTACTGAACATTAACTGCAAGTAAAGATTTACTTACTTTTTTTATTTCTCATATTTAAACTGACGGTCTCGATGAAATAATTGACGTGACCTTATAACAATCTTAGAAAATGAAGTCTGAAGGAATTCTAGACCTTATTTACATCAGTAATAATTATGGGTTTCAGACACTGGAATGGTGGGAGAAGGGAAAGTGAGGTGGGTGTTTGGGGCTATCCCATTATACTATTCGTGGTATTTGGGACTCTTTTAACTGGTGTTACATATTTCTGATGATGACTATCAATATCGCTTTGCTAGCCGAATTTAATTAAAGAGGTCTGTAATAGTAAATTAAGCTGCAGGTAATGTGATATATTGACAAGTTTTGAATATTTGCTGGTTTTATAAATGTGTACATTTGTTTCAATTATATTTTAATTTGATAATATGCGCGTTATTTCATGGAAAGAGGAAACAGAAATTCAGTATCAAGCATCGATTACGATATGTCGAATCTAGGCCTGTATAGTGAGCTACGTTTATAGGTACATCATTTTAAGAATGCATAATTTCGTGGCATACATGTATACAATTTACAGCAATGTTTCCAGAAACTGGTTGTCACTCGTATTTTGTTACCGATCGCTAATTGCATGTATTCAGCACCTAAGTAAATTTTTGTCGGCCGTTATTATACACTCATGTTTTTTGCTATCCCGGAGATTTACTGACCTCGGAATGACGTGTCAGTGATTCCAATGTCCTTATGCTTTGAGTGAACATGTCTCTATAGTTTTAATTATTCCAATGCGCCATTAATTGCGACTTAAAATTGACTATATTATCATTGCTTCCCCATAAGGAGAGCTCTAGGTTGGGTACGCCAACATGGCGAACCGCGCGCTCAACTTGGCGTACTTTCTCCTGCAGCGGAGACCTGCCATCAGCGATCCATGTATAGAGATCAGTGGTCATCAACGATCTGCATTTAGGGCTGTCACAGACCAATCTTTTACTTTCCTTTTCCTAACTGTTTTCAAAGAAATTGAACATTTATCCAACATTTCCCTTGATTAAATTATTCCAATCCCTTAGTTCTCATCCTGTAAATGACCCAATTTGTCATATTACACAATATGGCTATTCACGAGCATGTCTTGCCCACAGATTAAGAACATCACAGCCGGGCAAGTTGGCAGCCCTGAAGATGGTTTTCCATGGTTTCCCATTTTCACACCAGGCAAATGCTGGGGCTGTACCTTAATAAAGGCCCTGGCCGCTTCCCACTCCTAGGCCTTTCCTATCCCGTCGTCGCCATAAGACCTATCTGTGTCGGTGCGACTTAAAGCAGTTTGTAAAAAAAACCATCACTTTTTGTGGAAATGTAATCTACTAATATATAAATTCTATGTAATATAAAGCCATATAGCTGACTGACATTATTGGTTATCCATTTCCAAATGAACTAGCAACTTCAAATTTGGCAAAGGGAATAAATTCAAGAAGTTTAAATTTGAGCCTCTGCCTACATATCATAATGGTGGACGCTATCTTCCAGATGAGCTAGAAAATTGAAATTTGGCAAAATTATAGCTTTTGGCCTGTAACCGATGGAGAAATTCCAAGTGACATTATACCCCCCAAAAAATATTTTAATGACAAATGACAATTATTGACAATGACAATTTTAATGCCAATTAAGACCTTCGTATGGAGGCTTTTCGTGGCTAAACGGTAAGTCGTATCATAAAACAGATAGCACGATCGCCACCCAATTTGAAGAGATCAACAACTTTGATCCTCTGACTTTTAGCCTATCACGATCCCATACACCTTAAATTTTAATTTCAGGTAACATTAGTACATTTTCCATATATTATTTTGTTGTTTGACACACTTAGGGCCGGTTGTATAAACATAGCTGATCCGAGATCAATTTTGATTCGAGATCAGAAAATGATCCTTTCCAAGCTGCTCGTTGTGTTGTATAACATTGATCTCGGATCTCATGATCCGGATCAACTTTGATCCGTCATCGTAGAATTTCGCTTGGCAACGTCGTAAACAGCGTGGGAAATTCGTACTAATCAGGAGTATGTTGGTAGTAAAGTCACGTTATTTCATGTTTTAATCTCTGTGACGTAGTGTCAATCTTGGTGTCAATCAGATCTCGAACACCGATTGAAAAATGGACATGGACTTGGATGTCAATGAGCGAAGAAATCGAGCGCCATATTTTACAGCGTACGAAAAGGAGTTGTTGATTGATTTAGTTGTTACTAAATATGAGAATACGATTGAAAATAAAAAGACTGATGCTGTAAGTACGAAAGAGAAGGAAAACGCCTGGAAAGCACTAGCTTCAGACTTCAATTCCCACGCAAATGTGGCGCGACGGGATTGGAAAACATTGCAGTTATGTTACAAGAATGTAAAACGACGAACGAAGGAGTCGGCTGCAGACGATAAAGTAAGTAAAGAAATACATATTTGCGTATTAATCACTAGTTGAGACTTCGGAGTATCGTACTTAACCAACTGTACATTCTTACTAGGTCAGCATTCATAAAACAGGCGGAGGTCCATTCGTACAACCTACGGTGGATGAAGCTGGACGGAAACTCGTAGCAGCATTAAAACCGCAATTCCTTCCACTAGCCTGCGAGTCCGATTGCGATGCGAACTTCCAACAAGAAGTTATTTTTGGTAAGTTAACCTTGAAATACTGGTATAAATAATTAGGAATACTGGTACAGGATGTTCGAAGTGTAGACTCATACAGAGCTACGCTTTTCACAAGCATAAGGCATTGTAAATTAATTACCGATACACAGAACTATGTCTGATGTTAGTTTGTTTTTCGTTCTAGTAAATATTGCGATAAGCCCTTTACCTTAATTAATCGGTCATCGGTAACTCCAATAAAAATTACAAACTACCCCTTGTTGACGAATGACAGGTTAACTAAATACAGTGCACATTTACTATGGAAGTACATAATGTCTAATTTTATTATTTAGATGTACGTGAATGTGATGTGGAGGATCCTGCACTTGCAATGGAAACTGCAGTGAACGGATCACAATCTCAATCCGTTGCTTTCTTGGAGGAAATAGCTGTCAGTGGGGTTTCTTACAACATGGTAATGTATCAAGTTACGTGACTACTGTATGTTGCAAAAAACTTAAGGGTGTTAATTCAGATAGATATTACATATAATGGCCGGTTTCTGGTACACTACATTTCCCTATGAGTTACCTAAATGTGCTTGTAACTAACTGCGCTGTTAACTGGAAACTTAAATCCATATTAATAAGCCCTGGTAATGAACAGTACAGATATCGTCATGTTTAGTATTTCTCGTCCTCCAATAGATGTATCTACGCAAATGTTTTTAGGGTAATTTTGGTAATATCTAGTTACTTTTACTAGCAGAAGTTTCCTATAATGAGAACTGGTTGGCAAATGTGTACACAGTCATTTCAATCAATCTGATTCAGCGTGTAATAATCTCTCATAGTAAGAATATATCTGATCTAATAACGCAAAAACTAGTTATATTTCCCCTTCTTTCTTATTCACAGCACGCATATATAGTCTTAAATTTCACCTAGATGCGTTGTCGTCACTAAAATCATAGAAATACACCGCGATTACCAAACAGATCACTTTTCTCTGATCCAGAACACAAGCGTAAACAATAATAATATAAATGAAAAAAGTGCATGTAATTTCACCTGATCAGATGCCAAACTCTTCAAGAATTCCATTTCTTCTGGGCTTTCACGGCACAACTTGAACAATACGAAAGCGTTACAAACTGCAATCTTCAATAGCCAAAAGAAAACAGATACCGGTACCACTACATTTTTCATTAGTATTTCCGTAATGTACTCTTCGAACTGAGGATTTGTATTTCTTATAACAGCAACGGACTAGTCACTTGAGAAGTTTTACTTACACTGACCACGCAACATGCCTTGACAAAAATACTCTCGCAACTGCTGACGTTAAGTCCACAGATAAGAAGCTAACATAAACTACAGCTCCCTGCGAGATTTTTAATTAAAGAAGTCCAGATGTTTTATGTTTATTGGAAGTCTATCGGACCTCACGTCACCGGTTAAAAGATATAATACGGTAACATTAAAAACGCAACAAAAATCGGTACCGTATACTATTTATTATTCAGCAGGCTTATAGTAAGTGCATACCGGTACCTAACAGATCATGTAGTACAAATGTAAATGCTAATGGTAAATACTCCCTAATTTCAGATTGGGTGTTCACGAACTGTTGGTGAGACTCGTGGTTCAAAGCCTGATGAAAGAAATTTTTAACCGGGCGAGTTGGCCGTGCGCGTAGAGGCGCGCGGCTGTGAGCTTGCATCCGGGAGATAGTAGGTTCGAATCCCACTATCGGCAGCCCTGAAGATGGTTTTCCGTGGTTTCCCATTTTCACACCAGGCAAATGCTGGGGCTGTACCTTAATTAAGGCCACGGCCGCTTCCTTCCAACTCCTAGGCCTTTCCTATCCCATCGTCGCCATAAGACCTATCTGTGTCGGTGCGACGTAAAGCCCCTAGCAAAAAAAAAAGAAATTTTTAACATTATAGTTGCACTGAAAGATCAGTTTGAGTCTGGTAAAAATCCGTTTCATTTGAGTTCCATTTTATTTGACGATTCATTTCCCGTGTTAGAATATTTATCTACAGTAGGAGCGTCATGCTCCGAGGTGATTTTAATCGAAACAGCTGGGACAGATGACACCATACAGGTGGAATCAGTTACTAAGCCAGTGATAACGTGGAAGTAAACCTACGGACCGAAATATTGTAAACTCTAGCACACCCAAGCACGTTAAAACCAGAATGAATGACTGTAAATATAGTATAGTCAGTTCATTATCACTAATGTTTACAAAACTAATTTGCTGGGATCAATTCTAGCATAGAGGTACCTACAGCACTAGCTGCAGTTACCAGTCTTTGCGCAGATAACTGTGAATAAGCCGATAACTGTTGCTTCGGAAACTCATTTTAAATGTATCACCATGTTCGGTCACTGATGACTACTCATCTATAGATAACTGTCATTCCAGAAACCGGTCATAAATCAAATATACTTTTCACACGCTTAACTGTTCCTTATTACTATTCGACTAGCTTTTACAGCACGACCGTTCTTCTTCTTCTTCCTCTTCTTCATCACATTCTCGTATTTCAATTCTGACTGACTGATTTTAGGAACAAGAACCAGATACAGATGTCAGTCCTGGCCCCAGCAGCCGAACTTCACCTCCTAAAAAGAGAAGAGCTGAAGCTGAGGGGAGTTTAAGGGACAACTTCTGCAAGAGAAGACTGGAATGTCTAGAGGCAGAACACGCCATAAAAATGGAAAATCTCAAACTAGACCAGGAAATTAAAAAATATGAGCTAGCGACGGCTAAAGCCAAAGCAAATGTACAGTCTTGTTAGTACTTAGAAATATTAAAAACATACCTGAACACGTTGTTAATTATTTCATTCCTAACAGCAGTATTTCCTCCATTCATCCCAGCTTCCTCGAAGACAGGAAGTTCCTCGAAAACCCTTCTTCCTGCAAAAATATCTCCTTCTACTTCAGGTTCACCATCTCTGGAATCTAAGGCCATGTTATGTAGGACAAACGTTGCCACTATAATAGGAGGAACCCGAAGCAATTTCACTCGAAGACCCATCTTCAAGCAGGGAAATCGTCTTTTAATTAGCCCGAAAGTTCTTTCAATTGTGGATCGCGATCTCTTATGAGCTCTGTTATATGCCATCTCTGCAGGTGTCGCTTCGTGTAATACTGGAGTGAGAAGGTACTCGCAGCAACGGTAGGCACTGTCTCCGAGAAGAAATCCTTTGGGCATTTCGCCCGCCTCAAACCGAGCATGAATTCTAGAGTTATCGAATATATTACTGTCATGTGCAGATCCAGGCCACCTTGCTACTATGTCTAGACAACGCAGATTAGCATCACATATAACCTGTACATTCAAGGAGAACCATCCGTGCCTGTTCCTGAACACTTCGGCGTTGTTACCCCCTGGCGATATGATAGGCACACGTGTACAGTCTATAGCACCAAGAATTCCTGGAAAATAAGCTATGTCATAGAAATTACGCATGATTCTCCTTGCTTCTCTCTGGTCAGTCGGCATATTGATAAATTGAGGTCTCAACGCAGCAATTTCTCGCGTTACTTTATGGATGACTCGACAAACCGTAGCTTTATCAATTTTGAATAAATCACTAACTACGATTTGAAAACTCCCTGTCGCGTAAAATCGCAGAGTCAATAGAATCTGGAACATCGGAGTAAGTGGCTGGTTTCTATTCGTTCGTCTCATTAGAGAGTCTCGAAGTCTACCTTCAATAACCTCAACAGTGTGTTTGGTTAGACGGAATCTCATCTTAAAAGCTTTGTCGCTAAGTTCTAAGAATGGGTTTCCTCTTTCTTGGAATACTCGGAGAGACCGCCGAAATTCTTCATTATCGTCATCTGAAGAAAAATCGGAGAAGTCAGACATCTGTAATTCAAAGACAGAATCGCGAAAAAAATCCCTTCATCAGATTAAATACCGGTAAAAATGCAGAACATCTTTTCTTTTTCTTACCGTGATTATTGTTACGGCACTATTTTGCACTACAAAAGCCCTCTTCTTTTCACGTTGATAAATGCGGCCTACAATACCGGTACAAGAACACTACTTGATCCGGATCACAAGGCTTGATCCAAGGAAATCGTTGGATCAATTTTGATTCGTGATTAAGGAAAAATGATATCGGATCAACGTTTATACAACACAAATTTGAGGATCAACGTGATCTAGAATCAGTTTTACGCCTTGATCTAGGATCAACTGTTTTATACAATCGGGCCTTAGAGGATAGATTGAATCATCAAATTTGGCAGGCATATTGGCACGTCCAGAGGCCATGTGTGAGCCAAATTTTATCATTTTATCTGCCACATGTATATGGAAAAACTAAAATAATGTGTGAAAACTGTACTCGATCTAACGTATACCCGATTGCGATAAGACAGCGTTACAAGACTTAAATTGTGGATCCTTTAATTTTCAATTGGCCTATCAAGTTTCAAGACTAGCTGTCCATTAGGTGGGGAAAATAATTTAACAACCTGTGAAAAATGTATGAAATTTGCACTAGATCTAAATCTAAGGTAAAATAGAGGAGATATAACAAAATATCACAGGAGCAATCATGTAGACAACTGAATATGACGTCTGATGGTGCAACCTCTTTCTCGATACGTGTCCTTTAGCCTCCAAAACAACGTGTAAATCTTTCTTATATCTATCTATAGAATATAAAGCTGACTGACTGGCTGACATTAATGTTTACCCATTTCCAAATTAGCTAGAAACTTGAAATTTGGCAAACTGAATACTTTCAGCCTACAGGAAAAATGCCAGCAAGTACAAATGGCAAAGTACAAATCAAAATGGCGGACATAGCCTTCCAAATTAGCTAAAAAGTTGAAATTTGGAAAAATTGTAGCATTTGGCCTGTAACCGATGGAAAAACTTTCTTAGATGTTCAAGCATATATGCCCTCAATCTTTTGGAATTTAATGCAGGCTTTTCGCACACCCTCTAGTTTTTAGAAATTGTATACTACTACTCCCCGAGGATGTAATATACGACAGTAGCCAGCACATAGCCTACTCCTGTCGAATAGCACCAAGGGGTCTGCTCAAGGCTTAAGTCCCCATCCGACGGACGAATCACCATCAAGAGCATTATATGCCCTCGATTTTTTGGAATTTAATGCAGGCTTTTTGCACACCCTCTAGTCATTAGAAATTGTATACTACTACTCCCCCGAGGATGTAATATACGACAGTAGGGAAAGGGTAAAACCCGGTGCCGGCACATAGGCTACTTCTGTCGAATAGCATCAAGGGGTCTATACAAGGCTTAACGTCCTCATCCGACAGATGAATCACCATCAACATCTTGTACCAGCATTCATTCTCGCTACTTCTATTATGTCTGTTACTTCTAACTTATAAGATATGGGGATAGTGGGTTCGAACCTACACTGTCCGCAGCTCAGAAAGTAGCAAATGCTAGGGGGCGGCTAGCCGCTCCTAGCCCTTTCTTGCGCGATCGTCATTTTTCTTGACAACGTGTAATTACAAGAAACATAAGGATTTGTTTTATGGCAGGATACTCTTCCTGACGCTAGGACCGGGATTTTATTTCTGTAAGTGTCTGACTTGTGTATGCAGGAACAAGGTCATGTGTATTTTTTGCTGAGATAACATGTCACTTCCGTTCACGTTTTCGCAAACGGTAGCAGAAACTTACAGTACTGCTCCCATTTGGTCTTACAACTTCGAAGAGACAACATGCATCCAAAAAAATTCTTGTCCATGTGTTCTGGAAAAGAATGACGTGTATGCGTATACCAGTGTTCTGGTCGATAACCCTTGTTGTGATGTATTTGAAATTACTAAGCGTGTTAGCTGTGTAACCGAGCGAGTTGGCTACGCAGTATAGTTTTTTATTTTTACATAACGTGTATCAGTGTTCTGGTCGATTACCCGTGTATTTGCAATCACTGAGCGTGTTAGTTGTGCGGTATGTGTGACCGAGCGAGTTGGCCACGCAGATGGTTTTTTCAGTAGTTTTTGATTTTCGCACAAGACAAGGCAAACCATTTGGAAGTTGTGTGTTTGATATATTCATATTATCGTTTATTGAGCGAGTTGGCTACGCAGTATGTGCACAGTGTATTTTCGTAGGTTTTTATTTTCGCACTTGGCGAATCATTGAAGTTGTACTTTTGATATATTCATATTATCGTTTACTAAGCGATTTAGCTACGCGATATGTGCACAGTGTGTTTCTATAGTTTTTTTATTTTCACAATAGTCAAATCGTTGATGTACTTTTGCTATATTCAAATTATTGTTCACTGAGCGAGATGGCTACACTATATGTGCTCAGTGTGTTTCTGTAGTTTTTGATTTTCACAATAGGCAAATCATTGAAGTTGTACCTTTGCTATATACATATTATTGTTTACTGAGCGAGTTAGCTACGCGATATATGCCTTGTGTGTTTCTAAAGTTTTTGATTTTTACACTAGGCAAATTATAGAAGTTGTACTTGCTATATCGTTTACTGAGCGAGTTGGCTACACGATATGTGCACTGCCTTATGCATAAGATCGCGTTGTATGTTCGATAAAGCTATGCCTTGACGGAGCAGGAAGAGGAAAAGGAGGTTATAACGGTCGCTATCTTGCGCAAGCTGTTCAGAATTCTAGTTTATTATTTTTCCTCTTACAACAAAGGTATCCCCTGACATGTTGTATCGTGTATCGTGTTCTGAACGCATCAATCAATGTTCTGATCACATGTTGAAGTTAACGATATCGAGTACAGTGTTCGATTCTAGTCTTGTTATGTTTCAATCACTTATTTAGTAATCTGATCTTCTTAGAACAAAGGTATCCCCTGACATGTTCTAAACACATGTTGTATCGTGTTCTGAACACATCAATCAATGTTCTAAACACATGTTGAAGTTAACGACATCGAGTACAGTGTTCGATTCTATCTTGTTATGTTTCAATCACTTCTTTTGTAATCTGATCTTCTTAGAACAAAGGTATCCCCTGACATATTCTAAACACATGTTGTATCGAGTACAGTGTTCGATTCTAGTCTTAATCACTTATTTAGTGTTCTGAACACATCAATCAATGTTCTAATCACATGTTGAAGTTAACGATATCGAGTACAGTGTTCGATTCTAGTCTTGTTATGTTTCAATCGCTTCTTTTGTGATCTTATCTTCTTAGAACACAGGTATCCCTGACCTGTTCTAAACACATGTTGTATCGTGTTCGATTCTAGTCTTAATCACTTATTTAGTAATCTGATCTTAGAACAAAGGTATCCCCTGACATGTTCTAAACACATGTTGTATCGAGTACAGTGTTCGATTCTAGCTTTGTTATGTTTGTTTTGTAATCTGTAAATCTAAACATGCACAATGACGTCATCGCCGCAGTACGTGCTCACTCTTGCCTTCGCGATGCATGTTTAAACTTGTTCGATAGAGAATAATAGTATTTTGAGAAGGGCAGCTTGCTTTATAACCATAGGGTAGCTTGCTTGCTTGCGGTGTGGTTAAGTCCCGCGCTATAATGTTTTACATCCATCAAGATAGTAGTAGTAAGCCATGTGCATGTAGTTAAAGATGGCGGATGACAGCTGTCAAAAAAGCACATGGAATTTACCGCCACCACATTTCAGAGGTAGTAGCTAAAGAAAGCAGCACGATGTTCTGTTGATTAAATATAGCAGCTTGTCAAAAGGCACATAGAATTTCAAATTGCCGCCACCACATTGCAAAGGTAGTAGCTAAAGATGGCAGTACTGAGGTTTGCGATGTAAGATGGCGGATGACAACTGCCTAAAGTAGCAGCTAAAATAGGAGCATGATTAAAGATGGCGGCTGTAAAAAAGCACGTAGAAATTGCCGCCGCCACCATATTTCAAAGGTAGTATCATAGAGATGGCAGCATGATTAAAGATGGCCGCTGTTAAGAAAGCATGTAGAAATTGCTACAACCACAATTCAAAGGTAGTAGCTAAAGATGGCAGCACGATGCTCTATTGATTAAAGATGACCGCAAGCACGTGGAATTTCAAATTGCATCCATAACAGCAGCCGCCATCTTGTGCTGTAGCTTCTAAGCTATCTTTCTTCATAAGAGAAGCCGCCATCTTGCGCAAGCGTCCCTAGGGCATGTCGTAAGAGCAGCAGCCATAAGCACCCCAAGGCAATCTCATAAGAAGCTATGTATAGTCGCCATCTTGCACAAGCATCCGTAGGGCGTCTCATAAGTGCCTATGTATAGCAGCCATCTTGCGCAAGCATCCCTACGGTGTCTCATAAGAGCCTGTGTATAGCCATCATCTTGTGCAATTGGCGTCGGGAAGGGCATCCGGCGTAAAACTGTGGTTAGGCCCTTCTGTGAGGTTAGGCTTGCTGTCTTGTGTGTCAAAAGTTAGGTTAAGCCCCTCCAAGATAGCAGATGTGAGATTAGGCTCGCTCTTTTAGGCGTCAGGAAGGGCATTCAGCTGTAAAAATGAGGTTATGCTAGCTCTCTTATGCATAAAAAGTTAGGTTTAGCCCCTCCAAGGTGGCGGATGTGAGGTTAGGGTCGCGCTCTTAGCCAGAGTGTGGAGGAGGCCTCTCCCGAGTGCGTGTGGAGGAGGCCTCTGCGGAGGGCCGGTGGAGGTGAAGGTTGCAGAATCCTTGACTTGTACTACTGCTAACAATGTTTAGAAAACACAATCCTTCAATCAACGGTGCCTTTTACATATCATCAAGAGGCTCTTATAGAAGGGGGCTAGGCCTAAATTTGGATCAAATTCCCGAGGAACTTGCTAAAGGAAATGAAGGAGATAATAAATTGCCGAATACCATTGCGGTTTGCCCGCCCATGGAAAATCCAGCAGCTGACAACGACGAGGAATGCTATCAGTCAAATGCAGAGGTGACGGGAAATTTTGATCATCCTCCATCTCGTGTTCTACAGTCTGAAGTGTTGCTAACTTACATCAATGACAATGGTAGATTTTATTTAGAAGAGGAGGAAGAGCCGCAACCAAGCACATCATCAGCTCGTGCCAGCGTTCCTCGTAAACGAGGCAGGCAACAGTCGCAACCTTTGTCATGGAAATTGCACCAAGCATCTACTTCTTTCAGTATTCCTGAATTAACTCCAGCCTATAAACCTACCTCCGAGGACATGTTACGAGAGACAGTTACACGTCCTCTAGATGCACTTCAGCTATGCCTCACTAGTGACCTTATCGATCATATAGTAAAAGAGACTAATAGATATGCTGCTCAGCATTTAGTGCATGATTTAGGATGTACAACAAGCGAAATACTCACCCTTATTGCTGTAATGCTATTCACAGGTTATCACACACTTCCATCAAAAAGACGTCACTAGAGAAATGAACAGACGTGCACATAACTCTAGTTACCGGAGCTATACGGCGTAAGCGCTTCGAGGGAATTTTACGACACCTCCATCAGGCCAAGAATGACGGAAATACAGGAGAAGATCGCATGTTCAGGGTTCGTCCAATTTTAAATTTCTTGGATAATTCATTCAAGATTTTGCCCTGGCAGTACTATCAGTAATGATGAAATTATTATACCATACTATGGAAAGCATGGGTGCAAGAAATTTATTCGCGGCAAGCCGATAAGATTCGGGTACAAACTGTGGGTGGCTGCCGACCCTTCTGGTTATATATTTCATATGGAACTTTACTGTTGTGCGTCAACTCAGCTTCCAACTACAAACTTAGGACAGGGTGGTGATGTGGTTCTAGGTTTGTTTGTGCCTTGTACTAAAGTATACATTGATAACTTGCTCACCTCCGTACCTCTCCTGAAGGAGCTAACAAGGAGGACATTAGGAGGCACTGGGAATCTCCGAGAAAACAGATGTCTTCCAAGCATGCACCAGTGGCGGCTCGTGGCTGTATAGTATGGTGAAGAGCTATAACCCGTTCGGTTTCTAGCGACAGATTTAGGAACTGCGTGTTGTTTTTGGTTGTTTTGTACTCGTACCTGTGACTGGCAGAGGGTCCAGCACGTGACCAAAAATGTATACAGACCGGGGCGCTGTTTAACGTCACAGCGCGGTAACCATGTGGCTGCCTTTGCTCTACAATGCAAAGTAGAGATAAGATCTGACCGGGAAACTAACAACTATGGAAGCGCGGCACCCTCAGGAAGAGCTGGACATTTTGTCGTGTTTTCATTTACGACGCACACCTGTTTACTGCCGCTAGAAACCGAAAAAGTTATAGTAGTAAAGGAATTATATATTATCATTAATTGTTTTCTTAATAATTGAACTCGCCTGTTTTTGTTCATCAAGTCGATTCTCTGGTCCTTTAAAGCTGCAAACATGTCGGTGATGTCTTCATAGAATGTTTTTTTGTTCATTAACTGCAGAAGTAGTTATTTCTGAATAGCAATATTTCTAAGGTATGTTTTTATACGTTTTAGGCAAGAAAAGGTAGAACAATTTATTAGCGTCCGTAAAAATGTCTTTGTCTTCGTGAAGCATTTGGAACATCTTTTCATTAGAAACATGTCTGTACTTTTATCGGCGTACGAAATAGAGAGTTCGTTTCTTAATAGATGCATCTTGGGAAACACAGATCCAAAGAAATTTTGCACGTTTTCAAGAGCGCTAGAAGGAAAGCACATGTTATATTCTTCAAATTTTGTGTTATCGGCTAAGCAAACAAATTTAATTTTTTCACAATCGCGATATCTCTCATCAGTTTCCATCAAAATGTTATCCAAAATTTCAAAATATAAAACTCGATACATCTGAACACATTCGTCCTGAGTAAGGTTGCTATACTCTCAGGTTTGGTGCATATCCGTCATTTTGCTGGCCTTTTCACATTTAATTAGAAAATTCTCATCTGTCCTCTTGTTTCTTAGAAGATCACATGGCGTTCTTATTTTTGATATACACTAGTTCACATCCAATGACTTCTTTTGCAAAATAGCATGAAGAATATTGCTTAAACAAAAAATGCCATGAAACCCTGCTGCCAGAAAAGTGAATTCTAAACTCTTCCCAGTCATCCACAATTGCACTCAATAATTTTGAGTTCGAGTTCCAGCGGACAGGAGTCACGGTTGGAATGCATAGCCCCGATACAGCAGAAATGGCGTAAGTTCTCTTCGCCGAGTGATGGAAAAAGGATGGTATTCCAGAAATTGATGAAACAAATAAACGACACTTTCGTATTGTTTTACAAATCTGTTGTAAGGCCAAATTTCATCGGTGCGCCAAACTTCTTTCATTTTTCTCTGGAGTCCATTTAAATGGCCCGACATCACGCTAGCACTTTCGTGAAATGAAATGTATGGCTTTTAGTGCCGGGATATCCCAGGAAGGGTTCGGCTCGCCAGGTACAGGTCTTTCTATTCGACTCCCGTAGGCGTCCTGCGCGTCGTGATGAGGATGAAATGATGATGAAGACAACACAGACACCCAGCCCCCGTGCCATTGGAATTAACTAATTAAGGTTAAAATCCCCGACCCGGCAGGGAATCGAACCCGGGACCCTCTGAACCGAAGGCCAGTACGCTGACCGTTCAGCCAACGAGTCGGACAGCACCTTCGTAACACTGCCCTACTAATTTGTGCTCGTAATCGAATGGTCTCAAAATTTTGTCCAATAAAGCAAATAAAGTATCTGAGGATCTGTCACCACTTACATCACGGAAACCTAAGAAACATTCCACTATAGCCCCGTTGGCATTAACAAACCTCACAATTACAGAACACTGAGACACCTGTGTGATATCTCATATCGTCCACCTGAACAGAAAAAAATCAGCACTCGTCAATTCTGTTTTTATGAAATCATTCTGTATTCTGAAATGCACTCGATTAACTAATTTTGAATACTCTTTGATTCGCCGCTAAACACACTTTTTATCTTAGAATACTGGTTTTGTATTTCTGCAGGGCTCTTTGATAACAACAATGTTAACAATTCCTTAAAATTACCACGATTTTTTGAATTTAATGTTTCGTCAATACCACGAAAAGTTAGTTCTTGCTTACTTAAATAGAGCACTGCATCAAATACCAACTGAAGGAAAAGCCTATTTAAACGTACATTTTCATTGAACTGTACAATATACACTAACATTTTCCTTCAGGTCATCGGAGATCGTATTTAGGTTTCTTTCCAAAGTCTTCAAAACCAGCTGGCATTTTATATGTTCTGCAGAGTCTTAGTGTTTGTGTAAAGAACGTGTTGTGTTCAAAAGGGATGAAAATCCTTCTTTATTCCAAACGTTATTTTTATTGCTAAAAAGCAAGCAAGGTCAACAAAACAAGCTCTGTAGAGCTGGAAAGTAGTACAACCATGGACATTCCTTAAACAACGATAGTTTGAAACTAAGATTGTAAGATTTACCGGAATGTTCCACTTCTTCTGTAGCACAAATTTGCAGTGATTTAGTAGGGCGACCAAAACGTAGAACTTCATTCTGATCTTCGTTTCTCCGACGTAAAAATGACGTTTCTAATAAAATGCACACTATGTCATAAACAGTATACGTGTTTAAATAAAACAGCACAACACTACGAATGAACCACGATGGGTAAGTACTCGTACTTCACACAGGATGACGCAGGGAAAACGAAACATTCGGATCTTCCCGCAACTTCATTTGCACATTTCGCTATGAAGAAAGTGCGCTGGTGACGTCACGGTTGTCATGGCAACCGCCAAGGCCAAGCGGTACGAGGAAGCACTTGGGAGGTTCAGCCAGCTGCGCAATCTCTGGTCTTCACTCAATCTCACGCGCCGTACTTTGGCCGACAGCCGGCGCTTTCGTGAGTTCCCCTGGTTCTAATCAAGTGATGCGAGCTCTTGTTGCTCCAAACGCCGTACAAAAAACATTTCTTTCCGTAAAACCAACACATATCATAAGAAAAATAAATTTAAAAAATCATTCTGGTAAAAATATATGGTGAAGTGGCACTTCACCTACTTCACCTGAAAAGCCGCCCCTGGCATGCACTTGAGTAGCTGTTTTTGCGGGGTTCAGCCGCCACCACCACCACAGGCTCTAAGCTGAGGCCTCCACCGCATTGACTTCTGGCAAAGTCACTGCTATGCTGGCTAAGATTACATGCTTAACCTCACAGACGCTATCTTGGAGGGGATTAACCTTACATTTTACGCGTAAGAGAGCAAGCCTAACCTCACTTTTACGGCGATATGCCCTTCCTGACGCCTAAGAGAGCGAGCTTAACCTCACAGACGCTATCTTGGAGGGCTTAACGTTACATTTTACGCGCAAGAGCATACCTAACTTTACAGTCGCTATCATGGAGGGGCCTAATATGACTTTTCCGGCCAGATGCCCTTCCCGACGCCATCTTGAGTAGTAAGGCAATGGCTTTTGTCGCGACGCCATCTTAAGTAGTTGAGCAACGGCGATTAACGTAAGAGAGCACACCTAACCGCATGGAGGAGCCTAACCTCCGCTTTACGGCAAGATGCCCTTCCTGACGCAATTGCACAAGATGGCGGCTATGCACAGCTCCTTAAGAGACGACTTAAGGGCGCTTTCGCAAGATGGTTGCTGCTCTTATGAGACGGCCAAGGGCCCTTGTGCAATATGGCGCCTATACATGGGCTCTTATGAGACAGCTTAGGGCGCTTGCCCAAGATGGCGGTTATCTGGGACTCTCCGAGAAAACAGATGTCTTCCAAGCATGCACTTGAATAGCTCTTTTGGGGGGTTCAGCCGCCACCGCCACCACCGAGTGACCTTATGGAACCAACAGAAGAAGCCATACAGTGGATCACCCAACTGGACATTCTGCTATAAAACATGTTTCTTGTCTGTGCATATTTGTTAATATTATGTACTTGTATGTATGTATCTAACTTGTTGCCATACACCAATAATAATCTAATGGCACAATATGGCTGCTATACATAGGCTCTTATGAGACTGCCATAGGCCATTGCACGGAATGGCGACTATACATGGAGTCTTATGGAGAAAGATGATGGACATGAACGCTTGCGCAAGATGGCGGCTATACTTGGCTTATATGGAGAAAGCTATCTTAAAGGCTACTGCGCAAGATGGCGGCTATACACAGGCTCTTATGAAGAAAGCTAACCCAGGGGGCTACTGCACAAGATGGTGGATATACATAGGCTCTTATGGCCTCTTTCTCCGCCGAAGAGACACAGCTACCCTTCTCCTCTCATCCGTACAGCAAAAGGGCACCTCCTCCTAGCAAAAGAGCAAATGGACTAAAAGAACACCTCCTCATGTGTAGGGCGAAAGGGCTCCTTGGAAAAAGGGCACTTCCTCCTAGCAACAGGGCAAAAGGGCACCTCCTCCTAGCAAAAGGGCAAAAAGAACACCACCTCCTCATCTGTAGGGCAAAAGGGCTCCTTGGCAAAAAGGCGCCTCCTCCTAGCAAAAGGGCAAATGGGCAAAGAGAACACTTCCTCCTCATCTGTAGGGCAAAGGGGCTACTCTTACTGGCAAAAGGGCACCACCTCTTAGCAAAAGGGCAAAAAGAACACTTCTTCTTTATCAAAGGGCAAATGGGCTACTCTTCCTGAAAAAGGGCAAAAGGGTTCCTCCTCCTAGCAAAATGGCAAAAGGGCTCTTCCTTATCTGTATAGCACACGAGCTCTTCGTCCTGGCAAGAGGGCTAAAGGGCTCCTCTACCTGGCAAAAAGGCCCCTCCTCCTGGCAAAAGGGCAAAAGTACGCCTTCTTACAGTTACTAAGATCAGTTCCATCCCCCTCTTACAACAGATGCTTTCCTGAATTGAACGTTACATTACAAACAAATATACTCACGTTATATAGCGTTGTCCTCGTCGCGAAAGTTTTTCGATTGAGGAGAAAGCGGTAGGAGGAGGAGGAGGTGATAAGGAGATGCTAATACATTTTTCAGCATGGAAAAATATTGTAGGATAAGCAAATGCTGTATCGGACAAGACAAAACAGGTTCAATCTAGTTACAGAATGCAATTGTAAAAATATATAATTGACATGCTGTATATCTATACCCGACAAGACAAAACATGTTGACTATTAAACAGAAAAATGTTATCGCTACTGTGCTATATGTTTCTATTCGTCAATACAAGTTACAATTAGCACACACTAGAATTGATTGTACAACAAAACGAAAAATGTTGGCTATCACTGTTTAGAACAGAAAAACTTATAACGCGAAACATTATAAGATTAATCTCTCTGTTGATACACTCGTACTTTTGTGAAATCAGTGCGCACACATAGAATTGCAATTGTTGTATATCTCCATCCGACATACTTCTTCTAAATCACTGCAGATAAAATGATTACTACATAGCAGAGGATACCTTTGTCCTAAGAAGATAGATTTTTTGGGAATCAAACACATGCAACAGAAACAATCTGTTTAATTAGCGTAACAATAAAAAAACATACTACTGTGCAGAGAAAATTATTTTACTACTTAGCAGAGGATACCTTTATCCTACATCATATTGTGTTAAGGAGAAAAATTATGGATTCAAACCCTGTTTTAACACAATAAGAATCATAGGATTTAAACTTTGTTTACAAGGGAGAGGAATAGAAGTGTGCTTCCTCTTAAATCAATAATCAATACTATTATGCAGATAAAATAAGCTGTTCGAAAGGATTCTTCCTCCTCCTTACCGCGCCTTCCTCGTAGGGATAAAGGGCTAATGGGCCAGGGTATCTCTCCTCTCTTTATCCGGGCTTGAGACCGGCGCTACATCTAGAGGCGGAGTTAACACCCTAAGGAAGGGAGAATGTTGGAAAGTAATCTATACGAATATAACTACTCGATCGACTATGTACTACAGAAGGATGACTTAGGTGAGGGTAAGCACTGGGAATCTAGGAAGGTGTTTAGGCTGTTGTACTGTCGAGAGAGAGCTATTACTCAATAATACCTACACGACGCAATTCTTAAAAATTCGCTTTATACTCTGTGTAACCAGCATCTTGATAGGCTCTTAGCAGTTGCTAACGATTTACGAGTACGTTGGGATCTTTACAGTATCTTATGACAACATAGGGTAACAGAGGCTTGTTGTGAATTTTGAGCCTATATGCAGACAGTTGATGTGTAGGGACTTGTTTTGATGTAATACGTACTTGAGCAGTAGCGTTTCCAGGTACAAACTTAACTTGTTTCGATAACAATGAAGCGTTGAAATTTTCTTCTTCATCATCTTGCATCTCTTCTTGAGATATTTGCACGGCGACAGAACGTGTAGTAGGCTTAGAAAATGAAGTAAAATCATCAAGCTCTAATGTCAATGAAACATCGAGATCTTATTTTTCTTCTTCTACCTTTCCTTTACTACTGTTTTGATCAACATCGTTATTCTTACTATCATAATCATGATCTTGCCTCTCTTTATCTTGAACTGTGTGCTTAGTAACAGAACTTGTAGCAGGTCTAGACAACAAGGGAGAATTAAAAATCTCTCGCATATGTGTACTTTTTAAAAATAAATCAGTGTTGGCTTGACTACGGTTGAACTCTTTGTATTTTGTTCTCGATGAAGCTACATTACACGCGGCTTCGTGACGTTGAGCGTTGTATGCGTTCTTGAACTCTCTTCTACAATGTTTGCATTGAAAAATTGCCCTACATGATATCTCATGACATCTCTCGTGATAGCTTCGGGAAAATACTTTTCCACACTCTTTGCAAATATACCTAAAAATAGTTTTTTCCATGACGGACTTTATATCTTCTGCCAACAGATTCTTCTTTAAATCTACTAGACACTTGTTACTCTCTACTTCGATGATACGAACAGCTTAACGATTAACAGTAAACTAACACAAAAGCGTATAACCAAGATAGCAAAAGTGAGGTTTAACCCCGTCAGGATGGCAGCAGTGAGGTTAGCGATGCTCTATTGTCCTTAAAAGTGAGGTTAGGGGCCGTCAAGATGACAGCTGTCAAAAAAGCACGAGGCTTTTTTTACAAATAAGATCACGTGGTCGTGACGTCGCGGTCACGTGGTATCCTGCGTCAGCACCCGAAGGTCAAAATCCACACCTACGTGGTTAGAACCCGTCAAAAAGCACACAGATTTTAAATTTCGCACCTACGTCGTTAGGTTAGTGCACTTAGGCCATGCTAAGATAGCAGCGCACACATGCGATCGTTGTACACTCCAGCGGAATAAGCTTAGTATGATCCATAATCGATAGGTGATGTGTACACGCTTATAAACATCGCTATTCTTACTGCTGCTATGTTCTCAAGATTTTTAAACATGACTATTCTCAGTGCTGCTCTTAACGACGTAGAGCACGGAATTTATAATCCACGTGCTTTTAACAAGTTCTAACTACGTGGGCGTGGATTTTAAACTTCGTATGCAGCGCAGTGTACCACGTGACCGTGACGTCACGACCACGTGCTCTTATTTGTACTTTTTTGACAGCTGTCACCTTGACGGACCCTAACCTCAATTTTAAGGACAAGGGGGCATCGCTAACCACACTGCTACTATCTTCACGGCTCTAAACCTCATTGCTGCCACGTTATGCACGTCGTGGCGCCGAATTTAAAATCCACGTGTTTTTGACATCTGTCAGCTGCCATTCTTAACAACGTGGGTGCGGAATTTCAAACAACAGAACATCGTTAACCCCAGTGCTGCCCTCTTGACGGTGTTAAACCTCACTGTTGCTACCTTGGTTGTACCCTTTTGTGTTAGTTTACTGTTAATCGTTAAGCTGTTCGCATCATCGAAGTAGAGAGTAACACGTGTCTAGTAGATTTAAAGAATAATCTGATAGCAGTAAGCTAAAGTCCGTCATGGAAAAACCTATTTCTAGGTATATATGCAAAGAGTGTGGAAAAGCATTTTCCCGAAGCTATCACAAGAGATGTCATGAGATAACATGTAGGACAATTTTTCAATGCAAACATTGTAGAAGAGAGTTCAAGAACGCATACAACGCTCAACGTCACGAAGCCGCGTGTAATGTAGCTTCATCGAGAACAAAATACAAAGAGTTCAACCGTAGTCAAGCGAACACTGATTTATTTTTAAAAAGTACACATATGCGAGAGATTTTTAATTCTCCCTTGTTGTCTAGGCCTGCTACAAGTTCTGTTACTAAGCACACAGTTCAAGATAAAGAGAGGCAAGATCATGATTATGATAGTAAGAATAACGATGTTGATCAAAACAGTAATAAAGGAAAGGTAGAAGAAGAAAAATAAGGTCTCGATGTTTCATTGACATTAGAGCTTGATGATTTTACTTCATTTTCTAAGCCTACTACACGTTCTGTCGCCGTGCAAATATCTCAAGAAGAGATGCAAGATGTTGAAGAAGAAAATTTCAACGCTTCATTGTTATCGAAACAAGTTAAGTTTGTACCTGGAAACGCTACTGCTCAAGTACGTATTACATCAAAACAAGTCCCTACACATCAACTGTCTGCATATAGGCTCAAAATTCACAACAAGCCTCTGTTACCCTATGTAGTCATGAGCCTATCAAGTACACTTATATTCCTCTCCCTTGTAAACAAAGTTTATCCTGTGATTTTTATTGTGTTAAAACAGGGTTTGAATCCATAATTTTTATCCTTAACACAATATGATGTAGGACAAAGGTATCCTCTGCTAAGTAGTAAAATAATTTTATCTACACAGTAGTATGGTTTTTTATTGTTACGCTAACTAAACAGATTGTTTCTGTTGCATGTGTTCGAATCCCGAAAAATGTATCTCCTTAGGACAAAGGTATCCTCTGCTATGTAGTAATCATTTTATCTGCAGTGATTTAGAAGAAGTATGTCGGATGGAGATATACAACATTTGCAATTCAATGTGTGCCCGCTGATTGCACAAAAGTACGATTGTATCAACAGAGAGATTAATCTTATAATGTTTCGCGTTATAAGTTTTTCTGTTCTAAGCAGTGATAGCCAACATTTTTCGTTTTGTTGTACAATCAATTCTAGTGTGTGCTAATTGTAACTTGTATTGACGAATAGAAACATATAGCACAGTAGCGATAACATTTTTCTGTTTAATAGTCAACATGTTTTGTCTTGTCGGGTATAGATATACAGCATGTCAATTATATATTTTTACAATTGCATTCTGTAACTAGATTGAACCTGTTTTGTCTTGTCCGATACAGCATTTGCTTATCCTACAATATTTTTGCATGCTGAAAAATGTATTACCATCCTTATCACCTCCTACTCCTACAGCTTTCTCCTCAATCGAAAAACGTATGCGACGAGGACAACGCTAAATAACGTAAATACATTTGTTTTTGTAATGTAACGTTCAATTCAGGAAAGCATCTGTTTGTAAGAGGAGGGATGGAACTGACCTCAGTAACTGTAAGAAGGCGTACTTTTGCTCTTTTGCCAGGAGGAAGAGCCCTTTTGCGAGGAAGAGGATCCCTTTAGCACTCTTTCCAGGAGGAAGAGCTATTTTGCTATATATTCATTTATTTAGCGTATGGCTAGAGATACAGGGGTCCAACGTTGCTCGCGTCCGTAGGTTTAACCTGAAAGTACCCTACACGTGACCCCTGGGTGGTGCTGAGGGAGCAACGGCGAACACGTAACCAGACGTAAAGTTTTACCTCCTGGTCTAGATAAAGTACAGAATTTTGCTATACAGATAAGGAAGAACCCTTTTGCTAGGAGGAGGAGCCATTTGCCGGGAAGGGTAGCCCACTTGCCCTTTTGCCCTACAGATAAGGAAGAAGTCTTCTATTTGCCCTTTTGCTAAGAGGAGGTGCCCTTTTGCCATGAAGAGTAGCCCTTTTGCCCTACAGATGAAGAGGAAAGGTTCATTTTGCCCATTTGCCCTCTTGCTAGGAGGATGTGCCCTTTTTGTAAAGGAGCCCTTTTGACAGGAAGGGTAGCCCTTTTGCCCTACAGATGAACACGAAGTGTTTTTTTGCCCTTTTGCTAGGAGGAGGTGCCCTTTTGCTAAGAGGAGGTGACCTTTTCCCAAGGAGCCCATTTGCCAGGAAGAGTAGCCCTTTTGCCTTACAGATGAGGAGGAGGTGTACTTTTTGCCCTTTTGCTAGGAGGAGGTGCCCATTTTCCAAGGAGCACTTTTGTCCTTTTGAACGGAAGAGTAGCCCTTTTGCCCTACAGATGAGCAGGAGTTGTCATTTAGCCCATTCCCCTTTTGCTAGGATGAGGTGCTCTTTTGCGATACGGATGAGGAGGAAGGTAGCTGTGTCTCTTCGGAGGAGGAAGAGGCCATAAGAACCTATGTATATCCGCCATCTTGTGCAGTAGGCCCTTGGGCTAGCTTTCTCCATAAGAGCCTGTGTATAGCCGCCATCTTGCGTAGTAGCCTCTAAGCTAGCTTTCTCCATATAAGCCTTGTATAGCCGCCATCTTGCGCAAGCGTCCATGGCCATCATCTTTCTCCAAAAGAGCCCATGTACAGTCGCCATCTTGTGCAATCGCTTATGGCCGTCTCATAAGAGCCTATGTATAGCCGCCATCTTGCGCAGGCGCCCTTAAGCCGTCTCATAAGAGCAGCCGCCATCATGTGCAGTAGCCTCTAGGCTAGCCTTCTACATATAAGCCTGTGTATAGTCGCCATCTTGTGCAGTCGCCCATGGCCGTCTCATAAGAGCCTATGTATGGCCGCCATCTTGCGCAATCGCCCATAGTAGTTTCATAAGAGCCTGTGTATAGCCGCCATATTGCGCAAGAGTCCCTAGGCCGTCTCATAAGAGTCTATGTATAGCCGCCATCTTGCACAAGCGCCCTTAAGCCGTCTCATAAGATCCAATGTATAGCAGCCATCTTTTGCAATTAGATAGCCGCCATCTTGCGCAAGCGTCCCTAGGCCGTCTCATAGGAGCCAATGTATAGACGCCATCTTGCGCAAACGCCCTTAAGCCATCTCATAAGAGCCTATGTATAGCAGCCAACTTGTGCAATTAGATAGCCGCCATCTTGCGCAAGCGCCCTTGACCGTCTCATAAGAGCAGCAGCCATATTGCGTAAGTGCCCTAAGCTGCATCATAAGAGCCTATTTATAGCCTCCATCTTGTAGAATTTGATAGCCACCATCTTGCACAAACGCCCTTGGCCGTCTGATAAGAGCAGCAGCCATCTTGCGCTAGCGCCCTTAAGCCGTCTCGTAAGGAGCTGTGTATAGCCACCATCTTGTGCAATTGGCGGCGGAAAGGGCATCTTGCCGTAAATCTGAGGTTAGGCTCCTCCATGCTGTTAGGTGTTCTCTTTTACGCTAATCCCCATTGCCCTACTACTTGGGATGGCGTCGCGAGAATCGCCATTGACCTACTACTCAGGATGGCGTCTGGAAGGGCATTTAGCCGTAAAACTGATGTTAGGTCCCTCCAAGATAGCGACTGTAAGGTTAGGTATGTTCTCTTGCGCGTAAAAATTAACGTTAAGCCCCTCCAAGGTAGCGTCTGTGAGATTAAGCTTGCTCTTTTAGGCATCAGAAAGGGCATCTCGTCGTAAAGGTGAAGTTATGCCTCTCCATGAGGTTAGGCTTGCTCTCTTGCGCGTAAAATGTAAGGTTAAGCCCCTCCAAGGTAGCGTCTGTGAGGTTAAGCGTGCAGTCTTAGCCAGCATAGCATTGACTTTGCCAGAGGTCAATACGGTGGAGGCCTCTGCCGAGGGCCTGTGGTGGCGGTGGCGGCTGAACCTACCAAAACAGCTACTCACTTGCCAGACAATAAAACGTGGAAAAAGGAACCCCGATTTGCAACGGCAGTATCGTCTACTAAGAACCTTTTGGTGGTAAGGTGGAATGACAACAATCTTGTAAAAGTACTGACCAACTGTGACAGCATTGAACCAAAGAATAGGTGCTACAGATATTCACGTACAGAGAAGAAAAGTATATTGGTGGATATTCCACGTCTCATCACCCAGTATAATGGGTGGTGTAGATGTCAATGACCAGTTCGTAGCTACATATCGCTGCAATATTAGGACAAAGAAATGGTGGTGGCCATTCTTCGCTTGGGCCGTTGACGTTTCCTTTGTGCAAGCATGGCTTCTGTTCTGCAGATTTGGGCATGATATGGCATTGTTAGAATTTCGTTGCCAATGTGCTGTATGTCTTCTGAAGTGTTTTGTGACGCCACAGCAATCCCCAGGCATCCAACCAACATTAGAGTTCTCACCAGTATTAGATGATGTGAGGCGAGACCGAATGGATCACATCATTGAGAAGGGAACACCCAAGTACAGGCGTTGCAGAGTATGCGGAAATCGCACGACGTATTTGTGTAGAAACATAGAAAGTGTGATGCACCTCTACATCCGAATGAATGCTTCAAGGTATTCCACAAGCAGTGAACTGACAATGACATTTCCACAAATTGGAAATAAGATGTGGATTATGATTGTAAAAAGTTATTATTTCCTTCTGGTTTTGACTATGTTGAAATAAGATGTGGATTATGATTGTAAAATGTTATTGTTCCTTGTGGGTTGACTATGTATGTGCTCTTCGGCACAAATTTGGAACAAAATGTGAACTGTAAATATGAGTGTAAAAAGATATATTATCTGCGCACATTTTAGCGATAGATTTACACCCTAGTTCTGAATCGGTCGACTTCGGTTATCTTCGAGATTCGTATTGGCAACCTTTGAAACACAAACTAAGAATCGTTTATCATCGCTGTGCGACATCTGGCGTACACTTTAAGTACTCGTACTGTTATTGTTTACACAGCAAAGCCAAACTATAGAATTCATGCTAGGAACACGTTTCGCAACGGGAAATTTTACATAGTATTATATATTGTGTGTGTGTGACACAGTTGTTGGCGTAAGATAATAAAGGTTTAGAAAATTCATATCGATCGATCATATTATCGATTCAATTCAGATTTCATTTCCATTCAGTTGGTAGTACTACCGGAACCGGCAGTGCTCCCTTCTTACTCCTCAACCGAGTACAAAAATCTAACACTAAAAAGTGCGCGTACAATAGTTTCCTTCTGATTTTGACTATGTATGTGCTCCCTGGCAACTTAAGTTGCCAGTCAAAAATGACTACTCGATGAATATATTTTTTGAAATTTCAATTCTTACTCCTTACTAGGTTCATTATAAACCAGAAACGATGAAAAATATTTTTTAATATATATCGTAATTAGGAGCACTATTGGGTTAAGGCCACAGCCGCCTCCTTCCTATTCCTAGGCCTTTCCTGGCCCATCGTCACCATAAGACCTACCTGTGTCGGTGCGACGTAAAGCAAAAAAAACTTAATAGAACATACATGATCGGAAATTGTATTCTCTATAACTTTTGTTATGTAATACTTTTCGATAGTACCAATAACGTACGGTAGGTATTTAAAAATATTAAGGCGCTTTCACCTAACCTACCGTTTTATTCAGGGTGAATAAACTTATTTATAGCCTAGACTGTAATTTCTTATTCCCCGATTCTACATACCTATTTTCATTAAATTCTGTTTATCCATTTTCTCGTGGTTCGACGCTGATATGGACTTAGCAACATAAATGCAATTCATGAATATCTCTGTTATCATAGGCGATACGATAAAAATGTATAAGACATAAATGGCAGGAAATTTAATTATATATAACTTCAGTTATGTAGTGTTTATCGATAGTACCTTTAATAACATAAATATTTGAGAGTTAAGTTTTAGGCCTTCCCCTAAACTACCATTTGACTCAGCGGGAATAAAATGATTTATAGCCTAGATTGTAGTGGCTCATTCCCCGACTTTACATACAGATTTTCATTAAATTCTCTTCAGCCGTTTCCTCGTGATACGCGTACATACATAGGCCTACAGACTGACAGACAGAAATTGCGGAAAAGTAAAAAGTGCATTTCCTTGAAACTTTGGGCATGAACGATACAGAGATACCATTCTTTTTAAATTCTGATCAATGTACATACAAAACTCTTATTTTATATATAGCCCTATAGATCAATGTGGATTTTGTCACTTTTAGGTTTGGATGCCATTCCTGGTACCAAACTTATGCCAAGAGTTGCATTCACTAGGTATTGTGTTTCTGTAGTGGTTGGTAGTGTGCTATACGTGAAGAGATGTGTACTAAAAACAAAGTCATCTCCGTACTGGCCATGAGGGGTGGAACGTACTATCCGTAAACTCGGCACTTGATGGGGGTAGAGTGGTTAGCTCTACTCCCGGCCGCCTTTGCCCCCAGGAATTAACCTGGTACTCATATTTGGTGTAGGCTGAGGGCCATGTGCAACTCCGGAATTAAAAATCTCGTTTCTTAAATTTTACGACTTCCTAACGGGGATTCGAACCCACGTCCTTCCGGGTGAACCGAGCACGCCTTTACCGCCTCAGCCAGACGAACATAAGCACGAAACTCCTAAACCAGAGGAATTAACCATAGGCCTATAAGTTAAATTTACCGGCCAAGGTGGGAATCGAACCCTCGGCTGTATGAACCGAAGGCCACAACGTGGACCACTCGTCAAAAGAGCCAAACAGTAATTATAAATAATAATACCGCTGTCTTCCGTAGAATAGGCTATTCAGTGGTTAGGCAATCTTCCTACTTACAGCTGGACACGTCTCCTTGCTGAAGGTCATTTGTGTCTTCAACCTTCTTAACAAGTAGCCAACACCATCTAGTCGAGGTACAGTAGAAGGGTTCGAAGAAGTGTTACGGACTGTCAAGAGTGCAGATGCCGGGCCGATGACTGGGAATCATTGAACTTCAGACGAGTGAGAATTTTATATCGATCTCCACATACCGTACGTGTTCTAAGACTGAGGCAGTTGTTAGGTAAGTAGGCTACTGCTTGATATACTGTAAACAGCAGTGCATTGTTTTGCTGAACATGTTCCTGTTGCTGAGACTACGATCTGTGCATTTAACTTTACTTCTGCACTACCAGCAAACTCTCCAGAAAGTGATTTAATGAGACAATTGGTCTACCTCGTCTGACAAGCTTACTTAGCCGGTCAATATTCGTAATGTTTGCCGAGTAATGCCCCGCTGTATTATTTGTTCTTATTACTTCTTTGTTCATCAGCTCAATTTACTTTTCCATTGGGTAAAATGATGCGTTATACTGGTGGAACTAGACCTATTTATTTATTTGGACTCTGGATGAAATCTGACGATCTTATGCTGGCTATGATCGGTAAGGCGTCAAGTCTTTATGACCTGATACCGTAGTTATACTACTGGATATATGCACTACTCTGTTCAATAAATGTTTCACTACATGGAAAATTCCGGAAATATGGAGACGATCAAACTTAAAGATGTTGTACTGCACCCATCATATGAGCCTGATTGGCGCATTTAATTAATTATATTTGAAAAGGGATAAATGTATTCAGATATGCTATAACAATTATAATATTGGGATATTCAAAGACCAGTGCATATAAACAAAGCATCAGTAGAAGCCTACGTTCCCTTTCTTTTCTGGAGTAAATCGCTATCTCTGTAACATAAACAAGCCACATTTGGTGTTGCGCCAGCACTGAAACTGTACAGAAACAGTGGAAAATTCCGCTGGGATGAGTGAGAGAGAAATGTCGAATGTTACTACCAGAAACCCCTTGGTTTCGAATAGACTCGTCCACAAGAAGGAATAGCGTATATGTGTGTTCCAATCAGTTTGCAGTATTCAAATATTTTCAAAAGTAGCGGGACAAAATGTATGTAACTCGTCTGCAATCTAGACATAATAATTAATATGGATTTTGTGACAGCAAGGTATTAGTATTTACTAAATAATTTTTTGAACCAAGTCAATAGCTTATCAGTAATGAGTAAAAATAATTGCGCACTGAACTTTGGCATAGCAACACGAATGTGAAATCCCTACCATAATGGAGTTGGTTAGTCAGCGTATAACGGGAAATAGTCCAACTAACGCTACGGTATTACGTAAAAAGTTACGAACAATTTTGTGATCACGCTGTATCAGTATATTGACATGTATTTTTGGAATTCTGTGTGGAAGGCATATCTTCTTTTAAGCATTTTTTATTTGGGAGGCGCTCCAACGCCCTCCAATGGGGATTTTTATGCGTCAAAAATTTTTGTTCCTCCGCCGAGAAGGTATCCTACCACCCCAAAGCCCAAATCTTCAACCTTCAGACATCTTCGAGAGAGCCGTCGCGGTAAGACGCGTGTCAGGCACTTGTCCGTATTGTGAATTGTTGCAGTGAACAAAGTGTATTTACCAGTATATTTAGGCGAAGTTAAGTCTTGAATAACGGCAATTGTATATGAAAGTGTTTTGTAATAATATAATGGAACTAAATAATGGATAAACGTACTCTATAAAGATAAAATTTACATATCACCGATGTAGGATTTTGAGTTACGCAATAGTTGCGTCATATGTAATACGAGTTTAGTAAGCTAACAAGTACAGGGAATTTGACGTTCTAACAGGCAAGGAGATCGCTGCAGATTTGGGAACACTTTTCTTGCTTCTATTGTGGGTAGTCAGCTGGCGATAGGGTTCTGCAGGGAAGAATGTACTTTCACCACCAGGATCTGTGTCAATGCTGAAAGCGAAACCCCGCAGTTAACTGTCGCTTTGTCAAGACCCAGGGGGAGAGCTGAGAACACCAAGTATCTCGCTGCGTGTGAAGAAAACAAAAAGGGACGTCCAAGACGATAGGTCGTATTAACAACCTTTTGCGGTTGAGCATGGCGTAGGCTATGTATATATTAAGTGCTTAGTGTTCTAATAATTTTATGTCAGTGTGACCATCAAAAAGAAATCGTGTGGAAGTGTATTAGTGTCAACTGTAAGTAGCAAGTTAGCAATATGGATACTTCAAGAAAGATGAAGAAAATAAATTATTGTAACATGGATCACTAATTCACGATTGGTTGCTAAAATGCGAGTATTATCCTCATGTTATTTATAGAATCTAAAGCCTTTCTTTAATGTGATCTAGATGTAAGGATGCGCGAGTCATAGTTTAAAGAGACCCGAGGGCACAGTCAAAGTATTCAGGTTATTTTTGTCGTAATCGTATGCTTAGATATTATTATTATTATTATTATTATTATTATTATTATTATTATTATTATTATTATTGTTACCGTGTTTTTGTGGTAGGTAGAGGTGAAAGAATGTGCGGGGGGTGAACAGGTCTCAGGCTACGAAATTAAAGTGAATTTAAAATTTAACAAGGTTATATTTTCTTTTCAAAATTAAGAAATAACAAGCATGGCAGGTACAGAGTAGCAAGGCAACAAAGGTGCGATTACAGAATTTACAGGATTTGGGCTTCGAGCCCCGAATTCACACTTCTAGGGCAATTAGCCCAACTTTACTCCAAAATAAGTTTTTCACAGAGGGGCAGAAAACCCCATTCATGCCCAGGAGCACTTGCTCCAAAATTACACCATAAAGCCTCCGCGAGGCATACAACCATCAATTTTCAAGGAAAGAGCCACCCGCTCTCAACTTTAAGCCTATCAAAGGCCACACCAAACTCCACCTTCAAGTTGTCCTCTAAGGACATAGACACAGGGGCAAAATACCCAACCTACTGAGGCTTATTAAGTGAGAAAAAGGTTAATTACATGACCTCAAAAATAACCAATTGAGAGGAGGCGACCTGCACTCCTAATACATTTGGCACTAGGCCATTAATGCAAGGGCTAATCCCATACTAAAGAGGTGACTTTAGAAAGGAACAATTTACATTACGTTAAAGAAAAATAGGTTGAGAAAAAATAAGTTCACCTCAAAATACTATGAGTGGGAGCTCGAGAGGGTTAAGCACTCTCTATCCCGGTATGCAGTTTAAAAGATAGAATAGATACTAAGTGTCTTTACATTTTAAGGAAGGTTACATTATGGAAAAACTTCGGACCCGCCCCGAGAGTTAAACTGCTGAGCTAGCAAGGAAAGAAGTTATTAATCGGCCATTACCTTGTTGTTGACTGCTGCCGAAGAAAGAGGCGCTTCCCCCCCCCTGCTATGTACTTTACACACTAAAAGATGGAACAGAAGTGGCGCAGAGACCCAAAAATCAGCAGTTTATATACTCTCGCGGAAAGTTCGAGGCGTTTTTGAAATGAGAACACCCTCCCACCAAAACTTAATTGGTTAGGGATAAGCAGCATATTCAAGGTGGGGGAAGATACATCAGATTGGTCAGAAATTAATTAAAGAAATTCGGGATTGGCTAAATACAAAATAAGGGGAAAGAGAGGGGTATACAGCCAACTTAAACAATAACAGAAAGAAATTTAACAAGAAACAAACTTTTGAAATAAAAATTTCTCCAAAAAACAGTTCTTTCACGTCGCACTAGGGTGCACCCTTGTAGTTTTTCAGTAGTGTCCTCTAGAAGAGAAAGTTCACACTTCTTACTACAGGTAAAACAAAAATACATCAAAAGTGACACAGTTCAAAAACTCCAAAATTTCCAAGTAGTGACATCTTCTGAGAAACTTGAAAATTAATACCGTAGATAAAGTTCAGACTTCCTCCAGCAGAGGAGTTTCAACTGGCGCAAATTTTAAATTAGCGGCGTGGAGGTGTACCGCCCGGTACAGACCTCCCCCCCAAAAGTTCCTCCAGGGGTGACACACGAAATTTGTTTGAAAACCAGGTCCAAGTTATGATGTTGATATGGAGATTAATTGCAGAAGCATTTATAAAATTTTCTTAATTTGGTTTGATTCAGTTTCAAAATTTTTGTAGTAACTGGTGAAGTAATGTCTTTATGTTTGTAGAAGTTGAATTCAGAAGGAAAACTTTAGTTTTTAAAGTTGAGGAAAATTTTCTAAGTCCACCAAATATTGCAGTAGAATACCCAAGAAGAGGTAGTAAGGTTGAACTGGAATGTCCATATAGCTGGATATGTACTTCAAACGTTGATGATATTAACGGCCAGACCAGCCGCCACTGCTTGCGTTCAGAGGAGGCCGCCCGGGCCCCTCAAGTACCCTGAGATACCGCTCGCCTGCACTATGAGGGGAGCAGAGGTGTAAAAGCACGCCGCGCCCGCGGTGAACATATACAGGCTGCGGGCGAGTAGCAGGTCGTGCGCCGCACATCAGCCTTGGCCGGGAGGAGAGCTCCGGCTCGCCGTGCACATGTCCTCGCTGGGGTCGAGGGGGCCCTTCCTCTATCCCAGCCGCGGCACAGCGCCGCGCGGCTGCGGGGGCACTGAAACATTAAAGCTAGGCGGCAGAATTTTTGTTGGACCAGAATAATAGTAGGGTACATTCATTGTGGAGAGGTTGAGGGACCAGCGGCGTGCAGCAATTCATTTCAGATGCGAGCCACTGTGTGTAGTGGAGCAGGAGACGGGAGCGTGGTAATGGCCGTGGCAACGACAGGATGGCAGTTTAACGGTTCGGGGGAGGTTTTACAAAAATGCTTACATATGAAACAAAATATTATAGAAGGGGCAGAATGCCTCAAAAGTGAAAACTAAAAAAAAATATAACCTTCATATTCCTTTCAAGATAATATGAGGCAAGTTAGCCCAGAAATTATACAGGTTTCACCTGCGACAGGTGAACCCTAAATATCCTCTCGGTGGCTGGATTGCTTAATAACAACGTAACCGGCGTAAGGAAATCGAGAATGACACACGGCCCATGAAATCTGGGGGCAAGCTTGCCCGCGGGAACAAAATTCTTGACCATTACCTGGTCACCTACCTTCAAATGGGTGGGTCTCCGTCCACGATCATACCTTTCCCTAACCTTTTCATGAGACACTTTAAGATTGGCTTTAGCCTTCTTCCAAAGATCTTTAATGTTGTCCGGATCTATTGTCTCAGGTAGAATGTCACTCAGAGACCAGAGGTTAGAGAGCGGCGTGTTGGGAACGAACTTGAACATCAAAGAAGCTGGAGTAAACTTGTGAGATTCATGAACCGCCGAATTCAAAGCAAAAGCTAACCAATGCAGGGACGTGTCCCACCTAGAATGATCTTCATGATGATAGGCAATAAGCGCGGACCTGAGATTACGATTAACCCGTTCAGCCAGAGATGGTTGAGGGTAATAAGCCGAAGTCGTCACATGAGAGATGGACAAGTCAAAACAGAATTTACGAAAAAGATTTGATGTAAACGCCTTAGCATTATCAGACACAATGTATTGGCACGGACCAAAAGAAGCAAAAATATAATTTAAGCAAGTAATGGTGGACTGAGCGGTAGCCAGCTTAGTCGGAAATAACCAGGAAAATCTTGTAAAACCATCTACGCATACAAAGATGAACTTGTTGGCATTTCTCTTTGACTGGGGGAAGGGTCCTACATAATCAATATACAGGCGTTCCATGGGGCGCGACGCTTGATGCGAAGACAAAAGGCCTACCTTGGTGGACATGGTGGGTTTACTGAGCAAACAAGATTTACAAGCTTTTACTAGTTCACGGATTTCACCGTCCGTACCCTTCCAGATGAACCTTTCACGAATCTTTTCACGAGTTTTAAAGATACCAAGATGCCCGCCTAATGGAGTCTCATGATAGTACTTGAAGATCATAGGCACGAGAACAGCTGGAACGACAACCTTCATCATCTTATCATGCCTCGAAGGGCAACATAGAACACCATTCCTCAGAACATAAGGGACAACATGTTCCCCAGAAGAAAGGGTTTCCATTATCGGAGCCAGCGTCGGATCTTCACGTTGGTATTTCTCGATATACCTAAAGAGCATGGGAGCTTCTGTTAAGATGGCATTAACACCAGATAGTATGGACTCGGGAGGTGATGAACTGTCGACCGGTTCATGGGTCTCGACGTCGTTGGAAAACATACGGCTGAGTCCATCAGCAACAACATTTTCGGTACCTCTGATATGCCGGACATCGAATTGGAAGGCAGAAATACGGATGGCCCAACGGGCTATACGACCAGTACGACGCGGCCTACCTAAGACCCAGCTTAAGGCTTGATTATCTGTCTCCAGGTCGAATTTGACAAGTTCCAGATAGAGACGGAACTTTTCTAAGGCAAATAAGACTGCCAACCCTTCGAGCTCATAGATAGAATACTTGGCTTCTTGAGCCGATAGAGTCCTAGATGCATAGGCGATGGGTCGCCTCCCTAGTTCAGTCTCTTGAAGAAGGACTGCAGCAACTGCTGACGACGACGCGTCAGTTTGGACGATGAATTTCTTCGAGAAATCAGGCATAGCAAGTACAGGGGCATTACAGAGAGCTAATTTAAGATCTTCAAAAGCGGCTTGTTGAGAAGGTCCCCACTCGAATTTGATGCCTGTCCTACGAAGAAGGTTCAAAGGCGCCGCTCTATTAGCGAAGTTAGGAATAAACTTCCTGAAGAAATTCACCATACCAATGAATCTCGCAATACCTTTGATGTCCTTGGGAGGTTTAAAATCACGGATGGCCTGCGTTCTAGAGTGATCGACTGCAACACCATCGGGCGATACAAAATGCCCTAGGAATGACATAGAGGGCTTAGCAAAGGCAACCTTGGACAACTTAACAGTTAACCCAGCCTTACGAAGGCGATTGAGAACTTCTCGCAGATGATCTAGATGTTCTTCAAAGGTCTCCGAAAATACGACGACATCATCCAAGTAGTGATACAAGTACTCAAATTTGATGTCGGAGAAGACCCTATCTAGCAGCCTAGTGAGTACAGCTGCTCCCGTGGGGAGCCCGAAAGGCACGCGGTTGTATTCGTATAAATTCCAGTCCGTGGCAAAAGCTGTAAGATGTTTAGACTCTTCCGCAAGGGGAATTTGATGGTAGGCTTGATTCAAATCCAAGATGGTGAAGAACTTGGCCTTACGGAACCATGAAAAACAAGAATGAAGGTCAGGAAGGGGCACAGATTGTAACACCACCTTCCGATTGAGAGCCCTATAATCAATGACAGGCCTGAAGCCCCCTTGGGGTTTCGGGACTAGAAAAATATGTGACGAATACGCCGACTTAGAAGGCCTAATAATACCATCCTTCAACATCTGATCGATGATTTCTTTCAGAGCCGTCATTTTAGGTGGAGATAGCCTATAAGGTGGAAAACGGACAGGAATTGAATCCGTGACCTCAATTTTGTATTCGATAAGGTCAGTAACACCAAGAGTATCAGAGAACACCTCTGGAAATGACTGACATAATTTACGAATACTATCAGCCTGCTCCTCAGGTAGATGTCTAAGGTCTAACAACATCTCATCCTGGGTAGGCGAAATAGATGAACATGATACAGAATTACACTTTAACAAGGGGATTTTACAATTGGACGCAAATTTGAATGTGCACGACTTACTCTGAAGATCGAGCACAAGACCAGTGTGAGAAATAAAGTCAGCTCCCAATATGATGGGGCAAGACAGGTGCTTAGCCACAAACAATTTGATTTTCCATGTAAATTTAAAAATACGAATTTTGACATTTACAGAACCTAGAATTTCCAATGGAGATGAATTAGCCGAAACATATTGAACAGGAGATGAGTCATAGTCAGGTAGTTTACAAACAGATTTCAATTTAGAATACCATTCAGCCGAAATAATCGAACAAACACTGCCTGAATCTAAAAGAGCAGTTACAGGTTCATTATTTAACTCAAGTTTGAGGAAAGGGACCGGTGCGGGGGTATCCGCCGCAATCCTAAGACACTCTTTGGGGCATTCAAAAGATAGATTTGCAGATTGAACATTCCCTGAATTTACGACCTGTTTGTCAGGGGCTGAGCCTCGGGAAGATGGATTAGTCGACTCAGCCGAAGCCACTAGTCACTTTTGATTGTTGTTGGAAGTTGCACCTGAAGTTGAGCAGGAGGGAGTGCTATTCGAATTGGGACAATTCTTGGCGATATGTGAGAAAGCCCCACATTTAAAACAGCCTTGTGATGAACCCGCTCCATTCCTTGTCCCACTAGACTTGAGCAATGGGCACTTGTTCCGAAGATGGTCGGGCGACCCGCAAGCATAGCATTTACGAGGTGTGACTGGTCGGCGAGGAGGAGGCCGAGGATTACCAAAAGAAGGAGGGGGTTCTTTCGCGACACGCAAAGAATCGGCGTATCTAACTCCTTCCGCTGAGACGGCCAATGCTTCAAGTTCAGAGGAGGTTTGCGGGCACGCCGCGAAACACAAATATAACCTATAGGATGGTGAAATTCCTTCTACAATAGCCTGTACAATCTGATCTTCAGGAAAATAAAGAGCAAACACCCTAGTATAGAATTTATTATCTTGGATGAAGTCTGCCAAGTTTTCATCCAAACGCTGTACACGATAATAGTACTTCTGAATAAGGGAGGACCTGGCACTAGCCGGGATGAAGTTAGCTAGCAAGTGGGCGTGGAAATCCTCAATAGATGATTGCTCGGCAATGGCTCTTACTATTTTGTCTGAGAGAATACCAATTGCATAGGGATAGATGATTTGCAAAATCTGACACGGGGAAAGAGAAAACACAAGGGCATGATCCTGAAATTCAACTAAAAATCTTAAAAATGAAATTACTTCACTGGTGGTATTAACGGAAAACTTAGAGATACCTCTGAGCAACATTGCCAATGGATGAGGCAAGCTGCTAAACCCAGGTGACATAGTAGGTAAAGGTTTCAGTTGCAAGGAAGTTAATTCAGAACGTATATTATTCAACGATGCACGGCGTTCAGACTCGTTGTCCAATGGGGCAGAGATAGTTTGAGCAGCAACGGTTATCCTATTGACTTCTCCCTTAGGAGGCTCTTCCTCGCTACCTACATTCATCGTGGTGGGTTGATCAATTTTGGGAGGAACTTCCCCAGTTAACAATTGAGTGACCTTGTTAGATAACTCAGAAATACTTTCAAGCAACGTACTAGCTTCCTTCCTCTGAACGTCATTCAACTTCAGAGAAAACAGATCGTTAACTCTATTTGAAAAATGATATAGCCTGGCTTGCACACGCTTAATTTGATTAGGAGAAGGATCATTTTCGTCAAATAAACTAACTACCGATGCTAGCCCAGTAGTATTCTCGGTGATCGTAGAAAGAGAATCGTCAATTTCTTTCTCTCCCAAATTGGGGATGGAAATGGGCAAATCAAGGGACTCTCTAAACTTGTTGGTGTCTATCGCAACCGTGCCTCCAGATTGCACATTTCTGATAGTTAACTCATAGATCAACTCCTCCTTGCGCAAATAGTTAAGATGGAGAACATCGCGAGGGCCGGGCATGATGACAGAACAATTTTGAAACAGGAAAGATCAAAAATTCCAGCAACTGAGAAAATTGTTAGAGTTTGAATCAAAGCAATGTTTAACCGTCAAAAGGGGCTAAATTGAGACCCATTCAACCACGCTCTGCTACCACTTGTTACCGTGTTTTTGTGGTAGGTAGAGGTGAAAGAATGTGCGGGGGGTGAACAGGTCTCAGGCTACGAAATTAAAGTGAATTTAAAATTTAACAAGGTTATATTTTCTTTTCAAAATTAAGAAATAACAAGCATGGCAGGTACAGAGTAGCAAGGCAACAAAGGTGCGATTACAGAATTTACAGGATTTGGGCTTCGAGCCCCGAATTCACACTTCTAGGGCAATTAGCCCAACTTTACTCCAAAATAAGTTTTTCACAGAGGGGCAGAAAACCCCATTCATGCCCAGGAGCACTTGCTCCAAAATTACACCATAAAGCCTCCACGAGGCATACAACCATCAATTTTCAAGGAAAGAGCCACCCGCTCTCAACTTTAAGCCTATCAAAGGCCACACCAAACTCCACCTTCAAGTTGTCCTCTAAGGACATAGACACAGGGGCAAAAGGTTAATTACATGACCTCAAACATAACCAATTGAGAGGAGGCGACCTGCACTCCTAATACATTTGGCACTAGGCCATTAATGCAAGGGCTAATCCCATACTAAAGAGGTGACTTTAGAAAGGAACAATTTACATAACGTTAAAGAAGAATAGGTTGAGAAAAAATAAGTTCACCTCAAAATACTATGAATGGGAGCTCGAGAGGGTTAAGCACTCTCTATCCCGATATGCAGTTTAAAAGATAGAATAGATACTTAGTGTCTTTACATTTTAAGGAAGGTTACATTATGGAAAAACTTCGGACCCGCCCCGAGAGTTAAACTGCTGAGCTAGCAAGGAAAGAAGTTATTAATCGGCCATTACCTTGTTGTTGACTGCTGCCGAAGAAAGAGGCGCTTCCCCCCCCTGCTATGTACTTTACACACTAAAAGATGGAACAGAAGTGGCGCAGAGACCCAAAAATCAGCAGTTTATATACTCTCGCGGAAAGTTCGAGGCGTTTTTGAAATGAGAACACCCTCCCACCAAAACTTTATTGGTTAGGGATAAGCAGCATATTCAAGTTGGGGGAAGATACATCAGATTGGTCAGAAATTAATTAAAGAAATTCGGGATTGGCTAAATACAAAACAAGGGGAAAGAGAGGGGTATACAGCCAACTTAAACAATAACAGAAAGAAATTTAACAAGAAACAAACTTTTGAAATAAAAATTTCTCCAAAAAACAGTTCTTTCACGTCGCACTAGGGTGCACCCTTGTAGTTTTTCAGTAGTGTCCTCTAGAAGAGAAAGTTCACACTTCTTACTACAGGTAAAACAAAAATACATCAAAAGTGACACAGTTCAAAACTCCAAAATTTCCAAGTAGTGACATCTTCTGAGAAACTTGAAAATTAATACCGTCAACAAAGTTCAGACTTCCTCCAGCAGAGGAGTTTCAATTGGCGCAAATTTTAAATAAGCGGCGTGGAGGTGTACCGCCCGGTACAATTATTATTATTATTATTATTATTATTATTATTATTAACAATATTTTTAGGATCCTTATTAAAGACCCGATGTGTATTTCATGCTGTCATTGTGTTTATTTGTGAGTAAGCCACAAGAATAATATTGGTCATGGTGGTGGTTAATAGTTATTTCAGCGAATTAATATTACTTGGACGCTGAAATATACCAACAATGATATTAAGCTTGAGGTCATGTAATGCTTTCCTGGAGGAATTTATGGTGGATATTGATCTTTAATGTATATTTTTGTATATAATTAATGCTTGTTTTCATGGTAGGCTATTATCTTTGGCTGTGTCTTTCGTTTGGTGGAAATAGTAGGATAATTTAGGAGCTATTTTCTTAAGTGGGAGAGTATATTCTCTTCGGTGTAATGTAGAATAAGATAGGGAAGAGACTCGCGCACAATATAAAGAAAAGCAACAACAGCACCCAAAAATTTAGTATGTTAATGAACTGTAATATTTTAAAATAACATTTATGTATTTTATAAAGGAACAAGTTGTGGAATATGAATTATATTTGGAAAGTCCAGTAACTATTTGATAATAAATTATATTATTATTATTACTACTATTATTATGATTATTATTATGATTATTATTATTATTATTATTATTCATACACTTCTCCACAGGAAATATGGGTAGTAATGGGGCACGGGATGCACCAAGTGCCTTACATAATTAAACTATTTACACATTATAATACAAACGTTGATGTACAGGTATATACAAAACTGTAGATCACGGGATCTTCATTCTTGCGAGAGGAATGATCGCACAATGTTGCATGTTGACAGGAGGACAGAATGTTGCATAATTTTGTAGATGTTCGGTGGAAGACCCAGTTCTCGCAGACTCTTGTGAAGTGTGTGTGGAATGAGGCCGTTGACTGACAGAATCACAGGAACTATTCGTACCAGTTTCATCTTCCAGATCCTCTTTATCTCTTCTGCAAGTTCTTTGTACTTGGAGATTTTTTCACTGTACTTCCTGTCAATGTTGGTGTCATTGGGGATAGCGATGTCAATAATGAAAGTCGTCCCAGTTTTCTTGTTTACCAGTATGATGTCTGGCCTGTTATGGTTGACTGTTTTGTCTGTCACTACAGCAGTGTCCCAATAAAGCTTAATCGACTCGTTCTCCAGGAATGGTCTTGGATGGTACTTGTAATAAGGGATACGCTCCTGAATTAATTGGTTTTCCTGAGCAAGTGCCTGGTGTATGATTCCCGAGACATGATTGTGTCGTCTCGTGTATTCTACGGGGGCAAGTACTGGGCAGCCCGCAGTGATATGGTCGATGGTCTCGAGATGAATGGAGCATCGTCTGCATTTGTCGGAGAGTACACTGGTGTCTTTGATGATGTACTTTTTGTAATTGTTTGTAGCTATTACTTGGTCTTGTATAGCAACTGCAAATCCCTCTGTCTCCCCAAATAAACGCCCACTTTGTAACCACATACATGACGCATTCTTGTCTATGCTCTGTTGGTTTAGATTGCTGTAGTATTTTCCGTGGAGGGTCTTCTCTCGCCATGTCCTTTCTTTCTCCTGCAGGGATACTTGGTGATTTGTATGTGGGTCAGAGGCATTGTATGGATACAGAACAGTGTACTTGTCAGTAAGTACTACAGCTTTATGGAGAAGGCTGTTTTCTTGCTTTTTATGGAAGTATCTCCGTAGGTTCTTTATCTGATTCAGGAGCATGACTTGAAGATCCAGTACTCCTCGGCCTCCCGATTTTCGTGGGAGAGTGACCCTTTCCATGCATGAATTGGGATGATGTAATCTATAGGTGGTGAGCAAAGTTCTCGTTTTTCTTTGTATGCTCTCTATTTCTGTAGCAGACCATTTCAGAATTCCGAATGAATAAACAAGGGTTGGAATAGCGTACGTGTTTATTGCTTTAATTTTGTTCTTGGCATTTAGGTAGCTGCGCAAAATCTGATGCAACCTCGATGTATATTTATCAGTGAGTTCCTGTTTGATTTTCTTGTGTTCCAGAGTTGTATTCTGAGCAAATCCAAGGTACTTGTATGTTTCTGTTTGTGTCATTCCCTCAATTAAAGATCCGGTATGGAGTTCATATGGTTGGGAGTTTGTGTACCGACCACGTTCAATTGTTAGCAGCTTGCATTTCTTTACTCCCAACGTCATTCCCACATCAGATGAGTAAGAGTCTATTATATTCAGCAGGGCGTTCATTTGTGTCTCGTTGTGGGCATACACTTTCAGATCATCCATATAAAACAAATGAGATATTCTGTGTTTCCCATTGTTATATTTAATATCAAATCCAAAACCAGTAGCTTTTAGAAGATTGGATAGGGGATTCATTGCAAGGCAAAACCACAGAGGACTTAATGAATCTCCTTGAAATATACCACGTTCAATTTTAATTGTGTCGGACATGATACATTTATTTTCTGTCTTAGTGCAGAGCATTGTCTTCCAATTGTTCATAGTAACTTCAAGAAAATGAATTATGGCAGGACTGATCTTGTACAAATGAAGTACTTCTTTTAACCATGAGTGGGGGACTGAGTCAAATGCTTTCTGATAATCTATATACGCTGTGTACAGGTTCCTTTGTGAGTGTATTGCCTGTTGTGTTACAACGGAGTCTATGATTATCTGTTCTTTGCACCCTAGTGATGACTTTTTGCATCCTTTCTGCTCCTCAGTCAGAATGTTACGGTTGCTGATATGTTTATACATTTCTTCTGTGAGTATGGATGTAAAAAGTTTGTAGATCGTTTGTAGACAAGTTATTGGTCTGTAAGCTGATGGATCTTCTGCATTTCCACCTTCCTTAGGTAGGAGGTATGTAATTCCTGATGTAAGGAATTCAGGACACTCTTCAGGATGATGCATGAGATAAGTGAATTGTTGGGCTATTTTCTTGTGGACGCAAGTGAAATGTTTATACCAAAAATTTTGTATTTTGTCTGTACCTGGTGCTTTCCAACTTTGAGTTCTCCTGACAGCATTACTCACATGACTTTCTTCTATGGTATCAAAACTCATTTCTGCATAACCATTGTTGTTTTTCTCTTCCTTAATCCATGTTTTGTTTGTATTGTGGACTGTGTTGGTACACCAAATACGTTTCCAAAAGTCTTCCGTGTCCTGCATACTTGGAGGTTCTTCTGCCTTAGTTTGCCGATTTTGCTTGAGCGTTCTGTAGAATTGGCCCTCATTCTTGGAGAAAAGGTTGTTTTGCATTTTCCTAGCTCGAGACTCTTTGTACCTCCTGAGCCTTGCTGCTTTTGCACACAACTTTTGTTTTTGGGTGTCAATGTATTCTTTGACCTTTTCTCTGTGCTCGGGTTCATTTGTGTGGGTGTTGATTTTCCTGAACACATTCCTCAAGTTTCTGTTAGTTTTCGTTTTCGTTTTGTTACAGAGGTATGCAGAAAGTTGACCAATGGTTTTTCTTAGCTCTTGGATATCACTTTGTAATCGACGTTGCCATGGTGGAATGTATTCTGAATCTGCGTTCTTACAAGAGCTTCTGGAGATGGGTATTAGATTTTGGTTGTTCATCCTAACCACAGTTACTGCTGCGCAATAAACGAGGGTGTTTGTTTCCTCTATGCTACTGGATTCTTCTATATACTGCTGTAGGATGTTATTTACAGTACTCATAAGGTTTTTGCTCATTGGTGTTCCTCGAATTTTGGGAAGTTTTGGTCTATAGTTCACTTTGAGACCCACGAACTCCGCCATCGCCTCTTTAAACATGTCTTCGGCACGACGTGCTTCATCAGCACCTGAGAAATCACCAGTTTCTCTTATTTCCACAGATTTATCTTCCTGTGGTTCTTTTCTTCCAGAATCATCCTGATGAATTTGAGGCATTGAGATGGAGTTGCCTTCACTGCTCGGCCTCGTAGCTAGAATTTTAGCAGCTTCTTCCTTAAGGTTTTGAATTATTGTGGCAGGAAGTCTGTTGTTGGTTACTATTGCACGTCTTTGGTCTGCAACTCTTTGTTCTGTGACAAAGGAGTACTGGGGGAATTTGTCCACAAACAACCTGTGCATATCTCTCCTGTACGTTGTAAGGTCTTTCTCTAAGTTCGTAGTTATAAAGTAGGAGCGCATTATGAATTTATTCATATCATCTGTCCATTTCAAGCGCTGCCTCGGTGGTCAGCTGAACTTCTGAAACATCTTCGGCAGGAGGAGTAGGTAGCTGTTGAGTTCTCCTAGCTGAATTGTCGGCTGTAGAATTTTCGGGTGACCCGACATGTGCCCGCCTGATCAGCATCATGTCACTGGTGGCTTGCCTGCTGTCACGCTCAGCACCAGCTCCAAGCGTGCCCCGACGACCCTCGGGTAGCGTCCTTTTCCGAGGCTCATTTCTATTATTCATTTCCTCCATCAATGATGGGTTGCATTTTATACCTACTGCCAGGATTTTAATGAGGCCGCCCCTAACATGGGGTACAGACGCCTTTCACAGCCGCCTCTAACATGAGGTACAGACGCTGCTAGATGGTTTGTGTTCAGTAAGTTCATCCGCCCTCTCCGCCATTGGGATATATCCTCTTCTGCCGTCGAGGCCGTTGACCATATTCGCATTCCCTCAGTTGATCCGCGGGTGCTTATTTGGCTAGGCCTTATTCACACCTGTCCTGCATATCTGCAGGAACTTTCCCTATCAGCCATTGGGACGCGCCGTGTCGGGGTTGAGGGCCCCCACCCCAGTGTCTCGCGTAGAGTTATGCCTAACCCCTACTCAATTCAGGGCTAGACCCCTACGCAAGCTGACAGGGCACGGTTATTATTATTATTATTATTATTATTATTATTATTATTATTATTATTATTATTATTATTATTATTATTATTATTATTATTATGGAGAAACACGTTGTAGGCAGTTGATGTTTCTTTCTTTACATAGTGAGCAAGTTTATTTCTTTTGAATTGTAACATGTCATGGAAAATATTGTTTTAAAGAAAGAAATTTAATAAGTTCTGTTAATGAGAGTAAAGAAAGTAACCACCAATGGTACGAATTACTAGAATGTAAATGTTCTGAGTTATAGACTACACATATACAGTGGTAACAAATGATGGTGGACATTAGTGGCTACATTTCATTGTGATGATAAAAATTATTATTATTATTATTATTATTATTATTATTATTATTATTATTATTATTATTATTATTATTATTATTATTTTAGTATGTCACCAGTATTTTTTACAGGTTAGTTGGAAGGCCTAGTTAGCCATGATAGCAATCATTTAAGATAGTCAGTTGTGCATTAAATGAATTAAATTAATTGTAATTTTATTAATTAAATATTAATATCTATATTTTTTGTAACTTCTAAAATGTTTTATTATCAATTTTTATTGCTTTTGGTAGACGATTATTAGTATTTCAGAGGGTCGGTTTGTGGATAGCCACTAAATCTTATTTGGTGAAACTTATATTATTATTATTATTATTATTATTATTATTATTATTATTATTATTATTATTATTATTATTATTATTTTATGTCACCACTAAGGCTTTCCAAAATAATATGTAAACCTGATATAATGAGGAGGCATGTTATCAATCTTTCAAAACAATTAATTATGCATTTTATAAATATAATGATCATTTAATTAATTAAAATAGTAACATATTTGTTTTATTTACATAACTTCTAAAATATTCTATTATCGTCTTTTATTGATTCTGGTAGATGATTATTAGTATTTCTGACGATTGACTTTAATTAGCTACTGTAATTAAAATTCATTTAGATGAAATTGTTATTATTATTATTATTATTATTATTATTATTATTATTATTATGGTCCACCCATTATTTTACATGAATACTATTACACTATTGGTGTGTACATCTATACAGGTGTTCGTAGATTGTTAAGAACAAATCTGGTAATTATTATTATACATAAATATGATTATTATTTAATTAATTATTCCAAAATTAATCAATGATGTGCTAATGCATTTTATTTTGAAAAATAACACTTTTGGACATTGAAATAATGTAACAACGTGATATCAGTTTAAAATTTACCTTACATTAATTAATATTTGATGGATTACATTCTTCATTTTTCTTGATCTTGATTAATAAAATTGTATACATAATATTCTTAAAAATCAGTCTGTGTCATGATTTACATAGTGAGTAGACTATCCTAGTGAATTATCCCTATGCATCCCTATTTGACGACGGGGACTGATCGCACCTGGGACAGAGATCTCACATCGTCGGTAAGTATATTATTTTCAGGGGCAGCCGTGGCGATACTGGACATCTTGTAAAAAACTTAAGAAGCTCAAGAAGGGTACATTACAAAGGAAAGGGAGACAGAGATGATCCTGATTCATATAGAGTAATTGCTCTAGAAAATAACATCTACAAATTGTAACCAAGGATTTCGGAGAACAGGTTCGTCGCAGAGACTGACACAATGATTCCAGTACAGCAGTTCAACTTTATGAAAGGAAGAGGTACTCTACATGCAGTAGCGAACCTCACTGACAGCAGACATGACTCAACCAGACATCAAAATGGCAAATTCTTCGCAGTCTTTGTTGACATCAAAAAGGCATTTGATCTACTTGCCAGAAAAATTCTAATTGCAAAGTTAGCCAATATGATTGGACAAGATAATCCACTAACCATAGCAGTCAACGATATCCTAGCCTTCAATCAGATCACAGTGCAAGATGGGAAATTATCATCGAACACCATAACTCAGGGAAACGGAATATTGCAGGATGACCCTTTAAGCCCCCTCTTCTTCAACATAACCTCAGCAGATATCATGCAGGTCACTGACAATAGTTCAGTTGTAATTTATCTCAGACGATATTATTATAGGTTCTAGTAACAGGGGAGAGCTACAAAGATCAATGGACAAACTAGAAAAGTACGCAGCCGACAACAGCCTTGTGATAAATAAAAATGAAACAGTTCAGATGGTTTTCTGGAGAGGGGGAGAATCCAGGGCCCTGTTTCATAAAACTAACTAATAATGTTACCTAATAATATTAGAACTCATAAGAATTATTAGTCAACCAAATTCTGTTTCATAAAGATTTACACATGACTAATAAAATATCTTCACTAATAATATTAGTTCATTAGTCAGCTGATACAAATGGAGGTTAGAATCGGTCTGTTGCATATGTTCTTGGTTTGGGTTTGTTCCTAGCAGTAAGCTAATGCTTGACTACAACCGACTATTAATCCTTATGTTCAAAGGCTTACTTGCGATTTTTCGTTTTTGTGACTTCAATACATATGAAAATGTATAAAAGAAGTGAAAATAACGTGAGAGAAGAAAATTTCTTTGCGGAAAGTGATTGAGATAAAGCGTCAACTATTTGCAGCCTTTTTCACACTATAACCCTCCTTGTTCCTTTTACTTTTTATTTCATGTGCTCTTAAAAATCTCTATTGAGATGGACTAGCAAAATTTTTGTTTACTACCCCTGTTGGTGGGGGCAGTAGAATAACAGCCACGGTATCCCCTGCCTGTCGTAAGAGGCGACTAAAAGGGGTCCCAGGACTCTCAACTTTGGAACGTGTGTTGGTGAACATGGGGCACTGGGATGAGTCCTGCCATTACTTCATTTTCATCTACCCTTCTGACCTCCCTTGTTCAACTCTTGTTCTTTTCCGACCCTGACAGTATTAGGTTGCGAGGCCGAGAGAGTCTTTCATTATCACGCCCTTCGTGGCGCTTCTCTTTCTTTAGCCGATACCTTCATTTTCAAAATGTCGGATCCTTTCCATTTTTCTATCTGATTAATGTTATTATAGATGATGGTTGCCTAGTTGTAGCCAACTTCCTCTTAAAACAATAATCATCACCAGCATCATCTTGGTTTACTGGTGATATAAGCCAAGATTTTAAAAGATACTTGGAGTGTTCGAGCAGAACTGTACTAGAGGAACACAATGATACTGTGTATCATTACCAACCGATGGAGTGCAATGCGAAGCTGCTATTTTAAGGTTATGCTTCTTTCCTTGCAGTGGAACGTTCTATTACCTACCAACCCTATCAAGCAAATACTCAAAAGTTATGTAATCTAACCTAAATCTCCCATTATACCGGTATTCATATGTTCGTTACATGTCAGTACAGGCTGTTTTTGACGTAAAATTTATTGAACGGTGAATACCTACACTTGTTCCTTATCACTATTTGAATCAGAGTCGACCATTTCAGTGATTTTCATGATTTTATGCCAAAATATTAAAATACCGCTCACTTTGGTTTCACTAATAATATGAATTATGAGTCAAAATACACTCATGGAAATAATCCTAATAATATGAGTAACTTTTATTAGTCATGTTGTATATTAAACAATTTACTAATATTATTAGGAACATCTACCGGTACTAATAATTTTGACTCATAAAATAATAACTAATATTATTAACTAATAATTTTATGGAACACAATATTAATATTATTAGTTAATATTACTGGTCTCTTCCTAATAATATTAGTGAAAGATGTTTTATGAAACAGGGCCCAGCTAGTGACAGAATGGTGTGTGTGTTGGGGAGGGTCGTAGGTGGGGGGGAGATAGACCGAGACATAGTGAATTCGTTCTCATATCTGGGTGTCACTTTACAACCTACGGTCACCTCATTTATAATTCACGTAAGAGAAAGATCTTTAGCAGCCATCACAAGCATATACGGCATTATATACCCGACTAGACTATCGCTAGGCATGTCCAGCTAAGGTCTTCCCGGTTCTCACATATGGTATGGAACTTATTTGGGAAAGACTAACAGTGTCCGACCTCCGGACTATTGAAAATGTAAAGGTCAGATTTCTGAAACGAACACTGGGCATCTCCAAGATGTCACCATCACGACTTGCTTTTGAATTATCCAAAGTAACTTTTTCTACTGGAAGATTTAAAAATAAGAATGCTGCTTCCACATACGCAGCAAGAAGAAAACGTTCTACAAGAGAGAAAGAGAAAACAAGCAGAAATCAGCCTGGACTTTTACTCAACTGATGCTGTGATTGACCGCAGCTGGACGGGTCCAAATAATGACATGAGAAGTGCTTTCAATGGGCTGGTGGTACGTGGGTTTCACTTGGTTTCACCATCGTCAATGCCGACGATCAGGCTTTCATGACCCGTCGCTACATTGTGTGTGTATGTTGTGTGATAAACATTGCGATCGCTATCATTTCAGCAAGTGCAAAAAGAGAACAACCTCTTTACTAGAATATGCGAAAGATTAATGTATTTTCTTTTAATACACATTTGTGCGCTATTAAATAAATAAAAAATGCCATTAAATTTGTGTTTGCTTATGATAAGGAATGAAGATCTATTGCTTGAATTTCAAAAACATAATGAGGCTCATAGAGCTCGTACGACGAAGAGGTGAAATTCTTTCAAAGACTATTTGTGTGAATATTTGAAAGTATTTATATACAGCATCTCATACGAGATTAGTGGAGATGAAAATTGAACTTTTTCCACGGTTAACATTTAAGTTTTATAATTTTGATGATGTAATGCATAATAATCTTTTTTTTTGTCATCCATTTATTTCATGACGTCATTTCTAGGCCGCCTGTTTATGTTAAATATCCTGACTTATCTCTTTTCTCCTTGGTTTATTGAACGGGTTCTGGAGTAGTGTGAACAAGTCAGGACGGGTACTCGGTGTCGGATGAAAATCATTTTATTGTGGATAGGCACCGAGATCATCTAAATTACGGTTTTTTCGCTGAATTATCGTAGAAGAAATTACGTAAGTAGTGTTGTACGGTCGTATTTGGATATTTGTGTCAAATGTACTTGTGTATTTATATTTTGGTGAGATCATTCTGATTTGAATTGCCTATATGATTTGCATGTAAAAAGGCGTAGATACGAAAACGATAACAATTTCTGAGTTCATATTAATTTTTTTTGGCAGCTTGGTGTTTTTTGTTTTTTTGGGAATAGGTATCCCGAGATTGTTTTATGTAGTGCAGGCAAGGAAGTGAAATGCAATCCGAAAGACTGTTTCATAGACCAAGTGAAAATTGAATTCGTTGATAAACCACAACTGTATTCATCGCACTGTGCATTTTGACGCTTGACTTGTTTACTTTTACGTTAGTTTCGTATTTGGCTTGTATAGATACGTAGGACTGTTAAATCACTGTCACCCAGCCATTTTGCGACATAGTCTCGCACTGCTTGCGAATTTGAAGAGCGTTTTCGTAAGTTATGTTATTGACTGAAATTCCAGAAACGCTAGTTTTACCTTGACTATCGAAACTGCCTTCCACCTGGCCTTGTATTATTCTCTCCTAATGTCAGAGCTAACGTTTTAGCTCTATTGAATCGTCTCGAGTGAATAGTTTGTTCAGATTGTGAGTTTGAATACAGTTAACCTCTCGATTTGCTGTTGAATTCTCCATGGACAGTCTTAAAATCGGCTATTTTGATGAATGTCAGAGTGTTTCATGCCTGTAGCTATTTCCTGACGACGTTGGTTCAAACCTGGTCTTCGCATGCGTCCCTCTCGAAATCTAATTTATTGGCCTTTTGGTTGCGATTTCAGGTTAAATTAGGTCTCACAACAGGCAATTGTGTTGGAAGTTTTTAGAGATGTTAGAGTTGTGCTGTTTTCGTGATAGGGTAGACTGTTGCATGGTATATGAATAACCCTAATCCCACTTCTGTCTGACATTTTCAAGATTTTGTTACTCTGATTTTATCAACCCCAAAACTACTTATTTTGGAGAGTATTATAATGCTATACTTTCTTTCCATTTTTCTAAACTGTTTACAGTCCAAGCGGGAGTATTAATCAAACCCTTGCATTCAATTACATTCTTTTCTGTTCACTTGTTGAGATCTTTCACAATTTTCTTGTAAATTATAATTTCTTACTTCCAGGTGGCTGTAGGTTAGGCTAGTGGCTCCCATTCCTCTTATGCTGGCACTCACCGTTTGTGAGCGCTGTGTAAGTTTAGCCCGCATGGTATCCAGAGGCATACTCTCTGTGGTCCGACACCATGTCGGCCAGTTTGAGTGGTGTTGGTGGAAAAACAGTTGTGATCAGAATATTGGCTGGCTGGTAGAAGTGGATAATTTCTAATCATCAGATTGTGTGCCAAAAATCTGGATTCAATTACAAACATCTCCGCAGTATTCATATGGAATGAGGATATGTGCTTCTGTTGATGGTGGTTGTCATGTGGAGACGTTAAGCCTTGAGCAGGCCCCTTGGTGTTATTTGATAGGTGGTGGTTACCTTCGTTTCACCTCTCTCTGCCTCATAGTCATAATCATCTCGCACCCAGATGTGTAGGTCGCCCACGGGTGTCAATTGGAAAGCCGTGCACCAGGCGAGCCGAACATGTCCTCTGACACTGTCCGCACTAAAAGCCGTACATTCTACAGATAAACATATAAAATTGTCTTTCTGTCTGCACTTTTTGATTATTGACCTGTCAAGTTACTTGGTTTGTACACGGTACAGAATAAATAATAGCCTACGTTGTGTTCAGTTTGATTTTGGTCTGTCTGTGGGAGAATGGATTGGTGGATTTTCTTGAAACTTGGTATAAGTTTGATAAGGGCAAAGGATCTTAAACTATAACTTGTTTAAAAAGTTCAGCGGGAGGAGGGGTGTCTTCAGTGGCGAACAGGGAAATTGCTGATGAGAAAATTTATTTAGAACATTATTTACAAACTTTGTTCTATACCTTTTACTGACAAAGTGAAAAAAAAAAATCATTACTGGTTGTGTGAAAGTTTAAATCCAATAGCTGATAACTAACACTAGGGGAGTTGCTATGGCGAGTTATAGAAATGTATGCAGTTCCCCTTCTTTCCATATTTTTATTAAGTTTTGTTCCTTTGCACTGTCACAGTTGAGATTCTATTTGCTGCATGTAAGCCTAAATATGTGAAATATATCACATTTATTAGGCTTTAAACAAAATTACTTCGCTGGACCATCCATCATTATGCTTCATAGATGATTCAAACTGAATTGTGATAAGTGCAGTTGGAAATGTGCATGGAAGGGCAACAAGGATGTTCAGAAATCTTCTATATATCTCCATAATTGGACAAGTAGTGCTTTCTATATATCTCCATGGTTGGGCAAGTAGTGCGTGGAAGTACCATTGTGTTCGAGTTAAGGTGGTTTGATTTTATGGACTAATGGAATTTAATCAGTGTACAAAATAAAGCTTCTGGGATGCCATAAATTCTGTGTAATTATATTTTTTATCAAATTTATTGAACTGTTCTTTCGGTGAAGCTTTTGTCTTTCCTAATATTCAAAGGTGGCAGAGTTGCTCCTTCAAGAAAATCTGGATGTACTGGAGAAGATAATGTACAGTAATGTTAGTCAAACCTATTTTTGGGATATTTCACAAGATCTGTTCTTTGAATGAATTTTTTAAGTTTATGCAGTTCATTTTAGAAAAAATTAACAAATTTTTTTCCTTTTCTCCCAGTTTAGTTCATTTGTGTGTGTAATCACTCGCTTCAAAAATTTTGTATTATATGTTTGTACTATTTAAGATAACTAGTTATAACCTACAGCCCTAATATGCTAGACAAAGTAGGGCATTTTTATGGATAATAAATAAATGAAACCTCACTACTTTCTCTTATTATAAATATAATAGGCTATAAGCAGCCACAGGTTTTACTTGACAGTAAATCGAGTCATGTATACATGTATAGTACGCGAACCTTTTCTTGATAACAAGTTCCGATGCAGCACTAGGTTCGCGTACTATACTGTATAATAATGATGGTAATAATAATAGTAGTAGTATTATAACATACTGTATGGTATAGAATAGGTGGACCTGCCCATCCCGTTGAAAGAGTCAATTATCCAAAGGTTTTCGAAAACCAGCTGATCCCTCTGGAAGGATGCCAGCCGAATACATATGCTGTGAACTGTTTATGGGAAGAACAGCAATTGTGTATTATCCGCGCACTTTTTAGTGATAGATTTTTGTACTCGTTGGAGAAGTAAGAAGGGTTCCGTTAATACTGCCAACTGAATGGAAATGAAATCTGAATTGAATCGATAATATGATCGATCGATATGAATTTTATAAACCTTTATTATTTTAAGCAAACAACTGTGTCACACACACAATATTTAATACCATATAACATTTCCCGTTGCGAAACGTGTTCCTAGCATGAATTCTATAGTTTGGCTTTGCTGTGTAAACAACAGTACGAGTACTTAAAGTGTACGCCAGATGGCGCACAGCGATGATAAGCGATTCTTAGTTTGTGTTTCAAAGGTTGCCAATACGAATCTCAAAGATAACCAAAGTCGACCGCTTCAGCACTAGAGGGTAAATCTATCACTAAAAAGTGCGCAGATAATACTTAAAGTAACCGCTGACTCAGGTTCTAGTGTGATACTGAATGAAACTTGAAACATGGAGGGGTACCTCACATTTCACACAATAGTCTTTTTCTTCATACAGTGATAGTGAAGCTGCTTCCTTTTTTCCGTAACTGTATTTGTAGGCAAGTCTTTTTCAAAAGTCCCATCATATAGCTGGAATCAGTTCTTTAGATGGCCTTTCTCTAGTTGAACCTACCTAGTGATTTGATTCTAGGATAGCTGTTGCAATCCGTTGGTGAAATGATACTCGAGTCTGCCTCCATCAGTTGGGTAGAGCTGCCAAGCATTGAGTTCTGCTACATCAATGCAATGTGCAATTATGATAAAGTATCATTTTTTTCCTCTGGTAGGCAACCAATAGGGAGAAATGTACTGATCTGCTCGATCAGTATCACTCGTGCTTGTTATAATTGTGAATGAGCCTTGGTTGGTCAATTGGTTTCCATTTCTTCCGGTGCTCTGAACGTGTCACATTATGAATTGGAGCGAGTGTGTCAAAATTAGTGGTCACAGTAACCACATTATCATTCTTTGTAGATACTAATATGGAATCTGAAGTTAAGTTTCTCAAGGCTTCTTTTACATGCTGCCTCCATTCAGTATGTCACAGTCCTTGCTGATTCAGTCAGTCTTTATCATACCAGTGGCCTGTATATTTCTTCATAAACCTTTCAGAAGGGATAGTGATGTTAAAATTGTCAAAATACTGTAGATTCATTATGAAAGTCCTCAATCTAGTCAACATACGTAATGACAACAATGTAGCCTACTTCCTTGTAAGAATACATAGTTTTGCGGCAGTGTTCCAGCTCTCTGATAAGGCTCAAACCATGACACATCCGTTGCTTGGTTCCCCACACCAGGGGAGATGAATCTGACATATATTTGAATAATTGCACTATAGATGATAGGCCTATATTTTGCTAACATAAGGAATAGAAGAAAAGTATGCTCACAGAAGCTTTGCAGTCTTAAGTGCTGTGGTTAACAGCTGACCTTCTTTTGGAAGGATGCTTACAAAAAATCAAATGTAGACCATCGGTTATTTCAGTATGACTGGTTAGTCTGGTCAAGGAACCTCCTGAGATGCAATAACATTGATCATTTCCAAAATCAGTGCAAACATTAAGCAAATCTACTAACCCATTTACAGCCAAGGTATGTCAAGTCATCCATTTTTAGTAATCTGTCCCTTTTAAGTTACTTCTGAAAAAGCAGAATCAACAATGAAGAATATTTCACACCTATTCTGTTAGAATGTGTTGTGTAGGCAAGTTAAACAGGTGCAAATTCAGTCAATACTTAAAATTACATACAATAAATGAATATTTTCACACTTCTGCACACATCCTTCTGGAAGGATGTCAGCCTTATCTGGGTTAAAATGCCAGGATTGTACGTAATATAGCTTAAAAGCAATGGTTGCTTCCTTCCTATTCCTAGTCCGAATTAAAGCATTTGTTCTGTAACAGTCGTGTTTCACATTAAAAAGAATATGAAGCTGTTTTTAACTTGTTAAAAACTGCACAAGTAGTAGCAGCTGGTGTTAAAATGCTTAGTAGCATGCTGTATATAGCCTATGAAGATTCCTGAATTTTATATATTTGTAAAAAGTACAGTTTACATAATTTAATCTCCTGTCAGTTTTAAAAATGTGAAGTGTATTTTAGGCTCACCATTGTGTTCTGGTACGTTTTTTTAAAAACATAATGTAACATGAGAAAGGTATGGTAATTTATGAAATAAAGAAAATGTCTAATTTCGTTTGAAGACACAGGAAGTATTGAGTCCTCATTACTGCTGCTACTACTACTGCATCTGTAAGATGCTACTTGTGTTAGATTGACTTGCCTTACCATTATTCCACAGTATACAGTAGGCCTATATGGGAAAGATTTTTTACTTCATGAACTCTTAATACTTCAACTCTTCAAACTCTTCTACTGCCATTGTGTTTATTACCAGTAATTGTACAATCTGTGTGCCCTTGTTGCATACAAATGTAATGTTTATTTGTGGATGTGAGTCACACGCTATTTATTTAACATGAATTTCAGTTGTAAACAGAAATTGACTGATGATTGTTTTAGATAGGTGCGAGTTGATTTCCTTGATAAATTCAGTGTGGATAGTATAAAGTTCTAACTGTGAATGGACTACAAAGAAACCAGGAAGAGGAAGGTGAAAGTGACCACATTACCATGGAACTTCCATCTCAAAGGAAAGTACCTGGTTTACTTGTCCAACCTCAAGAATAGGTACATTTTCCTCCTGATAGATAATCTGCAGCAATAATCTTGCAGGATTAATGAAGGCAGTTGACTTCCATGTTCATTAAGACTCAAATGAGTAGGAATTGTTTGCTTTGTTATTTCATCATATTCCTAATGTCTTTACAGATGCTAATGTTTTGATTATGGTCTATTGCACGTAGTGCATGTTGTACTGCTCCTCTCCATTGACTATGGTGTTCAGTCAGCTTGGTGCTCCAGGTTTGTGTTGAGCAGGGTTTCTATGAGGTTAGTCCAATGGTTTGGTGGCCTGTGACGTATCTTGAAAATTATCTCTGTTAATTGCAGCAAAAAATGGATTAAAATCAAGGTGCTTCGTAACAACAAAAAGTTTTCCATTGTGGTGTGAGGCCAGTAAGAAAGTATGGGTAGTGAAGTTTAAGAAATGACTATGCTAGAAAGAAATGTATGAAGCAAACAAAAACATTTTGCTCTACATTAAAAACTGCATGGTTCACAGAAAGTTCACTTCTTAGAAGTGCATTGGAATTGTCTTTAGATTGAAAGTGACAATTGGTTATGGGATTGATAGAGAACCATAGGCATTTGTTTTGAAATATGTGGTCAATATCTGATAAAAAATGGCCAGAAAATTTGCTCTCTTGGATGCTGCTTGCATGTGAGTAAGGACTGGAAACAAATTATGCCACTGACAATTAAAAACTATTTCCATAAGGTTGATTTCAAACCAGAGTGTGTGCATGATACTGAAGTGGAAATTGGGGATGTAACTAAACTGTTCAGTTCCAAAGGCGTGAGGTAGATTTAGCAGATGAGAACTCGCTTCAAAGCTAAGTGAACAATAAAATGTTGTTTAGTATTGTTGCTACCTAACAGTTATCAACAGTGTGGCTTTGTATAGAACTAAGTGGGCGTTAACTTAACTTGTACCTTGAACAGCTGTCCAGGGGCCTATTCCACAAAAGTATGGTCTTGTACATTACAAGTAAATTCTCTAGTAACTAGTACAAATACCAGAGTTTCTGTTCCACAAAAGAATTTTATACAGTTGTACTTTACTACTCCATACTTACAAATTACCAGTGAATTTTTGTAGGTATGTTCCACAAAAGTACTAGTACTTGTAATTTACTAGTGAATTGGGAACTATTCTCTACTAGTGAAGGGACAATAATATATAAATGTACTAGTGCTATTTAAATATACTTATTTCAGATACATTTTGATAAATATGTGGTCTAGCAGAAGTGATAGTGATGGTAATGAAAATGAAAACTACAGTCTGTATAGGGAAAGAATAAACTTCCAGTTTAACACTATTTGAATACAATGAGAGTTTTAGGTTAAGCACAATACAAGTGGAAGAACTTTTGATGGATATTTATCATAGGTTGAAACATCCTACGAACAGAAATAAATCTCTTTCTGCTAAACAACAGTTAGGCCTACTAACAACACTGCTTTGGCTAGGAAATTGTGGTCAGTACCATGGTATTGCACATATGCATGGGATGGCAAAATCTTCAGTCTGTAGGTCAATACATTCTGTGGTAGCTGCAATAAATGATATAAAATTTCCTCAAATTGTTCCTTGACCTGAAAATACTGAACAAACATGTTCCAAGAAGGACATTCCTGGAATCATTAATTCCAAGTAATTCCAATCATTAATCCAACTTTTCCCCTCAAAAGCTCCATGAGCTTTTCCAAGTCAAATATTTCCATCCAACCCTTTATTTTGTCTTGTTTTTTCAGACTCTCGCTGAATGCACCTTGACACCATTTTAACAACTCTTGCAGAGTGTGCAATTTTGTAACAATTAAGTTTGGCGGCCGAATGTCGTCATTAGCGGCATGCGATTCCAAATGACAGACCAAGGTGGGTATGTCAGACTATCGTGGAACATATGCGAGGATCGCGGAAGAACAGAATGGGTGATAATAATGGAGTAATTTCCTATCATTAAAGAAATAAACTGAAAAATAACATTGTAGCATTGAGAAATTCACAGAAATATTAGAGTTCTTTGAATCTTTGCTACATAACTTAACTTAAAATACGATATTAAGATTAATGAGGCAAGCATAACCTAATTCAACGAAAGGAATATGAAGATAAACAGCTGATTCATGCTATGACGTATGTTTATTGATATGTTGTCACTTGTAAAACTTGTAACAATTCACTAGTAATATACAAGAGACTATCAGTCTTCTGTGGAACAGAAATGCACAACTCCATACATTACAAGAACCTACACCAGTAACTTGTAATGTACAAGACCATACTTTTGTGGACTAGGCCCCAGAAAGGACTTACAAAGCCGTGCACAATTTGAAAACTCGAAAAATAGTTTTATTTATTCTTATAGCCTTTTTATGTTCATGTTGAGACAAGCCTATAATTTTTCAGGTGAAACTGATATTGAAAATAACCTTGAGTTAACCCTCCAAAGGGGCGAGGTAGATTTAGCAGATGATGTGAACTCACTTCAAAGTTAAGTGAACAATAAAATGTTGTTTAGTATTGTTGCTACCTAACAGTTGTCAACAGTGTGGCTTTGTGTATTATGAAATTAAATGGACGGGCGTGCGCCACACAGTGTGGTTCATACAAAATATCACTTAAATGCACATTTTTGGGAAAAATGCAAAAATGTGAGGCCATTTTCATGAAGATACATTGCCAACTCAACTGGAGTAATAGTTGGTGGTAATGCTTCAGTTCCAATTTTGTATCGATACAGTCAATCTTTTTACTACGTCAAATTGTTTATTGGACGTCACAAAAGGACCTGGTTTCTGAATGGATTACAGCTCAAAATTAGATATGTAATATGTTCTGTCGCACAGGGCATATATTTTATGCCATATGTGGCCGGTTTGTTTGGCATATACTGCACGAAACTTCAGCGCCCTCGAAATTCTACGAGCATTTTGTCTACTGTGATGAACTTGCTATGCAAATAATTTAATTGACAATTATTGGAGAACCTTGTTTGCTATTCCCTTCGTTCTTGATGAGTGTGCACGTTATCAAATCGAAGTGCTCACATCGAGAAACGGAACTTCTTGAGACTGAATACAGCTCTTAGGATAGGCATACCAGTGCTGTCTACTTTCCATACTTCTTCATTGTTAAGGTATATTCAATTTTTCACTCCGAACAGGAATAAATCCCCAAAAAGAGCCATTATTTCACAAATTTGGTGGTGGAGCGCAATTCGTTAATTAAAATATTAGTTCATGAAACTATATTGTCAATGATATCAAAATCAAAGAACTTTAGAAACTCTTAAAGTTCAGTTCTAGCATCACTTGCAACTTGTTTTGGACCGTGAAAAGTTTTAATTATATTTCTCGACCCAGTTTAGACTGGTTCAATAACTGGTTGCCTACACCGGATTGTGTCTGTCTTTACCAAATAGATTCTGAAATCATCTCAGTCATCGTCAAGTTCACCTGCTCCCGAATCCACTGATCTGTATCACTATTCTCTTATTCCTCCACCACAACGTGTCTGTGGCCATCGTCCTCGTCCTTGCAGAATTCAGGTTGAAGATCAGGATCATCGGAAAGCTCTAGAAGGACTGACGAATGTCCTCCACGGTTGCCAATCTTTCAGCCCTTTCAAAAGAAATAGATAAGTAATCTTTTAAACGTTTGTTTTGATCAAGAAAAAATTTGCGTACAAATTAAAAGGAATCCTATATTTACGGTAATGAAATCAATCTGAAACATATTTGCAGATGTGAAAAATAATATTGGAACGTTCACAGCAAGAAGAGTTATACAAAGAATACTTACATCACAACGGAAGAGCTGCATGAAGTATAAAACACACACGGAGCGAACATGTCCTACATAAAGTGCAAAAGAAATTGTTACAGGAGTGGGCGTGCGCTTCACTCAGTGCGGCGTCACGGTACTTGTTACCTTCCACAGCCCATAGATGACTGATTAGAGGCAGATAAGCGATTAGTTGAGCTGAAACCCAGTGGTCATATAATAAAAATAGCATACCATGGCTCCCAAGGCGGGAAATAACTATGTTCATCAGCAAAGTGAAAACAAATTTACTGCACTGAGTGTGGCCACGTGCCCCCGGAGGGTTAAAAGTGAAATTTGGTGATGTCGCTCCTTGAGTTCTACAGCTCTACTAACCTACAGAAATGGGTATCTTGGAGACCATGCAACAAAAAATAATTATTCTTTATTTGGGAGCACCTTTTTGTGTGAAGTCACATCTGATGATGAAATATTTGCTATTTACTGATAAATATTTGGAAGAAAATTTGAATATAGATTTTGTACATTGAATTGACATTAAGAAGCTAACAAAACTAAAACAGTACAAAGTTTCTTGTTAATTGGTGACCATTTGGTAAATTACACTTATTACTAATCATCACTGTCAAATCATTGGTTAGTGAGATATTTATGTAAATGACATTTAACTAACAAGGAATTTTATGCGATACTAACTAATCATTATTAGTAAGATTGTGTGAGAGAGAGAGAGGTTTGGCAGGTAGAGGCCCTCATTCTTCAAAATGTTAGCACCCCTGACCTACGAAGTAGGCCTGTGTCTGTTCCTGTTCAGTGAAAACAAACAAGAGATGGGAAACCTGATACCGGAGTGGAGGTGTCAAGTGGCCCTCTGTGTACACTGCTGCATAGAGTTGTAACATACAGTTGTGAAGTGTGGATGAAGGTACTTATTGTTCTGAGTAACTTATAGGCTACTTTTAGTAGTTTTCTATATAATCTAAATGCTAGTACACCCTTGCATAGCCAGAACTGTCTGCAGGTGGTCATTGTAGAAGGGAGGTAATATATTGTTTTATATATACATATGTACACATACACACATACATACCGGGCGAGTTGGCCGTGCGCGTAGAGGCGCGCGGCTGTAAGCTTGCATCCGGGAGATAGTAGGTTCGAATCCCACTATCGGCAGCCCTGAAGATGGTTTTCCGTGGTTTCCCATTTTCACACCAGGCAAATGCTGGGGCTGTACCTTAATTAAGGCCACGGCCGCTTCCTTCCAACTCCTAGGCCTTTCCTATCCCATCGTCGCCATAAGACCTAAATGTGTCGGTGCGACGTAAAGCCACTAAAAAAAAAAACCACATACATTACATATACAGGATTATTCAGCTAAGATGTCACTTCAAATAACTTGTGAAATATTAGATATCAACATTCCATTTTCACTTTCAGTAATATTATTAGGGGCTTATCAGACTTGCAGAACTTCCCCAGGCTGTCAGTATCTGCATGGGATAATGGTACTCGCTTTTTTTTCCTTCCAAATAGAACACTGTTGTTTACACCTATACTCAACCTTACAATCATCGTGAATTCAGCACCATTATTATTTTGAAATTCAAATACTTTTTGATAAAATGTAATGTATTCAAACATGCTTAATTTGCCAACCGGGATTGCCCTGTTTGATTCGTATCCCGTATAAAACGTGAACATAGTGTCCACTTTTTGGAAAGTTGGAGGAACAAATATTTGGTCAGGGAAATAGACAAAAAATCTGGGAAGTCAGAGAAATCTCCTGAGGGTATACTTTTATGCTCTTGTCTGTTACCCAGGCTGTTGTAACATTTCTTCAGGTATTTTTTCACAAGAAGTACACAAGAGTTCTATAATTTTTGTTGTGCCCTTGTCATTTCCTTGAGCCATTGCTAGACATTAAAGTGTTTCCTGAAGTGGGTGATTGGTTGGACATATTGGTAAATTACAAAACTTCAGCATATTGTAAAGTGTTGTAAATCATTCAGATTTAATTTGGGTAAACAAGCAATCCTTCTCATGCTAAAGGAGCTCAACAAATGCATTACAATGGGTAAAATAAAACTGTTTTATTAGAGACCAGAGACGTCTTCATATTTCACATATCTCATCTTACCCTAAAAGATTATAGTAAAATTCATCCAATCCCAAGTGATCCGTTGTTTTAGAAATGAAGTCATATATAAGTTTTGTTGGGTTATGTAGACCAAAGGTATCCACGAAATGTCACTGTAATGTGTGTCCCAAATGGAACATAATTGCTTTTACGCCAATAAAGTGAAAAATCTGCGGTAAATTAAGAAACACCGTCGTTACTAGAGAAATATGTATACACACTTACGGGCCGTAGATAAGACTTCTTTATGTTGTATTCTGCTGCTTGTGCCATCTTGTTTCCTTTTTGAGGTCCAGAACTTGCACCGACGAATGGGAGTGCTATGTCTGTGAATTGTCATTATCTTTGTCCATATGACTAGCGCAGGCAGTTCAAACAGCAAAATAGCATGATCCTTGGACCAATAAATGTTACTTGTTTGTTGAAAGGAAAATAGCATGATCCCTGGACCAATAAATATCATTTAATGAATGAGTTAGGGCACAAAACGAATGAGCAACATGAAGAAAACGACACCTAATTAATTCAAACAACTTCAGTGAACAAAGACATCACATATGCGAGTGTTAGACAAACAGAACGCATATGGAAGCGCTGCGACGTAGCAGGAAAAATAGTTGTAAGGTAGTAAAGTATGTATCCATATTATTTTCTGCAAGTAAAATATTTCGTACTATTTCTTAATTTACCGCAGATTTTACACTTTGAATAAAATGAATTATTATATTCTGTTTCGGACAAATATTAGTGACATTTCGTGGATACCTTTCGTTTTGTTGATTACTGCATTGTTCTGAGCTTCCTTGGTTAGCAGACAGATTGTCGTTTGGCCTTTTTCATCATTTGTATCACATATTCTTGTGTGCCTGAGCAAGTTTTCAAGAATGACATCAATCCTTTCCATTGCCAAACTGGATGTGATGAGCAATATCATCTTAGGGTGTAGGGCAGTGAGACCCCTTGCTAAATGTTATCTATTTTAGAGGATTTTTCTTTTTTTTTCTAACATGGTGGTCAAGAAATTTTTGAACTCATTCTTAAAAGTAACTTTTTCCCTTTCAGAATATTTAACTTGTCAGCAAGCTCTTGACAGCATAACCAATATCCACATATTTTACTGAAAAGATTGGTGCTATCTTGCAAATCTAAATTCATTAACTTTTGGGAAGTACTGGTTTCAGCCATCTTTTCAGACTTACCAGATCTCATCATTGTTTTCCGTAAGTTCTTCAAGCGATGTGCTTTTAAATCCACACAAGTTACTGTCAAACGAGGTAACTTTGGACATATTTTTCACATTCTTCATTACGATACTAAAACTGCTCTCTCCCCAGGGAGAAAAATTGCTGTATTACCTTCATCATGACCTTAACTTACTGCTAATGTTATCATCAACAAATCAGTGCATTGAAATTACAATTCTTTTAAAAATTAGTGTCCAGTGTTACCCCCTAACATGGAGCGACATAGGACATTGGTATAAAACACATGCTCTCTGTATACACTCCGGTGTAATTTTGGACATGCTAGTATAGATAAGAGTTCAGAAAAGTTAATTACAGAGAAGAAAAAAAAAGTGAACACACACAAATCATACACTTGGTAATTATAATTGCATAAACCACACAATAAATGAAGCTAAAGGTTACAGGAGGATGTTTTTCAGGATAGCTGTATGAATGAGTTGTTTTGGGCGAGCATCTTTGCTAGCATCATTTTGTGGAGGTGTCAGTCTCTTCTCTTGGCAGGCTTACTGGTGATAGCAATCGCAAGTTCTGGTGATATATCCTTTTTCTAGGCTGGACATTTTCTTTTTGCCGTTCTTCCTTGTTGGAGTCTCGCAGTGCAACTTTTCAAGAATGTCGACTGCAGCAGAGGAAACAGGACTTAGAAGCTTTGTGGTACTATTACCAGTCCCCCTCTTCTGGCACCTGCTTGAGCACATGCTCTTCATCAAGAGGACTCCTTTGTGTAACCTGGACAGAAGCTGCTCCAAAAGTACAGGAAAACTGAGATCACATAAAATTATCTACCAACTTTGTAATTAACAACACTGCAATGAGTAAAACATAAAATAGCGTTAATGGTGTGGGATTTATTTGTGGTAACCTCTCAGTTATCCCCAAAAATATGAACCTCCTTTATTAGGGAACCCAATGATTGCATAGATTGCATTACTGTTGCAAATTTATCTTAAAAAAATCAACATTGTATCTAGGATAAGACATTTCATTCTAAGCTACATTGGGGAGATAGTATAGAAAGTTTGACATATCTTTCAATAACGGAAGAAACAATGCTGGATCATTCTTTCCCTTCAAAACATTAACAGGAACTGAACACAACTGGAGGTGATGTAAATTCAGTAGTTGTGTTCCTAACAGCACTACAAAACTAAAAGTACCTTTTGTCATGATGAATCTTACACCAGTGAAAAAAAAATAAAATAAAGACCAGCATTGTGTCCAAAGTTACCCTCAATGTCTATAAAGATACTGTTTGATGGTACTATTAGGCAGCGGGAACATGCGCTAGGCCGTCAAACGAACTCCAATCATAATGAAATGTAAGAAGTTGTTTCGAATTCATATGTCAATAATATATTCATATGGGCATAAACTTATAATATATCATAAAATATCAAATATCACTGAAATTGCGGCATAGCCCGTAGTAAGTTTTGACACTTCACTAAAAATCGCACTGGGCGAGTTGGCCGTGTGCGTAGAGGCGTGCGGCTGTGAGCTTGCATCCGGGAGATAGTAGGTTCGAATCCCACTATTGGCAGCCCTGAAGATGGTTTTCTGTGGTTTCCCATTTTCACACCAAGCAAATGCTGGGGCTGTACCTTAAGGCCACGGCCGATTCCTTCCAAATCCTAGGCCTTTCCTATCCCATCGTTGCCATAAGACCTATCTGTGTCGGTGCGACGTAAAGCCCGTAGCAAAAAAACAAAACCAAAAACTAAAAATCGAGAACGAGCTATGCAAGCATTCTGGTGGTTACATCGTGTTTCTTCATGTATTAGATACGAGAGTATTTAAGCAAATGGCAGTATTATATATCTAAGTCACAGAATTTACGATATTTTCGATCAGCATGCATCAGTAGACGTCACTCGGTGAGCTCTAAGACATGGCTTGACGAAAGTGATATTTTCAATATTTTATGATATAAGTTTATGCCCATATGAATATATTATTGACATGAATTTGAAACAACTTCTTACATTTCATTATGATTGGAGTTCGTTTGACGGTCTAGCGCATGTTCCCGCGTATTTGCTTGAATACGTAAGGTTGTTCTTGAGAGAAGAGTGGTACATGGACAGACAGAAGTGGAGAGAGCTCGTAAACCACACCCGGGCAACTGGAGTGGAAAACTGATGATGATGATGACGTAAGGTTGTCTACATATTAGTAAAGTCGTCTCTTTAGAAGACTGTATTTTCTCTTTCTCAGAAGTCTTTTGTGGTAAATGGAGCAATAATTTTTCATTTGAGTAACTTTTGACAAAATTTATCAATTAAAATCAAATTTCATAACAGCTCCCATTTTCATTATTGTAATTATTATTATTATTATTATTATTATTATTATTATTATTATTGAAAACTTATTATTTTTATATCACACTCATTATTGTTGTTTTGTAATTACAATGCATATTTTATATTACCAACATAGGGTATATATAACTAATTCAGAAAACTGTACTTGCTTGGTTATCTGTCAGACCTTTTTCCATTCTCAAAACCTGGTATAATATACAAACAATTATAAAATCTCAAGTGATAGTTGACATGATAGAGTTTTTCAAAACTAGTTGCTCAAACAACCACAAAGAAAAAAGAATCATGCAAATATCTCCTACAGGTACAGAGATATGTTTTAAAAATCCTTAGAAATGCCCAGTCCAGAACGTTTGTCAGGGATATCAAGGCCCAGACTGGAATGGGTTAAGAGAAGTCAATTCTTTGTCCCCAAAATTCTAGTTCATTTCTTTTAATATACATACATACATACATAATCATTATAGACTGTTATGCCTTTCAGCGTTCAGTCTGCAAGCCTCTGTGAATTTACTAAACGTCGCCACAATCCTCGATTTGCAACCAGTGTTGTGGCCTCATTTAGTTCTATACGTCTTATCTTTAAATCGTTAGAAACCGAATCTAACCATCGTCGTCTTGGTCTACCTCTACTTCTCTTACCCTCCATAGCAGAGTCTATTATTCTCCTAGGTAACCTATCCTCCTCCATTCGCCTCACATGACCCCACCACCGAAGCCGGTTTATGCGTACAGCTTCACCCATCGAGTTCATTCCTAAATTAGCCTTTATCTCCTCATTCCGAGTACCCTCCTGCCATTGTTCCCACCTGTTTGTACCAGCAATCATTCTTGCTACTTTCATGTGTTACTTCTAACTTATGAATAAGATATCCTGAGTCCACCCAGCTTTCGCTCCCGTAAAGCAAAGTTGGTCTGAAAACAGACGATGTAAAGATAGTTTTGTCTGGGAGATGGCTTCCTTCTTACAGAATACTGTTGATCGCAGCTGCGAGCTCACTGCATTAGCTTTACGGCACCTTGATTCAATCTCGCTTACTATATTACCATCCTGGGAGAACACACAACCTAAATACTTGAAATTATCGACCTGTTCTAGCTTTGTATCACCAATCTGACATTTAATTCTGTTGAATTTCTTACCTACTGACATCAATTTCGTCTTTGAGAGGCTAATTTTCATACCATACTCATTGCACCTATTTTCAAGTTCCACGATATTAGACTGTAGGCTTTCGGCACAATCTGCCATTAAGACCAAGTCGTCACCATAGGCCAGACTGCTTACTACATTTCCACCTACCTGAATCCCTCCCTGTCATTTTATACCTTTCAGCAGATGATCCATGTAAACTACATACAGCAAAGGTGAAAGATTACAGCCTTGTCTAACCCCTGTAAGTACCCTGAACTAAGAACTCATTCTACCATCAATTCTCACTGAAGCCCAATTGTCAACATAAATGCCTTTGATTGCTTTTAATAATCTGCCTTTAATTCCATAGTCCCCCAGTATGGCGAACATCTTTTCCCTCAGTACCCTGTCTTATGCTTTCTCTAGATCTACGAAACATAAACACAACTGCCTATTCCTCTCGTAGCATTTTTCAGTTAGCTGGCGCATACTGAAAATCTGATCCTGACAGCCTCTCTGTGGTCTGAAACCACACTGGTTTTCATCCAGCTTCCTCTCAATCGCACCCTCCCTTCCAAGATGCCAGTGAATACTTTGCCTGGTATACTAATTAGTGAGATACCTCAATAGTTGTTGCAATCCTTCCTGTTCCCTTGCTTATAGATAGGTGCAATTACTGCTTTTGCCCAATCTGAAGGTACCTTACCAACACTCCATGCTAATTTTACTACTCTATGAAGCCATTTCATCCCTGCCTTCCCATTATACTTCACCATTTCAGGTCTAATTTAGTCTATTCCTGCTGCCTTATGACAGTGGAGTTTATTTACCATCCTTTCCACTTCCTCAAGCATAATTTCACCAACATCATTTTTCTCCTCCCCATGAGCCTGGCTGTTCACAACACCACCAGGATGATTTCCTTTTACATTGAGAAGATGTTCAAAATATGCCCTCCACCTCTCCAGTGATTCCCTGGGATCTATTATGAGTTTACCTGAATTACTCAAAACAGTGTTCATTTCCTTTTTCCCTCCCTTCCTAAGATTCTTTATTACTGTCCAGAAAGGTTTCCTTGCTGCTTGACCTAACCTTTCCAGGTTGTTACCAAAATCTTGCCATTACTTCTTTTTGGATTCAACAACTATTCGTTTCGCTCTGTTTCTAATTCCAATGTTTATTGAACTTGCATTTTGTATAATTTTTCATCATCATTTTACACTTCCAGTTTCCTAGGTACTGTTGGCAAGCCTCTTCGATTCTCTCTTATTGAGATACGCGTTGTTGTTACCGACGTCCTCCAGTGTCCTTCCCCGATCTGCAATGTCCATCTTTACGATGTCCATCCAGTGGGTTTTTGGTCTTCCCACCATCAGTTTCTCTGCCACATGTCGCTTCAAGTTGAGAGAGAGATTAACATATGCTGTCCTTGTTGGCTCCATCCTCATTACATGCCCAAACCACCTCAGTCTGGACATGCTGATCCAATCTAACAATGTAACAATCCCAGCTTCATTCTTCAACTTGTCCAGTTTGGTTTCTTGAATTGTGGACCTAAGGAACTTCATCTCAGATGCCTGCAACCTTAACGAGTCTTGGTGAGGGTGCAGGTTTCAATGCCATAGGTTAAGATTGGTATGAAGTACTTGATTGAACATCATCAGCTTTGATTTTGTTGGTACTTTGGGATCCCAGAGGAGTGTTCGTACTTGCTGGTAAAAGTGAGAGCTCTTCTGCACTCTTTTTTGCCACCTCCTTTGTGACTATTGTCACGGCCACCAAATTAGGCGGGTCAGAGAAAGTGCGCTGTTGCCAAGGTTATGTAGCAACTGACGAAGAAATGTCTAACTGAACACATCACTTCGGAGCGCGAGGCAAGTTGTTCTCTCTCACGCTCCTGATCTTACTTCATACAATGTTTCGAAACAAATTATACTACAAGCTTCAGAAAAGACTGCTGATTTCAGTGGTGTAACTATTTTACACATAAACACTTTATATAATTATTAAAAATAAAATCTTGAATGAGTAAATATAAATCCGTAGAATCATGTAATGAAAATTTCAGTAAGCGCCAAGTTTTTATTTCTTCAGCCAATAAAATTTTATCTGCGGGAAAAATGTAAAAAATCGCCTGACTTACATTTTTATCTGAAACATATTTCCGTGAGTCTTGTAGTTTTCCTGGAAAATTGGCCGGAAAGCGATCATGTAAATGACGCTAGCTGAGCCAGTTCGGGGTGCGCACGCAAGCACAGGCTGCAGGACGGCGATAGTACTTTCGGATTACATATTAATCTGTATGAGTTTTATTACATTATAACCTTAAGTATTTGAATAATGTATATTGTATTGAATAATATAGGAATAGAACTACTTTAAAGAATAGGTTTACATTAATTTACAATTAAGAATCGGTTTCTGGCTAAAAGGCAGTCTAAGATTCCGTTGTCACTGTCATTACTCATCTCACTATCAGTCAAGTCGTCATTTACAGTGATAATGGTTGGCTCCATTCTTTCGTCCCTTGTTGTTTCCTTGGCTCAATCGTCTGCTTGACTGAGCTTGATAGCTGCAGTCGCTTAAGTGCGGCCAGTATCCAGTATTCGGGAGATAGTAGGTTCAAACCCCACTGTCGGCAGCCCTGAAGATGGTTTTCCGTGGTTTCCCATTTTCCTACCAGGCAAATGCTGGGGCTGTACCTTAAGGCCACGGCCGCTTCCTTCCCACTCCTAGCCCTTCCCTGTCCCATCGTCGCCATAAGACCTATCTGTGTCGGTGTGACGTAAAGCAACTAGCAAAAAAAAAATCGTCTGCTCGAAGATTTTCCGCGCGATTGAAGCACTTTTCCCAGTCTGCAGCAGTCGCACGGTCGATGGCTTCTGACGTGAGTTTTTCTATGTCCTTTATTTTGAATGTTTTGTTCCTCTTTGCCACTTCTCTCTCGACTTGAGCCCAAATGATTTCAATTGCGTTATATTGGCAGTGGTAGGGTGGCAACCTTACTACCTCATGGCCCCAAGAGAGAGCTAATTTATAAAGTTTTCCTTGAAGATGAAAGTATTTTATGGTTGGGTGAATATTTCGCTTCATTAACACATCTCTGGACCGAACGAAGGCTAAAATTACACATTTTGCGGTCAATTCTTGGTTTTTATTGAAGATCATAAGCTGCAAAATGTTTGAGTCGGCCAACTTCTGCACGTATTGCAATACATTCACAGTTACGGATTTTGTCTGGCTGGCTAAATCCTTCTTAAGCCCTTCCAACCGATGACGCTTCAGAGGAGTTTGTTGTTCGTTTCTCGCACTTACTTCGTCCTTTTCAGATAATAGACCCGAAAAACACCAGGCTGAACACATTTACTATCCATCTTTAACTGCACTCACGGTGCAAGCTCAACAGATGCGTGACAGGGAATGACTCGGTAAGGTGGCCTGGAGCGGATGGGCTTGAACTAGACAGCACTGCACGGTCAGCGTTGCCAATCAGTGCTAGAGGGTAAGCGACTCTCGACCATCTGTCGCTTCGCCGTTCCCTTATCTGACGACAGCGCAGTTTTCCTCACCCGCCTAATTTGGTGGCCGCGACAATAGTGTATCTCGAGATATTACACTGCTGAGGTATGTAAATCTTTCCACACTTTCTAGTGGATGGTTTCCTAGCATGATGTTCGCTGGTTGTCCCTCTCTGTTTATTGCCATCACTATTGTTTTGAGTTTGCTTATCTTGAGATTGAACTCCTGGAACTAAACCTTCCGTTCATGGAGTCTCGACTGTACTTGTTCCTCAGTTTCTCCCCAGATCATAACATCAGCAAAGGCCATTGCATTTAGTTCACCAGAGGTTTTCTTGATGTTCTTTGTCATCCATGATGGTGATAATAATGGGGATAGTGTACTGCCTTGCTGGACTCAACTTTTGGTCTTGAAACCAGGATGAATGTCTGTCACCCAATCGCACACAGCGGGTACAATTCTCATACAGCATCTGAAATTTCCTCACCAGTCCCTCTGGCACATTCCTTTTTTGCAGTCATTTCCATATCTTCTCTCTTGCAATGCTGTCAAATGCTTTCTCAATGTTCAAGGAAAACCATAAACAGATCTTTGCCTTTTCCCCATTATTTTTCCATTAACATACGGACACAGAAGATTAGGTCTGTTGTGGACCTGTTAGGCCTGAGCCATACTGTTCTTATTCAAACTGTGGCTCTAACATGATTTGCGATCTGTTCTCTAAGATTTTCTCAAGAATCTTAAGCCCATGAGAAAGGAGTGTTTTTTCTTGGTGTTGGAGCAATTTTGGTGATTTCCTTTCTTAAACAGGGTGATAATGACACCCTTGCTACAATCATAGGTATCTTGGCATCTTTCTAAACTGCATTGAGCACTCTGAAGCCACTGTAAACCCTGGACTCCTGCTGCTTTAATCACGTCCGTGCTGACTTCGATTCCTGAGGATTTCCCTTGCGGCATCTTCTTAAGGGCTGCTTCTGTTTCTGTCCATGTAATGGGAGGTTCCTCTGTGCAGGTTTAAACAGCTGGTTCTTTTGTTCTCTGATCTGCTTCTGTCCTGTTCAATAGGTGATCACAATGATTCCTCTGAACCCCTCTGATGTCCTTTTCTTTCCTGGCCAGGTTTCCATTAGGATCTTCAAATGCTTTGATGGTTTCAACTGAATTCCTTTCGTTTTTGATCACTCTGAACAACAGTTTCATATTGCCTCTGCTGTCTTCAGTTTTTGAGTAAATTTCTCCCAGCACTGTACCTTCTCTTCTACTACTCTTTTAACTCTCAATTTCTTGTCCCGGTAAACGTGCTCGGGGTCTCTGATCTTCCCCTCATCCCTTACCTGTTCTGGCTTGGATTTCTTTATCTTGTTCTTTTTGTGCCATGATCCTTTATTGAGGATCTTACTTTTTCATTCCACCAGGGTGTCTCTCTTTCCCTTACTCTCGCACTTTTCCCACAATTTGTTTCTTGACAAATGAAATGTTACCTACATAGACTACAAATACATGTTAATTTCTTGTTGTAAGACAACTTTTGATCTCAAGAGTGTTTTAAATCCACTTGTAATAGATTAGTGTGGTAAAATAATTTTCATATTTGAATTACTGGTACTCTATTAATATAGTTATAACTTTGTTCCTCAGAAATAAGATAGATGGTTGTTACATGTTACCATTAAAATATTTATTAACCAAGCAAGTTGGCTGTGCCGTTAGAGGTGTGCAGCTGTGAGTTTGCATTCAGCATATAGTAGGTTTGAACCTACTGTTGGCAGCCCTGAAAATAATTTTCTGTGGTTTCCCAATAAATAATTTAGAAAAGGGAGAGAGATATTAAAATCACACTGCTGAATTCATAATGTTAGCAAGTTTAAATCTAGGTGTAGAAAACCGTGTAATTCCATTTAACAAAATAAAGTTTGTACCGTTATCTCAGAAGATATTGACACAATGAAGAAAGTACTGTAAATCAGATTGAGCCCCTTAACATTCCTGAAAGTGAAAACAGAATTATCTTTAATGGTAATGAATTATTTGAGATGGACATCTTAGCTGAATAACACTATATATAATATATACTAAAAATGTGTTCAACCCTGTCATATGGAGAACTATATCTTGTCTGAAGAATGCTGTACAAGGATGATGGACACACCTTGATTGTGGGTTTCCAAAATTAACACCTATAAAATAACAATGTAAGATATTTGATGTGGATTCTTATTAGATCACAGCATTTGCTTGGCTAAGAAAATAAATTGAACTTCCTGTTTAGCATATATTTGAATGCATAAGCCTAAAATATGCAAATTCTCCACCAGGACACACAAACTCAAAACAAATCCAAGCAAGGAAACATTTATTATTTTAGGCTATTTTTTAATTAAATTTATTCCACTAATTATAGGCTATGTATAAACATCATTAATCATAGTTCAGCTTAAATGCCCAAGATCATAAAACAAATTTATCAAAAACCATAATAATTATTATTTTATTATTATTGTGCTTTTACAGCCGCATTGGACCATTGTAGTCACTTTCTGTCCGGTCTTTATGAAGGTTTATGGTTTTTTCTTTTCTGTTCTTCCAGTATTTCTTCATTCTATCTGATCTTCGTTGTCATCCTTCTTCTGAAAGGAAGCTACCCTTTTAGTTTCTCTGTTATCACATTTTAGTAGGAATCTAATTTTACTATTCAATTTATTTACTTTGATTTATTCTTTAAATCCTCCAGTGTTATGTGTAATTCTTTCATGTCTTCTTTTATTCCTTCTTTTATTTCTTTTATCCAGACAGGTTGCTTTTGTTCCCAAACCTTTTCCAAAATTCTGCGTATTAACCTGCCTTGAGGTGTTCTCAACAGATGACCAGAGAATGATATTCTGTTCTTTCTTATGAAATCCATTATAGGTTCTATTTCCTGATATTCTGCTGCACTTGGGATGATACGCCATTCTCCTTCTTTTTGGTACTTCTTATTAATACGTCATGTTCTTACGATTCTTCTATTTTTAAAATTTTGTCTATGTTATTCTTTTGCTTTAGTTTAAATAATGTTTCACTTCAATAAGTTATTTCAGGTTGGACTACAGTCTTATAATGTTTCAGTTTTGTATTTATTGACAAACATTTCTGGTTACTTTTTGGGCTCTGGATAATTTATTTGTTCTCTGTCCAAGAAATTTTTTCATTTAAATTGTATGTTATAGTTTCTCCAAGGTATTTAAATTGTTTTATAATTTATATTTCTTTCCTGCATTTCAGAACACTGCTTATTGTAAGGGGATCTATTGCCATTATTATTTTTTTATCAAATGAAATTGTTAATCCTATTTTTCCAGCAAGTTTGGAGACTTGTGATTTGATTCCGAGATATAATGTTATTAGCTAGTAGTGCCAGATCATCTGCAAATCCTAAGCAATTTAGGCTTCATTGTATCCACTTTTTATATTTTTGTTATTCTCTTTATACCATTCTCTCGTCAAGTATTCCAGAGTACAATTAAACAAAAGTGGTGATAGTACAATAACCTTGCCTTAGTCCTGTTCTGATTGTGAATGCTTTGGATAACTCTCCTCTAAACTTCACCTTTGATTTAGTGTTTGTTAATGTTAAGCTTATCATTTTAACTAATTTAGGATGTAATCCAAAATTTCTTAATATTCTTAATACTGAAGGTCGGTGAAAGCAATCATAAGCTTTCTGAAAATATACAAAAGTTATCATTTGTTTTTGTCTGTTGTAGATGTCCATTAATAATTTTAGTGTTATGATTTGATCTGGACAACTATGTCATGGTCAGAATGCTATTTTCTTCTTCTTTCGAATGGGCCACCAGAGGACCACGTGCCAATTTCAATTCCTTCTTCTTTGTTCTTTCCTTTTCTTCCAGTACGCTTTCATCTGTTCACTATGTTTCTTCTTTCTGTCTTCAGACCACTTTGAACCAGTCGTTTTTACTTTCCTACCTTGGAATCCTTTTATTTTCAATACTTTTAACCGAAAGCCTTCTCTATTATTTATTTCTTCTGTTGTTATATTGTTTTTTTCTAAATCCTTTCTTACTTCGTTGACGCAGCTTGTCGTTGATTTCTTACTCCACAAATATCTGAAAATCTTACTGGTTAATCTACTATCTTGCATTCGATATAAATGTCCAAAAAACATAAGTCTCCTTTTCCTCATTACATCTGATATATTTTCTATTTTTTTATATATTTCAGCATTACTTCGTAATTTCCAACCTTCTGCTGTGTTTTGTGGGCCTAATATTTTCCTCATGATTCGCCTTTCTAGTATTTCTAGCTTATCTAAATTATAGTTTAATGCCAGACACTCGCTTGCATATAGGCATTCTGGCTTCACTACTGTGTTGTAATGCCTTATTTTTGCATTTTTTGATAGGCATCTTTTATTGTAGATATCTTTGGTGACACCATAAGCTCTCTCCATTTTATGTACCCTCTCCTCTACTGCAGATTTTTCTAAACCATTTTCTTGGATTATTTCCCCTAGATATTTGAATTTTTTTACCCTCTCTATTTGGCCAATATCTGTTTTCAGAAATTTTGGTGCATCCCAAATATTTGTTAAAAATTTTGTTTTTTCTGCAGAAATTCTTAAGCCAGTTCTGCTGGCGATTCTTTCCAAGACATTTACTTGGGTTACAGCAGATGTCACATTTTCAGAAAGTATTGCAAAGTCATCTGCAAATGCAAGACAATTTATTTCAATCCTTTTGTTTCCTCTTCCTAACCTTATCGGTGAAATGTTGAGTTCAATAAGTTTTTCGTTCCAAATTCTCACTATTTTCTCTAGGACACAATTAAAAAGAATTGGGGATAGTCCGTCGCCTTGTCGTACACCAGTTTTTATTTTGAAAGGCTGTGATATCTCTCCCAGAAATTTCACTTTAGAGACTGTGTCTGTAAGTGTTTCACGGATTAGATTTGCCAGTTTAGACTTTATGCCAAATTCTCGAATTATTTTATATATAGTTTCTCTGTCAACAGAATCAAAAGCCTTTTTGAAATCTACAATCATGACTACAATGTCCTTTGAATTAAGTAACCTGTGGCGAATTACTGACTTCAGATTAAATATTTGTTCTGAGCATGATCTTCCTTTCCTGAAACCACCTTGATATTCACCTAAATGATTGTCTAGTGTTGTTTCTACTCTGTTTAATAAAATCTTGGAAAATATTTTGTATGCCACTGCTAATAAAGATATTCATCTGTAGTTATTAACGTCCTGTTTATTACCTTTTTTGTGGAGTGGATGTATCAAGGCTACTTTCCATTCCTCAGGAATTTTTTCAGTTTTCCAGATTTCTTCAAAGAGTAATTGTAGCTCATTTGCTATATTTGGCAAGGACCACTTCAAAAGTTCCGCTGTAATAGAATCTTCTCCGCTAGCTTTGTTGTTTTTGAGGGTTTTAATTACTTCTTCAATTTCTTTTATAGTTGGTGGTATGTCTTCTTCCAAATTTTCATCAATATCTTGAAATTCTAATTTATGACTTGGTTCAGGACAGTTCAAAAGTTGATCAAAATATCTTGCTAATATCTCACAATTTTCAGTATTGCTTAGTCCAATTCTGCCGTTTTCATCCTTGAAACTAACATTTGTAGTTTGGTACCCCTTTAATTCATTCTTAAAAGTCTGATAAAAGTCACGGGTGTTATTTTTTATAAAGTTTTTGTCCATTTCTATAAGTTTCTTCTTTTGAAAGGCTTGTTTAGTACTTCTGATTATCCTTGCTGTTTCCTTCCTTTGTTGTTTAAACTGATCAAAATCTTCAATTTTCTTTGAGCATTTCCATTTTTTCCATGTTTTAGCCCTCTCTGCTAAAGCTTCTTCACATATTTCATTCCACCATATTTTCCTTTTATTTTTTATTGGCCCAAATGTTTTCTGTGCTGCATAATTAATTGCTTTGGATATTTCTTGCCAGTTGCCTTGTTTAGCCACTTTAATTTCATCTTGGTAGTTTTTAATTGATTCTTTTGTTATAGTAAGTCTGTCTACATTATATTTTATTAACCTCTGTGGCTTTCTTTGTTCTTTATTAGGTAGGAGTTTGGCTTTAATTTTAGAGAGAAAATGGTCGGAATCAAATTCACCATTCCTTACTACTTTCACATTCATAATTTCTTTTGTACTTTTTTTTGAAACAGCCACATGATCTAACTGAAACTCTCCTAACATTGGGTTTGGAGATATCCACGTTTTAGCTTTTCTGGGGAGTTTTCTAAAGAAGGTTGACATTAGTTTATTATTATTATTATTATTATTATTATTATTATTATTATTATTATTATTATTATTATTGTTACTCTGTAATGGTACATGTCATGGTTTGCAATGTCTAGTCATATCCTGCCACAATTATTCCAAAGTACTGGGTACTAATGACGACATTATCCTATTGTGGCCTGTTCATTGCATAAACTAATATATGAATCAGTGCCATATAACAACCATCCAATAGAACAGAATAAGCTCAATCTGTACAAAACTGCCTATTATTGCCAAATGTCTTAACTCCAAATGAAATGCACTATCACACATATCTTGTAACCACCCTCGTCACAATAAAATGCTGATAATCATACATAAAATTGCTACAAAAGGATCTAAATTTAGCCGGAATCATGAGACTAGCAAGTGTCCCTATACAGTATTTAAACCTTCAAAATACTATCTGTACATACATACATATCCCACGTCGTTCCATGTTAAGCGATGGGTCGGCGAACGAGGCTTCTCCACCAGTTGCGGCCTCTGAACTCTTGTTCTTGTTCTTCTTCTTCTTCTTCTTCGAAGCTTTCCAAAGTATGTCCTCGCTGTTGAATGTCAATCTTCACCATGTCCTTGTACCTGAGTCTTGGTCTTTTGTCTTCAAGTTTTAGATCATACATTTTTTTTCGCTAATCTGTTATCTTACAAGTGATAAATATCATTTTTGATTCGTATTGATATTTGATTGAAATAACAATAATTTATTAATTTGTCCACCTAATCAATACAATAAATCTTGTCTTTGTTAAATTACATTGACTACATGTTTTGCCTTACATACAGGCTTCATCAGCCATGGGTTTCACCTTGAAATAAAATCAGTCACCTGATTTACATATAAGATAAAACCAATTTAAAAAAGCCTTGAAGAGACTTGAAAGAGAATTAACATATGGTAAAAACAATGTTGGTTTTGAAAACGTTGCTGTGACTGAGAAGTTTACAATTCGTGAAAGTATTTACAATGGTAACATTGAAAGACTATTAATGTGAGGAATGAATAAAACAACAGTTTTTTTTTGTAGACAAGTGGTAAAATGGCTGCAAAATAATGTTGACCAACTAGCGGTTGGAACTAGATAATGTGAATGACGATCGGAATCGTATTTTTAGAACATAATGTTGAATAAATAAGTTTGAGAGATGGTCAAGTGACCTGTAAATTTTTCTTTGTTTACAGAAGTTAAGGGTCAAAAGTCAGTAGCATATGGTATAATGTTGTGGTTCACTTTGATGAAGAACTACGAGGTTGTCGTTGAAGGTTGATATGCAATGTTTATATTGGACCTCTATGGACCATCTCATTTGATATGATGTTATAGCGTTGTTGAGAATATGGGTTTGTTGACAAGCTGGTCGAAAAGGTAATGTGACAGTAGAATGTAGCTAATGTGTTGAGCATTGGATCAGAAGTAAAATCGGTGCAAGGAAATCAAAAGCATGGTGTTAATTGTATGAAAAATCGTAATAAAATATTTTTAGGTGGAAATCTTGTGCACTTAGCATTTGACGATGGTTGTCTTCTGACATTACTAACATGTATACCAATATTCCTATCAACATCATAAAAAACAATCTGTCAGAACATAGCACATTAAGTAAAATTGAAATTAAAGAATGGCTAAAATTACTCAGATTTGTTTTAAACAACAGTTACTTCCCCTTCAAGAAGAAAATTTACAAACAGGAAGGTTTCACGATGGGAGACCCGTTATCTGGTATATTAGCTGATATATACTTAGATAATCTCGAACATAAGATAATTAATAATGTCTTCGGCATCGCTGTGTCGATATCATAGCAATCATAAATCAATAACAGTGATAACATATTTTCTTAACAATTGGATAATAACATTAAATTCACCAAAGAAGATGAGATCAATAGCTCTTTAAACTTCCTAGATATAAAAATCACACGAGTATCAAACAAGTTCGACTTCCAAACATACAGAAAACCCCTCTTTCCTCCAACAACCATAAAAAATGATTCATTAAATCCCAACTCACATAAAAAAGCCACTTATCACAGTCTAATATATCCTTTTCTAATAATTTAAAAAAAATTACAATTCATTATTTAGTTAGCTAAATTCAATGGATTTAATACTGATATAATTAATATAATCAACAAAACCAAATTAAAACTAGCTACTAATTTAACTCCACTAAAACCTGTCAAACCAAAATAAGCTAAATTCACGTTCACTAACCATAGTATTCATCCAATTACCAATTCCTTACGAAGCACGATGTAAAAATAGCCTATACTACAAAAAAACTAATGGTAACGTATTCTTTAATCATAACTCTATTAATGTCACAGATAATCGTTACTCTTTATCAGGTATATACAGACTAAAATGCTCCACATGTGATTTTTCTTATGTTGGCCAAACTGGCCGCAGCTTCTTAACCAGATACGCTGAACATTACAATGCACAAAGACAAATTCTCTACAATGGCCAGCCACATGAGGGACACAGGGCATAAATTCACTACAATAGAACAGGACCTTCATATCCTCAAAAGAATAAAAAAAAGTAAACTCGTGACAGAATACGAAAATTTATTCATATTCCTCGACCAGCAGTTTAACAAAGATAAGAATTTAAACGATATACAGTAGAGTCTCGCTCATCCGACACTCCGTGTTATCCGACACTGTTAGTCTTAATTAGAACTTTAGTTGGATGCAATTCTGGGACACGGGGTGTGGAGGGTGCGACTGTGGGACAAGCCCTGGCAGTCATGCGGTAGGATTGTTCAATTAGTATCGGTTGGATGCGGATGTTATAGTTTTCAAATCCTCTGTGAGTATGGCGAGTAAACGTAAGAAAGTGATTGTTTCTGTGGAAGACAAGTAGAGTGGGTTAAAGAGACTGGACAAAGGGGAAACGCTTCAAAAAATGGCTTCAGATTATGGTGTTGGACGTGTTAAAGTGGGAGACTGGAAACATACGAGGGAATAAATTGAAAAGTGGTGCTCTACCAGAGCAACAAGTGATGCACTGAAAATTAGAAAAAAAAATCAATGAAAAATGTGAGTACGAAAAAGTAAGTGAAGCACTATTTCTTTGGCTCACTAAAAACCAGGAAAAGGGCTTGTCAATATCTGGCCCCATTCTGCAAGAAATGGCGGTGTATATCCAGAAGGAGTTTAATAAGGGACCCTAATTTTACTGCCAGTGCTGGGTGGCTTGATCGGTGGAAAATACGGTACGGCATTGGGAAGCTTAATATCTGTGGAGAAAATCTGTCAGCTAAATCCGATGAGGTTGTGAAATTTAAAAGACAATTTCAAGAAATAATTCTTGGTGAAAGATTATCCGGTGATCAGATTTTTAATTGTGATGAGACTGGGCTGAAAGATGCTGACATCAAAACTCTTGCAGCCCAAGCCAAGACGTCTGCACCTGGTTACAGGCGTGGTAAGAAAAGAGTACTACATCTACTGTACAATTGAATTAATAAGTCAATAAATAGAGTCCCGTAAAACATAGTACATAATACAGTATAGCCTTCCTGTTGGTTTTAGTTCATTTTCAAAGTTACTCCGTATTATCCGACATTTTCGGTGATCCGACGTACTCCAGGTCCCGTTTAAGTCGGATAATCGAGACTCTACTGTAATTGATTTAAAAAAGCCTCTTGTATGAACAAATTTTATTACTATTACAAGAATTATTTCCCCTCACCAATATATTCTTAAAAATTTTCAACTTTAAATTAATATGCACTTCCACCACCTCCACCGCTAGCACTTATCAAGTACAACCAATAGACCGATATCTACACCCACTCCAATAACGCTCCCTCCAACGGCACCCCATCGCTACAACATGCGCAGCAATACAATTTCTTCTTTCTCCCCCACCGATAGTAGCTCCCCTCCAAGTACTACAAACAAGCTCATAACACGTCTTCAGACAGATTCCCATTCAATTCAAACCTACAGCTATAACACACGTAAGAGCTCGACAGTCGTCAATAACTTTTAGCTCACTGTGCCAAACCACCCCCTATACTATCCCCAAAAAAATGTAGCTTCGAGTCGAGACGAAGGGCTTATTATTGGGATGACGAAGTATAAAAGCACGCAGTGCACCAAAATGTAGCCACGCAGAGACCCATTTGCCAACATCACAAGATCACAAACACACACCCACACAAACCATATCATATAACGGAGTAGAAAAGATGCATGTCAACCAACTGTGAAAGTAAGCAATGAATCATCGCAAAACCAAAGATTTAAAACAAACCAAATACCTGTAATTATCAATAGTTTAAATTAAAAGAAAAATGCATGTATGTCCAAAGCTTGAAGACGTTAAATGAATATTTGACACAAAAACGCCACCTCGATCATCGTGGCTTCCATTGTTATCTGCCACATACACAACAAGATGAGCTTCAAAGAGAAAAATGTTACCGCTCTCGTAAAATGAACGATCTCCCAGTTTTACCACTGAGGGTGCTGCCCTCTGCTGGACATTACAAGAGATACATAAGTTATTGGGAAATGAGGCTGATAGAAGCCATTTGCATAGAGAAATGTCACCTATGTGAACATGCCACGGGCATGGTTCATCACAACATAAGTTACCCTCACCATCGTCAAATGGTAAGTGCACATGATTTCCACTTAAAAATACTTTATTACGAATTTTTCATACAATTAACACCACGCTTTTGATTTCCTTTCACTGATTTTACTTCTGATCCAACGCTTGCATATCAACCTTCACCGACAACCTCGTAGTTCTTCATCAAAGTGAACCACAACATTATACCATATGCTATTGACTTTTGACCCTTAACTTCTGTAAACAAAAAAAAATTTACAGGTCACTTGACCATCTCTCAACTTTATTTTATTCAACATTATGTTCTAAAAATACGATTCCGATCGTCATTCACATTATTATCTAGTATCAACCGCTAGTCGGCCAACATTATTTTATAGCAATTTTACCACTTTGTCTACAACAAACTGTTGTTTTATTTATTCCTCACATTAATAGTCTTTCAATGTTACTATTGTAAATACTTTCACCAGTTGTAACCTTCTCACTCATAGGATTGTTTTCAAAATAAACATTGTACTAGTTTTTTACCATGTTACTTTTCTTTCAAGTCTCTTCAAGGCTTTTTATAAATTGATTTTATCTTATTTATATGTAAATCAGGTGCCTGATTTTTATTTCAAGGTGAAACGCATGGCTAATGACGCCTGTATGTAAGGCGAAACGTACTATTTTAATTAACATGTCAGTGTAATTTAAGACGAGAGTTATTGTATTGATTAGGTGGACAAATTAATAAATTATTATTATTATTTCAATCTGTTATCTCCCATGCGTCGCATATGTCCATACCATCTCAGTCGCTGCGCTGTTATTCTGTCCTGCAGTCTTACAACTTGAGCCTGCTTGCGGATTTCCTCATTATGGACTCTGTCCCTCCGTGTTTTACCCATCATGCTACTGATAAATCTCATTTCTGTTGCCTGGATTCTACGACCATCTTTATTTCTCATGGTCGGTGTTTTTGCAACCGTAGGTCAGGATTGGTATGTAATAGGTTCCATATATGACTTACATTTTGGTGGTATTTTCTTGTTTCATATTATGTCTTTAACTATTTTATCGTTACTTTTGCCAATCTCATTACAGCACCATATATGGTAATGTGGGAAATATATTCTAGAGGTTTCGATTGCAAAAACTCAGCGGTTTCGTGATCGAAGGCTCCAGTGGCAACTACAGGGTGATACAAGAAATGGGTTACAACATGTACACTACTGGAGGTCTTCATTTCCCCAAAATCAATGCCTCTTCCTTAACACTAAATATAATTGTCTCTTCTGCAAGTCCTGAAAATTCTTTAAATCAACAAAATTTCATAAATTTACATAAATTTACAGCAACAACAACAAAAAATATATATTTAACCCGTTAACTGGGGAGCGCGCGATACGGTAACTCCGTTCTGGTGGGGACGAATTTTCGTAACTCGAAAAATAATCAAATAAATTCAAGAAACCTTCCAAATTTTGATATACTTGATAATAAAATGCTACGTATATCCTAATTCTGATATAGAAAGTAATTTTTTGCCTATTTGTCAATATTTGTGGGTGTTATAGTTTTGGAGCAAAAACGGCGTAAGTCTCGTACTAACTTCTGTATATTACAAATATAAATTTCTTTTCGGAATATCTATATTTTCATATTAATTTCAGGAAAATTAAAAGCCTATACATTGCAAATACACTTTATCATTAACTAATCTACAATTTCTGAAATAAATACCGCAGTTGGGAGAAATACATTTCATTCAGGGTTTGCAATCGCAGTAATAAGTTGAGAGTAAGTACTTACAGTGGTAGCCTGGTTCTAATCGTCTTCTCCCAATAATTACTTCTTTATCGGAATGAATTTACACATCAGGACTGATTTCACTAATTATATTATTTACACTAGTCACACAGTTTACATCCCACGCACTGTTTTTACACATCTTGCATGTGATGAGCACGGAAACACGGAGCTGCACAGAGAGCGACGTCGCAGTCACTACACCTGTAGATTGTTTCACGTCTCTCTCTTTTCTCCAGACACACCACGCACCTCTTCACACCATGCTGCCTTCTTCCCGATGGTGGATTCACATCAGGAAAATGCCTACCGCTGAATCTTTCTGTGGGAGCAGCGGGAAGTGGTCTAACTGAAAGGACAGGCATTGCTTCAGCGGGGGTTGAACCTGTGTACTTTTCGAGGATTTTATCGATAAGGTGAATTCTGAACTGCAGGTGATTGCATTTTCCTCCATGTTGCCGGAAAATGATGAATGAATTGAATACCACGAGGTCCAGAAGATGCCGGAAAATTTTCTGGTAATATTTCTTCATTCGCTTCCTTGCTGTGGAGTACATAATGACGTATTGATCGGAAAGGTCAACTCCCCCCATAGAGTCATTGTAGTCTATGCAAACTACAGGTTTCTCTTTGGTTTCGTCCTTTCCCCTGATAGGGACAGTTCGCATTTCAGCATCGTGGATACTACTGAGCATGCAAACATCTCTCTTGTCCTTCCATTTTAGAACCATGAGTTTCTTTCGATAAGCAGCCGTTACCTCTCCTTTCTTCAGATTTTTACTCATAAGTTCCTTAGGGAGATTTTTCCGGTTGGTTCTTACTGTACCCACTGCGTCAGTATCGAGGTCATTTAGCAGGTCGTATAATTCAGGGCTGCTATAGTAGTTGTCCATTCCTATCAGGTATCCTTGTTTCAGTAGATTATCTGCCAGAGTACACACAATTCTCGTCGGCTTGGAAGACTGTGATAGATCAATGCCATGGACTTCACTCTTGAGTTCTGTTGATTTTCCCGTGTACCACAACATATTCCACACGTAACCCGTTTTTGCTTCGCAAATTTTGTAAGATTCCATTCCGAAACGGGACCTTTTCTTTGGAATGTATACCTTCCAACCAAGGCGACCTTTCCATAGGAGAAGGCTTTCGTCTATGGATAGCTGGTCATCCGGGATGTAAGCCTGTTGAAACATTTTCACAAAGTGATCGAAGACTGGCTTTACCTTGTATAGTTTAGGAGGCATCTGCCCATCGTAGGCCTCATTGTCAGAAAAATGGAGAAATTTCAAGAGAAGGAAAAACCTCTTTTCCGTCATGGTCTCGTAAAATATGGGCGTGGCCAGTAACTTGTTACGAGAAAAATAATGCCCCATTGTAGGTTTGTGGATAATCCCTTGAAGAAGCAAAAGTCCGAATAAAAGTTTTATTTCATCCTTATTTGTAGGTATCCAGTCTTTTTCCCTACTCCTCCGTTTCATTTTGTGTACCAGTGTTTTCCCACGAATTTTCTGTTGCGCATAAATATTAGTTTGTTCAGCAATATACTGACAGATAGTATCGTCCGCAAACAGTTCGTAAATATCCTCTGGAGTCTTTACATCCATAAACTGTCCTTTTACTCCAGGAATGAACTTTGCTGGAAATCTACTTCTTTTCTGTCCATCTTCTACCCACGTAATAGGCCATGACATATCACTGCAGTTTGAATCTTCCTGTATCTCTCCATCGTCACTGTCGTCACCCGAGGTGTTACTTTCGAACCCGCGACCATTCGCTGTGATAGCACCAGAATGCTGTCCTGTACCACATGTGCCTCCTTCTCCAGAGAACGAATTATCTTCACTATCTGAATGGAAGTCACTAAAGTCATTGTCCTCGTCGCTAAACTCCAATATTTCATGTACAAATGAACGCAAGCTGTCATCACGTAATTCTTCAACTCGATGTCGTTTAGAAGACATAATTATGACTGAAAAGTACTCTTATGAAACAACAGAAGTGCAACACATCTATAAGTTCAAATTCACCCCTCCCCGAAATTACAGTACTCCTTTTCACACTGATATACTATACAGTTCCCAGTCTCATAAAACACTAAAGCATTCGAGTAAGCACATAGCAAGGACGCAGCTGATTAGCCTAGTTCCCGTACGAGGCGAACACATAGCGCGCTTTTGCACGGAAGCGAATTATGTTGAATGATATACAGCTCTCTCTGATCTGTTTCTTTTAAGCGGAAGTACTTACTAAAAATACCACTTGATGACAGGGGCATGCAGATAACGAGGACTGAATTTCATAACTCTGGCTAAGCTGAGAGTCGAGGAAAAAAATAAAATAGCAGCGTACGACTGAAGTCGCTCTCCCCACCTGGCTGGTTATTTCCTCGAGCGACTTAAGTCGCGCTCCCCAGTATACGGGTTAATTGAATTCTTCAAAAAATGTCGGTTCCTTAGTTTCTTTCAATTACGGTTTCATGACAAATTTTTAGTATAATATCAAGAATTAAATGATTCCAACGACTTTATGAACTCGCCACTGGCGACAATTCCACCAAGATGTTCGCCTTTTCCCATCTTTACACACAGTTGTTCCTAGGTATTCCCTTGCTGTTTGTACTACAACATCCCTGTATGTCACCCATTCTCTTTCTATATCCTGAACATGCTTACCTTCTACTGTTTGAAACTTCTCACTAAACATATCCATGTATTTCTAATTTCCTCGTTCTGATGACGAGCAGACAGCAGACCTCGTCATCCGCTTTATGAGGGGTAGTGGTCTGTTTTATCATGTGTAATGATGTCCTTTGTCCCAGTGTTTTTGTGTCAATTGCGCTTTTATCCCATTGGCTTCATTTTAGTTTGTGTTGCGTATTTTAATGTGTTACTTTAACGTCTACCATGAATTGTGTATATATCTGTACTACCAGGCAATGCCTTATTCCTTTCTTTCCTGTATTTTCTCTTATTTTGTTAGAAAATAAGGCATTGCGAATTAGATCCGCTGATTGTTTTTAATCTCATACTCATTTTTCTTCAGCACCATTTATTTAACTCTAGTCAGTGGATACATTTTAAAATTTTAACTATCATATATCATGTTGTCCATCTTGTTCTATTAGGGGCTGACGACCTTCGATGTTAGGCGCCTTCAAAACAACAATCATCATCAATTTCCTCGTCCCAGAGATTTTCTACCCTTTTCGTTTGCAGACAGATTTCACTTTCTCTATCCTAGGCCTAGAGATACTTAGTTCACTACAGATAAGATAGTGGTCTATATCATCGGAAAATCCCTGGAAAAAAAACAAAACGGACATTCGTAAAGATTTTCTGAATTCAAAGTCGGCTAAGATGTAGTCTATTATGGATCTGGTACCCATACCTTTCCATGTGTAGCAGTGAATAGCCTTATGCTTGAAGAAAGTATTCGTAACTGCTAAACCCATACTAGCACAGAAGTTCTGAAAATGCTTCTGATTCCTATTAGCTTCCATATCTTCCCCACATTTACCAATCACCCTTTCGTATCCTTCAGTTCTGTTTCCAACTCTCTCATTGAAATCGCCCATTAGCACTATCCTATCCTTGTTGTTCACCCTGACTACCATGTCACTCAATGCTTCGTAAAACTTGTCAACTTCATTCTTATCTGCACTGCTGTATTAACCCATTCAGATGCAGTTTTGCAGAGAACAAACTGACCATGTATTGCAATTTAATTTACATTGAAAACTATTGCTACACTTCTAACAAATTATCTCAACAGTGTACAAGAACTACACTTGACAATAGTTCAACAGTGTGTTCATCGCATTCATAGCAGGATTCACCCCTATTTCTTCCCTCCGAATTTTTTCCGTGACTGTCATATGCTTGTTTTCAGTGGGTTCTATCTTCACAGGAAAATGCCCCCAATGTTTAGCTTGCAATGTTAAGGGTCTGCTATTCAGGCAGAACAACCTGTTCCAAAAGTTGCTCTGCAGTGCCAGTCGTGAAGCTTGAGAAACTTCTCTTCTTGCTGCGGATTCAGCATGTGATAAATAACACTAGCATTCAACATTGCTGTATCAAGCCCATAGAAATATATCTTCTTATACCCTTCGGCATAATGTCTCATTGCTGGGCGAGTTGGCCGTGCGGTTAGGGGCGCGCGGCTGTGAGCTTGCATGCGGGAGATAGTGAGTTCGAATTGGCAGCTCTGAAGGTGGTTTTCCCATTTTTACACCAGGCAAATGTGGGGTCTGTACCTTAGTTAAGGCCACGGCTGCTTTCTTCCAGCTCCTAGGCCTTTCCTATCCCATCGTTACCATTAGACCTATCTGTGTCGATGCAACGTAAAGCACCAAGCTCGATAGCTGCAGTCGCTTAAGTGCGGCCAGTATTCAGTATTCGGGAGATAGTAGGTTCGAACCCTACTGTCGGCAGCCCTAAAAATGTTTTTCTGTGGTTTCCCATTTTCACACCAGGCAAATGCTGGGGCTGTACCTTAATTAAGGCCACAGCCGCTTCCTTCGCACTCCTAGCCTTTTCCTGTCCCATCGTCGCCATAAGACCTATCTGTGTCGGTGCGACGTAAAGCAACTAGCAACTAGGAAAAAAAGTCTCATTGGTGGGTATGTAGCAAGGCGTTGATCATGTGCCTCACCACCACCCATTCCAAAATTGAAATCCACAGCCATGTTTGGTTTTAGGGCAAGTTTTCCTCTTTCGTGTGTGGACTCAACAAAATCTGTTTTTTTTCTGCACTGTTGACAGGAAATGGACACCTTTTATCAATCGATTTTGTTGCCAGAATTCCATTTTCTGAAGGAAAAGTCATTTCCCCACTCTTTAGTTTTGTTGCAAATTGTGGTGGCATGAATTTTCCATTTTTACGTACAGTTCCAACAGTATTGGTGTAATGCACAAAATTCACTGAAAAGCAGTGGAGAACTGTACCAATTGTCCACGTAAATGTTACATTCTGATCCAAGCAGCTCTTTACGAAGTTTGACAACTTTCTCACTACATGGCAATTTCTGGAGAATCTGGAGCAAAATGTAAAAAAATCTAGATATGCTCTTGAACTTTCTATGAGGCATCACATAAGAAAAAATTGGCTTTTTTTGAACCTGCCTTTGGTCCAGTTTTCTTGAACTGAAGGCTTTTTAGTCTGGGTCATCAAACTACAGACACGTAAGCCTTCAGTTCATAATTTGTAACAGGAAACCACTTTTCTTCATCATAAGTTTTAGTTTTATTAGGGTTACTAGCTGATGTACCCGTGCTTCGCTGCGGAATTATCGGAATGACTGCCCTAGTGGTTTTCCTAACTGAAGTTGGCATAGGTCATTACAAAAATGTCAGTAGGAAAGTAGCGAATAAAAGCAATGTTATCATATAAAATACTTGATCAAATGAAAAAATGCACCTTTTCTCATTTTAAACGAACAGTACTACAGTGCCCATCCAACAGTCCAAAGTTCCAGAGCTGGAATGAACAGGTCGCAGATAGTCGTGAACACTCCTCTGCCATTATTCCATTAAATACGTACATTGCTCATTCCAAGCAATGCCTCAGAGAAAGGATTGAATAACTCTAATGCTATGATGAACCAGTGTGTTACGTGTCAGTATTATCAGAAGATAAATGAACCAGAGGAATGGCATGCTAAAGAAGAAAGTTATTGAACTCCCCAGGTACATCCCGCCAATATTAAGGCAGGCTGTTGCATTCGGTACGACCGGGCGAGTTGGCCGTGTGGTTAGGGGCGCGCAGCTGTGAGCTTGCATCCTGGAGATAGTTCATTCGAACCCCACTGTCGGCAGCTTTGAAGATGGTATTTCGTGGTTTCCCATTTTCACACCTGGAAAATGCTGGGGCTGCACCTTAATTAAGGCCAAGGCTGCTTCTTTCACACTCCTAGCCCTTTCCTATCCCATCGTCACCATAAGAGCTCTGTCGGTGTGATGTAAGGCAAATTTTAAAAAATACTCGGTATACAGCAGTAATCCTATTTGTCTGAGATGAGTGGCAACAGAAGACACAAAGCACATCACAACAATGATCAACGTAATGTTGATCAATTTTATGAGCTTTCTATATTGTAGGCCTTCACATGTAGATTTCTTTTGGCTCTGTGATATTAGTCCGCCTTATAAAATTATTTATAGCTTGGACTGTAGTTCCTTATTCTCCAAATTTACATACCAATTTTCATTAAAATCTGTTTACCCATGGTTCATGGTGTGGGTTACTGTAGTCACGTCCTAGTTCGTGAACCATGGGCAACGGCTGAATGGCCTAGTAAGTGGTCCTGAGAGTTGGGATACCAGTTGCTATGGAATGGAAGTGGGCATGTTGGACATATTCTGAGTCATGGCTCTCCTTGTGCTCAGGCGGCTAGGACTATACAATTCACCGGTGGTTCATGACCCGTTAGAGGAGAAATCCTCATTTGGACTATGTGCATGTAGGGTAGCATCCTGCTTCATGAATTTACCGAGCTCGGAACATTTTAAGCAAGCCTTGGACCTACGGGAGTAACGGATTCCCACTCCCATTTGACAGGCGAGGACTCCTTGGAAACAACTTGGCGAACAAAATGAATTTGATGGGGAGCTATCAGTATTAATGGGGCTTATGGAAGAAAGTAGAACTGGCTGAGTCAGCAAAGAGGATGCATCTGAATGTGCTAGGAGTAAGTGATATTTGGGTAAGGGGAGATAACGAGGAAGAGTTAGATTATAAAGTGTACTTGACGGGCGTTAGAAAGGGAAGGGCAGAGTCTGGGTTAGGGCTCTTTATCAGGAATACCTTGCACGCAACATAGTTTCTGTTAGGCACGTAAATGAGCGAATGATGTGGGTAGATTTGTCAGTTGGAGGAGTTAGGACTAGTGTAGAATTGTCTCCGCGTGTATTAACCATGTGAGGGTGCAGATGAGGATGAAGTTGACAAGTTTTATGAAGCATTGAGCGACATCGTGGTCAGGGTCAACAGCAGTGATTGAATAGTGCTAATGGGCAATTTCAATGCGAGAGTTGGGAATAGAACTGAAGGATACGAAAGGGTGATTGGTAAATGTGGGAAAGATATGGAAGCTAATGGGAATGGGAAGTGTTTGCTGGACTTCTATGCTAGTATGGGTTTAGCTGTTACGAATACATTCTTCAAGCATAAGGCTATTCACCGCTACACATGGGAGGCTAGGGGTACCAGATCCATAACAGACTATATCTTAACCGACTTCGAACTCAGGAAATCTGTTCGGAATGTACGATTTTTCCAGGGATTTTTCGATGATACAGACCACTATCTGATCTGTAGTGAACTAAGTATCCCTAGGCCTAGGGTAGAGAAAGTGAAATCTGTCTGCAAACGAATAAGGGTAGAAAATCTCCAGGACGAGGAAATTAGACAGAAGTACATGGATAAGATTAGTGAGAAGTTTCGAACAGTAGACAGTAAGCAGATTCAGGATATAGAAAGAGAATGGGTGGCATACAGGGATGCTGTAGTAGAAACAGCAAGGGAATGCCTAGGAACAGCTCTGTGTAAAGATGGGAAAAGGTGAACATCTTGGTGGAATGATGAAGTGAGAGCAGCTTGTAAATGTAAAAAGTCTAATATCTTGCTCCAAACAAGGGCCGAGGCAGACAGGGATTTGTACGTAGATAAAAGAAACAGAACAAAACAAATAGTTGTTGAATCCAAAAAGAAGTCATGGCAAGATTTTGCTAATAACCTGGAAAGGCTAAGTCAAGCAGCAGGGAAACCTTTCTGGACAGTAATAAAGAATCTTAGGGATGGAAACAGGAAATGAACTGTTTTGAGTAATTCAGGTGAACTCATAATAGATCCCAGGGAATCACTGGAGGGGTGGAGTTAATATTTTGAACATCTTCTCAATGTAAAAGGAAATCATCCTGGTGGTGTTGCGAACAGCCAAGCTCATGGGCAGGAGGAAAATGATGTTGGTGAAATTACGCTTGAGGAAGTGGAAAGGATGGTAAATAAACTCCATTGTCATAAGGCAGCAGGAATAGATGAAATTAGACCTGAAATGGTGAAGTATAGTGGGAAGGCAGGGATTAAATGGCTTCATAGGGTAGTAAAATTAACATGGAGTGTTGGTAATGTACCTTCTGATTGGACAAAAGCAGTAATTGCACCTATCTATAAGCAACGGAACAGGAAGGATTGCAACAACTATCGAGGTATCTCATTGATTAGTATACCAGGCAGAGTGTTCACTGGCATTTTGGAAGGGAGGGTGCGATCAGTCGTTCAGAGGAAGTTGGATGAAAACCAGTGTGGTTTCAGACCACAGAGAGGCTGTCAGGATCAGATTTTCAGTATGCGCCAGGTAATTGAAAAATGCTACGAGAGGAATAGGCAGTTGTGTTTGTTTCATAGATCTAGAGAAAGCATATGACAGGTACCGAGGGAAAAGATGTTCGCTGTACTGGGGGACTATGGAATTAAAGCTAGAGTATTAAAATCAGACACATTTATGTTGACGATTGGGCTTCAGTGAGAATTGATGGTAGAATGAGTTTTTGGTTCAGGGTACTTACAGGGGTTAGACAAGGCTGTAATCTTTCACCTTTGCTGTTCGTAGTTTACATGGATCATCTGCTGAAAGGTATAAAATGGCAGGGAGAGATTCATGTAGGTGGAATTGTGGTAAGCAATCTGGCCTATGCCGACGACTTGGTCTTAATAGCAGATTGTGCCGAAAGCCTGCAGTCTAATATCTCGGAACTTGAAAATAGGTGCAATGAGCATGGTATAAAAATTAGCCTCTCAAAGACTAAATTGATGTCGGTATGTAAGAAATTCAACATAATTGAATGTCAGATTGGTGATACAAGGCTAGAACAGGTGGATAATTTCAAGTATTTAGGTTGTGTGTTCTCCCAGGATGGTGATATAGTAAGCGAGATTGAATCAAGGTGTCGTAAATCTAATGCAGTGAGCTCGCACTTGCGATCAACAGTATTCTGTTAGAAGGAAGTCAGCTCCCAGACGAAACTATCTTTACATCGGTCTGTTTTCAGACCAACTTTGCTTTACAGGAGCGAAACCTGGGTGGACTCAGGTTATCTTATTCATAAGTTGGAAGTAACAGACATGAAAGTAGCAAGAATGATTGCTGGTACAAACAGGTGGGAACAATGGCAGGAGGTTACTTGGAATGAGGAGATAAAGGCTAATTTAGGAATGAACTCGATAGGTGAAGCTGTACGCATAAACCGGCTTCGGTGGTGGGGTCATGTGAGGCGAATGGAGGATAGGTTTCCTAGGAGAATAATGGAGTCTGTTATGGAGGGTAAGAGAAGTAGAGGTAGACCAAGATGACGATGGTTAGACTCTGTTTCTAACGATTTATAGGTAAGAGGTATAGAACTAAATGAGGCCACAACACTAGTTGCAAATCGAGGATTGTGGTGACGTTTAGTAAATTCAGAGGCTTGCAGACTGAACGCTGAAGGGCATAACAGTCTATGATTATGTATGTATCTGTTTACCCACCTTCTCGCGAGTCGGGACTGATATGGACTTGGTAACAAAAATCCAAATTCATTAATATCTCTGTGATCATAGCCGGTACGGTAACAATGTATACTTCCCCTAAACTACCATATCACTCAGCGTGAATACAATTATTTACAGCCTAGATTATAGCGACTTATGCACCAACTTTGTGTACGTATTTTCATTAAGATAGTCCACTAATAACATGAGAATTAAATTTTAGGCTTTCCCCTAAACTACCATTTCACTCAGCATGATTAAAATTGTTTATGACCTAGATTTTAGCGACTTGTTCCATGACTTTGCGTAGCAATTTTCATTAAATTCTCTTCAGCCGTTTTCTCGTGATGCGTGTACATATAGGGTCTTTATTTATGCTTCGCAAGGACTTTCTCACTTGACCTTGGCCGCCAGTGACAGTTCAGTTGCCGGCTACCGTGCGTGCATATGTACGGCAGAATACAGTGCTGAAAATCATTATGATGCATTTTACTCCCAATTTTTACAGAGTATGCTGAAAATGTTCCCCGTGCACTGCCAAACATAATCGGCATCTCCTAATGAAGTTTTCAGTTATTCTTACAAAGCTCTTCAGCACTGATGGATGCAATTGCAGCACTTACATTGTCTTTAAGTTCATCTAGTGTGTGAGGGTTGTTCCCATAAACTACATTTTTTAACATTTTCCACAAATAAAAATCACTTGCCGTTAAATCTGGGCTACGAATGGGCCACACATTTTTACTTATGATCCTCGTACGAAACCTGTGGTGTAATTCAGCAATTGATGCTTCAGTTGTTTGAGCTGTCGCAGAATCCTGCTGAAAATATGGCGAAAAACGTTCTGTGTATATCAGTTCATCAAAGAATTGGCCAAGGATTTCATCTCTATAATGCACATAGTTTGTGCCCTCATAAAATATCGGGCCTATAACTGTATGCCCGTTCAAAGCGACCCAGACCCCGATATTCTCTTCATAAAGCGGTTGCTCAAACACTATTTCTGGTTTTGTTGCACTGTAGGATCTGTCATTTTGTGAGCTTACGTGGCCATGCGAATGGAAATTAGCCTCATCTGAAAAAAAATTAACTTGGGGTCAATTGAGTCTACCTACCCTATGACCCGATAACAAAAATACACTCTCTCAACAGGAACTAGTGGTTGTAATTATTGCACTGCACTAATCTTGTATGGTTTCATTTTTTAAATTTTGTTGCTTTCCAGGCTGAAGCATGAGATACCTCAGTTTCCTGCGCCAAACGCTGAAGTGATTATTGTGGCGTGTGTTCCAATCTTTCGCCAATGTAATCTGATTTAGCTTCAGTAAGGAGATAACGACCTCTAAGTCTATTTTTATTGTTTACTGAACCTGTACGTTTTAATATCTTGGCCAGTTGCTTTATTGTCCGACTGATAGGAATGGGTCTCCCTGGAAATTTCGCTCGTAACTTTTTTCTTGTCCTAGCGCACGATTTTCTGCCCTTAATGTAAGTATTCTGCAGGTATACACGTTCACGTAACAAATATTTCACATACATTACAGCACTATACACACTTACAATACGACATAGAGTATGCAGTAGCTTCATTGAACACCTATTATCTCGGAGCTCAGTTCTCAGCAACTGCAGGAAGTGTCAGAAACCACGCGCGGTAGCGGCCTGTCATCGGCGGCCAAGGTCGAGAGAGAAAGTCCTTACCAAGCATAAATAAAGACCCTGTACAATGGTACATACAGACAGAAATTATGGACAATTAAAAATTACATTTCCCTGCTACTGTTTACACGACTGATACAGAAATGCCATCCGTTTTAAATTCTGAGCATTGTACAGACAAAACTCTTATTTTATTATATAGATTTCCTGAGGTACCTTAGCATCATCGAAGAACTCCTGCCATCAGTTCACTATTTACTACGTACAAATATCTCGTCAATGCTTACAACACATCCTAGCATAAAATATACCTTTCTGACTTCACTGTCAGATGTCTAAATTCTTATTTCATTTGTAACAAGTTCCCAGAATTCTTGAGGTAGAAACTCACCCAAAAGGTCAACCTTCCATGGATTCCCTCCCAGTCTTCGTTTTATGCAATGATTCAGTTCACCAGGGTAAATTTTTCGTTAGACTGTTCCGTCACTGGCCAGTTCCACTTTTGGAGGTTATGCTCATTGCCAACTGATGCAAATTCTCTAATATCACTCTCTAATTCACTTGAAGAACTTTCACTAACATTTGCTGAAGATAATTCACTATCACTTAGCTCAGAGAAAGTGTCACTATAGTCACTATCCTTAAAAAACTTACTATTTTATTACGTTCAACACTGTATGAGTTATAACCATGATGTTTTGTTTACATTCCTGCGCTAAGTGACTTGACAAACGTTAGTAACTTATTTGATAATGTAATAACAATCAAGGGGGAATGGAAGCATACAACAATCAACATCTCTAAGGTACATCGTGAACATTGTTGAAAGACGATACGTACCCATGGCAACCATAAAGAACTTCTGCAACAGATGGATATTTCCGTCATTGTAGAAATGCGGTCCGAAGACCCATAACGGAAATTTCCATCGCATGAGAATGGCTTAAAAATCAAAATTCTACCTGCACCAGTCGTTACAACTACTTGTAATTAGCCTTTTTGTGACCTCCTATGACATTTTTTTTTTTTTGTTTAAGGTTTGATCTATCAAAATTTGATGAGATTTTTCTAACCTCCAAATGACTATTGGGAATATTTTCTTGGATATTTATGGTGACATACAAGCTAGTATGAGTAGAAATCGCCTAAGTCTTTAACATGTACATAATATTTATACGTGGGATAGCATCGTAGAATAGCCCTAATCCAAGTATGACATGCCACGGTCAACAGCACATTTATTTGTAAGGGCAATGTATCATCGAAGAACTCCCACCATAAATTCACTATTTACTACGAACAGATCTCATCGATACTTACAACACATCGTAGCATAAAGGCCCAAATCAAATTGGCCTAACAGAAATAAAATAAACATACTTATCAACATGATTAAAGAATCAGAAGCTACAATTAAGATGCCTTTAGAAAAACATGATGAAATTAGGTTTGAAATAAAAAGAAAACTAGACGAGATAGACACAGCTAACAACGTAAGCAGAAAAACCACTTCCATTAATTCCAACGACGACGACGGTTCCATTTCCGAACACAAACAGATCATACAACTTAAAAAGGAAATAAAAAATAATGACTTAATAATCACAAAATTGGATAAAGGTAATGCTACGGTTAGAATGGATAAAACCAATTACATATCGAAAACTAAGGAATTCTTTAAAAATAACACATTTAAAATAATCAAGAAAGACCCTACCCAAGAAATTCAGACACAGTTGAAACAAACCTTAAAGAACTTATCTTACAGATCAGGGAAAACCTAGACTATTAACAGTGAACCCAGGTCTTCCTACAGTTAAAGCCCTTCCAAAAATTCATAAACCTAATATTCCCATCCGGCCCATTATCAACTATACACCCAGCCCATATCACAAAGCATCCCAATTTATCCAAGGTTTCCTAACTAAAAATTATAATTTTCTCTCCAACAAATCCATTAAAAACACTACCGAACTAATTGAGAAATTAGTCATTTAACCTACAACCCAACCACTCTCTTCATTCTTTCAACATAGTAAACATGTATCTGAGCATACCAACCTCTAGACTTTCCACCATCATTGAAAACAATTTAAATATAGTTCTCTCAGTAAACTAGAAATGCAAGATTTCATTTGTCTTTTGAGACTGGTTGTTAATAACCACTTTTTGATTTTCGGCAAAATTATCTACCAACTGAATGGACTGGCAATGGGATCACCTGCTTCAGGAATTTTAGCTAATATCTATTTAGATGACTTGGAATATTAAAAAATTAACAATAGCAATTTTTCAAATATTCTCATATGGGCCAGACACATTGACACATTTATTATGAATGAATTAATCAAGAACGCGGACTCAGCTCTTCAAGACCTGAATAGCATTGACCCCTACATTAAATTCACACCTGAGTCAGAAATTAATAGGACAATCAACTTTTTAGATCTAACCATTATCAGAAATCTCTCTAACCTTTCTTATAAAATGTATAGGAAACATACACAAACTGCTAATACTTTCCACAAAGATTCTATACGCCCCCTAATGTATAGACGTCCAGCATATAATAGTATGGTCTATGGGGCTTTCGCGATACCCATGACAAAGAAAGACCTTAATAACGAACTTAATACCATAAGGGCAATTGCCAAGTACATTGGGTACAACAGGCTGTTCATAGAACAGATAGGTAGATAGATAAAGAATGGGCGAGTCCTGTTTTGCAGAACAGATAATTAACAAATACAGGCACCGGCCCAACGCCACTCTCATAAAAGAAAAATCAAAAGCTCGTATTTCATCTACTTTTACTTACAATGATGGCGTCCACAAAATCACTAACCTTTCCCGAAAACACAATATAAGAATCTTTTTCAGAACTAACAGAACCTCTGAAATTTTACACAGTTCTACATCAATTAATACCCCCAATGTTTACCCCAAATCTGGAATATACAGACTCAAATGTAATGAATGCAGCAGCTCGTACGTGGGTCAAACAGGACGATGCTTCACGATTAGATATTCAGAACACATCAATGCAGTGAGGTACAATAAATTCTCCACCATGAGTCATCATATGCATGACACTAATCATAAATTCAAGGTCATCGAACAAGACATGGAAATTCTTCAAACAGCAAATAAGGGACCCATCATGAATATTATCGAAAGTTGTTACGTTCATTGTGATCAGTATTTCAATCCCAATTACAACCTGAATGAAATCTATGAGAAACCCAATATTCTTTTTGATCTTTTAATCAACTGGCTTAAAAACATTAAACTATCAAAAAACAACTCTTATCTTCCAAGTCATCCGTAATACACATTCCGGTCAATTACCCCCACTACCCCACCCTTTCGCCCCGCCACAGTTTCATTCCTCCACAGGTGCTCTGCCTCCTTCCTTCCCCTTGCTTCCTTGCCTCTACCCACTTCAACTACTAAACACATTTGTCCGGCTCTGTCAGTCTAACACATACGTTCAACATGCTGCTCAGCGTGAGTTAATCGTTAATATTTAATGGTTCTAGTCATTTCCATACATTGCTTCCATCCTCCCCGCCTAATTTGGCTTCCTGTTTTCTTCCTCGAGTTTCAAATTGAAGTGGGTATCTCAATCTCAAGTCATATTACGATCTTCATATGACCAATTAAATTTCTTTGGAACCACCTAATTCAAGTGAAGAAGTGTCAACTCGCATAGAAAACATAAAAATATTACAGATTTCACTTAACCTGGACATACATAGGCTGGACTACACAACATTACATAAAACTTTACAATGGAATTGCCAAAAAATGTTATGAATTTTATACCACAGCACTTAAATTGTACCATAATTTTAACATTTCATGCATCATTATAGGTGCTAGTAATGTGTTTTAGGTTACTTTAGGTATGTATATGGAATTGTTGAATTTGCATCTAGGGCTGATGATGGCATATTATGGATGCCGAAACTAGTACCCTTATGACATGTTTGACTCACAATATAATATTGTATTGAATAGGCGGACCTTTGAAAACCTTAATTTATTGTAATCCCACTTCAATACAAACACAGTGAAATTTATAATTATTAGAGGAGCACTATGGATATCAACGCGTAAAGGAAGTTGGACTGCTTCAGCGACCCAGAAGTCCATGTGCTACACGTGATGTGTATCATCTTGGGATATCCCAGCACCTCCCATGGCTTTACACAAGTAAGGTGCAGCATCAGTGCAGGTCACGAGAATATGAGCGTAAAGAGTGCCTGATGGCCACAAACAAAGTGAGTCATTGAAAAGTGCAGCAACTGTTGAGTGATTCACCGTAGGTAACACAGTCATAGTAGATACGATTTGTCTCTCTCTTCTTCCTCTCCTAAAATTTGAAACACAAAGTTAGCTACATATCTTTGATCCACGTCTATTGTTGCGTCTAGTGAGATCCAAATATAATTTCCTTTATCTTTTCCCCTTAGTTTACCTAATGTTACTTTATAAAGCTCAGAAATGTAATTCCTCCTAATTGTTGATTCATCTGGAACTGGTTGTTTCGTATACTCCTGCAGAAACTGAACTAAGTTCTTATTGTTTAGCTTAGCCAGTGGGATGTTTGCCAAGGCAAATGCTTTACACAGATCTTCATTGAATTTATTTCGTGTTTGTCCAGGTTTAACTAAAGCAGTGGTTACAAGAAAATTGGTGTTTTTGTTTCAAAGTTATCTCCTTTGATTTACTGTGTTTCGTTGTTTGAAGATGTTTAATTTGATATTTTTTAGTTGCAATTATAACAGTGCTGCAATATTTTGCAAAACACACTTCATCAGTTGAAAAGTCTTGAAACTTGCGAATGTACGCTTTCAATACTTCACTAACAGTTCTGCTCTCCTTAGGCGTTATAAATTAAGTAGCAGTAACACAGCTATTTAATGTAGTATGAACCACAACCTGTTTCAACTTGACCGAAGTAAGACTGACAAGAACTAATTGTGCATGAAAGGTAATTATGAAATGAGGAAAAGGGAAATTCCAAGAATCAGTACCCACCTAATGACATTGCAGGTAGATAAAGCATGGCCGGATGTAGAACGGGTGTTGCTAAATTTAAACACGTTGCAGACCTGTCAAACGGTCTACCTGAGGATAATCAGCACAGCTTAACACTTCAGTTATCTCAGATACATTTTTCCAATAGTGTCCTGTAGAAACTGATGTCTACACTCAAGACAATAAAAACTTGATGTGCCTTAATAGGAGAAGACCCCCTAAATATGCACTGTTAAGATAAAACTGCTACAAATATTAAGTTGCATGTATAATATGCAAATGCATAATTAACCGAAGCCTCCTTATGATGTAATAAGTATGTACTCCATTATCCCATAAAGGAAATAAACCTAATAAAGGAAAATTTGAAGAAAACACGGTAAATTGAGTAAAATAGAAATTAATGGAACTATAAACCTAACTGGTCGAATGCTTCAGGACAGTTTTTTAAATTCATTGGGACATATTCACAGAAGAGGTTTGTCCATGATATATATTTATCAATTTTTTAAAAGTTAATGTTTATCTAAAACTATAGCTTCCTGCAATCTGGTCATCCTGACTTAAATTTTCAAAAGCTGTTCACTGAACCATTACTATGTTTACACAGACGGCTCTCGCACACCTAATATTGCTGTCTGACAAAGTGGGAGGTACATTTGTGGTCATCCAGCTGCAGAGCTATGGGCCATCAAGTCTGAGTGGTGTGAACACAACAACAATGCTTGAATACTAAGTTTCTCGCAGGCTGGATTGAACTCTGTCAATGACAAGCACAATGTCAACCCAATAGCTGTTACTATAAGATCTGTAGCCCAGCAGTGCCCCGATGTCTCTTTCCTGGATCTGAGGACTTGCCGGTTCTCCTGGAAATAAAAAGGCAGACATCCTCGCAAAAGCAGGCGCCTTATCCAATATAGAAATTGCCTACAACAAATCGCCCCCAAGCTACACGAAAGCCCGAATGAAAACATATCTGGACATAAGGTACAAAGGGGTCTGTCACAAGGGAATTATTTTCTCCCCGACATACAGAGCAGATTCCAGTGCAAAACAATAGTAGTGCCCAAATTCATTCTTGCTCAGTTTCTTTCCGGCCATGGAAAGTTTAAGTGCTACTTTGAACACTTCAAAATTAATATTGCAGAAAAATATTTGTGCTTTAGTGGATCTTCTCAAATAGTGGACCATATTTAGTGCTAGTGTGTGCCATTTTTGGAGGGACAGAATTAAATATTGTGTGTCGCCTAAACAGTGTGGAACTCGCAAAGCCATTATTCCATATTTTTAGAAAATCCTGTTGCTGCAGACAGTTCCTTAAGTTCATTCACCGTTACCTTCAATTATTTAGTTTCCTGATTATGTGTCAGCACCCTAATACGCTCATGTAAAATAGGGTTCAAACTATTACGATATTCAAAAAATAAATAACCTTGAAAAGTCCATCTTTGATAATTAAAAGGGAAATACGAATGTGGATCAGTTATATTGATCTGGTGGTATTTTTTAAACAGTGACCTTATCACTCGAAATATTCCTAGACTTTGTAAATTTGCTTGACAATATTAAAGACAATGGAAAAAAAAAATGAGGTTAAATTTTCTGGATCTCACTTGAGTAAAAGATGAAAATAAGACAAGAGTTTGAGGCCAGCATAGTCAAACACCACAATTAACGGCAAATCAGTTCACCCAACAACTCTCAAATTGGCTGCATACAGCTATTGTATTCTTCATTTTGCTTCATGACTGAGGCATCGTGACTCATTAATATTCAGCCATCTAGTCGATGAACCATATTCTGCCATTCTTCCCTATTTAAAGCTTTCAATGTGCTTACTCTGAGAGAATTCTGTAGGGGACCGTTCGCCATGTCAGTCCATCATGTTGGTACGCATCCTTGTCTGGTTCGCTGGACTTTGCCCTCAACAATCAACTTTTGAATTATACCATCTTGGCGCATTATATGTCAAAAGTAGCGTACGATCCTCTTGGAGACCTTACACGATAGACAAACTTTTATCTGAAGTTGGTTCAGGTTTGATGTGTTCGTGCAATGGGCTGTCCAAGGAATCAACATTCTCCTACAGCACCACATTTCAAAGCTTTCTGTCCATTCATGATCACATTTGAGGATGGTCCAAGTTTTTCGACAGAGATTCAACAAGCTTCTATTTGTATTGATTTTATTTTTCCAGATCTTCCGCAGGCGGATCATTGCTACCTTTGCTATTTCAATTCTTCACTTTATTTCATCTTTGGAACCACCGGAATTGGATAGTAAGGAGCCTAGATATACATACTGATGTACAACTTCACAACCTCCAGTCTGTTGGATATGTGGACTGTTGTTGTTCTTACGATCAACGATCGTGACTTTGGTTTTCTGTCGATTTAGGCGTAATCCAATTTCTAGCCTAGCTTCCTCTACTCCCTTGATCAGCTCTGTCAACTCCTCTTCAGATGATGCTATCAAGGTGGTGTCATCAGCAAATCTCAAGGCATATGACTCCGTGGATGGAATCACTCTCTTCAACACCTTAAGAGAACTAGGACTAAACGAAAAAATTAATAGGTTGGTGCAAGCCACCCTGCACAACACCACTTCCAAAGTTAAGTTTAGAGGTCAATTATCAGAGAGCTTCACAATCAAGACGGGGGGGGAGGCAAGGAGATGGTATCTCATGCATATTATTTAACTGTATCCTGGAAAAGATCATAAGAGAATGGACCAGGTCATTATCCGAGGACACCGGATTAAGGATGGGGTTTAAAGCAGACAACTTGAGGATTCGATGCCTAGCCTTCGCTGATGACCTTACTTAATTAGCAGACAACATGCATGAGGCCACTATACAGCTTCAAACACTGCACTCTATAGCAGCTAAAGCGGGTCTCTTGATCAACATTGGAAAGACAGAGTTTATCACCAACTTCAAAGATGCCCCTACAACAGTGGGAGTCAGGGATACAAAGTATATCAAGAGAGCTAAAAATGTGAAGTACTTCGGAGAGTGGATATCGGAGGACCTAAGTGAAACGATGGCTCTTGAACAAAGGAAAAGCAAATTAGATGAGGCCAACCATGCCTGCAGAAAACTGTATGCCTCAAAGCATTTATCAAAGAATGTAAAACTGAGACACTATTATGCCACTCCTGAATAAAGCCGTGCTGCAGAAAGCGTACCTAACAACCAGCTGATAACTAGAGTTAGTTGAGTTGTACTTCCAAATGTAATACACGGTGAGTGGAAGCATTCTTTTGATAACTGCGATTGCTTTAAAACCAGACCCTTATTTTTAAGTATATTTCATGCTTGTTCTCTACATTTATCACATCAGGATTTACCTAAACAGCTGTAAATGAGATGAGTGAGACCGCATTGTTTAGGTTAGGTATGCTATCACCCAGATATGCCAACGGCAGAAAGAATAAAATAAGTGACGGGAAAGTTTGCCACATTTATTGATATCTACAAGTGTGGCAGTAATGCGTTTATTATCATAATATGTAATTTATGTTCGTTGTCTCCATTTTCTATTAACACATACTCTAGTATGTTTTGTTTGGTGTCTCCGAAAATAATTTAAAGTTTTTTTTGTGCTAGTGGCTTTACGTCGCGCCGACACAGATAGGTCTTACGGCGGCGATGGGATAGGAAAGGCCTAGGAGTTGGAAGGAAGTGGCCGTGGCTTTAAGGTACAGCCCCAGCATTTGCCTGGTGTGAAAATAGGAAACCACGGAAAACCATCTTCAGGGCTGCCGAAAGTGGGGTTCGAATCCACTATCTCCCGAATGCAACCTCACAGCTATGCGCCCCTAACCCACGTGTCAGAATGTGTATAGCATCTTTCTATCTTCCTCCTTCCTGCCACCATTGCTGCTTCTTACTTGTGTTCCAACTGAAGGTCTTTCTTTTTTATGCTGGTCTTGATCGAGCCCCTTTGGATGGATCTATCTCTTGTTCTTCATTTCAGCCTTAGCCTCCTTCATCCACTTTGGTATCCTTCTCTCTTCAGTCCTCTTCAACATGTCCTAACCATCTCATTGTATTCCTTCTTTTTTGTCTGAAAGATTTTCTACTCCTTCCTGACATAATTATTTCTTACCCTGCCCTTTCTTGTGTTTCCTATCATAATTTCATCTTGCTTACCTGAATTTTACTCTCTTGTCGTTTTGACAGTGTCGAGGTCTCTGTTGCTAATGCCAGTATGGAGCAATTATGTACATCTTATACAGTTCATCACTACATTACATCTTTATACTAGCTGCCTCTGTGGATCAGCGGTAGAGTGTCGGCCTCCGGATCCCAAGATAGCGAGTTCAAACCCGGCAGAGGTAGTCGGATCTTTCAAGGGCGGAAAAAAGTCCATTCGACACTCCATGTCGTACGATGTCGGCATGTAAAAGATCTCTGGTGACACATTTGGTGTTTACCCGACAAAATTCATTAAATCTCAGCCATAGACGCTCGAGAGTTTCGGTTTACTCGGTCTGCCATCTAGTGGGGGCCTAGAGTAAAACGGAACGTCGAAATTGACGAGCAGACAGCCAGATGGCGTCAAATTGAAATGTCTGCATACGGTAGGTGAGGCCATACGATTATTATTATTATTATTATTATTATTATTATTATTATTATTATTATTATTATTATTATTATTGTACCGGGCGGTACACCTCCACGCCGCTAATTCAAACTTTGCGCCAGTTGAAACTCCTCTACTGGAGGAAGTCTGAACTTTATCTAATATGTTGATTTTCAAGTTTCTCAGAAGATGTCACTACTTGGAAATTTTGAAGTTTGTGAACTGGGTCGTTTTCGACGTATTTTTGTTTTGCCTGTAGTAAGAAGTGTGAACATTCTCTTCTAGAGGACACTACTGAAGAACTACAACGGTGCACCCTAGTGCGAAGTGAAAGAACTGTTGTTTTGGAGAAAATTTGATTTCAAAAGTTCGTTCTTTGTTAAATTTCTTTCAGTCATTGTTTAAGTTGGTAATATTAACCCTTTCTTTCCCCTTGTTTTGAATTTAGCCAATCCTGAATTTCTCAAATTAATTTTCCACCAATAATGTGTTTCTTCTTCAGCGAGTGTAGGGGTTTTCATTATCTACCAATAAAATGATTGCGGGCGGGTGTTCTCATTCCTGAAACGCCTCGAACTTTCCGCGAGAGTATATAAACTGCTGATTTTAGGGTCTCTGCGCCACTTCAGTAACATCTTTCAGTGTGTAAAGTACATAGCAGGGGGCGGGAAGCGCCTCTTCCTTCGGGCAGCAGTTCATCCACAAGGTAATAGCCGTTTAATAACTTCTTTTCTTGCTAGCTCAGCAGTTTAACTCTCAGGGCAGGTCCGAAGCCTTTTACCATGTAACTTTCCCTTAAAATGTAAAGACACTTGGTTTCTATTTTATCTTTTTAAACTACAAATTGGGATAGAGAGTGCTTAACCCTCTCGAGCTCCCACTCATATTGCATTGAGGTGAACTTATTTTCACAACCGTTTCTTCCTTAACGTAATGTAAATTGTTTCCTTCTAAAAGTCACCTCTTTAGTATGGGATTAGCCCTTGCATTAACGGCCTAGTGCCAAGTAGGTTTTAAACAAAGTGTATTAGGAGTGCAAGAACGCCTCCTCTCAAGTTGGTATTTTTGAGGTCATGTAATTTTCATGTTTCTTTACTTAATAGGCCTCAGTAGGTTGGGTATTTTCCCCCTGTGTTTATGTCCTTAGAGGACAACTTGAAGGTGGAGTTTGGTGTGGCCTTTGATAGGCTTAAACTTTGAGAGCGGATCGCTCTTTTGAAATTTGTTTCTGCCTCTAGGAGGCTTTACTGTGTAATTGGGAGCCAGTGCTCCTGGGCATGATTGGGGTTTTCTGCCCCTCCGTTGTATCTTGTTTTTGGGGTAAAGTTGGGCTAATTGCTCAAGGATTGTGAGTTCGGGGCTCGAAGCCCAAATCCTGTAAATACTGTAATTGTACTTTTGTTGCCTTGCTACTCTGTACCTTCCATTCTTGTTATTACTGGATTTTGAAAAGAAAATATAACCTCGTTGAATTTTACCTTAACTTTAATTTCGTATTTTGAGACCCGTTCACCCCCGCACCTTCTTTCACCTCTGCACATCCACGACACTCCGTAACATTATTATTATTATTATTATTATTATTATTATTATTATTATTATCTTTATACTTCCTTTTTCCTGATCAAGTTCTTGTAAATGGTATTGTCCTGATCTCCATGTCCAGTTCTGAATTGGTTTGCTTCCCAAATACTCAAAGCTTTCCACAATTTCGACGTTAGTCTTCAGTATAGGCGATTAATATTGTGGTGTAGTTGTGATAATGTGGATAATAGTCAGGATTGAAAAACAGAGGCGATAACAGTTATGACCACTTATTTCAAATATCTGTTTTTGTCCAACACTTGTCCCGTTTCTCTGCGGGGTCGAGTATGAGGTGAGGTGACTCTGTTGAGGCGGGTTTTTATGACGGGACGCCCTTCCTGACGTCAACCTCATCAGAGGTGTTAATGAGATTGAATGACGTGAAATATGATAGTAGGAAGGGGGAGGGTGAAACCTGATGCCCGCACATAGCCTACTCCTGTCAAATAGCACCAAGGGGTCTGCTCAAGGCTTAACGTCGCTGTCCGACGGACGAATCACCATCAACAGCGTCGTACCCTCACTCCATATGAGCACTGCGGAGAGGTTTGGAATTTAATCCAGGCTTTTGGCACGCAAGCAAGTGATTAGAAGTTGTATACCTCCCCTACCCTGCCGGCCAACAATCTGATGGTGACATTTTTTCGACCAACGGGACTTGAACCAGCTAACCTAGGTGTCAGACTGTTCAGACATCAATGCCTTAACGTTCATTGCCACCAGGCGGGCATTTCAAATGCTTGAGGTACTCAGTTTCTTCCGACTATTGGTTTGAGCAGCTCAGGCAATAGGGTGCTGGCCTTCTGAGCTGAACTTGTCTGGTTCAATCCTGTCACAGTCCGGTGATATTTGAAGGTGCTCATATACATCAGCCTCATGCTGGTAGATTTATTGGCATGTAAAAGAACTCCTGCGGAGCAAAATTACGGCATCCTGACATTGCAAAGCCATCAAAATGTAGTTGACTTTACCGAGCTCGATAGCTGCAGTCGCTTAAGTGTGGCAAGTATCCAGTATTCGGGAGATAGTAGGTTCAAACCCCACTGTCGGCAGTCCTGAAGATGGTTTTCCGTGGTTTCCCATTTTCACACCAGGCAAATGCTGAGGCTGTACCTTAAGGCCACGGCCGCTTCCTTCCCACTCCTAGCCTCTCCCTGTCCCATCGTCGTCATAAGACCTGACTGTGTCAGTGCGACGTAAAGCAACTAGCAGTAGTTGACTTTAAACAAATCTCTTCTAGCCTACTAAAAGCATCATGAGCAGTTATTTTTTAGGCATAGTTGGTAACCACCTTTCAGTATTTAGTCTATATTATAACCGTATTGACGACGCCCGTACTTTATTCAGTGGAGAGCATGAGTTTGACGCCAAGGCGTGTACGGTCCGTACTTGGAAAATGTCAGAAAGAGGGTAGTACAGTAAGTTCTTATAGTTTTGAACACAGTCTAATACACAGTCGCGAAGCTCCTTAGTGATGAAATGGCATCCTGTTGACAAGCGGAACGACACCAGCGCTCGCAGCGGGCAGCAAGCCAGTACTCTTCTCTACCCAACAGCTGATTCTAAATTCCACGTAAATTATAAATATTGCAACCACCTGAACAACTGTTTTCATAGTAAATTTTACAAAACGCACTGATATACTAGACTATTTATTGCTACAGCATGGAAAGGCTTGTTAAGGTTTGCCATTTTCAAAGACCTTTTATTGAACTGAAAAATGAAATGGCGTACGGCTTTTAGTGCTGGGAGTGTCCGAGGACATGTTCGGCTCGCCAGATGCAGGTCTTTTGATTTGACACTCGTAGGCGAGCTGCGCGTCGTGATGAGGATGAAATGATTATGAAAACGACACGTACACCCAGCCCCCGTGCTAGCGAAATTAACCAATTAAGGTTAAAATTCCCAGCCCTGCTGGGAATCGAACCTGGGACTCCTGTGACCAAAGGCCAGCTCGCTAACCATTTAGCCATGGAGCCGGACTTTATGAACTGTATTTGGTTAATATCTCAGCAACCTAAATGACTGAATTTTAGGTATTTCATGATTTTTCTATGGCACTGAAAACTTTCATTGCTAAATTTGATGATGTAATATAATCTTAGGTCCACAAATAATTTCAATAGCAACAGCTTAGTACCTTCACAGCATTCCTGTGGAAAATTAGGTATTTACATTAGGGAGTTAACGAACAGTGTACCACAAAGAGGCTTGTGAGCATTCTCCTCAAACATACAGGAAAGTCTATGTTCACACTTTCCTGAAAACAAATACAACACATCGTTACACATAGTCACGCCACCAAAAGCACTATGTTCATAATTTTTGAAATGACTATAAATTTTTATCACTCATCTGGAGAATCTGTCACATCTCTAAGAAACTGTCTGCATGTATTACAATCGTGAACAGAGAGAACTGTTTTAACAAATAACCGAACACATATTTCATGCTATTTAACTCACCAAAATCTTTTGACAGTTCGACATTTGGAACATCAATAACTCGGAACATTAACACTGTTCAATAATGTTGACAATTTAAATTTATGAGCACTTTTTATATCCAACATTAATTGGTCCCAACTGAATACCTCACAGTTGCTACTCTCTTTTGAAGTGTTATTAAATAGTTGACTGAACATAGTACTGTTGAATGCAGAAATGAACTGCTTTGGAGATGGATTGGCGCAAAACCCTCCTTTCTGCCTTATTATGGAGAAGAAATGTTCCAGGCGATCCTGGTTTATTTTTTGCATTAATAGGTATCTATTATCATTATCCAGCAATTCATTTTTCAACACCCCTAATGCAACAATATTCATTTTCAACCCCTTTATACACTTTAACCCATTTGTTACATCTTTATTGTATGCATCCACAAATCTCCAAGATTCTACAAATTCTTTAAGACCAAGAAGCACTTCAAAATGCTCAGGATGACATGTGATGGCATTTCTCAACTTAACCGGACCTTTAAGACTATAACAATTAAAAATATCAAATAAATCATTCAACTTCTGGCAAAACTCTGCAGTAGGCAAGGGTGCTGGACGCATACTGCCACCTGCCACAAGTGTATCAGTAGCTGTTGCCAGAGTGGCTTAACACACAAGCAGTACTGGCTTTGACTCTGTAATGCCCAAACACTTTCTCCACTCCATAAAATTAGGGCCTTGATCACATACGCAAGTCTTAACAGTCAATCCTATTTCTTTATCTGCAACAGTAAAAAATAAGTTTTTCAAATACTTGGCACTTATTCCATCCTGAGTAAGACAATATAATAATAGCTGCCTGAACTTGCTAAAAACCCCATTTATCATCATAACAAATGCACTATTTGCAACTTTTGGTGTACGTTCATCACCCAAATCTTCAAACCCTATGATACTGTCACTAGAAGGATCATATGCCATGTTGCACATTGACATTTCATCCATTGAAATATTCACTAATCTTTAATGTTCTGGAAAATATTTTACTTTTTCTTTTAGTAGTTGAAAAATACGTTCATTTAATTCACATTTAAGCCGAACACCCTCCATGTACTTCTACAGTGTTCGTACTTAGGGAAGATCAAAGTACTGACACAAAAATCGATAGCCTTGTTGACTGCAGTATAATAAGTTAGAGCGAATAACTTAATTTCCTCATTCCATCTAAATCCAAACTTATTTTTTAGTGGTTTCCTAATTTGGTGTAACAATATATTAAGTGCCTCCTTTGTCAAGTATTTAGAACCTATACATTTCAGTTTTTCTCTGTCTGTGAGAATGCTTTTCCTAGCTACTTTATGCTTTCTACCTTCGCATTTGCATGTGCATGTACACCTCTTTAGCTCCTTACACTTCCGCTGCAAATGAACCCCTTCAGCCGACTTATATTTGCACTTCTTCAGGCTATCAGTAATTTCATTCAATTTTCGTATTTCTTCTGCCGCTGACACTTCCACTAGATTACTCGATACCGATGGTGCGTTGTCTGAAACAGTCTGTCCTAACAGCAGCTCCTGTTCTTTCAGCGCCTCTTGACTGCCTACAAGATAATTTCTTCTTCTTTGACATGGGTCCATCATCTCTAATCAATAACGTTCGCTTTAAGGAAATTCATGGAGGTTTATTTTGAATGTTGAATACAGTTGGATCTGCATTCCACACTAATTTCTTCTGCTCGACTGACATAAACTGGCTGTCTTCAAAATGATTCGAGCATAACTTTGTATTATTGTACAAATAGTTCACATCTTTCTTCATTAAATCAGCCCTCCTACTATTTACAAGCCATTTTCTACACCTGAAAATTAAAATATCACAACGTGTTACAGGAAATGATTGGGTTAAAACGTTATGTAATTTCATAATTGGGTGGATATCCCCCACTGAGTTATACTTCTGAATAATTGACAAACCAAAAACCTAGGCTACTTATTTGAACTTCTATTTATACATCTTCACAATATTGGTCTATTATGGGAAAATGTAAACCATAGCCATTAAGCCTTTTAGCATCTCTAGGAAACCTAAAAAATGATAGCTCTGGTGTCTTCTTGTTATTGGTGCAGTTAACTGCACTGCACACATCGCCTTTTGTGAAACCATCTTAATTTAACAGAAAATGAATCACTTGTAATGGAACTACCTCTCACTAACCTTGCAAATTATACACAACTTAACACCTCTCAGTAGACCAGAAACTTGCTGGCCACATGGAGCGCAGGAGTCGCATGGATGAAAAATATGAGCCAAGCTTCACAACTGTATGTTAGACTGTGGTTTTGAACTTTTGTTTATTCAAAAGCAACGAGCAAATCATATCACCTTGTCATAGGTGAACAGCTGAATTTACAGAGTCCAGGTTGGAAAATGACACCGTCCCCACAGTGTCGGTGTCGAGGATCTCCCGTGATGACGATCTCCTTCCTCTCACCATTGAACATCTCTCTGCACCATGGAACCGCGTAATCTCTTGGTTGTCGACGGCTCTGGAAGTTCTGGTAGAGACTGAACGACACTTCCTTACAGCACTGCACAACAGATAATTGCGTAACACTGTTCGTACAGGTTGAGAGTTCCATTGTTCGTAAACTTTAGCACACATAAATAAGTTTCAAGTGATGCTTTTATCGAAGAGATTAAATCAGTTTTACAATCTACAACGAAAGATAAATTAACGTAGTTCAGAAGTGAAATAACTGCCACATTCATTCGTCGAAAAAATATAAATTAATGGAGTTGTTTGAAAAACACAGTTCGTAACCTTCTCCATCACTAAGGTTAATGCACTGAATTTCACTTAAAAAAAAGAAATTTAAGCACAGTCTAATGAAAATAAAAGAATATCATTGAGACGTAGTTTTATAGAACACTTGATAGTATGACAAGCGTTGTAATGAAGTAAAGTCCCATTAACTTACTACAGCACTGTTTGTGAAATGAGAACGATCGCTAAGACTAGACTGAATGAAAGAAAGCAAAGTCCTTTCTCAATACACCGTCTTTCGAAGTTTCCTAAAGCACATGGTCTTCACTCTTTCAAAGCACAATCTCATAAAATTAACACAGTTCTTTCATTGAGAATAGTCATTCTTTCACTGAGCACAGTCGTGAAGATAAGTTAAGGCATAGTCTAACACAAGAAGCGAAGTTCCAATACTGAGGCACAATCAATTCATATATGATACGGCACAGTTTTTTCGAAAATAAAGCACAGTTTTGTAAATACACATTCGGAGTGTTATTCAAACGAAATAATTTGAATGCACAGTCTTTAAGAGAACTAAGTTTTCTTACGAAGCACAGTCTTTCAGAAAAAAGAATTGAGTTCTCACAAGTCATTTCGTGAATATTTGTTCATAGAATGAGTGTTACTTTTATGAGATAAATCCTATCACACTTGTCACAGTTCAGTGTTAGTCAATCACTATAAATGACTTGTACTATTTTAAACACCTCTTCTCATACTTGAAATTTAGAGTTTGAGACTCGCACCTTCGAACTTAGATAATTTACTGAGCATTCATACTTTATGCGTAGAACATTGGTGTTTCGCCGGGCAGAGTAAGGATGTAGAATCAGTCCCACAGCTGGTCCGCGCACGAGACGGCTGGGACGATACGAAGATACTGATTTACTACTGACCTCTTTGCCTTCTTTTATACGTGAGGATTGGACCCGGGGCTTAAAAATTCATATAACTAACTTCTAATTACTTGGCTGTCTTGCTGCCGATCTTGAAACTTGGTATATCACCATATTCAATACTGGGCTACATGATGGTGTAGTCAGAAATTTGATATCATGTTTCATTGAAGAGATAGTGACATAGAACATATAGAAGGTTCCATTATGACGTCATTTGTTCTTGGCGAGCTTAGAGCAATGAGCAGCTGCATGACTGTCATACCCGGTGCCTGTGCATACAGCGGTAGTTTCAAATCGCCTAGACGGGTGTTAGCTTGCGTTGTCTCAGAAATACATTGGGCAGAGAATGTCGGCACAGCATTCCCGTTTCATTATACAGTACTTTGTCAAAATATAATTTCTAAATGTTGAAATTTCAGCATTTTGTAATGTATATTTAAGTTTTGAAGATGTTAAATTTTTTTTCCGTATTTCATACAAGTCTTATTTATATCTTCATTTTCCTCCTCTCAAAATTTGTGAAGTGCATAATTTTTTAAATGCCTTGTTTTCTTTTTACATTGGGAGTAGTTACATAATTGGATGTGTTCAGTGTCAGTTTTGTACATCCTCTCAGAAGTGCCTTATTCTCTTTTCTAGTATGGGAGGGGATCAAATATAAACAGGATTTTATTTTTTATTCAAATTCATTTATTGAAAAACACAAGGGAATTACAATTTATTTTTCCACGTAGTTTCCTGCTTTGGAAATGCATTTGTCCCAGCGTATAGGCAGCTTTCTGATGCCCTCATCGTGAAAAGAACGGTCATGTCACCAGCCAGTTGTGCACGAAATCTTCCACACTATCATCTTCAAATCGTTGCCCCTCCTAGGGCTTCTTTAAGCAGTCCAAACAAATGGGAATCGCAGAGCGATATGTCCGGGCTGTAAGGAGGATGATCAAGTGTAGTCCAGTGCGTTTCCCCTAGCTTGGAGACCGTTAAAGTTGCAGAATGGGGCTGTGTATTGTCGCATTGTGATGATTTCTTGACAGCTCCCATAACTGATTCAGACTTATTCTGCAATTTCTGCTGCTCAATGTCATTAACCACAAGAATGTTTTCGTCTGTAATGCTGGTCTGAGGACGGCGATCGTGTTGCTGATTTTCCACTAGTTCTCATCCTTCCTTGAACTTTTTATGCCAGGCTAACACACGCTTCCTTGACAATGTTTGATCACTGAACTGTGCAGTCAATCTCTGGCAAATTTCTGCTGCTGTAACTCCTTCACGAGCAAGAAATTTTATAATTGTGTTGCGCAGTGGAGGGGTGCACTTGTTGCTCCTGACATCATGAGCGTTCTTCATAAAAGAAAAGAAAAATTCCACCTAATCAATACATTTGTTTTCTTGCAAAGTATTACAATCTAGGACTGGTTTCGACCCTTCATAGGTCATCCTCAGCTATATCAGAATCACATTTGCATTTCTATCTTATACCTCTGAAAGACCTTCATGATATATTGTTTCATAATTTTCAGTGAAAACTTATCTTAAAAACTTACAAATTTCTAAGCGTTGTGTTAAAATTAAAAATTAAAATTACAAAACTTTGTCTATTATATACATGCCCTTGGGCTGACAGAATGCATCCTTGGGTTGATTAAGCATCTATCTTAGGTATTGTTGCTTATTCTGTTGAAATAAGGTATAAAGATGTAACATGATATTTTATTATAATTATCACGCAAGCTTTATTTATCAAATTTTACTGATAGTCTATTCACGATTGTACAGAAGTATAAAAGGGATTCGATTCAACAGAATAAGCAACAATACCTAAGATAGATGCTTAATCAACCCAAGGATGCATTCTGTCAGCCCAAGGGCATGTATATAATAGAGAGTTTTGTAATTTTAATTTTTAATTTTAACACAACGCTTAGAAATTTGTAAGTTTTTAAGATAAGTTTTCACTGAAAATTATGAAACAATATATCATGAAGGTCTTTCAGAGGTATAAGATAGAAATGCAAATGTGATTCTGATATAGCTGAGGATGACCTATGAAGGGTCGAAACCGGTCCTAGATTGTAACACTTTGCAAGAAAATAAATGTATTGATTAGGTGGAATTTTTCTTTCCTTTTATGAAGATTGGTAAATGTCAATACGGAAAATGAAATTCATAAATCAAGATCATGAGCGTTGGCGACGAAACGGCTGGAAATATCTAACAGCACGCTCTCCTCACTCCTAAGGGTCCCGCCCAAGCATAGCAGAAGCACAGGGCCAGTCCTACGAATTATTAATGTTCAGGAACAAAAAATCCATTTTATATTTGATCGACCTTCGCTTGTGTGGTTAATGGAAATGTCCCTTTATCGGTTTTATAAGATTCAAAAATATTCAGATTGGGGGAAAAGAATTTCCAAATTAATTAAAATTGCTGTATGGAGCTTTGCTAAACCTAGTCTGTTGGAATCGGTAGCCTAGTGTTGTGATTTCAGAATTAGTAATTTTAAATCTCTTGGTTTCCAAAATCTTTGAAATGTGTTTTGTTGTAATTTATGTATCCTATTGCTCTTTCGCAGGTGTAGGGTAGAATCCAAATCTTCCCACAATGCCTCGTCGAATGTCGGATACGCTTGGCATGGCAGAGGGGGAATATCCTAAGAAGCGTATTGCTCCCAATGGCAATAAACTTCCGGATCCTATCCGTGAAGGAGAAATATTTACGGATGTAACTGGTACAAAGTGGAGACTTGGCAAGTCTATAGGGGTTGGAGGTTTTGGTGAGATCTATTTGGGTAAGTTTTAAAAAAACTAATGTTGCATGTTTTGTTCAGGGTAGAAACTGGTTTGACTGCTTACATCATGAAATACCTGAAGAGGGCCTTCTATACATTGTTTAGTACAACTGTGTAAGTAGCAGTCCACCCAGTTCCTCTGACACTAGGAATTCATTTTAGAGATCATGAGTTTGTGGAGTAAGATTAAGAAATTCTTGCTGCTTTGCATTCTTCTCTCATCAGTGACAGGCAGGAAGTAGGTAATGTATACTTCTATAAAGTATTACTTTGTTTGATATTTTAATAATATTTTTTTGTGCAAAGATGGGATTAAATTTGCAGTTTTATTTTTTATGCCAATCTGTGTTCAAAGTAACTTGCCAGTTCAGTGTCTTCATTAGAGTATGATGTCTGCAAGTTTGAAAGCATTGGATTCGTGCTGAGATCGAGCATCTCAAGATCCTCAACTGTTTCTTTTCTGAAAAACTGTTATCTTTTCAGACGTGGCTTTTTTGTAGATTCTGATACCTGGAGGTTAATTGTGTGGGGATGAGAGATTTTTTGAATCGTATAAAGCTGTTTAAATTTTATTTAGCTATACATTGCATATAGGTAAAAACTGTTTCTTTGAAGCTGAGAAACAATACTGGCGAATTGATATTGTCCTCCTAGGAGTGGGGATATCTGAAATTTTACTCTTTGGAAAGGATACTGAAAGATCAAGTTTCATTGTTAGGCTTATTTAATATTTAAAGATAACCTAATACAGGGACATTCTGTTATCTGTTCAGGGAGATTGTTGCTCACCCAGTTGCCTGCGCTGCAAGACTGTACCCTGCCAAGCACTTTGCAGCCAGCACTCGCCTGGCGCTGAGTCAGTGTTTTCGTCTAAGGCTTCCTGTACTCTATGAAGGTATTATGTATATACACACGCTCACGTAATGAAAATGGCATTGAAACAAAACATAGCACTAAACACATGAACACGACTAAACAGAAGCTTACGCTAATAAAGCTCTCAGCAGACTGCAAAGAAGGGGAACTTGTGTTGTTGAGAAGCACATTACGGCAAAGTGTTTTGCGGGAGACAGGCTTGCAGCGCAGGCGACTGGTCGAGCAACAATCCCATGAATGGATAAAAGAATGTCCCTGTACTATCATTTATAAATATACATATAGAGGGTAGTTTCTCTGTTCAACTGTCAGAATTGGAGAGAATTATTAGTTGATAGATACTAAGCTAATGTATCAGGGCTTTTTTCTTCCTCCCCACTCAGTTACACAAGGTTTATACTAGGACTGATTTAAAAAATGAAATTTTCAATCTTTCGGTGTCTAATAACCTTTCAGCATCCTACGTCTAATAACAGGACTTTAATGTGCTTCATCAGATGGGTTTTCTGAATTTGTGTACTTCAGTAACAGTCAGTGTACTGTTTGTTGCCTTGCTAATAATCTGAGCGTTATTGAAAGGTGCTAGTTTTTTTTTTTTTTAATACCTGAGTTCAGTATAATTTTCAGTTGAGTATGTGGTTCCAAGATAACTGTGCTTACGGTGTTTCTAACCTATGGTGACTAAGAAATCATAGCTTATTTATTCTGTATATTTGGAAATATTTTCTATTCTTGTATTTATATTTTTTATGTTAAGTTAAAATATTCAGAACAAATGTAAGATTGTTGTATTTAGAAGCATCCTCTCAGCATTTTTGCAAAAGAATGTTAGATTTATATTTCAATGTAGGATTTCACAGTTGTAGGGATACTTCATTTTGTGCTTGGTGCTGTTTAAAATATTAGAGATGGAAAAGGAAATATCTGGAGGAAATTGTTGGGACCAGAATATTTATATTATCCAGATAATTAGATGGATTTCAAATTACTTGCCATTGAAGATAAGTTGTTACTTATTATGTAAGTGTCCCATTTATGATCATTCTGTGTAAAATTCAGTTACAAAAGAATGTATTGATTATTGCCAATAAATAAACTCTAAAATTTATTTTTGTAGAGTTTTTATTTATACATTTACCAATACTTCAAGAATATTTTTATTCCACTATACCCCAAGAAGTTCTGATCTTTGGTACTGTTCTTCTGAATTTAAGCTTAAATTTCCTGTTGTTGAATTCAGCCTGTAAGGTAACCTTATTTTCCTGTCCTTGTTACCTCTTGCTCATACCTCATATCTGAACCAAGTGCTCTTTCAATACATTCACTGCATTACCCTGTGTTACGGTGGTGTTTCATGTAGTTAAGGCACCATTACATGCATGTTTTTAACACCACACATTGGAAGTTGTCTTAAGTTTCTATTATTATGCTAAAGAAAATAGTCTGTTAATTAACCTATCCATATTCCTACAGTTAAGAATAGATTTATTGGGAAAACTACACAAGAATATTCAGACATGGAATTCTTTGTTGAACATGTTCTTTATTGTGAACAGTGCTTTGTCTTGATTTCTTGTTTAGTTCATCAGTTGAACTAGAGATATTACAAACAAAATTAGGTCAAGTAAGGGGACATCTCATTGATGCAGATTTAGTTCAGACAAAAGTTTACCTTGAATGGGTTGTTTGCCATTGCATTATTAGACAGGCCATCGTAGGCAATTTTCTATTAAAAACTTTTGATCACTTCTGATGTACAATTTGTGATTCGAGCATTGCAAGAATAAGGATTTGTGTTCTAGAAAGTTTTATTATGGAAGTTGTTCTTCCTTTGAATACCTCCTGTCTTGTTCATTGTGTAGAACTTTCCTCTTTTCTTAGCTTTACTAGCAAATAATTTATGTATTATGGTTTTATCTGACTTTAAAAAAAAACATTATATTGCATGCAGGCAATGAATTTCTTCTGGGAATTCTTTGTAATCACCATCAGTGCACTTGAAAAACCTCAGAGTGGTTTAGGAATACTTTACTTTCAGAAAAGATATGTTTGTCTTCATTAAAACAGTAGTTCTTTTTCTAAAATATCGTAGTAGTGTATACTTGATAAGATGATCAGTAAGAATTTGTCATGCAAATTTTGATTGAATTTCAGTAGAATTGTGAGTACTGTTCCAACCAATGAAACAGCTGTTTTATAAGAGGTACTGTGTTTTGTGGGGCTTGATATTAAAATTTAGCTGCCATTTGCTACTTGCTAAACAGACAAGATCCTCTTAACTGATTGTCATGCATGTGGGGAAAAACCTAACAAAAAAGCCTTATATATTGTTCACTTCTTATAAGGTATAATTGCAGGTACATAAAAAGTAAATTTATTGTCTGAAATCTGTGTTTTCTGTGAGTAGTTGACAGGAATTCCAATGGGAGGTACTCGGCTGCTTTGTGGGAACATGCTGATGGAAGATGAGCTGCTTAGTGGGAGGGAAAACTTCCCAAACAACTGTTGTTGCTTACCTGGTGATTCTTGGGAGCAGGGGTTAGGGGAAGGATGATTTAAGCTGTGGCTCATAATGTGCTTACCGTTAGTGTAATAATGCATAATTGGTATCAAGGATGATAAGTTCCTACATATAGGTGTGAATGACTGCCATCATAATGTCCCAATTTTTTATTTTTCTGTTTCCTTGCCATGTTTAATATGCAGCTTTTTTAGCCTTGTAAATTACTAATTTTTGTTTAGGTCCACCCATTGAAAGTGTTCAGTTCAGTGGTGACTGCTCACCTTCAGACAGGGAGGGCTCAAAGTTTTGGTAATAGAGATTAGTGTTTAAACTAAATACATTGGCTAGCATTTCTTCAATGCATATATTAGTAAGTGCAACAGCATTGTGTGTTTGATACTGCTGAATGTTAACACCTACTATGGACCCTCCCTGCCCTGTATGGTCCAGCTGCCACTGGTTTAATTCAAGGGCTTGGTTTCAGTTTTCGTGCAGTGATCCCTCACATCGTTTGGGTAAGGAACACCCCAACATTTCTTACTGATTTTCAGAGTTCAAAATGTTTTCTATGTCATGGTAATATAATGGTTGAGGCACTTGTTTGATTGAATGTTTTAATTATTAACATTTTGATCAGTCTTTACTGATTAGATCTTCTCTTGTGGGAAACCTCTGTAAGAAAAACTTGTCATGAGGTTTGAAATATACATATACTCTTGGTATTGTTAATGATATAGGTGTATTCTAATTTTTTCAGTGGGTGGTGTTTGTTCTTGTGTATATGGAAGTATTTTTAATGATAAAGTTATGTCTTTTGATAGTAGTTGCTCCAAGATTTTGATACCCGACAACTGAAGAGTAAGTGCACGGCCTTGTTTGTAAATGGAACTAGTTTGAAACTGTACAAAATGTTCATTTACAAGCAAATCATTCACCGTTTGTAGCTGTACCTTTATTTACTATGACATATTCAGCACTTTATAGTATGCTTAATCATCTTTTCATTTACAAGTAAATCTTTAGCTGTATCTTTATTATCTTATATTTGATAATTGATTTTGAAAATAATGAACTGGACTGATCTATATTGGAGGAAATGTATATGTAAATATGATTCCATTTCATGACATTCAGTTTTGAAAGAAAGTTAAGTTGTTTTTGCCTTGATTCTTTTCTTCTCCTGTAGCTTCTGCAGATATTTCGAAGAGTGTAGGTCCTGATGCTCAATATGTTATAAAAGTTGAACCGCATAAAAATGGTCCATTGTTCGTGGAGAGAAGCTTCTACATTAGAAATGGAAAGCCTGAAATAAGTAAGTATAGTAGAAGTAGTAATAGCCATATCTGAGGTAGTTTGTTTGTTTTTTCAGTGATTTGTTTCCAGCAGTCTGGACATTTTTCATCTGTACCATATATAATGGGTGGTATGTCACATTGTGCATTTCTTCACTAACCAAGAGGTTGGATTGTTTCTGGTCATTGTTATATTAGCAAAACTAAGCAACAGTTTACTTCATTGTTGAATTAACAAAACTTCACCACCTGCTTTCCAGCCTTGTCTAGATACCATATAACAGGAGATAAACTGTAGGACCGCAACAATCCAGCACTCAATAGTTCTACACGCGTCAGAAATTTTTCATCTATTTGCAGGGATTTAGCGCTTGGCTTTCTTGGCAGTACAGTCGGACACATTTGGGAGATATCTGAACCGTTCAGCATTTTGTCAGTCGCTATTGTCTGCCTCGTGGAATTGCGCTCTCGTCGGGATGAGCCACTCTCCTTCTCGTGTTTGTGCTAGTTATTTGTTCACGTAGACCTACAGTTTCAGTACTTCATTATGCATCAGTGCGGTGCAGTTTTCTTTTACAGTTATTTCAACAATTAATTGTACTGTATTCCAGTTTAGCTATATGTAAGACTGTTGAATAGACTACAGCACAGTGAAAAGTTGGTACGTACAGTGAATGTTTTCTAAACTGAACATCTCGTGGGCTGAGGATTCGCAAGCCTGAAAACCTTTGTGAAATTCAGAGAGGAGTCAACAATACTAGATTGCTGAATTTATGAATCTTCACACGAAATCATTTTTGTCACAAACATCTGTTCAAGTTTCAGAGGGCTTGGAAGAAAATTCAAGCTATCCCATCAGTGTTACATGCCAGTCCAACATGTTCCATGCCCTTGACAACATTCCACATTTATGCTGGGCCTATAAACAGCAATTCAGATTGAACTGTACTAAATTCTTGTTATTCAACAATTTGTATTTGAATTAAAATGAACTTTTAGTTAGGTTTTTTAAAAGCATTGCTGCTTTTTATTTCATAACAGGCCTGCAAAAAATTTATAGTGAACTTTGATAAAAAGGTTCAGTCCTAAAGTAATTTAATTAACTGTGCAGTACAGTACTTGATTTTTAATTAAATTTAGTTTCTACATTACTGGTACAGTACTATATACTTATTTTTTTTTAATACTGTAATATCTTCTGTTTAATAAATAACAACTTTTCGTCTTTGTATGTTAAAACTGTAGTTTATATCATCTTGTTTAAAACAGGTCTTTGAAAATAACCTTGATAATCCAGCATTGGCAGATCGCAGAGTATGCCAGATTATTACAGTCCTACTGTACTAAACTTCCTTCCGAATTAATTCCTTTATCTCCACAGTAGACAACCTCTTAACTGGCCTCACGTTACCTGGCCATCGGATTTACTGGCCAAACCATTGAATGTCGTTTCTGGTTTCTCGCTGTTGTAAGCAACCACTCTGGCTCTCACCCCGTTCCTCTCGTGAACAAGGTGTCACTTATTTTATATTGCTTATCGCGTACAATAACGGATGCAATTTTTGGTCAGTTATGTTTTGAAATGTTGAAAACATCTTAAAAGTATAGTTTATAAATTGCTGGATAGGCCGTTTATTTTTATATTGTTAACCCTTTTGTTTTCTGACTAAGGGTCCTGTCCTGAGTAGGTCATTTAATGGGATATCACTGTAGTTCATATGCCTGCTGTGTATACTCAAATATCCTTGATGCACGAGTTTAACTACAGCGCATCTTCCCCCCCCCCCCCCCCTCAATTTGCTTTGCTTTGCACTGATACAGATAGGTCTTACGGAGACAATGGATTAGGAAAGGGCTAGGAGTGGAAAGGAAGCAACCATGGCTGTATTTATGGTACAGCCCTGGCATTTGCCTTGTGTGAAAATGGGAAACCACAGAAAAACATCTTCAGGCTTGCTGACATTGGGGTTCGAACCCACTATCTCCCAAATGCAAGCTGATAATTACGCGACCTCAACCGTGTAGCCACTTGCTCGGTTAGCATATCTTGGTAGAAAACACCATTCATAAAAACACATTATCAAAATATTTTCCTGCTGTTTAGAAATGTTGCAGTGTTTACCAATAATGAAGTTTTAAAAAGAGGAGTTGTAGCAATCAACTTCAGAACTCTCAGGAATATAGTCCTTCATGTTTTACACAGCTTGGTTGTATTACCTGATTTGAGACTGTTTAAGTGCACATTACACCCTTTTCAAAATATTCTTCCAAAGGAATGTTGGTATCACTAATTAGCATCACACATTGTGTCAATTTTCATTCTAGATCTTTCTGTTAAACTGGAAATGCAACAGTTACTCCCCAAATTTAATTCATGAAATTAAATTGCCATGTCATCAAAAGGGGAATACAGATAGTATCCACTTCTTAAATGATAAAATTGGGGGGACAAGAACAAACCTTTCTCTATTATTTCACAAAATATATATTTTTGATACTCAGTTAATTGCTGCAATACCATTGGACTTTGTTTCCAAAACTTGTTACTTGCGAGAATACAAAGGTAAATAGATTTTCATCTCATACTTCTCAAATTATCCATCTACATGTTTCATTAAGATTGAATAACCATTTCCTTGTTAATTATTTGTCCTTTACGCTGCGACTTAATAGTGTCTCCATGAAGTCTAAAAATAATACTGAGAGTTCAATTCATTATTACTAGGGTGACTAAGAAAGGTTGAGTGATTCTCCTGCTCACACTGGCAAGAATTATTGCCTGGAGGAAATATTGTTGCTGGGGTCACTTGATGGTATTGTAGCTAGGTATGGATTTAAATAGTTTCTCCTCCCATACCAAACCTTGATTATTTAGATATATAAAGAAAAATTTCTGACAAGACTGTAGTACAGACTTTTATGGAGCTCTCTAGTATATAATGGAATTTTGACAAACACTGAATTGTTCTGCATCATTGACGGACTTGCCTTGATAACCAGGAAAGGAGGGCTAAAGTTTGTGTGCCACCAGCCCTATCTGTTTTGAGTCACTGTGACGTGCTTGAAAACTAATGAATTTTCGTTTTTTGCTTTTCAAAATTCCTCAAAAGATATTTCAAACGAATTAAGTCCTTTCATAAGCATCTTTTACAAGTTTCTTTACGTTCCACAGTCACAGATAGGTCTTATGGTGAAGATGGGATAGGAAGGGGCTAGGAGTGGGAAGGAAGCGGCTGTGGCCAAAATTAAGGTTCAGTCCCAGGTATTTGCCTGGTGTGAAAACGGGAAACCATGGAAAACTATCTTCGGGGCTGCTGACAGTGGTGTTCGAACCCACTATCTCCCGAATGCAAGCTCACAGGTGTGGGACCCTAACCACACAGCCAACTTGCATAAGCATCAATTTGTAGCTAGCACTGTGACCTCTACTGCTTCTCTTCTTAGCTTTCTTTTTTTCAACAGTCTGTCAACTCTGTCCTTGGTTTCCCTTGGCTTCTCTTACTCTCCATACTACAAGGTAGATCATATACAGAATTGAATTTTTGCCTAGTAACTGAAGCACCTGAGGGAACTGGTTTGTGGCCTTGAATGCAGAGTGGTGAGGTTGCATGAAGCAGGTTCCTTGCCCGACATGCATGGCGAGGCTTTCCTCTCATCAGTAACAGCATGAGTGGGCAAAATTATATCTTCCATCATAAGTTTCTTGCTGACAAAGCTGTCAAAACTGCAGAAATTTTGAAAAGACTGCAGACAATGTTTGGTTGACAAATCCTTTCAAAGACACAAGTGTTTGGCATAAGCAGGTTTTGTCAGGTCAGGAAGCTGTAACCTCGCCAAAAGCGGTCCTCAACAAGTCACTGAACAAACGTTAGTGCTTGTGACCTTACTGAAGCATATGGCCACTTACGGGTTTTTGGAATTGTCAGCATTAGGATAAGTTATGGGTGTGCTCAGACCATCAGTGATTATCTCGACTACTGGAAAGTGTCTGCCAGCTGGGTTCCTTATCTCGTTATTGTGCAACAAAAACTAGCTTTGAGGAAGGGGAGAATATTTTGCTTTGTATCGTCACGTGAAATTGATTGTTATTACAACCAAATAAGCCTCGGATTGCTTGCAGTGTTTCTGCATAACCGAATCCTACCCTGCCATTAACCTATTGAGCCCTGCATATTTGTTGGATTGAAACTGCATTGGTGCTGGGATTATTTTGGAGGAAATATAGTGTCTCTTCATATCATAAGAAATTTCTTAGTTACAAGACCATTAAAGAAATATACATGAACACAAAAGGCTTCCATACCACAAACTGCGGAACAAGGAATACAGTAAAACACTTTATTTTATTAGCATCACGGGACCGTAGGCCTACTCAGTCCGCCTGCTGAGCTGTAACCCAGTTTTCTCTTTGCACTTTCTCTTCGATTTCCACATCTGTTTGTTATTCAGGAGCATTGCTCACACTAGTACTAATATTACTACTAATTTCACTGAAAAAATTACATTCCTAATCATCATTACTTCGTAAAAGGGGTTATATATCTGTAAATATCAGTTCTATACTGGCAGCCATCTTGTTTACAAGCGAATCTCAAAGGTAGAGATAGCCCACTTCAAACTAATATTACCAAGCACACTATTGATATTACCAAAGAGCATATAACATTGCAAAGAAAGAGTCCCTACACAAATCACGAATGCAACTCGCTCTGCCATCTCTTGTGGAAAAGTAGAATTCCGTAGTAAAATGAGACAACGGAACAGTTCCGTGGTCCGGCGTTTGGTCCACCGAGACGAAGCACCGAACGGTTCCGTGGCTCGGGCCCAATGAGTTAAGTAAATTACACTGGTCAACACACATTTTTTTGCCACTCATCTGAAAGTCATTTTAGCATGAATTTGTTGCTGTGATTCCAATTATATCAGTTTTGCCAGATTGGCTCTAGTTTTTGAGATTATATAGTATGCCACAGAAATTCATAAACAGTGCAAAAGATCTATATGCTAAGGTGCAAGCTATTCATACATACATACATACATACATACATACATACATAATCATTATAGATTGTCATGCCTTTCAGCGTTCAGTCTGCAAGCCTCTGTGAATTTACTAAACGTCGCCACAATCCTCCATTTGACACTGGTGCTGTGGCCTCAGTTAGTTCTGTACCTCTTAGAAACTGAGTCTAACCTTTGTCTTGGTCTCCCTCTACTTCTCTTACCCTTCATAAGAGTTCATTATTTTGCCTAGGTAACCTATCCTCCATCTCACATGACCCCACCACTGAAGCTGGTTTATATGTACAGCTTCATCCATCAAGTTCATTCCTAACTTATCCTTTATCTCCTCATTCAGAGTACCCTCCTGCCATTGTTCCCACCTGTTTGTGCCAGCAATCATTCTCGCAACTTTCATGTATATTACTTCTAACTTATGAATAAGATATCCTTAGTCCTCCCAGCTTTCACTCCCGTAAAGCAAAGTTTGTCTGAAAACAGACCAATGTAAAGATAGTTTTGTCCGGGAGCTGACTTCCTTCTTACAGAAGAACACTGTTGATCGCAACTGCTATTCACAAATCAAATTAAAAATAAATCATTGTTTTAGACTATGTACGTGAAATGCCAAATATCAGTCAATTCATTATAATGTAAAATAATCCCAATTAACACTTAACAAATCGCAGTCCGATTTCCTTCTGTGTGGATCATCAGGGTAGTCACGATGAAGATGTGGTTATTCACAAATAAATGTAAGTCTTCATGATATAAAATATTGGATCGTCGCACTATATGGGGTCTCCCTCTGTACTAACCTGATCACTTACACATGCAATAGCCATACTAACACTTCAATTGTTGATGGGCACCAGCTACAAATAAATGTAACAATAATATGATGATTTTGAATATCTCTAGGGTGTAGGGTAATGAGCTTACTTTGACAGCATAACATATAGGTTGTGGGAAAAGGATTTTGAAGTTTGGTTTCCGAACTAAAATTTGAGGTTACCTGATCTACCATGAAATAAAACAATTAACTGCACTTGATAATAAACAAATTATATTATTTTAATTATGAAATTGAAAATAGCGAGATTTGTTGCAATAATAAAATTACAATATAAAACTCTGAAATGAAAACGGATTGAAGCTCTAGGCATTAAATTTAAAATACTCTTGACCGGACATTTGAAATCTGTACAGGAAATGTATCCCTCACTGGTTCACATAAGAGTACCTTGGACACCTTAAGTGTTGTTATGACATTCCTTGGAATTGGCATCAGCTGCAGGTATCTCAAACCTAATTTGGTGACGTATCCTTTTAGCTTCATAAACGAGAGATAGCATGGCTTGAAAATATAACCACACTGCACAATCAGTTTTACATGTAATCTACCAAACTGTTAGTCTGCATTACAAAGACTCAATCTTCGGCTGTCATCGAACAGACACAAGAACTCGATTGAATACACACTTGGAACACACTTCGAACATCCAATACATCTGCTCACTGAGGACTCCGTATCCATATAACTACTTCTCCATCCAACTGACTGACCGACTGAGGCCTCACTATCCATATGACTCGTCACTACCATCCGACTGCGACTTTCATCAAGCAAGGCTCTCCATCCAACTGACTCTGCTGTGGGATACAAGCTCCTTTTTAGATTCTAATTGGCACATGTTTACTCCTACGTCATGGTTAAAACAGTCCATGACTTCATTCAAACCCAGCTTCGAAGTATTGCACTAGATGTTGCAGTTGCCTCAGGCAGCGTAGAATCTCTCTGCGAGCATCTCCTGTTTCTCAATGAACGCAGTGACGTATGGGGCAGTACCATGACTCGACAGTAAATGTGACGGTATTAGACCACGTAACGCAATATCTTCAACGTTGGTTCACGAAATAAATACATATATTATGCAGCAGATCTCATTGTATACACATTCTCTTTAATACTAACACACACACATAATGAATAAATTAAATAAAATCAAGCAAGCGATAAATAATTAATAAATAGCTAAATCAGATGATAGAATTGAATACAAAAAATAATAGTTAATAATAATAATAATAATACAGATAATAATAATAGATAGGAATGTTTGTAATGGGATATCAACCGCTACAAAGACTTCTAGAGTAGTCAGCCATGATATGCGCGTCCCACCTTCCTTGGTATCTCTCTTCCATCACCTTTATATCTTGGTGGAACCTCTCCCTTTGTTCCTCACTAAAAGCACAAAGATTGTCTGGAAACTGTTCTTAAGTAACTATGAAGAAAGTGAACTTTATTTAATGCTCATAGCGGCACCCAAATTTTTGAAGTTCGAAAGCATGTTTTGTACCAGTTCATCATTTTCAGCTTTATGATTACAGAGAAAGTTCTTAACAACCAAGATAAGGCTGTTCCAGGCAGATGCTTTAGTATTAGTCATGGAATTTATGAAATTTTGATCTGTGATGAGTTGGCGAATTTGAGGGCCATTAACCCTTTGCAGTCCAATTTTGTCACATCAAACTTTCTGGTCAAAATTCATTTTGCACATTTTTACCTAGTCAAATTAAACTCAGATCTTTTATTAGTAACTATAATTATCTTCTGATCATTATATTCTATAAACATGAGTCTAGTGAGTTACAGTTTTACACAAAAGTCATCAGTGCAGGAGTGAAGAATAACTCAATAAACTGAAGTGGAGTGATGCAACTAGCAAGAACCTGCAGTCCTCTAGTTTCCTGACCTGAGTCTAGGAGGCTCACTATCATCAAATGATACGACAATTGTCGTTCCCATTTTTATGTGTGGAAGTATTTTCAGCACCACTGTTACTCAAATGATCAGCACTGACCTGAGAAGAGTCATCATTGCCGTGTGCCGTATCCCCTCCTCCCATTACCTTTGTGTGTCTTCTTGCTTCTTGCTTTTGAGCAGTCATTGGAAATTCCTTTTCTGAATCTTCAGAAACAGCATATGATGGTCCGGGATCATTCCGTGCTTTTTTATGCACAGGTCCAGTCGCTGAAGTTCCCTTGCGATTCTGGAGTTCACTACACCTTCATCTTTACTTGACAGTTCTCTAAACCCTTCGTCTAATTCAGATAGTCATTGTCACTGCTGTCTAAATAAACGTACATACGTATTTCTTCATTCATATTTGCCGCTTTTATATCTCAAATTCAATTGGGACAATTCGCATTCACAGATAAACACTCCTATTAAAACGTGCGCAGCACTACTCGCTGTAAAAAAAACACAGCTGACAGGCCGAGAGTAACCATGACTATACGTGGCTACATATCTCGTATTATTTCCGTGGAGATAACAGAATGGCTTCCTTTGTGCAAAAAAATTTGCTCTAGAAACTTAACACATTGGAGACCATGTCTTAAGGTGGCATACGGTCAGGCAGACCGCATATTTTGGAGGGTTTTAAAAAGTTGTAGAAAATAGTAGGTAGGTTGCAAATGTAACAGGTATATATCATCAAAAAATTAAGAGTGTCTATTCTACAGATTAAAAAGTTGCATTAAGATCTATTGAATACTTTTCACATTACACATTTTTCAACAGTATGCCTTTTGCAACAACAAGGAAAAGGTCTGACAACAAAGTCTTACACAAATTGCTACAGAACACATTGGATACAACTACTATGTCTCTTTTCTCGTTACGTTCCCATTTTTCCGTATTTTCTTTATCTGCACAGGCTTTGCAAATGCATCCAAGTCACCAAAAGTACCCGGCGAATTTGAATCTGTGCCTACCTTTGAATTTTCATCGCTTGTGTCGCTTCGTTTTAAATGAAAATCCAGTCATATGAAGATCATGAAACATTAGCTAAATAAACTACAAAGTGCAAACTAACACCTGGGTGGAATATATGATAGGATAGGTTATAAATACCTTCATCATTAACATGAAGTTCGAAATCAGGGTCTAGATCTGAATCGTGTACCTCTTCTTCCGAAGCACTGTCATCAAAAATCTTGTCTAAAATCTCTACAATTTCACCTTCATTCAATGATTTAATCATTATAGAAGAAACAAAGCACAGTCTAAACACTTCGATGATGTAAACAAAACTCCGAAAGCGTGCGCCTAGAGCAGCTGGAAACAAGGCTGGAAGCATGGAGTGTAGAAGCGAACTCTAGCAAAAATAAGCTCCTCTAAGTTCACAGAAAACAGAGGACGCGAACGCATGGTATAGCTGTTATAAAAGTTCTTTAAAGTGGTAGGTATAGTTTCTGCTAGATTCTCATCCTGGCTGTGTTGACAATATAACAAGTATGCAGGCCTGAGTTAGCCTTGGGCACGGTCAGTCTGAGCTGTTACCCCACCCCGATACACACAGGCTCGGTCTCCAATGTGTTAAGGAATATCGATCAACCTCAATCAGGTTAAAGAACTTCTATAAATAACTTTTCAAATAGAATGAAACATAATGTCAAGGTGACCTCGACGTTGGACCAATTACAATAAAGTCGGGGTCGCCTCGACGTTGGACCGGAAAATGATCAAGATCCCAGCTTTTAGTTTTTCTCTATCCAGCTCATACCCATACTCAGAATCTGCGAATGTATTTGAAACCATCACCACCTTTGTCTAGGGCCCTAACAGATTGCTTCATAAGCCCCAGCTTTATATGGAGAGGAGGGAGAATGATTTTTTTCCTGTCAACCAGTGGTTGATGCACTTAATCATATTTTCCCTTGAAGCCCGTACTACTTTTCACCAGTGGTCTTCTTTTGCTCTGCTATCCCACAAGCACGTGAAACCAGGGTATTTCGTGTATCCGCTTTGCTGTCCTGGTAAGAAGTTCGCTATCTTTAAATCGACACACGCAGATCACTGGTACTCATGGTATCGAATTTGGCAAGATTTATATCATATTTTAATATTTCTCTTAAGTTTGGTTGAGTGACTTATTGGAGTAGATGCATTGTGATTTCCATTGTGCAGCAGAACACATTTTATGCTTCCGCTGGAGCTGTCTATAAAAAGTCGCCAATCTTCTGGTTGATATTCAGGTATCCCCATTAGTAGTCCATGAATGTTATAGTATACTACTGTAGTTCTTCATCTTGACTAAAATACGGAAGAAGTGCTGCCTCTTTTGTCTGAAAAAAGTTATTTTAGATTCAGGCTTTAAACAGTGTTTTTTTTTTTAGTCTGGATGCTAAAAGTTCAGTCTCTTGCTTTGACAGACTTAGGTCTCTTACTAAATCATTGAGTTCTTCTTGGGAGAACTGTATCTGTATAGAAGTACTTCCTTCCTATTCACTGTCACTGCTTACACCTACACTGCACCCCAAATCCTACATATCTTCAATATCAGACAAGCTGGAATTCTAAATGGTGCAATGCTTGTGAGGTAATAGAGGTAGTACAGCACTGCAGATTAAGTGTAAGAATGTCATTAAGGAATTTAAATGATAGAGGACTGCCCTGTGTAAACAGAAAAGTCAGCGCACTCAGCAGTAAACACGATCTTGCCTGAGTTAGCTAGGAGTGGAAGTGTGCTGCCAGACTAGCCGACTCAGGCAGACAATCTGGGACAGTGTTAATGTTGCGTAACCCCAGTGGGTACGCAACACTGTACAGTCAACTGGTGTCAGCATCTGTCGTTCATTGTCAAATAATTTTCCTTCTATCAGTGGCGCATTTCATATCATTTTACTTCCTGCATTTAATTTTGCCATTATATTCTAACAATTTAATTTTGCCTGTTTGTAAATACGTATGCCGTTCCTGCCGTAATGCCATGGCCATTCGATCTCCAGAAAGGAATTGTGCGTGCCCATTTATCAGCATTTGTTGTTTATATCATTTTAGTTTCAATATGGCTGTAAGTTGTACATTTTTATTTTTCTAATTTATAAGATCAGAAGGGTATTTGTTTATTGTAGATCACGAAAAAAATAATAAACATGAATAAACATGTTATATCTTCAATATCAGACACTGGAAGGTAAGGAAGTGCAGTGAACATTGGTATGGGAACATCATCGCTGTGTGGTACATGTTGCCTTGCTGATTCCAAATTACGGTATTCCCATATAAGTTCCTTGTAACGATTGAGACCTTTCACATTCACAACACACACACATGCACACCAAATTATAAATCTTTTCTTCCTCAATTTGTCCAATGATGCAGACTTCCTACACATGTTTTACGAACCATATTGGGATCCCAAGACACCTTGATCTCAGTTTTATTCCAAAATATGCCAAATGTGCTTGATTCATAAAGCCTGTAATATTTGCCACAAATGTAGCAGAATGCATTAGGGGTCATTCAAGCAACCTCTTTGTGAAGAACTCATACTGATCTGCAAAGTGAAAAACAAAGTTACTTAAAATGAAATAGGACAAAATAATACTCAAGTAATGGATAGGTACTTATAATACTGTAATGACTTAAGACATTAAAATATAAAAAATAAGAAATTCAATAACATTATTACTTGAACACTCCGTATCTCAAATTAGAGCAAATCTGGAAAAACCAGTCATATATCTAATTAGTACCCTTGATATTCTATAAATTCATTGAAAAATCCTTGGCAACAGAACTTTTTTTTCCGGCTAGTGTTATAATCACGAAAGCTTTGACTCTTACCTATGTGTTTAACTTCCAGTCTTCAGTCAATCAGTTGATTTTTAAATCTTATTTGGTGCAGTTCCAAGATTGTGTTTTAAATTTTTGGCTGTTATTATGACAAAATACGCCATTGCTTAAAACATTTCTGCCCAGCTGAATCCTACCCTGCCATTCTATGCCTTTTTAGTATATTATAAATAATATGCGTGTAAGATTACAGCTTTGGCTGCTCATCATATGCAAATAATTTTCTATCAGTATTTCTAACTTTTTGACAGCCAAAGCTGTAATCTATTATTATTGTTATTATTGTTATTGTTATTATTATTGTTGTTATTATTATTGTTATTATTATTATTATTATTATTATTATTATTATTATTATTATTATTATTATAATTAAAATACATGAAAGTAGTAGTAATGATCATCATATGGCCTCCTCTATCTTGTGTAGATATATTTTTAATTTGATGCCATTTGGCTGTTCGTCAATTTCAACATTGGGCAGTACTCAAATAGACTCGCCAACAATCTATTAGTAATTTCCGTGTACCTCAGTACCAAGTCAAATGTGCAACACACTTCTTTGATAATAGTACTGAAACTGTGTGTTCAGGAACACAAGTGAACGGAATTTGAATATTTCGAGAGTGCTTCTTAAGACTAACATGCAGTACAGTCCTACAATGAACAATGTTCATAATGAGCAAGCTGTCGGCTTCACTATGTCCCAATAGGTTTTTTTTTTGTTATTGCTAGGCCTGCTAGATGGCAGAGTAAACCAAATCTCTCTTGGGTGTCTTTGGCTGAGTTTTAATGAATTATTGGGTAAACACCAAATGTTTCACCAGAGACCTTTTACATACTGACGTCGTATGACACGGAGTGTCAAATGGATTCGTTTTCGCCCTTCAAAAATCGGACTATCTCTGCCGGGTATCTTGGGCCGCACACTCTTAACATTGATCCTCAGATGAAGCTTATTTAAAAGTAACAAAACCTAGTGATTTTTCAAATGGATTGCATTTTAATAATAATGTTATTGGTTTGAAAGGAGGTCAGACTGGAAAACCTAAATGAGAGAATTGATAGGAGAAAACTAGGATGGTTTGGACATGTAAAGAGAATGGAGGAAGAAAGAATACCAAAACAATTAGATGAAATTTGAGGGAAAGAAAGCGAGAGGAACAAGGTGAATCCATTTGATAAAGAGGAGTGCCAGAAGAAGAAACCTAGACTGGGACAAAATTGTGGATGGAGAGACAAATACGGTGAATTGATTTAAATGCCCTGACCTGGCAGGCACTGCATATGCGGAAAGGAGGGGGATGTTGGTTTTACATCCCGCTAACTACTCTTACGGTTTTCGGAGACTCTGAGATGCCGAAATTTTGTCCTGCAGGAGTTCTTCATGCCGGTAAATCTATTGACGTGGGACTGATGTATTTGGGCACCTTCAAATACTTCCGGACTGAGCCAGGATTGAACCTGCGAACTTGGGCTGAGAAACCCTGTGCCTTGACAGTCTGAGCCACTCGCCCCTGTATTATATTCTGTAACATGTTATTGAATATTAAGAAGTAAAAGTTTGTACGATTCCATTCATAACTGAATACGCTCCCCTGCCATTCTTCTTCCTCGTCACAATTTGGAGTGTCCAGCCACAACTCACCCTTCAGATCCGTAAGTCTAATAACCTACCTTGCTGCTATTTCATGTGCCTCAAATTGTACCCATTCTTGGTCTCATGATCAGGAAACTTTCCACTTTTTGGCTCCCCCAAAACTTGTTTCTTCATTAGTGTTTTCAAGAGCAAGTTGACTATTTCATCACTAGCATGAATCACATTAAATTTATGGCCACTTTACAGTTACCATTTTTCTCCACTAAGTGAATCGTTCTCATTTTAAAACTTGTTGTAAAACTTGAACACTGCAGAACTCTCCTATAAGCAAAGTCACGCTGAAAAGCAAATTATGGTATATTGGGTTAATGCATAAATTCGTGCAGTTTTTATATTTTATTTTACCGTCACTTTCATGACTGTAATTCACAATCACCCAGCGATGTATTCACCTCCGCCATCTGTGACCTTCTGCCAACATTCAGGTAACAGTTGAACGCCTCGGCTGTAGAACTGTTTTGGTTTTGACTGGAAGAAATCTGTTAGCCATTGGTCAAGACAAGCTTAGTCAAGAAACACTTGCCCCTGAATGTGGTTAAAAAGAGAGCATAAAAGATGGAAATCTAGGGGGCATGGTCAGGGAATACGGAGGATGAGGAAGAGGTTCCCAGCCAAGTTCAGCAATTACACCTTTGGTCAGTTTCGCTGTAGAGACCTACAGTTATAACAGAGATTGAAAGTGAAGAGACCTGTCAATCACTACTGATCTGCATTTAGGGCAATCGCCAAGGAGGCCGATTCCCTAAGCCTTTTCTTAAATGATTGCAAAGAAATTGCAAATTTATTGAACATCTCCCTCGGTAAGTTATTCCAATCCCTAACTCCCCTTTCTGCAAATGAATATTTGCCCCAATTTGTCCTTGAATTCCAACTTTATCTTCATATTGTGATCTTTCCTACTTTTAAAGTCACCACTCAGACTTATTCGTCTACTGATGTCCTCCCACGCCATCTCTCCACTGACAGCTCGGAACATACCACTTACAAACCATTACACTCTTTTTTGATCCGTATTGGAAACAGCAATCTCACTTAGGGCCGGTTCTACCATCTGCTGGTAAAGTGGCTGGTTGCTGCCCGGGAGGTAAACTACCTGGAGGTGTAAATCGGCTGGTACTTTGGCTTGCGTCCAACCACCTCCGCGCAAGCGCTAGGTAGCAACCCGGAGCTAGACACCGATATACGAAGTTGGCTAGACTGATTTTCAGCGACTTCTCGCTTTCGAGTGTGGTGCTATCTATTGTCAGATGCATGAAACTCATTTTGATTGTCTTATTTCCCTGTACTTGCGTCTGCTGATTATCACCAAAAAGCCTAATAAGGGGAGTCTTGAGTTATGGACAACAATTTGTCAAGCTTTCATGATTTTAATCTATGATCTTCAATATCAATACCTAATTGGGATTAAAATATTGAGATTACATTTTCTTACACCAGTTATAACCTCTCATGTAAGGCAGCGTTTTTGAAAAGTATTCTCATAGTAGGTTGGTCAAGTCGCTCGCTCCGTAATAGGAGGTATGCAGGTTTTCATCGTATTTCTAATTTACATTTTAAAATGTATTTTCGTTCCCTGCCGTTGTTCTTAACTCTCTTCTACGCGCTTCTATATACGTATATATACACAAGCATCTTCTTTACGGACTTAACTGCCTTTGAGCATTCTATCTGCAGGCTTCTGTGAATTAAGTATCTAAACGATGCTCTATTTGCAACTAGTTCTTTGACCTCGTTTAGTTCCACATGCTTCCATTTATTGATAAAGCATTTCATTCTAATGTTTATGAAGATAAAGTTGGAAGGTACTGTAAATGTAAAGAACTAACCGGGATAAATATCCATTCATAGGAAGGGGAATTTGGGAATGGAATAGTTTCCAATTTCTTCAAAATCATTTACAAGAAGATTATGTAAACAACTAATAGGGAATCTGCTACCTGGGCGACAGTCCTATGTGCTATTAATCATAACGTCACTTTCTATAAGTAACATACATAAAAAGCAATTTCCTAGTAGGCATAATATTGTGATTAAATATTTCAATGAAATATATTATTAACAAAAGAATGTATGAAAAGAGGCATACAGATTAACACAATGCTAATAATGGAAATAAAAAAGATTCGTCATAATAAAGACTTGAACCTTCATATCTCGTATTATGAGCTGAGTGTGTTAGCCATTACGCTACCAGAACGCTTGAGGTAGTTGGGATACATACATACATTAAGTTATACCTCGTGTCTGAAAACTGAAAAAGTAGAAAAATAAAGCCCATTTGAAATGATTTCCAGATATTTTGATTTTATATCCTTTTAAAGTTTCTTTACAAGAGCTTGATGTATAAAATGTGTTTCCTAATCTACAGATGCGAGAGGCTGGTGTGACCATTTTAACTCAAGGGAAGCATTAATGTTAAAGATCCTGCAATACAATATCGGCCACTGTTACAGTATCATGCTTTTTTCAGTATACTACGCTAATTTAAGTTGTTTATCACCAGAAATACAGCTAATAATGTTTAACTCTCAAAACTTGCCCGGCAGGTAATGTCTTATCAGGCCCTTGAATTGGCCGATAAATTGTGCGCCGGGTAACTAAGATTTATGCTGCCGATAGCGCTGTCTGGGGGTGGTCGAACGGAAACATCCTTTTACGCGGACGGCAATTTACGCGCTAGTTTACCAGTGGGTGGTGGAACCGGCCCTTAGTTTACAAAAGGAGTACATTTATTGTTCCACCTATTCAATACAATCAGTACCATGTTATGTGGTCAATTAGACATAGAAAATCTAAATATTATGGGGACATGTTTCGCCTTTCTTATTGGGCATCATCAGCCACATTAATTCAATCTTAAAACAAACATTTAGAGGACAATGACACTTAATAATTTGTAAAAATTGAACCATAATTTCTTATGATATTAACTTCACAAAATAGTGGTTATAAAATATGCTGTTGGGACATGACATGTACAACACATGCTAAAATTATTGTGAACTAATTTCCTGTTAGCTCGGTGACCTCGTTTAGTTTTGTACCGCTCATCATAATCACTAAGAACTAGCCCACCTGGTGGCCATAATTGTTTGTAGGCGTCGAGTCTATATGGTCTAACACTGTGGTTAGCTGATTTGAGTCCCGTTGCTTGGGAGGTGGGGGGGTTGGATTTCACCATCAGAATGTTGGCCGACGACAGAATAGGAGAGGTGGTGGTACAAAACTGATCACTAGATTACGAGCTAGAAGCTTGGAACTCAATCCCTGACCTCTCTGCAGAGTTCATATAGAATGAAGGCATATGACTGTTGACTTTGATTAGTTTGTCAGGTGGGGACATTAAGCTTAGAATGGACCCCTTGGTTTTAATTTACAGGAGTAGGCTGTATGCAGATAACAGGTTTTACCTTATCGCTACATCATCCCACATCCAGGCATGTAGGTCGCCCAGGGATGTCAAACGGATAGACTTGCACTTGGTGAGCTGAAAATCTCTTCGGACACTCCAGCAAAAAATGCCATGTGTGAATTAATATAATATTTCAAAAACCAAGTCTAACCGTTGTCATCTTGGGCTTCCTTGGCTGCTATTACTTTCCACGGTTGAGTCATTCTCCTTGGTAACCTATCCTCCTCCATTCTCCTCACATGACTCCAGCACCGAAGCCAGTTTATAAGTACAGCTTCATCCAAGAGTTCATTCTTAACTTAGTCTTTGTATGTTCTTACTGGAAAAGTTGGCTGTACGGTTAGGGGTGCGTGGCTCTGAGCTTGAATCTGAGAGATAGTAGGTTCGAATCCCACTGTCGGCAGCCTTTAAGATGGTTTTCCGTGGTTTCCCATTTTCACACCGGGCAAATGCTGGGGCTGGACCTTAAGGCCACGGCCGCTTCCTTCCAACTCCTAGGCCTTTCCTATCCCATTGTTGCCACAAGACCTGTCTGTGCCTGTGCGACGTAAAGCCACTAGCAAAAAAAAAAGTATGTTCTTAGCCCAGTTTCCTGTAATGGGGTCAGGGTAACTTAGTCTTTGTCTACCTCCTCCTTTAAAGCACCCTCCTGGCATTATTCTCACAAGTTTGTACCTGCAATTATTATCGCTTCATTCATGTCTATTACTTCCACATTATAAGTAAGATATCCGGAGTTTACCAAGCTTTCACTTTCTGTACAGCAAAATTTGTCTGCAAACATACCGACGAAAAGATAGTTTTGTCTGAAAGCCGACTTCTGTCATTCAAAATCCCAGTAATCACAAGCTCCCCTTGTGGATTAGTGGTAGTGTTGATTTCCTGACCTCAAGATCATGGTTTCAAACCTGGCAGATGTAGTATGATATTTGGTGAGCAGAAACAAGTCCATAAGACACTCCACATTGTACAGTGTAATGTAAAACATATCTAGTGACACATTTGCTGTTCACCTGACAAAATTAGCTCAGCCATAGGTTGCCCAAGAAGAGATCTGTGCTGCTCTGCCATTCGGTAGAGTGAAACGGAACATTGGAATTGACAAGCAGGTGGCCTTGATGGCATCAAAATAAAATGCCTGCTCGTGGTAGCAGAGGCATTATTATTATTATTATTATTATTATTATTATTATTATTATTATTATTATTATTATTATTATTGTTGTTATTGTTACCGTAGATCACACATGCAAGATCACTACGTTAACTTGCTGCACCTTGATGACATTTTACTACCGTTTATGGAGAATACACATCCTGAATTCTTGATATAGTCCACCTGTTCTAGTTTTGGATTTCGTACCTGGTGCCTTGTGAGGTTCAGACAAGGTGGGACACAATGTTTTAGGTCTTTTACACAGGTCTTATTCTCTTCCCACCCAACAAAATATACGGAAAGCAAAATAGTGAGTTAGTTAATTGACAAGCATACATTCATTAGCATTTTTCGTTCACATTTTTGTTGAAGTTCCTGTTATATGTTCTATTTTTATCCCTGAACACCTGAGTTGTGGTCTTGATGGGCCTAATTCCTTTGCTAACAATTAGGCATCATAATTTATATTTTTAGTTTGTAAATATCTTACCTGATTCATTTTACTTACCATAACTGATACATCCCACACAAATAACACTTCGATATTCTGAAAGCTTTTCTAAAATGTATCGAACTGCGACATGCTCTGTAGCTGCAAACTGCAGTAAACGGTAATTATGTGTTTACTTCCTGGTTATCACTTGTTTGACCCAAGATGGCCAACACAATTGTATGGAAAACTGGCCAGGACTAAACGAGTATCCACTAATTCTATGCCGCTAGAAGTAGTTTCAATAACCACTACATGAACATGGTAATTTTTAATTCCCTTCCCCCACGACACATTACAAATCTGCTAGGTCTAGTGGAAAAATTGCTATATTGGCACAACTGGTTTAGTGCATCCTAAAACAGTGAAAGGAGCTACTGCACGAACATTTCATCGTTTGGTTTCTATTTTTTGCTCTCACTATTCGTGTTTCTAGATTCATTCAGTTCCTATGATGAAAAACCTTTGGAGAAAGAGGGTTAATTCAAGGGGGGGAAAAAAAAAAAGACAATTTCGTTTGACCTACTTCACTACTCTAAAGAAAATTAACAACACTGTTCCAGTCACAATCTAGTGTACAAAATATAAACTAGCTAGAAGATAATTACAGCGCTGATGTGTCCAGTCTCAGAAACTTCGTGACCTTAGTGGATTTCACGATAACCTCCCTTACTTTCGTAGCTGGTGAATGTGAGATGTAATCCACAACTAAAATTATACCATTACTATGCTGCCAAGTTTCTTCTTCCATATGAAAAAAGGAGTGTAGTACACACAAGCTACAAAAAGCCTCTTTCAAAGGAAAATGTCATGAATGTATTCTTTTAAATGCATCATGGGCTGTAAGGCACATAATTGCGTGTCCTAAGGATAGAACCAGGCCTGCCTCGCTTTCAATCCTCCATGGTTTTCTCCCTACCCGACATCACTTTAGTCTTGGAAATGCTAATTTTCATATCATAGTTGCTGCAGTACTTCTCTAGCTCCAAGATACTACACTGCAGGCTTTTCGGAATTTCTGCCATTAAGGCATTCGTTGGCATAGCTCTAACTACTTGCTACATTTTCACTCAACTGAGTCCTTCCCTGACTTTACATACCTTTCAGTAAATGACCCATGTATACTATGAACAACTGTTGAAAGATTACATCATTGGCTAATTGCTGCAACTGTGTTGAGCCAAGAACTCGTTCTATCGTCAATTCTCAGCGTGGGCAGATTTTCAACATAAATGCCTTACATTGCCTGTAATAACCTACCCATTATTCCCCAGTATAGCTAATATATTTTCCCTTAATACTTTCTCCATATCTACAAAATATTAACAACTATCTATTCCTCTTGGAGTATTTTCAATTCATGCAAACTGAAAATCTGGTCCTAACAGCCCCTCTGGTCAAAAACCACACTGGTTGTCAAACTTTCTCTCCACCATTGATCGCACCACCCTTTTCAAAATGCCTGTGAACACCTTGTCTGGTATAATGATCAGTGAATACCTTGACAGTTTTTGCAATCCTTTGTTCCATTGCTGTTATAGATGGATGCTATTACTGTTTTCGTCCAGTGAGAAGGTATCTTGCATTCTACTTTAATCCTGTTGCCCTATAAAGCTTTTATCTATGCCTTCCCATTCTAGTTAATCATTTCAGATCAAATGTTTGCCTATTCCTGCTGCTTTGTGACTGTGTTTATTTAGCATACTTTCCACTTCAACTGTAATTTCTTCATTGTTGACCTTCCCATGAACTGCATTTGTCGACTTAAAAGATTTTTATGATTATCAGGATAATCCTTCGATCTGTCCAGCGATTCCCTAGTATCTAAAAGTTCACCTGCTTTACCCATCATTCTATTAATTTCCCATCGTACATCCATTTCTGAGTATCTTTCTTCCTCTATGCTTCACTTGGTCTTCCTAGGTTATTACCAAAAGCTTCCCATGATTTCTTGTTAGACCTTACAGTAATTTGTTTTGCTCTGTTGTACCGAATGAGTTGGCCGTACAGATAGGGGTGTGCAGGTGTGAGCTTGCATTTGGGAGATAGTGGGTTCGAAACCACCATTGGCAGCCTTGAAGATGGTTTTCTGTGGTTTCCCATTTTCACACCAGGCAAATGCTGGGGCTGTACCTTAATGAAGGCCACGGCATCTTCGTTCCCATTCTTAGACCTTTCCTATACCATAGTTACGTAAGACCTATTATGTCGGTGTGACACAAAGCCATTTAGAAAAAAAGTAAAATTGCCCCAGTTTTTTTCCATCTGTTTAAAGTTATCTGTATCAGTTTGTATTTGGAGCAATTTTTGGTATGTCTTTTGTTTACAAGTTCCCCTGACTTAATCATTCCACCAAGATTTTCAGTTTTCCTATGTTTACACACATTTGTTCCTATGCATTACCGTACTATCTCTACTACAGTGTCCCTGAAGGCTACCCCCTTGTTGCTCTATATCTTAAACATGTTGGTCTATTCTTTGGAACTTTTCAAAATCAATCCATGTACTTGTCTAATTTCCTAAATCTGAATGTTTTCCACCCTTATCGATCTGCAGACTGAGTTTACTTTCTCTGTGTTAGACCTGATGATACTAAGTTTGCTGCTGATCAGATAGTGGTCTGGATCAGAAAAACCCCTACATACCTCTACATTACCCATATATTTTCAGAATTCAGATTTGGTTATGATGTCTATTATGGATATGGTGCCACCTCCCTTGTGTAACAGCAAATATGCTTGAAGAATGAATTTGTAAATGCTAATCCCGTACTAGCACAGAAGTCCAGTAAATGCTTCCCATTCCTATGAACTTTCATATCGCCCCCTCAATCTGTCCTGGGCCTGATGACTATGCTGTCACTTAGTGCTTCATAAAACTTGGCAACTTATTCCTCATCTGCACTCACAGTGAGTGCACAGAGACATTTCTGATCCATAATCCTTCCAACTGCCAAATCTATCCACTCAGGTGTCCAGCAGGAATTTGTGTGCTGTGATGTACCTGATGAATTGTCCTACCCCACAGTTGCCCTTCCTCTTTCCACATCTGTTAATACATTGGAGGCGGCCATATTTGAATGTGCTATCCTCCAGAAATCGCAGGATTTTTAATGGTTTGTGAAAATTTTTCAATGCTAGGGTAAGCCTTAACCTCTTAACATACTCGGGGTTTGATATATTTATATAAAGTAAAATCCCGAGTATACTCGGGAAAGTCACTCATTGATCGGTACCTAATTTAAAAGCCCGAATATACTAGTTTCTTTTTGTTTCTCAATATTTCTGCCAAATGTTTATGAAATTATTACTTCAGGGTCCTATTTTTGCCAACAGACGTCTCTGACTCAACCATAGTGGATGTCGGTGACTCAGGCAATTCGTTTTCGCGGCTTTCCTTCCCGATGTAGCATTGAGCGTTGATCCTTGTTTTAGGGCATTTCACACAGCCACAAACATATGAACAGTATTGAGTGTCATGTTGTATTACTTGCCATCTGTTTAGTGCTGTGTTATTTATTTTAGAACCCGTAAAAAAATATCACGAGTATACTCGGGATTTTACAACAAGAACTTTTCGGTGCCTTATATTTCATTGTTAAGTTCGAAAAATGTATTTTCATTGTTACCACTGTTGTTAGTTTTCAATAAATAGCCCATTTTAACAATAAAAAAATTAGGTAAAAAAAGATCACAATTTTGTAAATAATTGGTATGTTAAGGGGTTAATTATAACAACTTTCGGAATGCATAGAAAGGTCACACTTTCTTCTACACAAAAATGAGTTTTAATTATCATAATAGTGCAGCAATTTATATTTTAAATTTATGAAAATAACATGTTTTACAAACAAAAACAAAAATCTGACGCAACTATGGATGCCAGTTCGGTTAATATTTCGAAATTTGACTTTGTGGGCACATCTACTGAAACATGCTAATGCAGATTCTAACCTAATTAGTCAATTGACACCGGTATTCTTGTTTACAACAAGGAATTTGCATTCCCACTGTTCTTTGTTTGACGACGGTGTTGCATTGAGTTGCTGCAGGTACACGGGAAACACCCACATTTTTAGGAAGCAGTATAAAATAGTATTACAGAACCCACTTCAAGGAAGCAATGTAAAACTACGTTACACTTCACACCAATATGAAATGAGCTCATTTTCTACATTTACTAACCTGAAGTGCCAGAATCATCATGTTTACTTAGTGTGTAATTATCCTCGTCTTCATTTTCAGAAATCGTGTCTTCCATAAGAACATCCATTATGGATTCGTTGTCGAAATTTCGTACACTTGAATTAGACATGCTAAATATTCACGAGAATTACGCAAACAAGCCTGCCTCTCGAACACACACTCTTCCTGACCGCATATACCGTACGTACTTTCCCGCCCATTTCACAGCTGAGTGAGAGTCAACGATGACGCAGCCTTAGGTCATGTAGGAACGTGGCTGTGTTATCAATGCCTTGAAAGAAGAGCTCTCGACTAATGCTCATAACTAGTATATTTTATGTTTATAGAAGCATTCAACAGTATCTTATTGAAGTCAGAGCTCGCTGAAACGGCAAATACAATTTTTTAGCTACAGTGAAATCATGCCCGTAGATTCTCCGAGCTCCGTCAGCAGCAATGAATTAGCGCGCCCGTAGTTTCTACGAGCGGAGTCTCCAATGTATTAAGAATAACTTGTGCATCTCTTCCTCAGTATCGCTCCTTACCCAAACATCATTCAATCCTTACACATCCAGATGTTTGTTGATTCAGCTTGATCTGTTTTTTCTTTTTCTTTCTTTCTTTCTTTGTTTTTTCCTTTCTTACATAAGTCCCATTTAATGTCGATAGGTCTGCATTGAATTAAATTTCATTTGCCATGCTACAGTATTTTCAAGGAGTTTTAACTAGTTGCATGGTAGTGGGATTTTGTCTCTCCCATAGGTCTAGGCTTGCTTAAAACTTTGAGCACGCTCAGTAAATTTTCTGTGAAGTAGGATGCTACTTTTACACATAGTCCCAACGGCCATCTAACAGGTTAGGGACCTATGGTGGATTGTATATTTCGAGTCACTTCAGCACAAGGAGAGCCACGACTCTGAATATGTTTGAGATGCTCACTTCTATTCCATAACTGGTATTGCAATTCTCAGGACTACTTGCTTGGCCTCTTAAGTTACCTCCTGACATTGGAGGGTTTTGTTACAACTCACATAAATAGTATGCTAGAAATGTTTCTTACTTGTGGTATAAGGAACATTATGAAATGAAGAAAAGTAAGACTATGTTGCTGATATACATTTTTATTGTTCATTCTCTCATATTGTGAGCATTTTCTAAGCCTGAAAGAAAGTTGTATTTAACTGGTAAACTTGTATTTAAATGTTGCTGTATTGCTGGTCAGAGAGCAGAGAATAATGTTGGTGGATGGGCGATATTCAAAATTCACTTGTATAGGCTTAATACTCCTGGCTTTGACTTCAACATTAATTCATGCCCAAGAGATTTATTAGTAACTGCTGTTTTGTTGAAAGCGCTGGTGAGAACAGTAGCGAGAATGTGAAATAGACATAACATTGGCTGCCATATCAAAAGAAATGGTGCATACTAATTTTAAGGAAAGATATATTTCTTTAATTTCCCTTCAAGTGAAGCTTCACAGCTTAGTGAATTTAACTGAATTGAAAGAGTTGGCCATAAATACCATGAGGGCATTGCTCTGCAAGGTGATAATAACATTGGATTTTTGTGTTTACAAAACTATATCATGATCATCTTAATTTTGATTTACAGTTGCTGAATGGAAGAGAAGAAAGAGACTGAAACATCTAGGCATTTCTTGCTACTATGGTTCAGGATCTCACGTATATAAGGGAGAACGTTACAGATTTTTAGTTTTGGATCGTTATGAACAAGATCTCAACAAACTTTTTCTTCAGTGTGGTCGAAGATTCCATACAAAAACAGTGTTCTACTTAGGTATACAAATTGTAAGTATTATGTTAACCAATCCTACATGTTCTACAAGTTTATTGAGATTTAAGCTTTAAGTAAATAAGTGTGTATATGAAGAGGAAGGGAAAGTTTTCTTACGGGGTGCTTATAAACTCTTCAAGCGATTTAGATTAGGAGGAACAGGCATTTTTTGTTTTAATTCTTGGAGACTGAGGAGGGGGAGAAAATGTTAGTTGCGTGAATTATAATTTTCTGATAGACCATTTTGTTCCTGGTATAACTTTTTTTTGTTTGTTACACTATCTAGGATATTGTTTAGAGGTTCTGAAATTTTGATTGAACACCATTACATAATTTAGATGATTTTTAGATTCGGGTTTGGAAAACAGGCATGCGAGTTATGCATGCAGCAGTTTTCAGCTCCTAGCAGAAATGTTGACTACAGTTATCTAAACCACTCCCTATACATGTGTTTCATCAATCATGACAAATCATTTGACTGAATAGTCTGGGGAAATATTGTTTCCATTTATGGAGAAGGAAAGAAATCACAAGAAGCAAACCGTGGTAGTCTGAATTAGCGGTAGCTACTCAGATCTGTCAAGAATCTGCACGGCCAAATGCCACTCATGCTGAATATCAGCATGATTCTTCAATGTCTTGCTGATGCAATCCTAAGTGAGGGTGTGGATGAAAAAAGTATGGGTCTAAGAGTGGCAGATCAAGTTGTGCTCACTTTCAAATTTAGCAGACATTCAAGCAATTCTGGCAGGTAGCCTTAGAACCTCAACAAGATGATCTTATGGATGAATAATGTCAGAAAAACAGAATGAAATCAACGTAACAAAGACACAAACTATGTAAGTAGGGGTCTTGATTATTGCTTTGAGGATGTACCTGTAGGCAACCATCCTCTCGCAGCACTAATCAGAAGGTAAATGGTAAAGGTCAGACACTTTGAAGAATGAAGGTACCTGCAAAAGAAAAGGAAAGACCATGGAGGGTGAAGAAATTCATTCCCTAGGCCTTGCAAGCGTAATACTGTGAGGGTTGGAAGAGAACAAGAGTTGACCAAAACAGGTCAGATAGGAAGGATGAAAGTGAAAAGCCTGAGACAAGTTCGTGGAGGCAATACCACATTCAGCTAGGGGACCCATGGTCGCCAACCCACGCTCTCAAGATGACAGCCACTGGGTCCCTTTTAGTTACTTTTTATGACACGCCAGGGATACTGTGGATATATTCTGCCACTGTTACCCACGGGGGTATATGCTGGTAGATAAATTGAGGAAAGTTTTCAAACTTCCATTCATGTAAGACGCTTGAACAAATATCCTTTAAAATCCCAGGTACGATAATATCATGGGGCTGGTACTGCCATCAAGATGTCAAGGGCAGTGTTCAATTATCGAAAAATACTAACCATATGTCAGCTGAGCCTAGAGCCCAGGAAGCTGTTAGTTAAAGTATTAGTTTGGTCAGTGGTATTGTGTGGTGGTGAATCGCAGACACAACTCCAACCTTGAGGTCATATTCAGACATTTGAGGTGTGGTGTATGTGGTGCCTGTTTTAAGATCCTGTGAATGGATCAAATCACAAATGTGCAAGTACTGATCAGGTTAATAAACAATGGGTAATTTTTAGGCAACTGCGTGAAAGAAGACACGTGGATTGGACACATGCTACGTCATGTAGACTTGCTACGGGGCATAATGGAAGTTAGGCTGGAGGAAATAGAGTGAGGAAGATCACTTCTCTTTTCTAGACCATTAGAAACAAAAAGAGTTTAGACATTGGGGCAACTAAGGGCTTTCTGCCAAGAAAGTTGGAGAACTATCAGTAGAGCAAACCTTTGATTTTGCTTGTAAGTACTTGCGGAAAGCAGTGAAGATAGATGGCATAGCCCATTTTTACAACCGCACAATGCCTAGCAAATTTAGAATAAATCCAGTATTCAGGCTTGTCGGCATAAAACCTTTAATATATTTAGTGTGACGTTAAACCAATTTTTCTCCAACTAAGTGTTTAATCCTGCAGGTGTGTGGTCTGCTTGATGGATCATGGAATACCATTTCCTGCAATTGAAAACCTTGTTGCATTGTACATGGGGGAAGCTCTTGTGTATGCATTGATGGCAGCCTACAGTTGTTTTGGTCGTCCAATTGGTAGAGTTAAGGTGGTAGGCAATATTGGTGATGGGTGTTAGGTGCTGTCTGCGTGATGTGGTCTTGCCATTGGAAGAATTTCTCCCGCATTTGCTCACTGTGGCGATGCCAATGTTCCGCTGAATGGAGTTGTCTGTCATGTGGTCGAGACGAGATTCCCAATGACCAATGCAACATACACATCTTCAGAATGCGAAGTTGTACTTGTAACTGGGTGAACAGTATTGTTTATTTTAGACTTAAAATCATTGAACCCTTAACCCTTGTTAATTGTATATCTCAGTCTTTCAGTTTCTTGCTCTAGAAGTGTTGATTTTAGTGCATTATTCCTCTTGATATATTGCTTTCAGTATTATTTATTGCAGGGTGTACAACCTTTTAATATTACCAGAGTGAAATTTCTCATTTTATGTGAGTTTCTATTTTATTGAAAGTAGTACGATTTCTTTTTCAGCTTAATGTGTTGGAGTTTATTCACAGTCGTGGGTATATCCATGGAGATATTAAAGGCTCAAACTTATTGTTGGGGCATTGGCGTGGCACTACAGATCAGATACATTTGTTGGATTTTGGTTTAGCCTGCCGTTATGTAGAACGCAATGGTTTACACAAGGAATATCGTTGTGATGAACGGAAAGCTCATAATGGTACTTTGGAGTACACTAGCAGAGATGCACACATTGGAGGTAATTAGCACATGCTATGATTAACTACATTTATTTCATTCATTGTAAAAAAAATTCCCCCTGAACTTTTTTTGATTATGAAATATGTGATTTTGAATGACATGTTGTGGCTTTCATATTAAAGGATACTCTCAACATTTTCATTAATAACACACTACTCTTTTTATGCCTTGGTTTGTATATGGAATGTATGTTAAATTTGAGTTCCTACTTTAGTGTTTGAAATTGTTTTCCTCTCAGAAAACTGAAGTGACATTAAACAATCTTATCAGCAGCCTATATTGAATGTTAGTATGGTACAGAATAGTTAAATTTATAAAAATATTTTTTAAATTATTCTCTTAGTGCCATTAGAGACCACTTCAAGTAACTATAAGGCATTTCTGGAAGCCTTTTTTGCAGCCCCAAAACGTTGCATTCTTTCTCTGGCCACCTGTCTTCTGTACAGCCGCTGTTCTGCTTTTGCTCATCGTGGAAGCCCTTAAAGTTGTTGATCACGGATCTGTGGTTTGATCGGTTAGAGATTTTGTCCTGATTCAGTCCCATGCTCTTGAGGTCCTCCCTTACTTTCTTGAACCATTTATCCAGGACATTAGGTCTGTTGTCCAACACATTAAAAATCTGCTTTGTAGGTCGGGTTGCATCCTTCCTGAAAGGATGTCCGTGGAACTTTAGTCGTCGTTTCCTTATTGATTCTATCAACCATTCATTATCCCTGTATAGCTCTTCTCTTCCTCGGGAGTCTATACTGTCCATCTCTTATCTTAGGACCCATTATTTTGTGAAGGATCTTGCGCTCATACTACTCTGCTTCTCTCAGTCGAGCCTTTCCTGTCATTCTGAGACATTCACTTGCATACAGACACTGGGGTTTGATCACTGTGTTGTAGTGCCAGAGTTTCGCTTTCCTTGAGATTGCCTTTTTCTTGAACCGAACATGCATCCTGCAAAAAGCTCCGGCCATCTTCTCTCCCCGGCTGTTGTTAGCTTCTTTCTCACTAGTTTTCATCTGCAATGTCACACCAAGATATCTGAAACTGTCCACTTTTCTATTTTACCGTACTCTGTTAGGTGTGGAAGTACTGTTTGTATATTGGTTATGAACTTTGTTTTCTCTAAAGAAATTTGGAGGCCAGCTTTCTCTGCCTGCTCTTTCAGCATGTTTATTTGTTCTACAGCCGTCTCTTGTCTCGACAGGATTTTTTTAGCCTTCATTGTGAACTTTGTTCAGTAACCCAGTATTCCTTTTCCCATTCTCAGATAATTTTTTTCTAACACGCATTTAAAGAGAACCGGGGACAGTCCATCACCTTGTCTGATGCCAGTTTTAATTTAAAATTATTTGGATAGTTATCCCATGAATTTTACTTTTGAATGTGTCTATGTTAGAGTTTGTTTGATAATTTCCACAGTTTTACAGTCCACTCAAAATTGTCAAGATGTCAAACAATACTTCCTGGTCGGACGAGTCATAGGCTTTCTTTAAGTCAACGAAAACCACTACTAGGTCCTTAGAGACGTAGTTTTCCAATAACCTTCCCAAGCATCAAATCTGCTCAGCGCAGGACCTGCCTTTCCTGAATCCATCTTGATATTATCCAAGTTAATGACCTACTTGCTCTACTAGCCTAGCCTGCTGTGCTTTGGAGAGTACCTTGTAAGTATGAGGTATGATAGAAATGCCACGATAATTGTTGACATCAGTTGTCACCCTTTTTGTATTGAGGATGAATCAGTGCTGTTGTCCACTCACTAGGTATTATTCCAATTTCCCAGATCTTTTCCATCTTTTGGCTTTGAGCATTAATAGTAATTTCTCTTCCACTTTTCAACATTTCTCCTGTGTATTAGCCTGATATAAATCTACCGCAGTTGCTTTGAATATTGGCGTGTGGTAGGGTAGGCCTAATTTCACGTTCACTGCATCTGAAATAAACAGAAAATATTGTTAGGGGTATTCTTTTAAAATTAATAGTAGATGCATTAATTTTAGAGGAGAAAGTTTCAAAATAAAAATGAATTGCATTTACCTGTTGTTACATTTCATTCATCACTGTTGTGAAGGTCTCCATAATTGCTGCTATCGTGACTGAACTGCCTTCTGAATTGACACCATCTGCAGGGTCGTTTGTTTCCCATGTGGCATAATCTTCCGATCCATCCAAGGTGCAAGATATTGTAGTTTAATTCAAACTTTGTTGAACAATTCCTGGCGTGATGAGTCCCCAGTCCCGAACTACCCACTCGCACACTGTTTCGGGGGACGTTTTTTTTTTCTTTTTTTTTTAATTCCCACCCTTCGTCAGTGAGTTGTGTCCAGCTACCATCCATTCGACATATAAACTCCTCATGTGGTCTTTGAACATCTTGTTGACGGAGACATTGAATGGATGAAGGATAGAAGTTAATCTTTAATCTTTCACGGCATCAACAAGGTGACCACGAAAACTGTCCAGCGCTAGCAGTGCCTTCCTCTGCAGCAAAGCTCGTGGTTGGTGGAGACCACACAGTGTGCAACCAGTCTATCGTCAGATCTGCCACCATCCACCCCTTCTCATGAACGCAGATAACAATCCCTTTGGGAAAGTTTCCCTTGGGCAAGGTTTTTCTTTTAAAGATAGCATACGGAGGAAGTTTCCTTCCATCAGCCGTAATTGCCAGCATTACCATACCGCGCAATTTCTCAGCTCCCGTGGTTTTAACGAGTACACTTGAGGCTCCTTTGGCATTAATAGTTGACTGTCTCGGCATATCAAAATAATTAGAAATAGGCCAATTAGAAATAGGAGGAAATGCCAGGCAGGCATCAATTTTTGGTAATGAGACTAAAGGTGTATAAACTCCGCATTTAACTTGCCCATGCTTGCCGGGAGAGCAGGCAAGCAAGCTAGCCACACGTAAACAACAGTACAGGCACGCTGCTGCACTCCTGGCCAGGTCAAGCTCAGCCCAACTTGGGCAGGCTATAGGTTAGCTTGCTTGCTTGCTTTCTTCTTTCTGCTGCTTTAATCTATGTGTGCTCGTTGATTGTGTGATATGAGACTCGCGTGAATGAAGGCTGGGAAGGGGTTGTTACATGCCAGAATTTACATAGGATTCGTCAACAAATATTATTTTATATTGTTATTTAGAATTATGTTAATCATTACAAAGTTATGTTTCAATTTATTTCTTAATTCAGACGGCTTATGTAACTTTTTTGTTGCTATTGGCTTTACGTCGCACCGACACAGATAGGTCTTATAGCGACGATGGGACAGGAAAGGGCTAGGACTGGGAAGGAAGTGGCTGTGGCCTTAATTAAGGTACAGCCCCAGCATTTGCCTGGTGTGAAAATGGGAAACCATGGAAAGCCATTTTCAGGGCTGCCGACAGTGTGGTTCGAACCTACTATCTCCCGAATATTGGATACTGGCCGCACTTAAGCGACTGCAGCTATCGAGCTCGGTCCTTGTAATTATCTGTCCACAGGTCAGTGGTACTCGCACAGATACCAGATTTAATAGCATGTACTATATCGGGAAGCGTTTTACTGCCCACTTTGTCCGCGAAGGTTTGTACCTTCCTAGCAACTGTGATTCAAAAGGGTATAACATTTTTAATATCCACCTAGACATACTTTTTCCCATTTCTATCAGCGTTTGCCCTAAATTAAAAAATCCTTCACCCTCAATATTTGTAAACGGTCTCAAGTCCTTGGCGCACATTTCCACGCACTTGTCAGTCACCAAGTCCTTGTCCTCTTTCAAAATACTTTTAGACTGTGGAAAATTTGGGTCAAATTTGCAGACATGTCGCAACATACTTGAGGTCCCTGAATGGGTGTTGAGTAGCTTTTTGTAAAAATTGTATTGCAAGTAACCTACTGGCTTATTTGATACTTGCTCATAAACACATGAACATTTTTCCCATGCTATACTTGAGCCCTGTTTTATTGCTAGAATAAATTCACCACTTTTTAATTTTTCTTCGATTTCCTTTACGGTTGACTTGTTCATTTTCCTGCTGGTTGCACCTCTAACTACAACAGAGCTGCACTCGACGGAATATTTAGCTACACTAACATATAACAGCACATTCACGTCGCATCGATAGCAAACTTTACGTTCACTCTTGTCAAGTCCGGCAGTCCGAACGGGTCCCAGGCAACCTGTCAGGCTTAGGGAAACCCAGATTTTGGTTTGATGTGACTAGCGCACTCAGTACGCGTGCACTCTTGCTTCGCTGACGCTCAAGCTAAGCTGCTTCGCTTGTTGCAGAGCAGCTTGGGGCAGGCAAGCCTGAAGTACAATTTGTACACCTTTAAATGAGACTCTCTCATAGTGCATTGGCACTGCCGGTGGCTACAATTAGCCTTAAAGTAAATACAAAATTTTAATATTCCACCTTCTCAATACTAAAAATCATTTGATGTTTTACAAAAACATTACAATGATATTAATATTAAACATCAAATGATTTTTAGTATTGAAGGTGAAATATTAAAATTTTGTTTACTTTAAGCATAGTCTTAAGTCAATACGGAACCTAACAATGAAGTTTATTACTTTGAACTACAATTAGCCTACGCAGTGGCTTCCACGGTATGCTCTAGCCATGCGTCTTTAGATGTACTAGGTACCAAACTGATGAGCCCAGCCTAGCACATGGGGGCGAAGCGCTGCCAACCAGGAATGAGTTAGCTGGAAAATTTATAATGTCCAATAACGGACCATTTATTTTGTTATTATAAGTTTACTCGTTTGGAACAAATATTTTACATTCCTTATGGGAATCAACATCTATATATAAAAATAAACAGGTGTCTGATCCGCATTTTCTATCTGCAATAGGAAAAACTGGTGTTCTTGTCACTGTCAAGACGTGAACCAATGGAATTTAAGACTTTATCCATGTATTTCTCCGGCAGGTGCTAACACAATGAGGTACACATCTCTAAAGCCAGGTTGTTGCTTTGCATGAAACGCACAGCCCGACCTCTGCTCGGTTTAAACTCATTTCCACTGATTTCACGTGCCTTAATTTGTAGCATTTCATGAGAGACCGTTGCCGCTGTTCCTGGTTTCCTGTACCCAGCCCCTTCTTATCCAATTCAGAATATTTACCCATTCGCGGTCTGCGAAAAGATCTAACCTTTTTGGCTAGCATTAGTTTTTCTTGTTTTTGCCAATATCTAATCATGTTAGATTGAACAGCAATTTCATGGGCAGCATCCCACACACCATTCTTATTGGCAAACTAAAGAACATTTAGTTTGAAAGAAGCAGAAAATCTTCTACGCTTGCTGGTATTAATGTTAACACTCATAGTAGTACACAACTAATTTCATTGATATCGTAACCTTACCAGACTACCGGCAGGTTACTGTAATTTGACTGAATGACCACTGCCTGATAAAAAATATTGACAAAGACAAGATGAGAGATGGCTCAGGGCGACTGGTTGGCTTGGAAAGCAGTCTTGGAGCAGGGGTTTGTTATTTTTTTGTAATGGCAGCTAGCCACAAACTTTCTTCCAGTTACAAAGGAATACAGTTTCTTATACTGTCGCCCACAAAGTAACCTACGCAATAGCAATTCGTACTGGACACTCCGATAGTTAATGTAAAAATGTCCGTGGTATACTGTATCGATAATAGCAATAACCTGATCATTTTCCAATATACAATGTTTTCAAGTCTAATATGCAAGGCAAAGATTATTTTTATTTTTCCTGACCAAAAAAGTGGGAGTCTTATATGGAATGGAATTTTATACACGAGTAAATACAGTAGTACTACCCGTACAACAGCAGCATTCTGTATATCGGCTACTGGTAGAATATGCTGATATCGTTGAGACTAGCAAATCATAACAGAAAGCTCTGAGGTCATTTTTATGTTGAGTTCCATTATTAATCAGGTTTTACTTTTCTCCTGTCATCACACTAGCCACATGGGCCCCAATGTTTACTGGGCATCCCCCAATGCAGAGACCTGCTTCGCAGTCTGGAACCGAAACACTGTCCCTCTCCGAATTTTCTACTTGTAGCACACGACATAATCGGATAAAGTTTGAAAAGTGTGGAGGGCCCGTGATATGTATAAAGTGCCTCATTGTTGTTGAAATGAATAAAATCACTAATTCACATATGTCCATTGAAATAACTGACCAGAAAATGGGCATAGAATAGAGCTTTTAGAAAAATAGCTTCGTAGTGTAGGTTGTTGTGTTATAGTCATTAGCATATAAAGAGCAATCGCAACGTATATCTCGTCGTTTGTGACTGGTTTCCAATCCTGCATTCTGGAACAAAGGGGTAATAAGCCCCTAGATCGAATTCTTTGCTCAGCATATAAGTTTATTTCAGGAACAATTCCACTAACTCGTCCGTAAAGAACATCTTAAAAACAGTCGCACCATAACATTCCCCAACTGCTTTATTCTGAGGTCTGAGGTTCCCAATAAACTATTATATTTGACCCACGTAATTAGACATGTTTTCCCACTGAAATGTATCAGGCGTGACATGCAGATTGCTATTCTGCGCACTATCAGTCGTATCTGATTCCGAACAGAGGACTTCACGTACAGCGATGTCAACCACATTACTCAAATCACCATCTGAATTTAACAAACTTGCATCAGAACCACTCAGCTGTTCTGAAACATCCTTTATTTCCAAGCTCGATAACCCGTACTTGTTTATAAAAGCCAACTCCACTCAAGACCAACGGAATGCAAGACAGCGTGTGATAATCGGAATTAATTGAGGGATGTTCCACTATTCAACATAATGTGTAAAACTTATGATAGCATGTGATAAGGGAAAAGAACGGGGGGAAACGGTCTCAAGAGAGCCCTGAATAGATAAAATTTGATTCTTTTGACAGCCAGGATCTTCCCCGTGAGGAAATGAGGATATAATGCAAGAAGTGTGCATAGTAGTCACCAGATAGCAGACAAAAAACAGTGGTTGCCCCTAGTGGCAGAGATAAACATTACCTGAAATATCACTTGAATGTCAATGACAAAACACTATCGAAATAGGGTATATCGTTCAAAAGCTCAAACCTTCCACTTCAAGCAGAAATGAGTTAAAACTCAAACAGCTTCGATCGTAATCACTAGATCGCAGTACGGTACACGCGTGTTTTGTGCAAGCAGTACTAGTCACTCCATGTGCGAAGCTCACTGCATGACGAGCAGTGCTCGGCACTACGCTGACAGGTTAATGGGTGGTAATGTGCGATGGGCTTTTGGGAGGGACAGTAGTTAACCCCCTGCTGCCTCTTGCAGCCCCTAACCAGTACGTAACTAGTGGTATTCTATCTCATCTCGCTTTCTCCACTATCTCCATCCCTTTCACCTGGTCGTCACTTACTATTCCAAGAAATGTTTGCAGTGACCCATTTACATTCCTACTACTACTACTACTACTACTACTACTACGTAGTCAAAACAGGAACCAGTTAACTGACTCTTTAACATCATGCACATTATTACATATATACTGCATAGTGATAGACAGGCAAGGAATACCTGAGTAATTTATATACATTCATGATTATTTCATTTATAAAAACTATACAAATTAAAACCCAACATGAGCTGCAAAAACTTTAGGAAGAGACTAGTCTATAATCTACGCAATAGGTAGGAATTCATGTTTAAAAACAAAATCCTGTCAAAGTTTTTTGAGCTTAAGCGTGTTCGGTGATCGTTTATCACTTGTCCTGGTTTGGAGAATAATCCTTCGCAGGGCATAGAGGTAGCAAGAATGTTGAAGTTCAGCCAGACCAAGTTAGTTGGATAGAGGTAACAATTTTCCTTCACCATTGTACTGGGTCCTGACTTCTTTGCAGCAAATTGTCATCCAAGTAGCGGTTAATGTCAATGGCAGCAGCTGACAATGGTGTACCTGATAAAGAAAATATTTCTCATAGGTGTTCTTCGTTCTTCTTCTTATTATTATCACCATCAGATCAACCTACCTGTGGGTTTTCTTGAATATGTCACCTTATCAAAATCAGTCCAAATAGAGATTTCCCTCCTGTTGTCATCTCTTTCCAGAACTTGTTCATCATCTGTGTTAGCTATAACCTGCTCTTGATAGCAGATCGATCACACGCTTCTTTGCTAGTTCTCCTGCGGTCTTGTCTGTGAATGCCAGTAACTTGAACCTTGCATCCAGAAACGTACACAAGGCAATCGTTTCGTTGTACTCTAGAATTTTTAATCTAGTCATGAGTCCCTCATATAATTTGTTTAAAACGCCGATTACTGTTTCACTGAGGGGCTTAATTAACAGTTTTCAGCAAACATTTGTGAGCCAATTTGTCAATAAGTACTTGGCTGCCTGTTACATACTTATGGCCACTCATTGAGTGTAACCTCTTCAAATGGCTTGAGAACAGTGCAAAGTTCCTTACAAAATGTCCATTCCTCTTGCAATAGGACCAGGATGCCTCTATTTATGAGAGCTATTGAAGTTTGCTGCATCCTCCAATTCACAAAACCTTTGTAACATTATGGTAGGTGGAATTCCACCTCAAGGGGACTTCCTGAATAAGTTTCTTGGGATGAAAAGAACCCATGTTCTTTTGTGCTGTCAGTAGCTTCTCATGCCCATTGTGTTTCTCTCAAAATACGCCACTACACGTTTTCCTTTCTCCAGTAATAATTGTATCTGTTTCAATGCATCCTGGACGATTAAATTTAAAGTGTGCGCGTAACAGGGTAAGTGCTTCCATTGAAGTTCATTTACAACAGCATTTTTCATATTAGATGCTACAATTTTTTCGGACAAATGAAATTTGTCTGAAATACACCCAATTTCAGCAGCTTACTTAACACTTCTGTGGCTATGAGGCAAAATTGAACATTCCAGCAAAACTGACTAGTTCGAAATCATTTATGAAATGTGCAGTGACAGCTAGGTAGCTCTCTGAATTCCTAGATGTCCAGTAGTCTGTAGTTAAGTAGACGCTGGAAGCCGACATTAAATGTTGACATACAGCTGTCCTACACCGTTCATATGCTGCTGGAACAACTGATGAAGAAATGGTCTTCCTATCAGGCAAAACGTGGGCAGGGTTTAATCCAGTACAAAACGCTGCAAAACGTTCCTCTTCCACTATAGAAAAAGGCTGAAAATCTACGGTAAACAACTGTAATAGTAGCTTGTCCAGCTTCTTTTTCTGTACATCACTTATTCTTCTTTGCACTGGTAAAAATGACAGCGACTGTTGCATTACTGCCCCACAGGCTGCAGGTGATGAAGATTCAGGAGGGATAGGTACACGAGGTGGCACTTGCGATGGCTGTCCAGGACCTGATATTTGAGTACTATGAGCATTATCAGACCCACATGCACTGGTAGAATTTTCAGAGTTTAACACGGAAATATTTATTGTTGGGTGCCTTCTTTCAATGTTTCTTCAAGTTAGAAACCGTTCCCCTGTAATTAATTTTTTGCCCACATAAATTACATCGGGCAGATTTATTTACATCATCTGTAACTGTGAAATAAGACCACAGAGGACTCGTCTTCTGGCGTTTACTCATCTTGCACAGCATAGTGTAAAACACGAAATGTTAACTGGAAAGACCACGTGGAATTGTTTAGAGAAACTACACAACTGTATGTATTACCACTTGTAAACCTAATAAAACGCTCTTGAGACAACTAATGAATATCTGTAATTCTGTAAACAGCTGACAAGTAAGTGTAGGAGTGTCAGTACTGCCTCTAAGCAGTTACAAATGTAACACTCACGCCTGCACAGGAGTGCGCGCTTAAGGCTAGCTGCCGTGTTTGCTTGCAATCTAACATCCGTTAACCGGTCGATAGCGCCCTTGGTTTCGTTGAGACAGTTACTTTTGTATTAGGGTCTTGGATGGAACATAATATTTCTGGAACAGCTTACTGCGATGAAACAGGATACGGTATGATATGATATGTGACTCCCACATCTGCTAGGAACACTACTATCAGATCTTTCCCTTTTCTCCAGTACTTTTCCATTAGTTGTCTAATGGCAAAAATTAGGTCTGTTGTTCCTCTCTTGCCTCTGAAGCAGTGTTGTTCTTCTTCAAACTGATGTTCTGTCCTTGTTCTTAATCTCTTCGCTATGATCTTTTCCAATATCTTGAGGCAGTGTGGTAGCAGGGTAATTCCTTTGAACTTTGTACACTTTCTTCTGCTTCTATTCTTGAGTACTGGTATGATCAATCCTTTTTTCCATTCATCTGGTATCTTATTTTCTCTCCAGATTACTCCTAGTGTTCGATGTAGCCGCTGAAGACCTTGTATGCCTGCCGCTTTGATTATATCTGCAGATAATCCATCTACTACGGGTGATTTTCCTTTCATAAGCTTCAGGGCATTTTCTGTTACTGACCACGTAATTGGTCTTTCTTCTTCTCCATGTTTGATAGGTTCATAGTTTTTGTGTTTCTCTTCTTCATTGCCATTTAACAACTAGTCGAAATAATTTCCCATTTCTTCTGATGTTTTCTATATTCCAGATTAGGATTCCATCCTCTGTTTCAATTACTTTTAATATCCTGTTTGATCTCCCACTCTTCAATATTCCATACAACATCTCTTGCTTCCCTTTTGAGTCCTTTAGTTTTTTGTGTACTTCTCCCAACTCTTATCCTTCTCTTCCTTCACAATTCTCTTCATTAATAATTTCTTATCTCTATATTCGTTCGAGGTCGGCTATTTTTTGGTTGTCTTGTGGTAAAACACCTGGCATTTGTTTATGCTTCTCAACATCGTTTCTTTGCCATATTTTGGTCTTTAATAGCTTCTCTTACTTTTTCACTCCAACTGGTCTCTTTTCTTTCTTCCTCTTGTTTTGCCACATACTTCTGCTGCACAACTCACTAATGTTTTAAACAGGTTCCATTCCTCCTGTACACTTTTTGTTTCATTCTTTGGTACTTTTTTCATTACTAACTCTTGAAAAGCTTTATTTGCCTCATCTTTCGATTTCCAATCTTTTATTCTTAGTATTTTCTGTGTACTTGGTGTTCGCACAACCTTATAATTAAAGTCGGCTATTGGTAGCCTGTGATCGCTGTTATTCACTGGGAAGAACTTATACATCACTCACTCCTCCACTTTTTCTATGTGTTATTACATAATCAATGACTGTTTTAGTTCTTCCATCCCAGCTGTATCTGGTTATTTTATGGTTGTTTAGTTTCTTGAAGGTGTTTTTTATCATGTTATTTCTGGCACAGAAATCTAGGACATTCTCACCTTCAGCATTTCTTCCCCCATATCCAAAGGTCCCCATCACCTCTTCATAGCCTGTTCTATCTACTCCAACTTGGGCATTTAGATCCCCAATTATCATATTATCCTCTTGTACATGATCCTCCAAATTCACAATGAACTGTTGCTTTTCGTCATCGTTACATCCTGTTTGCGGTGCATATACTTGAATTATTGTGAGACTGTTACTGCCAAGTTTTATTCTGGCTTTGATTATTCTTTCATTTATATGTGATATCTGTTATTGCTTCAGTATCTTTATGTATTACAAATCCAACTTGATTCTTGGTTTCTTTCTTGTTGCCATGCCAGTCATCATCATAATTACAGTAGAAGTCCATTATAGCGAGAATTCACAACAGCGAAAAATTCACTCGCTATAACGGATTGTCGTTATATCCGATTTTTGTATAAAAGTCGGAAAACCCTTCATGCACATTAAAATCGGTATGAAACGGCAATCAGTTTGTTCAAAACTTGTGTTTCCGCAGATGATATCCACACTACGGCTTACGTGTTTGTTATTTTTCGTAATCCAATACTAGGTGAAAGTGTATGTTTAATTTATTTCTGAAAAAAATATATTAGAGTATTTCTCCAAATCCAGGATGAACCCCACTTTTCCCTTCAAAAAATTTAAATCAGGCTCAAAAAGAAGTGTGTAAAATCATATGAATGAATGCCTTGTTGTACAGTAGGCCTAAGCATTTTAGACTATTTTTAAATGCAGAACATTGACTTTCGTCACGCCGTTTTTTTTATTTTTTATTTTTTATTTTTTTGCGGCTGCACAATTATTCTTTATTTCTGCGGGTTTAAGGGCCATTAACTTAACATTGGCATCATAATACCGAAGTAGAACTCGTTGAAAATTTTCCGGCAATACCTATTCCATGCGTCTACAATACAACAATCCATCAGGAAATTATTCTTGCTATCCATAAAACTGTTACTTTTACGCAGCGTCAGATATAACCGGACCGAGCTCGATAGCTGCAGTCGCTTAAGTGCGGCCAGTATCCAGTAATCGGGAGATCGTGGGTTCGAGCGCTACTGTCGGCAGCCCTGAAAATGGTTTTCCATGGTTTCCCATTTTCACACCAGGCAAATGCTGGGGCTGTACCTTAATTAAGGCCACGGCCGCTTCCTTCCACTTCCTAGGCCTTTCCCATCCCATCGTCGCCATAAGACATATCTGTGTCGGGTTCGGCCAAATTCAGCGGCTAGCGATGTATAGGCCTAATCGCGAACGTTGAAAGTCAAGGAACGAGTTTATTGCGCCACGGTATGGCCATTCCGCCCTTGCGTTTTTTGTGCACATACCTCACAATTTCACGTTTGACTTCTTTAAAGCGTCCTTGTTGTGGACCACTGAATGCATTTTTTGTGCAGTACGCATTTTTTTAGCTCTTTGTCTTCATGCTAACGCAAAATATTGGCTTTAGTTAGGCCTATGCCGTATTTTCTTGCTGCTGCACAATTATTCTACATTTCCGAGTGTTTAATAAACATTAACTTAAAATTGGCATCATAATATCGACTAGAACCCGTTGAAAATTTCCCGGCAATACCTTTTCCACGTATGTTTACAATACGACTATCCATCACTAAAATATTCCTGCTGTGTATAAACCTTAATTTTACTAAGCGTCAAGTACACTAGACGCGTTAAGACTCTGCCACTGAGTAGCCATGGCTTTTCTAAGAATTTGAAGGGTCACATGTTTTGATGCCATTCTGTAGATTTGAGAAACACACAGGCACTGCGCAACCGGTTGTCACGGCTAGCGATGTGTGGTAAAGAGGCGGTCGTTTATTGTCAACGAGTTCTGCGCGTGTGAAAAGAAGCAGCGTGGTTACCGTGGTAGTTGCTAGTGGTATCCATTAACTTATTGTTAGGCCGCGAATGCAACAACCCTTGAGTTTTCGCATGAGATTCTGAGGAAAAAAGTCTCGGATTCGGAAAAATACGGTATCACTCCAGAGATTTATGTGGCAAACACCTCGGCTTTCTTCTTCAAACAGCGTCACTTAACATAACCGTATATGTAGCCTATCTTAAAAACATATTTGAAATGCATGTAGAGAAATAACCTCCTCGCGAAAAATGTACATGTAAATAGCCATAACTAAACGCGAGAAGATATGAAATATCCTCTGAAATCAGTGATGTACTCTGCCATATCGTGAGGTGTATCACATTCTTACTTAATTTCCGTATATAACATTAAAATTAAGATATCATTTACTTCAGTCTTTATTTTTAACGAGTTAACAACTGCTATTATGCACTTACTATGAAAACATGTTATCCTCTTTCATTTCGAGTTTTCTTTAGAGAACAGTCGATGGGTATTACTAATCAACTCCAACATCGCCTTTGAATGTCAACGAGAGAGCTCGCAAATGCACAAAGTGAAAAAACTATACCGTACCGAAGATGATCGATCGCATTTTGTTGCAAACGTTTCAGTTTTCTTATTCAAACAGCGTCACGTATCCTAACTTAATCGTACGATACTTATGATGAAAACACACTTCAAGCGCCAGTAAAAAAATTATAACTTTCTCGTAAATTTTCATAATAGCCTTTCCGTAATTTAACCAGACACGACAAAATATAAACGAACCTTTGAAATCAATTAAGCACTCTGCCATATCTCGAGGTGTATCCCATTCTTACTTAAGTGCAGTATTTAGCCTCAAAATTAAGCGGTCGTTTAGTCACCCTTGATTTTTAACGATTTAACAACCGTTGTCGGACACATTATTTACGCATTTATTATAATCTATAATTTTCATCTCCGTATTGATTTTATTCACAATATAAAGTCCAAAAGTCTCCACTTTATCAATACATTTATTACACACTATCACTCACAGTACCGGTTTCGACCCTCTGAGGATCATCCTCAGCTGACGATCACAACATGCAGTTTAAAAACGTCACAGGAATGTTACATAGTCATTGCATTGTTTGGGTTTTGACAAAACGTCTATAGTGATTGATATATTTTAAAAAACTTAACATATGTTCAAAGTACATTTTTGGATTATAGATATGTCATAATTATAATATGGGAAGACATTATCATTTCACAAATGTTTCCAGTCAATATGAAATTTAAGACTTAGTAGTGTTATTGGATGTACAATATGTTTGAAGTATCTGTTTTACATTAAAACTTTTAACTAAATAGATAAAACATTTTGGTGTAAGTTGGTTCTTGCGGCGTTTTATATATACACTATGTTGTGTGATCACCGTGTTCATTTATTGGTGGTGTAATGGTCTGAAGTGACATGAATATTATATAAAATTAGATAGTTTTCGATGCGAGACTTCGTGATGTATATGCATAAAACTTCTAATTTATGCTAAAATTGAGTTGATGGTGAGATGCAGGTTGTGAAAGTGGAAGTTGTTTACAGTAACGTGCTTCCTTCAATTAATATTATTGATTTCTTAAAGTGTCATTGTATTCTGGACATGTCATGTTTTTGCTTAAGAGCTCCTCTTCAATTTGTTGTGGAAATGTATTATCTGTAAGTAGAAAATAAAGTGTGAGAGATGTTGCGTCTGCTGGATTAGTATTTGAAGTAAAGTGGGTGTGCGTGTACTTACATAGCTCTTGACACTGGGTGTGTATTATACGGCAGCACGTCGAGTACTGTTGCGTGTTTATCTGGAGTTGCTGCTTGTGGCTGCGGAGGGGTAGGAGGAGCGGCTGTTGGGGAAGCGGGACTGGAGTGGGAGATGTCTTCTGGCGGTTCTTATATATGTATTCTTTCCCTAATACTGTGTTGGATTGTGTCCTTCCATCTCAGTCGTGGTCGTCAGTGGCCTCTCCTTCCTTGCATTTGTAATTCCATCACCTTTTTTGGCATTCTTTCATCACTCATTCGCTCTATGTGCCCAAACCATCCTAATCGGCTCTTCTCTATTCTATCCTTCATTTTTCCCACTCCAATTTTTTCCCAGATTTTCTCATTCCTTATTTCGTCTCTTCTAATTTTCTGTATCATACTCCTCAAAAACTTCATTTCAGCTGCCTGTATTCGACTGTAATCCTTTTTTGTCATTGTCCAAGTTTATGCTCCGTAAGTTGTTACGGGTACATAATACATCTTGTACATAGTTTCCTTTGCTTCCGTTGGCACATCTTTGTCCCATAACATGTTTCTTACCCTATGATAGAAACACCTTCCCGCTTGAATCCTCTTACTAATCTCGGCAGCCAGTTGAGCATTCTCCATTTATTCACTCCCCAGGTATTTGAATGTTTCTACTACTTCGAGGGGCTTGCCTGCAAGTCTAATCTAACCTTTCCCTTCTTTCTCCCGTCTAGTCATAACAAGAGTTTTACTCTTTTCTACACTTATTTTCAATCCACATTCTTCGATCTCCCCATTCACCACATCCAACTGTTCTTGAACCTTCGTGTAGTCTTTTCCCCATCTCACAATATCATCTGCAAATAACATGTTAATTTCTCTCCCTCCATATGCTGCTTTTGCTGTTTTCATGTCGTCATCCATTACTATTGTAAACAGGATTGGTAATAGAACACTTCCCTGTCTCAGCCCACTAGTGATTCTGAACCAACTTGTCCTGCCAACTTGTGTTTGCACGCGACAACATTCCTTGTACATTGTCATGATCATTTTTATTAATCCCTGACATTTCCTTTTTACACCAGACTGTCCCAAACTTTAGACCTGGGGGCATGTAGCAGGTAGGGACCCTCTTTGAAGGCAGCCCTACCCACAGAGTGGTGCCCCTGCCTGTGTGAGTCCCAGAGCACACTGACCCGGTGTGTAACATCTGGTATGGGTCCCAGCTCAGGGTTACGAGTGAAGACCTCAGCGGCATCTACGGCGGAAAAGGTGGACTTTGGTACGGCGGAGATGGCGGAAGGGGCAAACCCTTAGCATCTGTACTCCAGAGGAGCGGCTACGCAAGACGTCTGTCTCCATGTTAGGGGCGGCCTAATTTTGAACCTGGCAGTACGTGTAAAATGCCTTTGGGTGTGGCGAGTTCATCGTAACAATAGCCTATATGGACAAAGCAGATATGGTACCATGCCAGTATAGCCTGTAATCTTCCCCTTCCATTTTGTCTCTCTCATTCTTAATATATGGATCTACCTCCTTTCCATCAGGTCAGCACTCTCTTCACACTTGTTGGTCATTGTAATTATATTCAGGGTTCCTACTCTGTTTGGTTTTTTGGTGAGGTCTGTTCCGGTTGTTACGTCTTTGATCGGTATATCTTCTTGCATTTTCAGGATAAGCATCAGCCTTCATTGGGTCATCTATAGTTTCTGAAGTGCCAGAAGTGGAGTCTTTTTCTGGTATGTTCGATCCTAGGCTTGTCTGTACATTAAAAGCAATCGGTTACTTCTTTACTGGCTCGCTGGGCCTAACATAAAGGAGGATTTTCTTTTGGGGTTTACTCCCTGATCCTTTGAGGATCCCCCCCTCATCCCCCAAGGCAGTGGGTTCCATCTGTACTACCCCACAGGATGGGTTGCCTCTTCCGCCATCTCTGCCGTTGAGGTTTTAACCTGTAACCCTGGACACGGGTTCTGTGATATACTCCACGGTGCTGGGTCCCTGTCTGAACTCAGCCATGCTATCATTCCGGCCTACTGGAGTGTAGGATGCCCACCCCCGCGACGTGGATGCACCAAGCAAGAATTACTCGGGTGGAGGACAGGGAAGGTGGCCCTGTCTTCCTTGAGCCAGGTTAATCTGTATGTATACATATTAAAGAACATTGACTGACTGACTCATTCATCATCGCCGAGCCAAAACTACTGGACATAAGGAAATGAAATTTTGAGGATACATTTATATTACAATGTAGGTGCTCGGTAAGGGAGGATTTTTGGATATTCCTTCACTAAGGGGGTGAAAAGGAGGGTTAATTTTTAAAATGAGTGTATCTATATCTCAAAACTTTAAAAGTTTACAGGTGAAAAAATTTGTATTTAGAATCTCCTTTAAAAACAAACATGTATTTTTTTGTTTTAGGAAAATCCCACTAGGAGGGGTGAAAAAGGGATTGAATGCCTTTAATGAGGATACTTATATCTCAGAAACTGAAGGTATTACAGACCTGAAAATTGATATTAGAAATCTCTGCTAAAAATAAAGAAACGGGTATTTTATTGTTTTTTGGAAAATCCAATTAATGGGTGTTAAACAGGAGTGACAAATGGGGTTAATTTTTAGAAAGACTATATCTACAGTATATCTCAGAAACGCAAAATGTTACAGACATAAAAATTGATATTTGGAATCTCCTGTGAAAGTTTGTTTTTGGAAACTCCGCTTAATAGGAACTAAAGAGGGGGTGAAATTTTAAAATGACTGTCTACAGTATATCTCAAAAACTTTACATGTTACAGAAGTGAAAAATGGTATTTTTAATCTCTATTAAAATAAAGAAACATGTAGTTTTTTCGTTTTTTCTTTTCGGGAAAACCATTTGGGTGGAGGTAAAAATGACTGAAGGCCACGGCCGCTTCCTTCCAACTCCTAGGCCTTTCCTATCCCATCGTCGCCATAAGACCTATCTGTGTCAGTGCGACGTAAAGAAAAAAAAAAGACTGAAAATTGGGTTGAATTGTTTTTATTAGGATACTGATCTCAGAAACTGAAGATGTTACAGGCGTTTAAATTGGTATTTGGATCTCCTTTAAAATACAGAGAGAAACATATTTTGGGGGGAAAAGTCATCTTGGGGGGGTGGGGGGGGGGGGTGAGAAGGAGTTGAATTCTTTTTATGAGGACATATCTCAAAAACTGAAGATGTTACAGTCGTGATAATTGGTATGTAGAAAATTCTTTACTAATAAACAAGTATTTTTTCTGGAAAATTCACTTAAGGGAGTGAAAAATGTGGGTTCCTTTTATGGGGATAATTATATCTCAAAACTGAAGGTAACGGATGTGAACATTGGTTCTTGGAATCTCCTTGAAACATAAAGAAGTGCATTTGGGTGGGGGGAATCAACGATGGTGGGGTGGAAAAGGAGTTGAGACCAATTGATTTTACTCTTCATAATGTACTTGCTTCTGATCATAAAATGATCATTTTAATCTTTCCTGGATTCGTTTTCAAGAGCCATCTTTTCCTTTGGAGAACTTAGTTGGATTGCAGTAGATTCTCCTGGCATATAAATAAAAATTTAAACACATTTGAAATAAACGATAGGAATGAGATTGACCGTGCAATTGTTCACCTCTTACAATAAGGTCAATAATGCACAGAGGTATATAATTTGTATCGCCAGAAATCCCGCGCACTTGCCTACGCGCGACAATGGTGCTGGTCGCATTGTCAGCAATGACAATGGCAGCAAATGTAATTTACTGCCGAGTAGCGGTCTTGAATCTTGCTGCGGGGTCGAGTACATCAATAGTAGTAGTAGTAATAATAATAATAATAATAATAATAATAATAATAATAATAAACCAAACCAAACTCCATGGCACAACAGCCCTGGGAATGCCTTGGCCTACCAAGCGAACACTGCTCAGCCTGAAGACATTGCAGATTACAAGGTGTCGTCAGCAAGATGAATCCTTTCGGCCGTTCTTCTTGGCTCGAGACCAGGGCTGCTATCACACTGTCAGATAGCTCCTCAATTGTAATCACGTAGGCTGAGTGGGCCTCGAACCAGCCCTCGGATCCAGGTAAAAATTCCTGACCTGACCGGGAATCGAACCCGGGACCTCTGGGTAAGAGGAAGGCAAGCTACCCCTACACCACATGGCTGGCATAATAACTTAAATTCAACTAATATCACCCACCCAAATAATAATAATAATAATAATGATAATAATAATAATGTTCTGGACTGTCGTCAAAATGTGCGGACCGTGCGGGAAACGGGTCCTGGCCGGGTAATAACTACAACTGCAGTACGGCCGTGGGTTCAGTACCGCCAAGGCACCCAAGACGACACCACGCTGGATCTTATCAAGGATTTGATCCATATTAAAATGCTTATAGGAAAAGATGGCAAAGATTTAGGTACCCAACTGACCGGGCGGAATACCTGACCTATTAAAATTTATTTATTCCACCTATTCAATACATAAAAAGTAGCGATTTTAATTAAGAAATTAAATCTTGAATAAAATTATAGGGACATGTTTCGCCCTTTAATTAAGGGCATCTTCAGCGAAACATGTACCTATAATTTTATTCAAGATTTAATTTCTTAATTAAAATCGCTACTTTTTATGTATTGAATAGGTGGAATAAATAAATTTTAATATTTATTTGACTTCATTGTACATTTCAATACGGACCAAAACATGAGAATTTTAACATGTAATGCTTGACCTAGCCCGGGAAGTATGAAACAGATTGCTAGAAAGAAAGATTGAAAAATGGGAGGAACTTTGCCATAATCTCTCAAGAAAACAAGTCAAGATTGCAAATTTGGCAATTCTGTCAGAAAATGGGTCAGATTGCGAATTTCGGTGGGTATATATAAAAGGTTACGCATTCAATTATAAATTCCAGTATAATAGCGTAGCAAAGCAGGGGTATCTTACTAGTGGTTGAATACGATGGTGCTACAACCAAAGGCACCTTTTCTCCTCTTACCTTCTCTGGCTCCATGGCTAAATGGTTAGCGTGCTGGCCTTTGGTCACAGGGGTTCTGGGTTCGATTACCGACAGGGTCGGGATTTTTAACCATAATTGGTTACTTTCGCTGGCACAATGATGGGTGTTAGCATGCCGTCATCTTCATTTCATCCTCATCATGACGCACAGGTCGCTCACGGGAGTCAAATCAAAAGAACTGCATTTAGCGAGCCGAACTTGTCCTCGGACACTCCTGGCACTAAAAGCCATATGCATTTCATTTCCTCTTACTTTGAAATTATTTAAAAATGAGTATAATCACTTCACAGGGCTCCTTTTACATTCCATGGCTGTGTTCCCTATTCTTATAGATAAAATTTCCCATTTCACCTCACAAATCATACCATCAACACAGATTCCATTTTGCAGCTTCATCTAGGTTTTTCCTAACATATTCTTTATTTCTTCATTGAGATGGACTCCTACCATTGTTCCCGACTTGTTTTTCTCATTGTCCTTACCCTAACTTTCGTTCTTGTACAGCGTAGTTAGTCTAAAAATAGTGGTTACCTTCTTAATGGCAGGCTGGAATTTACACTAAAATATTCGTAGGAATTGAACTGTTGATCACAGCATAGGAAATTTGCTCTGATTCTAACCATTATATTGATATCCTACAGTTATTTGAAATTTGAACACAAGTTATGACAGCACACCACCACTTTACTATTTGTTATGAAGAAAGGTAACAGTTTCTTATAAGATAAAAAATTTGATGGCACATGCATGAATTCTGCTTCTTGTTAATTATCTAATTTAGTTTCAATAATTTTGCTTATTTCTGATTCGCAATGTAAAACATTTCAAAATATTACTCTCCTACTCTACTATTTCAAAACTGTACATAAATGAAAAACTCAGCAAGCTATAAAAGCTGTCGTTCCTGGCAGCGTCACAATTTTTCCAGGTGTTGGTCCTTGGGGCAGGACCTCTATAAACTAAATTGTTCAAAATACAGTTTGGATCATCATTTGTTTTGCAAGTTGTAATATCACCTTGCAAACTCTCATCTTCACTTGAAGATACCTCAGATGAAATACAATTAAGAATCTGACGTACCTGAGATGTTGTCAGTCATGTGAATTGAGAAGAGGCTGAGATGGCATTAACAAGTTGCCCATCACAGTTTCATTTGCTAATCCTGTGTCCCGTATCACTTTCTGGCAAGTCGCACACCTTACTATCCTAATCACTATATTGATCTTCAAAAAAGCTTGTTAATAATCATCTCGCAATTCTCTCGCTCACTCTTCCTTGACTCCATGTTCTTTACCAACAAACTCAAAGTGCATTTCAACATTATTTTGTTTCTTCATGAAAGCTTTATGGAGACATTTAACTGGTATAATGGGTACTCCATACCTAACCTATAGAACTAGCCACTACAGGTCAGGCAAAGGCTGATATTACGAACATATTACGATAAAACTTCGACATCTGATAGATCGGATCAAGTTGACAAGTTTGTGGAAACCTGCAATCCGATAGATCTTGGCACTAAGCAGGGTAAGGATAATTTAGTCCGCCAGCACACTCTCGCTACACATTGATTAATGAAATGAGTAGTTTTGGGTTTTAAAGGGAAAAACCCAGTTCGATGAATAGTTCCTTAATAGCATGTTTTATCTTAGTTTATGGCAAGATTGCAAGATTTCGTTAGGGTAGCATCATAAGTCATCAGTTGGAAAAATGAAAAATGGGTGCAATAAATTGTAGAAAACTACACTGGTCGGCGGCAAGGATGAGTTGATGCTGACGGCACGTACACCCAGCCCTGTGCCAGCGAAATTAACCAATTATGGTTAAAAATCCCGACCTTGTCGGTAATCGAACCCAGAACCCCTGTGACCAAAGGCCAGCACGCTATCAATTTAGCCTCGGAGCCAGAGAAGGTAAGAGGAGAAAAGGTGCCTTTGGTTGTAGTATCATATTCAACCACTAGCAAGATACCCCCGCTTCGCTACGCTATTATACTGGAATTTATAATTGAATGCGTAACCTTTTATATATATATAACCGCCGAAATTCGCGATCTGACCCATTTTCTGAGAGAATCTACCAAAATTTGCAATCTTGACTTGTTTTCTGAGAGATTATGGCAAAGTTATCCGATTTTTCAATCTTACTTTCCAGCAATCTATTTCGTACTTCCCGGGCTAGGTCAGGTATTCCGCCCGGTCAGTTGGGTCCCTAAATCTTTCCCATCTTTTCCTATAAGCATTTTAATATGGATCAAATCCTTGAGAAGATCCAGCGTGGTGTCATCTTGGGTGCCTTGGCGGTACTGAACCCGCGGCCGTACTGCATTCGTAGTTATTACCCGGCCAGGACCCGTTTCCCACACGGTCCGCATATTTTGACGACAGTCCAGAACATTATTATTATTATTATTATTATTATTATTATTATTATTATTATTATTATTAGGGTGGGTGATATTAGTTGAACAACTTACGGAGCAGAAACTTGGACAATGACAAAGAAGGATGAGAGTCGAATACAGGCAGCCGAAATGAAGTTCTTGAGGAGTATGATACAGAAGAGTAGAAGAGACAAAATAAGGAATGAGAAAATCCGGGAAGAAATTGGAGTGGAAAAAATGAATGATAGAATAGAGAAGAGCCGACTAAGATGGTTTGGGCACGTAAAGCGGATGAGCGACGAAGGAATGCCAAAATAGGTGATGGAAATGCAAATCCAAGGAAGGAGAGGCCGTGGACGACCACGATTGAGATGGAAGGATACCATCCAACGCAGCATTATAGAAAGAAACCTGGACTGGGACACAGTGTTCGAGGAGGAGTGGTGGAAAGACCGAAGAAAGTAGAGAGGAACCATATTTGATGACGTAGGGTACCACACAGCTTGTAGATCATTCGTCAAGCAGACGAATGACAAGACGAATGACAGATTCCTAGTCCTTCAGGTCTTGAGAGTTCGCTAGACTACAGTGGCCCAGACCAGAAATCATCTCAAGGCTGTAAGAAAGTGCTATAAGCGAGAGAACTGGAAGACTTAAGATTTCTGAAATCCAGTTTGAGGTCGAGAAAACCTGCCTCCGGTGTGCAGCTTGCTCCCCAGCTCCGGGCAGTGCGATTAGAATTTGCACGTCAATGTTGGAACTGTATGGTGGCCATTTTTCAGGGGTGCTATTCACTGATGAGTCGTGATTTTGTCTGCAGTCACCCGACGGTAAAGAGAGGTAGGGTTTGTATCCCAACATTGCAAAGGACTGGGGAGCAGCATTCATCCTGCATTCTCTCAGAGAAGATGCTGTTTAGGGTGGTGTCAGATTTGATGAAGGTACTCTGAAAGTACACAGATACTTGAGGAGGTATTAACAGAGTATGTAATCTCTCTTGCTCCATTTGTCTGCGAAAACTTAACTGACGCACGAAAACACCCATTCCAGTGTTGCTTGTATGCTGGAATTTATTCACGATATAGGGATACAAACCCTGGACTGGCCAACAAGTAGCCCAGACACCAGTTCCATTGAATACCTATGGGTAGACGTGAAAGTTATTTTTTTATTGAATTTTTATAAAATGGGGAACTTGGTATTACTGTACATTGTAACCCATCATGTACCTGTTGCAGAGGAACTGAACTTTTAGCACTTCATGTCCACATATTTACATAGAAATGTAAACAAATACAATTCAGATTTCACCCAACAAATAAACTAGATATGAAGCAGAGATTTCTGCGTTCTCTTATTTCAGCAATTTCCGACAGTCTCTCTCCACCATACCATAATGTAAGATAGAGCACTTGGCATCCACATTAGACATACTGTACCACACAGCCTGTAGAACAGTTCAATGTAACTTAGAACCTTTTCAGTCTGTCGAACACAAAACTTCAATATAAATACTACACTATAACATACCTGAGGGGAAAAAAACCCCACCCTATTAAACAAGGAATAAAAATACACACCATTAACCCGTAGAGAGCCCGACAACGATATATCGTTGTTGCGTATATACACGTAAAGTGCCAACCACGATATATCGTTGTTTGGTTAGCGCGCTTTTCTATACGAGTTAGTACAGCTTCGGCTGTCAGATGGCAACACCTTATGTGTCGAGTTCATAGAGAAATGTCAGTAATTTTTTATTACGCCGGTAGACAGTGCGTACATTTATTCGTTTTCATGCAGTAAATTTCTGAAATCCGTGTTTATCTAAGACGTGTGATCTCCATGCCGTGTGAGTAAAATGGCGACTAGCGGGAGAAGTGACTTTGTTGACGATGATGAACTGGCTGTATATCTTAATAATTTAAGTGAAGAAGAGGATGATGAAGCCTTGGATGAGGAATTCATTCCTCCAACAAGTGAGGAAGAGGGAAGGGAAAGTGTTATTGGGAGTGTTAACGGAGATTTTTCTGTAAACACCCGACCCTGTGTTCGTGGTCCGAGTGTAAACAGTGGAAGTGATAGTGGTAGCGAAAGTGGCAATGACCGTTTGGATGACAGTACTGATGATGATGACAGCTGTAATAATGCCCAACAGCAACAATTTCCTGTTTTTCGTGAAATTCAGGTAGGTCAAGATGTAAAATACCAACCCTCACCTGGTTATTATGAGACTCCTGGCCCAAGACGCCCCTTCCTCAAGACGCAAGACTTATTGTGTACTTTTGTTTTTCACGGCTCAATTATGGAACATCATAACTACAGAGACACAGATATGCTAATCAGTTTTTGAGAAGTCATGTCTTGTCATCACATATCCGAGCACAGCAGTGGCGCCGGTTACATTGACAGAAATGAAGGCTTTCGTTGCTGTTTTGTTGGAAATGGGTATAACTAGAAGGCCGAGCATATTTTGTTATTGGGTCAAAAACTCTCGTTATATTCCGTGGTTTGGAAGTAACAGATTCCAACTGATCTTGAGGTTTTTTCAACTTGTGAACAATAAAAATCTTTCACCACCTGGTCACCCTGACTACAACCCATGTGCCAAGTTTGATCCCATTGTTGAGCATGCCAATCGTGTATTCAGATACCATTACACTCCACACCAACAACTTAGTGTATATGAATCTTTGATTGGCACTGAGTCACTCAGCACGAACTCAGTATTTGCCTAATAAAAAACACCATAAATGGGGAATCAAGTTTTCGATGCTGTGAGATTCAGTAATCCATTACTGTTTAGCTTTTTACTGTTACCGAGGAGCTAGAAGTAGGGAAGACAAGGATGACATAAAGAAATATGGCCTTGGACATGTTGTTGTGACAAAATTGTTAACTTTGGGCAACTATATGATGAAGGGATACCATGTCTTTACTGACAACTTCTTTACAAGTATACCCCTGGTGCGTTATCTTTTCCAAAAGTCGACCTACATTACAGGAACACTTTGTAAGAACAGGAAAGGCATTCTAAGTGCTTTAGTGGGAAAGTGCAATGTTGGAGAGGCCAAATACTACAGAAAGGAGTTTTGATTAGTGGGTTCAGGGAAAAGCAATCTAAAACAAAACCAGTTTTATTGTTGTCAACTGATGCCATTGCTGCAAATAAAACAAAACGGATCACAAGACACCAACAAGAGAATGAAAAAGTAAAACCACTTATTGTCCATAACTGCAATGACTTTATGGGAGGTGTAGACATATCCAATATGATGATTTGTACTTACCTTGATGAGAGAACATTCAAATACTGGAAAAAAGTAACTTTTTCTGTATTTGCATGGATGGTCCTGAATGCATATTTGTTATATAAGGAAAACACTACTGGTAACAACTACTGGTAACAAGATGACTAGTCTCAAGTTCACATCCTCTATAATTGAAGATATTGAAAAAGTGGTTGATGGAGAAAAATGGAAATTCCTGTCAAGCCGCACAATCAGTATCTGTACCTTCTACTGAGAAAGGAATCCGGAAACTGCCTGGATTAAAGGGAAAAGGAAAGAAGATCCCGTACAGCATGTCAAAACTGTGGTAAAGGACTCCATGGGTTGTGCTTTGCAAACCATGACTGTTAGTGGCAGAGAACATGCATTTAGGAGTGAGGGTAATTGATTCCACCTATTCAGTACAACAGTGTGATGTCAATAATAAATACATCACTGAAGTTTTTGACATTAAAAACAGAGAACATGCAATCGAGGAGGCGTGTCATTTTGTAAGTATTTTTTTCTGTGTCGTGTAGCAATATTGTAAATAACTCGTAAACTACTCAAGATAAAAATGTGAAATTTAACATGTTTATTCATCTGAAATAGGACATTTCAAAAAAGTCATCAATATTTATCGGTGATTGAATTTTCTGATTTGTTTCTGATTTTAAATTTTTGGTGGTGTAATTTTCTTGGGAAAATTTTTTTTTTTTAATACCCAAGAGCACTTTTAGTATTATAATTTAGTTTGTCAGCAAGAACGCCTTCTTGTTACCATTTACTAAAAATTAAGTCATAGTGATAATATTTGTGAATTATGTGGCTCAGAGAGTGAGAACCTGCAAAATCCTCTAAATTGGTCTGGCACTCTTAGCATAGTGTGAACACCAGGGCCTGGCACTAAGAGGGTTAAAAAAGATCATATTCTATCAAGTCACACTCAATATTTGGAAATGTTATTTCTGTTTGCCAATTTTGTGTTAATCATGATTAAAGAAACATAATTTTGGGATAAGATAGGTAATTATAAGCTTAATATTCAAAGAAGGTAAAAAAATTTGAGTTCTCATCTCGCAAATTTCATGGAATTCTGCGTGTGGCATATGCTTAGGCAAAATGTCCCTTGAAATTTTGTCGATGTTGAATTGAAATGAGGCCAGTACTATTGGTGTGGATATACATCCCCCAAGAAACAAAGTAAGACCTTGTGGGTAGTACCGGAGTCCGTCATAGTTACCAGAGGTGCAAACACACAGTCTCGTGTAAGGAACTTGAAAAAGCTTGAGCTTTTCCACCAACAAAAACTTTCATCCATCCTTAGGATCAAAAGGGAAGACCATGTCACCAACATTGCTGTTCTTGAGAAAGTGCGTGCCATGAGCATAGAATCGTCCATCATTGGTCATCAGCTTAGATGGGTTGGCCATGTCTGTCGGATGAGTGATATGATTTCCACACCATATCCTGTATGGTGAAGTTTGTTCTGGCACCTGATCTCGTGCAGTCCCCATGAGGTGCTACAAGGACCAGCTTAAGCACATTAGGATGATGAAAGGTCTCAATCCACAAACCTGGGACACTCTTGCTCGAGACCGTACTGTTTGGCGCCGGACCATCCCTGCTATCAATCTGTTTTAAGGGGAACGACTCAGATGTGAGGAGGCCAGGAGGGAAGCACAAAAACTCCGTGCAGCACAGCCACAACCTCCTCTGACAATTCTCTGCAATCTGTGTGGATGCTTACTCCATGCTAGAATTGGTCTGTTCAACCAACGAAAGTACATCCACAGACAGAAGTGAATTTATTGGAAGTAGTTAATTACTCGGAAACGAGTTAGACAACTACGAGTGTAAAGAAAAAAGGTCATTGAGAACAAGAAAACTTCCAGGAGCAAGATAGTAAATTAACTTCAGCCAGTACCCCTTTAATTCTGTTGTGAAATTCAGGCAAATTAAAACAAATTGCGACCTTTTGAAAAAGTTCACCTTAACCCTGAATGTTAATGATGAGAATGTGTGTAGGTTACAGTCAGAACAGTCTTGTGTAATCAATAAAGAAAATATGATTCCTCATAAATACAACAATTTAAAAATAATTGTTATTATCCACTTTTTTTTGCAGGTCATTATAATTGACTGCCAATATGACTATCGTAAAGTGGTTGTCAGCAAAAGTTTTTGTATATGTTAAATAACTGAAAAAAATGCTAGTTAATATACAGATTTTTAAATTCATATTGATAAAATGTTGAGAGAAATTATTCATGATACTGTAAGATTAAAGGAGTAGTTCCTTCACAAACCAGCAATGCTACTTATGCTTACTGTTTATACAGGGTGTCCACCCGTATGGAAAACCTGGGAAACAGGGAAATGTCGGGGAATTCGATAATTAACGGGAAAACCTGGAAATGTCAGGGAATTCAGGAAAAAATCTGGAAATTCATTCTTCTGCCAGATAAAATTGACATACCATATTTATCCGTGTAATACAAACACATTTTTCAGTTTTTATAACATTAATCTAGGGCATGTCTTTTATGCCAGGAATAAATTTTAATGAAAAGTTAAAGTGTGACCTCGAATGTGAAGTAATCAATAATATCAATAGCTATATTATTGATTGATCGAATTTTCAATGTTTTGATCTGCTTACTATTGAATATTCTGTGTTGTTGGGAATGGTGAGCTCGATGAATTAGACCTATATTGCGTTCTCAGTTTTTTCCAGTAATGTTTCCAGACTCTGAAACAGCTTCGAAAGTTCAACTGCTCAGAACAAAAGTTGCATATACAATCACTCATGGTTTGGCTCTCTATTTCCATAAACAAGTTCTTGAGATGGGTAGTAAGTGCACACATTTCACCGTTGGGTTTGACGAGTCACTGAATAAAGTTTCTCAGATAGGCCAAATGGATCTTGTAGTTCATTGTTTCAATCCTGATACTAATGAAGTATGCACTTCTTATTTTGATTCCATGTTTCTTGATCACTCTAGCTCCTCAGATTTGTTAAATGGTTTTTTTGCAAGCACAGCAAGGACTCTATCTAAAAAAAATTACAATTTTCAGTGGATGGTCCAAATGTTAATAAAAGTCCAACTCGTTGGCTGAATGGTCACCGTACTGGCCTTTGGTTCAGAGGGTCCCGGGTTCGATTCCCGGTCGGGTCGGGGATTTTAACTTTAATTGACCGGGCGAGTTGGCCGTGCGCGTAGAGGCGCGCGGCTGTGAGCTTGCATCCGGGAGATAGTAGGTTCGAATCCCACTGTCGGCAGCCCTGAAGATGGTTTTCCGTGGTTTCCCATTTTCACGCCAGGCAAATGCTGGGGCTGTACCTTAATTAAGGCCACGGCCGCTTCCTTCCAACTCCTAGGCCTTTCCTATCCCATCGTCGCCATAAGACCTATCTGTGTCGGTGCGACGTAAAGCCCCTAGCAAAAAAAAAAAAACCTTAATTGGTTAATTCCAACGGCACGGGGGCTGGGTGTATGTGTTGTCTCCATCATTTCATCCTCATCACGATGAGCAGGTCGCCTACAGGAGTCAAATAGAAAGACCTACACCTGGCGAGCCGAACCCGTCCTGGGATATCCCGGCACTAAAAGCCAAACGACATTTCATTTCATGTTAATAAAAAGTTCCTTCAGGATTTTGGTAATTTATTAGATGATCTAGATGTTCCCATTTTGTTGAACATTGGATCTTGTGGCTTGCATAGTGTGCACAATTCATATAAAATGGCAGTGAAAGAAACCCAGTGGAATATTGCAGAATTTCTTTGTGCTCTTCACTTCTTGTTTTGCTACGCTCCTGCAAGTCGCGCTGATTATATACATTATTCAGGTTCAAACGTATTTCCTTCGAAATATTGTGCTATAAGATGGCTTGAAAATTTTCAAGTCATTGAACATGCTATAGATATCCTACCTAATGTCGAGAAATGTGTGGAAGGAACAGAGACAAGAAAATCCCAAGCTGTAACAGCTTCAAAATAGTATCAACTTAAAGATAAGGTTCTTAAGGCCAAGTTGTCATTTTTATTATCACTTGTTGAAGATTTGGAACCATTCCTAAAAGTTTCAGACAGATCTCCCATTTGCATCACTCCTTTATGAATCTTTCATTGATGATAAATATCATGACAAGGTTTGTTAAGTCTGAGTCACTGCAGTCTTCAGAAGATCTCCTAAAACGTATTTAGACAGTAAAGAAAATCTTCTGCCTGCATCTAAAATTGACATACCGGTAGGTTATGCTGCTAAAGCAGCACTTCGTGGCAATCCTGGATTAAATGATAGAGATATATTAGTGTTTTGCACAGATTGTCTAAAAGGAATGGTAGCTTTGTGCAAATAGTTACTGGAAAGGTCACCGCTAGCATATCGTCGTCATCATCTGCAGTTTCCAGCTGTTGGCCGCATCTGCTCACCGCTAGCATATAAACTGACTAAATTAATTTCTTGTTTTGATCCAAGTGTAGCCAAGTAGCCTCTAAGCAGCAGACTGCAAAGGATAGCTTTAAATGCCTTTGTTGAAAACAAATGGATCTCGGGTAATGAAGCCATTCGTGTACAAAGGGAGTTCACTTCTGTTTGTGAGAATGATGCTTTGAAAGAAGTGAATTCTTTGTATTCTAAAGGCGAGAGGTTAGATCACTTTTGGCTTCGCACTGTTCTTCCAATAGTAAATTTGAAAGCAGAAAAGTTGGCTTCATTTCTCAAAATGATACTAATATTGTTTCATGGAAATGCTTCACTTGAATGTGGTTTTCCTGTTAATAAAGAAATTATAGTAGAGAACATGCTATAAGTATCCCTTGTAGCACAAAGAATAATATATGATTCTATCCCTGGTGGAATTGAAAAGGTCTCCATTAATAACATGCTCCATGCTGCAAGGAGTGCTCATGCTTTGTACGTTCAAAATCTAAAGGAGAAACGTGAAATATTGGAAGTAGAAGATTCTTTGCAAAAAATAAGAGAAAGGCCGCTTTGTTGCTGAAAGAATTAAAAGAAAAGAAGTGGGTGGTGGCAGAAGCTTGAGTCATTGGTGGCTACAAAGAAGTTTCTTCGCTGAAGCAGTAATGGTAATACATGTAAAAAAAAAAAAAAAAAAACCTAAAGTGAATTTAATCAGACTAAATTAAACTTCCAAGTTTTAATATGCACATTAATTGTTCATTAATTTTTTTGGATGTTAAGTTTTAAAAATGTATTTTAATATTACTGACACTTCCTTTATACTTTATAATTGTTTTTTGTCATGTGTCAGGGAAAAAACTGGTTTTTATGTCTGGAAAACAGGGAAATGTCAGGGAATTTTAAAATCTGGATTTGGTGGACACCCTGTTATAGGTAGTATGAGTGCATGGAATGAGTTTGTATATCAGAGTTCATTGTTCAACAGAGCTATTATCTTCCACTTTTGTTGTTCATAGTTTACATTGATCATACGCAAGTAAAATAACAAGTGGTGAAACTTTGGTAGTTAGTTCGACACTGATGATCATGTAATGAGACTCGTGCAAAGTTTACAATGTCTAGGAACAATTGTAGATTTTAAGAGTGAAATAGTGATAATACATCATTTGTGGACATATTTTAGATGGTGTGGAAGCCATTTTATACTGATCGTGTGTAGTATCAAAATATTATTTGAGTATCATAGTAATTTTTTTCTTTTTTCCCCAGCTCATTCACGGCGAGGGGATTTAGAAATTCTTGGTTACAATATGCTTCAATGGTTTTGTACAAAATTGCCTTGGGAGGACAGTCTGCCTGATGGGGAGGCAATTCATGAACAGAAGAAAACTTACATGGCCAACATCCCACAGCTAATGAGGCACTGCTTTCCAGACTCGGAGCCCCCAGGTAATGTACAGTTTGGCAGCATTGTGTGATAGAAGAAACTTTCATGTGAATTTTGTGAGAGTGTTGGCCACACAGTTTGGGTTGTGTAACTGAGCTTCCAGTTGGGAGATAGTTTGAACCTCACTGTTCGCAGCTCTGAAGATGGTTTTCCAATGTTGTCTATTTTCACACCAGACGGACGCTGGGGCTACGCCTTAATTAAAGCAATGGTTGCTTCCTTCTTAGCCCTGCTCTATACCATTGTAGCCATGAGACCCAAGTCAGTGATGTTAAACCAATTCAAAAGGAATCACTATACTCTGACGTCTGGCCAGCACATGTGGAAAAATATTACCTTAATACTGTATATTTTGTAAAGCTAGGTAGTAAACATATCAGCTAAGAAATTTGTGCAGAATATTTCCAATAATATAAGAAAATCTCTCTTCATTGGAGCATTGTTCTCCTGCTCAGTCGATATGTATACAGTACATTGTTTTGAAATGAAAGAAAATAATATAGGATACTGTTATGTTGGTAAACAGTAAATATTGTTGACTATCAGGGTGGAAAGGAACTTAATTTTCAGATTTTAGCATTTAATATGGAAGTAAAGTTAAGCCTCTTGTGATTATGGTGCATTTGTGTTTTCCTGTTGCAGTTGCCCTGAGTGAGTACCTGAAGTATGTGGCTAGTTTGGATTTCCATACCTCTCCTGATTATGAATACTGTAGGAAGTTGCTCCAAACTGGTGTGGTTCGGTCTGGTTTTGTAGATGATGGAAAGCTTGAATTTTCAAATATAAATTCAAGACAGAAGAGCAGTAAAGTGAAAAAGGTATTAGCTTATTATATTATCCTATTTTATCTAAGTTAAATTATGAAAGGGGTACTGTACAAAAGAAATATTTTTCCATATTATATAGAGGATGTGTAGCTCACGTCACTATTGAAGACCGCAACTCAGAATGTTTGCCGAGCATTGTTATACAGGGAAAATGGTTCTAGCAGGCTGTCTGTTGAACATTGAATCTTACGGAGGCTATAGACAGGGATGTGGGGGATTTGGTTATGGCACCCTGGGAGAAGTTAAGAGTGGAAATTAGTGACATACTGGAGTGTGGTTGGGTATTTAAATGAGGCAATGTAGTGATTATCAGTGAAATACTTTGTAGGATTAATACTGGAGGATGTGTAGGCATTTGAATGAGAGAATGGAGTAAGTACAGTAAAACCTCATTAAGATGTTTCTGCAGGGGACAAAAAAAAAAAAACATGTTAAGCGAGGAAAGGTACTACTGAATATATGAATAAAAATTATCCAACAGGGATATGGAAACACTAAAGATTTTTTCTGACATAAGGCATTTTATGTTGTGTATCCGTGGGTACGTACAGTGTAAACTAAATCTACCATATCTAAAGATGAAAGGAAAGTATTAAAAGGTGTGAAAAACACTAAAACCTTCTCTGTTGGGGCTTATAAAATAACAAATGCAGTGAAAGTTGTGAAAAACACCAAACAAATATGAAAACTTAAATGGGGACCAATAAAAATACCACAAGTATTATTGCAGATCACACTCTTCCTAAAACAAATGTTAGTAGAAGCCTTTTATTTTAGAGCAATGTGTTATTAAACATTATCCTCTTGTCACACTCTTTGACAGTGAATTGGAGGTTACACTCGAGAATGTGCGACTGGCAGAAATGACTTTAGCCACCATTTTGAATCAAACAGAACTTCGACCCTCTTGAGTGATAGTCAAAACTCGAATGTGCAAGTGTCAACATTTGCGCCACCTCTGTGATCTTAAAGATGCGGGTGCCAGTCCACTTACCGTCAGATTTCAATTTCGTCTTCATTACTAAGAAATTTCCAAACTTTTCCCGTACACATTACTAGGCTATCACAAGGCAAATGTGCAGCACGCTAGTCAACTTCACACGATTATGTTCTTAATACATATATAGGCTATCATGCGACAAATATTTGCTACCCTTTGCTGTACCACTCAACACAAAATAAATGTCTAATTTCTGAATGGAAAGCGAAATAAAGGCACAAACAAGCTGACTGTGTTATTCAGCAATCTCGCTGCTATCCAGCAAGCAAAACTGAACATTCCTGAGGCTAATGGCTTGATCCCCGAAGGTGCAACTTACCCTGTGAAGTTCAGGAATTCAAGGCGTTTTCCCATAATCACACAACTGTGGCGACTGCTCTTACCTGAGAAATCACATTTCTCTCACAATGGATGATAAACATTTTCAAGGCTAGGAAAAATGTGATCGTACTAAGCGGTAATAGCGAAAATTTGTGATGCAGTGAGGCATTATTATATAAAGTTAATACAATGAGAATCGGGACTTCGAATTTATGACGTGTTAAGTGGGAAAACATATTAATGAGGAATGCAGTAATGAGGCTTCGCTGTATATGGAAGACTGGATGAGAGAAATGAAGATCCTAATGGGTGGGTAGGAGAGATGGGGATCTGCACTTAGATTGACCTCTCTTGAACTGTGTGTGTACGTGTAAGTTCCAGAATTTGTTTAGAAGAACTGTAGGGAAGTACATTAAGGGAAACCATTGCTTACGCTATTACGCAAGGCTGGGAAGTGAGCAGTGAGAAGTGGGGTCACCGAATTTAGTTTTCAGTTCTCCTGCTAGGATTGCCTTTCTTAGACAAAAGTTTTGAATGTCTTCTTATGTTCAGCGTGGATCTTGTGACAAGTGCTTGTGAAAATTTGCTAATGTATAGCTAATTATGATAGTTATGGAGAAACCATGTGTTCTGAATGTTGCTTATGATCCATTTTTGTTGTAGTGCAAATAATCATGAATATCATGCCATGTTTGAAACATTTCAAGAAAATGTATGGTTTCATTGAAGCTGTTCCTGTCACAGATTGCTTCTGGGGTTACTTTCTCCAAATTTCTTAGTCCAGCAATAGTCTGTTGAATATTACTTTAGCCCATGCAACATTCATCTTTTCAAAATTGGTAGGGCATACTGCTTTCCTAGTTAATTTTCGCACAGGGGTTTCACTACCAATCGTTTTTGCAGGTGATACAGCTTTTTCACATGTTCTGCAGTTACTATATTACAATTTACTTTAAAATTCCTGCTCAAGTGTTGTATGGTTAGGATCGAAACTAAAAAATATAGGCCTGCTGGGATCTAATGGGTGCTGAATTTGATGTGCAAGGTCTGCCTCTTTCCACACAAGGAAATAAACATGGCAACTTTCTCTTGACAATTTTGTCACAATTTGGACGACTTGAAATCCACAGTCTTCAACAACCTGCAAGGCCTAGCGTGTTAATTTGGCTACTTGATCTCCTGTCAGGATGTGTGTAAAATAATGACACAGAATAGTGTAATGTGTGGAAAAACCTTTAAACAGAATGCAGAGAAATTTATTAGCAAGCTTGTCTTCAATACCGACAGCATCTCTCTCTACATCAGTCACACCAAGAAGCATATCCTAATTCCTGACATCGACCAGCTTTAATTTTATTGCCATCTCATCTATGATGGGTGAACCTACCATTTCATTATCATGCTTTAAGGATTTCTTTTCTGCGATCAGCCATGCTCGTACCAAAGAAGTCATTCCTGTCTTTCCCCTGGAATGGCCAATGTAAGTTTAAGTTTTTGGTGTGGTAGCTGCAAAATATTACGAGATCTTATGAACCTGTAGCCTCTGGATGACCTGTTGGACAGTAATAAGCAAACCTTTATAGTATTCTTTTAATTTACACATTTGTTTACAAAAAGCTTGAATCTGTTCAGTCAAAAAATTTGCTTTCAAATCACTTTGTTCAGCTAGTTTTGTAATGTTATTTAGTTGACTGTCAAGTCCATGTTGATATTTCCATTTTTGAGTTGATGCATCATTTCATTTGAAGTGGTAATAATTTTTTTCTGCTTTATTATAAGTGCTGTTTTTTCCTACATTTCCTGACTATTCTTTTCAGTTTCAAACCTATTTTAGTGCAATATAGTTTCAGTTTAAAGGGCCTCCGTGGCTTAGGAGGCAGCATGCTGGTCTCTCACCGCTGGGTCCCGTGGTTCAAATCCCGGTCACTCCATGTGAGATTTGTGCTGGACAAAGCAGAGGCGGGACAGGTTTTTCTCCCGGTACTCTGGTTTTCCCTTTCATCTTTCATTCCAGCAACACTCTCCAGTATGATTTCATTTCATCTCAATCAAGAAGTTAGTAAAATAACCACCTAATCGATTAGGTGGTTATTTTACTAACTTCTTGATTATATTCATCGATACGGTCATGAAATGGACAACTTGTAATTAATTTAATCTGTTATTCATTAATCATTGCCCCAGAAGAGTGCAACAGGTTTCGGCAGCCGGCACAGTTCTTATCCTCACTGCTAGATGGGGCCTTCATTCAGGAATGGAAATTCCTGACCTGGTCAGATGACTGCAAGCCAGGCTGTGGATTTTCATATTTTCTTTTCAAAACACTGTGTGCCTGTGGTTTTATATAATGGTTTGCTGATAATTACAGGTGGAGGGTCATTCTCTTCAGTGGCTGTGGATGTTGTTGGTTCCCATATGAACATTTTTCTTGTAGGATTTAGCTTCATTTCCCACTTATGTAGCCTTCCTCTTATGTGGTCTTCCTGTATGTGACTGTGTTTGTGTTCAGAAAAATCTAGAAATGCGGATGGAATGACATTCGGAAGTAGGATTTTTAGTGCTGTGCTTGCACTATAATCTGAGTCCTTAATGTGTCTACTGCAAACAGTGGAATGTACACTAGGTTTCCACAGAAATCCCAGTCTTTCCTTGACGAGAAATTGGCAAAGACCCTTTAGTTTTAAGCTACTCGTCTTTCTGAAATCTGTGAAATGAAATACCACATCCTTTTGAGGCCTTTGATTTACAATAAGGAACACTACATACAGTAAGTACAGTATGGTTTTTTAAGTTTATCCGATGTTCACATTACGTAAATACGTTATTAATTTCAGTCATTAAATTATAATCACCCGTACTATTACAAGAAAGCTCATAAAGTACAAAAATACATCTTGACACACTCGTGAATGTTTGAATGAATACTTCACCCGCGCAATTTTATGACTAAGAAGAGCGCACGTAGCAGCATAGCGATGGTTTTCACGAGCCCAAGCGGGAACCAGTTTCACGACCAGAGACGCCTTGTATTCCCCAGCCTTGTATAATAGCGTAAGCATTGAGGGAAATGGTGGGTTAGGGAGCAGTGGTAAGAGTGCAGGGAGCTGGGAGTCTAGTAAACGCTCTGTGTCTCATGATGGGCAGGAGATAAGTTTTAAACATGATCTGTTTAGCCCTCTGAGGAACTAACTCGCTTTTCGCGTACTAATGTTCCGTACTCAAAAGCTGGATCCTTCTTACACCCTGTTCTCCACTTTGTTGTTGGTGCTTCGATTATTTTATTTTATACTTTCGAGATATTTAAAGGTATTCACACAGTCAGTCCTCTTTTCCTCAAGGGTGAGGTTACAAGGTGTATTTGTCCTGCTAACTTCATTTACCACTGTTTTGCTCTTATAATGAATGAATGCTCTTCTCTCCCACTCAGATGACTACCAACTGAGGAGAGAGTAGTAGTTGATTGTAGTCAAAACTGTTATATGGATTTATCGCTACAAATATAACCAAAGATTTTCCAGTTAGGGAAATGTTACAAGAAGGTTTAAAATATATGCACCCAATAAATACCGTATTTACTAGTCTATTAAACCCCCTCGCATATTAGACCGCCATTGGCTTTCGAGACAAAGAAAAGGAAAAAAATACTAGTCCCAATATAATTTGTCAAAGAAGAAAGATTCTGCTTCGAAGTGGGTACAAGCCTTACTGCAGCTCTGATGACATCACACAACTTTGTGAATAGTTTCGTCTGTACGACCCACACAATGAAAATGCATCGAAACCATGCGTTACATCTGTGTTTCGTAGTTAAGAAATGTCTAGCTCCGTAGCATAGGCCGCTCTGCTGATGTCACAAATAGGTGAATAGTTTAGTGTCCGACCCGTGCATTGCAAGCACGCACGAGTCGTGTATGTATCGCTGTGTTTTGTAGTTAAGAATCTCCGACGCTCTTGGGAGCCCGAGTTCGAATCCTAGTACCGTATTGCTTGAGATTTACGAATGGCAGAAAGGTTGATGTGCGGTAAAAATGGTACAACTCCCTTCCACTGGGGGGCCTGTCTAAAAAGAGTTGCACCACTTAGGGATGGGGAAACAAGTTTACTGTTAGAGGCAAGATCATTAACAAAGTGATTGCTTAGTATCTCGTAACTTGGGCCAATAGGGATAGGTTTTGTTGTTGTTGAGAGAAGTAGGTTTAAAACATGATATAAACAATCCAATCATAACGGCTGTTTTACTCGCCAATGCAGCTCACGAATAATGATGATGATTTTACGTCCCCGCTTAACTTTTTTCGTAGACGCCAAACAAATTATAGTATGCGTTAATAAAAATGGAGACAATGAACGTACAAAATTAAACTTCATGATAATAAAACACATTATCGCCGCAGCTGTCTGTTTTGGGCCACTTTTATTTGTTGTTGGTGTGAACGACATAGGGAACACATTGAAATATAGCAAGTACCACATCTATGCAGATAATCTTCAGATTTATCACTCATATCCACAAGACATAGGTATAGCCATTGACAGAGTAAATTTTGACATATGGCGACTGAATCACTATGCCAAACATAACAGCTTATAAGTCCTAACAATCGTTCAAGTTTAAAAACTTCATGTTAATTCCGTATTGAACAGCGAATCTAATGGGAACAAAAAAGGTCCACCTATTCAATACCATTCAATGTTATAAAATAATTTATAAAATTTTATTATTCTTAGGACCGGTTTCGATGCTGGTATGCATCATCAGCAGCCATAAAATTAGAAAAAACATACTGACAAGGTTACAAAAACAATGCATAAAAGTGTACACTAATTTTTACAAATTGGGCATGACTTGATTAAAAAACATGATCCGTAAACATTAACTTATTACCTAAACCTAAAAATATAGCACCAATTTTCTTAAAACTTTGTATATTCATCCTCTTGACAAGAGTCCTCTGAATCTAAAAACGTTGAAAGATATGTGAGCAGATTAAATTGAGCCGAGGACAAAAACTAATATCTCACTATCTTGAAAGTCCAAGAGCATATTTCCTTATTTTGTAAGAATATTTGTATAAAAGTTTTCTTGCTGAACATCCACTAAGTCTTGAAGTAAAAGGTGCAAATATTGAGATCATTTTACCATTGGTTAAAAAAGTCTGTCGTTAAAATAGCTTAACTGGTCGTGAGACGTACCAACTTCTAGAACTAAAAAGAACATGAAGGAACTTCAAGGAACTAACAAAACTGACTGTAATATTTGGTACCAAAAGAAACCTTAACTTGTTAAAAAATAGACATGTATCCCCAATTATATTAAATAATACTGTTGTGCCCTATTGTACGTCATTAAGAAACTTATGTGTTGTAATGACCGAGACACTAAATTGGACTGAACAAGTGATAAATACATGCCGTAAAGTGCAGAAATCCCTTCTTCCTCTCAAACGCTACTTTATTATATTTCCAAAACGTCTTAAAATAAAACTTACCAATTTTAGCCTACTGCGATACTGTACTTACGATCTCAAGACAGTAACAAGATGCTCGAACTGAGTTTAAACACCTGTATACGATTTATATTTAAGCTGTGATATGATTCTCACATTTCACCTTATTATAGAGAGTTGTTTCTATCATGGGTAGAGTTCGTGGTTTATAACATTTAAAAATCAGACATTTAGCATTTTGATTTTCAAATTTAGTGTTTTGTAGCATCTATACTTCTGACATTTAGCGTTTTATAGCAAATTTGTTAAAAGTAGGCATAATTTGCGAAATTGCACACAACAGTTGGGAGTAAAATCATACTGTTTAATCACAAATTGCTCGTCATGCAGTTTTTCAATACGCTATGGAAAATAAGACAAACATCAGCATAAAATTACAAGAAATATTAACACACACACGAATATGCATATTTACAAACACAATTTCAAAGTGAAAAATACTATTCTAAACGTATTCATCTATCACAGTACAGCAGACCTACAAGGAAGAGGAATTTCAATGATGATTGAAGTACAACATGTCAATTGTTTGAATGGTGTCCTCCTTCATTTGAGTCCGCCTATCAGTTACAATCATGTTGTACTTGCTAAAAAACCGCTCTACATCGACACTGTTCGTAGGGGCCCAAATGCACTGCAGTGCTGCCGAGGTAAAGGAAGGAAACTTTAACTTAAGTGCCATCGACATTTGAAGAGTGTCAGTGGTTTTGTCCATTCTAATGTTCTGCAGCATCTGTTGGTCATATGCCTCGCAGCCCTTGACAAACTGATCAACAGTGACTCTTCTAAAAAATGGCAACTTGCGCTTCAAAGACACAAGTGATTTGGGTTCCAGAGCACTGTTTTGCCCTGCAACTGCAGGATAAAATAAATTGCAGACTTCTTTGAAAAACACATTAGTATTATCACCTACGCCCATGTGCTTCGAGAGCTTAGTTATGCAGTTATGCATTTAAGCATACACTGCTTAAACTGCACTTTAATTTCCTCTTTCTTCGTACTGTTTCTGAAACTCTCCAGCAGGTTACTTGTTTCCAACAGAAACCATCCGTCAGCACACCTCTTCAATTCTGCATAAATAGTGGTAAGATCATCCCACAGCTTGTGAGCATACGGGTAAGATGATCCCTCCAATACTGTGAATGCTGCATTAATTTTTACAGATATCTGTGAAACAAACTCTATCTGAACTTTCAGCAACGGAAGCATATCCTGATCTGTAAACATTTCCAACACTGAATGGCCACTGCTATTTAGGGAATTCTCATCAAGAGAGCTAAGGAACTCTACCAGGGGTGTGAAGTACTTGTCTGAGCGAAACCAAGAGTTCCATCGGGTGATGACAGGAGCTGGGAACAGTGCATTCAAATCAGGGAAATTATTTTGCAAAAAGTTTAGATAGGAGTTCTTCAACTTCCTTTAGTGGAGAAAAGCTATCTTAAGTTTTGAAACTAAATTGTTAGACTGTGACAATTCTAAATTAGAATTTCCCATTCGGAATTGCTAGGCGGGCAATAATTCCATTGTGGAGATTTATCTCCCATATGCAGTTATCAGACTGTGCCTCTTATATAGGCTTCTGATAAGCTCGCCTGCATACACCCAGCATCAGTGGGTAGGGTCTGACACATCCCACTCTGACAAGTCTAGTGTCAGACCTAAGATGAAACGCTGGTTAATAGAGCAAATGCCTGAAAAGCCTTACATCTGATATGTCTTTCACTATCACGCGCAAACAGTGTTGAAATTTCTAAGTCCGCTCAAAGCGTTGTAGAGTTAGTTTCATAACATGGACTTTAAACTCTTATCGTGGATCGAACTGGTTACTTACATCACGGCGGCGGAGAATAACCATCAGCTGACTGTCCGGCCTAGACTGTGGCACAAAGTAGACTTATTTTACAAGCAAATATGCCTCCCTTTTATACAAGATCCTGGAGAATTAAGGCTATTCTGTTTCATTAAATATCTCCCATAATCTTCGTTGGATTTCTTTCAAACTTGGGAATGATGATCGCAAAAAAATTGGTCCACACGATGATATAGTTCATTTACTCGTACGTTAATCCAAATGAAAGTTATTAATGATAGAATGTTTGGAATGTTCTCCCGGCTGATGTAATTTAGCCTTGACCCTGCTCTGCAGAGCGTGATATCACAAGCTCGACGTCGCTTGCAGCTGACTTGCTTGCAGTCAGCCGGATGTTAGCGCTTGGTGCAGAATAAGACTTTAAACATCGGAAACTCTGTCTCGGACCAGCATTCCTGGTACATTATGGACATGTAAGTCATAAGATTTGGGAAAACTTATCGGATATCATAAATTAGAAGTTTCGTTGTATTATGGATGTGGAAATTTATTTCCTGGAAACTGGAGTGTTTGTAATGGACACGTGTAGAATTGGGAGGTGGGTTTTTTATACCAGTGAATGAATAATTTGTAAGCTTTGAAAAGGTTGCCGAGTGAGTTGGCTGCGTAGTTAGGGGTATGAAGCTGTGAGCTTACGTTTGGAAGATTGTAGTTTTGAATTCCACCATCGGCAGCCCTGAAGAGGGTTTTCCATGTTGTCCCATTTTCATAATAGGCAAATGCTGGGGCTGTACTTTAATGCCATGGCTGCTACCTTCCCAATCTTAGCCCTTTCCCATCCTTGTCGCTGAAAATTTTCACTGTTAGTGCAATGTTAAACCACTAGCCAAAAAAAAAAAAATTTAAAAAAAATTTAAAAAAAAATTAAAAAAAAATTAATCTAGCAATATGGCCTTGACATGGAATTATTTGATAAGATAATCAACTAGACTTTCTCAACTCCACTCCATCTCTAGCTCATCGCAAAGTTTTACCAAATACTTTAATACAATAATGGTGTCTGGTATTACGCATTTGCTGCGGCAGCCATTTTGACGGAAAGTATCGATCTACAATCGAATGTGAAACACAGGAATCGATACAGTATGTATTAGTGTTCAGTTGTACCAATTTAGTTGTTTTCAAAGCAAATCTGTTTGTTTGGTGTTCTTTTACTCTCTTTAGTTTCTTTAACCCTTTCCTGCCCATATTAAAATACATGTTTTCCCCAGAATTAAAACAATTCTTTTCAGTCATCATTATGATAATGCAGACATGTAAGCAGCATGCTCATTCATTTTCTGGGCAATTAAATCGAAAATGTTTTAATCAAATATAAGGGTGAATTAATCTAATGCCGTACTACCAACAGGAAGAGAATGGCAAGGTCCTACCTCTTCAGTAAAGTCCACTGGTTCGACGTAAGACAATGTATTTGTCCACTGAAAGTTAGGCCTACAAACTATGTCATCACGCATGTGTACGTCGTCATTTCCTGCCGTCACTTTCATTTTCACTTTCCACTTCACTGAGTTCACTTAAGCCACTACTAACAGTTTCACAGTCAGAATTATCGTTCACCAAATGTTCAATGTCATTATCGCATAAAATATTTTCACGCGAATTTAGCGTCGACATGTTTGTTTACAATATGTCTCTGCCTTCCGTATTTCGTGTTCTAATACGCCTGCTAAGGTTTTAAAAGAAGAAAACTAATATCTTTGGTCTCTAGGATGTGCACATGCCAGTAACAGTAAGTTATACTTGTCTATCGGCCGATAGATGGCTCGTACATGCGACTAGAAGTACAAGTACGCTTTACTGCGCTATGGGCGGGAGGCCCTAAGCTTTCGCGCTACGCATTACTACGCTATGGGCGGGAGAGGATTAACATCTACTGCTAACATTGGACTTCAGTTGATTTATAGTTCCAATTTAATTACATTTTAACTATTGTTAATATATTTTCCACTTGTTTTTACTTTCTTATTCATCACTAATATTGGTATTATTTTCAGTTTCTGGCAGGAATGATCTAAACTGAACTGCCTGTTTCATTTCTCCGTGTTCTTCACACCAAATTTTGTGTTTAATGGTTTTGTAAGAAAAATATTTTCCATCTAATAGATACCTTATTTTATTTTCCCTTGGGCAATTTATATCATTAAAAAGAAGAGTAAATGAGTAATGGGAAATCCCAATAACCAGAATGATGTTCAAGTCAGTGCAGGTTATGCTATTCTTGGCAGTACGTCAATATTTGAAGAACCCGTGAAGGGATAATTGTGCACTGTTGATATTTGTGCAGATTGTTACAACGACTTTGATCACAACATAGGAAAGACAAAATCGACGTAAGAAAATTTAGATACCGGTAAGCTGTAAGTTCGGAATTCGTGAAAAGAACTCGTCTGTTCTGATAAAAAATTGCGTTTTAATTAGCATTCAAAATGAAAAGTGGAAAACTGTGGAGGAATATGTAAGAACATACATGTGCGTTTCAGAATATCATATTTCAGGAATAAATTATATATCAGAAATTTTTTTGTTGGAGCAAAATATTTCAACAATTTCAGTTGTTCAAAAAAAATGTTATAAATGTATTTTACGATAGTTACAAATCGTAAAATTTTTATTTCTTATCTTCATATAGATCAGTCTTTCTGTTTTCTATTTGTGTATAATATTGATTTATCAGGATTAATATGTGATTACAGGCATGATTTTATTTTCATGGTGTATATTGCAGAAAATAACTGCAGCATTTGACAGATAGACCTGCAGCAGTTGTAGGGTTAAACAATGGGCCCTTGTATACCTGGACGGTTTGATGTGTAACAGCTTTGTAGCTCATGTTAGAAGAAACAAACCCTTACTTGTTTTGCTAATTTTGAGAGTTATTTATTTGGTGACTGTTCCAAGATTTGCACCAATGTCATCCGGCATTTCCTCTGTTAAAACTCTTCATGTGTGCAGATGGTTTTTTGAGTACCGCGCCAGTAGTTTCAAATTTATTTACAATTACGTGAATCTGTGCTCGTGAAGGTGGCACTTCACCAGGAAATTGCTGAACAAATGCAGTGCGTACCCATCAAGCCGACTTGTTATTTAATATAACTTCTACATATGAAAATACGGTGTTGCAATGATAAATGTCTCACCATGTTAACAGCTGAGATTGACTAGCTACTGATGCTAGGTCAAACACGAGCACGCTCCTTACAAGGTCAAGAACTATGCGTGCGCCTCCCGTACAGCTGCTTAGGTCTCCAAGAGTAAAAACTGCCTGGGTTTATGAGGGAGGCCCTGTATGTATCCAGATAATGGGTTTTATGGATTATTCGGTGTGATATAGGTGGAAGTAAGGTGCTAAACATAAAGCCTTTTCAGTTTGTTTCTTTCCACTTCCCTTTGCATAATACTGGTTAGTTTCGTCCACTAAACACTGAATCAATGCATCCGTCATAGTGAAGCAATTTTCAAGTGATCTGAAGATTCATGTATCTGACATATTTATTCCAGTATTTACATGAATCTCAATTCTGGAGCGATATCAATGAATGGCTTCACAAAGGGTGGGGAGGGGGAGAGAGAGAGAGAGAGAGAGAGAGAGAGAGAGAGAGTGAGTGTGAGTGTGTGTGTGAAGGACTGTTTACATTATTTGCAGTTTTATCATCATTATCACTTCTATTTTCATTGTCAAAAATTGCACTTGTACTTCCATGAGCCAAAATGCTAACTTTGTTTCTTTTCCCAGCTGGTTGATAATTCATTTTTCTATCACTGTTCTCTCGTTCACTTGTACCCCTTTCTAATTCATAATCCGAATATCTGTTTGCCAGTATTTCGTTTATATCTTCATTGTGAAGCACGCTTCAAACGCCCCGCCAGCTAGTTGCTGTTTTCACTATTAGCTTATTGGTGAACCCGGAAAAATATTTCAGCACAAGGAAAGGGTATGTGTTCACAAGGGAACGTGTGTCAAGAACAATCTAGTAAATAATTAAAAACAGGTTTATGCGAAGGTTGTGCTAAATCATGATACATTGATGGCAGGCTGCTGGAACACAGGGCACTGATATTGTGTTAAGAGAACATTGGAAATTGTGATTTAAGGATAAAATTATTTTTTTTACAACAATTACATAGACTGAAGACAAGGAGCTACCAGTAAATCAGAAATGCTTGTCCATGTGCTTGTGTTGAATAGAAATTATATTTTTTTTCCCTTATCTGTTATAGAGAGTGGGGAAGAGAATTGCAACTGAAGAACCCGAGAACATAGCAGAACTAAAACCGAAGAAAGTGATCCGTAGCTCACATCGGCAGCCATGTGTGGCCCATAATTTTAACAGGTAAGTTCAAGATCACAGGGTATTTTGTGCTATCTTCTAAGTGTTACAGAAATGGCTAATCTGAAATAACTGATTTAAATTGTTACAATCTCCATAGAATGACTCGCAACTCGCCAACCTTTCCTGTTCTTCGCTCTCATCAACAATTCAGCTGGGAGAAAGTTCTCTCGTCAAATCCTGAAAAATTTTTGTCATCAAATCATGACCGTCTCAAAAAGCGTCCTGTGCAGCGTAACACAACTAAGATAGAAGTTCCTCGGAGTAAGCAACCGGAAGTTCCAATATTGCCATTTATCCCTGTTGACGAAGATCCTGGAAAGCCAACGCCTGCTATGTTGGAGGTCATGGCCCGTATGCGGGAGAGATCTTCCTGCCAGCCTGCGGTTCTTTCTAGGAGAAACAGGTAAGAGACCGTTTTTAGTGCAGTCTTCTCCCGGGCCCAAAGCTCCTTTTTTTTCCCCCTTTTTTGGGGGGTGGGTGAGAATGGGGAATTTGAATGCATTTTATCAGAACGTAAAAACTAGTTACAGCCAGTCTGAGTGACTGACGGTAGAGCCTGGCCTTCCGACCGCAAGTTCAGTTCTGACTCAATCCGGTGGTATTTGAAGGTGCTCAAATACGTTAGCCTCGTGTCGGTAGATTTACTGGTTCATAAAGGAACTCCTACGGGACAGGTTCCGGCAATTCGGCGTCTCCGAAAACAGTCCAGTAGTTAGTGGGCTGTAAAGCAAATAACATTATTATTGTTTTTGTTGTTATTAAACCTAGTGATTGCGTCTTGTAAATACAGTGGAACCTCTTTAGTGTATTTCTCATTAAGGCTTTCTCTGGCTTAGCACCTTGTAAATTAAGTCCAGATTCCTATTGAATTAAATCTGCATAAAAATACCTTGCTTATTGTGTCATATTTTTCACTGCTTAGTATGATTTTACATTTTTTCCAGGCCCGAAAATGTTCTTTATCATCCCTTCTGAATGGAATGAGATATCAAACACAATTAAGAGGGAAATTAGCATAATAGGTAAAGAAAGCCCTTTGGGGAGCAAGCTGTTAACCTCAGGGAAGTTCAGTTTTGCTTGCTGGTTAGCAGTTATGTTGTAAACCCATTTGTGCTTGTATTTTTCATTCCAGTCAGAAATATATTTAACCCTTACCACTCGTCTGTTGGGTGAGGCCCGATATTACGATATTCCTGTTCCGGTCGCATGTCGGGCGAGACCCAACATGACATTTTTTCGCCCACCGCTCGTCTGCCGTTTCTTAGCTGACAAAATAAACGATGCTATACTGTACTGCCATCTTTTGGTTCAACGTGGAACTGTGTAGAATCCAGATATTATTTGACAGTCAGTCAATAATATATTATTTAGAGGGCAGTGTAGCCGTCAGCTGTCCACTCACGCACACGAAAGGTCGAGCGATAGTAAACAAACATGGTCGCCATGTGCTTTCCTAGTCATATATAGTTTACTGTTCAGTGTTGTATATGTCGGGCAACACACAAAACCACAGTATTTTCGTAACTCTTCACCTTCCTCGTACCCTGTGAACTGGCGATGTTCGGCTTCTGTACCATAACCCAACATGTGCCTGATGCTGACGGCTGGCACAATTATAAATTAACTGATCCCGATTTCAAGAAATCTCTGTTTAGCCTACAAACTACCGTGAAGTATGAAACCTGGGACTGAATGAAGTTTTTCTATTGCTTTTTACTGGTAATTTGTTCAGTGAAATTATTAACGAAACCAATCGGTATGCGATAATGATAGTAAGAATAAGAATAATAATAATAATGCAAAATAATTTGTTTTGCACCTATTGCTTTTATTTGCTCCAGTATAGCTTGCTTAAAACATGTATGGCCTAAATACATCATTTTAAAAGCAAATGCTACCTCCAAAATCGTGAAAGATGAATACAGGTCATATAAGATAAAAATTCACATTTAAAATACGAGTAGTAGAGACAACACAGAGAACTTTAATTCGAGGGGTAAGGGTTAAGGTAGTGAATGTGTCTTGTAATAGCCTGCACATGGGTTTGAACCCCATTTTTGGCAGCCATTAAGATGGTTTTCCATGGTTTCCAATTTTCACACCAGGTTGTACCTTAAGGCCACAGCCGCTTCCATCCCACTCCTAGCCCTTTTCTATCTCATCGTTACCATAAGACCTATCTGTGTCAGTGCGCTGTATAAAGCAAATTGTAAAAATAGCAAATCTTCTTTTGTTGCGCTTTGTTGTGGACACTGTTGGAATTGAGACTACCTATTGTATAATCAACTCTCATAGTGACTTTTCCTTCTGTTCTCAATGTAACACGGTCCTAGAGAGAGGGGAGGGGGGGGTAGTGGAAAATACTTGACGTAGGCCTAGTTAATTTAGGTCTTTTTACATAGAAATTATGCTGGACCAGGATAGCTTTTCAGAACGGTTTTCCTCATTTGTTTCCAATTAAATGCAAGTTTTGTAGTATTTTGTTCCTTAATCTGTTGGGAATTAAGAGTAACCAATGTGCAAAACTTCACCAGTTGATTATGCAGCATAAGTCAGATAATGAATGTGGCCGGTTCTTCATCTTGGTAAATTGTGAAGCCTTAATTGACCTTATTCTCAGAATTTGGGCCTAAATTTGGATCCTGTCCATTTTCATTAATCTAGAACTACTAGTAAAAAGAGCAGTACATTTCTGCTTACATCAGTCTGTGGTGAGTATATGGGAAGTCTCCCTTAAATTTTCATATAATGGGTAACAGGTTGCATGCAGAGTCACAGGTGACAAAAACAGGGGTCTGGGTTAACTCTTGCCTTTTTGGAACACATCCAAAAACTTCTTTGTCTTAGACATTGAAGACATTTTTATTTTCTGACCATTCCACCAAACCAGTGCCAGTCATCATTCCTCGCATAATGCCAAGTTTCATAGTGGCTATTGAATTTCCAGTGTAGATAGCTAGATGTCTTTCATAAGGGAAAGTTGGGATAGGCCAGAGATGACTGAAGGCTTGTGCATATTAATTTACAATTGTTCCTCGTGGAACTTCGTTATAATAGTATGGATGAATTCTTCCAGCTTCAGGTTGCTATCAGCATATGTCGTTTATACCATATTTTCTATAACGTTATATTTTCTATTATATAATATATATAGCCTATATATACATTCATAAATTTTAACTTAAATTTTTTGTGATACTCAAATGTTATATAATTTCTTTGGATACCTTGGCTATCTTGCTTATGAAGTAAAATATTGGTTTTTAATGAAGTGGTTCTCTCTGACAATGTTAAGTGTTTGTTTCTTTTCAACAGTCGATGTAGCAGTCCTACTCAAGAATCTCCGTATCCCTGCATTTTAACTCCGGCAATGGAACAAGTTATCCGAAGACGAGAAGAATTATTGCAACAAGAAAGGGATATGTTGCAGCAAAATTGGATAGTTGGAAGAGAGTTCACCCGCACTACCCGATCAAGAGGGAAGGATAGACCGGTTTGTCGAAGATCCCTTCGAACTCGAAATAGGACGTGTCCCTTCGTTACATATTACTATGATGACGATGATGAAGATGATGAAGAATTCTTCTCTGATATAGGTAAGTTCAAAGATTGATTGCAAATTTTGCTATTAAACTTCATTTTATATTACCAGCATCCTGAAGTAGAAAGTTCCTTGTTGTGGATAATTCAGATTCTCTTAAACACTTTCAAGACCAAGCCCATACTTTGTAATTGTCCCCAGCAACAAGTAAATTTTAATGATTTTTAATTTTTTTTTTAAATTCCTCCTCTGTATTTAATGAATACACCATTCTGTCTTTTAACACTAATTTCAACGTATTTGTTGCTCTTTTAATGTTAAATAGGGGAACCTGGGGTAATTAGAACATCATATAAATACCAAAAAGTAACTAATGATATTTCTGCATTCCCACACATTATAGTGTGGTACTCAGTTTGTGCCAGAGTTTTTTTCTAATTACCCTATCAATTTTGTATTTTATTTTCCAACATATGGTATTTATATGATGATCTGATTACCCGATGTTCTAATTACTCCGAATTCCCGTACAGACTTTGAAAGTGATGTAAGCTACATATTAACTCACTTGCTTAATTAGTTCACAAGGTATCATATTGTGTCTAGGTTCCCCTAAACTCGGAGAATTCGACCTGCTTGAAATTATTTAAAATTCATAACCTTCAAACACATCAGTATCTCCCAATTCATCTCTTTCACCATCGGTCTATATTCCTCTCTGTGTGATCTGTTTAATCTATTCCATTTTCTCTTAGCCTTTCTCACACCATCTCTACTACTAAAATCATAGATAATGGATGCATTAAATACTTTCGCTACTCTGCATCGTGACCTTGATTAATGAAAATAGAAAGGTGAAAACCGCTATCAAGTGCCATCTAATGACAGTAGTTCTTGTTCAGTAATGTATAGTACATATCGAACAGATGTTAAGTATAGACCAAGATTTTGCCTGATCAATTTCAAAAGAATTGAAATACAGTGGAATCTCGATTCTCCGTTTTTGGATGAACCCTGGGGAAAAACCGTACATGGGAAAACGGAAAATCCAGGAGTGAAGGAACCATAAACAATTTTGTTAAACATCACAAAAATGAAATATGTATACAGTAAAACCTCGTTAATTCGAAGTCGTTGGGACTCAAAAATCGGACTTCGAATTACGTGATTTTGAATTAACCGCCAATTCGCAATTCAGAAGTACCAACCCTTGCCGCGTTACGAAATATTCTAAGGCCCGTTACTGCATGCAGTTAACCTTGATTCAGTTTAAACCTTTCAAATGCCATGAAAAAAGAAACATTTCCTAAATTTATTCAAAAATGTGCATTTACAGTATTCAAATAATGCACTTGCATATCTCATTGGCAAATATAACCTCACGCAACGGAAGAACGAAAAAAAAAAGCATGATTCAAAGTCGACGAGAAATCTATGCTGGCTCCCATGTGCAAGTGCTTTATTCATTGGAGTACTATACTGTAGGCATTTTAGATGCCTTGTATTTTCACAGAAAGGACCCAATGCCCTTAAAATCAAACTTTCCTATGACTCTAACCTTGTACGATTTCCCGCCATGGCACTTCTCTCGTACTTCAGAAATGTAAACACTTGCCACGTCACAAAGTATTCTAAGACCCATTAATACATGCAATCACCTCGATTCACAGTTTAAACCTTTCCAATGCCATGGAAAAGCTATTTCCGAAATGTATCCAACAAGGTGCATTTACAATGTTCAAATAATGCACTTGGATAAATCACTGACGAACATAACCTCACGCAACGAAAGAAAAAAAATCACACAATTCAAAGACGAGGATAAATTACGCCGGTTCCCCTGTGCAAATGCATTATTTTTTGGATATCTGTACTGTTTGCATTTTTAGATGCTTTGTACTGGGATGGAAAGTGCCCGACGCCCTTAAAACATTGTAGCTTATCGAACTTTTCTGTGACGAGGGGATAAAGTTTCTCGCTTCCATGTGCATTGCAATTGCAACGCACTGCAATGACCATCATCCCCGACCCTTGTACGATTCTCCGGCTGGCACTTTCTCCTTTAAAACCATAAGACCGTTTGGGCTCGCATTAAAATAAAGCAATGCAGTTTCATCGGCAATGACAGTATTGTTCGGTGCCTACGAATTTATTATATGAGCCACGCTTTTACGTCAACTGTCGGCATCGCCAGTGTTTGCGCATTCTGTTTTCCCGCACACTGCCTGTTGCGTGATATTACGGCGTTCCTTAAAAGGTTGAATACAAAAGAATTCCGATTTCATTCAACTTGGCAATCATGAAGCGCACTGTAGACCCACCGAAGTGAGTGTAAGTGCGGAAAGCTACCCCTCCATGTTCCGGAACACGCATTCTATTATGATGCGGATAAATTTAGAGTTGGAATTACTCTGTAACATACTATTGTTTTAAAATGTAAAGGCAGTTTCGAATTAAAAGACTGAATTTCGGTAATGGGGCCGACAATGTACTTCGAATTACGAATTATCCGTATTTCGAATTAAACAATTTAAATGACATGCAAAACTGTATCTCATGTTTCCGGGAATGAGAGCTTCTTCGAATTACGTGGGATTTTGAATTAACCGATTTCGAATTATCGAGGTTCTACTGTACTTATATTCTTACAAACACCCCTGTTGTTTGTCCAACCCTTGTCCCGTTTCCCTACGGGGTCGGGTATGAGGTGAGATGAATCTGTCGTGGCGGGTTTTTATGATGCCCTTCCTGACGTCAGCCTCGTCAGAGGAGTTAATGAGGTGAAATGAATGACGTGAGATATGAGAGTAGGGAGAGGATGAAACCCAGTGCTGGCACATAGCCTACTCCTTTCGAATAACAACAAGGGGTCTGCTCAAGGCTTAATGTCTCCATCCGACGGACGAATCGCCATCAACAGCGTCGTATGCCCTGGCTCCAAATGAGCACTGCGGATAGGTTTGGAATTTAATCCAGGGTTTTGACACGCAATCTAGTGATTAGAAATAATCTTACAAACACCCCAACCCAAACCAAACTAGAGAGGCTACCAAACGACTGCTGCTCTGTCCTAAGGCATGCAGATTACAAGGTGACGTTTGGTCAGTATGGCGAATCCTCTTGGCAGTTATTCCTGGCTGTCTAGATCTGGGTCGCCATATCATCATTAAATAATTCCTCAATTAAAGGTAATCGTAGAATGAGTGAACCTGGAATCAGCCCTTGTATCCAGGTAAAAATACCTGACCAGGCCGGGAATCAAACCCGGGCCCTCCGGGTAAGAGGCAGGCAAGTTAGACTGCGGGGCCGGCTTCAAAGATTAATTACCGGCACGCGACAAAAAAAATCTCTAAACTTTACATTCAGTTTTACCGGGGACTCTTCGTCAATTTCCTATGCAAACTTCATTCAGTTCCGCAACTTTGATCAGTCAAACTCTTCGAAAAAACTAATACCCGTAACGCCAAGCCAAACAATAGACCACAAGTAGTTTTTAATTCTCTAATCTAATAAAATAAAGCACATTAGATACAAAAGCGCCCAATATAATGGCAAAATCCCTTTTTTTAATTTTTTTTTTTTGTATCTACCGTTGTAATTTGGTCACTGGTATACTGTTCGTAGTCAGTTTATGGAAATCTTCTGCCGCGTAAGTTAGGCCTATATAGACTTTTAGAGGTCATGTTGAACTCGAGAATATGGTTTTGAATGCAAGTATCGATTCTCAAGTTATCGAATGCATTATATTCAGTTCTGCCAGTCACTAATCACAATCAAATTGGAAAGAGAAAAAATATCATTAACACTTCCAAAATTATGGTTATTTGCGACCTTGAGCTCAGCTGGAAGACGCGTTGCTGTACAAGACGGTAACGAGTGCAAAACGATAACGTTTTTAAATGTAGCGTGCGAAAATAAAACGACTGCGGTTTTTGTAACATTTTAACACAAAAATGTGAAATTCCCAGTCTTACATTACGACCAAAACAGCAATAGGCAATCCCGAAACCTCCCATGGCTTTATGTATGTATGTATGTATGTATGTATGTATGTAAGGTTCAACATCTGTTCTGGTCTCTATAACATAATCGTATAGATGTTGATTCCCATTGAAATACTAAATTTGTGTTGCTTAAGAAGGGGGGGTTTTGATTCATACCTGAAAGCTCAGTGATTATACAGTGTCCCGAGGTAAGTGCCGAAAACCTGTTCGGCGATACTCTCGGAAAAAGTTTTTTAAAAATTAAAAAAAAAAAAAAAAATATCTAACCCTGGACATAATGTAGACGTTTGCAAGTACGAATATTTGAAAAAACTCGTTCCTTCTTCAGGTTGAGCTGCCGAAATGCGATCTGTCTCCTTCCGATTGTGGACACACTGCTTTGATTTCTGAGGATTCTCTAAACAATACCATCCGAATGGGATGCTAAGATAGTCCCTTATGCAAATTTACCGCCGATCGCTTTTCCACTACAGTAGACTATTTCCTCAAATTACCGCAATGACGGGACGTTATCATGATCCGTAAGTATTCCGTAGCCGTCCTTTCGTGAGATACAGTTTCTTTGAAAAACGCGTGATCGAGGATTTAGCGTTAATGGGACTGAAATTTCTGGACGGTTGATTCGGGTAACCGTTTCTTCGAAGAACGGATAATGCGGGATTTTTACAATGTGATTTGATAAGGATGCTCACGCGACCACGTAATTTGAACGAATGTGAGAAAACGTAGTTTCCGGGAACGTATGATCGAGGTTCTACTGTATACGGTATGCATGGTCACTAGAGTGTTAAGCTGTTACTCTTTACTCTCAGTGAAGCTAATTCCTATTTGCTGTTGCAAATTTGTGTATAATGACTCAAATCTCTTTGAAGGGCTTCTATCATTCACAATTTCTTGGTTTAAAGAAATTGTTCGTCAGGATACTGGATAATGTAAAATGTGGATTCTAGCTGTATATATATATAAATAATATATTTATTACATACCTGCTTTAGTTGAAGTTTTTGTGGAAGAAAAGGGTGGGTTAAGAAGACTGAATGGAACATTTTGCATTAAGAAGTCATGGGTGTGTCGGCTATTACTGGACAAAACTTTCATGTGAAAGGAACTGGGGAGAAGTACTATTTTTAGTTTGATACAAATATTTCCTTTGTCATGATGATAGCCATCGGGATATGTTGTGCTACTTGATTTCATTGGCATATGTATCTTCTAGCCGTTATGGGTTTCATGTTATATTGTGATTTATTGCATTTAGAAAAAATGAGGGAGAATGTTAGTACCTACCACAGAAATTATGTTCTGAGTTGTATTTGAAACTATCTGTTGAGGACATCAGTCTCCCATAATTTGTTGATAAAGAGTTGAGCTAAAATGTTGTTTAAGCCTGGTTATCTCTGGTATTTCAGTCATGTTTCCATACATTTTTCCTAATAGATGCAGTGAAAGCTTTATTATGCTTCCCATTATTTTACTGTGATAAATGTTATATTCCTCTGTGCTCCTGGAGTATCTTCAATTCATCGATCCTTGAATAGGTTTTCAAAAATTGCATTGCAGTTCCCGAGTATTAAATTGCTGATCTATCTGTCACTGGTCCTTCTACTTCAATTACTATTTTAAGACATTTTCTCCATTGTCTATATAATAACTGTATGAAACTGATTCCAATTAGATTCTCAGATCTTCCCATAATTGTTCCTTTGAATGTCTTTATTTAGGATTTGCCCAGTCTTGACTGGACAGTTGTGGAGCTGCATGGTTTGAGAGGTGGAGACTTCAAATTCAAAGAAAGAGACATAGCCTTGGCCTCGTTTTTCCTCAATACTGTATCTTTGTTACTGAACTATATCGACAAGAAGGCAGTAACTGCTCAAGAGAACATACTTTATCCCTTCTTGAATCTAGCCTCAAGGAATGCTGCAACCATAAAGTGCCTTATATATTTTGTTTTTAGTAGTGCTCTATATTAATAGTTTTTGTATCTTTGATTAAATTCTTTGTACTGTTAAAAATTGTGTAAGCTTACTTTCCTTGGATCTTTTTTATTTTATGTTCGCAGGAAAACTTCGTTATTTTTCTGGAATCTTGACATTGTAATTTTTGTAAGATCACTGCTACAGCTTTTGATAGTAAAACTACCCATCTATTCTGGATATCTGGGTAATTGAAGTCCTGTCCATGATCAACTTCATTTAACATGTCAAAACATGAAATGTGTGTCAGTGCTGTAACTATTTATACATATATCCTTATATACAGGTCAGAAGGTGAAATTTACATATACCGGGCGAGTTGGCCGTGCGCGTAGAGGCGCGCGGCTGTGAGCTTGCATCCGGGAGATAGTAGGTTCGAATCCCACTATCGGCAGCCCTGAAAATGGTTTTCCGTGGTTTCCCATTTTCACACCAGGCAAATGCTGGGGCTGTACCTTAAGGCCACGGCCGCTTCCTTCCAACTCCTAGGCCTTTCCTATCCCATCGTCGCCATAAGACCTATCTGTGTCGGTGCGACGTAAAGCCCCTAGCAAAAAAAAAATTACATACTGCAAGTCTGGGGGAATTGACTATAATCTTGTTTAATGCATATTATGAGAACTACTTGATATAAAAACAAGCAAATACTAGTAAATATACATTTTTTTCTCTTTCTGTTCTACAAACGGCAGTGTTGCATTTTCCTATAGAATTACAAAATAAATTATTTTAATAACAAGAATGTGCAATTGACCATCTCCTGTACTGTATGGGTGAGATGGGCACTACAGATTTAAAGGGTTTTTTCCCCCCCACATAGCTATTCTACTGATTCTTGTCTTCTAAACCACATGATTGGCAAATCATCAAATTTTGTAAAATGTTCATGCACTCAACAAGAACAAATTTTTACCACTTCACAATTATTGATGTCAACACACACACAAATCAATATTCTAAAGTAATGCCTTGTTGATGCATCCACTCTCTTCTTTCATTGGCTGTTTGTATCCGTTCCATGTAATTGATGTCTTCCAAATACTTAATCCTAGATCTTCCTCTTCCTTTCTTTTCCAGCTTTTTCCCTTCAAGAATGTTAGTGATACACAAACATCAGAATTATTTATTAAATAGTAATTGCACTCAGTCTTCATTTCTTGAACTCCCATTAGAACACCACGATGTTTTAGATAACTTCCCTTTCTTAACAGGAGGGGCCTTTCATTTTCCTTTAAGATTTACTTTCTTCTTGTGTTCATTAAAGTGATTCTTGGAAGTTAACCCTTCATGCCGGTTGCCAAGTTTTACCCTACAGCGGTAATAAATTTGAGAAAAATATCACAATTTCTGAATAACTTATCTGATTTTGTTTAAAATAAGTGGATATACAGTTCATATCATGCAGATGTTGTATCTACATACAAAAAGGCGGCATGCAAAGTAACAAAATGCCTAATTACATTCTTGTTGGAATAAAATTAGAATCAACGGGTGTCCATGACCACTTGCGTGAGCATTCACATTTACAATACACGTAATTTCTGGGCTGTACATAATCATAATCTCTAACACTTTTCATTATCACTCGGATTATTCTCATCATTACTTCCACCTAATGTGCATTCGAGAGCTACATTAGATAAATGCAGACCACGCGAGGACGCCGCCATGTTGTTCACAACGATAGACGTTAATGAAACAAATTCTTTGTATGCCAACACAATGCCACATTACGGTAGAAGATACTCCCCTGCATAGAGTAATACCCTATGCTGCGAGCCGTGCTAAAAGTTGACGTTGACAGCCAACAGATGGCACGCATATGTACATCTAAAACATCGCTAGCCTAGTCCGTATAGGTACATGTCAAACCGCTCCTGGCTTACGTTTTGTAGGTCCGTGCACGTACACGTCGAACTGGCTTGAGTGGTTGATACAGTGTCCTTTTGTTTGGCTCAGGTAAGGTTATCATTTGTTTGAAGATTTTCATTTTCAGAATTGCTCAGTTAATTTTGATCTCTGGATGTGGCAGATTGATTTGACTCAGTAGGCCTTCCTGCATTGGACATGCTTGGTTGATTTAGATCTATTGCTGGGATAGGGCTTACTTCAGGAATCTGTTCATTGGGAGTGATAGACACATCGTTGATCTGGGCACGGTGCGGATTGTTTAGAAAGACTTCATCTGGAATTGCAATGGTTAAAAACCGGAAACTGTGTTCTTGGATAGTGGCTCTTCTCTAACCATCTGTAAACAAACTGCTTAACTGCTGCCTCCTAATGCAACAAGCAGAATGATTTCTAATCCAAATACAACATGCTTCATGGAAGTGCTATTTTAAAAACTTAAAACATTGCTTGTGTTAGATGCTGCAAGTAGTGAGAGGTATGATTAGGCATTGCAGCCAGAATGATATTTTCTTTTGCATATTCATGCATTTTTACCGAATTGCAGTGTGTAGAATAGCCATCTCGGAAAAGGAAACAAATAAGTATTCAGTCATATAAAAAATAATTCAAAATTTATACATGCTGACCTCTGCGATGGAAACACTGCAGAACCAGGAAACATGCCATCCTGGTACTCATGTTTACAAATATTTCCCTTGATAATGCAAACACGTGGTAGAAATGTCCTTTCAGCATTACAAGAAGCAGCCACAGTGATTTGTTTTTCCCTTTTCAGCACCATTTAGACTTGACAATGTACATGATCCTCTAACAGTCGGAACGTGACTGGTGGTTATTTAACTAGTTTTGGATGTCGAATAAATTGTGCTCTTCCATTATTTGGTGTAACATTATAAAGTAATTGGTCACTTCTTTCTTATTCTAGCCTCTGATCAAGCCTTTGAATCACTTCGGATACATGGAGTGCCATGTTGGGATGTTGAGATATGGCAAGGTTTATCCAGTTAGATCTGGTTTCTTTTTCTGCATTTAATGTATGTTAAATGCCCAGCTGTTCATGAAACTTGGTAGCAAGAGTCCTAACACTGTACGCTAGAAAATGGAAACCACAAGCTTGCATTGCTTTGGTTTGCTGGACTAGACGTTCTTCATTTTCAGGTCCAAGAATGTACTTTGTTTACAGTATCCATTTCTTTCAAGAGTCTTTGGCACACTGTAGTTGTGGAGGTGCTCCGAACTGTCGGAAGTTCAGTCATTAACGGTGGTGATGGCATTTTAAATTTGCAGACCAATTACTGTGTTGCTTTTTCTGACTTACAAATTTGGCATCTTGAAAAAGAAAATTGCTGCTAAATCAAAACTACAGTTAAAACATCAAAATTATATGGTGAATCCTTGTCAGTAAATTCCTCATTAACACTTTTTCCTGTTTAGCACGCTGTAAATTCGAACTCCTGATTCTCATTATATTAAATCTATGTGAAAATACCTCGCTTATAGGGTCACAAATTTTTGCTATTACCAACTCGGGTAGGGGCACAGTTGCGTGATTACGGGAAAAGGCCTTGGAATTTCTGAACTTCAAAGGATAAGTTGCACCTTCGAGGAGCAAGCCGTTGGCCTCAGGAATGATCAGTTTTACTTGCCGGTTGTGAGATTGCTGAGTAACACAGTGAGTTTATTTGTGTTTGTATTTCGCATTCCATTCAGAGGATAAAGATGTTGATTCCCATAGGGAACATCTTTATCCTCTGATGGCCATGGATATAAATTTTTGGAAATGAGACAGTCTCTCATAGTGCATTGTCACTGCCGGTGGCTCCAGGTAGCGTACGCAGTGGCCTCCATGGTGTGCACTAGCCATGCGTCTTTGTAGGTGTGCTATTTGCCAACTGATGAGCCCAACTTAGCACACTGGGACGAAACGCTGGCAACCAGGAATGAGTTAGCTGGAAAATTTATAATGTCCAATAACGGACCAACTATATTGGTATTCCATTCAGAGGTTAGAAATGTATTTTATGTTGAGTGATACACTGAAGTGTAGTAATATTTGTTGCGGGATACAGTTGCATGTATCGGGATTAAGAACATAATCATATGAAATTGATTAGCGTGGTGCATATTTTCTTGCGATAGCCTAGTTATGGATACAGAAAAGGCCGTGAAATTCCTTACTAATGCAGACAAAATTAAAATCTGTCAGAAAGTGGACTAGCGACATATCTTAAAGCATGCAGAGGTTGCGAATGTTGAACTCACACCTTCGAGTTTTGACTCAATCACTTGTGTTGGTCCCAGTTTATTAAAAATGGTGGCCAAAAGTCATTCCTCCTGGTCGCACATGGTTGAATGTAACCTCCCATTCATTGTCTAAGAGTGTAACTAGAAAATAACATTTAGTAACCCAAGGCTTCTGCTACTGTAACATTTATTTTAGAAAGTGTGTGATCTGCAATAATACTTTGGTATTTTTATTGGCACGTTTCCATATTTGTTGTTTGGTGTTTATCAACACCTTTCAGTGCACTTATTTTATAAGCCCCAGCGGAGAAGGTTTTTATATTTGTTCTCTTGTGTTTTTAACACCTTTTAACACATTGCTGACCGGATGCTTGAGCTTGTCACATACCCACATGAACCGGACACTTTTCTACTGAGCATACTAGAGAGCACATGATTATTAAAATGTACATAGATATTAACCCTTTTGCTCTCAGGCTATTTTCACCGGTCAAGCCCAAAACACTCAGGCCATTTTTCATGATTATGCATGTTAAAATGTAAAAAATTGCCGTATAAAGAAATCCCCAGTTACAAAATTGAAAAAAATTACAGTAGTACACTATTTAATATCGTTTTAGGAAAAAAATATCCCAAAATTGTTCATGGCATATTTTACTTCAAAATAAATTTTGAAATTTGAAAATATATTACAAAAAATAAAAATCTGTTTTTAAATACTAAAAAAGTAATATGTTCTTTAGTGATATTGTTGTTCAGTCATTCTGAAAATAAGAGCATTTAATTCTGTATAACATGATATAATTTTGTTTTTTGTATTCTTATTTAGTCATGAGTTATAGCACCTGACGTAAAGAACTGTACACGTACCTTCCGAAGTCAGCATTTGTGTTTTGCAAAACATTCTCCTATCATCAGTACCTGTAAAATCCGAATCACTTCTTCTTTATCTACAGCTTTTCCCACACCTGTGGGGTCGCGGGTGCTGTGTCGCACATGTGGATTTGGCTGTTGGTTTATGGCCGGATGCCCTTGCTGACGCCAACCCTATATGGGGGGAAGTAATCACTATCGCGTGTTACCGTGGTAGTTTGTAGTGTAGTGTGTTGTCTGAATATGAAGAAGAAAGTGTTGGGACAAACACAAACACACAGGCCCCGGGTCAGAAGAATTAATCAATGGCGATTAAAATTCCCGACCTGGCCGCGAATCAAACCCGGGCCCTCTGAACCGAATACCTCAACGCTGATCATTCAGCCAATGAGTCGGACTGAAATACGAATCAATATCGGCTATAACATCACCGTCATCGTCTAAAGCATCTAAATAATCCAAAACATCGGAATTATTTAGTCTAGAACTTGGCCCAGCCATGTAAAAAAATTAGGCCTACTCGTGGCACGAAAATCTAATAACACGAAATGTTAAACTAAAATTCACTTGAGAACACTGATAAATGTAGAATATAAACAAAATATAATTAACAATAATCTATTATTAAAATGGAAACAATAAAACGAAGGAAAACGCGTATTTTGAAGCTTAAATGAGACTGTACTGGCAAGCAGCACACTTCAACTCGTCATGCGGTGAACATACGCGGTTTGATAACTTCATTTGTTCCAAACAGGTGAGCTTAGTGTCTGTATCTCTCGAGAAAAGTGTAAACTAAATCCAAAAGCTACTATTAATGTCTTTTCCTGACATCTGGGGGTCCATTAAGGTACTTATACAGCCGTCCGAACACAAAGCCGATAGATTGGCACGCTGAGTGTTTTAAGCAATACCACCCGAGCCGATAGATCGGCTCGCTGAGCGTATAAGGGTTAAACTAGTCAAGATTTTATCATTAAAGTTGTAAATATTTTGGTGGATCTGTCTTTAAAACCATCTTCAGCGTCAATTCCTAATACATCATCAAGGTTTACATCGTCAAGTCACTTGAGTAAATCAGCACACTATGTAAATTACGACATGTAGGAGCTTGAATATCACTTCCAGTATCACTCTCGCATTCAGTTTCCACTAAGGGCCGCTTCACACTAGGCGACTAGAATCGGCGACCAGCCGCCCGTGCTTGTGAAACATTGCTTTAAATGGAGCTCTTCACACTGGGCGACTCAGTAGCCGAGCTACAGAAAGAAGCCTGGCGACTGACCTTGCAGTAGCTCAGTTCCACTACCGGTCGCCGAGGCAGATTGCACAACCCCGGCTGGCGGCAGCTGGTGAACCATTGTTTTGTATTGGAGTCTTCACACTAGGCGACTGTGTAGTCCAGCTACTCGCCTTCAGAACATCCTTCAGTGTCATTGCGCTTTTCTCGTACGTTCTCAGTATGAGCAATCTACCTAAACAAGTGGGCCAAATTAACACTAAAGACTTAATTCTACAAATTGAGCAGCATCCAGCCATCTGGAACCTAAACTGTAACGAGTACAGCAATAAAGTTGAAAAGAAAAACGCATGGTCTGAAGTAATCACGCAGTTCTTCAGTGACTTTGAAGAAAGAACATCTCAGGAAAGAAACAAGCTCTTTAAGTAAAATTTTACAAATAGCCTTGACGTGACCTCACTTTTATGAAATATTCAATATAATTGAGATATTGTCGTCCGACTCATTTGGCTGTATGCTCAGCACAATGTCCTTCAGTACAGAGGGGCCTGGGTTCTGGGTTCGATTCCCAGTCGAGTCGTGTTCTTTTGTTTACAATTTGCTTTAGGCAGCAGCGACTCAGACAGGTCTTACGGCGACAAGGGGATAGGAAAGGGCTAGGAATTGGAAGGAAGCGGCCGTGGCCTTAATTAAGGTACAGCCCCGGCATTTGCCTGGTGTGAAAATGGGAAACCACGAAATACCATCTTCAGGACTGTCGACAGTGGGGCTCGAACCCACTATACCCCGATTATATAGACAAGGATTGGGCAATTTGTTTAAATACGCTTCTATGTAGGAACCTTATACTGGAAAACTACTAGCATCTCAGTTCAACTTACCTCAAAATTAAGGCTAACTTTTCTTTAGCCGGTAATGCTTTTCTCAACTTGGTATCATTCCGGTAATATCTTCTTTCACACTTTCGAAGAGTTCATCAAAAGATTTCTTCGACATTCTGAAGTAACTAAAAAGACTTTGTACCATCATCACATAAACCGTCAAACAGTTTATAGAAAAATCCTTTTTCCAAACGATCTTTCAACATAGGATGTGAATGAAACCTACGGCGCTTTCTTTCTTTTTGACGACAACAAGAGTAGCAATAGACACTCCTCTGCCTGGGAACTCATGAAGAAAACTGGTTCTAGGCCGGGGAAGGCGGCTAAGTAGCGCTACCGGCGACCGCTCGGCGACACGGAATTCACCTGAGCTACTCAGTAGCAGATTCTAGTCGCCGATTCCAGTTGCCTAGTGTGAAGCGGCCCTAATTCACGAGCACTATATCCATTTGAACGATCATCGGCATACAGTTCTTCTAAAATATAGTCTTCAGCTAACACTGCATTACACAAGCACTCCATCTTATTGTCTGAACCAGCAGAAAGAAAGTCGACATTTCAAAACTAAATCAAGGAATAAAAGGCGGCCGTGAATAAAAGAAAAGTTGAGATACATCTACGATTTATTCTACTCAATGTGCAAGTCTGAAATAGTTCAATATATGGTCAAGGAACTGCATGTTGCTTTTGTGGGATGCCCCAACCGTTTCAGAGGCTTTGGCTCGCTCTTAATCATTTTATATGCTAATAGTATGGTGGGCTCGCCACACCCAAAGGCATTTTATACCTACTGCCAGGATTCTCTCAGGTTCCCCTAACATGGGGTAACTGACTCCTTTTGTTTAAAGTAATAAACTTCATGGTTGGGTTCCGTATTGAATTAAGACTTAACTTAAAATGAATACAAGATTTATTGCTCCACCTTCTCAATACTTTAATCCTTTTGTAGCTGCCCCTAACTTATAGTGCAGACGCTGCTAGATGAACTTTTGTGGTATTACCTCCAACGAGGGACAATCAGCCCTCCTAAAGAGCCTTGTCTGCCTGAAGCCATTAGCCTCTTCAGGTTGCACTTCTATTTATCCCAGGGTCCACGGCTGCCTCTTCCGCCATCTCCACCATACCGAAATTCACCTTCTCTACCATAGAAGCTGTTGAGGTCTTCACTCTTAACCCTGAGCTCGGACCCTTACTAGATGTTACACGCACCGGGTCAGTGTGCTCAGGGACTCGCATAGACAGGGGCACCACTCCCTGAGTAGGGCTACCTCCGAAGAGGTGCTACCTAGAAACAATTCATATAGTATTCAAATATTACAATACGATTCATAATGATACACATCTTTAGCTAATTGTTTTACATCGCATAAACGTGTCCGTCTTACAGGATGATGGAGTAGGACTGAAGGAAGAGACCATGACCTTGATTAAGGTACAGTCTCATCATTTACCTGGTGTGAAAATGGGAAATCACAGAAAACCATATTCATTGTAGCTGACCGTGGGGTTCGAACCTACTATCTCTTGGCTTACAAGCAGATCCATGACCCAAACCACATAGCCAGCTTGCTCGGTAATACATATTTTACTAGAGCATTTATCAGTAATACAATTTCATTACAGCATTACGTCTGTCATTCATATTACCTACATACTATTGTGGATGCACTGCAGAAATATTTTTTTTATTTTAAAAGTAATACAAAATTCATTTATGGTGTCGAAAGTTGTTTCATGATATAGACAAAATTTTTGTATCCATGTGGCCACATTACCTTTGGATAATCAGAATTCTAGTATAATTTAAAGTGGTCAGACAAAATCAGTATTCAGTTGGAAAATATTTTCATAGTGTGTTCAATCTTATTTTAGCAGTAGGCGACTTTGATACAGGCAAGACATTCATGGTCTGAGTGGTTATAATATTGACATGTACATTTACGAAGGAGTTCAATATACATACCTACCAACTTTTCCGATCTGGGCGGGAAACTCCCGATTTTCGACAGTTTTTCCCGCCTCTCAATTATTCTATTATTTCTCCCGATTTTAGCCTATTTTTTGGTGAACTTCAAATATTTGTTTTCAAATCCTGCCATTTCAGTTTTTTTTTATTTTTTTTTTTTTTATGCCAGTGGCTGGAAGTCCTTAGCTCATTGGCCGCTTTCAAATGAAATATCTACGTTTATTAATGCGAGAAACGTGCGATGATTATTAAAACCTGTATATCGCAACGCGTATGTAGATTGTCATTCTCTCGTTCTCACGTGCTATATTCATGTTGGTTCACATCAGTCAAGTCGATTCTAGAGACTAGTCGCTAGATATGGACTCTTTTTTAGTAATTTAGTGACAGAATTTCAATGAGAAAGACTAGTGGCTTTTCTAGAGATTTTAGGAGCCATTTAGAGACAATTCTGACTAATTTTAATTTATTCCAATATAAATAAAATAAGAGTGTCTGTACATTTTTCAAAATTTAAAAAGAATGATATTTCAGTACCGGTCGTGACCACAGTAACGGGGAGAAATGCATGTTTTAATTTTCTGTAATTTCTGTCTGTATGTAGGTACGCCCATCACGAGAAAATGCCTGAAGAGAATTGAACGAAAATTGGTATATAAAGTCGGGGAATAAGTCGCTACAATCTAGGCCATAAATAATTGTATTCACATTGAGTGAAATGGTAGTTTAGGGGAAGGTCTAAAATTTCTCATATATTTGTTATTATTGGCCCTATCGATAAATACTACATAATTAAAGTTATTAAATTTCCTACCATTTATGTCTTATACATTTTTACTGTACCGGCGATGATCCCAAGAGATATTCATGGTTTTGGATTTTTGTTGCTAAGTCCATATCGGCGCCAAAGTACGAGAAAATGGGCGAACAGAATCTAGTGAAAATCGGTATGTGAAGTTGGGGAGTAAGGAGCTACAGTCTACACTATAAATAATTTTGTTCACCCTGTTCAAAATGGTAGTTTAAGGGAAGGTGCCAAAAATTTAATATTTAATTACCTATCTTACTGGCCATATAGTAAAGTAGTACATAACAAACGTTGTAGAGAGTACAATGTCTGGTTGTGTCTTGTTCATTTTTACCATACAGACTATAATAAATAGGTGATGATGATGATGATGATTAAATTGTGAAGAATGAGAAAAAAGTCATGAAGGAACGATCGCTTAAATAGTAATACAAGAGGGACTCGTGAAAGAAAGGACTCGCTTTACATTAGATGCTCTAATACCACAGAGTCGGAAGAAAACTGAATGTGAAGGGCTGCAATATAGAAAGCTCATAAAATTGATCAACAATTACATTACATTACATTGACCATTGTTTGTTGTGATGTTTTTTTGTGTATTCCTCTGGTTCATAATTTTTTTTATCCTGCTGGTACATAACACACTGGATCATCATAGTGTTCCAACTTTTCGATCCCTACTCTGAGGCCGTGATTGGAATGAGCAGTGTGCACACTTAAACGGAATGACACGAGTGTTTGCGGCTGTCTGCGGTCTGGTCATTCTAGCTCTGGAACTTTCAGCTGTTAGATTGACACTGTAGTACTTGATGATAAAGATGTTAATTCCCATAGGAACCTGAAATATTTGTTCTGAATGAGTGGAGAAAATGTGCTGTTTTCCATTTTATAGAATATTTCATGACAGCATTACTTTTAATCGTGACATTCGTACTAACGTCATTGTAATGACCTATGTTGACTTCAGTTGGGAAAAACTATAAGGACGGTCTTTCTGAGAATTCTGTAGCGAAGCACAGGTACCACAGCTAGTTATTTGATACAAATAAGCATTGAGCTTCACATAATCGTGCGGGTGTGTGGTGCAATATATTAATCTATGAATTTGCTAAGTAATGGCATCTAAGTACATAGCCGATTCACACGTGTGGAACATAAGTTCATCCTATTTTTGGAAGACTTGTCAGAGACCGATCATCTCTCGCATACCTTCTGTGAGGTAATAGAGATGTGTTTTTTTTTTTTTTTAGCCTTGTAGCCTCGTATAGCAGCAGTCAGGCTTTGAGACAATAAGTGTTATTAAAATAACATAGTACTGTATTGCGCAAGACATTAACAGTTTTGACCTATTGTACCCCCTGATTTTTGGTTTTGTAAATTTGGCAGGTATGAATATATAATGCAACACTTTTTTTCTTTCTAAAAGCAGGTTGGTTTTATTGAGGATTCAAATACACCATATTATTCCCCAATCCTTTTGCTACAATGCCCTATTTTTCGACATAATCTCCATTCAATGCTACGGCCTTATGCCACCGTAATGTGAGGGCCTCTATGCCTACAGGGTACTACTCGACTTGTTGATGTTGGAGCCAACGTCGTGCTGCATCGATAACTTCCCCATCCTCCACGTAGTGCTTCCCGCAGGGTACATCCTTCATTGGGCCAAACAGTTGGAAGTCGGAAGGCGTGACATCCGGGCTGTAGGGTGGATGAGGAGGAACAGTCCACTGAAGTTTTGTGAGCTCCTGTTGGTTGCACAGATTTGTGTGAGGTCTTGCGTTGTTGTGGAGAAGGAGAAGTTTGTTTGCATTTTTGTGGCTACGAACATGCAGAAGTTTTTTCTTTAATTTTTTTAGAGTAGCACAACACACTTCAGAGTTGGTTTCACCATGAGGGAGAGCATCGAACAGAATAACCCTTCAGAGTCCCTTCAGAGTGATGATGAAACGCCTCGTCCAGTGACTCAGTGCTTTTGTCCACTGCCAGGTCTCTTTAGACATTCTGCAAGAGCCTATGAATATCTGATGCCCTGGTTTTCTGCCAAAAGAAATTTGATAACTGCTCTGTTACAGACCCTATGTTGAAGGCTAGTATTAGCACTGCTACTTATCAGAATTTAATGAAACTCTACAAGACAAAGCCGGAATATTCAAAGATATCCCAAAACAAAATTCCAATTTTTAATACTGAAATTGGCTGAGAAATCCAATGTGTTGCATTATATATTGAAAGCCTCATATTAGGACATTGTACATTTTTTAAATCTCAGTTTGTAACTATTTACTTACATGTGTGTCTTTCATGGTTATGAAGTTATTCTGTATTTCTTGTCAATATCAGTTTTTTTTTAATTACCTAATCTTTCCTTAAGATTTGTTTTGCTGTAAATTTGTAGAACTGTTTGAAGTGTAAAAAGAACAATAAACATTTTTTAATAAAATGTGGTTCTTTCCTCATGCATGATATACTGTATTACCATATTTACTCATGTATTAGACCACCTCACATGCTATATAACCCCTGACTTTTCTGGACAAAAATTATTAAAAAACTTAAATGTGACGTATAAAATTTCCCCAACATAATTCATCAAAAAACGAGGATTCCACTTCGTACCAGTTTTTGTAGCACTACAATAACAGCGTAAAATTTTATTTGGAATTGTTAATTGACTGTGAAAATGTCATAGCTTCCTTTTGAGCGATATCTGCTGCTAAGCAAGGTGGGTTTTTTTTTTAGAGTAGAAACATCACTTGACAAGCAACTGGGTGAGTATCAAGCTGGATTTCAAAAAGGTAGATCCTGTTCAGAACAAATATTTAACTTAAAATCCATAATTCACCATAGGATATTGAATTCAAGACGTTGTGACTTATGTAGATTTTAAAAAGGCCTTTGACTCGGTTGATAGAGAAACCATAGATAAAACAATTTGTGAAATTGGAGTGAAAACTAAATTAACAAACCTAATACGTGAAACCCTTACTGACACAATTTCAAAGGTAAAATTTATGGGCGAGATATCCAAACCTATTAAGATAAATACAGGGGTACAGCAAGGCGACAGTCTGTCACCCCTTCTGTTCAACTGTTTTCTAGAGAAAATTGTAAGAATTTGGAACGTAAAGCTTAAAGAGAATAACATTTTGCCGGAACTTTGGCGAGAAAAAAAACAAAGGCATTGGAGTAAATTGCCTAGCATTTGGAGGCTATTTTGCTATATTGTCAGAAAACCTAACAAGTGCAACAACACAAATCAGTCTCTTGGAAGAAATAGCCAACAAGACAGGTTTAAGAATCTCCGTAGAAAAAACAATATTTATTACAAACATCAAGAATACTCCAAAATTTTTGGCAAGAGTAACGAAATTCTAATATCTGGGAGAAATAATTCAAGAAAATGGTTTAGACAAATCTGCAGTAGAAGAAAGGGTACACAAGATGTAAAGAGCATGCAGTATCACAAAGAATTTTTATAACAAAAATTGTATCTATAAATCTTAAAAAGCCCGCCTGGTGGCTATGATCGTTAAGGCGCTGAAGTCTAAAACGGTCTAACACCGAGGTTAGCCGTTTCGAGTCCCGTTGGTCGAAAAAAATTTCACCATCTGAATATTGGCCGGCAGGGTAGGGGAGGTGGTGGTATACAATTTCTAATCACTAGATTGCGTGCCAAAAGCCTGGATTAAATTCCAAACCTCTCCGCAGTGCTCATATGGAGTGAGGGCATATGACGCTGTTGATGGTGATTCGTCCGTCGGATGGGGACGTTAAGCCTTGAGCAGACCCCTTGGTGCTATTCGACAGGAGTAGGCTATGTGCCGGCACTGGGTTTCACCCTCTCCCTACTATCATATATCACGTCATTCATTTCATCTCCCATTAACTCCTCTGATGAGGTTGACGTCAGGAAGGGCATCCGGTCATAAAAAACCGCCACGACAAATTCATCTCACCTCATACCCGACCCCGTAGGGAAACGGGACAAGGGTTGGACAAACAAATCTTAAAATAAGGCTCTACACTTCAGTGGTGAAACCGGAATGCTTATATGCAAGTCAATGCCTGGTACTAAACTATAGATTAGATAAACTTGAGGTACTAGAAAGGAGAATCATGAGAAAAATCTTAGGCCCTGTAAAAACAGAAGTATGGAAATTAAGATCTAATGATGAAATATACAGGAACATGGAAAACGTAACAGAAACCATAAGAAAAAGGAGATTGCAATTTTTCGGACATATTTACAGAATGGATGATTCCGCATTAACAAAAAGGATTTTAAAGTACCTTTGGGGCAAAAAGGCAACAACTAGCTGGATTCAAGAAGTAAGGAAAGATTTAGAAAGAAATAATGTAAGAGAAGAAGAAATTATCGACAGAGAAATTTTTAGAAAGAGGGTAGTAAGTATGGAAAGATTCCAAGGAAGATTGAACAAGAAGCCTGGTGCAAAGTGGTCCGAGGACAGAAGGAAACGGCATAGTGAAAGGATGAAAGAATATTGGAAGGAGCGGAAGAGAAAATAACAAAGTATGAAGAACTGAATTGAAATTGGCACATGGTCCTTAGCAGGCCTCATTGGAAAGAAGTTGAATAACTTGAAAAATAAGAAGTGTGGTTATCTACCACAGCTTTCAGTTATAAAAAGCTGTCTCTTTTGCAGAAAAACAAGGTGTGAAGCCAGCTGCCAAAGAATTGTATATGCAGCCTAACCTGACCAGATATTGGCACAACCTCTAAGCAAAAAATCAGTAAATAAACGTGCAATTTTTTCATAGTAGGAGAAGGTAAATATCCAGAGATAAAATATGCTGCTATCAAAGGGTAGAGAAAGGTCCACCTATTCAATACCGTTAGATTAATATAGTATCTTAATATAATTGGTACTAGTTTCGACCTTGCTACATTAGGTCTTCAGCCATGATCAAATTGGAAACACATGTACACATATAACCACCAATAAAGAACACGTTTGGTATGTCTTAGGTAAAATCTAAATCTACTGTTTGATTTTTCATTACCTTGCTTATTTCCTTCCAGGCATTCTCTTAAGTTGTTGTTGCAATAATAGTTATGGGTCTTGTAAAGGAAATTACGTTTTGGAACTAAACTGATAAGATTTTCTGTGTCCATTATTAATTTGGCGAATAAACTATTACGAAACAGAAAATTCCTGACTATGCAGAAAACAGCAGACTTGCCATATGATGCATATTATGCCACCAAACAGCCGGCCGAATGGTCCCGATTGTCTATGAAGTTAAATGAATGTTGATAACCAGCTGGGTGTTGGTGGGAGGGGGCCTGGCGCACGCGCACACACACACACACACACACACACACACACACAGGGGCATTGCGATACCATGTGTTGGCATAAAATTGTAAGTTATTTTTATCTTTATACGAGCTAAACATTGTATTATTGTGTCACTCGTAATTATTACCTCGCATTATTAGAACGTAGCACAAGGATGAGGAGACATGAAATAAAATTCTCGCAGGGTAAGAAACTGTTTACGTTTAGATGTGCTAGTGTTGCTACTGCGCTTTTATCACTTGCACATAATACCCCAATACTTTCCCATGCACTCATTTCTGCAACTTCGAACCTGCATTTCTTTTCTTCATTGCCTATAGCATGAAGAAGATTAAAGCAGGAAAATAAACTCAATACCGGCTTGTCCATGCGGTACTTGCAAAACAGCCAGAAACTACGCCCATTGCCGTGACAATCAGTGGGGCAATATGGGCCTATGTATAGGTTCTAAGAATCTCTTAAGAATAAGTTGCCGGATTTCCCATTTGCTGCCGTTAACTTGAAGCAGGTGTCGGGGTGGTGTGAGGAAGATAGCACATGCTAACGAACTGTAGTACATATCTTGTCTTTTCATCTTGTAAGTCTTAAGTTATGGATTACCAAGCATAGTGTAGCGTTGTAATTAGTATGAATAGGAGTCGGTGAAGTTAGTTGTACTTGTAATATCAACGTACAAGCGTTTTAAGTGAAAATGAGCGGAACTCCGAGGAAAGTGATCAAGCGAAAGGCACTACAGTTAAAGACAAAGTGGAGATTATAAGGAAAGTGGAGTCATCTACACTTTCCCATGTTGCTTTGGCGAAGGAGCTGGGGATGCCGCCGTCTACTTTGAACGGCATTATAGCGAAGAAAGAAGAGATCTTGGCTTCTGCAGCGAATACTTCAGTAAATTGCAAGGAAGTTAAATCTGGAAAGTATGATGGAGTAGAACAAGCTCTGCTAATATGTTTTAAACATACCTTTGAGTGGGGGTATTGTCAAGAAGTAAGTATAAATAACCACCTAATCGATACTTTATTAATGCCTCAGGCAAAATTGAATAAAATTAAAACTTACAGGACATGTTTCGACCACTTAGTGGTCCTCTTCAGCTGTATAAATAAAGAACTGAAAAGAAAAACATTGACAATAAGCACAAATAAAAGCCAAAGAAATTGCGTGCAAATTAAAGGTACCTTTTACCGCGTTGGAACGGATGGCTGGACCACTTTAAAAATCGAGCCAGTATAATTTACAAAACAATTTGTGGTGAAGCAGAGTGTGTGGAGGAAAGGGGAGCGTGGAAGGAAACAGTTCTGCCTGCTAAAATAAGCAGTTACAAACCTTGCAGTGTTTTTAATCTCAATGAATTTGCACTTTTTTACCAGCTTATCCCAGATAAATCTCTAGTTTTGAAAGGAGAATCTTGCCACAGGGGAAAATTAAGTAAATTGCGAGTTACGGTATTGGTTGGTGCTAATATGGGAGGAATTGAAAAACTACCTGTACTGATGATAGGGAAGTCTAGGAAGCCACGTTATTTCAAAAATGTCAGGACTTCACCATGCAAGTACACCAGCAGCAAGTCAGCTTGGATGACATCTTCTCCGTTTGAAGAGTATATGCAGGCATTAGATGCCAAAATGGGGAGCCAGAACAAGATCATCATTATGTTTATAGACCAGCCTTGCTCATCCCAAGGAGTGGCCCCATTTGAGGACCATGAAGGTAGAATTTTTTCCGCCAAATACTACTCGGTACTACAGCCCATGGACCAAGGAATCGTTAAGGTATTGAAGGAGAGGTACCGAAAATCAGTTGTGCGCCATATGCTGCTACGCATGGAAGCAGGCAAACCCATCTACAAACCATCTCTTCTGGACACAATGCATTTCATTGCCTCCTCATGGGATTCGGTGGAGCCTGTAACAGTAGCAAATTGCTTCAAGAAAGCAAGCTGCGGTTGTGGTACCAACAGCATTGTTATGAAAGTTGGTGGTGAAGAGCCAGGGTGCTGGAAAACTATACAGGAGAAGATGGAGATTACAAGTATTTTTGACGACTTCACTGCCATTGATGATATGGTAATCACTTGTGCGGAGCAGACCATCGATGAGATCTGCAAGGAAATTCAGGCAGGAGATGAGGAGATTGAAGAAAAAGAAGAAGAAGAGGAGGAGGTTGAGGAAGAGAATCCCCCAAGATCATCTTACAGTGAGGCAAGCATCTGCCTTGAAAAACTGAGGCGGTTTATGGAAGGTTCAGCCAGTGTGCCTCACAACACATGGAAGGCAATGTGGGAAATGGAGAGGTTTATACTTCAAGAAAGCAGTAAAAACCTAAAACAGTCAACCCTGGACAATTTCTTTTCCAATAGGAGCCTAGGCTTTTGTGTTTGGAAATGTATTTAATGTCTAATGCAGTATGGAATGTATGGTTACCATCTACTGTTTTAATGTTCTTAGTATTTCTTCTTATCTCTTGTGCAAGGTTTTATATAATATGTTGCCTTCTCTTATCAAGTATTTTTGTAATACAGTATGTTCAATTATTTTACTGTATCTCTAACAAGGAAATCTGTTGGCTGTGTTTCACATGTATTCCAAAGTACAGAAAAAGTTTTCGGGCATTTCCCCTTTTAACCCTCGAACCGGTAGCTGACGATAGATCGGCAGGTGTGCGCCTATCTCAACCGCTGCTGATGATGGATCGTCAGGTCTAATTTACCGGTAAATACAGCTGGAAGAAGTGAGTTGTGAATATTTCCGTTAGATGGCAGCATTCGTCAGGCGTGTTTTCTCCTTGGAATGTGGAATGTTTTGGTGTAAAATACATCCATTAACGTTTGATATCTTTGAAACAAATGAAGGTCGCAGTTCGTACAACTTTGAAACACGATTTTGTTGTGACTTGCTTACGGTGCTTACTGTGTATTATGCACACACTATGGCTACATGTTCAGAGTTAAATGATGAAGGTATTGCAATAGCATTAAATGCATCTGTAAATTCAAGGACCACTGCAGCAGAATGGATAATTGTTGTGCCACCTGAAGTAGGTTATGAACACACGCCGGTTAGAACTCTTATCAACTACCGTACTTTTTATTGAATGATTCCCAAAGTATTAACACTATTCACATAACATTTGCATGTTTATCATCAGAATTAATTTCTCTACAAAATGTATATTTTAAAAAGCTTCAGAAGAACTGATTAGTCATTTATATTTGATGTGTATATAAGATATTTAATAAATTTTGGAGGGGGATTTAAAAGGGGCAGACAATTTAAAAAAATATTACATTGAATAAATACAATTTTTCAAATAATCCAGTTCATGCGAAATGTTTTGGTGTATTATATGTGCATATTCTGTAATACATCTGTCAAGTGACATACATCAGTTACTGCAAATGCGTGGTGCACACCCACCAGTTAAAGCTATTTCAACTACCGGTTCGAGGGTTAAGAAGTTTCCTGCTTAACACATTCAATGCTGAGAGACTGGATCCGGTCCCTAGCACGCTTCCCGCTAGTAGACGTGACTCGGATCTGGCCCACGTTGCCATGCCATTTCTAAGTAGTCAGTGTGAGCTCAGCTTTTGACGAAGACAGATCGTATGTCTTACACACTTGGAGTAGTAGTTGCGTGATATATTTTCGCTCGCCGTTCGTCGCTCACATCTTTTGGTGATTTCTTACGATTGTAGCAGTAGTGGGCCTATGTTCTAATTTTGAATGATATGTAATTGTTTTCATTGTTTGTGTGTGATGGCTCATTGTCGTGTTCGTGTCCGATAGTGATGATTTTACGAGTGAAGGAAGTGCTGATTCTGAAACGGAAAGTGAGGACGAACCTGAACTCAACCCAACCTGGTCAAATCGAACATTCAGCTTGAAGAATATACCCTTTAGGAAAGAAAACAAGCTACTAGTGCTGATACGGGGAGAAAACAAGCCAATTGACTGGTTTCTATTGTTGCTAGATAACAATTTTTGGAATTTGTTTGTCGTGAGACAAACAATTATGTGTTGTTTTGTGGGTGAGGCACAAAGGAGAAATCACGCATTGACATGGATGTCGATGTCAATGAACTAAAGACATTTTTGGGTTTGCTGATTCATACAAGAACAATGAGCAGACTCCAAGATATTGGAAAAATCGCAGGCTTTTCAACATTCCTGTGTTTCGACAGTATATGAGCCAGGATCGTTTTCTCTTTATATTACGATGCCTACATTTTCCCCCGGCTAGACCTGTCAAAGATGCCAAACCCCAGTCATTAGACAGGCTGGAAAAGGTGAGACAAATTATTGATTTTTCAACAATAAAATGTCTAGCATTTATCATTCACGGGAACTGTCCATTGATGAAGCTATGGTACTTTGGCAGGGTCGCTTGATTTTCAAGCAGTATACAAAGGGGAAACAGCATAAGTATGGCATAAAACTTCATGCTCTAAGTGAACCTGAGGATCTCACTTTCAAATGTATTGTGTATGCTGGAGCCAATGACCAGTTTTCTGGGAAAGGACACTACAAAAGTGGTCATGCATCTTTTGGAGAAACTTCTGAATAATGGCCATGCCGTGTTCATGGACAAGTATTATAATAGTTTTGCCCTAGCATCTAGATAAGGAATGGGCGAGCCCTGCCTTCGCAGGGCTTCACACATAGGTCTGTGAAGACCCTTTGTGTCCCTTAAACGGGTTTGCCTAGTCCAGCCCTAGTGCTCCTATACCAGTGTCTCGGATGTTGGCATTCCTGATGTCTTCCAGGCTCACAAAATGAGCCAAGATATCGATGTCTAGTGCTTGCAAGAGCCTCGCACTGACATAACCCATGCGCGGAGGTCTCTTCCTCCTTACCACATCTTCTACACATCGGCTCCTCACTGATTTTCATGATCTGTAGATATTACCAGATCTGGGATATTACCAGTTTCACACTTTGGAGTGACACTCCTAAGAAGGGCTGTGGGCCTATGAAAGGACCTTTTGAGCCTTGTTTTGCTAGTTTGTCAGCTTCATTTCCACTGATTCCTGTGTGCCCAGGGACCCATAATAGGGTAACTGGGCTAAGTTCACACAGCTTATCAACATCCTTTGGCATTCCCATACCGTTTTTAATGTTGTTCTAACTGCGCATAGTGCTTTTAACGCTGCCTGGCTGTCGCTGCAAATGGTGATGCATCTTCTTCATCCAGGCATGTTCCATACATGTACAGCACAGGCCAGTATTGCATATACTTCGGCCTGGAAAACAGTACCATATTTACCCATGGGAAGGGACAGCCTTGTCTTAAGCCCCCAGACCCCGGCGCCTGTGCCTGTCTCTATCCGCGAGTCATCTGTGTACCATATACAGCCCCCAGGCCTAAGAAGGGCCCCAGCATCCGCGGCCCACTCCTCCCTTGTGGGTATCACCACTGTGAACTTATAATTCAGATTAAAACTAGGGTTCATCAGGTTCCCGATCATCGTCGCAGGGCAGGTCTGGTGAAGCCTTGTAAGAATAGAAGCATGACCTCTATTCGGATTCTTTAAAGACCATCCTCCGAGTGACCAGAGGCGGTAAGCACTCATTCCCGCTATTTCCTTAACATATAAATGTAAGAGGGGAAGACATAGGATGGCCTCCATTGCACATAATGGTGTAGTATCCATTCCCCCTGTTATTCCTAGACACGCAAGTCTTTGGACACTGTTTAACTTGGTGGTCGCAGTTTTACTCTCAGAACCTGGCAACCAGACTAAAGATGCGAAGGTGATCGTGGGCCGTACAGTAGAAATATAAAGCCACTGGACCACCCTAGGTCCTAGGCCCCAAGTCTTTCCAACGGCCCTGCGACAGGGCCACATAATCTTGCGAGCCTTATCCACCTTATGGTTTATATGTTTCTTCCAAGTCAGTCTTGCCTCGAGGATTACCCCTAGGTACTTAACTGAGGTTGTCTTAACTAATTTTTTCCCAAATAGGAAAGGCTCTGACACGTGTTTTCCCATTTTCACACCAGGCAAATGCTGAGGCTGTACCTTAATTAAGGCCACGGCTGCTTCCTTCCAACTCCTAGTCCTTTCCTGTCCCGTCTTCGCCATAAGACCTATCTGTGTCGGTGCGACGTAAAGCAACTAGCAAAAAAAAAAAAAAAAAAAAAAAAAAAAGGCTCTGACAGTCCGTCTAGCCTCCTTCTGGTAAATACCACGAGCTCTGTCTTGTTGGGATTAACCGACAAGTCCGTGTCGTGGCACTATCTTTCCACCCTGTGTAGGGAGCTCCGTACGAGCTCTGAAACCATACTAGGGAAATTTCCCACCGCCATCAGGCTAATGTCATCTGCATAGCCTTGGGCATAAATTCCTCCAACAATTAACCTGGTAAGTAGTTCATCCACTACCAGACACCATAATGTTGGTGATGGTACTCTTCCCTGTGGACACCCCCTTTCTATATTAGCTCTCAACATTACTGCGTTGAGGGTAAACAGAACTTGACGACCCTGCAGTGAGGCCATAATCCATTTTATGAGCATCCTGCTCATGCCTCTTCTCTCCAGACTAAGTTCTATGGAGCCAAAGATGTGTAGTTTAAGGCCCCTTCTATATCTAGGAATACCACCATAGCTAGATGTTGCTGATCCAAGGCATTCTCCAGCCTGGAAACAAGCTGGTGTAATGCCGTCTCAACTGACTTCCCTGGTTGATATGCATGTTGATGAGGATGCAGGGGACAGTCTCTCAATACTCTCTCCCTGATATATCTGTCCACCAGTCTTTCCAAAGTCTTAAGAAGAAAAGAAGTTAAACTAATGGTTCTATAATCTTTAGGTCTAGTATATGAAGATATATATATATATATATAAATATATATAAGGACCTGAAGAAGTGCTGAGAAGATCCCATCCATTCCTGGACTTTTATAAGGGACAAAAGATTCTAATGCCCACTTCACCCTTCTTGGGGTAACAATCTCTGAGGCTTCCTTTCAACCACTTCTATCGGGTCTGAAGGATCCGCTCGATTCTACTTCACTATTCGTGACTACTGAATCTTGAAAGTGGGCATCAAGCAATAAGCTCAGGGTCTCCCCCTCTGTGGATGTATATCCACCCGAAGGCGACTCCAGTGAGCCCAGCCTTGCCCTTCCATCCAACGTTAGAATTTTATGAAGCCATTGCCGCTTCATGTTGACTCTTGATGGAGTCACACAATTGTCTCAAAGATTTCTTAGAAGCCTTTTTGACTTCTGACATGTACTTTCTTTGTGATTCTTTGTCTTTCTTGGTCTTGAAGTTTCCTGTATTTGTTCCAGAGCCTTCGTGTGTTTCTCCTCAGGTGAAGCTTCCTGTTACACGTTTTGCCTTAACATCTGGGCAGTTTAATTCATAAGAGGTAACTAGTGTCTGTGTGAGAAAACTCACACTGAGCTCCAGCTCCTCCTTATTCTTGATTACATTTGAGGGTCCTCCTTCCAGTCCCCTCCTCACGTCCTCCCTAAAAGACGTCCAATTGGTTCATCTAAGATTCCTGTAAGATGGTATCTTGAAGGAGCCCTCTATATGAAACACAATGTGTCTGTGATCTGACAAGGAAGGCTCCAAAGAAACTTTCCAGTCTTTAAATTCCTGCATGATTCTTATGGAACTCCGGGTAAGATCTATGATCCCCTCACTCCTATTATTGATGAAGGTAGGGGTATCACCTATGTTCATGATCTCAAGATCAGTTGTACATAGAAATTCTATGAAATTCTCTCCCCTTCGGTTTGTATATTTGCTTCCCCAAATGCTGTGATGAGCATTGGCGGCACATCCTGCTATGAGGTTAAGTCCTTGTTTCCTACAGTATGTCACCAGTCTCTTGAACTCCTCCAGCGGGGGTGGAGATTCAGAGTCTCCTAGGAAATATGCAGAACAGACAACCAGATCTCTTGGCTGTCTGCCCTCTTCTATCTCACTAGGACTGCTACAAGGTCTCTAGTAATGAAGCCCGGTATAGCCCAGGTGTTATGATCCTTGACTAGTATACGTGCTCTAGGCTTCTCCTCCACTACTCCACTGTATAGAGTGAAGCCTGCGCATTTTAGTTCCATGATACGTCCCTGTCTAAGCCAGGGTTCTTGTATCAGGGCGACCAAAAACCCACCTTTCTGGATACTTCTTATAAGTACCTTAGAGGTCCGCTATACAATGTTGTGCGTTTGCTTGTATGAAAGTAATCATTCCTTACCTTTATGCAATGCTTTACCTTATGCAGTCTCCGGAACGTGCAGCTCCGTCTCCCGCGATGAATCCTGAGGCTTGGCTGGCCCCGGCTCCTGTCCAGGCTCCTGCTCCTTGCCCCTGCTGGTCTGTGTTGTCTGTGGTGGGGTTGGTCCTCTGCTAGTCGCGTTTGCCTTCCACCAGGGTGAAGGTAGCAACATGCACCCCGCAGAAGATCTTCTTCCCCACCACTTTTTCCACATCCATGGAGTCCGTGCTGACCACAAGGCGGACAACTCTCTTCTCCTTGCGTTCGTAGATTCTCTAGCTGTTGGGATTTAGACCATGGTTCTGGCGTGCCATTCTTCACAAAACGACATTGTTGTCCTTTGGTTGTCCTGGTATCCAGACCATGACTCTCTTATCCATGCCCACAATTGTGAGCCTGGCTCCTTCCCACGGCTGCATATTTGTAACAAGACTAGAAAGCCATGCTACAGTCTCATCATTCTCTGCAATGATGATGGCCGCACCTCTCAACAGATAGCAGTCCAGGAACTGAGGCTTGATGGGCCCCTGCTCTGGAAGCTAATCTATCAGATTGGTGATAGCCTCCTCTACAGACTCCACCTGTTTTTCAGTTAGCCGCTGGTCAGGATATCCTACAGGCACTATGGCCATCGTGATCCCAGTTTTAGCTATCCTGGCATACTCCACCTTGGGCCTTTTGTGGGCTTGCCGATCTTCTTCTGGGGTTGCCCCCGACAGGATTCGTTTTCCCACTGGCGTCTTAGTGGGTGGAGTCCTCTGTGCCCTGGAAGCAGAGCCCTTTTCACGGTCCCGCCTTCTGTGCCCATTGGATCCCCCTGCAGTCGTCGTCGTCGTCGTCGTGGCAGTAGAAGGCCTCTCAGCTCCAGGAGTTAGGCCCTTTTTGACCTGCTCCCGGGCCTTTAAAGCCTTCTTGTACCTCCTCAGCGCCGGAGCGCTGTTTCTTCTTCTTCTGGACTAGAAGATTGTCCGCCTCTAGAGTGAGCTCTCTTACTGTCGAAGTTGTACTCCGAAGAGACCCCATCGGTTGTTGTTGAGCTGGTGTTTCTCTCGGAGGCCCCAGAGGAGTTCTCCGGTTTTTGGGTGGCTACGGTACTCGTGTAGGTCCCACGAGTAGCTAGGGAAATATAATGTCTGCCCAGGCAGAGCCCCGCATACCTGGGTAAGGCTACTTACTTTGAGAGGGCGCCAAGTATCTCGCAGGCTCCGTTCAAGACACATCTCCCATATGCCATGCACCCCCATCGACACGGGTCGCGTTACACCTTAGGGTTGGGCGGTGCTTTAGCTTCCTCCTCCTTGTATACCGAATGGTTACCCAATAGGGCTCCATGTGGCATCGCAAGAAAGGAGCTACTAGTCCCTCCCAGCACGCAGAGGATCTTCAATTGAAGAGGGTAACCGAGGTCGACTCCCTACAACTGCAGAAGCACACATGAGGGGGCCCTAGCGTCTAAGCTGCTGTCAGTAAAAACGCACACAGTATATGAACACTCTGAGCTGACCGGCAGCACAACCCTCCAATTGTGAAGACGGCAATACTGCCTAAAGTTAGAACCATCGCTCAGTACGCTGAGCGAATTGTGGTGGGCAGAGGGAGGGACGAGTGTGTGGTAAAATACATTTCCTTGCAATTTGAGAGCACAATGGTCACTGTCACAAATAAAAGGGGCCAAGCAAAAGAAAAACCTTTGCCAATATTGCAATATAATGTACACATGAAAGAGGCTCATCGGTGTGACCAACTCGAGGCGTACTATCCTTTCGAAAGGAAAACCCTTCGCTGGTACAAAAAAAAAAATTTTGTCCACATCATTCAGTTGATGGTCATCTTTGCTTTCGACTTCTACAACATGCACAATATCGGGCTTTGAAATCCCAAAATGGTTTTATACGACTTTCGCCTACAAATAGTGGAATCACTTCTGCCAGAGCTAGTCATCTCAGTCATTTTAGACTATTCACTTTTAAGCCCCTCTCAGCCCTCCCTCTCAATGAAGGCTGAACGAGGACTTAAATTGTATCCAGATCATCACAGTTAGTCTCAGCGACACATAAACAATGGATTCAACATTAATATGTTATTTTCCATTATTTTTATGTCATCCCCTTCCATTGCCAGCCCAGCAGTGTAGGGGTAGAGTGCCTGCCTCTTACCTGGAGGCCTGGGTTCGATTCCTGGCCAGGTCATTGATTTTTACCTGGATCCGAGGGCTGGTTGGATGTCCACTCAGCCTTCATGATTACAATTGAGGAGCTATCTGACGGCAAGATAGTGGCCCCGGTCTAGAAAGCCAAGATTAAAAGCAATGAGGATTAATTGTGCTGACAACACGACAACTCGTAATCTGCAGGCCTTCTGGCTGAGCAGCGGTCACTCGGTAGGTCAAGGCCTTTCAGGGCTGTGGTGCCATGGGGTTAGGTTAGGTTATCCCCTCCCGTTCCCCACTCCCAGCGGTATGTTTTATCACCATAGTAATTTTTTCCAGATGGTAAGTCATGTGTGTACCAAGTTTCATTGAGAGCTATTCTGAAACATACCCACATATATCCATAACATGGGATATTTTTACATTCATTTTCACCCATTCTCAACCTACATACCAATTGTGGCTGAAGTATGACTTAACTATACATAGTGTCACAGTCCAACTCAGCGACCTCGTAAACAATGTATTTCACATTTATATCAGTCGTTTTCGTTAATTCTTATACTTTCTCGCACCCGTAGGAGAGCTAATGTTATGTGTACCAATTTTGTTCAAGTGTTATGGTGGAAGAAACACACACAACATCTGTAATTTCGGTTGTTTTCTTCACCCGTTCTGACCCCCCTGCCGATTGGGGCTGAACTTTGTCTTAAACTGCATGCGGGGTGCCACAGTTCATCTCAGCGACCCCAAAAACTATGGATTTCACACAAATATCGGTAGTTTTCGATTATGTTTACATTTCACCCCTACCCCAGAGGCGGGTATCTCTTTTTTTCCAGGTAGTAAATCGTATTTATATTAATTTTGGTTGATAGCTACACTGAAGCATACATTCATAATCTCCGTCATTTTGGGCATTTTATTTTTCACCCTTTCTCTCTCCTCTATGCCAAAGGGGGCTGAACTTGGACTTCAAAAAATCTGGAGTGTCACTTTTCATCTCAGCGAAACCAAAAACGTTTGATCAACACTATTTTAGATTATTTTTATATCTCACTCACCCCTACACGAAAGGGGGCTGAACTGGACTTTAAAGAAGTCTGCACTGTCACAATATTCATCTCAGCAATCCTGAAAACTATGGATTCGGCACAGTTTTCTATTTTCATCTCGCCCCCTCGCCCCATCCCTAAGGGATAAAAAATTCATTTAAGCGACCCTGAAAACTATGATTTGACACTTTTTATTTTTATATCTCGCTCCTCCCTCGCCCCTTATCCCAAAGGGGCCTGAACTTGGACTTTAAAAAAATTCTGTAGTGTTACAATATCCATCTCAGCGATCCCGAAAACTATGGATTCGACACTATTTTAGATTTTTAGATTTCACCCTCCTCCTGAACTTGGACTTACAAAAAAAAAAAACCAGAGTGCCACTATTCATCTCAGCCACCTCAAAGTATGGATTTGACACTTTTCGATAATTTTTATATATTACTCCCTCCTTGCCCCCCACTCCAAAGGGGGCTGAACTTGGAATTTTAAAAATATCCGGAGTGTCACTAATCATATAAGCGGCCCCAGAAAGTACGGATTCAACACTATTTTTGATAATTTTTATGTCGCCCCCCTCGCCCGCCACCCCTAAGGGTGCTTGGGGTGTCTTACCGCCACACCATTTGTCTTCTGATACTCTTGGTGTACATCCAGAAATAAAACAAATGGGATGGTACACATTAACTTAATGCTTGATTATACGTCCCTCAAATTTAACTCGAAATTTCAATGATGGCACCAACTGCTGCTGTTGTGTGAAACACCTCTCCAGTAAATCTCTTCAGTTAGCAAGATTAACAGCCAACAAGTGCCATTTGTGACATTCTCTGTGTAACTAATCTATCATTGACCTGAAGCATCTTTCAGTATGTCCGTTATAGAAGCTATTCGTGTAGCGTCTATTGATGATGTTATGAAGGACTTCCAAGGCCGCTTGGTACACGTCGCAAGCTGCACCTGCCGCGCGGAAGAGCTGCAGCAGCTAAAGGCTGAGTTCTCCCATTTCCAAGAAAGAGTGTCTAGTGAGCTGAAAGACAACAAAAAAAAAAACTGGAATATACTGAACAGCGCCTCGAACAACAGGCTGAACTGCTTGATGAAGCTGAACAGTACAGATGGCGGAACTGCTTAGTGCTGCATGGTATTCCAGAGGAACCGGCAGAGAACATTTACGATAGTTATCGGCATGATGAAGGGCAAGTTAAATGTAGATAAAACTATGTCTGATATAGATCGTTGTTATTGATTAGGGGTGCTAAAACAAACCACAGCTCAGGTGTTGCTACGGGTAAGCGCCCTATAATCATAAAGTTTGTGCGTTATCATGACCGGGACAGAGTTTGGGGGGCTAAGCGGCTGTGAAAAGGAACTGGCCTTCTACTGACAGAATCCCTGACAGGTATCAGAAAAACTATTTTAAACAGGGCACGTGATCACTTTGGGCTCCGACTGATGTGGACACAGGACGGCTGCATTATTGTTTTGAAAGACAATGGACAGAAAATGTTTGTTAGCAGCATGGCACAATTAATAAGCCTTGTGTGAGCGACGAGATTGACTGGGAAAATAACAATGAGGTGATATAATAGTGTATAATGTTTGTGTATGTGAAAGTGATAGTGTGTGCGAGAGTGATTGTGTAAATATTTCTGGAGGTGCTTATGAAACAACTAGGGTGAGTAGTTGGAATTTTTCTGTAGACAATGGCTAATGTAAATGAGTCAATTATTTATACCGAACAGCATGTCTGTGATGTCATTGACCCTATCCCTCTTCATTGTCGACCGCCTTCACCCTTACCTTCCCCTTCACCAGCTGTGGCAGGAGATATTCTTAAGGAAAGGTTAGCTCCCCACCAACAATATTTTCAGTGTTGTCAAATCAATGCACAATCGCTTCTTTGTCACTTTGACGAAATACAGGCTCTATTTAGAAACAGTAACTTGCATTGTATTTGTGTAACAGAGACATGGTTATAGCAGTTACTCAAATCTGACCTCGTTAAACTGAATAACATGACGTTACATCGCCTAGATCGTTTAAATCTTGTAGGGAGCGGTTGCGCTATATATTGCCATAGCGACTTAAAAAGTAAAATAATTATGACCTAAGATCCTAATATTCCATTTCGACCTGAATTCATGTTTGTTGTACTCGTGGTTAATAATCAAAAACTACTGATCAGAGTGGTATACAAAGCGCCGGATACGACACATATCTGACCTAGAAGTGCCATTATCGAAGTTAACTCCGCTGTACGAAAACATAATCATTCTTGGTGACTTCAGTAGTAATCTCCTAGTTACAAGTAACGAATCAACATACTTACAAAACTTATTCCATGGCATGGATTACAATATACTGACACTAGACGCGACTAACCACGTTCACGCAATAAACTACACGTCTCGCACACTGATTGACCTTATTATAACAATCAATCTGCAGAAAGTGGTAAAACGTGGACAGCTTGCTGTGCCAGGTATTTCGACCCACGATCTCATATACTTACGTTACTCTCTCAAGGTACCAAAGTACAAAACCAGGTACATAATGTGAAGGGACTTCAAGCATTTTAATACTGAGATAATATGAAATGAAGCATATCAACTGCCATGGAATGACATTCTACTGACTATTGACATTGATGATAAGGTTGACAGACTGCACTCTTTAATATTAGGACTGTATGACAAACACGCTCCGAAGAAACAAATTAGTTTCTCACCCTTCGTCTCCTTGGCTAACAAATGAAATTGTCTGTCATGGCAAATCGTGATACATGGTATAGGCAATTTAGGCGAACTGAAAGTGCTAGCGATTTCAAAAATTACCGCATTCTTCGAAATCAAGTTAAGCAATTAATTCATAACAGCAAGTATAAATATATTCAAGAGACAACAGACGAAGTTCAGCACTAATATGGAAACATTTGCATCAGATGGCTATAGGTCGCAGTGTGACCAAGCAGGCACCCAGTATACCACCACTTGATGGTCTAAATTCTCATTTTATGAAAGCAGCATACACTAATAATGATATTACTAACAATAATGACTATGATAATAACTATCCTAATAATGATGATAATCATCTACCAGTTGATGATCTAACTGATGATGATATTAATGCCATAAATGCTAATTTCCGTGTAAATCAAGTAAAATTCACATTCAAAAAGGTTGGTGTGAACGATGTGAAGCGTGTATTTTACTCCCTCAAGTCAGATGCTCCGGGTAATGACAACATACCATTATCTTCCATAAAAATTATTATTGGTGCAATATTACCTATTCTGATGCATATATTTAATCATTGCCTTGTACAGGGAGTATTCCCAACTATGTGGAAGTCTGGTATCGTCATCCCTATTCCTAAGAAGAATTCTCCTAGTTTACCATCAGATTATCGCCCTATATCCATTCTCCCACCCCTTTCCAAAGTACTAGAACGCTTGGTACACGAACAAGTCCTCACTTGACTAACTACTCACTTCTTGACCCTTACCAATCTGGTTTCAAGAAAGGACACAGCACAACGACCGCTCTACTGAAAGTAACTGATGATATCCGACACGCAATGAACACTCGACAAGTGACTGTACTGGTTCTACTTGATTTTTGATTTTTCTAGTGCTTTTGATACTGTTGTTCCTCAACTGCTACTTTCAAAATTGGATTCATTAAATTTCAACAAGATGGCAATAAACTTTTTCAGTTCGTACCTCAAACATCGCCGTCTGTGTGCCAAAGTAAGCAGATTTGAGTGGCTTAACAAACCCCTCGGTGTCCCCCAAGGATCTGTACTTGGACCATTGCTGTTTGCAATTTACTTACACGGTGTTGCCGAATCTATTACATATTGCAAGTATCATATTCGTGCTGATGATCTGCAGATCTACTACCACTCAAGAACTGATAAAATTCAGAGTGCTGTACAACAAAACGCAGATTTAAGTCTCATAAATAATTTTGCATTGAGTAACAATCTCAAAATTAATACTCTTACAATGCAAGCAATAATCATTGGTACTTCGAAAAACTTACATGTCTTAAAACAATATGAAATTCCTCATGTAGCACTAAACAATACCATTATTCCATATTGTGAAACGGTTATGAATCTTTGTGTGGCTATAAGTGAAACATTGAACTGGTCGCAACATGTGACAAAAGTGTGCCGAAAGATATATCTAAGCCTGCATCCCCTGAAGCGGTTTAAAAATATATTTCCTTGGTCCCTGAAAATAATGCTCATTCAATCACTTTTGTTTCCAATTCTCGAATACTGTGATACAGTTTTTATTGATATCAATAACAAGCAAGGCATGAGACTGCAACGTGCCCAAAATGCATGCATCAGGTATGCATTTGACCACAACAGATTGTTCACGATCATCGCCACAAGCTGGTGGAATGAACTCCTCTATGACATCAGGGAAGCTAAATGTAAGACAAAATTTAAAATCCTTTGCCAGCATCATCTTATAAGCACTTCCAGTCTTTCTTGAGTGTGAATGGGATGCATGAATGAGAGTGAATATGGTTGTTTATTATAATGTGTTCCAGTTTATACTTTATACTTTACTCACTTTAGTTAGTTCAGTTAGTGATACTTTAGTTGCTTTAGTTATACTTTAGGTTGTAAAGATTTCATATGTTTAAATTTTATGTAAAAATTATATTGTATAGGCTGTACATGAAGTGGTTAAGTGTAAGAAAGGGTCGGGAGCCCTAACTTTGCCACAATAAAGAAGCTTTAATAATAATGATCTGTTCAGGGTAACTTCAGAATACACGCAACTTCACATAACAAAGGTAGGAAATCTTTAACCATGTGTAATGACCTTAACACAACGCCAAAACGTAGGGCAACGATGGCGACACACACATCAATAAATTACAATTTTAAAAAAATCAACCTGTGGGGGAAAAGAAATGCAAGTAATATATCTCCTGTTACCATCATGTACCAAGGATAGAATTGCAACTAACTATGACCAGAAAATACTTACAAATATACAACAAGTGTCCACACGTGTTTCATACAATTTTATGGAGATGAAATAATCCCATAAATGTTGACCTGAAACAACAGTAATTACTCCGATTGAAATAATCCCATAAATGTTGACCTGAAACAACAGTAATTACTCCGATTGAAATAATCCCATAAATGTTGACCTGAAACAACAGTAATTACTCCGATTGAAATAGTCCAGGTAATGGCGACTGATAAGGTTGTCAATACCTACATCGAACGCAAGTTGTGACAGAAATCTATCGAATATTGAGGAATTGGTCAGTATCATACAGCTACAATTTGATATCATTGTGATGGTGCTCATCAAGTGTGACAAAAGGCTCTAATAATCTCATACACTCAATTTTATTTCATAAGAAGACATGTGGTGTACCTCATGGTTCAATAATACTTTGTGAAGACGCTACTATCTATGGTTCGCTCATGGAAAACAACCAGTCGCAGATATACCGACTATAAATTATCTCTAAATATTCATTCATCATTATACACAACATCGCAGAAAATGGTATGCATGTGCTTAGAATCATAACGTCGTGAAGATTCGTCGCCAAATAGCACACAAAAATATCATACTCCGATCCATCATCTATCCACATGGCACAGTGTGAGAGGAAAATATCAATACAATTCGCAACATTCATCAAAAATACAACGGGTAAAATTACATGAATGACTTGAACCATACAAGTGTAAGAACAATGTCCTCCCTTAAAACATAGAAATCAGATTCAAAAGAAATCTGTCCATATCGCCACCGTAGCATTTGCACGTCAGATTGAGCTTAATCCCTTATGAAAATGTAGCAAAAACTTTTGGGAAAAATATAGGAGAACTAAACTCCGAAGAATAAAAATATTACATATACACATTCCTCAATATCATAGTAATCGAATGGAAAAATATTTGCTAAAGGTTAGCTGTGGCTGATATTTAAATCGGATACTTGTCCGATGACATGACTTATTCAGACCCGTACAGTCTATCTTGACATTCAGTCATCACGCACATGACAGTCATATAATTGAAGAAAATACAGGCTCAATGTCGTATAACGAAAGAAAATGACATGGTAAAGTTGCTTAAATCTAACCAAAGTACTGTTAAACCAATAATCCCTTCAAAAAGAAAGTTAACTACTTATTACAGCTGCATAGTTTCCTTCTAGGCTGGATTCCTGGCATTAGTACGCTGTCAGCATCGGTCCTCCTCCTTAGCACTGCATGACGAGGTGGGTGATGCCTTCGGAGTAAATACATTTTCTAACGCTGGTCTTCATCACCTCGTCCGGTTAGGAACTGGTAACTCTTGACATTCACTGGAACTTACACGAAAATATTAGTATTGATTCTTAACTCGTAGCTTCACAATTGACGTGTAATGACACTTACTTTATTCATGAACACTATTGATGTCTGCTATTTGAATCTAGATGGTCTTTTATACGATAGAGAAGCAAGACTGCTCTCCTTGTGGCGACGAGTAACAGCTGTCCAGGTCTACACGACCTCCCTCTCCGCGTACTGAACGATGGTAGGTCAGCTGAATCCAACAGCAAGTGAGCAAATAAACTAGTGTGTAGCAAGTGAGAAAGTCCTTCACTGTGTGCACCAAATATATTTTTAGCTCTGTCCTCCAACGTAACTTATGGTTCAGTTGACGTCCTAAATTCCTCAGTGTTGTGAATAACATGGCACATGGTTTCTTATTAATTAGTTAATTCCATAATGAATTTTTCATAATATTATTTGTATTTTGTAAAATATGTTGTTAAATCTTTCATACACACTCGTTGGAGGATGTTTGTTAAGGCCCTGAATCTGAAGTTTTAATAATGTTATTTGCTTTATGTCCCGCTAACTACTTTTACGGTTTTTGGAGACGCCGAGGTACCACGGGATTTTATTTCCGTGTCGGTAAATCTACCGACGCGAGGCTGACGTATTTGAGCCCCTTCAAATACCACCGGACTGAGCCAGGATCGAACCTGCCAAGATGGGGTCAGAAGGCCAATGTTCAACCGTCTGAGCCACTCAGCCCGGCAATCTGAAGTTTTGATCCTTGTGGATGGAGAGTCCAGCAGTTTTAATGAATTTATTCTTCTCTTCTTGTGGTGATAATGTTGGTCTTACACCCTTCAACAGGTTATATAAAAGGATAAAATTACCCCTTTGATTTCACTGGTTAACACTCGGCGTAGAACACATGGCATATAGTCCCGTCACTTAAGATTCACTGCGAATCACAATAGATGTTAAATGTCAAAATACATATAGATTTTAATATTTTTAAAATTACATGCTAAGACTATATTTGATCAAAATGAAATGTATCCGTTAAAGCGAGGACATTTTTCCAAAATTTTAAGGGGGAAACTTGGATCTGTTCAGTATGTGGTGGCATCCATTTACATGTGTAAACACTATATGTGTTAACTATACAAAATGGGAAGTTCTCTTATATTGGACCTCCCTTACTTTATGCGGCTGTAAAACTGGAAAACAATGGGGTTTAATATGCAAGTAAATACAAGGCAGGGGACGAGCAAGAAGACATAGATCAAAACAAGATTCGAACCAATGAACAGGCCCGCAGTGCTTTTGTTATGTAAAGCAATTTGCCTTAATGTCTAACTCCACCACTCTTCTTGAACTAATATACTCGGCTCAGAACTGCATTCAGAAAGACATGATTAGAAAGAAGGGAAAATAAAGTTTCTTTGTGTGATCTGTGGAAGAAAGCTTAGTGTTGTGAAATACTGTATAGTGTGTTGTGATGGAAATAAGTTTAAGGATTGTGTATCCAGTGTTGTGAAATAATGTAAAATGGTGGTGTGATAATATCAATGATATACTGTGTATCATACTGTATGTAGTAATGAAGCACGGTAAAAATAACAAATCGGTGTACTACATACATTAGTCTGGATAGCAGAGAATCATGCGTAGGCAGATACATGTAATATTTTAAAATAATGTATAGTGTATTATGTTTTGTGTTGTGCTGGTGGTGATTGGTGTTTTAAGCCAGAAAAAAAAGATGCTTTTTTAATGCAGTAACTTGTCTAATTTGGAAAGATTTTTGATTCCTTGCAATTCTGCTGTGAGCAAGTTTAACTTTACCAGAGTTTACCAAGGGAGATCAAATATGAATAAGAGAGGAGCCTGGCACAAGTATAATCTATTCCAGGCTCTGCTAGGGTGACTTTGTTGCCAACTCTCATTACCATATCGAGCCCTAGGGAGTCGACCTGTGTAGTTACCTTATGACCGGTAATACCATGGATGTATTCTGTGCCTCGGCTCTAGGTTGCTGGTAAGTAACTGTATAGAAGTTGTGGAATGAAACAAGGGTGTGTTCTCGCTCCAACACGGTTTTCCATTTACTTCACAGCTGTGATAAATGATGCACTGAAAAATGCTGATAGTATCTACTTTCAGTATCCATGTTCAAGAGACCTCTTCAACCTGTGGAGACTCTGAGCCAGTAGGAAAGTGCAGTCTGGAACTGTAAATCGGTTATTTGCTGATGATGTGGCCATTATCACATATATGTGGGAAGGACTTCCAAACAGTGTAACCAGGTTTCATTATTCCAATATCAATGGTCTGTTATTGGATATTATAAACTTTCCAGCTAACTCGTTCTTTGTTGCCATTTTCACCCCAGTGTGCCAATTTGGGCTCATGAGTTGGTAACTAGCCCACCTGCATATAGTGCAGGCTATTGCAAAGGCTACGATCTTGTGAAACACCCTCCAAAGAGCATCATGAGGTTAATGCCTTCTGAATGAAGCTGCTATTCACACTATTGCACTTATTTCCTGCAATGCTGGGGAATCATTAATACCATGGTGAACTTCCTGATTAGGCAAAGTTTCAGTTATGTTGTGATCTGCACTTACAGTCTGTATTAAGCAGGACAGAAGCGTTCTGCCCATCTAGCAAGAATTTCTGTAGGCTTAATCACCCGCAGCGTTCCATATTGTGCCGTAAGCAGTAGTGTTTTAAGCCACTGTGAAGCATAGATTTTTGAACCACTTCCATACCTGCCAAGTATTCCGGTTTTTCTGTAAAATGTACAGATTTTGAGTGTTTTACAGTTGTACGGATGAACGTTATTGTATGAATTTTGATTATCGGCCCACCTGTTCGACCTCAACTGCTGCTTCATTTATTGAGATGTTCCCAAACAAGTAGCAGGCTGTGATTTTGAAGAAAAGACATTCCTGAAAAGTAGTAGGCTGTGAATTTATATAACAACTTTAGTAACAGTGTCGTGCTTCGTAGCAGCTGTGAAAGGCTTTATTTGTGTGAGGGTGTCAGTAAAATTGGCGGTAGTTCTGAAACTAGTGGAATTGTGTGACGAATTTGTAAGCGATTTAATATTTTTAGTGGTGTTCGTAATGAGTTCAACTAGGAAACGATATCAGTCTTTTAGGGAGGCATATTTGCTTAATTTTCTTGTTTTATACGATCACGGAAAGTGTTCCCAGTGTTAAGTAGAAACAGATGAGCACTCATCAAGATGTAACTTTGTATAAGTATTTAATTTCAGGGGTGATCATTACATATATTTGACTTGTGTTAGTATTGTTTATAATTTCCCCCCTTGCCATCCTTTTTCATTATGTCATTATGTCTCAAGACTTTGCGACGCAGGCGCGTGTTGTTAAAAATTTTCCGCTTCAGGATCTTCTGGATTTCTCTTTTTGAAAGTTGGCAGGTATGCACTTCATAGAAAGGACCAACGTGATGCTGGTCTTAGAGTCTGGATTTTGTTTGCATTATCTAGCCACCATTGGTTTTTCAGGTTCCAGGTCAGTGTTCACAGGTGAGTTACTTCTTAATACCTGACTCCTCAACTCCTGGGAGGTACGGTTTGGCTTCCAGGACTTCAGAAGCCATTGATGTTCCTCTGTTGCGGATGTTAGGACATCGTTTTTGCTGTCAAACCAATCATGATACTCAGTTGTCCTTCCCAAGGATGCTGATATATATGTATAAAAATATTAGGGTTTTGTTTTTTTATTACTTCCCAATTTATGGTTTGCCAAATATGACAAAATATACCATATCAGCAGTGTTGAAAATAATAATGAACAGTGGTTGTTAAAGTGGGTTGTAAAGGTGATTATGAATAATTTGAAGTTATGCCTTGATTGCTAATATTGATACATCTAGGAACTGCAAGATTTTGCAAATGTTTCACACAAAATTTTGACATAGTTCCTCTGGAGCAGATTAACGGTCTAACAACTTTAATGCTAGAAATTCTGTAGGAGTGTTAGAAATATTCTACTATTTGGATGGGACATAGGCTTTGACGTAGGAATGTGTTGATGGTAATTTTGGAAAGTAAAATACCAGGGAAACGTCCTTATTGAATTTCCAGAAAGACATTCGTGATGTCATTTTTTGTGGACTCAGAATGCAGGAGCTATGCAGATGCAAAACGTACTGCACAGGATCGACCCATTTGGAGAAGATTCACTGCCGGGGCAAACCGGTCATTAGACTAAACAACAACTCATAGATGGTTGTTTTTTCCTGATCTATCTCCTCAGGCTGGCTGGAGCTTATTTCAAATCTGATAGTTCGATTCAAGATCACACCACTATTCTTTCTTTAGTCGATGGCGATTGTCGATCCGTCTGTTGCACCCTCCGACAGCAATACATGGGACTTTTACATATACTTTCAGGCCTTGCTGCGAAACTGTAGTTGTGATCTTTGTCTGGATTCTGTGATATCTGGGGTTTCTAAGGACTCCCCTCTGGGACAAGAACCAAGAACATGCAGCGGGTTCAGTCTAGTCTTTATCTTGGGAGGGCATACAGTGGAACGGCATACTGTAACTTGAAGGCTTCAGTCCACTCAGATCTCGACAAACTGTTCAGTTACAAGTGACTATTTTCATTTTGACTATTGAAATTCAATATATTAAAATGTTTACAGTTAATTTATTGAGGTCCACCTATTGAATACTTTGAAGTCTTCATGACTATGATACAATCATTATATTAAGGTTTAAGCATATAATGGTACATGTTTCACCTGTCATTGCAGGCATCATTGGCCATAAATTCTATAATGTAGGTCAGAGCTCTGAAGTGGATGTTAAATTAAAACTATTCTTAAAAACTAATTGTTTACAATAATATACATTGATCTACAAGAACATTGTGGTCACGTTTGGAATGAATTGGTTGAACATGTTTTAAAGTTCTAATGGGATGTCTTATTTATGTTCACATCAAATAGGGATAAAATAGATAGATATATTAACATTCATAATGTTGATAATTGAATCAAAAGGAAATCATATATTTACAGATTTTTTCAGTATATACAGAACATTTCAGTGTCTTAATCCTATGGTTCGATGAGATATGTTCTTAGCTACGTCAAGGGGTACTTCACATAGTGTGTTATGCTTTCTTTTTTTTCTATCTGTGCAGAATCACTAACACAACTTAATGAATTCACTTTACAAATGAAAATATTTATAAAATTCTCCTTATCAATACAAATCAAGTCATCTGTTAGATGAAGCAAACATGTCTATACATGTTTCAGCCTAATCTCAAGGCCATCTTCAGTAGCAAAACAGTAATTACATGATACACAAACAAATTAAAAATCTTAATGAAGTGAAGTGACAGTGATCATGATTAGTGAGTTAAAAACATATTTAGGTACAAAGTCCTCTCGTCTAATAGATCGTTCTTGAATTGTCAAATAAAACTTGCCGACTGTTAAAATGAAAACACAGTGCTGAGGAGTGTTGTGAGACCGTCAGTACTATGGATTAAAACGTGTGTAACATCTGTAATGAGAAGGAGTATATGAGTGGATGAAAAATAAGTTAAAAAATAATGTACGAAAAGAAAACTCATTAAACTTGTAAATAAAAGTTGTCTCGAATGGAGATGACCTTGTCAGCCTCAAGTCACATTGACAACTAAGCCAGTTTGTTGCTTACTGTGTATCTGTTTCGATGTAGTTGGGAGGGGTAATGAAGGGCAAGGGGGGGGGGGGAGGGATGATGTGAATCATGGGAGGAGGGTGTTGATGGAAGGGCGGGTCTTGTTCTAGAATATCGGTAGTGAAACTCGTTTTATTAATGAATTGTTCACAGATGAGCGGGACAAAGCTTTCCAATAAAATATTTTTCTTTTCATTGATTTCATTCAAGTTGTACACAGGATTGTTATATTGGTCGATATATATATATATATATATATACTCTAGTATATTAGGTAAGGGACCTTTCTGTTTGTAATGCAGGATCTTTAAATCTTGATCAGTTGTTGTGTATTTATGATTTTTCTCTCTACAATGTTCGCTCATGGCTGAGTAGCGATTTAGGGGAAGATTCTTTTTCTGAGGTGGTCTTGGGTTTACTTTTAAATTTATTGAGAATTTTGTTCACGAAAGCTTTACTGAAACCATTACCTTCGGCTATTGCATAAATGGTGTTGATTTCCTTTCTAAAATTCTTACGGGATAAAGGAACATTAAGAGCTCTGAAAATCATGCTATTGTAAGCTCTCTTCTTCTGTGTCCCTGGGTGTAGAGAAGTTTGGTGGATTGTGTTTATTGTGTGAGTGGGCTTTCTGTAAATATTAAAAGAAATGATTTTATTCTGATTGCGAGTAATAGTTAAATTGAGATAGTTAAGGGAATTGTGGTTCTCGGATTCTATCGTAAACTTTATGTGCGGATCCAGATTATTAAGTAATTCAAGAACGGTGTTGCTATCAGTAACGTGAGAATCCAGGATAATAAAAGTATCATCGACATACCGAGTCCAATGTTTGATTCCATTAATTTTACCTATAATATGAGTGTATTCAAGGAAATCTACGTAAATATCAGCGAGGATTCCCGAGGCCGGTGACCCCATAGGAAGACCCCCTCTGTTGGTATATGATATTAAAAGTGAAGAAGCCATTATTTAATGTAAACTTGAGGATCTGAATAAACTCTTCTATCTCCCATACACTTTACTGAATTTGGAAAGATTGTTTTTTACTATTTCGATGGTTTTATTGATGGGTACATTTGCGTACATATTGACTATGTCAAAAGAGTGAAGGGTGTAATGTTTCGGTAACGTGAGATTCTTTTATTCTATTGCAGAATTCCAGGGAATTTTTAACTGACATGTTAGCTTGAAAGAAATAATGTGTTTTAGGAAAATTGTGAATATATTGAGATATTTTGTACGTCGGACTACTTCTGAAGTTAATAACGGGCCTTAAGGGGACTTCCACCTTGTGAATCTTCGGTAACGCTTTCGCCGTAGGTAACTTGGGATTCATGATGATCAGTTTTAATTTTTCTAGGTCATTAAACAAGAATAAAAGGTTCTTAATTAAAGCTTTCAGTTCTCTTTGTATTCTATTAGTAGGAGCTTTTTTTATTATGTTGAAGTTATTGTTAGTAAAGAAGAATTGTGCTTTATTTACGTAGTCACTTTTCTTCATAACTACAGTAGCATTACCTTTATCTGCTTTAGTTACTGTTAAATCGTTATCTTTAATTTTCTTTTTGAGATTGCTTATGTTGGTGACTTGTTCTTTATTGGGTTTGCCAGTACCGGTATGTTTCTGATCGAAAGAAGAATGTAACTTTCGCATAACTTCATATCTAACCTCATTTTGAACGCCTGTAGGTAACCTATTAACCGCTAATTCAGATTCAGCCAACGTAATGATTGAATCGTCGTGGTTGAAGGACGTGTCCAGTTATGTTTTGGTCCCTTATTCAATATCTTGAGGTCCTTAGGATCAAGGTCAACTTGACTGAGGTTCACTACCGGCGGGTGAAAAACGTTTGATTCCGCGTAATTCTGGGTGTTTGGGATATTGTGGGAAGCTTTTATTAAGTTATTCCACTTATCAAGAGTGCTTTTTTTTTTTTTTTTTTTTTTTTTTTTTTTTTTTTTTTTTTTTTTTTTTTTTTTTTTTTTTCAGTAAAACGTTATGGAGTCTGTTGGTGACGTGAGCCTGAAAAGAAGTCCATTAGAGAGGACATAATAAGGTCGAAACTTCTAAATGAGTGTCGTAAAGATTATTGTTAAGAAGAGCTTTTTTTCTTTTGAAGGAATTTAATTTCCCCTCTTACCCAAATTTTATCTGTTTTTCGTTGAGTCGCGCGGGGTTTTAGCCGTGTCTCGATGAGTTTTCTTACCTAATTTTAAAAAATTAGGTGTGACGTCATTAGTTAAGCATTTTCTTAAAAAACATAAATCTTTACCTAATTTGGCAACCTTTATCTTCAAATTACAATATAGGTTTGCTTTCTTACTAGCCTGGATGGCGTTACCATTGCAAGTTATAAATCTCATTCCGTATTGACGGTTATCACTTTACAAATGAAAATATTTATAAAATCCTCCTTATCAATACAAATAAAGTCATCTGTCGTCCTTCCCCCTCCATTACCCCTCCCAACCATATCGACACAGATACACAGTAAGCCACAAACAGGCTTAGTTGTCAATGTGACTTGAGGCTGACAAGGTCATCTCCATTCGAGACAACTTTTATTTACAAACAAGTTAAATGAGTTTTCTTTTCGTACATTATTTTTTAACTTGGTTTTCATCCACTCATATACTCCTTTTTCTCATTACAGATGTTACACACGTTTTAATCCATAGTATTGACGGTCTCACTACACTCCTCAGCACAGTGTTTTCATTTTAACAGCAAGTTTTATTTGACAATTCAAGAACGATCTATTAGACGAGAGGACTTTGTACCTAAATATGTTTTTAACTCGCTAATCATGATCACTGTCACTACACTTCATTACGATTTTTAATTTGTTTGTGTATCATGTAATTACTGTTTTGCTACTGAAGATGGCCTTGAGATTAGGCTGAAACATGTATAGACTTTGCTTCATCTAACAGATGACTTGATTTGTATTGATAAGGAGAATTTTATAAATATTTTCATTTGTAAAGTGATAACCGTCAGTACGGAATGAGATTTATAACTTGCAACAACTTAATGAATGTCCTGTAATGAGAAATTTTTGTTCAACCTCATCAATTAACCCTTCTGAAATTACATACATATCCCATGTCGTTCCATCTATACGATGGGTCAGCGAATGAAGCCCCTCCACCTACTTCTGTCTTTGTACTTTTCTCCTTCAGTGTTGTCCCAGTCCCCTCCTCGTTGCTGAATGTTGTTTTTCACCATGTCTGTATATCGCATTCTTGGCTGCCCTCTTGGTCTTGAATATTTTAACTGCAGATCATACATTTTTCTGGGTATGCGATCTGGATCCATCCTTTGTATGTGACCATATCATTTTAGTCTACGCAGAGTTATGTTATCCTGCATTCTGTCAACCTGAGTCATGTCCCTGATGTTCTCATTACGAATTTTATCTCGTCTTGTTTTGCCAACCATCGCTCGGACGAATCTCATTTCAGCTGCCTGAATCCTTGCTTCATCCTTTCTCCTCAAGGTCCAGGTCTCGCTCCCATACGTCAAAGTTGGCATGAAATAAGTCAGATAAATTGCTCGCTTGCATTTCAATGGTACTTTTGGGTTCCATATTAGGTCTCGGACAACTCTATAGAATGTTCCTCCAGCTTGAATCCCGCTAGTAAGTTCCTCTTCAATGGAGCCTGTTGCTGATATCATGCTTCCTAGATATTTGAATTTGTTGGACATCTTGAGTTGTTTACCCTCTATTTCAATGTAACTTTCAGGTTAACCATTTCTCTTTTTTTTTCCTGACTGAATCTTAGGCCGTACCCTTTAGCTGTTACTGTCCATGCATTGATCTTATCCTGAAGTTCCTCCTTGGAATCTCCTCATATACAGATGTCATCAGCAAATAGCATGATTTTCATTTTGTTGTCACCAACGTTTTGGTATACTTGTTGTTGAATCTCACAGTAATGAAGAGGTGACAGCTCCTTGTCTTAGGCCCGTAGTTATTCTAAAGGGTTCAGTCATTGCTGATGTTTTGACGCGGCTACTGATGTCTTCATATAAATTCTCAATTCGTTTTATTATGTCATTAATTCCAATGTTTCTCAACACTTCCCAGACTTTGTCCCTGCTTACAGCATCAAAGGCCTTTTTGATATCCAGGAAGGCCAGCCAAAGGACCTTTATTATGTTCATAATACTTCTCCATTAGCTGACACAATCCAAATTTTAGATCAACTGTTTATCTGCCTTTCTGGAATCCGTATTGTTCCTCTGATAACTTTAATTCTATCAATGGTCTTATTTTCCTTTCTAAAATCATTCCATACAACTTTCCACTTGGAAAGTTAATGTAATTCCACTGTAATTGGAACATTTCTTCCTGTCACCTTTCTTAAAGAGTGGAATGATGATACCTTTTTTTCAATTCGCTGGTGTCTGCCCATCCTTCCACATCTTGTGAAAAAGTCCACTGTTTTCCTGCATCACCAGAGACCTGATCATTTCACCACACACTTCATCAATGCCTGGAGTTTTTCCTGTTTTGATGTATTTCCATGCATATTCTATATCATTCCATGTCAGATATGTTAGTGTCTTCCATCCTTCCATCATTAACTAATCTACCTAATGGAATGTTTGTGATATTGACATTTAACAGCTTATCAAAATAATTCTTCCATTTTTCTTTGATCTGTCATCTGTAATGAGATACCCACAATTACTAGTCAGATAATTAGTCTGTTCTTTGTCCCTCCTCCTATTCTTCATCATTCCATACATTATTTTTCTGTTGCCATCTTCATTTAGTTTATCACTCCACTCATTCAACCATTTTTCTCTTTCTGCTCTGACAACCTGCTTAGATTCTTTTTTCGTCAACTTAGAGTTCTTTGTTCTTATCCGTTCGACTTTTGAAATATTTTCTGTAGGCATTGTTCTTTTTAACCCTCTACTGCATGAATTATTTTTCGTTTCCGTTTGGTGAAGAAAATTTCAAGCTTTAATGTTCAACATACGCTCAGTGGTTTAGATATACCAGCAATTCTTAACTGGGCCTAATAGCTTAACACTCACATGTGATGTGGATTGCCATATTGGAATATATATATGATTTTCCACGATTTTACGCTAAGCTTTTAACATTCAAAGACCGAACATTACTGCCTACTGGCCATGGGTACGTATTGCAGGGCGCAAGTATACTTGCACGACTGTAGGTCGGTAATGTCTTTGAGGTTGAGCCAGAGGTACTCCTGAAGCCTGTGGTAATATGATGGGGAGGGCCCACGTAAAATAAACGGTGGTTGGTTCACATGGATGTTGATGGGGTGGAAGGAGTACCTTTGGTTGTAGGGCTGTTTTATCTTATGTTATGTAAAAAAAAACAAGGCATCACTGGGATATGTGTTTAATTGACTGTACAGTTGAAGGTGTGCCGTAAAACTACCTCTGTCTATAATATTTATCCATTTACACAAGTGAAAAGTTATTTGTTGCCTAGTGGCAACAGTATGCAGTAGAGGGTTAAGGACTGTCTCTCTTGTTTTATCATTCCTTTTGCCATTTGTTCTTTCACACGTCCCCTCTGTTGTCTTGAAATTTTTCCATTCTTCTTCAACTGTTCCAGTGTCTGTTTTTGGTATTTGCTGCTGGATTTTTTCTTGATATTCTGTGTCCTTCTCTTTATCCTTCAATTTCCATACCTGTAATTTCTTGTCCTGGATGGTTTTTATTTCCGTCAACTTTTTAAACCTGAAACAACTAACAAGGAGCCTGTTATTGCTGTCAAGAAACACACTTGGGATTACTTTCACATCCAGCAACATTTCTTGTACAGTAGAACCTTGGATTGCGAGCATAATTCATTCCAGCAACATGCTTGTAATCCAAAGCGCTCGTATATCAAAGCAAGTTTTCCCATAAGAAACAATTGAAACACGGATGATTCGTCCACAACACAAAATATTTATTGGCATACCATTTCTGAAACAAAATATAACGTAAAACAAATTAAAGTGAACTTTACCTTACAATAGAATCATTGTTGGTGTGAGGGAGATGAGAGATGACATGAGAAGAGTTACTGTGTAGCACGAATTTCACTAATGGAATCACTGCTGTCCTTTGGCTCACTGGAATTGTTTTCTTTTCGTGCAACTTTAACGAGGAACCTGTCCATTAACTGTTGCTTTTGCCTCGTTTTGAGGATTTCACGAAAATGTGACATTGCATTGTCATTGAACTGATTCATCGCTTGCACTGCTATAGTCTTATTCGGGTGGTGATTATCTAAAAAAATTTGCACCGTTTCCCACATTTTCCACTTCTCCCGAATCTCAGTTGAAGTGAAAGATTCCATTGACTTTTCCTCCTCTTCCCCGTCTAGATCTCCATAACCTCCTCCTGTTGTTCGCGATGCAGGTCCATCAGTTTGTTGGTGGTCATTTTCCTGGCTATGTTTTTCCACCAGCTCTTGAATGTCCACATCATTCACCTCCAGCCTCATAGACTTCCCTGAGGACACAATTTCATCGACAATCGGCGGCTCATTGTCAACAACAATCCCCTCAGTCACGTCCAAGAACACAGTCAGGCCACAGCTTTCCCCAAGTGGAAGCGAGAGTTCTCTTGGTGACTCCATCTCAGGCTTTATCGATGATCTTCAGGCAATTCACGATGGGGAAATGTTTTCTCCCGAACTCTCGAAGGGTAAGGTTTGTTCCTTCGGTCACTCGAAGCATCGCTGAAATAGTGCTTTGGTGTATAGCTTCTTGAAGTTCGAAATGACGTGCTGATCCATAGGCTGGAGAAGTGGAGTAGTGTTGGGAGGAAGCAACTTAACCTTAATGAACTTGAATAGGGAACATGCATGATCCGGGGTTTTAATTAAAAATATGCTAATCTGATTCAAAATTTCATGCAGAATTCAAAAATGTGATCAGAATGTACAAACAATAACTCCAAACATGATAAAAATCTACGAAAATGTCACGTCACGCAAGTACGCTATCTCATTGGTCTGACGTCATCGTACAGGTTGACTGAATTAGCAGACGAAATAACACATTGTGTGCTGTGAGAAGCAGGATACACTTCGCGTATTGCTACTTTACGTTAGTGTCTGGTATGGTTAAATTCGAGGTCTATACATTGGATAATAATCTGAGTGGTATATTTTAGACTTAAAATGAATCCTGCGCAGACAGTGAGGCAGAAAACTTATAAATGGTGTAGAGTTCCGATGTGCAATAGCACATCGCATACCATACCAAACAAATTGTTTATAAACGTTCCAAAGACGCTAAAACTAGGGAGAAATGGATTTTGGCGAGCCGGAGAAATGCTGGTGATATATCGGAAAAGTCTACAGTTTATTTTTTTTTAAGATTTTTTTTTTGCTAGGGGCTTTACGTCGCACCGACACAGATAGGTCTTATGGCAACGATGGGATAGGAAGGGCCTAGGAGTTGAAAGGAAGCGGCCGTGGCCTTAATTAAGGTACAGCCACAGCATTTGCCTGGTGTGAAAATGGGAAACCACGGAAAACCATTTTCAGGGCTGCCGATAGTGGGATTCGAACCTACTATCTCCCGGATGCAAGCTCACAGTCGCTTTTGAAGATTTTAACGTAAGATTAATTTGTTTGAATTTTCAAATCACTTTTCCATGTCAGCTGTTCTAGTGGTAAAACTTTAAATTTTCATGTATGATGCTTTATTTCAATGCTTCAATTACATCTTGGAATATGAAAGTAATAAACAGTGCATTAAATAATGCTGATTATTAAAGTATTCTCCAAACCTAACCTATGTTTTGGGTGATACATGTCTAGATAATAAATCAAAGGGGTTATGAACCATTTTGACAGCTCTAATTCTACCAATATATCTTGGCATGGGACAGTTATGTATGTCTTTATTGAAGAGCTTAATTGGTAAAGAAATTTAGGCTATATCTAAATACTCTATAGTGTAACAAAGAATAGGCGTGTGCATCATGAAAGGAAACAACGTGAATTTAACAAATGTATAACTCTACACAAAACCAATGCTTGTCTGTTACGGTCTTATAAGTTAACAATGCTCAATTATAATAATTATCATAATATTAATGAAATAAATAACATAATTGCACACAGGTGAAAATAGTGATATAGGTGTTTAAAATATCCAACTTAGCCTAATTTTTAGGTTATACAAACCAAGTCAATAAACCGAAGGGTAAAAATACCGCGCGAGTTGGCCGTGCGGTTAGGAGCGCGCAGCTGTGAGCTCGCATCCGGGAGATAGTGGGTTTTGAACCCCACTGCCGGCAGCCCTGAAGATGGTTTTCCGTGGTTTCCCATTTTCACACCAGGCAAATGCTGAGGCTGTACCTAAGGCCACGGCCGCTTTGTTCCCATTCCTAGGCCTTTCCAGTCCCATCGTCGCCATAAGACCTATATGTGACGGTGTGACGTAAAGCAAAAAAAAAAAAAAAAGTAAAAGTCACGGCACCCAAAGACATTCCTGTATTGAGCGACTAAAATGTCACCAGGACACTTTTCTTTCCTGATATGCTCAGCTTGTTAAAAGCCAAATGTAATTAATGTTATTGGCTTCACGCCCCACTAACTACTTCTACGATTTTCGGAGACGCCGATGTGCAGGAATTTAGTCCTGCAGGAGTTCTTTTACGTGCCAGTAAATCTACCGACACGAGGCTGACGTATTTGAGCACCTTCAACTACCACCGGACTGAACCAGGATCGAACCTGCCAAGTTGGGGTCAGAAGGCCAGCACCTCAACAGTCTGAACCACTCAGCCCGACTTGTGAAAACTAGATGAAGTCATATTTATCTTTATCATGTTTAACCTTTTCCCTCCACAAAGATATTTAATTCTCTTTCATGGACCCCGGAAGTGGGTAGGCCAGTTGTCCCAACCATAAATATATATATTTTTGGGGAATTATAGATTATAGTACTATGATCTTTCTTTCTTTCTTTCTTTCTTTCTTTCTTTCTTAATCAGTTTATCCTTCAGGGTTGGTTTTCTCTCGGACTCAGCGAGGGATTTCACCTCTACCACTTCAAGGGCAGTGTCCTGGAACGTGAGACTTTGAGTATGGTGATGCAACTGGTGAGGAGGGCCATTACCTCGCCCAGGCGGCCTCACCTGTTATGCTCAACAGGGGCCATTTGGAGGATGGGAGGATCGTACGGGATAGACAAGGAAGAGGGAAGGAAACGGCCGTGGCCTTAGGTGCCTGGAGGAGAAGTAGGAAAATACAAAAAATCACTTCGAGGATGGCTGAGGTGGGATTCGAAACCCTTCTACTCAGTTGACCTCCCGAGGCTGAGTAGACCCCGTTCCAGTCCTCGTACTATTTGTTTTCAACTTTCATGGCAGAGCCGGGAATCGAAACCGGGCGTCCGGGAGTGGCACACATTAACCACTACACCACAGAAGCGGACTAGTACTATAATGCTACCTATATGTTTATGTTAGTCCTGAAATCCGATTTCTTACTTTACTAATGCTGAAAGCCCGAAAATGTAATGTTATTCTTTAATATGGGAATCAGTCTAGAAGGAAATGTTGAAAGTGATGTGATATCTATCCAGGTTCGTTGTTATCCTAATACTATGGGTTACAGTACACTGCACGTATATAAAAGTCGCCACTTACAAAGTTGCTCGTTATCCGCGAATTTCTGCGGCCACAAGAGTCACATTTTTCAAGAATGATGACATCTACACATGCCGGGAGTGGGTAATTTGCGCGCCTGCTGACTTCCTTGGATATGGTAGCCGTTTCTCAGGCTCCCTCTCCGGAATCGAACCCTGATTCCCCGTTACCCGTTACAACCGTGGTAGGCGCAGAACCTACCATCGACAGTTGATAGGCAGACATTTGAAAGATCGTCGCCGGCACGAGGACCGTGCGATCAGCCCAAAGTTATTCAGAGTCACCAAGGCAAACGGACCGGACGAGCCGACCGATTGATTTTGATCTAATAAAAGCGTCTGACTGTGCTGTTTTGAACCTTTCTTCTGTCATTTAGAAGTTATTCGCGATCATGAATAATAAACAATCGGCTTTTAGCAACGGCTGATGCACAACGGCTGGTAGAGCTCCATGCGGTACTGGATCGTGACGTCACAGCGCGCCGCTTACGTCAGAGGCCGTTTCACTCGCCTTGCGGAAAGGCACTATTAAATATTTTTTTAATGGTAGAAAACAAGGCAACATACCACAATGTAATACGTTTACGTACTATTTCATTGGTGTACTTTTCAAAAAACATATTTTTGAAAATGATGCATGTTCCCAATTCCTCCAGTAAGATGGCCTCAAGGCCTGAGGGATGAGCAGGAGCATTGTCCATAACCAGCAAGACTTTGAGTGTCAGATTATTTTCTGAGAATTATTCCTTCACTACAGGACCAAAGATCTCAATCATCCATTCACAGATGAACAGGGGAGGGGAAAACGTAGGTACACGTGACGCTCGTATTGCGGAACCTCACCTCTTGCAAAACACTCGTAGACCCAGTTACTCCATTCCGAGGTTTCACTGTATATGTTTATCTACCATAATATAATCAATGATGGACTCCTGTTGCCAATTCCATCCATATTTGGTGATTTTGTGACTTTTCTGTTTGTGATACCAGGTATTGCCAATAACTATGTTATTTCTCAGACAGAAATCTAGGAGTCTGCTTCCCTCAGTGTTCCATGGTCCCCATCTGTGTGTGCCCATGATGCTCTCATAACTTTGCCTATCAGTCTCTACTTGGGCATTCATGTCACCAATAACAATGGTTCCTTCATCTCTAACTTGCTCTTCCAAGGATTCTTCAAATAGGTCTTTCTCTGAATTATCACAACCTACTTGCGGAGCGTAGCACTGAATGATACTAATGTTATGGGTAGGGTTTAATTTTAGATTGACTTGGATAATCCTGTCAGATTTGAATTTTTATTTTTTTCAAAGGTTTAATTTTAGATTGACTTGGATAATCTTGTCAGTTTTGAAGTTTGCCTATTACGTGCTGTTTCATTGAATGGACCATTATAACACTTACTCCATTCTTAGCTGAACTTTCTCCCGACCAATATAGATGGTAACCTTCTCTGAGTTCTTTTGACCCTTGTCCCTTCCACTTGGTTTCACTCAGTCTTAGTACATTGATATTCCTCATTGCCATCAAATCAACACACTCTTTGATGTTCCCTGTCAAAGTAATGATATTCAGAGTTGCTACTCATTGTGGTCGTTGTCTTGTAGATTTTAGTTCTCTTGCTGGATCTTGATAGAGCATTGAGCTATCATTTATATCAATACCAGGAGAACTTGCATCCTTATTGGGTTTGTTTAACACTCCGAGGCTTCTTTTGGTTTTGAAAGCAATTAAAATCTCTCTCCTCCACTGACTTCCTAGGCGTAACGTTTCAGAGGATTTTCTGTCCGGGGTTGTCTCCCTTAGCCTTTGGCAGGCCCCTGCCTCACTGCAAGGCAACAGCTGATGAGTTTGTCCTTTCCTACCCTTAAAATAGCAGCTTCCTGTGTTTTTTTTATTTTTTTTTTTATTTTATTAGGCGCTGCAATTTTCGCTCCAAAACTTTAATTTTTTCTTGTGCGTGATTTTACAACACAGAAGCTTTTAGAACAGCTGAAATTTCATTGCCACCTCTAACAGTCACACCTTCGTGCCATAGAAATGTATGCACACTGTTGTCCCCAACATGAATACCGAAGTTGTAAACTGAAAGCTGTCTGGAATAGTACATTTTGTGTGTCAATGTAGGGAGTGAAAGAACTTGTTGCAGGTCGATATGAAATATCCAAGTGTCACTAGAAGGTATTAGTGATTTTCTGTGATCTTCATGCATTATATCTCTGCCTTTCAGCTTTTCTGTGATGTAATTCAAGACAGTATTTTAATTGTAAATCAGTAGAATTGTTCCATTAGTAGGATGAAGCAAATCACACGTGTTGCACGTATCAGTTCGTGGTTGGCGAAACGAAAGATAACAAAATTTTGTTGTAAATACTTCACAAAAATATTTCTAGGAAATTTTGTCGTCTTGATGCTTTTCATTAAAAGCACTGTGCATCCAACTTCTATTTAAATCAGCTCAAATACTGTTTTTTGTTTTTGGCCCTACAGTAATGACTTTCTTGTGTTGGAAATGAAGTAACATAGTAAATAATTCCTTGGGTGTCCTTATCAGTGTATTTTTTTAATTTTCCTTTTGTTGTCTCTCTCTTCTTTAGATACCTCACTTATCTTAAGGAGTTTAATAAGGGTTTCAATTAGTCTTTTAGTTATAGCAAACACATCCATAAATGTCTCTTTACATACTCTGATATTTCCTGAGCCTCGGATAGAAAACACAATGTTCGTTTATGACTTTCATGTGGATTAACACCTCTCCGACAGTTTACGGGACAATAATGTGCCCCATAAGAAATGTATATTGTGTTGAAGTGTCTGTTAGTTTATAAAAATTCATGAACAGTTTTGTATTCTGTTCTTGATTTATTTTCTTGCACTTGTATTTGCATTTGCACGATAACTGAAAAGAACATTAAATTGTAATTTGACCGTCAAAATAATATTGTCACACAGCTCATTTTTTAGTTTTATTTCAAGTTTTATTCTTGCATGTAGGTCTAACCTAACCTTAACATAACTGTCAATTAACTTTCTTGCTGCTATTCAAAACCCCTATCAGTAATATGAAAGCATTGCAGTGTACTCGAACTGATAAATCTTAACAAACCTACATGCTCTGATAGTGGTTTTTCTGGCATCTATCATTTTGTTTTCATTGTGTAAGTCTTACCAGAAGTTCACATCTTTTTCTGTGCTGTCTGCCAAGATCCTTCACCTTTCTTCCTTCATTTAGACTTTCCACTCTCTCATAATTGCAAATAATTAAATTTAATTCCAATAAAACAATCACAATTACATCAAAACAGCACATTCTTGTTTACACAATCAGAAAGGCGAGGAAACAAAGGTCACTGAAATCTGAACATATCGTGGTTGTAAAATGCACATAGTCCACTATATTTGAAACCATAAACGTAACTGGAGACTGTAACGATCTGTTGAGATTTTTTGGAACTACTTAGTGCTCATGTCTCCTAGCCTGTTATGTTAATGGGGCTGCTTCATTGTCCACCTTTAAGTGAAAGAAATCAACTGATTTTTGGTCACTTAGCCCATTATATTTTTCCTTGCTTTTTTAACAGCCCTCTTAAATCTTTGCTGCTTTTGGTATGTTCCTTTGCTTCATTTGTCAAAGTGTGGTAATGCTACTCCTCTGCTCAGCAGTGAGATAGTGTGTTTTCACATTCTTTTCTTGACTTCCTTAGAATGTGGCATATGTTAGGTGTTGTAACAGTGCCTCCCATTCAGCTCTGCAAACACTTATCCCTTTTAGTCTCCTAGGAGAGTAAAATACGCAGTCTAGTATATCAGAATACAGAGAATTTCCTTAACGACGCTTGTGATTGGAATTTGTATCGAGCTAGCATTCTGTAGTGGATAGATAAGTGTGGGCTAGGTAAGCTGATTAATAACTAGGAATTTCTGATAAGTTTTTAGAGGAGGTCTGTTCAGCAGAAGATCAAGTTTCTGTTTTAAAGTCATTCAATACCTTATGCTTGTCAAAAATTAATGTATCACCAGAATTTATGACTGGATCATGGATCTTCTCAATGATCAGTTGTATCAAGCTATACATGCCATTTTGGAAGATGTGTCCAATATAAGCAGTAATAATAATGTTAGTTTTTTTATGTCCCACTAACTACTTTCGAAGGTAGACGCCGAGGTTGACATATTTGAGCACTTCAAACACTACCAAACTGAGCTACGATAAAACTAGCCAAGTTGCGGTCAGAAGGCCAGCGCCTCAACTATCTGAGCCGCTCAGGCCAGCAATATAAGCAGTTTTCCTACGTTTTACAAGGTTAAGACCACACAATTTCCCAACATGACTGGGCACCACGTCATTAGAAAGCAAACAGGAGCTATTATATGTGTAACATGGATAGCGTACAAATAAAAGAAACACATGGGTCCATCGATTCTGTAATGCTTCTGGATGATAATTACCGATATGCTTTAGTTGACCTCTCCTTCAAAATTTTAATTCTTCCTAGTCAATCCTTAATTTTGCAAGTGCTTACCACTCATAAAGAAATCAAGGACTCAGTAGTGCAGGGTTGATCCAAAGTTGTTTTTATATATGTATTGTATTCCATTACGTAACCTTTCACTGTGGTACAGTCATAATAAACGTGTATATTACACAGTATGATAATTGTCCTTTTAATTTATATTTGGGTCACCTTTTCCCACAGGGTCCATATGGACAAACAAAAATCTCATACAGGAATAAAAAGAAAAATCTGAAAATTAATTTTGGTGTAAACTGGTATCTACTGATGCCAAATTTCACTAAGGGTATAGCATTCATGGCAACAGAAAATGAAAGTTCTTTTCTGGTATGGTATAAATGCGAACAATTTAAGCCTGGTTAACACACCCATGTCTTATGTACACCACTGGCATACCTTTTTTTGTATGGTATCTATTGAAGTCTAGAAATAACATGAATTATACATTCTGGCTGATGTATTTCAGTTTATTTTAAAGAAATGGGTTGTGGCAAACCTTTACATCAGCATTATTTCTGTTACTGCCTTTCTCATTTCCTGAATGTAATTAGTTGCCACCTTACTGTTTGTTAATGTAATTATATTTTATTTGTGGTTCCTTTGTTGAACTATAAACCGATAATTTTGCTAATGTATCTTTATGAAAAATAGTCGTGCTCCAACAACTGCTTGACGACAGATGCATATCTTAAGTATCTTATATAATGGGCTGTTTTCTATCTCTGTGATTACTTGCACTAAAATTTGCTCCTGTGAATGAGTCTGTACTAACACTTTTTTTTTTAAATTCCAACTGATTTTAATCACATTGACTTCCAAATTGTGTTCATGTTTTCTCCCTGATGTTAGCATTGACTTATTCTTTCAGAACCAGTGTTTTATCTTAGTATTAACAAGTTCACTTTGTTCATGTTGTATCTTTTGTGTTCTATAGGGGTGAAGAAGAAACCAGTTGTTTTGAAGAAGCCTTTACATGGACAGTTAACACATCTCCCTACTCGGATGTTGCGTAAAAATACATTACGTGGTTAGTGTTGTAATTTTGTTGTGCGAGCAAGATCAAAATCTGACGTTTCAAAAATTATTTCTTTTTTTTTGGAAAGGCGTAAGTGTTGCATTGTCTCGTGATAGTATAAAGAGTGATTACTCATGTACTGTGATTCAGATGCCTGTACTCTTTCTACTTAATGTTCCAGAACCAAGGCATTTAATTAAAATTTTTGAAGATAACACTTTTTTTTTGTTATACTTCAACTTTTAAAGACTGATAAGTGAAGAATCATTCATGCCGCTGAATATAATGCTAACATTTTTCGTATTGAAGAAATGTTCAACATGTACAGTAATTACACAAAGTGCAGTTGTAATGACTAGTTCCTATTATTATTATTATTATTATTATTATTATTATTATTATTATTATATCAAATTTCATCTTCACCCTCCCTCCATGAAAAGGTTAGCATTACATTCAGATTAATATTCATAGAGAATGAATTTCACATGGAGGTGGTTTTTCTAGTGTGCAATGTTTGTATTTGAGCTTTATGTAGAAGCCTGTACGGTCAGTTGTGTCATTTAGTTTGAAGAGGAATTTTGAATTGTGTAGTTTAATTTTTCAAACATCACATGAAGTTTGTGAATGGTGGAAAGTTTCTTTCAGCCATAAGTCCAGAATTGCAGAGTTTTGATGAAGTGCTTGAACACTTGAGTCATTGACTTCATGTTTCAGCTACTTTTCTAATTCTCTTACTGATAGTTTTCTTTAGGTTACATGTGTACAGAATTAGACTTGGTGGCTAAAACCTATTTCATTCATGAATTAAAATGCTGCTTGTCAATCTATTTTTGAGGTAAAAATGTCATATAGCGTAATGTTTCAGCAAGTGCCGAAGTTGGTAATCGCCTTATCTTTGAATTGAAGACATTCATGGCTGCACGGATAACAATGGAAATTGTGGCTCAGTGTTATTTTTATTGTGTTTTGAATATTTCTAGTGTTAATTTGATGTATTTTGTGAATGTGAATTGGTATATTTGTTCATGTTTAACCCAGCTGTACTAGTATTGATCAGAAGTGAATAATTCATTTACATTTTATAGAAGACTAGCTGTAGCTGTACCTGTCATTGACAAGGTAGTTTTTCTATAATCACAGCGGTAATGCCATGTAGTGGAGATGTGTGGCAGCAGATAGGCAGATCACACCTGAACTTAACAATATATGGTCAGTTTATGTAATGTTAGGGCATTGTGGGCCATCACATTTTACTTCCTTCCAGCTAAGTGATGTTAGAGCATTCAGGGCTTCGCCTTCCACCCAGTCTTTCACGATTCCTTTCCTCCCCTCATTCAAGTGATCGTATCTTCATGTTTAGCGATGCTTACTGTTGGACTGGCAATAAAAAATTTAATTTGTGAATATCGCCATTATTATAACTTGTATGGTAAAAAATTTATTAGGTGTAAAAGATTGAAAGAAACATTTTCTATAATTACATACTTTTCAGGTAAAATTAATATTTCCACAGATACTTGAAAGTTGTGAAAAATGTAATAATCGCAAATATCGCCATTATTATTTTCCGTAAGCTAAAAGTGGCTAAATCATATTATCGGAAATTATATTTTGCACTAGTTTTATAGTTTAAAGTTTTTCAATACAGCTAATATTAATGGAGAAATTTGGCATTTCCTGTTTAGGCACCTTTAATATTGCTTTGCCACTGTATACTAGGACCAGAGCACTCTCTGTATAACCCTGAACTTAAATACCATGTTTCAAGAAATTTTCACAAGCTACCCTCCCACGATGTTCATACACCCAGAGAGACAGAGAAACAGCAATTGAACTGACCCTATTTTTACTTTTGTATACAGTAGATAACTCGAAATATACAAAATATGATGCCAAAATATGAAGTGTAAAGAAAAAAATTATAATTCTATTTATATAGACAAGCAAGTGACCCTTAAAGATGTATTGAATATTTTGCTTCCACATCCTACATCCAGTGTTATAGTGTGCTGGTTGATACATCAAAATGCTACTGCTGTTTTTACCAACCAATTGCTTATAATACAACAATTAATTTCCAGTCTTAAGAGCAAATAAGGAGATATTTTGTCTCACACTGTTACGGATTTCTTCTGTTATTTGTGGGGTTTCTCAGGATGCAGCCTTGAAACAGGCTTTATAATACAATTCATTTTATGAGTAACTTAAATAATTTAGATCAGGCATCCTCAGCTTAATCGCCCTACGTCATAAGAGCACCCTGCTGCCTGATATTCTGGAACAGATGCTTTGCTGGCTATGATGTTTGCAGTACCGGTCCATTGCTTGTGGTAACTGTTCTTCATACTTTAGCAAATTAACCTTACACTATCGTTAACATTTAATGTACTGTGTGTTCATTTCAGAGCTTCCCCTGTGAATAAATTTAATGTTTAGCCTACTTTTTAAATTTTTTTTTATTTTTAGGAAAAACTTGTCAATTTGAGTGTGGTACATAAAATTTAATCACTATGGGTTTGAACTACCTCTCAAAAACTAATGTTTTTCTTCAGTAAAAACTAAAATAAGAACCATTAAATTTATTCAAGGTGGAAAATTGACATGAATACACAGTATGTTTAGAGGCATAAAAACTCAGTTGATTGCAAACAAAATATTTTCAATATCAATCAAATTATTTTACTGCTGTTATACAAGTATACATATTCAACAATTTTTATAAATAAATAAATGTCTTCATCATTAACAGATCAACACCCTTATCTCTTATTAAACTTCATAATTACTCAACTGTTATTCTTACAATTGTACTAGCTACATATCTTCTGTTTTTTTTTTTTTTTTTTTTTTTTTTTTTTTTTTTTTTTTTTACAACTTGCTTTACTTCGCACAGACACAGATAGGTGTTGTGGCGACAATGGGATAGGAGATGCCTAGGAGTGGGAAGGAATCAGCCGTGGCCTCGGTACAGCCCCAACATTTGTATGGTGTGAAAATTGGAAACCATGGAAAGCCATCTTTAGGGCTGCCGAAAGTGGGGCTCAAACCCACTATCTCCTGGATGCAAGCTCACATCTTCTGTTCTTAACAGTAAGGCAGAAAGAAAACTAAATATAGTGAAGTAATGTATTTTACAATTCTATCTCATTCCTTCATATTATAATACACAAGCAAACATTGCACTCTAGTTACACGTCCGCTGCTTCTCCTGCAGTGCTCATATAAACAACTGCCTCTCGATCCGCACTTTCTAGTACAGAATATGCTGACCTCGCTTTCTGCTTGCTTTTGCTCAAGTTGAAGCTGCCTAACTTAGTCTGTCACAACATTTTGATAGAATATCAATTAGGCAAAAGAGCCTCCGTGGCTCAGATGGCAGTGCGTCGGCCTCTCGCCGCTGGATACCGTGGTTCAAATCCCGGTGACTCCATGTGAGATTTGTGCTGGACAAAGCAGAGGCGGGACAGGTTTTTCTCCGGGTACTCCGGTTTTCGCTGTCATATTTCATTCCAGCAATACTCTCCATTATCATTTCATAGCCTTTATCACTCATTAATAAATCACCTTGGGAGTGGCAACCCCATTGTAGTAACAGCCTATATATGTTTCATTCATTACATCCCTGACCCGGCCAATGACTGGAAAACAGGTTGTAGGTTTTCATTTTCATCAATTAGGCAAACCATTTTGTAATATTAGATGAACTTCTGCATTTACTTTACATACTATGTAAATTTCCACCTTCTCTTATTGTGGATTGCCATTATACAGTACATTCCTCAAGAAAGCTCTGTAGTGCTATATATTAGAAAATAATACAACTTCTGCAGATCAGTTGATATTTAAGCACCTTTAATAAACTAAAAGTCTGGGAAGTTATGTTCAGCATTTTAAAAGTGTGAAGTTTTAGGTTGAGCATTATTTAATTGATAGAATTAATTGTGATGTCATAAAATGATTTATTTTAAGAGTTCAATCAACAGCAGCATTATTACTGTATTGGAAGCATGTTGTTCCTATGGTAGAAGTGGATGAGTCATCTCATCATCGAAGTTCTAGCATCCCAGTAGAATTCGGTGTTTCTCAGCCATTGTTGATTATTAAGTTTCAGTCGGTGGAGATGATGTTCCTCATCCGTTATGAAATTGAGAAGCTGACGTAATGGGTTGCTGGACTGATAAATGCCTGTTCTTAAATGCACAGTGAGACAGTTGTCCTGTCCTGCACCTAAAATTTTGTGAATTTCATTTTCATCCAGTCTAACTAGCATGGGAGGGAATCCACTAGAATGAAACAGTTTTTCCGAGAACCCTTAGGTATTCAAGAGCCTTTCTGATGTTATGCCTCTTTGTTTGAAGTAGACTTTTTGGGGACATGGCTTGTATTGCTGCTTTTGAGTTGACCAACGTGACTATTTTCTGAAAATCTTGGTTCAACATGCTTCATCCATCTTTATAAATTAATTGTTAAGCATAATTTTCATCTCTATAAATAAAATTGTAGGTGGTCCGCTGTCTGCATTTTAGTTTATTTTGCCCATTTTTCAGTTATCTATTTTAGGTCAACTCCATACCGTATCCGTGGTTTTCAGCTTTTGTGTCTGTCTGTTCCACCATCACAGCAAAACGGCTGGATAGTTCTCAGCCAAACTTCATATTTACAGTATAATCTTCCTCCAGGAGTAGGTTTAGATATGCACGATTTAAAAATCACTGAATTGACCGGGGGTTTATAGGAAGACCAGAACAGATTTTTCCAATCTTCTCTAATGCTATCAATTTTCTGTAAAATCCGTAGACTTTATGTGAAACGTCCCTTCATTTTGAACACCTTTTGTTACGTACATAATTTTGCTTACTCTTCAGATGACTGGAAAAATTATTTTCTGTGGGCTTCATGCTCTGCGTTGAGTGAAGGACACCCGTGCAAATAGACAACGAAGCTGCCGGTTGCCATGGCAACGTCTCTGCCTGCTTGCCAGCAGGAAAGTAATGTAATGCCATTTTCGGCATTATTCCTGTAAACTCATGGTGGTTCATTGGAAAAAAGGTGAGAGGGAGATCAGGCTGCCACTCTGCAGGATATTTGCAGAATACCATTGCAGGTTACAATTGTCTTTGAATAGCACTATGGGTGGTTAATATTTGAACAGTATGCAGAGTGTAGCCCATTGTTTCACACCATAAATTGTTTTATGGCATTTGCTATAATTTTCACTGTGCTTGTCTTCTGTTTTCTGCCTTAATTCCTTGCCTTGACCTTACCTCTTTAGGTTTAAGTAATAACATCATAAGTCATCTTATTTAAGAATCCCGTTGCCTAAATTTCTCCTCCGTTACCACTCTTTTAATTCCGTAACTCATATCATCACAATTTAGTGAGAAACATTTCATTTTTCTAATAAATCCTTGATTTTTAGCTTTATCTAAAGTTTGATTTCTTGATTATAATTAGATCCCCCCCCCCCCAACTCTGTTGTGGCTGGCATTAAGAAACAAGACCTGTCTTTATAATGAAAACTCTCCATCTCCTTTATGAATGGCAGTAGGTAAGAGTCTGCTGTTATAGTAGAAATTCCTGAACTAGATTGCAAACGGCAGTAGGAAACATGGCGTGCCATTTTCATCAAAACTCCCCAACGTGCACCATACATCGGAAAGAACTTATGGGGTCCTCCCAGTGGTGTTTCTCAGATAATGCTGAGACTGGCAATTTAATATAATTTTACTCACTGCATGTACAGCAGTTTATGTAGAAGTCTGTATACAATGTGGAATACCATAGCGAAGCACAGGTATATTTGCCAGTTTTTCTATGTGTATAGAACAGTTTTCACCTGGATTTTCTGGTCTCTCAACACACTTTTCTTGTTACTTATACAGTGCATTTTCTTGTAACTTATACATATGTTTAATAGTTTGTAATGTAACAGAGATAAACTCTGTACCTTTGCATGACTTAATTCTCATTACCAGAGTGGCCAATGACAGCATTCTCATATTAAAAGAAAAATATCTTTTTCTGCAAGAATTTAGCCCAATACCTTATGAATGAGTGGTAAGCACGTGCAAACATAAGGATTTATTACGAAGAATTTAAATTTTGAAGGATAGGTCAACTAAAACATATCGGAAATGATCATCCAGAAGCATTACAGATTTATGGACCCATGTGTTTCTTTTATTTGTACTCTATCCATGTTCCATATGTATAATAGCTCCTGTTTGCTTTCTAATGACGTGGTGCTCAGTCATGTTGGGAAGTTGTGTGAAGTCTTAACCTCGTAAAACATAGGAAAACTGCTTATATTGCTGGGCTGAGTGGCTTAGACGGTTGAGGCGCTGGCCTTCTGACCCCAACTTGGCTGGTTTGATCCTAGTTCAGTCCGGTCATGTTTGAGTGCTCAAATATGTTAACCTCGGCATTTCCAGAAACCTTCAAAAGTAGTTAGTGGGACGTAAAAAAAAAAAAAAACATTATTATTACTGCTCATATTGTACACATCTTCCAAAATGGCATGTATAGCTTGATACAGTTGATCATTGAAGGCAAAATATAAGGGAAAAAGATGTGGGTGAAGATTATCCTGGGTGCAGAATCTCTGACTATATTTCAACATCCACAGTATAGCAATGAGAAGCACTAAATGGGAAAAGTTAATGATGTCTTCTATGATGAGAGGGCCCCAGAAAAAAGGTTAACGTTCTTAGCTGTGAATCACTGAAATAATCAATTATCTCCCACTTTCATGGGCGACTGTACCGTGAAATCAATAACTTACGTTTAGGTGCTGATAGATTTATGATGAAATGTGCAAATTTTTCCTCAGTGAACTTATCCTGTCCACAGAGTGTCTAGTGGTTATGGCTACTGTGGCATGTAGTAAGATTTTTATGTAGTATGACAGATGAAAATAGGACTGCAGGGTTTGACAGAATCTTATGGAATACTATTAACCCCTTCATTGGCGAGTTCTCACGGAGTTCTTATGCCAGCTAGGTGAGGTGTTTTTTTCCAGAGGAAATTGTATATTTTCGGGAAGCAAGGAATTAGTGATAGTATTTAAGGGGAAATTATAGTAACACATTCATGTAATCTTCAGTGGTTATTAAATACTTACTCTACACTTTCTTTACAATAGTCCCTTCTACACCACTCTTTTGGTGTTTTAAGAATACTCTCTTGTGACAAATACATCTTTATGTCCAGCTTTTGAATTATCCATCAACAAAACTAACACATTAAAGTTCTGAATTTCATAATACATAATAGGTTTCTTTCTGAAACCGTGCCCTTATATACATATATTTTTTTTTTTTAAATTGTGTTTGCCGGGCTGAGTGGCTCGGACGGTTAAGGCGCTGGCTTTCTAACGCCAACTTGGCAGGTTCGATCCTGGCTCAGTCCAGTGGTATTTGAAGGTGCTCAAATACGACAGCCCCGTGTCGGTAGATTTACTGGCACGTAAAAGAACTCCTGCGGGACTAAATTCCGGCACCTCGGCGTCTCCGAAGACCTTAAAAAGTAGTTAGTGGGACGTAAAACAAATAGCATTATTATTATTATTATTAAAAAATTGTCAACACACTTTTTAGCATAATTGGTTTTGATCACTACAAAACTTACAATAACATACATTAGAAATGGTTCAAAACAGTCGGTTACACTCGCCTCTGGTAATAATGTAATCTTTACTCTAGGATTTCCCGTAAATTGATTTATATTAGATCGCGCACTATTTCCAGGCTAGGCTAACTATTACCATTGTTTCCGATGGAATTTCTTCTTTACTTTTACTAGAAATGCCAACAAGGTCATCATCCGAATCATTACCACCACTATCAGAAATACTAATATCACTTTCAGCTTTGATGTAGTCCCTATTTTGTCTTCAGACATCTCTTACATTTTGTGCTTGCCATTCTGTTCACCTTGTCAGCTAATCAGAAATTGTGTGTATAGGAGAGAAGATGAAGCATAGAAAAATTTACAATACCCAAGAAAATATTTAGTCATCACAAGATGAACACTGCAGCTGAACAATTTCTTGGGCGGTCACGTTATGGGCAAGTACATGCCACTGGAGAATTTATCAGGTGTGCCACTCAAAAGGTTAAATTCTGAGGATGAAGTAACTTTGGATAGACTATACCAGCATGCGCGCGCGCGCGCGCGCACACACACATCTGTGGAAGAGTATGGGGACGACGATATTATTCCGCCCAGCCGACAAGAAATTTTAAATGCAGTGAAGATTATGGAATGTTTTGCTGTAACATCTGAAGTGACCACTGAGTTTACAGATGCTATGTATATAATTGGCAGTGATGTTACCAGCTATTTCCGTGAATTACGGTGAAACATACTGGAATTTTTCTCACGAACATGACTTGAGTACCTTGAAAATTGCTTATGTAGTGTCATATACTATGTACCAGAAGCCTAAAATAAATTGTTTGATATCCTAGCTCTAAAATTTGGGTATTCGTTTTAACATGAACATGAATTCGTGTTAACAAGGGTTTACCGTGTAACATTTTGAACATTGTAATGTATGTGTAAAAGAATACATTAATAATAGAATGGCATGTTTCATTCTACAAGAACATCCTCAGATTCTATCAGATCACTTATAAACTTGTGGGTATATGTATATAACATTATTTACATCGTGTAAACTTCTCAATGATTGTGAATGTGTGAAGTGAACAAGTGTGACAGTATATGAATGAAGTCCATTATTGATACTTTAATAGAGATAAGGAAGTTTTCTGTACTTTACATTCTGGTTCTGCACATCTGTTGCTAAGTGTCAGTAACGGGCTTCAACATTCATATAATTTCACACAAGTATGAAGGGCGAGTTTTCCACCTAATCAATACTTTATTTTACAAAATTTTTAGTATTATGTACATTAAAACAGTACCGGTCTCGACCTGTAAATAGGTCATCATCAGTTGGTGACCTACAGTATTTACAGGTCGAAACTGGTACTGTTTTAATGTAAATAATACTGAACATTTTGTAAAATAAAGTATTGATTAGGTGGAAAACTCACCCTTTATACTTGTTTGCTTAAATTATCAATATGGACAATGAAGCTGATAGATTATAGTATTCATATAATTTGTCACCCTTCATAATTCCACCCATTCACAATCGTAGATAAATTACAGAACGTAAACATAATTGTTCATACATATACAGTATATGCATGTTTATAAGTAACTTGATAGAATCTTAGGATGTTCTTGTAGAATGAAACATGTCATACTGTTGTTATTGTGTTCTTTTACAGGTATGTTATGGTATTCTAATTGTTACATTTCATGCTTCCACAGACTTAAAAACTTAAAAGCTAGGTATATTAACAACTCTGAAAAAGAATAGCTTCCTTCTTTACAAATTTCAATATAGTCATGCAGTTATTTTTGGTGGATCTTTAGGATATTTTAATTTCAGTGTTCCTAATATTCTGATGAACATTCCAAATGGAACAGTTGATGATATCAACACTGTCTATAATATGGATGAAGAAATGTTCTCAGTTCATGGAACATTTCTGACTATGTTCATCTGTTATATATGGCCTTTCTTTTTAATTGTTAGTTCTAGCAGTAATTGAAAAGGTAGTAAGTGCGAGATAGTAATTTTTTCAGGAGAAGCATAAAACTTGATGTCCTAAGTTATGGGATGTTCTGATATAGCTTATATTAGTGTGTTATATTGGGACAAGCTGTTTTATAATTACTGTGAATGCAAGGGATATATTTTGATTCCATAATGGAGTAAAACTATAAAAACAACTGAATGGCTTTTCTTCTAACCTTGTTCGAACCAGTCCCTAAGACCACATAGTACTAGGAATCACGTGACTGTTCATACTTAGAATGGTATAAAAACTGTATATATTGGTTTATTTAGATATAATAATAGCACATTTACATTAAAACCTATTGTTAAAATGATAATGAAGATTTTCACTGAACCAATCCACACTACACTTACTCTCTGAGACATTCAAGCTGACATGCTGCTTGTTCACCTACTGGAGATGCTTCTGGTCTGTCATATGATCACAGACCCATAAAAATGTCCAACAACTCATGAGACAGGATAATCATCCCCTCACTTTCATTATCTAAAGCTGCGTATACACTTGAGCATTCGCCCCGAATGAGCATGCGTTTGCCCAGTTTTGCTCAGATGAGTACAGGGCGAACCGAATGGATCCGCATGCCTCAGCCCGATCCGAATGTTGTTGGTACCTCAAAGTGAGCACGTGCTCTGTTCATGCTCAGTGTGGACGGTTGATGACAAGTGGAGTAGCCCGAACAGTACGAGCCGACTGCTTCCGCTATGCATATGTGATCTCGCTCGTGAAAGTGAAGTGAAGGAAGAGTGTGAAAGATAATTTCAAGTTAAAATGGAATTGTACCAGGATAATTCTCTTACCCTCCTGCGGTACTACCAACAAGTATCCCGTTCTGTGGAACCCCAAGCACGAGTTCTAGCACAATACCTTAAAAAAGGATGATGCTTGGAGTGAAATTGCTGCCCTCATGCAATTTCCAAAAGATGAGTGCCGCAAGAAAATTGAAAGCCTCAAGGGTTCCTCGGATGACATTCTCGTAAAATTTTTAACATTGTCATCTGTTTCACGTCGTATCATTTTTAACAATTGAGCATTGCATCTCTCTTCATACAGTTTTCTTTGCCACCATCACTTTCTCCTTTTTGTTTTCAAGGAATGCAATAAATACAGATAACAATAACTGGTGACGATCAATTTTCGATTCACCATTGTAGCCTTAGGTCAGGCAAAACACTACACTACACTTAAACGCAGACGGTATTCTCCGCACGAGGTCCGAACACAGTGGAAACTTGCTCAACAGATTGGCATGCAGGTCGAGCTTGTGCGCTCCCGCATCGGCAACGCATGCTCAAAAATCAGATAAAAAATTAGATGTATGGCTTTTCAGGCGTTTGCTCTATTAACCAGCGTTTTGTTTTAGGTCTGACACTAGACTCGTCAGAATGGAATGTGTCAGACCCTACCCACTGACGCTGGGGTGTATGCAGGTGAACTTATCAGAAACCTATTTAAGTGGCACAGTCTGATAACTGCATATGGGAGATAAAACTCCACAGTGGAATTAATGCCCGCCTAGCAATTCCAAATGGAGCAAACACCTGAAAAGCCATACATCTAAATTTTTATCTGATATTTTATATGCTCTATTGGTGGAAAAATATCTAATTCCCTCCATGGGAACTTAGAATTTCCATTTGGAACGGATGCTCATTCGGGGCGAATGCTCAAATGTATACGCGGCTTTTGAGAATGGTACTCTGGCATCTGTCCATCATACTAACAGCTTACTTTCCTCTTAATAGATTTGGTGAAGTAGAATGAATGAGGAAAGTAATAAACAAATGAATTTGAGGAAATGTAGACTTTATTCCAGTTTACCCTAGTGCTATCCTACCAGATTTAGAAGTGTTCTTGATTGTTGTGAGGCTTAACCCATTGCCATACAAATATTTTCCTTGATAAATGTACCTTAGAATGTGATTATTCATTCTACATTATATGATATGGTTGCTAAAATAGTTACAAAAGCATACTGCATCACACCAACAACATTTTGGGTTAGAGTTTAAATTACTACAATTAATTGAAGTCTTTTAAAGTATGGTACACCTTGAAACATCTATCCACGTAGAGGGCAACTTTGCATTTGTTGCACTCGAAGCAAGATTCCTTCCAGATTCCACGCTCAAAACAGACTTTACATTTCCTTGATGTGGTTGATTTACTTGTTGTAGGAGCAATCGTTTCAGGAAAATGACTCCAGTGCATTCCCTGTAGTCTCATTGGTGTGCTACCTTGAGATGGACCTTGGCGTAATCTTCCAGAATTTTATTTGCATATGCATTGGTTTCCTTCCAAATTCCCTCACAAAAAGTGTCAGTAAGGAATTGACTCACGTCATATTCTGTAGCATTATCACCCAGACGCCTCCTGACTTACAGTATTTAGCTCCCAAACAACTGCACATAGATCGCCTTTCGGAACATTACTGGCCAAACTCCATTTTCAGTTGTTCGATGTGGTGAGGTTATGTATGAAGTTAACTTCAATCAATCAGTCACTACTGATCTGCATTTAGGGCAGTCGCCCAAGTGGCAGATTCCCTATCTGTTGTTTTCCTAGCCTTTTCTTAAATGATCGCAAAGAAAGTGGAAAATTATTAAACATTTTCCTTGGTAAGTTATTCCAATCCCTAACTCCCCTTCCTATAAACAAATATTTGCCCCAATTTGTCCTCTTGAATTCCAACTTTATCTTCATATTGTGATCTTTCCTACTTTTAAAGACACCACTCAAACTTATTCGTCTACTGATGTTCTCCCACGCCATCTCTCCTCTGACAGCTCGTCCTCGCTATCACTTTCACGAGCGGAGTCACAATTCTCAGGCGCACTATCACTGATGAAACTACTATCCGATAATTCTGAGATATCTTCATCACCACTATCAAGCGGAAATTGCAGAATTCTTTCCTCTGCCTCCTCGCGATGTTTCCATGACATCTTGCTCCGTGGTAACATTCATTTCATGAACAAGATGACCAACTTTAGAAGCAGAATAAACATTGACAAAATAGCATTCGGATAATAACATTGGCATGTAAACACACTAGAACTATCTTGGAACGTAATTCTAAAGTACATCATAATCGAAAGAAATCGTTCGTCAGAGGTATTTCCGACCTGAGTACACGGGGACGGTTGTACCCGTCATTGCATGTTAATGAATATGGAACTCTTGACGGCTGTACCCATCATTGTAGCGGAATGGGTTAAACATCTTTGGGAATGCAAATTCACTTATCCCCAAATGAAGACTGCCATTTCATACTATAATCATATCAAAAGTAAGAGACTACATTTTTCCGAACTAGTGGTTATGAGAAAAATTTAAAAAAGTACATGACTTAAAAGAAATTACATCTATATTGTCTTGGCTGTGCCAGTCTGACTGGTCTTTGTAAAGTATACTGGATTATTCACTCTTTTACTCTTTGCAACAATTTACTCATGGCAGCTGCAGAGGTATATGGACTTGAAAGTAAAACCTGTAATTGTTTTTATTTGATGTTGATGTTGTTTAAAGGGGCCTAACATCTAGGTCATGGGCCCCACATGACCTAGATAATTGCATACCATGAATCAGATACACTGAATTTTGTCAAATATTCAAATGCCTTTTTGTGGGCTAGGTTTGTATTTTATTTTTACATTAGTGGTAATATAAGCCTTACTTCTCCATCTATTGAGCTGAGAAACAAGAAATTGCCTGGCATTTTCTTGCATCTTAAGGGAACGTGTATCCTGTAGCTTCTACAGCATCACCCGGCTGGTGTTACGGGTGTGAGGTATTCAGGTATTGAATATTAAAAAATGCACTATTTCCCTTTATTTTAAGCCCACTTCAGTACCTTGTCTTCAGATACTGATTTTAATTGGATTAGGTGGCAACATGAGTGAAAACTTGTTTTATTGACTGTAGTCATATATTGTCCTGGTATTCTGGCTGCCTCCTTTTGCAAGCCATCTGTCAAAAGGAATGGTAAATTTGTATATATACCCAAATTAATTATTTACTCTTAAATAATCTTAATCAAAAGAAGATGGTGTGAAAGATGCTGCAACATATGAAGGAAATTGACAATTTTTAAATTAACCTTAGGTGCCCACTTTTTCTGGAATTCAACTTCTTCAAAGGAAGCTGTATTGAAATATGATAGATAACTGGTTTTACAACATGAATTGTGGTAATATGTGACGTTTTCAAGTTGCGTGACAAAATTTGACACTACGAAGGAAAGGCGAGAAATATTGATTTTTAGATTTGAGCGCCATCTGTTGGCCTGATCATCGAATTATGTGATGAAAGGTAAGACAGTGACATGACCTAAGGAAAAGTCTTCAAAATAACCTGGGACACAAGCTGTGCAGTCTAACAAAACCATACCTTACGTCGCAATATAAATTTAACATTGGTGACTAAAGGTATGGTTTCTTAAATGAAGTTCCTGTGTTTTTTTTTCTTGTACCAAAATATGAAATAACCAGCTTATGCATCAAGATATGCATAGTTACAGTTATAGAAATTTACTTGGCTGCATATTTTATAACTGGTGATTTTAACTAAGTAGGACTGCCTGCACAGGAGCCCGGTCGGATAGTGCTGTGATTTGTTTTTTCATGCTGACAAGTGCGTCACACAAAATAAAAATATCATGTGGCGAGTTATGCCAGGTTTACAGGAAGAAATGTTGGTGTCCGAACTGTTAAGTCTCATGAAAAGGAAGTACCACTTGACAGATATTGTCTTGGTCATTTAAGATACCACCGCTGAGTCAAAACTAGACAAAGCTGTCGTCGGAAAAGAACCTGGAGAGCTGTTAATAAATATATGTGACTGGCAACATGGTTGGAAGAGAGTTCCTTAGATCACATCTTTGTCATTTTACTGTGAAAAAGAATATACCTGAGGTCATTACATGTCAACAAAAATTGTACTGTCCAGCTGTAATTTGAAGATTTGCAAGGCAGATAATCTTCCTCAGAACCTGCCTAAGACGTCGGAAGTAAAAGGCATGACTGCAGAAAGGATGAAATATCTGCTCAACGTTAGAGAGTACTGCACAGCAGAAATGGGGGATTTGTTGTGCCAACGGCCAGGTGACATTATGTTCGCTGAACCTGGACCAAATAGATACAGATTATATTCGCAAAAGGAAAACCTGTACGTAATTAAAAGCATTCCAGAAAAGTGAGCAACAATTCAATTTTGTTATTACAGCATACAAGATGGATTAGTAATGTTAAATCATTAATCATTAATTGGATACAGACTGTGTGTAGTTTCAGAATGATCTTTTAAAATATCCAACATTATTAAAATTAGTATTACTGCTATTATAATACCGAGCTCGATAACTGCAGTTGCTTAAGTGTGGCCAGTATTCAGGAGATAGTGGGTTCGAACCCCAATGTCGGCAGCCCTGAAGATTGTTTTCCTTGGTTTCACATTTTCACACCGGGTGCCTTAAGGCTGTGCCCACTTTCTTCCCACTACTAGCACTTTCCTGTCTCCTCATCATCGCCATAAGACCCACTTGTTAAAAGGAAAAGAAAGGAAGCTGTTACAATTATTGTATTACTTGTACATCTTAAGGCAGAACTTCTGCGTACAGGAGTGCTACAAGACTAAAACTTGCATTCCACTTTTTTTCAAATTCTGAACATGTTTACATATTTAATTTCCAGAGAATGAAATCCCTAGATATTTATGAAAATTATTTTAATACACAAAGGTGTTATTCCTTTATCCAGTGGAGCAGACAGATTTTCTTAAATCCTTTTTATATTATTGGAGCACTACCCCATTTTCAAATAGATTTTCTTGAGATTCAATAAATTCTGTCTTACAACTTCAAAAGTACATAGTGATCAGTTTTTTTAAGATAAAACCTTTTGATTTTCATGAAAATGATCCCACATATATCTACTTTCAAAATATAAAATAAACTAAAAGTGATTTTCCAACTTAAGGTATGGTTGCCTTGAAGAGCGTCACATATGTACAAATTTAGAAAACATGGATTTGTGTCATATTTTACTAGGCTGGTTAAATGCAAGAAACTTGTTTTGGTAAATTTTTTGGTATCTTGAAGCCTCTGCCACTCAAACTTCTAAAATTTATTTCACTTGAAGGGATTTTAACCATGTAACATTACAAAATTAGCATTTTCTGATTTTTGTATTAATATTCTAGAAGATTTATTTAAGCTCAATCAATAAACATCTGCATTTTAAAAAAGAAATTGGTGTTTCTTTCTTAAATTCTGTTTTTATAATTGTACAGTACATCTTTCTTGGGTAATTTATGCATAGACTTTCTCATTCTTGATATACTTTTCACTGTTTGTCTGTTAGCCCTTGTGGATGAAGCAAGTGTCTCCATAATACTCAAGTTTGCCAGTAATATTATGGCCTCTTACCTTGAGGACGTTTAACATTACGATTAACCATTCTTATGCTGTTTCTTTGCTTCTCTTCCCTTTCATGGTTAAATCCATTACTCTCCAACTGAACCTATCCTCCATTCACTTTGCATAAATCCATTATTGAGACTAGTTTATATGCTTGGCTTCATCCAACATATTTGTTTCTAACTGCCTTTCTCCCCTGGCATAATTTTCTCCAGTTTGTACCAACAATCATTCTTGCTGTTTCAAATAGTTACTTCAAACTTGTATATAAGATATATTGAGCCTGGCCAGCTTTCACTCCTGTACATCAAAGTTGCCCAGAAACATGAGTGATATAAGGTTAATTTATTTTATCTGCAAATCACTTCCCTCTCACTAAGTGAAACTACAAACTTTGGTTGTGGAGTATGCTCTGGCAATTACTTGGATCTTGGGCATGTAAGAAGTTATCCCAGTATTTGTTAGTCCTAAGTGGTCACATTATACAAAGCAACCAAACTAGAGTATTGCCCAGAAATTTCAACTTTGTCTGATCTTTATGGGTTTGCTGGAATTCTTGTGAAGGAAATCAACTGCTACCAAACATGCTTTCTACACAACACGTTAATCTGTGCCAGTCCTTTGTGTTCAACGGCTAGACTTCACGACCTCCTTCCTGTCTGTGACAAATCTTGTTCGTCTCCTAGCCATGTTAACAAAGAACTAGTTTTTGTTCCTCTATTTTGACATTAATTCACTGGGCATGCTATGGCATCTCCATTGTTTAAAGAAATACTGGAATAGATTTCTTAGCTTATTTTAAACCATGTGTTTGTACAAGATTTTCTTCTTTAATATTTTACTGATTTAAGTCAAAAGCACACTGCAGGTTTGTGAAATTTTAAAGTTGCTGATACTTTCGAAATGTTCGGGATATTTTAAATTCTAAAGTTGCTAATGAAGTATATAACTTATAGCTTTGTTTTAATTTTTTTTAAATTTTTTTATGAGTATAATATTGCAAGTAAGAATATTCCTTTCTTTGACTAGGCACTGGAAAGACATTGTTTTGACTAAATATATGTTACGTTATTGCAGTTTTGTAACTTTATAATCTATTTATTTGTTATTTAACATTGGGTGTAAAACTGTTTTTTTTATTTTGTATGGACTATTGTTTTTGAGTGACAAATATTAATTTTGATGTTTCAGTTGCATTTTTTAAATATTCACGATTGTAAATTTTACATTATTTTGAAATATTTAAGTAGTTTATGTAAGCATTTGAATAGTTCATTCATAAGGTGTCTGTGATTCTTTTAGGAAATAGGATATTGATTAAGTATTAGACAGTGTGCTGGGCAAGTTTCAGAATTTAATTTTGTCAAAATAAGTGTTCCTAAGCTAATGAATGCTATGCCATTTCATTAGTACTTGTGAAGAGTTCATTCAACTGACAGAATTCATGTTTCCAACTGATTTATTTTTTACTTAATTTCAGAGGAGTAATGGATATTCTCCTGATATGTGTATTTATGTGCATAGTTATAATTACTCATTTGTAAAGAGGTTACTTAAATTTGCATCCTGTATTCCTTCCACTTTCAAGGTCTTCAGAAAGAAGTATTTAGGGTCTCTTCTTAAGTGTAAATAATGATCTGTTTGGTCATAATACTGTTTCTCACTACAAGTTTTGAATAACCATGGATGGAAGTAAGGATCAGCTTCCGTATTAGCTCCTGGATTAGATTGTTGCAGATTTTCTGATTTTTACCTTGTGAACGGAAGTGACCTTATTTTGTTCCTATAACAGAATGGCTTCAGAAATATCTTTTGAGTAAATATGTATTGGCTAGTTTAGAAAGGCCCAAAATTATGCTATTGGTGAATAGAGGGGAAAATATTGATATGCAAACTAAATCTTTCGTATGAAAATGTCATTCCGTAGACCATCTCTGCATTTTCTACAATGTCAGCTTTTTCTCCTCAGTACTTACACGAAGTTTATGCTGGTAATAGTTGGCTTATATAGTAGTAAAAAGGTGTATTGATACATTCAATTGCAGTTCTGTAAGCACTGTATTTCTTGAAAACTTTTTTTAATGGATTATTCTTTGTTCAAAATACATGAAATTTCCTAGGTGGTCTTGAAGTCTTTAAAAAAGAAACCTGCTGTTTGTTTTCTAATTGTTCACTTCACCCCTCAGTTTGTAGTTTGAATTCAAAGCAAAAGCGTTTCAGATTAAATGCAATTCAGGAAATTTCCTAACTTTGCTATATCGTTGCTGCCGGGACAAAACCTCCTATGTGAAATATCTTAGCTTAGAACTTTGGCCAGTAAGGTGCAATATTGTGTGAATATTGTCAGGGCAGTCTCGCTTCATAATTTACGTGCTGTGGGTCAGTATATCTCCAAAAATATTATCACAGGAGGTTTTGTCCCGGCAATGACGATTTGCTATTAAGTAATTTGAAATGTTGATCATATTATGGGAATAAATGGTAAATAATGATGTATGAAATAATTCTCGTAACCCATTGTCTAGATGTAAGAAATGTGATTCTTCTCCATTTTACACCATTCTTAATCTATCGCAATGTTTTTATCGATGTCCGTTTCCTCAATAGGCCAAAGCGTTTTTTTCCCTCTTTTGTTAAATAATCTACCCACATTAATCTTTGTGTGCACACTTGACAGTATGTGCTACGTAACTTTGCTGCTTCTGTTGGAGATATACAACCAGAGTTATACCCAAAGTACAAAAGTGTTCATCTACTGGGCGAGTTGGCCGTGCGTTTAGGGCCACGCGGCTGTGAGCTTACATCCGGTACATAGTGGGTTTGAATCCCACTGTCGGCAACCCTGAAGATGGTTTTCCGTGGTTTCCCATTTTCACACCAGGCAAATGCTGGGGCTGTACCTTAAATAAGGCCATGGCCGCTTCCTTCCAACTCCTAGGCCTTTCCTATCCCATCGTCGTCATAAGACGTATATGTGTCAGTGCGACGTAAAGCCACTAGCTAAAAGTGTTCATCTATGTGGTTCCGGTGCAGTACCAATTTAATATACAGGTATAATGCGAAACGTTTACGTACATTAAAGCACCGTATCTTCATCCATAATCCTCTCGTGTGTTTTACAACTTGGAATGAAACATTATGGCCAGATGAAACGAGATTACTTGTACAACTTGAAGTGATATGCACACAGATGTTGTGTATTTTATTATTATTTCTTCATTACCTGTGTATACTAACTTATATTTGAAAACATTTAAGGGTAATTTTCTTCATGAATCAATCTTTAGTTTCTGTATTATGAAAATGATTCATAGGGGCTTATTTTTTTGAAATAATATAATTGTCCACATATTAAAGAATGTTTCTTTTATAGTTATGTAATATAAGGGTTAGACTATTTTTATTAAGTTAACAATGAACCTTACTCTGGCAGTATGAAACCATGTCATTATGTTTCCTGCACTGATGATTAAAATTGGTTAACATGTAGCTTATGTCAGAGTATTATTAAGTTTCAGGAACATTGGTTCCTAAAATTCTGTTCATAAAAATACTAATATAGTTCCTTGTATTATTATTTATACAGCTTGCTATTTTTAGAGAATTAAATGCAATTTGCTGGATATGAGAAGTTCTAGATTATCTCAAAGGGAAAAACTATATTTGAGAGCATGAAGCACTATAATCATATTTTATTAAAGTCATGTGTGAACTGCACTATGAATAATTTTGTCAGATTTTGATTTTGTGAAGTTTCAGAACAGTATTGGAGTTTAGTTTGCTTTTGATTTCCTTTTAAATGCCTTCATTTTACAATGTGTGAGGACTACTCGTGACTAGTCGTGTAGGGTATATAAGTGAATGAGCATTTGCACATGTAATTCGAGGTCTGTGTGATCAATCACTAGGATACAGCTATAAGTCTTTTGTTCAGTAAAATATTGTAACAGGGATAGGGTAATAAAGTATGTCTTAATGAAACATGCAGTTCAGTTAAGAAGTTAGGATATGAGAATTATTGCATACATTCCCTTTTGTATATTACAGTTACAACCACTGATGTAGCATACTGAATTTAATAAATAATGTACTTTATTTTTCATTTGTAGATAACTTTTATCTGGAGTCCTAAAGTTTAAAATTAAAACTGTGTCTCACTTTTTGAGAATTACATCACCAGAGATCCAGAAACACATGAGTTTGGCAGCAGCATTTTGCTGGTTGTACAGAATTCAAGTTTTCAGTTTTACTGGTGTAATAGCTTTATTTGAAACAACTAGCCCTTTGGAAGTATTGTAATATTAGGTCAGTTTAAAAGAAGATAAAAGTAAGACTAAGAGAGAGGGGTGGGTTTTGTAATTCTGTCGTTTGAATGTTTTTTCAATATACCTCACTCATTAGAGCTTTAAGTAACCTGGCATGCAAATGTGGAGGACATTAACCCGGCAGTGGTCGCGTGGTTGGTGGCACATAAATGGTCGTGTCTGAGGGTTTCCCTCGCCCAGTAATTTTTTTGTGATAAGTAGTTTAATTAAATGCATCTGTTAATGATATGGAAGTGTTCACGGACATGTCACGTCACGTAATATGAAAGAAAATAGTCCACAAATTATTTACGGTGTTAGTTTTTCAGCATAATATTCTAGTCTGAGAATTGTGATGTCATTCTGATACAAAAGTGGTCTCGTCATGAGCATTTCACTCACTTGTTCAGTTACGTTAGTGATCGCGTGGTGAGCATTTTGCTCGCCTTAAAACCAATATTGAAATCAGTTTTGTTTATTGTTTATTTTACTGTTCATCCTTTCTTTTGTTTTATAATTATCTTGAAGTGGACTTTAATGTATTTATTTTACAAATTAAAATAATACAGAAATAGAATATAAAGCAATACAAAGTTTTTAAATAAAATAATGCACTGTACAAGTGATGAACACAAATAACCCATGACAATTATACATAAGTTCTGATATAAACATTACAGATTTTAATTATTTCTCTTTCCGAGCGGAACAGTTCATTCATCATCATCGCCGTCTCCGGCAAGTTCGATGCCACATTGCTGCAAATTTGTAGGGTGTGTTCCTTACAAATTGGATGGTTACAAGTCGTACACTTTGTGACTGTATATCTATATTTCTTTTTTGGGCACGAGTAACACTTTTGCCTTCCGATAGGGCTTTCTGCTCCATGAGTAGCTGCTTCCTCTACCAGCTCACCTATTCTCTTCTTTATTTGCTGCTGTAGTGAAACTGGCAAGTAGTCCATTGTTGTTCTTCTGGCCATATGGGGTTTACAGAGCTCAATGCTGAGAGTCTTCAGGTAAGCTCTTCTTGGGCCTCTGTCACCTGAGTTGAACCTCAGTATCAAATAACTGTTCAAGGCTCCAATGTCTAACAGGGTGAAAAATAGCCTGAGCGGCCATCTATTTGTTTTTCTCGCAGTTGTATACAGGCTTTTAAACCCATCGACAACATCAACACCCCCTTTTGTTATGTTGTAGAAGGTGATGACCTCTGGCTTAAACTTTTCGTTACGTGGTTTCCCATTTTCACACCAGGCAAATGCTGGGGCTGTACCTTAATTAAGGCCACGGCCGCTTCCTTCCAACTCCTAGGCCTTTCCTATCCCATCGTCGCCGTAAGACCTATCTGTGTCGGTGTGACGTAAAGCAAATAGCAAAAAAAAAAAAAAAAAAAAAAAAAAAAAACTTTTCTTCTGTAGTCTTGTCAGTGAACTCTCCACTGTGCATTGTCGAAAGCATAAGAATATTCCTAAACGGTCGCTTCTTACAAAAGTAAGATACCAGTAGCATGTCCTGTCCATGGCCAAACATTGTGCTATATAAAGGCCGTTTGCTGTCAAGAAAGACAGAAGGTATCTCTGCCTTATTTTTCCTGAGAGTTCCCACTAGAGTTAACCCTTTCTGTTTCAAGTCTTCAGCGAGAGGCACTGATGTGAAGTACTTGTCAGTTGTGATGTTCCTTCCAGTATGTTCAATCGGTTGGACCAAACATTTAACGATTGCAGCAGCAGAGTTCTCCTTTTGGTAAGGGCCAACCGGTTGTTGTCTAACGTACACTTCCATGTTGTAAGTGTAGAACATCCGAGCATCGGCTAAAGAGAACACTTTCAGACCATATTTAGCTGGCTTATTTGGCATGAATTGTCGAAACCCACACTTTCCCCAGAATGATTCTAGCATCTCATCAACCGTAAGGTATTCATGAGGTGTGTAATATTCGTGGCATCGAGCTACAAATTCACCAAACACTTTACAGATCGGGGCCAATTTGTCCTCTTTCACTCTTGCTTCTTTTGTACGTATATCATCTAAACGAAGGACACGAATAAGAAGACGAAAACGCCTCGGGGGCATAGTTTCGTGGAAAATTTCAGCTGCAGTGCCATCTGTTGCCCAGAAATCCTCTGCATTTGTATACGAGCCTTTCAGAATTCCAGTCAAGTAAAGACCAAAAAGAGCCAAGATTTCTTCCTTATCAGTGTCCTTGGCATATCTTTCACGTTAGTATTTGCTCCCTATCTGTGCCATTTTAATGTTTGTCATCGAGACTATGTCATGTAACGTTTCAGAGGGAATGAATAAATTCCAGGACTCAAGTGGTGATCTGACAAACTTGGCATTTCCTTTCACGCCTGGTAACTTACGGATAAGGTTGGTGCGTCTTGTCTTTGACGTGCTGGGTGCACAATGGATGTCCTACACCATGCAGTTGTCCTTTCCAATATAAGGAGGTACTGGTACACGCTTCTCCTCTTCCAGCTCTTCTCCCGATACCTCTGAATCAGTATTATGATCACTGTTTTCCACGTGGTCACTCTCACCCTCACTTTCACTGTCATAAGGATCACCAAACTGTGCCAAATCATTTTCACCAACCGTATTTCTTACTTGTTTTAGTTCCTGTTCCACTTCGTCCATCCATTGCAGGATTCGCTGTTCTTGTGGATTAGCCATTGAATAACTACACAATGTTCACAACTCGGTAAATCACTAACGAAAGAACACCCTAACATATAAAACAATACACCAGAGATACATTGTCGTGTTATAATTGAACAGTAACACTAGTGGTCGCGTGCTGAGCAAATCCCTCACCGAGCGCACTGCATACTAAGAACAAAAATAACTCTTCTCTAGTGAACGACTGACTCATACTGAACATCCTGCATGGAAGATAAGGGATTGGCCGAGGAATACCTAGAGAGGAGGGGTGCTGCACACATGGGCTGGGCAGTGATAACACTTCATTTCGAGAAGTGAGGGATTCACTCACCATGCGACCACTGCCGGGTTAAGCTTTTTTATGATTGAATGTTTTGGTAGAAAATGTAAATGGCTAAAATATATATACAGTGTAACCTAGTTAATTTGAAAATTGGATAATTTTAATAAAATTTATTCCCCTTCAAATTCTTATTCTAATCAGTGTAAATTTTTTTTATTTAACTCAAATTATTTTAAAGCTTAAATTTGGATAATTTGAAGTCAGGATTTTATTGCAAGTTACTTTTGTAACAGTTCCATGAATTGAAGTCTTCAGATAATTCCCAAGAATTAATTTTTATTGTAGCTTCCTAGTTATGATCAGATAGTCGCTATTGCTAACAGAATTAACCTTTATCCCTGAGACTGTCAATGAGTGTAGGATCGGTATGGCCTTGATCATCGCTTGTCTTAAGAGCATCTGCACTCTGCCACCAGGAATGTACCCCTTCTCCCATTCCGAAGTCAACAACTGTGAATTGTGTGCAAACAGTTGCAAATTGTTTCTGTAAAGCAGCTTTCAAAAATAAAGGTAGGAAGTTCAAGGTTTGTTGAAGCTCAGTCAAATATTTGATGAGTTTCGAGCTTAAAATGAAATTGATGATTTTGTCTATCATGTAAACCTAAACAAATGCAAACAAAAATCACTAAGCAATGGAATTAGTGTATTGTTCTAAATTGTGTGTAAATGCTGCTGTTTTACTAGTGTTTATACAGTATATTTTTTGTGTGAAAACTTTCATCTACAATACTGGACAACAGGGCAGCTGTTAAGGTACCGTAGAATGCATAATGCTGTAATATTGTCATTACAATAAATTTATTAAATTGTATGTATTTGTTAAAATAGTCTTTCTTGTAGATTTGAATTTTGTATAATTAGAATTTTTTTGGATTCCACTTGGAGTTTGAATTTAAGAGTCCACTATATATAAAAATCATCATACACCTTTCCTATGGCAAATTTCGTATTAATTTCATATAAGAGGACACTTATCTGTATGAATAAGGACTCTACGTACTTCGCAGTAACATTCACATAGTAGCATTGCTGCGCAGTTTGGACTATGCAGCTGTTAGCTTGCGTTTGAGAGATAGTGGGTTCAAATCCCACTGTTGACAACCCTGAAGATTGATTTTCATGGTTTTCTGTTCTTACAGCTGGCAATTGTTGGAACTATATCTTAATTAAGGCAACAGTTGCTTCCCATTCGTAGCCTTTTCCTTTCATATTGTCACCAAGTAACCTGTCCAGGATGGTACACTGTTAAACCATTAGAAGAAAAGAAAAAAGTACAATCACCTGCTCCCCAATAATCTGCAAGTTTGAGAGCTAGTTTATAAACTGTTAAAAGTAGGATTTTGTTATTCAGTTCACTCTCAAAGAATTTTATGGTTTTGTAATAATTGTTGGGAACACCAGGTAATGTTAATCTTCCTGAAGATTCTGCCAGACAACTGACATTAGTTGTAATGAATTCAAAACATTTTAAATATAATGTAGTGACAATTTTCTAAAAAAAATAGAACATGAAAAGGAAAGTTTGCTTTTTTCTTTTTTTTTTAAGGAGAAATAGTGAACTATGCGGTCCAATTGTGCTGTTCCTTTTGTTCTGCCATAATTTAACTTATGGCATAAAATGCCAAGCTGCTGTAAAAGTATGGATGAACCTAACAAAAAAAGAAAACATTGAGACCAGCATTTTCATGATTAATTTTGTTCAGATTTCAAATTTTTTTGCATTGGTATCTGATGTTTTAATTCAGTTGGATATTCATTATAGAGCACACTGGTCCATGTTGTATCTCGTTTGGACCCTAGCTCAGGTCTCGATGACATCGAAGGCGGAGAAGATGGAGGCAAACAATCTCGGCCGGATAAAAGGCAGGATCCCCACTGCCTAGTGAAAGGAAAACGGATCTTCTCAGGCTAAGGGAAGGAACCCTAACAGAAAATCAGCAGGCCTTGATGCTACAGGAGGCAGCCTCTCTACATCAGGCTTTGGGTGTTACAGGTTAATAGAATGTCAGTCATTCATGTATGGACCAAATTAACACCTTGTATGTCATTATGGAGCAATCCACGGAACTCGAACCACGGTATACATAATATTCGCCGACTCTGAGAAGGCCTTTGATAGCTTTTCGATAACGAAGATGTGGAGATCTATGGAAACGTTCGGAATCTCGCTGAAAATTAACATAGGAAAGAACATGTATGCTAACTAAATATGTGAGGTCCAGAATCGAGGATTACTGGCTGAACCAATCCCACTCAGCTCTGATGTATTGGGTCGATGCAAAAGTTCGTGCGGTTATTTTACTGTCACGCACTGTAACTCACAATCACTCAATGATATATTCACCTCCACTCTCTGACCTGCCAACGTTCAAGTAGCTGTTGAATGCCTCGCCTCTAGAACTGTTTTGGTTTTGACTGGAAGAAATCTGTTAGCCATTGGTCAAGAGAAGTTTCGTCAGGAAACACTTTCCCCTGAATGTGGTTAGAGAGCGGGAAAGATGGAAATCTGAGGGGGCAAGGTCAGGAAAATACGGAGGATGAGGGAGAGGTTCCCAGCCAAGTTCAGCAATAACACCTTTGATCAATTGCGCTGTATGCGGGTGAGCATTATCATGGAGCAGTAAGACTGGTTTTTGTCTTTTGTTGTCGATAGCAACGGCGAGCTGTCTCAGCTGGTCACTGTACACAGCAGAGGTAAACTTACGTTTTTCGGAAGTAATTCATGGTAAACTAATGCCATCTTGGTTCCATCACACACACAACATGAGTTTCTGTGGATGGGCACTCTCCTTAGCACGGGGAGTTGCTGGTTTTTCTTTTTTTATGGGCTGAGCCACTCTTTCTTCTTTTTCATGTTGACATATAGGCACTTTTTTTGTCACCGGTGACATTGTTCGAAAGGAATGCTTCGTGCCTATCGCAAGCCACTCGGTGCCGGGCAAGTAATGACGAACAGATGTTTACACGTTGATTTTTCTTTCTGTCACTTAGCGCATGTGGTACCCATATACGTACCCAATTTCTGTACCTTACCCATCAAATGCAAATGGCGTACAATAGTTGACTGATCACATTCAAAAACTTGCGCCATTTCCCGCGTTGATGAGGATTCTTGTAAAACAACTCATTCAAGCGGTTTTCGTCAAAATCTGAAGGTCTTCCAGAACGTGGATCATCAGACAAGTCAAACCGTCCTGCTCGAAAGCGGGAAAACCATTTTTGTGCTGTTCTTTCAGCAATTGCTTCATTCCCGTACAGTTCACAAACTGTTCTCGCAGAGTAAAATGTGTCGGAAATGCTCACTTTTCTCAACTTGACATTCCATGTCCGTTTGTCTGAAATATACACAAATAAAACGTTCACAATCAAGAAAGCTGGTGTTTCGCAACACACAAACTCCAAACTCAGTTAACACAACGGAATAATGACAACCAATCCCTTCTCGCCGCATTGTTGCCAACCCAAAAGAATACCGCACGAACGTATGCATCGACCCTATAAAACAAGGATGCTGTCTCCGATTCTGTTTCTAATGGTGTTAGATCTTGTGATGACAAAAGGCATTTAACGAAACAGGTGCACTGTGGGGACCAACAGATCAGGTGGAGAATTTTAAGACTTCGCTGACGAAAGGAGTCTACGCTAACCTCAAGGTGTGCGGTGGTAGTGTGCTAGTTACGACGCGCACAGCAGTTCTAGCTGGTCGGTTGCTCAAGCACGAACACTTTGGCGAAATCCCCGTCAAAGTGGATGAGCACAAATCCTTGAGTCAGGTTCGCAGAGTCATCTTCCGCCAAGACCTGATCTTCAACACTAAATATGAGCTGACGGGAGACATAAAACCGTGGCGAGACACACGACTGGCGCATTACGCGCAAAGTCAACGGTGAAAACGTTGCAGACAGTGCTTTCATTGTCTCCTTCAAGTTGTCATTGTTACCGGAGAAAGTCAACGTAAGCTATCGTTGCTCTATGAAGCCGTACATCCTGCCTCCTATGTGGTGCTATAACTGCTAAAGGTTCAGAGAGATGGTATGTCGTTCGAATCAGTCTGTGTGTGATACATGTGGAAGAGCTCATGGCATGGAGCAGTGCACGCATCCGAACAGGTGCGCTAACTGCTGGTCTTCATTCTCCTCGAGATAGAAACTGCCCTGTCTCGGGGAGAATTTGGTCTAGATCAAGACACTGGATGATCTTTCAGATACATCGCAATTGGGAAATAGACCGGTGGCAATGGTCACTTAGTGTGATGATAAAGTTAAAACATAAAACAGCGAACCACAACAAGAGTACAACAAGCAATTCCATGGAAAGCAGGAATTTTAAGGTTTGTTGAAGCTCAGTTAAATGTTTATGACGAGTTTCAAGCTTTAAATGAAATTGATGATTTTGTCTATAACCTAAACAAATGCAAACAAAAATCACTAAGCAATGGAATTAGTGTATTGTTCTAAAAAGTGTGTGAATGCTGCTTTACTAGTGTTAATACAGTATATTTTTGTGTGAAAACTTTAATCTACAATACAGGACAACAGGGCAGCTGTTAAGGTACCGTAGAATTAGTGATGGGCAGTCTGAGAAGAGGTATCGAGGTTTCTCGGGATTTCTCGAGACTAGCAAAAGCACTATTTCTCGCGAGAAATTTCGAGAGATCTCGAGTGTGTTGTCCCCACATTGTGCGTCGAGCAGCGTATCGCAGGCCTACAGGTCGTCGGAGCTGAATGTTGTTTGTGCCGAGTATACGAATAGCCAACCACGGGCCTTCTCAGTTTCGTAAATACGTGTCAGCAAGCGTCTAGGTCTATTTTGGCGCGGTATAACAATTATAAAGGATACGCATTCTGGCATTGTATGCACTGGTAGGTACGCGAATGAGTGGTTTATATACAGAACCTGTCGGCTACTGTAGGTACACTTACCTGGATACTAGAGGCATGCATTATTCGAGACGAGGCAAGATGCGCTTTGCAGCATATGCAACCACCATTACGCATGAGTGGAATGTGTAATCTGAAATGCTTCAGTTTGCTCCAATTCTTTCGACAGGTAGGTGTACATCGTTATCAGACCCCACATTCAATAACATATGACCACTGCTTGTGTTTACCGATATTTTGATGACTAAGGAAATAATTTCTTACAGTGTTATAGAGTATTCGCGTCATAATTAGGTACTTCCATATATGACGGTGCAATGTGAAATTGTGTCTAGTTGTACGCGATAACTTGAAGACTATGTCCGAAATGCAACGTAAGTCCTGGATGTCGGTTATTTTGAAGAAATGTCACATAGCATTGCTTATTCAAAAGAAGTAAAATACATCGGCAGAAATACTTCTGGGATGATCCGGCACTTACAAACGCATAATATCAATGAAGAGGAATCGTCACAGAACACCTCCGGCCCGGTCTGAATCACAAGAAGCTACCCTGCCGACAACGATTGTGAGGCATCCAGGTAAGTTTACATCCTAATGACAGTTATTAACAAATTATACGGGTTATTCAGTTAAGAAGTCCACCTGACATAACTCGTGTACAGTTCAAGATACTGACATTCTGTTTCCACTTTCGTTAATGGTATTAAGGGGTTTATAGTTGAACATGCAGTACTTCTTAAGGCTTTTGACAAAATGTATTGGCTCACACGTTTTCATATGAGAACGTTATTTCACGCAATAACTGCCAATGATACAGTCGTAGTTACTGGTACGTCGCACAGCTTGCACTGCAGGAGGATCGGTCTCGAGATCTGCGACGTTAGTCTCGAGCGAGAGCGTTGCCCATCACTACGTAGAATGCGTAATACTGTAATATTGTCATTTCAATAAATTTATTAAATTTTATGTATTTATACAGTACTAGTTTAACATTCCAAATTCAGCAACATCATACACAAATTCACACACAGTTTAAGTATTTCCAGTGCTTAAAATTACGGCTTACAGAGGTTTTTAAGGTACTGCACCTTTCCAAAAATATAGCTATTTTCATACAGATAGGTCAATATATATATTTGGGGACATGACATGAAGCTAAATAAACAATTTGTTACACCTTATTGTGAAATTACTACATTTTGCCTCCTTTTACCTTCTCAAATTATTAATCATGTATAAAAATTATGCTATTCCTCCGGTGACATTAAATGCCACCGTAATCCCGTTCAGTTAGGAAGTGAAGAACCTAGGTATGACCCTGACTGAAACTCTTGACTGGTCAGCACACGTAAGAAATACATGTAGAAAGATGTACGCGACGCTACACCCTCTGAAACGACATAAGGACATTTTGCCAAAAGACGTAAAGATAAAACTACTCCAAACTCTGATACTACCAATACTTGACTACTGCGACATTGTCCTCATTGATGCAATTCGTGAACAAACTATGAAACTTCAACGAGCATTGAACTCTGGTCTTCGATCTGTTTTTAACTTGAGTTACGATGCTCACATAACCCCTAGCTACACATTTCTTTCCTGGCTGAAACCCGAGAGGCGACGGAAATTCCACGTACTTACGTTGGTATATCGAACTCAGAAAGAAAATCTACCCAAATACATCTCTTCAAAATTCCATTATAATCCTCATTCCATAATTGTAACACTAGATCTGGCACTTCCCTCGCTATTCCCGTCAACCACTCTTCAATATATAACAGATCCTTCGTTGTGGCTGGGTCAGGACTTTGGAATTCACTCCCAGCTGCTGTCAGGAACTCAAACTCAATATCGAAATTTAAGACTGCATGTAGATATTACCCGCTGATTGTTTCGTGTGTATGATGACGTATGATAGATTGTGTGATTGTTGTTATTATTATTATTATTATTATTATTATTATTATTATTATTATTATTATTATTATAGTGTAATGTACATAATATTTAGCTTCTTACTCATGTACATACATAGATCACTTTTATGGCCATACTTATATTTCCATTTACTTTATTACTTATTGTGTTCTCTTTATGCATTGCTTATTTTTTCCAGTTTGTACCTTACTTTTCATTATGACTTCGTCTCTTTCTCATTATCTATACGCTCTGAATTTTATTCTATTTTATTTGTTGAGCTGTGATTTCTTTATTATATGTTGTCCAAACCTGTAATTTTTAGCTTATCTTTGATTTTATGATAGAATAGTACATTTCTTTTATATGTGTATTATCTGTAGATTAATTATGTGGTTAAGTGTAAGAGAGGGCCACGAGCCCTAACTTCACCACTGCTAAAGTCAATAAATAAATAAATAAATATACCGAGCTCGATAGCTGCAGTCACTTAAGTGCGGCCAGTATCCAGTATTCGGGAGATAGTAGGTTCGAACCCCACTGTCGGCAGCCCTGAAAATGGTTTTCCGTGGTTTCCCATTTTCACACCAGGCAAATGCTGGGGCTGTACCTCAATTAAGGCCACGGTCGCTTCCTTCCCACTACTATCCCTTTCCTGTCCCATCGTCGCCGTAAGACCTATCTGTGTCGGTGCGACGTAAAACAACTAGCAAAAAAAAATTAAAAATAAATAAATAAATAATAAATTTCGTACTTTAGCACGCCCCCCCCCCCCCGCACACTTTATCTGTGCTTTTATTTGTATATTTTATTTCTTTCTCTTCATCAGATTTTTAACATTTTTTAAAAATCAGAAGTCAAAATAGTCGGTGAATAAATATTAAAATATAATTTAAGGAAACCACCAGTAATTTGTATCTCAGCGAGAATGGCCAACCTGCAGCTGTGAAATCAAATTAAAGTTTAAACAATGATGCTGTAACAGTTTAAACTAAGTTCAGTTAATACCGGCATGAATTTAACGGTTCCACCTATCGACTGTGTACTCTCTTGTTGGCCGTGTTAGTGTTTTACCATTTCGGACCAGAACGGATTTTTCACAACATACCATCGTGCCGACGGTTAGAAAAAGCTGTGTGCATTTTCAGAATAATTTAAGAGACAAGTTATAAAACTAATGGCACCGTTCTTCAATGCGTCGTCTGCGAAGTGAATATTGCAATTGATGACAACCTTCAAAGAAACAATAAATCAGCACATCCAGTACAGCAAATACGTCAAGAACATTGAACTTCGCAAGGTGAAACCTAAGCAGACTACTCTGATACACGTCTTCGCTTCAGGATCTGAAAATTAGAGGTCATTACAGGAATTCAGTTCGGAATTAATCCAGCCAGGAATTCCAGTTGACAAATCCTGCATTCAAACTATTCCTGGAGAAGCGCACGCAAGTCATTTCCGTGCTTCAGCACCTGTTCCCGCCACTGTATCTGTTTCTCTTCTTGAACAGATTTTTCAACATTTTGTTTAATCAGAAGTCAAAAATAGTCAATAAATAAATATTAAAATGTAATTTAAGGTAACTGAGAAAAATTTGCATACGGCCAATTTATGAGAACTTCTTCGAGGCAGTTAACAAGCATGAAGTGAGGTTCATTTTAGATGAAACCGCTGATGAGCTGCAAAGATATATTTTGAATGTGCTGGCATTTCTATTATTTGGTGAATGGGTGAAACCTATGCTTTTTAAATTGTACCAACTCGAGAAGACATATGCCTGCACAATAATGCAATCATTCAATAACTTGTGTATGAACATGTGGCCAAGGGGCATACAATACCAAAAACGTCAGTCTTGTGGTGACAGATCAAGCACGCTTCATGCTTTCGGTATGTACCCCGACCTCAGCCATGCGGCATGTATTGAACTACACCATGTTTGCGAAAGTATCAAGGAGAATCACAGTAGGGTAAATGACTTCATTATTGCTCTGAAGGAGATTCTCAAAGGCTCCCAGTCATAGTTTGTACTAGGAAGTGACCAGGGTTTCCGTGGCTCACAGGGGGGTAAGAAGCGCCTGGGGTGAATGGGAGGACAAGGAACTAACTGGAGCAAAACTTAACAAAACAAATTTTGAAGTTTTATTTCTTTCCTTTTTTTCTAATTTAAAATTGATAAATAGAAAATCTGAATAAATAACCATATGATGAGCTCGTCGGCTCCAACGATCCCAAGGACTTAAAAGTCCGAAAATCAGGTACAAAATTTTCAATAGTTACCGGTTTAGTTGATTTACATATAAACGAGCGTTATTGCTCTTGATGGGTACAAGATTTACAAGAGCACGATTTGCTCCTATCCTTTACACTATAAGGGAGTCTACGCTCCAACTATATCGTAGTCCAGTCTCGCAGAGGCATCAGTTCCTAATTGCGCAATTACAACCTACAACCTGTTGTCCTTGATTAGAGTATTTGCACTCAGTAGCCCCGAGGCGGGCTTATCGTTTGCTCAACAGTTTATAACTTTCTGTTCCTCAAGGTAACTCCACACCAGAAACCGTTCTACAAACCGCAATAAATTTACAAGGGCATAATTGCCCACACTAAATGGCCTTAAATGACAAAAGAAAAGGTTGGTTGTAACCGGCCAAGAACAAAATGCAAGGAAGCGAGAAACTTGCACTCCTTCTAGAAATGCTTAAAACCCTAAGTGGGCTTATGGCCCAATGATACGGGGGCTAAGTCTACTCTACACTGGGTGTCTAAATGAGAAACATTAAATACCAAGAAATTGTTAAGAATTTTAGAGGTTTAGAAACTTCAATCACCTCATACAAAGTTGGATGGGAATCAACAGAGGGTAATCACTCTTTGTTCCCTTACATTACATGTTTCCCAGTAGGGAATAGAACAAATTCCTCAGATTTTCCGTAAATTCTACATTTAAACCACCAACTTCAGAAATGTACGTGAAATGGAAGAGATTGAAACTTTCCTCTGAAGCTATCCGCAGGATCTATCACGTGTTTATGAAAATTCTGCCATTACATTGCGTTGCTGGGCCTTCCGAACGCCGCCCGCGGCCCCTACCTCCCTTACGACCCGCCGCATACAATTAACTGGAGCAAACAAGACAATACGCTCTTAAGGCGCTCAGATTTTATTTTATTTTGAGAAGCAGATTCCAGAACTCTGTTCTGATAGGCTGGATTCCTGTACAAACCCCAAATTTTAAGTGGCTAGAGAGAATATTTACAAAGTTCTGATAGATTGATTACTACTGACCAGCAGAAGTGTAGACAACTGTGATACATAAAAAACCAGTCCTAAGAATCAGGTTAAAAACCTCACAATTACAAATTTCTTTATGGAATAATTGTAGTTTACACCGCAAGATGGAGCAATTGAAGCTATGGGAGAGACATCTAACAGTTGAAAACCAAAATATCTAGTAAATGCATCATTTCAAGTTAGATGGCCTTATAGAAGGCGCGCAGTTTAACTGGCCGAAGAAGGTGTACCACCACTCACTAATATTTGGTGAATGGGTGGAACCTATGCTTTTCAAATTGTGCCAACTGGAGAATACATATGCCTGAACAATAATGCAATCATTTAATGACTTGTGTGTGAGCCTGTGACCAGGGGACATACAATACAAAAACTTCAGCCTTGTGGTAACTGACCAAGCTCGCTACGTGCTTTTTGGCCTGTACCCCAACCTCAGTCATGCGATATGTATTGGGATCTGTCCCATCATCTCCCATAGCTCGTGGGACCATGTGAAAACACAAATTTACCCCTATCGGGTCTTAACACATGGGACCTATTCTGCCTAGTGACAAATGCCGCCTCATTTGGATTTTAATGACTAATCCGAACACATGAGATGACAAATGCCCATTACAGCATAGCGAGGTCTACTGCCACACTTCCGTTCCAAGATATGAGCACAAGCCTCTCAAGGGCATGGTGCGTCCGTGGATACGAACTAGAACCAACTTATATCTAACTTATAGGCATTAAATGAACGGAAGAGGTCAGGATGTTAATATCGGCAAAGATAGGCACAAATAAAGTTTTCCTAAGATTTAATTAGCTATCGTTGAAACATACTTTCTACAACGTTGATGATTAAATTTTATAGAAATACATCTGACACTCAATAAAGCTACGGGAAATCAGGTCCGTGCTGTCACTCAAGTAAAATTTTCGATCCACATCTTCACCAGTGTCTCTATGTGGACTACTGACATTACGACATCGAATTGAATGGTAGAACAAATCACACATTTACAAATTAAGAACTTGAGTGATACTTCATTTCCATACAAAGAAATCGGAGAAAGTTGGATTACCTTCCTAAAGTTTCACATCGTATAATTGGTTTCGGTGTTCATCGGCCCTCTATTACACTTCAACTGTTGAATACGACAAACGATATCATAATAAAAACACTTGACTATTTACAGTAATAAGCTACGACCTTGCGAATGCGAAATATTCCCCGGAATTGACCCCCAATTTACATATTCAAAAGAAAACACTGGTTTACTCTGAGATTAGTCTAAGAGTGGCCGCCTAAATTAAACATAGCACGATAAATTATATATTAAAATATATAAAATTAGAAAAACAATAAGCAAATTCTACGGAATTGCAACATATTCCCACAAATAATAAAAATGAACATAATTCTGGTGACTACAAACCACCTCACTTGATGAACTAACTGTATAGTCGTCCCCGTGTAAGGACGTACCCTAAGGGTGCAACCTTACCCTTTCTCCCCTGTAATATTAAAGTATTGATTTATAGTAACTTTTCTTGCTGTTGGGTCTTTTTCAGTGTCGGTAACCATACAGTTTAGGGACCCTATTTGCCGATACGACGTCTTACATTTACCGTTAATCTGGCACGTTGGCAACGTTCAATCACTGTTCTAGCGTGAATTGCGTGTTGCCACCGCATTGGTATTAAAGTCACTAATGATACATTTGCGAGAATATTTAAAGAATATTTTCTTTTTCTGTGGGATTGTAAATCTATTTGGCTAATACCAGGTAAGTAGAATTGTGGCATGTTCGGATAATGCACTTAATAACATAGTTTGTGTGAAATGATGAGCACAACATTTTATTAATTACGTTCCTATTTCGTCCCATACTTATACGAACAGAATTCGATTGGGATGTCTAAGAAGGAAGAAAAATCCGCAAGAACTCCTCCGAAAAGGAAAGCAAGATTACGGCCTTTACAAACATCAGGTCAAGAAATGCTTGTACATTGCTACGAGCAATTGAAACACGAACTACGACGAAGAAGGTATCAGTCGCAGTGATACGAAGCTAATGGCAAGAGTTTCATTATTAACTGGGGTAAGTGTTCGTTTTTATCTTGTTTGTATAAGTTTCTGACATAATGACAATCAGTTCAAATGGAGCAGTATTTCATTCTGAACCTAACCTAACCTAATCATGTAGGCCTATACCATGTCTTGTGTCGACTTCGATACGATTTGTAGACTTAACCTTTGTGTATTCCTGTTGACGTACGGTGTATGTGTATGTAATATATTTCTGTGTGTGTATTCTTACAGGGTAGTGGTGAATATATATGTTATATATATTATATTTTATTTAAAAATCTTAGAATAATTTATCTTCATCAGGTGTCTTTGGTTTCAAATGTGCATTTCTCTTTCAGGGTCGCCCACATACTCCTGGAATAAACCACACAAATCTGGACATGATGTTCAAGGAGTAATTCGTCGACCTGTGTCTGAGGGAGGAAGACTGGTTATGGTTCATGCTGGAGCTTGGCAGAATGGTAAGCTTGAAGCTTGAAGCTTGAAGATATAACCAGCCGGCAGGCTGAAAATATGCCCAGTAATCTCTCTCCTTACTGGTTACCGGTATTGAAGAGAGAAGGAAATGTTCGCGCAAAAGAAAGGGAAGTCATTGGATGTCTGGAACTTTCGAAAATCACACTGCAAAGATTTATTAAATAAATTGTATCGTTTAACACGCCCCTCTTTTCAAGAATATGGTTAGTACGCCTACTGTATATCAAAATAAAGACAGATACATGTAACATTAATTTGAGTGAGAAAGTGTGTTTATTTCCTTAATTCCTCATTGAGCGTGGAAACCGACTTAATTATGAATATTTTGATTTATTTCATCTTAACTTTTAGCATTTACTAGGGTAGGGACACATTCATTATCGGTGTTTACATTGAGGTTAGTTTGTTATTGTTATGTCTGGTGATTTTAATATGTAACCAGGCAGGTTGGCAGCAGTGATCAGCCATTACAAAAAAGAGAAAAGAAGAGCATCGGGCGGCGATATTTACTTTCTGGGGTATATCCTTACGGGGCGATTACTATACACGTTATTAGGGTCTCAGCCCTTCACTTAAACAAACTATCAATGGATTGACACGAAAACTAGCTTCAAGAAATCAATAATTATCTAAACATCACGTTCACGCACTTCTACCACCTGAAAAAGAAAAACATATAGAATACAAATACTGGCTGCATTTCTGCTTTATTATAATCCGCCACTATGTGACTAACAATTCACATTGTGCCCCAAGGTCCGAAGTAGTGACCTCGGTTCCTTCCATATCAGGTCTCCTGAAAAACAAAATCCTGTATATCGCATCATTAATGGGTAACAATTAAATGTTCCTACATTAATTTCAACATAGCTTGTTGCGAATGTGGTAATCAAGTAAAAATACGTCTTCTACTGACAAAAGAACACAGTGTCTGTACAACATTTATTTCTTTGTCAACTGGCATAGAGATCCCAGCTCAGCTGTCTTTCTCACAAGAAGCTACAACCCTCGTGTCGCCATCCGTAAATCTTTAGGGACCGCCCTCTCGGCGGGACAATAACATTCTTGAAACAAAAATCTCCACGCATTAACGTCCTCTCAATGCATGGTCATCGGCTCATTATATTCACGCAATAGTACTGGGACACTTATAAACATGCTAAAATCAGCTCGGGCGTTCATTATATCCTATAAATACCTCTCGAAATCATGCCGCTAAATCACTTCATCTTTCCTCAACTTTACAGAAGGCCGGGGTTCAACATTGTTCCCTTCACTGCAGAGTTTAATCACAATTTCACAAGCTCATAAGCTAAAATTTCCTATTATCTCAGGCCAAAGGAATGATAAATGTGTACCTGATATAAATTGATACTACGTTCAGTAAATCGGCATTTAATATCCAACCAAATAAATTAACTTAAATAAAATTAAAATAGCAAACAACAACAAACAAAAAATATACAGGGGCCTAGCTATTGTTTGGTGATGGATATTCAAACTTGGGCACAATGAATTCTTCACACATATCTAGATACAGCCACGTCTTAACCTACCATGCAACAAAATCTACTACTTTACATTAGGAAAAGAGTGCTGTGACTATCCCACATTAAAATACTGTTCAAAGGCAGTTGGCGAAAACCCTACCGTCATATTATCCTGTCTCATCTTGAATAGTCACTCAGAGGATGGCTACTTCGTTACCTCAAAAAAGTTCAATATTCTCTCACCCCCCCCCCCCCCCCGTTTCCTCTGACAGCACTGGGGAATACAAATACTTCAAAATATGCACATGCAACGAAATAAAATGGGCACAAAAACATGCAATTATCCTAATTTGCTTCCTTCCCGAATAACCTCAAGTTTTTAAATAAAAGGGATCCTACTGACCACTCTAAGCGAACTAATCTAACAATTCAAATACGATAAATTATCTTAACCCTACCCTTATATCTCTTTCTAATTACACAGGGAATATTAGCACTACAAAGTCATAACGTTGACTCAACAGCTTTGGTCCGTCCTCCATAGTCCGAGCCCGCAAGGGACTCGCCTGAAGCGTCTACACCATGGTGCTGAGGTGGCAGGTCACGTGTTCCAGACGTCACTCTATGATTCTTGGGTAATCCATAGTCTTGGAGTCGTGAACACTGATTTTCACACAGACTTCTTCTGCACACGTAACAGTCAAAATTCCCCTTTTTGGTATGAATGCGATCTCTTTCAGAAAGAAAGTTGCATATTTATTTATTTTAGGCCGGACGTAGCTAGACTACCTCAGTCAGACAAAGCTAGTACAGAAGCTCATGTTGTAGTCACTGCAATAGTTATGGATTAACGTGATATCGGGTTCCTATATTTATTTCAAAACCCCGTCTCGTACGTTTGTTTCTCTGTACTTCTACAGTTACGCCGTCATTCAGCACGATAACTTGGTACTGGAATTCTGTTTATATTATATGACACGGACATTCGTGCTACCCTTTTTTTTTACATGTCAGCTTTCACAAAGTTTCAAAATTACTATCACACTCCACGGACTCTCTCTCTACTGCGGGAGATTAATTGAAGAATCGTTTTCTCCGTCCGATATTCGGCACAGCATAGCGACACCGTTTCGCGATTATACGACGTAATTCACGTAATTACGCGCCACATCGCGATCGATCTGTAATTCATATGGCACTATCGCCCAGTTAAGTTCTCTACTGGCATTTCATATGAGAAATTATACACATTTGCACTCCCGTTTATATCAACATTTTCTATACAAAGAACAGCTAAATACGACCACAAACCGACCGTCTGGTCACTTCACAGGCTGCCTGTTGACTACCAGCCACCCTCAGAAGTGCGAGCATATATGGTCTCACATGGAGTGGGGGTTGGACTGAGGAACTCCCCCCGCCATAATGTTGAGATCTCTAGATCCGCTAAGTTTATGGAAATCAGCGATGCGGCAGATTGTGTGGCTCGCCAATCACAAATACTAGATGTAACGCGGAACACAAAACGATCAGTAGTTTAATCGTAATTCGGCCGTCTAAATCAAGAGCCTAACGGGGAACCCCTGTTGGGTGTCTGGTTCACAGCTAGCGTTATGACGCCAGAGCATCTTACGCAATTTCTTTGAGACGTAATTTCATAAATAATATATTTTTATTTTGATATATAATTTTGTCAATGATGCATTATTCTTGCTGTTACGTCGACTTATGCTTCATGATTAATTTAAGCGTCATTATCCCGAAAGTGCTTCTAAAATCACCTCCTCACGTTTGGCCCTACTGTGAGTCGGCATTTGTTTTTGGGGGCGGAGTCAGTAGAAACTATACTTTTGTCTTCTCTCTTCACGCCCGCTCATTTCGGGGATTTTATAAGCCAGGTTAGGCGCCAGGCTGGCGAAGATGTTACACAAAACGATGCAACCTGTTCTGACAATGAAACTCCAAGCATACATGCTTGCCACATATATATATATTTCCGAATAAATATTCAATGTGACGATACGGTCACAGTATTGAGCATGAACTACATCATGTTTGCGAAAGTATCAGGGAGAATTACAGTAAGGTAAATGACTTCATTGTTGCTCTGAAGGAGATTCTCATAAAGGTTCCCAGTCATCGTTTGTACCAGGAAGTGTCTGGGGTCCACCTTCAGCAGTTTCCCGTCACCACAAGGTCGAATACTTGGATAAGGAGCCGAGTTTTCTTGTGTGATACTTTGATATAGTTATATGCTTCGTATGGGCCCTAGACTCAGCGGACGCAGAAGCCATCAAGAAGACCCAACAATTACTCGACAGCAAAGACTTTGAGTTATAAATGTTTGCAGTGCACGGCTACAAGTATTTGCCTGATGTGTTTGGAAGAAGGTATGGAGAAGAAGGAAGAGCGGAAGAAAATGATGAATATTAGGGACAACCTAGATGAATTTGCTAAAGACAAATTCGAATTAAATTTGCAAAACAATCCAAATTTGGAAATTTTTGTAACTTTGACTGAACTCCCTTTAAGAGTGCTGGTTTCTGTAAATGTCGAGTGGAGTTTTTCTCTATATAAGGGTCTACGAGTTCAAAGCACCGGCGACTTACTGTCGAAAATACTTAAATATTGTGTGTAATCCAAATGTAACAAGTTAATTAGAACCCGGTAAATGGTATGGTAACTGGTTTAAACCTTAATAAAGTGATTTCAACACGTTTTTGCACATTTTTATATGTATTTCAGAACTTTTCCCCCTTTTCTGACCATACTTTCCACCTTAAAATCCTTTCGCTAGTGATCATAAAGCTGAAACATAATTACCCAACAACAATAACGAGAGTAAAGCAAAGCAATTAAATGGAAAGAAAATATTACAAGAAATACTAAAAACCAAACAAACCGCATGGCACTACAGCCCTTGAAGGGCCTTGGCCTACCAAGCGACCGCTGTTCGGCCCGAAGGCCTGCAGATTACGAGGTGTCGTGTGGTCAGCACGACGAATCCTCTCGGCCGTTATTCTTGGCTTTCTAGACCGGGGCCGCTATCTCACCGTCAGATAGCCCCTCAATTCTAATCACGTAGGCTGAGTGGACCTCGAACTAGTCCTCAGGTCCAGGTAAAAATCCCTGACCTGCCCGGGAATCGAACCCGGGGCCTCCGCGTGGGAGACAGGCGCGCTACCGCTACACCACGGGGCCGGCACAAGAAATACTACTAGTTTAAAATTATAAATTCAGCATAGAATCACAAATTCAGTGTTCATTTACTACTTTACACTATCACTAACGGTCTTCTTAAACGTCTTGATACCGGTCCCTTATGGTCCTGTTTACGAAGAAAAACTTGCCTACATCCATATGCTGGTTTCTAGTCATACTTTTATGCTTGTGATCATTTCTCGATAAGTACGAGGGAGGTTACTACCTATTCCTAATACTACTCCAGACAGCCCTTCATGTGTAGCTCTTATAAAGACCACACAGGCGAGCTGTAGTTCTTCTAGATTCAAGACTTTCCCAGTTATTAATGGTATTCCTCCTATTCCCGTTTACGAAACGCATCGCTCTTCTTTCAATTTTTTGTAGGGAATTTATTAAACCTATCCCGTACGGACTCCAGCGTGTAGATCCATATTCGGGAATCGGTCTTGCCAAACATTCATAAGCTTTACGTTTGACACCAGAATTAGTTTTCTTGAGATTCCGCATAACAAAATGTAAAGATCTCCATGATTTCTTAACTATATTTTCCACTTGCTCTGACCAGTGTGTCTTTTCTAATAGTAACACCGAAGTTCCTACAATTATCAACTTCACCAGCACTTTACCCACCAAGTTCGTAATCCCTCCTTTCAGGTTTTTTTTTTTTTTTACTAAAACAATTTCTTGGTTTTTCGGCTGTGGATTTTCATTCGATTTGCAAGCGCCCATTTTCCAATCATATCTAAATCCTGCTAGAACAATGTAGTTCGTTCTCTGTCTTTATATCCCAATATATGACGCAACCATCAGCAAAGAGGTTCACTTTCGGTTCTATCGAATAAGGCATATAATTCATCAGGGGCGTAACGAATGTTATACGGGCCCGTCTGCAAAAATTGAAATTCAGACCCCCTCAAATAAAATATGAAACCTATAAATAAAACCAAACTGCATGGCACAACAGCCAACAACTCCGAAGGTCCATGGCCTACCGAGCGACCGCAAACCTATGAATGAGTAACTAATACAAATGCAATCACAGCAGGAAGAAGTAATGCAATATATTATCAATTTATGTAAACAAAGGGATTCATAATTGTAAGATTTCAAAGGAAAATATTTAATGGGTCTTATAATTTCGTGCGAGCTCAGAGTTGATGCCATCATGATCGGAACATCCAAATGTTGTCATCAACTCATCAATAACATAAATTACCGATCTCAATTCCCTGACAGGCTTATAGGACGTGTGTGCATGGGACGATCGGTCTCTGATAACCCTTCCAAAAATAGTATGAACTCATGCTCTGCACGTGTGAATGAGTCATGCACTCAAATGCTATTTCCTATTACTTAGAAAGTGCATAGATTAATATATTACATCGCGCTCCCAAGGCTTAAGGCTTTTCCGTCGGCCAATGCGGGCTCACTTATGGATAACACGTCGTTTAAAATCGCAATCGGCCTACGCCTTGCTTGCAAAATATGACAGTCACATAAGTGCTTATGTGGAGCGGAAGTCGACGTTTATGGCCGCCATGCTTTAAAGTTGCCCTAAGAGTGCTGGTCGATTTTTAAGACACTGTTTAATTAATGACATTATCAAAAGAGCTTTTACAGTCATAAATTAAAATCCACCAGAATTATATATTATTTTCTTCTTGATTCGTTATGCCCAATAAGGAGCGCGTTTGAACTTATTAGCACTTTTTTGGTTTTTCTTCTTCTTTTCCCAATATCTTTTCATCCTCTCGCTGCGTTCCTTTTTACGTTGTTCAGTCCATCCTGTATTTAGTCGGGTGGGCTTTACAGAAAATTTGTGTTTGTGAATTATGAATTTTATTTTGCAAGGAGTTTGCGGGGCCCCTTAGAGGACCGGGCCCACCTGCATTGTAGGCCCTAACGTTACGCCCCTTTCATTCATAAAAAGTTTGAACAAACTGGCTCAATAACCCTGAGCCACACCAGATGTAACGTTTATTGGAGAAGATACCGTTTTTCCCTCTGACAAGTGAGATCTTCCATTGAGGAGTTCAATTTGACCTCTCTGATGTCCGTACGCGCTAACTTGTCAGGAGGATGTCGTGTGACACAAGATCGAATCCCTTAGCAAAAGCAATTACTACTGCACCAATCCTTGACCCATTGTCGAGCTTATCCGATATATCTTGACATACTGAAAAGAGCTGGCTTTCGCAGGAGAAGCCTTCCCTAAAACCATGCTGCCTCTTAAATATTATTCCAGAAGAGTTCCATTTTAACCTAAAATAATCTACTATTAATTGCTCCATTTTCATACGATTGACTTACCGGTCTGTGGTTATTCAAGTAGCTCTTGTCACCCCTTTGTGAATAGGAACTACAATGGCAGATTTCCAATCTTCTGAACCTTCGTATTGTTCACTGATATGTTAAAAATTCGCTTCATCCCTGAGTTTAAATGCCTCTACGGATGTAAAATACGGTATTTCTGTGATATATTTATATCACGTAATTGAGCCCTACATTGTAGTATAGATACAGTACATTTAGATAGTGCCGTATCTTGCCTGCTATTTCGTGTGTTATCTTACGTGTTTATCTATTAGAGCGTAGTACAAATAATTAATTTGTCTAAGCATTTAGCTTTGTTGGTAACCTTTGAGTACAGCAGTTCTTGCAAATTTCATTTCTGTTTGTGCTTAGTAGTGACATACGCTACCGGTATCGTAATTAGGATACGTCTGAAAGAAGTTTAAAAATTACTGTAGTGTTCTGTACAATAGTATACGAGTAATATCCTATTAGAATTTAGTGGGCTTATCTTATTATTGTAAAATATTTGTGTAGTACTGGTGTAGTAGAGGTATCCATAAAAACTCTTACTAAAATTCTGTTGTTGTAATTAGGTTAGGCTTAATTGCAGTTTGGAAGTGTGTAGTTCTTGTGTATTACTTTCGATATTCAGTAATTAACAGTAGTTTTTATCCTGTTAGGGGTTGTAGGATAAAACAATAGAGTACGACAAATTAGTATTGTAGTGTAGTCGTATATTAATTACCTTATTGTTGTGTGATCTTTGAGTACTATCCCAGACAATACATCCCTCCGTTCATTTATTTTTTTGCAAATAAGTTATTTTATTTTCATTTTCATTTTTTCCGTAAAGTATGGCTAAGGAGCGCGAGTGTACGAACTGTGGGTGTTTAGAGGCATTGAGGGGTATGAGGGAGGAGTTGGAGAATTTGAGGGAGATAATTAAGATTCTCACAGAAGACAGGAAGGAAGATAGGACTCCTTCAAACAATGTACAGGTTACAGTAGGTGTACAAGAGGGAGGGGAAGGAAAGGGGGGAGTTGTAGAAGACAGGTGGTCTAATGTTCTAAGGGGAAGGAGATTGCAGGCTAAGGGTTCTATTCAGGATCAGAATTCAGGACAGGTATCTGTGCGAAATCGGTACGAGTCACTTCAGGTAGAACAACAGAGGGAAGATGAGGGACAGGGAACTGTTGCTGAGATGTATGGAAGTAGGAGGAAGGGAAAAGGTAAGAAAGGGAAATGTAGAGTAGAGGATAGGAAAAGACAGGTGGAACAGGGTCATGGGAAGGAGGAAAGGGAGGAGGAAGTAGCTTCTGCAGCTATCAGGAAAGATAGGGCTGACCAGGAGGGGAGGGGATCAAATGAGTTAGGTAGGGTTGAGGCTCTGGTCATGGGGGATTCAATCGTTAGACACGTGGGGAAAGTGTGTGGAGGAAAGGGAACCAGGGTAGAATGATATCGAGGAATTAGGTTGAGGCAGATGTTGATGAAAGTAGAGGAGAGGGAGGAGGGGAAGGAGAAGGTGGTAGTGTTTCACGTTGGTACCAACAACGTAAGGCAAGCTGATATAAGTACCAACATAGTTGGAGATGTGTGGGATCTGGTAAATGTAACACGGGTGAAGTTTAAGAAAGCGGAGATTGTTATTAGTGGAATACTGTGTAGGAGGGATACTGACTGGAGGGTAATTGGGGATTTAAATGAGACTATGGAATGGGTATGTGGGAAACTTGGAGTGAAATTTTTAGATCCTAATGGGTGGGTAGGAGCTAGGGATCTGCGCTCAGATGGCCTTCACTTAAACCGCAGTATTACGTATAAGTTAGGAAATTTGTTCGGAAGGGTAATAGGGAGGTACATTCAGGGAAACGGGGTGTCCTAGAGAGCGGTGATAAGGGAACAGGGAACTGGAAATCAAGTAGGGATGACATAAAATTGTTAGTATTGAACTGTAGAAGTATTGCAAAGAAAGGAATAGAATTAATTTAATAGATATATATTTACCAGATATTGTAATAGAGTTGAATCATGGCTGAGAAATTGTATAATGGATGCAGAAATTTTCTCACGGCACTGGAGTGTGTATCGTAGAGATAGGATAGGAATGGTGGGAGGGGGAGTATTCATTCTGGTGAAAGAAGAATTTGTAAGCTAGGAAAAATTTAAAGATGAGACACATGAAATTCTAGGTGTAAGGCTCATTTCTAAAGATAATAGGCAACTTGATATATTTGGAGTGTACAGACCGGGAAAGGGTAGAACGGACGCGGATTCGGAATTATTTGATAGGATAGTCGGCTATGTGGGAAACGACATGGAAAGAAATGTGATTGTAGCGGGAGATCTGAATTTGCCAGATGTCAATTGGGAAGGAAATGCGAACGGCAGGAATCATGACCAACAAATGGTAAATAAGTTAATATGGGAAGGACAGCTGATCTCAGTTTCAATTACTGCACTGATGGGGTGAAAGTTCCTTTTGGGGATCACTGTAAGTATCTAGGTGTTAATATAAGGAAAGATCTTCATTGGGAAAATCACATAAACGGGATTGTAAATAAGGGGTAAGATCTCTGCACATGGTTATGAGGGTGTTTAGGGGTTGTAGTAAGGATGTAAAGGAGAAGGCATATAAGACCCCAACTAGAGTATGGTTCCAGTGTATGGGGCCCTCACCAGGATTACCTGATTCAAGAACTGGAAAAAATCCAAAGAAAAGCAGCTCGATTTGTTCTGGGCGATTTCCGACAAAAGAGTAGCGTTACAAAAATGTTGCAAAGTTTGGGTTGGGAAGAACTGAGAGAAAGAAGAGCTGCTCGACTAAGTGGTATGTTCCGAGCTGTCAGCGGAGAGATGGCGTGGAATGACATTAGTAGACGAATAAGTATGAGTGGCGTTTATAGAAGTAGGAAAGATCACAACATGAAGATAAAGTTGGAATTCAAGAGGACAAACTGGGGCAAATATTCATTTATAGGAAGGGGAATTAGGGATTGGAATAACTTACCAAGGGAGACGTTTAATAAATTTCCAATTTCTTTGAAATCATTTAGGAAAAGGCTAGGAAAACAACAGATAGGGAATATGCCACCTGTTTGACTGCCCTAAATGCAGATCAGTAATTGATTGATTGATTGATTGATTGATTTATTGATTGATTGATTGATTGATTGATTGATTTTATACTTGTGTAATTATATTTGTGTACTGCCTTTCCAAATCCATTTCGTTAGGTTGTAATGGAATACTGTAACATTTCACTATTTGGTCCATAGTACAGTACGGTGTATTTATTATTATTATTATTATTATTATTATTATTATTATTATTATTCGAGCTATAATTAAGGCTGTGGCAAAACAATACAATGTGTATCCGTTATGATGTATGTTCTCTAAAAAAGGTGGTCTACTGCAGCTTGCTTTGCAAATATAACATTTGTTTCTAATTTGTTTCTAATTGTTTACCTATTTGTAAAATGCTTAAACTGCATGTTGTAAAGAGTTAGTTTGTATTAATTCAAATGTATAAATCCAGAATTACTTCTTGCGATTTATTGCTATGATCCACCGTCTTTTCAAATGCATTTCATGAGGTCGTAAAAATAAAACATTTGTATTACAGTATCTATTAATGCAGCCAACAATAAACATATAGTTCTGCCCGAACGTTATCGCATTAAAAAATAATCATCTGAAGACAGCATTGTAAAATGATTCTTCTTCTCCTTCTTATGCTGCTGCTGATTCTCCTTCTTAATTTATTTATTGGGTTACGCTTTCACGTTATACCCAGCCATTAGTCGTTTTATCGTGTAAAGCCAAAACTACGCAGGATGTTACATTAATCGTAAAAGGAGGGGAAGATAAGAAATTAGCTGAAAAAAACATACGTAGGTATCATACACTGTGTCAAAAACAAAACAACACTTGGGATAGAGAATGTAAAAGGACACAAAGGTTCTACTCTTCACGTCAGTGTAAACCATCACGGCGGCTATCTACATCACAAACATGAGCGGATCAACACGTAGGGAATGTGGTCTTAGATTCTAATAACGGCTTTGGACAAAAACATAAAAAGGGATTCAGCGATAGAGGGCCACTGTTCCAGCTTCTTATGGTCAGCCGTTGATGAAGGTGCCCCTGAGTAATTCTCGTAATGTCTACCCGCAGCAGCGCATTGCTATATGGGCGGAGCCTATAGATTGCGAGGTGTTATATGGTCAGCACGACGAATCCTCTCGGCCGTTATTCTTGGCTTTCTAGATCGGGCCCGCCATCTCACCGTCAGATGGCTCTACTTAGGCTGAATGGACCTCGAGCCAGCCCTCACAGGGTCTCCCATATAAACTAAGACCGAACGCACGGTGTTTGTACTCTACGCTGCGGCAGTTGCCTCAACAGAAATTATGTCGCAAAGCCGCCCTGCTTAAGCGTGTATACAAACTTATACCGTATACAATTTTACCTTATAAAGATGCTGGAAATGTCGTCCTTCCTAGATTTTACAGGCATTGTATCTGGTAACCATATTCTGGCTGACCACGAACCTACTACGCTGGCGTAGCAGGGGGAGAGGTGATACTCCCACGTGGCGCGTCCCAGGTGGCGGATAGGGGGGTCCTAACCGGCTTGCCGGCGGACTTGAGGGAAATAAAATACCTCTCGCGGACCAAACACACAACCCCCTGTGGGTGGGGGACGCAGACGAAGAATACACCCACGGCATCCCGGCCTGTCGTAAGAGGCGACAAAAAGGGGCGACCAAGGAATGATTGTATTGGAACCGTGAAACTACTTGTGATTTGTACCACCTCGCGGAGAACATGGGTCGCTTTTACTTGCGCGTAGTACCACTATATTAGGTACCAAATAGGTTTGTGATTAGTAGCACACAGGAGCACCGTGCGGTCGGCTTTTGCAGTACCTGTGATTAGTACCACTGTATGAGCAGGACCATGGGATGATAGCTACCATGGTTCTGCCTTGCCTATGATTAGTACCCACTATATGTGGAACACCACGGGATAGTGCAGGTCCCTGTGGTTAGTACTCTTATGTGATGAACACCATAGGTTTGCATTGCCTGTAAATGGCGCCGTAAAGTGAGAAAAACCATAGGTCTGTATTATATGTCGCATTTCATAACCTGTGAGTAGTACCATAACGTGTGGAATACCGCGAGTCTCTGCTCCTCTTGATTAGTACCGCAACATGACAAATACCATGGTTCTACTTTCCTAGCGATAAGTACCGTTACGAGGGGCCGATAACTTGTATTTTGGACCCCTTTAGACTGCAAGCATCATCGATTCAGTGTTATGCCATCGCAGCAGTCCCTTGGTCAGTAATCCTATTGTTTTACGTCAGTTTCTGTGAATGTAAGACATTGCGGGTCGCATCCACTGATCGTTTTAAATTCATGTCCATCCATTCATTCTTCGTCCTCACGTTTTGAATTCTGGTCAGTGGAGAATTTTGGACTTTTAATTTGTCATTCCATTTCGTCTCATTTCGTACCATTTGGGGCCGATGGCCTCGATGTTAGGCGCCTTTAAACAACAATCACCATCATCATCATCATCATCATCATATTCTGGCTGACGCGAGTGAGTTCTGCCACTGCAATGTTTTTTAAATTTCATTCGTAATGTTTTCTTTCGGTTCCTCCAATGTGAGAGGATTTGTTCGATATATTTTTTTTCTTTCAGTTTACCTCACAAGTAAAAATCACACTCTGTTAGATGTGGAGAACGAGGGGGGAAATAGACCAGCACTGATCACACTGTCTGTAAACACTTCCGAGATTGCAAGAAGGGAATCTTCTGTTGTATGAGCAGGGGCTGAACCCACGCGATTTTTCTTCTTCCGTTTACTGATGGAAGAGCGGCGTCAAAATGTCATCTTGGTACCTCTCTGCATTTATTGTTGTCTCGAAGAAGAAAAAAAAAAGGCCCAATTACTCGTCTTCCACTCAGCACACCAACAGCGAGAGTTATGACTGTTCACAAGACCATTTAAGATGAAACCAGGCCCGATCCGAAAATAATACAAGCTGAGGATCGAATAAACAATCATTCAAATATGCAGATACCACTCACAATATCGCAGTCTTGTTGCTGGATCGGCAGGTTTTAGACAATGGGCCCTTGTAATCCTGTGCGGTTTGATGTGCAACAGCTTTGTAGCTCTGTGTGCAGAAGAAACCGAAACCCCTACTTGTTGTGCTAATTTTGTGAGTAATTTATTCGGTGTACGTTCAAGATTCGCACCAACGTCATCTAACCTATCTTCTGTTAAAACTGTTCGTGTGCGCACATGTTTTTATTGAGCACTGAACCAGTAGTTTCAAAATTATTTACAGCTACGTGAATCTGTTCTCGTGAAGGTGGTACTTCACCAGAAAATTGATGAACAAACGCATCGCGAAACTGTCAAGCCGACTCGTACTTAAAAATAACTTATACATTCGAACCTCCCTTCTGCGGACACCGTCGGTTCCGAGGAAAAATGTCCGTTACGAGAGGTGTCCGCTAAAACAGGTTTGTAAAAATCGGACATTTTAACGGCAAAGAACATCCACCTTAAATATAAGTATACATGTCTTTATTTTTATTATTCTAAGTCATTTCGGTGTTAGTATTTTATAGAGAGTTATTGTAAGTGTTTTACATCATTTACAAACATTACAGCTTCGTGAAGTAATCCATTGTTACTCATGTTTAACAGACAACTAAAATGCTACGGTATTTCTATCTCACTAATTAGCGCCTGTACTGTCCCTTCCTTCTCAAGTTGACTACGTGAGTTCGACCTTATCAGCGACAATCCGAGTTATGAATAGAATGATGCAAGAAGGGAAGAAAATCCCCAGGTAACTTGTGAGTCAACAGTCTCTGGCAGCATTTCTGGGCAATTAGAATTCTCGGAATAGGTCTGTACACCACTAGGTAGAACTGCATTCCGATGTTCCTCCTCTCCCCTTGCTCGCGAAATAGTACAAACGTTCAAAAGTTATTTCCTTATGTCTGAAGAATGGTTTTAAAAGAAAGGATGACATGTGGTTCGGCGTAATAAATTGTCCAGCAACGTGTGAAGTGTCCGCTTAAGTCAAGTGGACGGGACAAATTACGATGTCCGCTGTCCGGAGTTAGAGGTGTCCGCTAAAATGAGGCCAATTTAACACTTGTCTTATGTAAAATAAATCGGTTCAGAGGAAAATTGTCCGTATAGGGAGGTGTCCGTTAGGGCAGGTTCGACTGTACGTACGAAAAGTACGGTATGACAATGATAACTGTCTCACCATGTTAACAGCTGAGATTCAGACTGGCGACCGATGTTTGCGAGGTCGAACACGTGCACGCTGCTTGCAAGGTCAAGAACTATGCGTGCGCCTCCAATACTGCAGCTTACATACCGGAGAGTAAAAAACGCCGCTTGGACGGTCTTAGTTTATATGGGAGACCCTGTAGGTCCAGGTAAAAATCCCTGATCTGGCCGGAAATCGAACCCTAGGCCTTCAGAGTAAGAGGCAGGCACGTTACCCCTACACCGCGGAGTCAGCGAAGATGGGGGCCAATGAATAAAAATGTGAAACAAGATAAGGGATATACACGTTTGTTAGAAATACAAGTAATGTTACCTGACTACAGGCAGTAGCGGCGATTAGCGGGGAGGGTAGCAGTCACCCCTCTCCACTTTGTGTAGAAACACATACATTTTAATTCCATTTTAGCCGCTGATTTCTTTTAAGTTTCGACAGATTGAAGTTACTAAAAATCGCCTGAAACTAGAAATGATTGAAAAAAAGCAATTTACCGAGCTCGATAGCTGCAGTCGCTTAATTGCGGCCAGTATCCAGTATTCGGGAGATAGTAGGTTCGAACCCCACTGTCGGTAGCCCTGAAGATGGTCTTCCGTGGTTTCCCATTTTCACACCAGGCAAATGCTGGGCTGTACCTTAATTAAGGCCACGGCCGCTTCCTTCCCACTCCTAGCCCCTTCCCGTCCCATCGTCGCAATAAGACCTATCTGTGTCGGTGCGACGTAAAGCAACTAGTAAAAAAAAAAAGAAGCAATTTGTATAATCCCTATTGTTTTTCAGCTAATTCCTTCCTTTAATTTCTTTAATTATTAAGAAAATATTTAGCGGAAATACACAAAAAATGTCGTTCGTTGCGGCTAACCGATTCATACAGCGCAGCAGCGTGTAATATGTGCTGTGAGGAAGGGTAGCAGGGGTATATTTTTTCCAAGGTCATGGACACGCTTACCACGCGCCTTCCTCAGTCTGGCATTCTCACTATTTAAATGTGTCTGTGCACTTCTATCTAGTCTATTACCCTGGGGCCTGTATACAATATCAAAATGCAGTGTGATTCAGCAGCCCCTTCCAATATCGTTTGCTGCAGCCCAACTAACGTGCACATCGTTATAGGGGTGCTATTCCCTTGCAGGCGTACTGTATGGTACTAATGTTCAGGGAACACATTTTGCACACGAATCTGAACCATAGCGAAATGTTATATCATCCGTTCGCAAAACATGACACCTTGAAATCATGTAGCAACGTCCTTTTACCATGTAACTATGTTAATGTATCGTGCCTCGTGACCGGGTGTAACGAAGAAGGGAATCAATGCATAAAACTAGGTGACAGTGAAGTAATTAACGTCTTAAATACCGAACCGGATAGCGTATGCACTCTGTTCTCGTAGTACTACCAGCATGTTTCAAGCAGTGTAGTGTAGCAGATGTGGTTAGGCGTTCGGCCTAGCAATCGCCGGAATATAACAGCGGCGGTTTGAATCCAGCATCGTTCAAATGATTTTGCATCGATAGGATGTTTGAATACGCAAACACAGGCCCACGTTTTCCACATTCAAACAGTAGAATGACGCTGTTATTCTTCTTGTGCCCCGCGCATACTTCGCTGGTTAGGGCCTGAATGTACCGTAATCTTTGCTGTAGTGGTGGGGACGGAGCGCTTCAGTTCGGAGCAAGTACTATGACGTCATTACTCGGTTAAACCGAGTACAGAACCGAGTACAACTTTATAGCGGTAAATTTAAACTTTATATCGACCTTCTAAGCTACAGTTTACATTTATAAAGATTATTCTCAACTATTATCAGTGGCACTATGCTCCGTACTTTCTATTATTGGTTGTTTGTACAATTTTTATAATGTAATATAAATTCCACACGTAATATATGAAACAGTGTAATTAAAAATATGAGGCATATCAAGTAGATATAAATAAAGAAATTAATAAACATACAAAGGAATAAATAAATAAAATAAATAATAATGCATATGGTCCGCCTCTGTGGTGTAGTGGTTAGTGTGATTAGCTGCCACCCCCGGAGGTCCGGGTTCGATTCCCGGCTCTGTCACGAAATTTGAAAAGTGGTACGAGGGCTGGAACGGGGTTCGCTCAGCCTCGGGAGGTCAACTGAGTAGAGGTGGGTTCGATTCCCACCTCAGCCATCCTCGAAGTGGTTTTCCGTGGTTTCCCACTTCTCCTCCAGCCAAATGCCGGGATGGTACCTAACTTAAGGCCACGGCCGCTTCCTTTCCTCTTCCTTGCCTGTCCCATCCAATCTTCCCATCCCTCCACAAGGCCCCTGTTCAGCATAGCAGGTGAGGCCACCTGGGCGAGGTACTGGTCCTTCTCCCCAGTTGTATCCCCGACCCAATGTCTGAAGCTCCAGGACACTGCCCTTGAGGCGGTAGAGGTGGGATCCCTCGCTGAGTCCGAGGGAAAAACCGACCCTGGATAGTAAACAGATTAAGAAGAAGAATGCACATGGATAAACGTACCGTATTCCATAATGTGACAATTGATGAAACAATATCTAGTTCTTTGAAATGTGTCTAAACTCATATAATGTCAAACATTTCATTGGTAACTATGTGGTAAGGTGTTAAATGACAAATCTGTTAAGATAACATTAGTAATGGAAATAAGTAACTATACAACTCAATTATCAATTCTCAGTTCTTCGTCTTGTGACAAGCGTTAAAATCAGACACAACACGTTGTACACAGACAGTATGGGAAGTACCGTTAATGTTCTGTATTGCATGTAATAAGTGTTATATGGGAGGAATTTATATTCAGAAAAATCAGAATAGCAGCTCGTTTTGCAGAAAGCGACGACGTTCGTCTGGAAGAATTTGTCCAGCACATGAAAATACCTCCTCTTCGGGCACAGATGTAGCAGGTACGCTAATTTACGCAAGAGCAAGTTCACTTAAGATTAATTGAATATTGAATTTTCACGACCGCATTGTAATCGAAATCGACTTTCAACCTATTAGGTCGTGTTACGTACATTTAGTACGTGTTGAAGAGATGTTAAGTCGTCATCATCATCATCATCATCATCATCATCATCATCTGTTTACCCTCCAGGTTCGGCTTTTCCCTCGGACTCAGCGAGGGATCCCACATCTACCGCCTCAAGGGCAGTGTCCTGGAGCTTCAGACTCTTGGTCGGGGGATACAACTGGGGAGTATGACCAGTACCTCGCCCAGGCGGCCTCACCTGCTATGGTGAACAGGGGCCTTGTAGGGGGACGGGAAGATTGGAAGGGATAGGCAAGGAATAGGGAAGGAAGCGGCCGTGGCCTTAAGTTAGGTACCATCCCGGCATTTGCCTGGAGGAGAAGTGGGAAACCACGGAAAACCACTTCGAGGATGGCTGAGGTGGGAATCGAACCCACCTCTACTCAGTTGACCTCCCGAGGCTGAGTGGACCCCGTTCCAGCCCTCGTACCAATTTTCAAATTTCGTGGCAGAGCCGGGAATCGAACCCGGACCTCCGGGGGGTGGCAGCTAATCACGCTAACCACTACACCACAGAGGCGGACGAAGAGATGTTAAGTACCGCACAAAAATGGCCAACCGGACACCAGTGGGATCCGAACCCACAACCTCCCGATTTCGTGTTGGTAGCTCTACCAATTGAGCTGTGGTGGCCTGGCTCATCTTTGCTCTGTTGGAAAGGATCTAAGATACAGGTCTGACTCTATCCTCTGTCCTCTACAACCCTCAGTGACTGCATGTCTTCGCACACAAAAGTAGCCAAACTCCAATGTAACTTATTTTTTCGTGCACTGTCTCTTCCATACGTAGGAATAGAATTACTTTCACCATGTGCAACTGTATCTTGTACCATGTCCTCACGATGCACCCATTTTATATGATTCCATAAATTTGACGTTCCTCCACCTGTACAATAGCGCCAATTTTACAAGTAGCGGATTTTCTACCTGGACTGCTACTAAAATACTGCCATGCTTGGGAGGACTTTCGTGCCGTTATTGCTTATTTCTTATTACAAATATCGGTAGAAAATACAGCGCAACAACTTTAAACAAAGGTATATGTATAAGGAAACATGCAAACAGGACAGATGTCTCAGTCTGGAGTCTGAACAACAGCACAATGGTGTTGCGAGTGTAGCCTGGCTAGAAGGTTAACTGAATTACCCGCAGCGCTATACGGAGTATTCGAGTTGAATCGGTGCTGCGCTGTGACGTCACGTAACCTCAAGGACCGAGTTACTCTATAGCAGGGGTGGCTACTAACCTTAATTCTGGGAGCCGCAAATTTAGGAGACAAAATTGGGAGTTGTTTAGAAAATGGTTTATTAAATGAAGACACGTTTTTTTATTTTATAACAAATGAAGGAACATTTATTTTCTACAATGCACAGAACATTATTGTTCAGGTACACATCAGGGAATGAGATTTTACTTTTGAGAAGTGCTTTTTCGAGTGCTCATTTTTGCTGTTAGTTTTTTCGAAATCTGGCTGATAATTGGTAAGTGCAGTTCGCACAAGTTCACTTAAATGTTCATCAGTTAGTTCAGATCGATATTTAGATTTAACCCTCAAGCACACGCGCCAAATTTTCGGACGCAGACACACGCGTGGGGGTGCTTTCCACCCCAGATATCATTGTATTGTAAAATATGAATTACTGTATTATTTGTAGATTTTAAGATAGATTATATAAGAATGACTCTGTCTGCGGGGATCCAGCCAGAAAGATATAAGAGTGGGGAGAGCACAGGAGAGTTATTTGTACATTTCACTAGGAAGTAAAATGACCTGGGGTGGATTCCACCCCATACGCGTGTGTTTGAGGGTTAATAAATTTAAGCGTCGAGTACAGAGATTCACACACATAAGTAGTCTCAAAGATTGAGATAAGTCTCTTGGCACACTCTTTTGTTAGTGTGTATTTTTCTTCTGGAACATTCTTCCAAAATTCTACGGTAGAAACGCCACTTCGTGTGAGTCCTTTTATTTCTTCATCCTCTTGCAGTTCTAGTTGCTCCAATTCTACAGCTGCTCTATGCTTTATTATTGGTGATGAGACTGGACAGTTATCGCCGACAACATCAACAGAAAAATGATTTTCCAGGAATGGAAATGAAGGTTGAAGTGATCTCAAATCATTAAATCTGCCATTGATATTTTTCAGCAAGGCCAGACATTTTACTCATGTAATCTTCAGTTTCCATCTGAACGTCAGGAAAGCTTTCAGTGATTTTCTTCAAACATTTGAAGTGAGAAAATCTTTTAGTGTGAAGGTCTTTCCCAAAAAGCTTTAACTTGCTATGCAAGCTAAATATAGTCTGTGCCAAATCAGAAATAAGTTTTTCTCTTCCTTGTAAAGATATGTTTAGCATTTTTAAATGTTGGACCACATCTGTAAAAAAGGCCAAATCTAACAACCACCGGGGGTCATTAAATTCATGGAATGATTTTCCGTTTTCTTCCTGAAACTGTTTGATTGGATCAAGTAATTAAAAAAATCTGCCAAGAACATTGCTTACTGATAGTCGTCTTACTAAGCAGTACTAAGATACATCATCAGAAAACACATCATTATTCATATCTTCTATAAAATATTTGAACTGTCGGTGTGTTTTGGCACATAAGTGAATACAGTTCACAATTTTTAGAACTACCTGCATAATATGCGGCTACTGAAAATATTTTGCTGATAAATGTTCTCTGTGAATAATACAATGTACAGGTAGGAGATCAGGAGATGATGTGTCAACATTTAAAAGCCCAATAAGCCCTTGTTTCGTGCCAGTGCACCATCGGTAACAATGCTAACAATATTACCGATAGGCACTGATGTTTTCTGTAAAACACCATCCAGGGCTTCTTTAATGTAACAACCATGAGTAGTATCCTTCAAAGTAATCAGGTCTTCCACCACCGGCAAGTTCTTTGACACATACCTCACAGCACAGTTATGGCTAGTTGTGGTTTATCTTTGATATCAGTAGACTCGTCCGGAGCCACACTTACTGATGAACACTCGCTTAGAATTTTTTGTAAATTATTTAAAATATCCGCACTAATAACGGAAACTCGCCTCTGTATTGTGTGCCTAGCAGCGGGCATTTCGTTGATCAGTTTCTGCAGTTTCTTATTTTCGGGTTCTAAAACAGAAATAACTTGTGTCATGTTCTTCTTAATAAACTCCCCCTCTATGTAAGGCTTGTTTGCTTTTGCAATATTAAAAGCCAAGATGAAGCCAGCTTCGGCTGTTAAATCTGCTTCCTTGTTAAAAATTGACATAACCCTACTCGGACCATGAAGATTTTCCTTTAGTGATTTCAGTTTGGTTTTCCTTAACTGCGAGCCAACAGGAAAATATTTGTTGAAACCTGTGTGTTTAGTGTCATGATAGCGTTTCAGATTGCTGGCCTTGAACTGTGACAAAAAAAATTGACACAAAAGACACATTGGCTTACCGTTTCTTTCTACAAAAACGAATTCTTCCTCCCAGTCGGTATTAAAAGCTCGATTCTATTTACGCTTCTTAGACAGCATTGCAACTGTTCGGACACGAGGCCACAACTGTACTGAAACAGCACACAACTACTGCACACAGTAAAGTATCACCGAGCTCGATAGCTGCAGTCGCTTAAGTGCGGCCAGTATCCAGTAATCGGGAGATAGTTGGTTCGAGCCCCACTGTCGGCAGCCCTGAAGATGGTTTTCCGTGGTTTCCCATTTTCACACCAGGCAAATGCCGGGGCTGTACCTTAATTAAGGCCACGGCCTCTTCCTTCCACTTCCTAGGCCTTTCCTCTCCCATCGTCGCCATAAAACCTATCTGTGTCGGTGCGACGAAAAGCAAAAAAGCAAAAAAAGAAAGTAAAGTATCGGCACTCGCTACTGCTTACGCGTGAACGCGACTGGCTTCACCTCACAACACTGACTCACAGACACACACTCCCGCTCAAAGCACTATCTAACGGAAGGTCCCAGAACTATCTTCACCTCCCATCTCTCACAACTAACAGCGCTAATAACGTTAAGCCGCACATCGCTGCTACTGATTGCCGCCGGCCGCGAGATGTTGCTAGATTCCATTAATTATATCATTTAATTTTACTCTAAGGTTGGTGTCAAGAGCCGCATGCAGCTCGCGAGCCTCGTTGTGGCCAGCCCTGCTCTATAGTAACTCGCTCCGTCCCCACCACTACCCTGCTGTCATTCGGCATGTTTTCCACATGCTCCTCATTTATGAAAAAGCAAGACAAACCGCGTGCGAGGCACTGCATCTGAACGAAAAACGGTATCCCGACAGGCGACACCCGGCTATTACGACATTCCGCCGTGTTGAAAGATGCCTAAGGACAACAGGTGAGATTTCCAACCAGCCACCGGTCTGAGATAGGCCCGTTACATCAGGTGAAACAGAAGAGGCCGTTCTGGAGGCAGTTCATAATAGTCCACACATCAGTACAAGGGCGACTGCACGACAGGTGAACACCAGCGACCGTCCGGCTGGCGAATACTGCATTAACATTAATTTCACCCATACCATCTTGAGCTACACCAAGAGCTCCATGGGCGGGATTTCGAAGCTCGAATGGATTTCTATCGGTGGCTATTAAGCAGGCTGGACAATGATGCAGCATTCGTATCGCATATCTTGTTCTTGGACGAATCGCGCTTCCACAGTAATTGGAACGTCAATCGCCACAACATGCACTATTGAAGTCCGAACAATCCTCACTGGGTGCGACAAGCGGCCCATCAAGTACGATGGGGAGTGAATGTTTGGTGTGAATCTTAGGGGATCGCCTTATTTCTTTGAGGGTCATTGGACGAGGCCACGCTACCTGCACACTTTGCGTCAGAAACTCCCACTGCTGCTGGAGGATGTGCCCTTGCACGATCGTTTGACGATGTGGTTGCAACAGAATGGAGCTCCACCACATTCGACTTTGCCAGTTCGTAACCATCTGAACGAGGAACTGCCAGGGAAATGGATAGGGCGGGGAGGCCCTGTTTCACCGGTTTTAACGCTGTTAGACTTCTTCTTGTGGAGACATTTGAAGAACGTCGTTTACACTCAAGGGCCGGAAAACCCCGGCTAGCTCCGGCAACTCATCACGGACGCCTGCCGAGCAATTACACCTGGAATGCTTTAGCGCGCAAGACGATCTATTGGACACCGGGCTCGAATGTGCATAAACCAAAACGATAATCACATCGAGCATTTGCTGCGAAAATCATTGTCAGGGCAGTTGCGTTCCTATTATTTCCGGTCTGTATGTGTCCGGCCTGCTAGAGTAATCGGACCTTCTTAGGGCCACAAACACATTCATTCACACACAATTTTCATGAAAGCGGGTATTGAAATGGCGTATGGTTTTAGTGCTGGGAGTGTCCGAGGACAAGTTCGGCTCGCCAGGTGCAGGTCTTTCGAATTGACGCCCGTAGGCGACCCGCGCGTCGTGATAAGAATGAAATTATGATGAAGACGACACATACACCCAGCCCCATGCCTGCGAAATTAACCAATAAAGGTTAAAATTCCCGACTCTGCCGGGAATCGAACCCGGGACGCCTGTGACCAAAGGCCAGCACGCTAACCATTTAGCTATGGAGCTGAACAAAGCTGGTATTGAACTGACATTGCTTGGGGTACGTTTTAAACAAATATTTCAAAAAATTGTGATCTTCGCCCCGGATTCGAACCTCCCACCTGACATCCAAGCCCCCTCCGCCACACCTTTACCATCTACACTACGATTCCGTACGGTAAATTGCGCAGCATACAGCAAGTATTAGGCTTATTGCGGTCACAATATCAATTTAGTGTTTTGCCGGCGTGTGAGGTTCATGTGATCTAGAAGGCAAACTCATGTCGCTCAGTGTTTAATACGAGTATAACATTTCGGCGTCCTATCATGGTAAGGCGGTAAATACCAAGATATCCAGTTGTGTTGTCTGAGCTTACCGGCAGCGCAGATGTTTTCAGGACGGAATTAATATTATGGATATTGTGGGTTGCATAAAATGACATTGGAAGGGGCGGCTGATTCACGCTGTGTAATGATAATGAGTTTCTACTGCTTTACATATGGAAAGCTGTACAGCTCGTTCCAGAGGCTACTACCACACTTCAGTCTTAAGGAATGTCGGTACTCGTGCATTCTCTGTAATAAATAACATTTAGTGGTCATTTTACCTTCGCTGTTTTTTTGTTTGTTTATTTTGCAAGTTGCTTTACGTCGCACCGACACCGATAGGTCTTATGGCGACGATGGAACAGGAAGGGGCTAGGAGTGGAAAGGAAGCGGCTGTGACCGTAATTAAGGTACAGCACCAGCATTTTCCTGATGTGAAAATGGGAAACCACGGAAAACCATCTTCAGGGCTGCCGACAGTGGGGTTCGAACCCACTATCTCCCAATTACTGGACACTGGCCGCACTTAAGCGACTGCAGCTATAGAGCTCGGTCCTTCGCTGTTTAAAGTTAACACTTCCCTTCAGTTGATTAGCATGAAAAGTCTTGAAACAAAAGATGGTTGGTGGTGCTGGTTGTTGCATTGGTGGTAACTGTTTTAAGAGGGAATTCTCCTGTCCCCAGCACACAGCACAGACCGATAATGTGTCGACATTTTCCCATGATAGGACCCCAAGGGACTGGTTTCAGGAGAAGGTATAACTTCAAGAAGGCAGATTGGCTGAAATTCTCCGAAATGTTGGATGGAAACGTTCGAGGAATCACGCCTGTACCTGATAGTTATGATCAATTTGTTGAGCTTGTTACTATCTGTTCTCGAACATGTATTTGAAGAGGTTGCAGGACAACCTATCTTCAGGGTGTGACTTCAGAAACAGTTACACTGCTCGAGGAGTATTATTCACGATATGATGAAAATCCATTTAGTTAGGAAATATCTCACACAGCTAGTTCCGTTCTCTCCTCAGTCTCTGAGGTAAAGAAGAAACAGTGGGAAAAATTGATGGCGGAATGTGATATGAGCAGGAGCAGCCAAAAGGCTTGGAGACTTTTAAGACGATTGGATAATGACTCTTCACAAGCACATACGTATGCGAATTTTCGAGCTGATTAAATTGCCCGTCAACTCCTAGAGAATGGAAAACAACCTTCTACAACCAAGTCCGATAGGAAGACATTTGAGGGACAACCCGACCAAGAAACTACTACCTTGCTACGACCCTTTACTCAGGCTGAGTTAGATCTCGCCCTGACTAAATGTCAAAATGGGAAAGCTGCAGGCCTTGATGATATAAGAGTTGAGCGGATTAAGAACTCTGGGCCGATAATTATGTGTTGGTTGCTAGATCTGATGAACAACTGTGTCCAGTCTTGTAAGATTCCTGAACTTTGGAGGAAAGATAAAGTTATAGCTATTCGTAAACCAGGAAAGGATAAGGATGATCCTAGAAGTTACCGTCCTATCTCTCTCCTCTGTCATTTGTAGAAAGTTATTGAAAGGCTCATTCGAAACAGAATAGCGGAGAAGCTAGAGGCAGTCTACATACCACAACAGGCTGGATTCAGGTCGAGGAAGAGTTTCACGGTCCCAGGTGTTGAAAATAACACAGCACATAGAAGATGGTTTCGAAAGGAAAGAGATTACAGGAACTGTACTTATAGATCTAACAGCGGCTTATGATACCATAAATCACGGACTACTTCTTAACGATACTTGTTGGATCATCAACGGGTGCTCAAAGCCCACTCCGCTTGACAAGCTTTGTTGCCTTGCTGGCATTGCACCTCCTGACATCCGTAGAGAGGTAGCGACAAAACGTGAGATGTACAAGGTGCAAACTTCTCAAGCACATCTTTTACATGGATATCAACCAGACACCCCGCGACTAAAATCAAGGGACAGCTTCCTCAGAACAACAGAGGCCTTATCGGGACACCACACCCTTCCCAAACTGATTTCTGGCGTGCAAGGTTTAACAGTCCTGAGGGATGGCTCACCCTGTGAAAAACTTTCCGCTGGATACACAGATAAATGGACCACATGGGGATCGCTCAATAGATTACCGTCAGGTGTTACTAAATGCAAGAATAACTTAATGGAATGGGGTTTTCTTATGGAGTCGCCGCTATGTGAATGCGGCGAAGTACAGACGTCCTCCCACCTGCTCCAATGTAGTCAGTGTCCGACATCACGTACTCTGGAAGACCGGATTTTTGCTACACCATATGCAATCGATTTTGCTAATTTCTGTGTGACAAAAGTGTAAACGAACTGTCAATTCAATGTTATATTGTTCACGTTCCTTGTAGATATCATGAATTATTACCATATTATTAACTTCAATCATTGTAAGTGCTTCTGACACGAATAATAATAATAATAAGCAGCATGCCTGGTATACTTTTGCAAACTAGTACATCAGAAATAAAACTACCTCTGTGTAGTAAGCAAGTATTCCATTGCACGTATGCAGTGCTGCGTATTTAAGTTACTGTAAATCTCTGCTTCAAGTACTGCCAATAGGAAAATACAGTCCTGTGGTCTGTCGACAACTGCAAGGACCTACGGTAAGTCAAATTCACTTACGGCATCCCAATCGTTTAGTTCTGTGGAATATGACGTCATTGGTATAGGAAACTATGGAATGATACAAAATCTGGTGAAGATTCCTTTTTTTAATTGCTTGGATTAGCATCAAAACTGGACATAAAAGTTAAACAGATGTCTTGGAAGCTTCTCGAACGTTGAGAAAGACATGCTAACAAATCATTACCCAGATATTGAAAATTGCTTCCTTAAGTGTCGTTGTAAACCTGAGATAACGCCGGAGACAGAAGAGGAAATCGGTGGCACTAGTGATCAATTTGCAGTTACGAAGGGGTGGGGATATTATACGGTCGATGCGGCCAGTACCTAACGATTGATGATAGTGTTATCATGATTTCAACGTCGACAGGGTCCTTGTAGAACTAAGGAGCAAACCTATTCAATAATATTCTGTTGAAGAATGAAATAGAGGCTTCCCAAAAGATCCAGTTCCTTTGTTTTCTATGCGAATTACAGAAAAACGTGAGATACCAACGAGGATTTTAATTCGAGATTTTCTGAGTAATTACTGAACGTAAAAGATCACTAGATCACTATTTAAAAAATATTTTTTTTCGACTATGAAGGTCTAGGTTTATTATTTAGTTCATCTTAATATCTTATATTGACTGCATGAGTAGACTGAATGTGAATCGGCGCAGCTGCGTTGATACAGGCGCAAGGGTTATGATGAGACAGACGTGTTGAATAAACAATCGTGACAGGAAATGACGCAAATAAAGTTCAAAGCTAAGCTTGACGTAGGTTGTTTACCTGCCATTCGTATGGGCCTCGAGCTCATTCCAGAAGGAATCACTGCCATATTGGCTGAAGGCTCCATTAACTGACCTCTGAACAGGCGACTATTAGGTACAAGTTGTTCCTTCTTGTCAGCACCCAGACGTTAGTTAGTGAGAGGATGGTCAGTGAATACTAATATAATGGGTACCAAACCAAACCAAACCAAACCAAACCAAACCCCCGGCATTTAACGCCCTTGCCTGCCCAGCTACCGCTGCTCAGTCCGAAGGGCTGCAGATTACGAAGGGCCGTGTGGTCAGCACGACGCACCCTCTCGGTCGTTATTCTGGGCTTTCGAGACCGGGACCGCCATCTCACCGTCAGATACCTCCTCAATTCTAATCACGTAGGCTGAGTGGACCTCGAACCAGCCCTCAGGTCGAGAGAAAAACCCCTGGCCTGGCCGGGAATCGAACCCGGGGCCTTCGGGCGAGAGGCAGGCATGCAACCCCTACACCACGGGGCCGGCTCAATATAATGGGTACAGGAAGACAAAATGTAACATTTCATATTCTAAACAATGCGAACAAAGATTTCTTTTACTATTTGCAGAGTGCAGAATACATTTCATCCGATTGTTTTTCTTTCCTTTTCTTTTCTTTTGTTTGTTTGTTTGTTTGTGTGTTTGTTTGTTTGTTTGTTTCTTTCTTTCTTTCTTAATCCGTTTACGCTCGAGGGTTGATTTTTCCCTCGGACTCAGCGAGGGATCCCAATTTGCAGTTACCTCAAGGACAGTGTCCTGGAGCGTGACACTTTGGGTTTTAGGGATGTAACTGGGAAAATGAACCAGTACCTCGCCCAGGCGGTCTCAACTGCTATGCTGAACAGGCGCCTTGCGGAGGGATGGGAAAATGGGAAGGGATAGACAAGGAAGAGGGAAGAAAGCGACCGTGGCCTAAAGTTAGATACCATCCCGGCATTTGCCTAGAGGGAAAGTGGGAAACCACGTAGAGAATGGCTGAGGGGGGGAATCGAACCATCCTCTACTCATTTGAACTCACGAGGCTGAGTGGACCCAGTTCCAGCCCTCGTACCACTGTTCAAATTTCGTGGCAGAGCCGGGAATCGAACCCGGGCCTCCGGGGAGGGTGAGGGGCAGTTAATCACACTAACCGCTACACCACAGAAGCGGACCCGATATTTTAGTGTTTTACGAGTAATAACATTTAGATACAATGTTCATATTTCATTGAAAATATTCATATTATTTCAAACTTTGTATGATTTAACATCTTCGCTTTAATTTTCTTTTCATGTATTGCACGATTTATTTCTCCTTCCTTAATATTTCATTAGCAATGAACTGGGCTTTCCAGATATTACATCGAGACAATTTTCCAGGAAACACGCCTGAAAAAAATTATAGATTTATATAGTCAGAAATGAAATAGCGTATGGCTGTGACGTCAGCACGCGAGGATCGGCGCATCCGCCGCCAAGCGGTGGCAGCCCCGCACGCCACGTCAACCGCCATTCTTCAGCATGTGCAAGACACCCTGGCTGTTCCAATATCGACCAGAACAATTTCCCGTCGATTGGTTGAAGGAGGCCTGCACTCCCGGTGTCCGCTCAGAAGACTACCATTGACTCCACAGCATAGACGTGCACGCCTGGCATGGTGCCGGGCTAGAGCGACTTGGATGAGGGAATGGCGGAACGTCGTGTTCTCCGATGAGTCACGCTTCTGTTCTGTCAGTGATAGTCACCGCAGACGAGTGTGGCGTCGGCGTGGAGAAAGGTCAAATCCGGCAGTAACTGTGGAGCGCCCTACCGCTAGACAACGCGGCATCATGGTTTGGGGCGCTATTGCGTGTGATTCCACGTCACCTCTAGTGCGTATTCAAGGCACGTTAAATGCCCACCGCTACGTGCAGCATGTGCTGCGGCCGGTGGCACTCCCGTACCTTCAGGGGCTGCCCAATGCTCTGTTTCAGCAGGATAATGCCCGCCCACACACTGCTCGCATCTCCCAACAGGCTCTACGAGGTGTACAGATGCTTCCGTGGCCAGCGTACTCTCCGGATCTCTCACCAATCGAACACGTGTGGGATCTCATTGGACGCCGTTTGCAAACTCTGCCCCAGCCTCGTACGGACGACCAACTGTGGCAAATGGTTGACAGAGAATGGAGAACCATCCCTCAGGACACCATCCGCACTCTTATTGACTCTGTACCTCGACGTGTTTCTGCGTGCATCGCCGCTCGCGGTGGTCCTACATCCTACTGAGTCGATGCCGTGCGCATTGTGTAACCTGCATATCGGTTTGAAATAAACATCAATTATTCGTCCGTGCCGTCTCTGTTTTTTCCCCAACTTTCATCCCTTTCGAACCACTCCTTCTTGGTGTTGCATTTGCTCTGTCAGTCAGTGTATTTAACCGGAGCTAAAGGTCTGAGAACGACCCAGTTCGTTCGCTCACGCTCATTCGAATCTAATATGGTCGATCGTATCTCGATCAACTTGCCACGTTAGTAGACACGGAACATTACCTGTCTTTCACAACGTCATAAACATTCATCATTATTGTGTTGTCTGTTTTAGTACAGAAGTTGAGGTCGATCGGCCAGGTAGTTTTTATATGAAGGGAAGACATACAGAGAAACAGACCAACAGTCAGATTTATTCATTATAGAGTACTACAGATTTATATTCAGCGTTCTGTATCTTCAGTATTAAGTGCAGGCCTACTAACCTGGCACTATGATATATATATGTTATACAAATACGGAAAGAAACACCACAGACTTCAGTCGGAAAGAGACTGGAAGCAATGGAGTTATTGATTACGTCGTCATAAGTTATATTCTTTTAACCCACTAAGGCAGACATTTTTGGCACAATGAATATGCCCTGGACAGGAATTATTTTAAAGAAAATATGTCTACAACTTTCTGTGAAAAAAAAATAGGGATCTTCCAAACTTTCAAAACATAAAAAGAAAATGAATATGATAAAATACATAACACTGCATGTTAAAACATATTTTCGAGTCACTTTAGTAGTTCAGGTGTGTGTGGTATGCTTCACAACAATTTTTTTAAATGCAGCGGAACTGTACACTTTTTGCACAACCATCTCACTTCTGCTCTCTTCTTGTGCTTTGAACAGACTTTGCAGGCTCTTGAGGGGAACTGTTTAGTTGCAGTGGGTGGAATGGGCATCGGGAAATGAGCCAAGTTCCTGGACTGCAGCCTAATGGGATCGTTAGCAAGGGACGGTCTCCGGAAATTCTGCGAACCGGAAGTGTGATGTAGTTAAGCATACTCTCAGCAGTACCAGTCCTGAAGTCAATGAAGTGGAGCTTCTTACCCCTAACATACTGGTATACTAGATAGGAATTGAACAGGGCCATGTCTAATAGATAATATAATATCTTGCGGTAACCTTTTACTGTCCGACGCATTACAGGGAAGCTAGCGAGGACCTGATCTTGCCTATCAACTCCCAACATTCCACCATTATAGTCTATGATAGAAAGTGGTTTCTCAACGACTTCCTCAGCACCACCATTTTTCATTTTTCTTCTTTTTTAGTACGATGCATAGATATTTCAGTATGTACAGTGGAAATAATACAGTCATCCCTCCGATCTCTCCACTTCACTGCCAGAACAATCTTGCAACTTTGAGCAACTGCTTCCCCCTTTTCTGAAGTCGCAGTGACTTGAAATCTTCTGGCATGTTCTTCCTATTGATCCTGACAGTATCCGCTGCTTGTAAACCTACTTCCAACAGTTTATCCCGGGCTGAGTGGCTCAGACAGTTGAGGCGCTGGCCTTCTGACCCCAACTTGACAGGTTCGATCCTGGCTCAGTCCAGTGGTATTTGAAGGTGCTCTAATACGTCAGCCTCGTGTCGGTAGATTTACTGGCACGTAAAATAACTCCTATGGGACTAAATTTCGGCATCTCGGCGCCTCCGAAAACCGTGAAAGTAGTTAGTAGGACGTAAAGCAAATAACATTATTGTAAAGCAACAGTTTATGGTACAGTTGTGGGGATGAATACCAAATATCCATATAGATTACATGACCTGCGTGCATTATAAGCTGTACTAAATCTAAGACTACTGATTCTTTGACAGGGAGATAAGGATTCAGAACCTTGTCATTTCCTGTGTATATTCTGAAGGCACAACAGTAGCCCGTCTCTCTCTCTTACAAAGCTTGTACATTTTGATTCCAAACCTCGCACGCTTAGAAGGGTTGAACTGGACATAACTAAGGCGACCACGGAACTTGATTAGGCTCCCATCTGTCGCCACAACGTGTCCCATATTATACATTATCAGGAACTTTGTTCCCAAATAGGTAACCATGTAATATATTTGTAATATATTTGAATAACAATTAAAATAAGAATTATTAACCATAGCAATAAGATTAAAATAATCAAATATGAATAAAATACTTAATCGCCTCACGCTTGGGCTTCAGTTGAAATCTATCTGAATAAATAATTAAATAATTAAAATAAAATATATTAATAAATATAATTAATCGAAATATCTGTAGTATGGGCGTCAGAGTTCACCAGAATGGATCCCTCGAATTTTGATAGAGCATGATAATAATAATAATAATAATAATAATAATAATAATAATAAAAATGTTATTTGTTTTACGTCCCACTAACTACTTTTTGGTCTTCGGAGACGCCGAGGTGCCGGAATTTAGTCCCGCGGTAGTTCTTTTACGTGCCAGTAAATCTACCGACACGAGGCTGACGTATTTGAGCACTTTCAAATACCACCGGACTGAGCCAGGATCGAACCTGCCACGTTGGGGTCAGAAGGCCAGTGCCTTAACCGTCTGAGCCACTCAGCCCGACAATTCTTTCACTCCCAGGGCGTGTACATAAAAGCTGCGTATTGGTACATCTGCTTCAGGCGTTACCTAACCTTCTGAAAACGACTAAACAGGTAGGAACTGCACCTAGGCTCATCAATAACTCCACTGATTCTAAAATAACTAATTATATTCTCAATAAAATGCCTGCATGAACACCTCGTCAACACACCAATATATACATATAATACACACACAAAATATTGCTGGAAGACTCCAAATTTACATCAACAATGAAAACAGTGGGAAAACGAAAGCGGGGACTAAGCCAGCATTTGCAGTTAGTCCGTTGAACAATGCACATATATGTAGATAAGTACCCTTCACTATCTCTGTGTATCAACACGACTTGTAGATTCTCATAATTGGCACTTATTATATAATACAGATACTGTTCCTCATAATACTGTGTTCACTGACTCTATCGCTTGTTTTAAAGGTATATTCACTTGAGCAACACACGCGTGTCGTTCTAAAACGTACATTCTGGAAAGTATGAGATATAGCACCTCCCAGCTTTCACAAATATATAATACTAAGCCGCCACAAGTGATACAATACCCAGTGCCTAAGCACTCCACAGTTTGTAGGTCAACCACGTTCCACAAACATAATAGCAGGCACGTTCCACAAACCTGTGTAGTCTAGTCCAGTGTGTTTAGAAGTTCATTCCCGTGTCGTACATTCCTCGCCGTATGACAACATGCATATATAGACATCAGCTTCCCCCTTCATCTCACATGATACGCCTAGATTGATCCTGGTCAACCAATCATGTGTAGATCCTCTTGTCAAGACCACGCCCTGAACCTCTCCTTGGCCCCAAGACAATAACAGCATCAACAGACTCTGGGCTGTTTCACATGAGTCTAGAACTTCCCGACTGCATCATCAACAAGTCCACCTCATCAGATACTGGGATGCCCGTATGAGTCATAGAAATTTCCCGAGTTAAGATAGCAATGATTTTCCCAGCCGTTGTACAAAACAAATTACTCATACCACATATGGAGAACTTCAGCATAAGATACTGAGAATAAAATATACAAAGGAAATACTACTACTACTACTACTACTACTACTACTACTACTACTACTACTACTACTACTACTACTACTACTACTATTTGGAATACTGACAATAATATCTCTCGCTTCTAAATACAGTGCGAGGGTGTGATATGTGTACTATCACAACCACTGGTCGTATTTTACGGAGTTTATCAGTCTGCTCAGTGAAATTGACTTTAGAGAAATGAAGAAATCTGCTGCTTATCAAAAATCGTTCATAACTCATTATTGCACTGAAAACTGAGGTTTCAATAACTTTCTTTGTACTTCCGTATTTTTTTTGCTAGTTGCTTTACGTCGCACTGACACAGATACGTCTTATGGCGACGATGGAACAGGAAAGGGCTAGGTGTGGGAAGGAAGCGGCCGTGGCCTTAATTAAGGTACAGCCCCAGCATTTGCCTTGTGTGAAAATGGGAAACCACGGAAAACCATTTTCAGGGCTGCCGACAGTGGGGTTCGAACTTACTATCTCCCGAATACTGGATACTGGCCGCACTTAAGCGACTGCTGCTATCGAGCTCGGTGTACTCTAGTATTACCTGACATTCGGTTTCTTTACTTGTCCCATAAGGATATACAACGCAATATAAGCTTTCATTTCGTCAAGAGTACAATCACGCCATAATATGTCTTATTTCACTCTGCTTTTGTTATGATCACGCAATAAACACTTCACATTGTCGTTGGCTTCTATGGTGATCATGTACAAAACTCATCACCTAGAAAATCTGATACAACGTCAAAGGCAGTCCACATTTCATAATGCCAGGTCCATTTTCATAATGCCAGTCACAATCGAGTTAGAGAGATTTGATTAAAACCGAGATATGCAGCCCTATCTAACGTCTAACGAATCGAGATATGACTGCGAGTTATAGGACCAAAGATGAAGATCTCCCGAAATTGAGCGGTGATTGTGTAATCTGTTTTGTGATATGACTTACCGTTTAGCCACAAATTACCCCTGAATTAAGGTGTGCACCGTCATTGAAATTGCCTTCATTTTTCGTTATTTTCCGGGGCAAAATGTTACACATTTGAACAGCTTGGAATTTTTCCTCGAAGCAAAGTGTATCCAGGTTTTGGGATTAGCACTCGCATACATACGGAGTAATTAAGGAAGAAAGTAATACAATTAAGAAAGATGAAATTAATAGAAAATATGATTATAACTGAGGACAGCCGGATGGGATAAATGTCTAATACAAAGTAGATGTATTGAAAAATGAGATGTCCCTCACTAAATTGTGATGATCTGAGTTACGGATATAATAAGGCGGTAATAGAGGAGACATTTAGATGCAGGGATTCTTAGGTAAATATATAAGAAGATGACTTATGGTGTTATTACTTGCGCCTACAGAGATAAGGCAGAGGCAAGAAATTAAAGCAGAAAATAGAAGTAGAAGAGAAATGCAGTAAATATTACAGTATTCCGCAAGGATGGCAGCTTGACGTCTCTCTCGCCTTCTACGCAAGGAGCAACCACGAGTTTACAGGAATGTTGACGAAAATGGTATTACAGTACGTTACTTGCCATGGTAACCGGTAGCATGAAACCCACAGAAAGCAGTAACTTCTCCGTCATTTGAGGAGTAAGCGAAATTATGCTAATAATCATTTGCATATCTGAACCTTCCCTTGGACGAGTATACTCTAAATATGAAGTTTGGTCGAAATCTGTCTAGCCATTCCGCCGTGATGGTGGAACAGACGAACAAACAGACACGAAAGCTAAAAACCATTGATACGGTCTTGAGTTGACCTAAATAGGATAAATATCTGAAAATTTGGCAAAACAAATGAAATTACAGACAGCGGACCCCTTACAAATTTATATTTATTTATTTATTTATTTATTTATTTATTTATTTATTTATTTATTTATTTACCAGCTGATGTACCCATGCTTCGCTATGGAATTCTACATTTTATACAAAATTCTACGTTATGTAGTGTACACGTTGTGAGCAAGATTGTATCAAATTGGATAGCTCTTAACGTTACCCTAAAACGCGACGAGAAGTCACGAAACGTTTTTTCTCATATGGTTTAGGGAATTTTCATTTTAATGATAGACCGGCTTGCCTACCATCAGTCACAATAAGCTTGGGAAGTTTTCATTATAATGGCAGACACTAACTCTCCACCAACCTATTTACATCCTCAAAAAGACTGTTCTAGTGGTTTTCCCAACTGAAATTAACATAGGTCATTACAATGACGTCAGTAGGAATGACACGATTAAAAGCAATGCTTTCATATGAAATACTCGATCAAATGAATAATCACACATTTTCTCACTTTTAACGAACAGTACTACGCTGCCGATTTAACAGTCCAAAGTTCCAAAGCTGGAATGTCCAAACCGCAGACAGCCGCGATGCGTAAACACTCTTCGTCTTTTTTTCGGGAGTGGGGGGCGTCGAATAGTGGAGATTCTCAGGACAGAAACTATGCCCTTTTACTAACCTGTTTCCTAGGAGTACCCGATGAGTCGGATAATCTCAATTCACTACACTGGCGGCGGAAAAATGTATCTGACTTGGAGGCAAATTTTTCCTCCAAGCCAGAGGAGAAACCCCGTCTTCACTGCTAATTTGGAATAAAATGAAAGTAGAATTTAATAAAAGTGAAGAGGAAAAGCTTTTCTTAAGAAACGGCTCTTTTCAGGGTTAAATTTTGAGTTATTTAGTGAATTGCGATGCTATAATTTGGAATAGGCCTAAAATGTAATTTTAGACCAGGTCTTACTACTACTACTACTACTACTACTACTACTACTACTACTACATGAGCCTCCGCCTTACGTGTGCACACTGCTCATTCAAAACAGCGCGTCAGAGTAGGGATCGAATAGCTGGAATACTATGATGAACCAGTGTGTTACGTACCAGCAGTATCAGAAAAATGTATGAACCAGAGAAATGGCATGCTAAAGAAGAACGTTTTCTAACTCCCCCAGCTATTTCCCGCCAATATTCAGTCAGGCTGTTACACTCGGTACGCAGTAGCAACCCTATCTATCGGAGTTGAGTGGCAGCATAAGAGACAAAGAACATTACAACAAACAATGGTCAATGTAATGTTACTGTTGATCAGTGTTATGCGCGTTCGATATTTTAGGCCTTCATATTTAATTTTCTTCCGACTCTGAAATACCACTCTTATCATAGTCGCTACGGTAAAACTGAATAAACATAAATGATCGGAAATTGTATTCTCTATAACTTTTGTTATGTAGTACTTTTCGATAGGACCAATAACATAGGTATTTAATAGTTTAGTTTTAGGTGCCGTCCCCTAAACTACAATTTCATCCAGGGTGAATACAATTGTTTACAGCTTAGACTGTAGTTTCTTATTCACCCACTCTATATACCGATTTTCATTAAATTCTGTTAACCCATTTTCTCATGACTCGGCGTTGATATGGACTTAGCAACAAAAATACAAATTCATTAATATCTGTGTTATAGCCGGTACGGTAAATATGTATAAGACATAAATGATAGAAAATTAAATTATATATAACTTTAGTTATGCAGTATTTATTAATAGGACCAATAATTATACAAATATTTGAAAATTACATTTTAGGCCTTCCCCTAAACTACTATTTCACACAGTGTGAATAAAATGATTTATAGCCTAGATTATAGTGCCTCATCTCTCGATTTCACCTGCCGATTTTCATTAGATTCTCTTCAGCCGTTTTCTCGTGATGCGTGTACAGACAGACAGACAGACAGACAGACAGACAGACAGACAGACAGACAGACAGACAGACAGACAGACAGACAGACAGACAGACAGACAGACAGACAGACAGACAGACAGACAGACAGACAGACAGACAGACAGACAGACATTACGGAAAAGTAAAAAGAGTGCATTTCCTTGTTACTGTGCACATGACTGATACAGAAATACCATTCTTTTCAAATTCTTAGCAATGTACAGACAAAACTCTTATTATATACATACTATATATATATATATATATATATATATACACACTGACTGGCAGAGCAAATGCAACACCAAGGAGGAGTGGTTCGAACGGGATGAAAGTTGGGGAAAAAACAGAGTCGGCACGGAAGAATAATTGATGTTTATTTCAAACCGATATGCAGGTTACACAATGCGCACGGCATCGACTCAGTAGGATGTAGGACCATCGCGAGCGGCGATGCACGCAGAAACACGTCGAGGTACAGAGTCAATAAGAGTGCGGATGGTGTCCTGAGGGATGGTTCTCCATTCTCTGTCAACCATTTGCCACAGTTGGTCGTCCGTACGAGGCTGGGGCAGAGTTTGCAAACGGCGTCCAATGAGATCCCACACGTGTTCGATTGGTGAGAGATCCGGAGAGTACGCTGGCCACGGAAGCATCTGTACACCTCGTAGAGCCTGTTGGGAGATGCGAGCAGTGTGTGGGCGGGCATTATCCTGCTGAAACAGAGCATTGGGCAGCCCCTGAAGGTACGGGAGTGCCACCGGCCGCAGCACATGCTGCACGTAGCGGTGGGTATTTAACGTGCCTTGAATACGCACTAGAGGTGACGTGGAATCATACGCAATAGCGCCCCAAACCATGATGCCGCGTTGTCTAGCGGTAGGGCGCTCCACAGTTACTGCCGGATTTGACCTTTCTCCACGCCGACGCCACACTCGTCTGCGGTGACTATCACTGACAGAACAGAAGCGTGACTCATCGGAGAACACGACGTTCCGCCATTCCCTCATCCAAGTCGCTCTAGCCCGGCACCATGCCAGGCGTGCACGTCTATGCTGTGGAGTCAATGGTAGTCTTCTGAGCGGACACCGGGAGTGCAGGCCTCCTTCAACCAATCGACGGGAAATTGTTCTGGTCGATATTGGAACAGCCAGGGTGTCTTGCACATGCTGAAGAATGGCGGTTGACGTGGCGTGCGGGGCTGCCACCGCTTGGCGGCGGATGCGCCGATCCTCGCGTGCTGACGTCACTCGGGCTGCGCCTGGACCCCTCGCACGTGCCACATGTCCCTGCGCCAACCATCTTCGCCACAGGCGCTGCACCGTGGACACATCCCTATGGGTATCGGCTGCGATTTGACGAAGCGACCAACCTGCCCTTCTCAGCCCGATCACCATACCCCTCGTAAAGTCGTCTGTCTGCTGGAAATGCCTCCGTTGACGGCGGCCTGGCATTCTTAGCTATACACGTGCTCTGTGGCACACGACAACACGTTCTACAATGACTGTCGGCTGAGAAATCACGGTACGAAGTGGGCCATTCGCCAACGCCGTGTCCCATTTATCGTTCGCTACGTGCGCAGCACAGCGGCGCATTTCACATCATGAGCATACCTCAGTGACGTCAGTCTACCCTGCAATTGGCATAAAGTTCTGACCACTCCTTCTTGGTGTTGCATTTGCTCTGTCAGTCGGTGTATATATATATTGAACCCTTTTGGTCCATATTGAGGGATACCTACCTTTCTTACCTATCAGCAAAGTTCATGAGATCTGTCTCTTGGGTCGCATCGGGTTCTTCGTCACTTGCTGAGGTAAAGGTAGGGTTCAGTAATTCTAATCTATCTACTAAATGAAAGGTCTGTTTAAAAGATTCCTATTTATTCATGAAATTCTGAAGCATTCTGATTTATGAACGGTATCCTTGAAATTAATCGTGTCCACTGGACACCACAATCATTTTTATTACATATAAGGTCAGAACACTGGTGTGAGCCTTTGACGTAACTGCCTGATGGGCATTCTTACTAGAAACCATTGTCTCATTTTTTTATTAAAGAAAGGAAAGTCTGGAAATCCTTAAATTCGTCTTCCATGTGAGACCACATGTACCATCATAGTGATTCGTTTGGTCCAGCCCTCGTAACACGAACTCTGGACTCTGGGTGTAATTAAGGCAGTCCAATCGGTGTGTGCCACACAGTGGTTATACGACATGGACCCTTAATTGAATCGATGTGACCTGCGTCTATGTCATGGAACGACATCTAAACTTATGAGTTGCTTTAAAGTCATTGTGGATGATGACCGCAAGGAAAATGACGCTACAGTGGCATATGGCCCTAATCTAAGTCACTGAGGTTGATGACCCCCTGACCATCCAAGTTTCCAGGCTGAAGGCTAAACAAATTAAGTTACATCGGTTGATGACCAAATTTTCCACTTTACTATCCCAAGCACATTCACTGCTCAATCAATCAAAGTTAAATAATACAACAATAGCAGTGCTCACAATGCTTTGTGGCAGTAAAATCCATTACCTTCGGATATGTCCCCTTAATCGTTACGTTACATTTACACATTCCCCAGAAAACAAACTAAGATTTCCAGAATGCATCTCCAAGTTATTCGCTTGATTTAAAGTTATTTCAAAATGCGGTTTCACTGAATTTGATAGTTAAATAAATTTAATTATTTGGCTTGTCTTGTTCATTATACTCCAAGTCCGTCGTATCAAATGCACATTACGTCCCCAATTAAACAAATTTTACAGTATCTAATAACACTCAGGTTATTACCGGATGAAAATTTCAACTAAATCCAACATTTAACGTTCTCCCCGGCCGAGAAATACAATCTCAATTCCACGCGTGTCCCGTTATATCCCCGCTGTGCTCCCCTATCAGCTGAGGCCTTTCACCCCCAACCCGCTTGGCAGTTATACGATACACCTGGTCCATTCTACCTGACTGGCTTCTGAATGCTCCCTTTTAAACTCCGCCGACATAATTAAACAAATACGATATTTCTGACCAACAAAAATGCACATGGATTATACTTCAAAATGCCCACAATAATTATACACGTCACAAATTAATACCAGCGCGGATTCCTTGTATATTGCTTTCCATTCCCAACATTATAAAATCTTCCTCGGGCTTCCACAAGTCCCGGCTTCATTGACAGGTCTCTAACCTGATTCACAAATCTCATCTCGACTCACACGACAAAACTAACCTCTGCTTCCCAACTCACGACTATCACCGACAAAGGAACTGGAATAAAATCCTTACTAGAATTCACGACGTCTAAAACGCACAGTGCTTTAATAATGAATAACTTCGCATAAAATGATATCCTATTTTAATAATTGGATTTTCACGAATTGACTGAAATATTCTACTAGATCTTTTTATTGTCAGTCAGACACAGTTTAAATGAGCCTAGAAAAACGTTTCACTCCGAAATTCATCACACTATACTCTCACCCGATAGCGCGCTTCCACTCGATTGAAAATGGGTAACTATGGATTTCTTATTTACGTCAAAATTTCAGACAGAAACATTTTACGTCGAATGAACATCTTAATTTGACATCACAAAATATAGGCAGTAAACACACGGAAATGACGATCTACATTGGACGTGATATCACTTCGAAACCCTATTTAATAACTTTTACAACATCATACGGCACTCGCAAGACTTCAAAAATTTATCCAAGTGGAAAATAAAACAAATGACCCCTTTTGGTCGTATTCTAACATTTACAAAAAAAACCACATAGGGGTGACCACTGCGTCGTATATATCCCATTCAAATACACATTTTTAGAGATAATGAAACAAGATATAATAGGTAGTAAGATGATAAGTCACATACCTTATGTTACGCCATCGGTCATCATTGGGCTCACCAGCGACCCTGGCATTTTTATTTAGCCATTTCTACATTTCTGGTTTTACAGGTCATTATATTTCTTCAGGATTCCTGGAAATAAAGCATAAAAAAAGAAAATGCCCTTCACTTGTTTTTGTTGAGCGCACACGATGGACTGTAATTACTTCCGCACACGAATTACTTTTATTTATCACATGAGAATTTATTCAATACTTTGACCGTCCTATCTGGTACAATTATTTCCACTCAAGAAAACTATCTCCACATGGAGTCAAGACCCCAGCCACAATGGCTAAGATCTGCGGTTGAACTTAGTCTACTTTTGTTGTTCGACTTCACAGAGCAGCTCAACCCTTTGTCATCCGCTTCATAACACACAATGCAGGAGAAGGAGACTTCGTCATGGCGTCCCTTCATATTTATAGCAGTCATCCCCTCTCTCCGGGCATCTCCTTTTGCCACCAAGAAAATTTCTGTCAATTTTCTGACTTAACTAAACGGTAATTACAGGAGTTTTAAAGGTGACTACATATTCGCTACATTTCCACCAGTAGTGTTTATGGACATTTAAAATTATACGTGTTCAATTAGTTGGATAAATGACCTCATTTGATAGGCACTATATTTTCGACTCGGCTTGGGCACGCCATATACACGCGCTTTGAAATAGTTCACAAAAATGACTTAAGATTCTTCCGCCGTTGACACGTGCGACTGACGTCACGTATCCCAGAGCGTGGGACTGAAGGTAATCACCTCTTTGCCACGTGTCAATTCCATGCTATCAAGAACTGAACTTCTTATTAAATTGACAATTTATGCATAATATTCTTAGGGCACAAAGGTCATGGGTTCAATATATATAGATTTATTTATTTATTTATTTATTTATTTATTTATTTATTTATTTATTTATTTATTTATTTATTTATTTATTTATTTATTTATTTATTTATTTATTTATTTATTTATTTATTTATTTTCTAGTGATTTAACGTCGCACTGAAATAAACGCAAGTTTTCCGTTTTAGTTAGTTGAGAAAGTTCTGGAAATGGAAAAGTGGCAGCCGTTACCTGAATTAACAAGACCTGCAATTTATCCGATTTAAAAATGGGGAAACATGGAAAAATGCAAGTAGACTATTGAACAAACATTATAGCGCTGCTAACTCACTGTGTTTCATTTATTCTATGCCTTTACGAGTGACGAGGTTAGGGCTCTCTACAATATTAAATACTGGTTGATAATCTGATGATAGTGCTGATGAAGATAATGGTAGAAAGTGAGATTTAACATGTAATACCCAGCACGCGTGTTAACGCGCTACGTCTATGGAGCCGAGCTCTGCATTCGGGAGATGAGTGGGTTCGAATCCCACCGTCAACTGTCCGAGGCTTCGCATTTTCACTTCCAGGCAAATCCAGAGACAGTTCCTATTTAGACGATTCTTTCCGCCTCCCTACCCAATTTAATTCACCATTTATTTTATTAGCTTTTCAACTGAAGTTGGCGCCAGGATGTAGCCTACATCCAGCCGTAAAAAATCATGCCATATCTTTTCATCTCACCCCATCCCCGACCCCGTATCAGGAAACGTGACTAACGGAGTAGACATGGATACATTCAATCTACATCGAGAGTACGGAATACGGCACTGTGTCGACAAACTTATTTCTGGACACAATTGGATTGCTGTGGGTAATGGTAGCGATGATACTGGTAATAAAGACGAGAAACTTACAACATTCAGTGTTAGCTGTAGAGTTGCGTAACCATGATCTAAGTGCTCGAGTGCTTCTTAATACTAGCATGAATGAATGGAAACACTTAAATACAATTTCATTCAGCTCTCGCATGTTAGCATATAAATTGGCTACACACTTAGGAGGACCTCCCGGCAAGATCCTACAAAAGCTTATTTAGTGCTGTTCCTAACTCTTGGTTGGGGACAGTTTTATAAATTAGCTTCATACACAAAGAATAAATGGTTGTTTACTGCTGTACGATTTTTAGGCATTTTATACAAAGAATTGGATTGAATTGGATGCTTTATGTTTTGAACGAAACAGCTATACAAGGTATAATCACATAGATTTAAACATTAGGAGGTCATTACCAGGGTTGCTAGGTATCCCGATTTAGGCAGGATTCTCTCAATTTTCCTGATGAAAACCCGACTCCTGATTTAAGTTAGCATAATTGGTAAAAAAAAATTCCGATCACCCAATAGTAGACAATATTTCACAAAATTTAGTCTATACTTTTAAATTGTCCATTAGAAGAATATTTCACATAATTTAGTCTCCACTTTTATCGTCTATTAAAAGAATGTTGTTTTAAATTAAAAGGCTGTAATTCTCCTCCCACTCAGTGGCCGTTTCACTTGTATTATATGTATTATTTTACAATTTCAGAAAGTGATTATACGTGATAAAATGATAATTTGAGAGAGTCTCGATTTCATTCAGAAAAAAATCTGGCAAACCTGATCAATACAAATATACACTCTCTCATCAAGCGTATACACGTAAACTGTTAAACCGTAGAAACCACTACGACCGCCGCTGCTGTTATAAAAGTCTGCTGAGGCCTCGGTGTTCTCCGAGATCGGAGGCTAGATAGCAGGGATCCCAAGGGGACCAGGCTGTAGTAGGTTCTAGGATTTCTCGCGGCATGGCTTGGTAACCGGCACGGCCCGAGATAGCCATAGCAGTGCCTGGAATGACTGATCCCCCGAATAACTAGACCGACTTGGAATAGGTTATTGACTTGTGCATGATACCTGTTCCTAACGAACAAAGTTACCTGGACCTATCCTGCCCACATCCTTGCATGTTCTGTCTACAATTTGTCAGGTTTTACATGTAGGCAGGCATCTTTCTATTTCTGCCTATGTGGTTTTCCCCTGACACTTATTACCTGATTATACCACTATGCAACCTCATTACCTCATCTGACCCGGTATCACTTCTTCCCAATCCTCCCTGCCGTCCTTTCTTAGAAATAATAGCATGTCGGAGGTGATGAACATTGTGCTGATCGCCACGCTTCGAGAGCGGTCTTCGTCCCCACCCCATCCCCCGTCCCCGCAGAAGAAAAGAAAAAGCCGTATTGTTGTTCACTACTTCGTAATAGCCGCAGAATCCCTGCAACAAGAGGGCTTAGTGACTTCGAATGTGGTTACCACACCAGTAAGCAATCAGTGAGGACCATTTCCGCCCTTTTTAAGTTTGCAAGTCGAATGTCAGGGACGTGATTTTTATGTGAAAAGCGGAAGACACAACCCCAATAAAACCACGACCGTTTAAGTCGTGTTTGTTGTCTGACTGGACTGTCTAGCATTGAAAAGGCGGCACAGGAAAATCGCATGACATCGCGTGATACTATCATCCTTGTGCAGCTAGCGCCATGACTGTGCGCTGGGGGGTAACGAAGACTGCAGTTCGAGGCTCATGCATTCCAGTGTTGCCACGTCTACAAATAAAACATCGGTAGATTATACGGAAACCTTTCGGGAGGTTTAATGAAATTTTCGGTAGTTTCTCGATCACTGAAGTGTTATAATATAACTAAATTACACAATGCACTATTCTTTTGAACTTATTATGAGAAATATGTATAATTTCACTTACCCATACTCTCTGGCTATTTTTTCTTCTTCTTCTTCTTCTTCTTCTTATTCTTCTTCTTCTCTTTCTCCCCAATCTATTCATCAGGCGTAGAAATTGTATGCCTGTTTTGAAGTCGTAGCAGAATGCAGATTTTGTATTCGATATACGGGTCGCTGATTTCCCTTCGAATGATGCAGCCAAGCGTGAGTTTTGAGATCAATAAGAAGGAAGATATTACGCAATTCGAGCCTAAAGTGAATGCGGGGAAGTACCCAACGAATGATGTTATCAATAAAACGTCACGTTGTGTGACGAGGAAAGAGGTTTTCGGCAGAAATATATTATGCACCATTAATCATTATTATTAATATTTCTTAAATTTGGATTAGAAGAAATTTCTGGAGATTTTTTGTTTTTTCGCGTTTTCTGGTTTGTTGCCAAAAAATCGGGAGATCTCCTGAAATTTTGGGAGACCTGAAAACACTGATGTATCCTCCCATTAACGTTACATGTCGCCGATGAATGCTATACCGCCCACTGTATAATTTAACATCGGAGTAACTTTGCGCCTCCGTAGCTAACGGGTTAACATGCTGGCCTTTGGTCCAAGGGATCCCGGGTTCGATTCCCTGTCGGATCTGGAATTTAACCCTCCATTAGTTAATACATCTGGCTCGGGGACTGGGTGCTAGTGCCGTCTTCAACATTAGATTTCATCCTAGGTCAGACTTCATCCTCACAGCCGCGCAGGTTGACTGTGGGCGGCAACTCAGAAGACCTGCATCAGGCCTGCCGGAGGCCAAGTGCCATTTTATTATTATTATTATTATTATTATTATTATTATTATTATTATTATTATTATTATTATTATTATTATTATTATTATTATTAGAGTGGCTTTGTCACATTACCTACCTGCAATATGTATGAGGTAACTTAGGAATGACTTGTAATATAATCTGAGACAGGATATTAATGTTATTGAAGCCGGTGACACTTTGAGTCCGATAAATTTAGAGATATCAGGCATATTGATTGCCTATTATCACACGTTGATAAGCAAATAACGTATTTTCCATTATCAGAGATCGATAAAGTCTATTAGAGGAAAGAACCCGTGCATAAACACAGGGCTTAAGGAGATTTGGCAAAGTGTCATGGCGTCTCTTTCTATTTCCATTAATCATCATCCTGGAAAGCTTTATAATGTAATAATAATTATCATGTCATTTAAATGGATCTGAATCTACACACTTGTTTCCTTCCGAGTCAGGTAGCCAGCGCCGAGGTAATAAAACGTGCTTGCAGGTGGCAGTTGTCACACATCTCTGGGATAGCTTCTATCCTAGACAAATCACACACATATAAAAAGTGTAAACAACATTTAATTAAAAAAGTAAAACGTACGCTCGCAACATAAATGAGCTGGTGAAAATCTACTGTAATATCTGGGAACCTGAAAAAAATGTACAGCGAGTATGATTGAAAATGAACATTTCTAAGACTAAAATGATGTCTGTGGGGAAACAACCTGCGAGGACTGAATGTCATGTAGGTAATACAAAACTAGAACAGGTGGATCATTTCAAGTATTAAGGATGTTTAATGCCTTTGCTGGCAGGACCTAGTGTTTACAGTGCACTATGTCTTCTGGTAAAAGCTAGAGCAATTTTGTTACTTTCATAGATCTGTCCCTGTCTTATCCTTGGCTTTGACAATATGAAAGTGACTGAGGTATGAGCGATGCTAGTAATGGCATTCCTTCTTCAGCCAGTCCCTGCTTGTAAAAATATTGCTCATAGGGTCGGTTGGTGCATGCATTTCAGTGGGCTTGGCAGACTGATATGTAATTGCAACGTCTGGCTCGGTGAGGAAAGCAACGGGAAACTACCTCGCTCCTCATTTCCCTAGTACGCCTCTTTAGTAATGCCTAGGCCATCTATGACAGCTGATGGCGGAGCTGTTGAGGATCCAACCAGCCTTCGGACTGAAGACTGAACATACATACATACATACATACATACATACATACATACATACATACATACATACATACATACACACATACATACATGAAAATCCACAGCCTGTTTCCAGTCGTCCGACCGGATCAGGAATGGAATGAAGTCCCCATCTAGCGACGAGGAAAGGAATTGTGCTGCTGCCGAAGCCTGTCGCACTCCTCTGGACCAATGATTAATGAATATCAGATGAAATGAAATTATATTGGAGACTGTTGCTGGAATAAGAGATGACAGGGGAAACCGGAGTACCCGGAGAAAAACCTGTCCCGCCTCCGCTTTGTCCAGCACAAATCACACATGGAATTATCGGGATTTGAACCACGGAACCCAGCGGTGAGAGGCCGGCGAGCTGCCGCCTAAGCCACGGAGGCTATACATACATACATACATACATACATACATACATAATGTTTATTTTTCCCAGATTTTAGCCAGTGATGGCGATTAGTGGGGGCGGGGATGGGGAAGGGGCATTCGCCCCCCACCAATTTGTGGATTAAAAATGAGCCACCTGATCTTTTTTTTTAATTTTCAATAGTCTGAAGAACCTAAGTTACTAAAAATCGTCTGAAACTAGAAATTATGTTTAAAAAAAGCAATTTATACAATCCCTATTGTTTTTCAGCTAATTCCTTCCTTTAATTTCGTTAATTACTAAGAAAAATACTTGACGGAAATATGCAAAAAATGTCCTTCGTTGCGGCCAACTAATTCATACAGCGCAGCAGCGTGTTGGCAATACATCCACTTACTTATGATACTGCTCATTTTCTTCTTTTCCGGTATTAAGTATACCAGTCCTAGCTAGAGAGTCTTTCATTTTCACGTCCTTCGTCGCAGTTCACTTTCCTTTGCCTATAACCTTCATAGTTTGAAGGATTGCACCTCTTCATTTTCATTTATGGTTTTCTGATCAGTATTGATAAGATGGTTGGACAGTTCTTAAAATAATAATCATCACCACCTTTACATTCTAACACTAGGCAATATACTACTACTAATAATTATGTTATTGGCTTTACGTCCCGCTAACTGCTTTTACGGTTTCCAGAGTCGCCGAGGTGTCGGAATTTAGTCCCGCAGGAGTTCTTTTACGTGCCAGTAAATGTACCGACACGAGGCTGACGTATTTGTGCACCTTTAACTACCTCCGGACTGAGCCACGATTGAGAATACAGTACTACTAACTGTAACAAGTGAATGCCCTCGGACCAGGGAACATAATGACAAAGTTTGCAAGGAATGTCCACTGATATGTGAAGAATGGAGAGAGTGACTGGTGAAAGTACTCATCCCACCCACTGAACTGTCGCCCACCGCATGCATCCTTTCGCACTTAAGAGACCACACCATGTGGCAAAGTGTAACGGCGAGAGCGTACGTATGTGTGGCAGGCCATAATTCTTCAAACGTACGGGCCTCTTCAAATAGATTTCGCTACTAACGCGAGATAGAGCAGACAACTTAATCTTTACAGTTTGCCTCTCTCTTTTTTTTTTTTTTTTTTTTACGGAATAAGAATAACTCTCAAGCCCAAACATACAGATAAAGAACAAAGCATAAACTATCATAAACTATTCTAAACGTGTCTCCAGAGCTCTAATATTTTTTAAGACTTCAGAAGTTGAGTGAGAGGAGTCTAATAGAAGTGTTGGAAATTCTGAAATGGTCTTGTTTTTAAGTAATCTTCTTCTTCTTTTTCTTTTGGGCTCTTTCCCTATTACCTAGGATCGGAACTTTATATGGATTTCCAATTTTACGGTCGGATGTCTTTCCTACGCCAATCATATGTGGAGAGATATACAGGGAGACCCAAATGTCCCTTAACATTTGACACACATCATTGGCATGACATGGAGTTTTATTGACACCAAAATAAAGCACACAAAAATGACCAACAGATGGCGCTTCATGAGATACACAAACAATAATTAGAATAACAATCAAGGTTGATCCAAAACGATGTTCTTTATAACACATGCTAAACAAGTCGTCCGTCATTCGTCAACAATACCTGTTGTCAAGGGACAATGTTGTGAACAGCACTATACGTATACAGCATAGCCGCAGGTATGGCGAGAAATTGCCGTCAGATGTTGTCTTTTAGCATCCCTAATGAGGTCGGGCGATCGCGGTAGACTTGCGACTTCACGTAACCCCATAACCAGTAATCATACGGATTGAGGTCGGGGGACCGGGAAGGCCAAGCATAACATGCCGCAATTACAGGCACATCTAACCCCCTCTCTCACGACAGCTTCTTTTATACCGTTCACGGGTCTCATGTGGCATCACTGACGTGTTGCTGTCCAGCGCCATCTGTTGGCCTGTTTGTGCACTCGGTGTCAATGAAACCCCGTGTCATGTCAAGCATGTGTGGCCATTTGTAATTGACGTGTAGCTGTCCAGTACAATCTGTTGGTCATTTTGTGTACTTTATTTTGATGTCACCCTGTATTTACTACGACGTGTTTCTGTGTTAATTTGTGGTGTGGCGTGTTATATGTAAATGCAGATGTGTATTAAGAAGATCATAAATACCCAACCCCCGAGCTGGAGGAATTCATCACACACAATTATGAGTGTGCAAGAAATATCACGAGTATTCGCAAATATACCCGGAGTTGCAAATCACAAACACTGTCTATCGCTACTGATTGTTATCCATCGCATTATTTATTTATTTATTTATTTATTTATTTATTTATTTATTTATTTATTTATTTATTTATTTATTTATTTATTTATTTATTTTCAAATAATTTTCATTATCTGTATTTGTCGAAATATATCCGTTAAATCCGAAATTCGTTGAATCGGGGTTCGTTGAATTGAGAGTTTACTGCATTTCACAATAAGTACGTACTAAAGTTGGCAACAATGATGAATCTTACTTGCTTTTGTATTTGCTTTTAAGAGACCAATTTTACATGATTTCAAATATAACTTTTAGCAACAAAATAGCTTCCTATATTGTTTTACTGAATGCCTAAAATGTTATCTGGCAACAAACACAAACTCAAAAGAATATGCTGTCTACTTCAAGAGGCACAAACAAGCAGGTAGAAGCTGCTTGAAGACTTCTGAACTGCGTACAGCGAGTATGAGATGTGGTGTGAGCGATAACAAAGCAGAATAGTAACAGAAATAATAGGACTTCTAATGGCGTGTGTTAAGAACATTGGTATCAGGAGGTGCTGGGACCTGTACTGTACGAGCACTTTAACGTCCTTGCCAGTGGTGCATCGTCGAGTGCGCAATAGACTTTTAAGAGCAGCAGATCACCGGTAAAGCATTAAAGTAATGAAGATTTGTAGATTGCCCGTTCTTATCCTGATTAACATGCGTCGGTGTGTGTGTCAAAATGGTAACATGCGCTTGACTGTCATTCACCGGAAACTACCTGGCCCAGCCTACGGTGAAATTTTAACAGAAACAGACACCTGAACACCTCGTCTCTCTCGACGTAGAGTAAACAATAATCTGTTCCTCAGGAGAACCTTAACGGACCATTGCCAATAAATAAACTGATATACATATACGTCCATATGAAGTCTAATCCCTACCTTCGTTTATCATAAATGTTACAACCAGATCAATGGCAGTTCATGTGACCGAGCGAGTTTGGCCGCTCTGTTTGGGTAGCGGAACTGTGAGCTTGCATTCGGCAGATGGTGGGTTCGAATCCCACCGTCGGCAGCCCTTGAAGATGCTTTTCCGTGGTTTCCAATTTGCACACCAGGCAAATTTTAGAACTGTAGCTTAATTAAGGCCACGGCCGTTTCCTTCCCTATCCTAATTTTCTTTCCCATCCTTCGTCGCCGAAAACCTTCGAAGTGTTAGTTCGACGTTAAACTACTAGAAAAGAAAGTAATGTAAAAGAAAACCAACTCACACGAAGTTTTAACAACATGCATTACCTAACAATCATCACGGCGTAGTCTTAGTGAACTATAGGACTCGGTTTCTCAACATTTACCCTCCGTGAAAAATACTTTAAACTGCTATCCACTGTCCAGGAACTTAACCGTGTGTCTTCCTGTTAAAATAATAATAATAATAATAATAATAATAATAATAATAATAATAATAATAATAATAATAATAATAATAATAAACACCTCAGACAATAGGGAAAGGCGATGAAAAGTTACCGCGGTACGCAAGGGACGTCGGAGGAACAGATTGCCCCTAATCCATTGTTAGACCTATCGGTAAGCTGCAGCCGCACGGGCGGGCGTTCGATTTCATTGCGGAAGACTTTAATGGTTAGTTAAGAGTTAAGTTTTCAACTTCGAACTAATATCGAACTTACCTTTCATCAAAGCAGCTGTTGAAAATGATGTCTATCGTTCTCGATACAGTCGTTGCATCGGCGTAATAAAAATGTAGCATTTTAATTCCCTGTAATGCCGATCTTTGTGAAATACCATTCTCCGTTCTATCTAAGAGTCTATCTAGAATTAGTGTGATCAGCTTTGCGTCGACAACTTTCCGACACTACGGTAACCATGGCAACCAGTGTACGCCATACTAGGAGAGGAAAAACATATCCATGCTTCTGTGCTTCTCTGTATAGCGGAGGAACTTAGTTAAGTTTTTATATTTCCTGACAGATTTCAGAAAAACTGCTGTTTAAAGTTGTACTGCGCATAGACTACAACGTCAACGCTTTCATTTATTCCTTTTAATTTTTTAATTTATTCTCAACCATGAAATAAATATAACATATATAGGCAATACATAGATATATACCTATGCAAACAATATATTTTGCTGGTGTATGAATACAGAGTGGAGAAAGACAACGAAGTATTTTAGTGTCTAGAACAGACAATAATTGGGTTGACAGATGTACAATGATCGTGACACACAAACTCTCACTCTAATGAGATTAATTAAAACGAGATGAAATGGTCATGAGTGATAACGAAATGTGTGTGCTGATGGCGCAGTGGTACTGCGAGGAGATTGTGTTGAGATCCCGTCATAGACTTTTCGTACGTCTCATTCTAGACTGAGGGGAGGGATCGATAGAGAGGGTGTGGGGACTACATGAAGAGCGAAGGTTTTGGAGGAGCTTTAGGGGGGTTCGGATAAGAGGGAGTGTTCACGGTTGAGGGCTCGGAGGATGAATTTTAGGAATTGGAGTGTAGATGTCTAGCTTGGGGAAGGAGAAGATGTCGAGCATAGTGGCTCAATAATTTAAAGCAATGGTTTGATCTAAAGACGATTTAATTGTTTAGAATAGATTATGCTATTGATCGCCACGATATTCTTTGACGTCCAAGACCTCGCCTTTCATTAATTTTTCCATGAAGTATTATTTGTAGTAAATGGTACTTACTGTTTCGTATCATAATACCAAATTATTCAGTTCTTCAGCATTTCGAAAATAAGGAAAGCAACTCATAAGTTCTATGTTATCATAATCCATCATTATTTTTCTGGTTAATATTCTTATTGTAGTAAACTATATTAAAACAGGCGTATATACATGATAGCCTTTCAATTAGCTAGCAAGCAATGTATAAACTTAGATCCTACAATACGCTTCGAATCGCACATTGGCCAGGCCGAAGAGGTGAACGCCGAGAAGAAGTCGATTTCCCAGCCAACCGTAAACTACTATAAAGACAAATATTGGATCGAGGCACAATCTCTAAATTTGTTGTACAGCTATGGGATTATTTCGGTCTAAACATAACTATCGCCGCAATACGAAGTTCAGTAACCATACTCCGCAATCATCTATATAATATTTGAAGAACCATACATCATGCGACATTCCAAATTTATTCCTGAGCCTTGTGTTGGTTATTTCTATCTGGCACGCTAGCAAACTCACCAATAACTTAGAAGACAAAATACTGTGTAGTCCACATACTGTTGAAAAGAGGGTCACCATGGGCGAGCGTCGTTCGAAATATTGGACCAAGATCTCCAAATGTTCCGTCGCCAATATCGTAAGTGTGATCGGAGCGGTAGAGGGTGAATTTGATGAGGTGGGTGGGTTGAGGAGAAGTTTGACGTATGCTGGAGTGTGAGGGCATGGAGGTGAAGACACTAGGACTGGAGGGATTGGATACTGAGTAAAATGATGAAGATGGATTGGGAGGACTGGGACCTGGAAAAGTGTGAAGCCATTATGATACTAAGATTTATAGTGGGGGGAGGGGTGTTCAGGCCGGAGGGGGTCTTCTAGAAGTGGAGATTCAAGGTTTGGTTGGGGGATGCCTGGAGTTCAGCGAAGTCGAGTAGGTGTTGTAACGTGGAGGAAGCTGGGCATTGGGACACTTGGGTGTTGGATTTGGTTGTGAGCTGGATGTTATGTGTTAGAGCGTGAGGTGGCTATGCCGGTTGTAAACAAAGATTTTAAGAAGGGAGATTGTGATAACAAGAATAATGTCTTCAAGGGATGGTGATGGGAAAAAGGAGCGTATGTAGTAGGAGGGAGTGTCGATTGTGCAAATAGGAGCGACAAGCTCAGGGTGATTATCTGAGGGAAATGGGCGGGTCTTGCATTGTCGTAAATGGGTGGGGTGTTGGTCACCATAAGTGTTGTAACGTGGAGGGAGCTGGGCACTGGACACTTGAGTGTTGGGTGTGGTTGGAAGCCGAATGTTCTGTGTTGCAGTGTGCGGTGCTATGTTGGTTTCACAGAGGATGGGTTGAGGGGTAAGGGTGCAGGAAGGTTTTACCTTATGATGGTGCCTGAAAATTGAGACCACACTTTCGAAGACTCGATCCATGTCCTCGAAGGTGGAGAGGACAATCCGGACGAAGCAGGTGACCCAGAATAGTTCGTAATCCGGAAGGCTTTTCCCAGAATAACGCCATCTGCGTTGGGCTCGTTGATGATGTTTCGTCTAATCTTTTAAATGTAAGCGCGATAAGTAAAATGAACTCGTTTCCTCGTCCCGAGGCGGTGCAGCCCGTTTCAGACACGCCTCAAATAGAGGTGAAACCGTATGTATCATTTTAAACACGCACTAGCCCTCCTGTCATTCTTAAATCTCCTACAGTACCAGGAATCGAACCCAAACCTCCGAGGACAGCAGCTAATAACGCTACGGAAGTGGACATAAGCGTGATGATATAAAAGAAGCAGGCTTATTTGAATACACTCTGCAAATGAGGTTTAACAACATCGGCCGAGGTGATGTATGTGTCGGTGATGGAACCGGGTAGAACCGGCGCTAACATTTTCCAGTTATGGAGGGAAGACGACTTCGCTGACTCTCTTATTTATGACCATGGTCCAGATTATTCTCCTTGGAATTTTACTATGTGGATATGCCAGCTGATGACTTTGAAGTCATTAAGGTACCATACGGCTGGCCGAGTGAATGCAGTACATCTCAAAAACGTTAAGATTTTGATCTAGGAATATGACACGTCTGGAAGAAAGTTGCATCTCCAGTGGAATGTGATGTCTTTAAAGTTCCTAGCAGTGTTATCTCGAAGACTGCAGATTCGAATTGTTCAGCACCCAACAGCACAAATGAATCTTTCATACCAAGCATTGCCTGCGCGGTTTTGGTCATGTAGTTGTTAATTTGCATTCGGGAGATGATAGGTTAAAACCTTACTGTCTATGGCCTTCCCATGTTTTAAATACAAATTGCTTTACGTCGCACCGACAGAGATAGGTATGTCTTATAGCGACGATGGAATAGGGAAGGGCTGGGAGTGGAAAGGAAGCAGCCGTGTCGTTAATTAAGGTACAACTCCAGCATTTGCCTGGTGTGAAAATGGGGAAACCACGGAAAGCCATGTTCAGGGCTGCCGACGCTGGGTCTCGAACCCACGATTTTCCGGATGCAATTTCGTGTTTTGATAACGCTCGCTGGCCCAGTTATGGTTCCGAAACTACTGACGTATTCCGCGTGAAAAGGAATCAGTCATGCAGTATGGTTCTTGGTGTGTACACTTATGTTTACAATTTTTTTCTTTTTATGTATGGGCAGCTAGTATTAGGACAATAAACGTTTTTTACAACAGAAATTTCCATCGTATACAGCATTATAGCAATATCTTTCTGCCACTTTGCGAACATTCCTTGTAGGACTGGGTCAGCGATGTCAAGTATATGCGCTTGCAGATCATGTGTGGACATCCAGCACTAAGACGAAAACTGGGTCTTAATGACAGATGCAAAGGGGGTGGAGTGGGAAAACAGTGGTATACAAACTAGATACTTAGTCTAGTGCAACATTTGTTTAGAGGGCTTCGTCAGCTGTTTAAAACACAACTGCTTTGCAAACTTAGATAATGGTATAATTATGTATTTCGGAAGCAAAGTGTTCTAAACCTCTAAGACGATTTTCAGCATTTTTTTTTACTTTTTTTCAGTTTTCATTCCGTATCCTGAAGGGGTATGGTGAGCCTCTTAGAGAGGTACGCCCTCTCTCAGACCAGGAGATACCGTACGTAGCGGTGATTTGACGTAAGGTGAAGGTGAGAAGGTAGCGGCTGTGGCCTATAAAATGAACTGTTCCGACATTTGCCTTAGTGCAGGAGAATGGGAAACGTCGGTAAACCATTCTCAGGACAGCCGATGGTTGGACCAGCCCACCACCTCCCGAACGCAGAGCTCTGTTTCAAGCTATAGCTGCTCAGTTAGCAAATTTATCTTTTTCAACTCGTTATAATGAAACATTTGTGCTCTATTTAAAGGCATATTGTAGTATTTTCAAGGAAGTATTGGACACGAATTTCGGACTTTAATTCCGGAGATATCCTACCAAGGTGCCTTCCGAATTTAGCCATCAGTGCACTGAAGTAAACTGACCACGTGAAAGCCAGATGCTCTAAGAGTGAATGATTGATTAAGTGACGGGTGATGACTTTTGATACTCCGCACGTGTCGAGCCTATCTCGTGTCCTCCTACCCTCCCTCAGACAACCAGACGTTCATTATCAAACAGAGACATAAAAAGAAGAAGAACACGCGTACAAACATACAACGTAAAGAACAACTTGGAGATATTTAATTTACGACTGTATGAGATAACACGTATCTCATCAACAATCTTAAAAGCATATTGTGACCTTATCTCTGAGACGTTGACTGACTGAAATTTCTCAGCGATTTCATCATAAAGTCAATGACTCAAATATCTTTACTTTTTCGTGAGAATGCACTAAGATAGCAAACGGTTTTAACCTTTGATTGAATTTTGTTTTCGCACGTGCCATCTTCTGTTCTTCTGTTAGGCTACATCATTGCACTGGATCTCATTTCAGGACTGCGACGGTACCGAGCCACTTGACTACGTGGTACACGCCATTTAGCTTGAAGCTTGCATCCCACCGTTCACTACAGCCCTAATGATGGTTTTCTGTAGTTTTTTTTTCTTTACGTCTCACCGACACAGATATGTCTTACGGCGACGATGGGATAGGAAAGGCCTAGGAATTGGAAGGAAGCGGCCGTAGCCTTAATCAAGGTACACCCCCGGCATTTGCCTGGTGTGGAAATGGGAAACCACGGAAAACCATCTTCAGGGCTGCCGACAGTGGGGCTCGAACCCGTAATCTCCCGATTACTTTCTGTAGTTTTGGATTCCGTTCATTTGCTAAGTCTGTTCAAGGACTCCAGGCAGCACTGTTGGAAGAGTGAGGTTTTGTTGAACAAACAGTTCACGAGGAAATCTTGTGAATAGAAAGACAGCCTATTGGAATCTATAATTGTGTGTGATAAGTCTTCAGATAACTTACTAAACCACAATTCATCAACATACTAATGACCCACCCCTGAAGCAATTTTGAATTTATGATGATGAGCCTTACCAGACTACCTTGTAAACAATATTAGTTGTTTTTCCTCCTGCTGGATGTACATACGTATCTTAGAGCGGCATTATTGTACAACGCCCTTCCGGCTGCTTGTCTGTTAGTTTGTCTCTTACCGAGCTCGATAGCTGCAGTCGCTTAATTGCGGCCAGTATCCAGTATTCGGGAGATAGTAGGTTCGAACCCCATTGTCGGCAGCCCTGAAGATGGTTTTCCGTGGTTTCCCATTTTCACACCAGGCAAATGTTGGGGCTGTACCTTAATTAAGGCCACGGCCGCTTCCCTCCCACTTCTAGCCCTTCCCTGTCCCATCGTCGCCATAAGACCTATCTGTGTCGGTGCGACGTAAAGCAACTTGCCAAAAAAAAAAAAAAAAGTTACGTCACTTATACCACTCTTGCGCTTTCACGAAAACGATGGTAACTCCTAAAAACATCAAGCAAATTAAGAAGCTCACACATACTGTCCCTATAGGAAAATGCTTGTACGCACGTACAGCGCACATTGTTTCTTTCTTCATGACATGAACTTTCATTTGAAACCACTTCCACTCTCCTATGACGTAATCTGGCCTTCATAGCACGTGTCAAAATAAACGCTCGTCACAAATAACTTCGGCTATCGTTGTGCTAGGACGCTGTTCTTGGTGTCAAACAACTCGGCTCTATCAGCTGTGTCTATTAAATCAAAAGTTTTGGAAAACCGGATTCGCGAAATATCGAAACAAACAATTCGGTTTTTGCGAAAATAAATTCCTAAAAACTCAAAACGAGCCGCGAAATCGATAACAAATACCTCCGAAACTTTCGAAAACCACAACGCTAGAACAGAGCAGCTGGTAGTGATTCCAAAAAGTCACCCGTAACTGCTGCAGAGCGAAAACGAGCAGAACGGGAGCGAGTCAAAGTCCGGCACGCGGAGCCAAAGCCGAATATTTCTTGAGTGCACGACTGCGTGGTGCATATTGTCCGTCATCGACAACGGCTAGCGCCCATGTCCACGTTTTCCTTCTATCTACGTCACACCGACACGGTAGTCTTATGGCGACGATGAGGTAGGAAAGGGCTAGGAGTGGGAAGGAAGTGACCGTGGCCTTAATCAAGGTACAGCCCCAGCATTTGCCTGGAAACCACGGAAATCCATATTCACGGCTGCCAACCGTGGGGTTCGAACCAACTCTCTGCAGAATGCAAGCTGACAGCTACGTGACACAAACCGCGTAATCACTTGTATTGCACCCGTCCACCTCCCGAGTCCCAGACTAGCATTTATCTCAGGGGTGTCGGTTCATTATTTAAATCATCAAATATAAATATAACGGCATAAATAGAACACGGGGATGAACGGAGCAACTTAAAATTAAAATGGGGGAAGGCTCGATTTAACTTGAATTTAAGGACTCCATGATAGGTCTAGGAAGTGACTGTTACTTTAAAAAGGGCATCATCTAACTACAATAAAAAGATTATGAGAGTGGTTTCCTTTGAAATAATTTGCCAGAAAGGGCGGTTTATTACGCCATCTGACGTATGAAACTTTGATACACTTGGCTACAATATTTGAATTTTCACGCATGTTACATATATAAATCACTTGCCATACCGCAAGTGGTATCAATATCTTGCTGTGTTGCTTCTGAAATAAAATGACATTTTGGAGGTATAATTTACGGATCGATTCCATTTGAATCGAACCGTTGTTCAAAGATATAGCTTCCTTCTATCGGGAGCCCGAGCATAACCCATGTTACGGTCGGCTTCCCGATTTAACTAAGATGACGTACTCCGGCTATATACATTTTTCCGAGACCGGTACTCGGACTGGGTAATGTTTCTCGTGAATTGCGAAAACTGGATTCCACGGACAGTTCCTATCTTACGATATCCAGCTGGTGCCATACCACTGAATTAGCATTTACATATTATTTACATGTGATCTGAATTGTCACCAGTTAGCCTCAGTAGACTACTGCCACAGATGAAATAACGAGAAGCGGTGGGAAATACCGTGCCAGTGGCCCCCCTCGCATCGCGAGCGAAGTAAACAAACACGCCAAGTTGTAACATCGTCCCGTATGGAAACCGTACGAAAACGCGGTACCAAATGACTCTAATATTATCACTCTCATTATTCAACATACGAATAGAGGGATATCGTCACCAAACAATTTAATCCACGAAATTATCACCCTCGAAATTATTATTATTATTATTATTATTATTATTATTATTATTATTATTATTATTATTATTATTATTACTATTACTCGACGGTTCCTGGCACTGTCACGTTGATTAATATCATCATTATTATGCGGGATGCAAACACAAATGGTTATTACTGTTATTATTATTATATCCCTCTCGTGGTTATTATTATTATTAATGAATAGGTGACTCAAGATATTATTATTATTATTCACGTCGCTTACGAGGTTATCATTATTAATGGACCGGTCACTTCCGCCAAAATATGTATTAAGATATCGGTCGCAATTACAAATATTTCACTGATCAACCAACGACATCATTACAGTTATTATTATGACAATTATTATTAATCTGATCGCGATGATTTAACATCGTCCTAACATCGTTATTATTATTATCGGTTGCATATTATCATTTAGATTCCCGTTTAACATCTTTATCAACGCTCATTTAATTAAGGCGGTCCAATCCTTTATCTGCAATATTTATTATTATTATTATTATCACGACATCATGATTGTTCTCGCTCGTCATTACAATGAATACAATATACGACCATTTATGTGGAATCTGAACTCTCATTATCCTTAGATCCGTTGTATCTCAACGAATAGCTGTGCAGTCTATTTATTTCGTACATGCTGTCACGGGTTCGAATTCTCCCCGCTCTGTAACTCAGTATTTCTCTGTGACACTGCCCGTACATTTTACACTCATATCAATATCCTAAGTGTCTCTCGTACGGAATTTATTTTCCTCTGTATCTCAATATTCCTCGATTCATTTATTTCTCACAGAATTATCAACTGACTTATTTATTCATTTCTGACATCGTACGACCTTTTATTATCTGACTGCAGATTCTTTCACATTTTCTATCTCATTTTGATCTACGCTTTAGTTCATTCTCCACAAATAATCGTAACATCTTGAAATTATATTTACCAAATTTTGACAATCATGGTCTCGTAATATTAGCACTACATGTTCCGGCTAATGAATCGCAACTTCAAAACGCGACATTTATACGTAAAAAATATTGGACCGTAATTTAAACCACACGTTCATTAACATGTACGGATTATTAGCACCGATCTACATTTCAATATTATTAATTGATCAAATTAAATTATCTCACACTTTAATTCCGAATTAAAAACGACCTCCCGTCATTAAATGATTCCCGATAAACTCAACACCTGATCACATGAATTTATTATTACGCACTGCCCACTAACTATTCCAATATCACATGAATTATTATTATATCCAAATCATATTTTAAAAAAAAGGTACCTTCTTCAGAAAAAAGTAGTTATATTATTTATTTATTATTATTATTATTTAAAAAAATAATAAATTTCGCCTGTTATACGGTAGTCTACTCGTAATATGTTTAACGCATAACCCCTTGTACAAAGTCGATTTATTCTGGCACTAAACACTCCAGATATGATTTACTTGGAAATTATTATATTAATCGCATCTCACAAATTTAACAACTTCACTTCGAAAATATGACCATATTAATTACAACAAAACACTCTTGGTATGGCGAAGCTGGATTTTCCTTCCATGTCATTAAATGGCTCGTTAAAATTGACAAAACATAAAAGCACATATCGGGTCTTATTTAACTATCATAACCAAAATCAAAATGTAAAGAAAATTATTGACTACAAAGAAAATATGAATGCATGCATGACTTAACGTACTACACTATATATACAAATTTACATCTCCAACAAACTGAATACATAAAAGACCCGATTATTTACATTATTATGATTTACTACTGTCCGTGCTACAAATTTAGGATGGGGTCGTTAAGCGACCCATCTTGTTACAGAAGGTAACCAAGTATAACCAAATTATTCCCATTTTTCCCATCACGATAACATTTCCCAAATATTATTTACAGTTTAGTACTCATCTTAGTTATCGGTATTCCATTACAGCTTTGCAGACGAGAGGCTCCATCCGGCCCCTCTCTGCGTTTTACTCCTCCATTCTTGATGGCGTAGTTTCACAAAAGATTTCCTGGCACATTATCATTTTACACTCATATCTTGATTACCACAGACCTTCACCATTTACAACGTTAACACTGTATACTTTAACTTGGATACAACAAATTTCTATCCTAGACCCAAGAATTTAATATATTTACACTATTTAATCTTCGTCCACCTACCGCACAATGGACCTGGACACGTACGACGAGGTGTCAACTATTACGCCCGTCGCGATACGCCCGATTTATATGGCATTCTTGACGTGTTCATAATATCGGTTCGATATAGCAAAGTACAGGCTACTACTTCCTTAAAGTACTGTTCGTCACACAGTCTATTATGTACGTACTTATGGTGATATACTTTATACTACTCTCTTGCAGTGTAATTACTTTACGTCACTGATATCCATAAATGACAAACACTGTCCTACGATAACTATTTCCAGATTTAACATGTTGCTCGAGCGCGATCACACTTTACAAACCCTGGCGGATGCTCGCGCCATCAAATGACTGTACGTCCGTAGAATTCTAAGTTACCGGCGACCAACAGTTCAGCTCCCGATATTCAATTCACGTGTGCTGGCGACCGTCAATTTAGCTCCAACGATTCAAGACAAGTGTGCTGGCGAGGATCCCTTGCCCCGTATATATGGATGAAGCCTTTTTCCCGCGGATTCGTTGACGTCATACCCCTTAGGGAGGGGGTGGATTTTTAATATCGGTACTTGCACTCCGAATTGGAAGTTAAAATTTACATCAAATTAATCCACTCCGTTAGCATATCTGCTGGATTAAATATGAACTCCTGGTGATCACAGATTTAGGAGATATGGGTGGATTTCGCTCCTCACATTTCGCGCCTTCGTAAGCGTCTCTGACAACGTGGTCTTCTTTCAGCCAATGAGATTCAAGCTGTCTGGTTTCCAAGAAATCCAGCCTTCAATTTAATTAATTTGCCAATAAGTATTGGTTATTTTTCCATGCGTGACATCTAATAAATTCAGTACACCCATCCGTGTACTCATAATAATTTATTACTGATTACTTTAGTAGTTACGAAAATATCTCATCCATCATTCCTTAAGATGGTATCACTGAGTCTCCCATCAAATTTTTACTATTGGCCGGCAAGTGGTCACGTGATTTAAATCTCCACCTGCTCGAACTTAGGCTAGCGAACGTACACTCAGCCGCTGTAATTTTCCATGAGGTCACGGAATTTCCGTCCTACCAAAAATATCCCAAGGTATTACTCATGTGGTGAGTTTCCTTTGTATGACTCTCCCCCTTCCTCTTTCTGACCAAGACTTATTTGTGGACTCTGTATTTCCTTGTACGCCAACTAATGATATTCCCTGCTGTGAAGTAGCTAAAAGTTGTCGTGTTGAGCTAATCCGTCAGGCTCCAGTCTGTCGTCCTTCCTTCGCTCTGATTTCGACATTACTTAAACGAAATATTTTCAAATACACTCCTCTGTATTTCAATAAATGTACCATATTATTTTACCGATCAAATCATGACTGACTATGGGCCTAAGTCACTCGGGTTCAGTATCAAGCTTTATTTCTAATTTCAGACTATGTGACCGAAGTAGGCTGATTTCCGATGTTTTGCGAGTGCTCGACATAAATATAATATTTCTAAAACATTTTAAAATTGTAAACTTCTAACAGTATTATTTGAGGAGTAGGGCCTATCTTCCGGTTATAATTTAGGGTACACTGAAATCATGAATGACCGGGCGAGTTGGCCGTGCGCGTAGAGGCGCGCGGCTGTGAGCTTGCATCCGGGAGATAGTAGGTTCGAATCCCACTATCGGCAGCCCTGAAGATGGTTTTCCGTGGTTTCCCATTTTCACACCAGGCAAATGCTGGGGCTGTACCTTAATTAAGGCCACGGCCGCTTCCTTCCAACTCCTAGGCCTTTCCTATCCCATCGTCGCCATAAGACTTATGTGTGTCGGTGCGACGTAAAGCCCCTAGCAAAAAAGAAAAAAAAATCATGAATGAACGAGAGATGGTTCTGTAGGAAATCTCTCTCTTTCTCGTACATCGAGTATTGTGTAATAACATCAGACCTTTAGAAATGTAGTACTAATACAGGAAATGAGAGAAAATTTTATTTTTCTCCTGAATTACTAATTTCTGTGTAGGTTGCAACTACAGAGTCTAACCTATCAATTTCGAGGAAATTAATTGGCCGGTTTGTAAGAATTCATCACTCCTTCGTTGTTACTGCCTAATATTACCTCATTTGTATTCGTGCGGGAGTGGCACATTTATTATAAATATCTACTTATGCTTATAAGCAGTAAAATTACTGAACTGATTTGCGATTGGAGTATTCACCAGTTGATATTGTTGATATTTCTTGTTTACGCCACCTAAATATTGTTACGTCACAGTATTCTAATCTAGTAGTATATAGCCTAATGCACAAGCCAGCTATTCCTGAACTTACAGGGCCTATACGAACTTTTGATAAATTCTGTTGAGTCCATTTCCCATGATGCAGGTACAAACAAACAAACAACCAACCAACCAACCAACCAACCAACCGACCGACCGACCGACCGACCGACCGACCGACCGACCGACCGACCGACCGACCGACCGACCGACCGACCGACCGACCGACCGACCGACCGACCGACCGACCGACCGACCGACCGACCGACCGACCGACCGACCGACCGACCGACCGACCGACCGACCGACCGACCGACCGACCGACCGACCGACCGACCGACCGACCGACCGACCGACCGACCGACCGACCGACCGACCGACCGACCGACCGACCGACCGACCGACCGACCGACCGACCGACCGACCGACCGACCGACCGACCGACCGACCGACCGACCGACCGACCGACCGACCGACCGACCGACCGACCGACCGACCGACCGACCGACCGACCGACCGACCGACCGACCGACCGACCGACCGACCGACCGACCGACCGACCGACCGACCGACCGACCGACCGACCGACCGACCGACCGACCGACCGACCGACCGACCGACCGACCGACCGACCGACCGACCGACCGACCGACCGACCGACCGACCGACCGACCGACCGACCGACCGACCGACCGACCGACCGACCGACCGACCGACCGACCGACCGACCGACCGACCGACCGACCGACCGACCGACCGACCGACCGACCGACCGACCGACCGACCGACCGACCGACCGACCGACCGACCGACCGACCGACCGACCGACCGACCGACCGACCGACCGACCGACCGACCGACCGACCGACCGACCGACCGACCGACCGACCGACCGACCGACCGACCGACCGACCGACCGACCGACCGACCGACCGACCGACCGACCGACCGACCGACCGACCGACCGACCGACCGACCGACCGACCGACCGACCGACCGACCGACCGACCCAGGGCGAGTCGGCAGTCCTGAAGATGGTTTTCCGTCGTTTCCCATTTTCACACCAGGCAAATGCTGGGGCTTACCGTAATTAAGGCCACGGCCGCTTCCTTCCCATTCCTAGCCTTTCCTGTCCCATCGTCACCATAAGACCTATCTGGGTTGGTGCGTCGTAAAGCAACTAAGAAAAAAAAACAAGCGGAGACAGAATCAAACAGACAGGAGTGATCTCTCCAAACTAGTCCAATCAGTGTCCCAGGTCTGTCAAATTCCTCACTTATTGTTAGGTAATTTTCCTTTCCTACGAAAGTAACTATGAAAGAGCTTTAACTCTTTAACTCATTAATATTCCTTAAAACGGCAACTGTGCGTGAATTCCACAATTTGTTCGTGTTGAAACTACTCCCGTATACCTCCCTCATACTTTCCCTAGCCATTTAGCTAGCTATTTAGTGGTTTATTTTCTATTTTTACAATAAAATTTATTTTACGTCACACCGACACAGATAGGTCTTATGGCAATGATGGGACAGGAAAGGGCTAGGAGCAGGAAGGAAGCGACCGAGGTCTTAAATAAGGCATAGTCCCAGCATTTTCCTGGTGTGAAAATGGGAAACCATGGAAAACCATTCTGAGTGCTACCGACAGTAGTGTTCCAACCCACTATCCCCCGAAGGGAAGCTGACAGCTACGTGACCCAAACCACGCAGCCTGTCGCTCGGTATATTGAGTGCTGCCTGCTTTGTATACATACTACTGCATTGAATATGTACATAGTGAGTGAGAAATGATATCTATGTCACCTTATGACCACTAATGATCACTCCCTCATTAGATAAAGAAAGTTCACAAAACTTTTAATACCCCCTGTGGGTGGGGGACGCAGGCGAAGAATTCACCCACGGTATCCTCTGCCTGTCGTAAGAGGCGACTAAAAGGGACGACCAAGGGATGATCAAATTAGAACCATGAAACTACTCGTGATTAGTACCACCACGTGGGGAACTCCATGGGTCACTTTTCTTACGCGCAGTACCACTATGTTGGGTACCAAATAGGTTTGTGATTAGTAGCAAACGAGAGCGTGACTGCGAGACCATGGGATGAGGGAAACCATGATTCTGGCTTGCCTATGATTAGTACCCACTATATGAGGAACACCACGGGATAGTTCGAGTCCCTGTGGTTAGTACACTTAGGTGATGAAAACCATAGGTTTGCGTTGTCTGTTAATGGTGCCGCAATGTGCAAAACAGCGTAGGTCTGTAATACATGTGTGAATTTCATTACCTGTGAGTAGTACTGTAGTGTGTGGAATACCGCGAGTCTACGTTACTCTTGATTCGTATCCCAACCTGACAAATACCATGGTTCTACTTTTCTAGCGATACATACCATTACGAGGGGCTGAAGACTTGGATTTTGGACCCGTTTCGACAACAATCATAATCGATTCAGCATCGTGTTATAGAAGCAGTCCCTTGGTCCGTAATACTATTGTTTTGTGTCAGCTTCTGTGCATGTGAGGCACTGTGGGTCGGATCCACTGATCGTTTTAAATTCATATCCATCCATTCATTCTTCGTCCTCATGCTTTGAATTCTGGTCAGTAGAGGATTTTGGACTTTTAATTTGTCATCTCATTTCGTACCATTAGGAGCCGATGACCTCGATGTTAGGCACCTTTAAACAACAAACATCAATCATCAATCAAAACTGCCAAGAGCGGCACCATAGGATGCTTGAGGCAAACAGTCGCATGTATCAGTCATGTGAGCACATTATTTGACCTTAAAAACGTGCTTGTTGTTTCAACACATTGCTTCTGGAAAGTGATCCCTTGACACAGTTACCAAAGTCACACAGTGTTTTGCGATTTGCTGTAAATCTCAGAATAAACGGAAGGGCATTAATAATTCCTGGGAGTAATTATTAAACATGATAAAATCGTACCTGATAACCTCAACAACCTTGCACAGAAATATTTGTATGTTTTTCGCCACTTCACGTCATTTCATTGTTTAATTTTGTGTAATCGATGCCGAAGAAAAAGAAATAGGAAGCCAAGAATACAGAACGGGAATATGATAGCTAGAGAAGAGAAGAGAAGAGAAGAGAAGAGAAGAGAAGAGAAGAGAAGAGAAGAGAAGAGAAGAGAAGAGAAGAGAAGAGAAGGATAATCCTTTAAAATTACAACAGATGAGAGGAAAGGAAAGAGATAAATACTTAAGAAAGCGGGAGAGGGGAATTACTACTGGTTAGCCAGATGTCGAACAGGTAACTAGCAATAAGAAACGATAGAAAAGTTTAGAAGACGTGATCTAAGAAATACAGAGGTCCTTCTCAGTGAGCTAGACTGAGACCGAGCATTGTAAATGAGCCCCCAACGGCGTAGCAGATTCATTAAAATATCTGTCCGACTCGTTGGATTAACGGTCTGCGTACTGGCCTTCGGTTCAGAGGGTCCCGGGTTCGATTCCCGGCCGGGTCGGGGATTTTAACCTTAATTGGTTAATTCCAATGGCACGGGGGCTGGGTTTGTATGTTGTCTTCATCATCATTTCATCCTCATCACGACGCACAGGTCGCCTATAGGTGTCAAATAGAAAGACCTGCACCTGGCGACCCGAACCCGTCCTGCGATATCCCGGCACTAAAAGCCATACGACATTTCATTTCATTAAAAATATCTGCTGACAGGGCTACGGCAGAAGAACAAGACGTTTCTAGCTTCAGTGTGCTTAAATCAGTTCTGAAAGTACACATGGTGTACATATTTTAACAGTGACAAAGGAAGACATTCAGAAATGTGAAAATTCTCTGTGTTTCGTCCAGCTCCTTTTGTAAGGAGGTTGGCATGGAATTCATGGAATTCACCGGGTCATGTACTTAAAGACAGTTCCTCGTGTTTTCCTCAAAACTCTGAGATTTTCGAGTGCATTTTTGACAGGCAACCTTGCAGTCATGAAAATGAAAGACTTTCTTAAACAATGAGAAAATTAAGACACTGTTCAGTTTCAAACATAGAATCTACAGTATACTTGGCATGCTGTGTAAAATATCTTCTTCTTCCAAATGCCCCTACTTCAGACCATGCTTGTTCAACCGTTGAGTTTTGATCTTGTCTAGTATTGTCGCATCTTCTCTCGGCGTAGCTCCTTTATTTCCTCTGACAAAGGTATACCTTTCTTTTTCAGAGGTTTTTCCAAAAATACCACGGCCTTCCATGAGGACCTATCTCACAGCCCCAGTTCTGTTATGCCCTTCCCAGTCTCCGTCAGTCATGAAGTACAGCAAGCGTTTCCAATTTGAAACCTCAGGCATGATCGTGGGTCGCACTTTAATAATAGGACAATTTTCTTAAAATTCCGCAAATACAACAGAGATACCAGTATGAAATAATATGCATAGTCCAATTGAAACGAAGGTATAATCACTTTAAATGCTTGAAACGCTATGTTACAATTGCATAAAACAGTGAAATTAAAAACATACCTACCATACACATGACAATTGAATTTGGAAGAAGAGCACCCAGCAATATCAGTTCATTTGAATTAATATTTGATAAAAATGAAACCAAAATATCTAAAGACAAAGTGAAATTAATAATGTATTCAAAGCACAAATTAAAGAAGCTCAGTTTAGTGGGAGCAGTGTGAAGGGAACAGTGTGAAGCTGCTAAAATCCCAGCAATGTACTTCCAGGAGTACTTCCCTGAAAATTTCTTTCGAGAGTGCAGTTCTGTGTACCAGCTAGTACTATCAATGAGAGAAGAACAAAGAACTGAAACCGCTTCTTACACCAATGGCAGTTAAAGTATTTCTTGGTATTCACTGCATGCTGCATTGCATAAAATGTCCACAGTGAGGTTAGCATGGAATTCAAGATTTGATACGGATCTCATATCCCGGCATTTGTGCGGGCTCATTTTCCACCGAAGTTTAGGTGTTAATTTTTTAATAAAAATAATCTATTCAGACCAAGTGAATACTGGTACTTAAAAACATGAAATAATATTAAAGAATGAATTAGTTCTAACTTGAGTCTACAGAGGGTATAAAAATTAATCCATTTTTGAACGAACTATGAAATTTTTTTGGTACTTTTCTTCACATTTCTTAAAATATTTCTTAAACGCCCTCACGACCGCGGGCCGCCATTTTGAAACTCCTGAGGTACAGAGTTTCTTGTTTCGCCGGAAGGTGAACGGGCAGTTCAATCTGTTGGGAGACAATCTTTATGACTAGGGCCCGGATGTTTATGCAGTAATAGGTTAGAATGCAAACTTACTGAAGCGAGTAACAAGTAGAGTCTACCTGCACGACGGTAGTGTTGTGAGGATTGCATAAATATTCGAGAGTTCTAATGGGCCGAACCCCTAATGTCTATGCAAACCTCACGACATTACCGTCGTGCAGGTAGACTCTACTTGTTACTCGCTTCAGTAAGTTTGCATTCTGACCTATTACTGCATAAACTTCCGGGCCCTATGACCATACAAAGCTACCGTTATTTTTCTGGTACAGAGAGCTTCTTTACTGGGGAGTAGAGTTCTGAAATGTGACGTCTCCGGTTTTCCCTATCTTCCAGCCGGGTCTAGGATTTTTCTGAGAATTCTTCTCTCTCTGACTTCCAGTTTTACAGTCAAGCCTTTCGTATTTAGTGACAGACACTCGATAGCATGCATGGTTTCTGGACGGTTGACTGTTTTGTAGTGTTTCAACTGCAAATTGCGTAATGTACATCACCTGTAGGTGTTTTGAATCAGTTAATAAGCTAGTTCCAGCTCGTTCACTCTTCGGAGAAGGCTGCTTACTGCGAATAACTGAGTTCAGTCGAGGTATTTACATTTCTACACTGCTTGGTTTCATGTTTTACACTTTTTTTGTTTGAAATAAAAATTAACATTTAGCATAACACATCTTCAAAACCAACATATTTTAGTTCAGTCTTTCTCTCACCACAGCTGTCACTACCATTTTAAAGAAATAAAATAAAATATAAAATAAAAATAGAAATTCTGGACTGAAACCAAAATATAGCTTATCATGACCAATGCCTTTTTAAATACAATTTTTTTTAAAGAATGTTAAATACATTTGTTTCTTCAAATGGGCCTATTTGGAGAGAATGACTCGCAGAAAGAAATTGAACTGAACTTATTTTCGACTTCTGCATACCTAATATGAGAGAACAGCGAAGTATGAGGTTAAAATGTGAAGTTTAAAGATAAAATTATAATGTTATTTGTGTAGATAATACAGTATGTTACTGGATACACCCAGCCACTAGCTGAGTAGCAGTGGTGGTGGTATCGATTATTTCCTTAAGGGAAAGTACGACTGCATAGCCATTCCCATCCAACACTAATCAGAAGAGAAAAAGTAAGAGGTTCTACCGTTCTAAAAGTGATAGTATCGGTAAGGATAACGCAAGACGTGAAAATGAAACTCTCTGGACCTTACAGTGAAAATGTTATACCAGTGGGGTCGGGAGAGAGTAGAAGTTGGCCAAGGAAGTTCGGACACCAAGTGAGAAACCAAGCATTATAGTGTAAGCACACCACACTCAGCTAGGGCCTCCATGGTCATCACTCCACGATCCCTTCGTTAGTCCCTTTTACGATGGGCAGGAGATATCGTGGATGTATTCTACAGAGGATAATTGCCGACTAATGCATAGTGATTTTGAAAAGATCTGGTTAAACATCTTGCAGGAGTGCCTCCTGATTTTAAAGCAGAAAGAAGGAATAATTCTCTCATTCAGACGCAGGTAGACACCACAAATAATTAATATAAATATAGGGGTCTATGTTATCCCCAGTTTCCATTGTGATGTTCAATATAAATAGAGGCTGATAATCTTGCTGTATCCCCTTAAACCATGTGCGGTTTCTCATTAGGTTTAATATTTCACTGAATCCCCTGTCACCTAGTACCCACTTATTTCCCTAAGAATGAAAATCAGAGATATTCCTGGTAAGATTAGAGAGCTCTACCCAGTCTAACTGTGGCTTCACACTGCAGTAAACACTTCTAACATAACCCTACGTGGATATAAGCGAAAATGTGTTTTTCTTTATAAAAGAGAGACACCCACAGAAGTCGCCTCAGAAAATTGTGGATTCCACTGTCACAACACTACTCTTCCCCTTCACTCACACTATCCTCACCTCTCTAAACTTGCCTGGAATCAGAGGAACAAAAAGCAGGGTTGATCTCTGTTTTGTTAATTAAGAAGTGGGTGAGAGGAGAATATGCCGACGAAATTTGAAGAAAATCTTTCTCACTAATAGTTATAATTTGCTTTCCTTAGGTGAAAATTTCTGCTTGCTCGTGAAAACCAGTGTTATTTCGAATATTGTTTACGTACGTTTGTAACAGTTACAGCCTAAAACGCGCGCTTTATAACAGCGGAAAACAGTGTTATTGTCCTCAAGGAAGCTGTGTTTGTCATTATATAAGATAACTTGAAATAAAGGCTTTGGGAAAGCCGCTTCCGCTTCTGAAAATTCCTCAGGACAGATCCTGTAAAGTTAGGCTAAATATCTTTGTAAATTATTCAAGACTCCAATTTATTTTTGCTACAAACATTCAGCAGCAACACCGTCTACGTCCACATTTTTGGCTTATATTAGTGTTTATTTTATTGTCATGGTATGCTTCCATGTGTATTTAATCTCGGATAGAGGTAACATCTATGGGGACATTAATGTTGTGTATTTTTAAAAATAAATATGTGAACCTCCATCACCACCATTATTTCCTTCAAGCCTCTGGAGATTGATGTTGGAAGTGGATTGGGTTCCATTCTGTTCAAACTCTCTCCATTGCCCATGCGTCCATTAGGAAACTTCTGCAACCTCGGTCAGGGCAATTAGAGATTATGCTCAGTGGTTTGGACACTGTCATCGTTTGACGAGGCCAACCATCACCATTTGTTAAGAGAACAATCACAACTGCCTCGACCAGTCCCCGTGTGGTTCAAGATCGTTCTCTGGGTGAGTTGCTGATTAGGCAACGGTGAGTGTTAGCCCTTAGACAGTGAATCTGCTGCAAAGCTGCGTGGTGGTTGTCTACAATTCAGGTGCTCACTGCGATCAAGTCGAGATTTATAATCATCGTAAAAAAATAAAGCTATTGTAAACAGTGCTGATATCTTGATACACTCATTAAAATTAAAAACAATCTGTATGTGAGCTGTTATAGAAAGCTTTTAATTTTTATAAGTGTATCAAGTCGAGACAGCCAGGGTTATTCAGTACGAAATAGGATTTTAACTGAATAAAGCGGGTGATTTTAGGTAGTATTTAAAATGTCATAAACTCCCACTAATAATTGTTTTTGTTCGACCATACTATAAGCTAACTACTTGTGACATAAATGTGTCTTAACCACATCCATTAAAGTACTGTTGTCATTACAAATATCGATTCTCAACAAACCATATCCGACATTGATTAATATCGTGCACGGAACAATCCTTAAGCCTTGAAAGTAACAATCCAAAATGGCGAGCAAGAGTTTCGAATGTTACACTGATTTAGAATCACCGGAAACTGTAGCAGAAGCGCTGAATGTTACTAACAATATATTGCCCCAAAAGTCAAGGAAGGTCCGCCTCTGTGGTGTAGTGGTTAGTGTGATTAGCTGCCAGCCCCGGAGGCCCGGGTTCGATTCCTGGCTTTGCCACGAAATTTGAAAAGTGCTACGAGGATTGGAACGTGGTCCACTCAGCCTCAGGAGGCAACTGAGTAGAGGGGGTTCGATTCTCACTTCAGCCATCCTCGAAGTGGTTTCCCACTTCTTTTCCAAGCAAATGCCATGATGGTACCTAACTTCAACTTCCTTCCCTCTTCCTTGTCCATCCCTTCCAATCCTCGCGTCCCTCACAAGGTGAGGCCGCTAAATAAAAATAATAAAGGAAGATGTAAAATTCTATGCGTGGAGAAGGAATTACCGTTGCGACAGGAGAGAAAGCAGGGATGAAAATATCTCCGCAGAGTGATGCAATCTAGCAGGGACATTTGGAGTTGTTTCTCGACAGGGGGTTTGCTGGTCTCGTGCAACACCCAAGGGCCGATACCAGCGAGTGTGCTGCCTGATGCTACGTACATGCTTAGGCTTGCCGTTTGGGAGTTGCAGGAGTAAGCAAATCCCCTGAGATTGGTTCGAATCCGGGAGCGTTTATTGGTCCATTATGAAGCATTAATATGTCGAACAACCAAATATGGTTGATTTTAACATACTTCAGAATGTAGGGTGTACTCATGGGAACGATAAAAGTTTCTCTCGGTATTCTACATCATCACTATTTCAACTTATTAGATTTAACTTCCAAAATACCGGCTCCATGGCTAAATGGTTAGCGCGCTGGCCTTTGGTCCAGAGGGACCCGTGTCCGATTCCCGGTCGGGTCGGGGATTTTAATCTTCATTGGTTAATTCCGATGACTCGGGGGCTGGTGTATGTGCCGTATTCATAATTAGAATTCAGCATAGACAAGGACCCATCCTCATAGACGCGCAAGTTGCCTACACGGCGTCAAATCGAAAGACCTGCACCGGGCCTCTTCGGAGGCCACACGCCATTATTTATTATTACTACCAAAATTCCAATTTTAATGTTCAATTAATAGGAATGTCGAGTATTTTCAATATTCTTAAGTAACGTCTCGTTCTACTTTTGTAAATGCACTGTTTTGGATTCTTGAGCCAGGGTAAGAAATTACTATTCTTCTTTCAGGACCACTATGGACACTCATTTTGTATGAAGTGATACCATTTTCATGGGTAAATAATAATAATAATAATAATAATAATAATAATAATAATAATAATAATAATAATAATAATAATAATAATAATTGTACCGGGCGGTACACCTCTACACCGTTTATTTAAAAGTTGCGCCAGTTGAAACTCCTCTTCTGGAGGAAGGTTGAACTTTATCTATTCTATTAATTCTCTACTTTCTCAGAAGATGTCACCACGTGGAAGATTTTGAGTTTTTGAACTGTGTCACTTTTGATGTGTTTTTGTTTCGCTTGAAGTAAGAAGTGTGAACTTTCTCTTCTAGAGGACACTACTGAAGATCAACAATAGCGCACCCTAGTGCGGAGTCAAAGAACTATTTTGTTGGAGAAATTTTTATTTCAAAAGTTTGTTTCTTGTTAAATTTCTTTCTGTTATTGTTTAAGTTGGCTGTATACCCCTCTTTTTCCCCTTGTTTTAGATTTATCCAATCCCGAATTTCTTTTAGTAATTTCTGACCAATCTGGTGTATCTTCCCCCAACTTGTATCTGTTGCGGGGTCCTATCCAATAAAAACATTGTGGGCGGGTGTTTTCATTCCCCTAACGCCTAGAAACTTCCGCGAGAGTATATAAACTGCTGATTTTGGGGTCTCCGGGCCACTTCTGTTCCATCTTTCAGTGTATTAAGTACATAGCAGGAGGCGGGAAGCGCCTCTTTCTTCTTCAGCCGTTCAACACCAGGTAATGGCCTATTAATAACTTCTTTTCTTGCTAAGTCGGCAGTTTAACACTCGCGGCGGGTTCGAAGCATTTCCATCATGTAACCTTTTCCTAAAATGTAATTACTCTTTTCATCTTTTTCTTGTAAAGCTACATATTGGGATAGAGAGTGCTAACCCTCTCGAGCTCCCACTCACATTTGTTTTGAGGTGAACTTATTTTCTCAAACTATTCTTCGTTTATGTAATGTAAAGTGTTCTTCTCTAAGTCACCTCTGTAGTATGGGATTAGCCCTTGCGTTAGCGGCCCAGAGCCAGATTAGGTTTTAAAAACAAAGTGTATTAGGAGTGCAAGATCGCCTCCTCTCAAATTGTTATTTTAGAGGTCATGTAATCAACCTTCTTTTCATGTAATAGACCTCAGTAGGTTGGGTATTTTACCCCTGTGAATACGTCCTTAGAGGACAGCTTGAAGGTAGAGTTTGGTGTGGCCTTGTGATAGGCTTACAATTTTGAGAGCGGATCGCTCTTTGAAATTTGTTTCTGTATGCCTCGTGCAGGCTTTATGTGTAATGTTTGGAGCCCGTGCTCCTGGGCATGAATGGGGTTTTCTGCCCCTTGGCTAATTTTTTTTTTGGAGTAAGGCGGGGCTGATTGCCCAAGAGTTATGAAGTAAGGGCACTGAGCCCGAATCCAGTAATATTGTACCTACTGTTTTGCTACTCTGTACCTGTTATGATTGTTATCTCTTGTTTTTGAAAAGAAAATATAACCTAGTTAAATTTTAAATTAATTTTACATTGCACGTTAATTTCGTAGCTTGAAACCCATTCACACCCGCACCTTCTTTCACCTCTACCTACCACGGATATCTCCGTAACAAGTGGTAGCAGAGCGTGGTTGAATGGGTCTCAATTTAGCCCCTTTTGACGGCTAAACATTGCTTTGTTTCGAACTCTAATAATTTTCTCAGTTGCTGGAATTTTTTGAGTTTTTCAAAATTGTTCTGTCATCATGCCCGGCCCTCGCGATGTTCTCCTCCTTAACTACTTGCGCAAAGAGGAGTTGATATACGAGTTAACTATCAGAAATGTGCAATCTGGAGGCACGGTTGCAATCGACACCAACAAGCTTAGAGAGTCCCTTGATTTGCCCATTTCCATCCCCAATTTGGGAGAGAAAGAAATTGATGACTCTCTTTCCACGATCGTCGAGAATATTACTGGGCTAGCATCTGTAGTCAGCTTTTTTGATGAAAACGATCCGTCTCCTAATCAAATTAAGCGTGTGCAAGGCAGGCTGTATCACTTTGCAAATAGAGTTAATGATCTGTTGTCTCTAAAGGTGAATGACGTTCAGAGGAAGGACGCTAATACGCTCCTTGAAACTATTTCTGAATTGTCTAATAAGGTCACTCAATTGCTAACCGGCGAAGTTCCTCCCAAAACTGATCAACCCGCCACGGTGAATGTAGGTAACGAGGAAGAGCCTCCTCAGGGAGAAGTCAATAGGATAACCGTTGCTGCTCAAACTATCTCTGCCCCATCGAACAACGAATCTGAACGCCGTGCGTCATTGAGTAACATCCGCTCTGAATTAACTTCTTTGCCATTGAAACCTTTAACGACTATGTCACCTGGGTTCAGTAGCTTGCCTCATCCATTGGCAATGTTGCTTAGAGGTATCTCTAAGTTTTCCGTCAACACCACCAGTGATGTAATTTCATTTTTAAGATTTCTAGTGGAATTTCAGGATCATGCTCTTGTTTTTTCTCTTTCGCCATGTCAAATTTTGCAAATTATCTATCCGTATGCTATTGGTATTCTCTCTGATAAAATCGTAAGAGCCATTGCCGAGCAATCATCTATTGAGGATTTCCATGCCCATTTGCTAGCTAACTTCATCCCGGCTAGGGCCAGGTCCTCCCTGATTCAGAAGTACTATTACCGTGTACAGCGCTTGGATGAAAACTTGGCTGATTTCATTCAAGATATCAAATTCTACACTAGGGTGTTTGCTCTGCACTTTCCTGAAGATCAGATTGTGCAGGCTATTGTAGAAGGTATTTCGCCATCCTACAGGTCATATTTGTGTTTCGCGGCGTGTCCGCAAACCTTCTCTGAACTTGAAGCATTGGCCGTCTCAGCGGAAGGAGTTAGATACGCCGATTCTTTGCGTGTCGCGAAAGAACCCCCGCCTTCCTTTAGTAACTCTCGGCCTCCACCTCGCCGACCAGTCAATCCCCGTAAATGTTATGCTTGCGGGTCGCCTGACCATCTGCGGAATAAGTGTCCTCTGATCAAGTCAAGTGGGACAAGGAATGGAGCAGGGTCATCACAAGGCTGTTTTAAGTGTGGGGCCTTCTCACATATCGCCAAGAATTGCCCAAACTCAAATAGCACCCCCTCCTGCTCAACTTCTGGTGCAAATTCCAGCTATGCCAATAATAAAAAGTGACTAGTGGCGTCGGCTGAGCCGACTAATCCATCTTCCCGAGACTTAGCCCTAGTAAACAGGTTGTAAATGCAGAGAACGACCAGCCTTCAAATTCATCTTTTGAATGCCCTAAAGAGTGTCTTAGGATTGCGGCGGATACCCCCGCACCTGTTCCTTTTCTTAAGATTGAGTTAAATAACGAGCCTATAACAGCTCTCTTAGATTCAGGCAGTGTTTGTTCCATTATTTCGGCTGATTGGTATTCTAAATTGAAATCTGTTTGTAAACTCCCTGACTATGACTCATCTCCTGTTAAATATGTTTCGGCTAATTCATCTCCATTAGAAATTCTAGGTTCCTTACATGTCAAAATTCGGGTTTTTAAATTTACATGGAAGATCAAATTGTTTGTGGCCAAGCGTTTGTTTTGCCCCATCATATTGGGAGCGGACTTCATTTCTCACACTGGTCTTGTGCTCGATCTCCAGAGTAGGTCGTGCACATTCAAATTTGCGTCCAATTGTAGAATTACCTTGTTAAAGTGTAATTCTGTAACATGTTCATCTATTTCGCCTACCCAGGATGAGATGTTGTTAGACCTTAGACATCTACCTGAGGAGCAGGCTGATAGTATTCGGAAACTGTGTCAGTCGTTTCCCGAGGTGTTCTCTGATACTCTTGGTGTTACTGACCTTATTGAATACAAAATTGAGGTCACGGATTCGATTCCTGTCCGTTTTCCACCGTATAGGCTATCTCCACCTAAAATGAAGGCTCTGAAAGAAATCATCGATCAGATGTTGAAGGATGGTATTATTAGGCCCTCTAAGTCAGCGTATTCTTCGCCTATTTTTCTAGTCCCGAAACCCCAAGGAGGCTTCAGGCCTGTCAATGATTACAGGGCTCTCAATCGGAAGGTGGTGTTGCAATCTGTGCCCCTTCCCGACCTTCATTCTTGCTTTTCATGGTTTCGTAATGCCAAGTTCTTCACCATCTTGGACTTGAATCAGGCCTATAATCAAATTCCCCTTGCCGAAGAGTCTAAACATCTTACAGCGTTTGCCACGGACTGGAATTTATATGAATACAACCGCGTGCCTTTCGGGCTCCCCACGGGGGCAGCTGTGCTCACTAGGCTACTAGATAGGGTCTTTTCCGACATCAAATTTGAGTACTTATATCACTACTTGGATGATGTCGTCGTATTTTCCGAAACCTTTGAAGAACATCTAGATCATCTGCGAGAAGTTCTCAATCGCCTTCGTAAGGCTGGGTTAACTGTTAAGTTGTCCAAGGTTGCCTTTGCTAAGCCCTCTATGTCATTCCTAGGGCATATTGTGTCACCTGATGGTGTAGCAGTCGATCATTCTAGAACACAGGCCATCCGTGATTTTAAACCTCCCAAGGACATTAAAGGTATCGCCAGGTTCATTGGCATGGTGAATTTCTTCAGGAAGTTCATTCCTAATTTTGCTAATAGAGCGGCGCCCTTAAACCTTCTCCGTAGGAAAGGCATCAAATTCGAGTGGGGACCGTCTCAACAAGCCGCTTTTGAAGACCTTAAATTAGCTCTCTGTAATGCCCCTGTACTTGCTATGCCTGATTTCTCGAAGAAATTCATCGTTAAACCGACGCGTCGTCGTCGGCGGTAGCTGCAGTCCTTCTTCAAGAGACTGAACTAGGGAGGCGCCCCATCGCCTATGCATCTAGGACTCTCTCGGCTCAAGAAGCAAAGTACTCCATATATGAGCTTGAAGGTTTGGCAGTTTTATTTGCCTTAGAAAAGTTCCGTCTCTATCTGGAACATGTCAAATTCGACTTGGAGACAGATAATCAAGCCTTAAGCTGGGTCTTAGGTAGGCCGCGTCGTACTGGTCGTATAGCCCGTTGGGCCATCCGTATTTCTGCCTTCCAATTCGATGTACGACATATCAGAGGTACTGAAAATGTTGTTGCTGATGGACTCAGCCGTATGTTTTCTAACGACGTCGAGACCCATGAACCTGTCGACAGTTCATCACCTTCCGAGTCCATACTATCTGAGGTTAATGCCATCCTAACAGATGCTCCCATGCTCTTTAGGGATATCGAGAAATACCAACGTGAAGATCCGACGCTGGGTCCGATAATGGAAACCCTTTCTTCTGGGGAACATGTCGTCCCTTATGTTCTGAGGAATGGTGTTTTATGTTGCCCATCGAGGCATGATAAGATGATGAAGGTTGTCGTGCCAGCGGTTCTTGTGCCTATGATCTTCAAGTATTATCATGAGACCCCATTAGGAGGGCATCTTGGAATCTTTAAAACCCGTGAAAAAATTCGTGAAATGTTCATTTGGAAAGGTATGGACGGTGAAATCCGTGAACTTGTAAAAGCTTGTAAATCTTGTTTGCTTAGTAAACCCACCATGTCCACCAAGGTAGGCCTTTTGTCTTCGCATCAAGCGTCGCGCCCCATGGAACGCCTGTATATCGATTATGTTGGACCCTTCCCCCAGTCAAAGGGTAATGCTAACAAGTTCATCTTTGTGTGCGTAGATGGCTTTACTAGATTTTCTTGGTTATTTCCGACTAAGCTGGCTACCGCTCAGTCCACCATTACTTGCCTAAATTCTATTTTTGCTTCTTTTGGTCCGTGCCAATACATTGTATCTGATAATGCTAAAGCTTTTACATCAAATCTGTTTCGTAAATTCTGTTTTGACTTGTCCATCTCTCATGTAACTACATCTGCTTATTACCCTCAACCATCTCTGGCTGAACGGGTTAACCGTAATCTCAGGTCCGCACTTATTGCCTATCATCATGAAGATCATTCTAGGTGGGACACGTCCCTGCATTGGTTAGCTTTTGCTTTGAATTCGGCGGTTCATGAATCACACAAATTTACTCCAGCTTCTTTGATGTTTAAGTTCGTTCCCAACACGCCGCTCTCTAACCTCTGGTCTCTGAATGACATTCTGCCCGAGACAATAGATCCGGACAACATTAAAGATCTTTGGAAGAAGGCTAAAGCCAATCTTAAAGTGTCTCATGAAAAGGTTAGGGAAAGGTATGATCGTGGACGGAGACCCACCACTTTGAAGGTAGGTGACCAGGTTATGGTCAAAAATTTTGTTCCCGCGGGCAAGCTTGCCCCCAGATTTCATGGGCCTTGTATCATTCTCGATTTTCTTACGCCGGTTACCTTATTGCTAAGTAATCCAGCCACCGAGAGGATATTTAGAGTTCACCTGTCCCAGGTGAAACCGGTGTAATTTCTGTGTTAACTTGCTTCATATTATTTTGAAAGGATATGAAGGTTATATTTTTTTTGAGTTTCACTTTTAAGGCATTCTGCCCCTTCTGTAATATTTTGGTTTTAGATGTAAGCCTTGTGTAAAACCTGCCCCGACCCGTTAAACTGCCATCCTGTTCTTGCGACGGCCATTACCACGCTCCCGTCTCCTGCTCCACCTTACACTGTGGCTTCATAATAGTAAATGCCATGGATATCTACACGCCGCTGGCCCCTCAACCTCTCCACAAGCCTGTACCCTCAAAGAAGATGATTGTCCAACACAATTCTGCCGCCTAGCTTTAATGTTTCAGCGCCCCCGCAGCCGCGCAGCGCCGTGCAGCGACTGGGGAGGGGGATGGGCCCCCTCCTCTCCAGCGAGGACGACATGTGCACGGCGAGCCGGAGCTCTCCTCCCGGCCAAGGCTGATGTGCGGCGCACGACCTGCTACATGCCCGCAGCCTGTATCTGTTCACCGCGGGCGCGGCGTACTTCAACACCTCTGCTCCCCTCATAGTGCGGGCGAGCGGTATCTCAGGGTACTTGAGGGGTCCGAGCGGCCTCCGTTGGACGCAAGCTGCAACGGCCGGTCTGGCCATCCGACTCAATCTACATCAACTACATGTACAGTCACCATAAGCAATAACTACACTTGGGAATTCAACAACAATATTTGGTGGACATTGCAAAATTTTTCTTCACCTTTAAGTATTAAAAGTTTATCTTCAGAAATTCAAATTCTACAAACATAAAGACTTTCATTCACCTGCAACAACAACATTTTGAAACTGAATTAAGAAATCTTGTAAATGCTTCTGCTATCTATCTTCGTATCAACATCATTACTTGGACTTTGTTTCAAACTGATTTCATGTGTCACCCCTGGAGGAACTTTTGGGGGGGGAGGTCTGTACCGGGCGGTACACCTCTACACCGTTTATTTAAAAGTTGCGCCAGTTGAAACTCCTCTTCTGGAGGAAGGTTGAACTTTATCTATTCTATTAATTCTCTACTTTCTCAGAAGATCTCACCACGTGGAAGATTTTGAGTTTTTGAACTGTGTCACTTTTGATGTGTTTTTGTTTCGCTTGAAGTAAGAAGTGTGAAGTTTCTCTTCTAGAGGACACTACTGAAGATCAACAATAGCGCACCCTAGTGCGGAGTCAAAGAACTATTTTGTTGGAGAAATTTTTATTTCAAAAGTTTGTTTCTTGTTAAATTTCTTTCTGTTATTGTTTAAGTTGGCTGTATACCCCTCTTTTTCCCCTTGTTTTAGATTTATCCAATCCCGAATTTCTTTTAGTAATTTCTGACCAATCTGGTGTATCTTCCCCCAACTTGTATCTGTTGCGGGGTCCTATCCAATAAAAACATTGTGGGCGGGTGTTTTCATTCCCCTAACGCCTAGAAACTTCCGCGAGAGTATATAAACTGCTGATTTTGGGGTCTCCGGGCCACTTCTGTTCCATCTTTCAGTGTATTAAGTACATAGCAGGAGGCGGGAAGCGCCTCTTTCTTCTTCAGCCGTTCAACACCAGGTAATGGCCTATTAATAACTTCTTTTCTTGCTAAGTCGGCAGTTTAACACTCGCGGCGGGTTCGAAGCATTTCCATCATGTAACCTTTTCCTAAAATGTAATTACTCTTTTCATCTTTTTCTTGTAAAGCTACATATTGGGATAGAGAGTGCTAACCCTCTCGAGCTCCCACTCACATTTGTTTTGAGGTGAACTTATTTTCTCAAACTATTCTTCGTTTATGTAATGTAAAGTGTTCTTCTCTAAGTCACCTCTGTAGTATGGGATTAGCCCTTGCGTTAGCGGCCCAGAGCCAGATTAGGTTTTAAAAACAAAGTGTATTAGGAGTGCAAGATCGCCTCCTCTCAAATTGTTATTTTAGAGGTCATGTAATCAACCTTCTTTTCATGTAATAGACCTCAGTAGGTTGGGTATTTTACCCCTGTGAATACGTCCTTAGAGGACAGCTTGAAGGTAGAGTTTGGTGTGGCCTTGTGATAGGCTTACAATTTTGAGAGCGGATCGCTCTTTGAAATTTGTTTCTGTATGCCTCGTGCAGGCTTTATGTGTAATGTTTGGAGCCAGTGCTCATGGGCATGAATGGGGTTTTCTGCTCCTTGGCTAATTTTTTTTTTTGGAGTAAGGCGGGGCTGATTGCCCAAGAGTTATGAAGTAAGGGCACTGAGCCCGAATCCAGTAATATTGTACCTACTGTTTTGCTACTCTGTACCTGTTATGATTGTTATCTCTTGTTTTTGAAAAGAAAATATAACCTAGTTAAATTTTAAATTAATTTTACATTGCACGTTAATTTCGTAGCTTGAAACCCATTCACACCCGCACCTTCTTTCACCTCTACCTACCACGGATATCTCCGTAACAATAATAATAATAATAATAATAATAATAATAATAATAATAATAATAATAATAATAATAATAATAATAATAATAATAATAATAATAATAACATAATTTATTTCGAGGTGAGTTATCTGCCAGGAACGCTCCAAATATACACGTGTCTTGCCGAATCACGTTGCAATTGCAGTCAGGTTCTCAGCTATGATAGTAAGGCTAACGTTCCTTGAACTGCTATCGATTCTAAAAGTCACCAGATTACCGAAATTTTGTTCTGAAAATATATTCTTTAATGTGCCACACACAGGTCTCCCATCGTCACCATAAGGCCTGTCTGTGACTGCGCGACGTAAAATAATAATAATAATAATAATAATAATAATAATAATAATAATAATAATAATAATAATAATAATAATACGCTGGGATTCGATCTCTCCAACCTTTAGAATAGGAGAAAGGTGTGTAAATAACTAAGTATGCACCCAGTGTGTTCTCAGCTGTAATAGCGTTTGTTTGAGGTAACTTGTAGAGAGAACTGTTGAGTCGGTCCATAAATGGATTCTTTAATTGTCTGGCTTCTTGGATGAATGGTCAGTGTAGTAGCCTTCCATTTAGGGGGTCCCGGGTTCGATTTCCATCCGGGACGGCCATCACAGAAACATGCAATAGTAAATATATCCCTCCACGTGAGTTTGGCGTCATGAAAGGCACCCGGCCGTAAACTGACCTTAATTCCGTCCTATGTCGTACCGACCCCAAGTAATTGAGATAAGGAGAACTAATTATTTTAATAATTGCACCGAGCGAATTGGTCGTGAGGACAGGGTCGCGTAGCTGTGATCTTGCATTTGGGAGATGGTGGGCTCGAATTCCACCGTCGGCAACTCTGAAGATTTTTTTTTCAGTGGTTTCCCATTTTCACACCAGATAAGTGCCGAGACTGTACCTTTCTTAAGGCTGCGTCTGCTTCCTTTCCAATCCTAACCCTTTCCTATCCTTGCGTCGCCGAAAACCTTCAATGTGTTAGTGCGATGTTAAAACCACTTCTCTGTCCCCTTTTTTTTGTTTTTTGTTTCTGTTTACAAATTGCTTTACATCGCACCGACACAGATATGTCTTATGGCGACGATGGTATAGAAAAGGGCTAGGAGTGGAAAGGAAGCGACCGTGGCCTTAATTACTGTACAGCCCCAGCATTTGCCTGGTTTGAAAATGGGAAACCACGGAAAACCATCTTCAGGACTGGCGACAGTGGGGGTTGAACCCACTATCTCCCGAATACAAGCTTACAGCCGTGTGACCTTAACCGCACGGCCACTTGCTCGGTTGTTAAACCACTATCAAGAAAAAATAATTAATTGCATCCTACAAACATGCGTATCACCTTGTGAAAAAGGAAACCTTTCTATTGAAATGTCGTATGGCTTTTAGTGCCGGGAAATCCCAGGACGGGTTCGGCTCGCCAGGTGCAGGTCTTTCTATTTGACTCCCATAGGCGACCTGCGCGTCGTGATGAGAATGAAATGATGATGAAGACAACACATACACCTTTGCCCTCGTGCCATTGGAATTAACCAATTAAGGTTAAAATCCCCGACCCGGCCGGGAATCGAACCCGGGACCCTCTGAACCGAAGGCCAGTACGCTGACCGTTCAGTCAACGAGTCGGACATCTTTCTATTTATACTTGCGTTTATCTAAGTTCGAGTGTACTTGATTGCAGTCCTTCAAACCAGTCTAGAAATATCAGCACAGCCGGAATTCAAGCCCTATCGAATGGAGTGGATAACTACGGCAGTAGTATGATAGCAGACAAGTTGAAAACGGAATTTCAGATAAGAAATACTGCTATATGTGCAGTTTGTCATAGGCAGCCCACAGTGGCGTACTAGGTAAATGAGAAGTGAACTAGTTTTCCGTTGATTTCCTCACGGAAACAGAAGAAGCCTTCACATCAATTTAACAAGCTCACTGAAATGTACACGCCATCCGACCCATTTCACACCATCCTTAACGGACTGGTTGCATTAAGAATGATATTACTAGCGTCGCTTGTACCGGGCGAATTGGACGTGAGGTTAGGGAAGCGCAGTAGGTGTGGACCCTACTGTCGGTAGAGCTGAAGATGGTTTTCTGTGGTTTCCTATTTTCACACCAGGCAAATGCTGGAGCCATCCTTCGGTCGCTGAAAGCAAATAGAAAAAAATAGCGTCGCTTGTATGGTCAAAGCTAAGGATGAGACTGAGACAGGTCAATAAAATTTGTTCTAATCCATACCAGTGGACTGTAAACACTGTGTTTCGTCACTCATCAGACATGGATCTGGACTTAGTTATACCGTCACCCAACAGGAAGAAAAGTAATGGGTCAGTGACTGTACGATAGGAGATATCTTCCACTGCTAACATTTCATGACTCCTGCAGTGTAGCCTTGGCTAGTTTCGTGACATCCGTTCCTGGCTTATATTCTGAATACCTTTATGTAACATAGTTGAGTTTGTGTTTGCCTCTTGGCACGGGCCAGAGTTAAATGTAGCTTCCACTGAAGTCAGTGACAGTTCGGACGCTGAAATGAAATGTCGTATGGCTTTTAGTGCCGGGATATCCCAGGACGGGTTCGGCTCGCCAGGTGCAGGTCGTTCTCTTTGACTCTGTAGGCGACCTAAGCGTCGTGATGAGAATGAAATGATGATGAAGACAACACATACAACCAGCTCCCGTGTCATTGGAATTAACTAATTAAGGTTAAAATCCCCGACCCGGCCGGGAATCGAACCTGGGACCCTCTGAACCGGAGGCCAGTACGCTGACCGTTCAACCAACGAGTCGGACAATTCGAACGCTGATGAAGTGTGAGTGGTGCTAAGTACTGTACCGTAAAATCAATCAGACCACGACCAGTGCGTTTGGCGGCGGACGGAGTTGAGTCCGACGGCAGAGCACTGACTTTCTGAGCCTGTATTGGCGGGTTGGGACCCAATCTGGCGGTATTTGAAGGTGCTTATTAGGCCAGCCATGTCGATAAATAATATCGACCCGTAAAAGAAAGTCTGTCCGCCTCTGTGGTGTAGTGGTTAGCTACCACCCCCGGAGGCCCGGGTTTGATTCCCGGCTCTGCTACGAAATTTGAAAAGTGGTACGAGGGCTGGAAAGGTGTCCACTCAGCCTCGGTAGGTCAACTGAGTAGAGGTGGGTTCGATTCCCACCTCAGCCATCCTGGAAGTGGTTTTCCGTGGTTTCCCCACTTCTCTTCCAGGCAATTGCCGGGATGGTACCTAACTTAAGGCCACGGCCGCTTCCTTCCCTCTTCCTTGTCTATCCCTTCCAATCTTACCATCCCCCACCCAGGCCCCTGTTCAGCATAGCAGATGAGGCCGCCTGGGCGAGGTACTGGGCATCCTCCCCAGTTGTATCCCCCGACCCAGAGTGTGAAGCTCCCGGACACTGCCCTTGAGGCGGTAGAGGTGGGATCCCTCGCAGAGTCCGAGGGAAAAACCGACCCTGGAGGGTAAACAGATTACGATAGGATACGAGAAGAAAGTATTCGGGATAAAATTCCGGCACCTCAGCGTTTCCGAAAACCATACAAGTAGTTAGTGTGCCTTAAAACCCTTATTATTATTATTATTATTATTATTATTATTATTATTATTATTATTATTATTATTATTATTATTATTATTGCGTTTAAATGCTGTATGGTCAACATAGTGGTCTTCGGTTCAGAGGATCCCGAGTTCGGTGTTCGATTCCCAGCCGCGTTTGGCTGATTGCTCTATTTCGGGGACTTGGTGTTTGTGATCACCTTAATACACATCTTCATGTTAGGGTCCCGCAGGTGTGAGCTTGTATTCGGGAGATAGTTGGTTTGAATCCCACCATTAGCAGCACTGATGATGTTTTTCCGTAGTTTCCAATTTTGACACCAGGCAAATGTTGTGGCTGTACCTTAATTTTGGCCATGGCCGCTTCCTTCCCAATCCTAGCCCTTTCCCATCCTTCTGTCGCTGAAAGCCTTCGAAGAGTAAGTGCAACGTTAAAACAAGGAACAAGCACACGTCCTCATTTACACACAGCACATATCACAACAAACAACCACATAAACACAAAATAGTGAATGCATCCCTGCACATAGAGTTGGCGGCTGGAAGGACAACCAGCCTTTAAACTGGGATTAAGCCACATTAGTGTTAATCCTGGACAGTTGGGATAAAGGGCAGCAAAAATAAAGTGCGTGTGGATATTGTCATAGGTATTGGGTAGGGACAGGCACAAAATGAAATGTTATGTTCGAGGGGCACCTGGAAAAGCAGTTTCTACAAAATTTTCATTACTGCTGGAGAACAATCCAACATACGCTATTATTCTTCAAAATAGTAAGGTGGCTGAAGAAAAGAGCAGGGAAATAACAGTATACGTGTGTATTAAGCCGTCAAATATAGCGCGATTCAATATGCTCCCATTACATCATATGATGGGAAGAGATATTTTTCATCGTACGAAACAATATTTACCCACAGACGATGCAACCTTTTGCCAGAAAATATTGAAAATTTGCTTGTATCATGTTCTAATTGTTACTAAAGCGGTAATAGGTAAATTCACTAGGAAAAGAGAATAGGGTATTATAATTAACTGACTATTAATTAGTGTTTCATTTTGTTCCCTCATTATAAATAGAATAGTTATCCCTTTATATGTTGATTTAAAGGCAATAAAAATGATAAATTTATAGTGATTTATTGCATTTCACAATATTATTAAATATATTTTCATAGTTTCATATTTATCCTAAATAAAATTCAATTTTGTAAAATTGTCTTCATATTGTGTCTGTCTTTAGTTACAAGGTCAGTTGCACTGTAATAGTACTTTCTAGCTTTGTCAGTGCGAAAAGCCTCATCATCTTCTATTATTATTACGAGGGCTGGAAAAACAGTAGTGTCAACATATATACATAGTATACGAAACTATTTGTGTAGAACCACAATACCTCTACAGGTCTTCAATATAATACGCTGAAGCAGGTTGCACCCGTTGCTAGATACGTGGAAAGTGCAGGATAGCAATAGCAGCGTGGCCTTTGCTGATGAAGAAACCTATGTGATCTTACGTATGGAAACGCTTCTATCGGAGTAATAGGTAAATTCACTAGAAAAAGAGAATTATAATTAACTGACTACTAATTAGTGTTTTATTTTCTTCCCTCATAAATAGAATAGTTATCCCTTTACACGTTGATTTAAAGGCAATAGAAATTGTAAATTCTCTCACATTGTCGTAAAGGGTAATGGGCGGATGCCTTCTACATGTGCTGCCTGCACGAAGTGACAATGGTGTTATCGTACTTCCTTTCCAGCCCTTGTATTATTATGTTTATGTATAAAGACACATTAGGACCAGGCAAAGTGCTTAGAGTCGGTGCGACGTAAAGCAATGAGAATAAAAAATAGTGCTTAGAGGTGTGCATTTGCCTTCATTTGTGACCATATTACTTTCATTATTTTACTGTGGGTTTCCTTTCTGTCTTCAGGCAAGGTTGTTCCAGTCTTCTTCTTTGGTCTTTCCTCTTGGTCAACTTGCTCTTTGTGAATTTTGGATCTGAAGATTATCCGGTTTTGAACATCTGTTGGTTTAATTACAGTCTGTTTCAGATCGGTTTTCATATCGCCAATACATTTAATTGTCTCGGTTTATTATTCTTATTCTTATTCTTATTAGTATTATTATTATAAAACAAGCCCGTGACGTACCAACCCGAGAAGAGCCTTGAACTGCCAAGATCACTGCTGCCCAACCAGGGAAGCTGCAGATGATGCATGTGATCAGCTGTATTATTTGGCTTTTGTGACCAGGTCCACTGCTTCTCATATCAATAGCTCCTCAGTTGGTCTCGTGAGTGAATCCCTTTCCAGCTCTTAGTTCAAAATTGAAATACCTGGTCTGGCCGGGAATCGAACCTGGGTCTTCCAGGTATTGAGGTCACGCACGCTATCTCTACACCACAGGTCTAAATAATAATAATAATAATAATAATAATAATAATAATAATAATAATAATAATAATAATAATAATAATAATAATAATAAAAAGTCAAGTCAGTTACGGAGTGATGCTCAGCGACAGTGGCGACTAGTAAAGTTTGGTGATGGAGGGTCATATATTTGATTTTTATAACATTAATATAGCATTTTCCCCATGGATATTAACTAATTTCGAGATCATCATCATCATCATCATCATCATCATCATCATTGTTGCCATGGTTTGTGGATCAGCAGAGGTGAAAGAAGGTGCCGGGGTGAATGGGTCTAACAACTTTGTCAAGAAAGACTTTAAACTGAAATGGGAGGTTATATTTTCGAAAAGCAACACGTTAACAAATTCTCACCGGGTGAGTTGGCCGTGCGCGTAGAGGCGCGCGGCTGTGAGCTTGCATCCGGGAGATCGTGGGTTCGAGCCCCACGGTCGGCAGCCCTGAAAATGGTTTTCCGTGGTTTCCCATTTTCACACCAGGCAAATGCTGGGGCTGTACCTTAATTAAGGCCACGGCCGCTTCCTTCCAACTCCTAGGCCTTTCCTGTCCCATCGTCGCCATAAGACCTATCTGTGTCGGTGCGACGTAAAGCAACTTGCAAAAAAAAAAAGAAAAAAAAAAATTCTCACTTCGTGATATAACAATTACATAACAAATTAAAAACAAGATTTGGGAAAAAAATTCAAGATTTTAAATCTTTAACACACTTCGGCTACAAGTCCTTAGTTTTACAATTTTTGAGTTCCTAGCACAAAACCAAAATTTGTTTCAAGGGCAGAAATCCCCTAATAACATGGAGCACTTGCTCCCACTTTGCAATGTCAAGCCTCCCAGAGGCATGCAAACAACACTCGAAAAGAGCAGTCACGCTCTCAGTTTTTCAAGCCTATTCAAGGCAATACCATACTTCACAATAAATTACCATCAAGGCACAACTTACAAAAATGAAACAGGGGTATCTCGTACACAGCCTACAGGGCCTTCGTGATGAAGAAATAACAGGAAATAAATGGCCCGAAAATGAAAGGAGGCGAACTCTTGCACTCCTCTATGCAGCTTCTTAAAACCTAAAAGGCACTAGGCCGATGAAACAGGGGCTATTCCCAAACTATGGAGGTGACTCGTATAAGAAAATTTAAGACATTACAGAAAGGAAGTAAACCAGTTACAAAACGTAGTCACCTCAAACCAATATGAAGGGGAGCTCGAGAGGGTAAATCACTCCCTATCCCCGAACTACAGTTGCAGATTTATGAAGTTTTTACGCAAGCCGGAAGAAAATGACATTTTTAGAAAGGCAGGTTACATTGTAAAAGTTTCGGACCTTTCCCGCGGGTTAAACTGCTGAGCTAGCAAGAAATAAGTATGTTAAACGGCCATTACCTTGCTGAAGACCTGCTGCCTGATGAAAGAGGCGTTTCCCGCCTCCTGCTTTACGTCCACACACTTAGGTAGATGTTGATCGAGTGGCCGAGAGACGAGAAAATCCGCAGTTTATAAACCCTCGAGGAAAGTTCGAGACCTTTCATGAATAATCAAGACACACCCCCAAGTTTATATTGGCTACATTAAACAGTTACACACAAAATCGAAGAAGAAATACGGGATTGGCTGAAAATTAATTACAGAAATTATTGATTGCCTAACTTCAAAACTGGCGGAAGGAAAAGCTAAATATTGCCAACCCACAAAAGAATGAACGAAATTTAGTAAAGAAAAACTTATGAGTACAAAATTTCTTCAAAAAAGTCCCTTCACTTCGCACCAGGGTGCATGATCATAGTTTTTGTAGTGACCTCTATGAGAGAATGTCCAAACTTCTTGATAAAGAGTAAACAAAAACAAGTCGAAATTCACACAGTGACATCTTCGGAGGAAAGGTTTAAGTAGGTCCAGTTTCAAGTTCACTGTTTCTCCTGTAGAGGAGTATTTTAAGGCGGAAGATTTAAATGTGCGGCGTAGAGGTGTGCCACCCGGTACAATCATCATCATCATCATCATCATCATCATCATCATCGACCATCTGTAGTAGCCCGAGTGTGGTGTATGAGCATTCTCCATCTTTGTCCATGAACCAGTTCTCTCGTAATCTTCTCCCAATCTTGTTGTCTCTCCTTGACATCTTTCTTCACCAGATCGGTCCATTTTTCTCTGGGTCTGCCAATCGGTCTTTATCCTTGTACTTCTCTTACACATTTTCTTCTTGCAGTCCTGCTTGCACTCATTCTTTTTACGTGGCCAAACCACTTCAGACTTTGCTTTCTGGATCCTATGTAGTAGGGAGTCTCCTACTCCCACCTCCCTTCGGACTTTTGCCTTCCTGGTTTTCTGTATCATGATGCGTAGGAACTTCATTTCTGCAGCTTGGAGTTTTGATATGTCTTGTCTCGTTAACGCGGTAGTTTGCAGGCTATGCGTGAGGATGGGTGTATAATAGGATTTATATAATGTCATTTTAGCTTTCAGTGGTACTTGTTTATCCCACAGATAAAATAAACAAAAATAAGAAATAAAAAATAAACCTTAAGGATAAAATAACAAATCAATTAAGTCAAAAATGTGGAAGTCAAAGGTAGTGTTTCTGAATGATTGTAGTAAAATAAACTTGAGACTTTCATGACCTACAAAACGATTTACTTTTACAAGATCGGTGCTGAGAAATGTTCAGAGGCATAAGCGGGCAACTCAAAACCTTGATTTAACGTTTTTTTCTAATGGAAGACGTGTAAAATTAGTTTCCTGGTGAATCTTAACAGTTTTGTGCTGTTACTGTTACAAACATGTCTAAAACATATATAAAGCACACTCGCGTATAAACAGCAATCTGCACCGCAAGAAAACAACCTTGTAACTCTTAATGAAAACAATTTTCGTAGAAATACATTGCCCAGTCCTCTCCCTCCCTCTTTTAAGTGTTAGCAAATTAGAGACCAAACCTGATTTTGTACCGCTTGTTCCAGTCAGGTTTGAGGGGGGGGGGGGATAGTGTGTGAAACAGACCGAGTGACAGAGATGAGAAGTGTATGAGCCATGCTTCTAACACTTGTATCCCCGCCTAGGGCAATTTTAGAAGTTTCTTCTGGTTTTCACTCCGCAGAATGTACCAATTGGCTTGGATGGCTGGAGATCCCTTATGCTAAAAAGCAGGAGTTTTAAAGGACCCCTTTCAACACCTATGGCCCCCTTGCTGTAAAGGTGTCCATAAGCACATAAACACACCTTTTTCAAGCAATAAATATGCGTTCCAGTGTATGGGACCCTCAGCAGAATTACTTGATTCAAGAATTGGAAAAAATCCAAAGAAAAGCAGCTCGATTTGTTATGGGTGATTTCCGACAAAAGAGTAGCGTTACAAAAATGTTGACCGAGCTCAATAGCTGCAGTCGCTTAATGCGGCCAGTATCCAGTAATCGGGAGATAGTGGGTTCGGGCCCCACTGTCGGCAGCCCTGAAGATGGTTTTCCGTGGTTTCCGATTTTCACACCAGGCAAATGCTGGGGCTGTACCTTAATTAAGGCCACGGCTGCTTCCTTTCCATTCCTAGGCCTTTCCTATCCCATAGTCGCCATAAGACCTATCTGTGTCAGTGCGACGTAAAGCAAATAACGAAAAAAAAAAAAAAAGAAAAAAAAAGTTGCAAAGTTTGGGCTGGGAAGAATTGGGAGAAAGAAGATGAGCTGCTCGACTAAGTGGTATGTTCCGAGCTGTCAGCAGAGAGATGGCGTGGAATGACATTAGTAGACGAATAAGTTTGAGTGGTGTCTTTAAAAGTAGAAAAGATCACAATATGAAGATAAAGTTGGAATTCAAGAGGACAGATTGGGGCAAATATTCATTTATAGGGAGGGGAGTTCGGGATTGGAATAACTTACCAAGGGAGATGTTCAATAAATTACCAATTTCTTTGAAATCATTTAAGAAAAGGCTACGAAAACAACTGATAGAGAATCTGCCACCTGGGCGAATGCCCTAAATGCAAATCAGTATTGATTGATTGATTGATTGATTGATTGATTGATTGATTGATTGATTGATTGATTGATTGATTGATTGATTGATTGATTGACATGCACAAAGTATGCATAAAGTAAACCAGTAGCGTAGCGAGGATTGACCGATGGGCAAGGATACTGATACAAGTGAATTATGTCGATATTCAGATTTCAGTACGCTACAAAATCTTACATTAAAATACAGAACAAGAACAATACGATCAAGGTCAATGGTTTTACAGCGAATGGTATGTTCAGTTTACAATCTAAAATCCAAATTTCGAGGCTTCTTAGAAAATATATACCAGAGATCTGTTGATTTTACAATGATGTCTCTGTGAATGTTTATTTAGTTTATTGTTTATTGTCAGTTTCTGTTTACTTTATTCTTGTAAAAGTTCCATAAGTGGGGGAGGGGGAGGTAATGTCAGCATTGTTTCGTTTCAGTGAAAACTTTGTTGTTTTTTGTTGTTGAATGAGAGTCTAATTTAGTAGCGCAAACGGTAGAGCGCTGGCCTTCTGAGCTCAAGTTGGTGGTTTCGTTCCTGGCTCAGTCCGGTGGTATTTGAAGTTGCTCACATATGTCAGCCTCGTGCCGATAGATTTACTGACACGTAAAAGAGGGCGCCAAGGGCTCTGAACTTTGCAGCGTGGGTCGGCGACCATGGCTCCCTCAGCTGAGTCCTGGCATTGCTTCCAGTTACTTGTGCCAGGCTCCTCACTTTCATCTATCCTATCCGATCTCCCTTGGTCAACTCTTGTTCTTTTCCGACCCCGACGGTATTACGTATGGAGGCCTAGGGAGTCTTTAATTTTCATGCCCTTCGTGGTCCTTGCCTTCTTTTGGCCGATACCTTCATTTTTTGAAGTGTCGGACCCCTTCCATTTTTCCTCTCTGATTAGTGTTATATAGAGGATGGTTGCCTAGTTGTACTTCCTCTTAAAACAATAATCACCACCACCACACGTAAAAGAACTCCAGAGGAACAAAATTCCGGCAACTGGGTGTCTCCAAAAACCGTAAAACTACTTAGACGTGAAAACGTTTTTGTTAGTGGTATACGTCGAAGGAAAGGACTAGGATTGGAAAGGAAGCGGCCTGGTCTCAACTAAGGAATAGCCCCAATGGGGAAGCTATGGAAAATCATCTTCAGGGCTGCTGACGGTGGGATTCGGACCCACCATCTCCCGAATGTAAGTTCACAGCTACACGACTCTAACCGCACGGCCAATTCGCTCGGTGTAAAAACAAGTAGTTTTATTGTTAGCGCGATTCCGTGGCTCGCAGAGGTATAGGAAGCGCCTGTGTTGAATGGCTGGACAGGGGAGCACTTTGAGCAAACATTTACTTGAACACAATTTGGAAATTTTATTTCGTTCCTTTCTTAAAATTCAGAAGGAGTAACTTAATTCAATTATATAACAAGGAACAGTTGAAATAATAACAACGAACTCGTCAGCTCCAACAATACATTGGACTTAGAAGTCCTAAATCAGGTACAAAATAAATGGGAGAAACTCCCAGTTGTTAATTTGCATACGAAAGAGCATAATTGTTCCTGACAAGTACGATGTTATGAAAGAGGTACAATATTATAGGAGTCTCAGCTCCAGGATACAAGAGAGACCAGCCTTAATCTAGCAGACGGTTGCTATTTACAATCTAAATTACACTCGGTATCCCCTAGGGTGACCCCACTTCAAAGTGTTCATACACAGGTTGCCCCATGGTGGGCTTATCTATTAAAAAGTTCCAGAATTAGTTTAAGTGCTGTTCCCAAAGGGAACCAAAACGTAGAAACGGTTACCCTAAGAACTATAAGGAATATACAGGGGTGTAATTACCCATACTACAAGGCCTTAAGGATAAGAGGAGAAGGTTACACAAAACAGGCCATAAACAAAAGGCAAGGAGGCGAAACACCAGCATTCCTTAAGAAGAGAGGAGAAGCCACGAGGGCTTAAGGCCCCATGATGGAGAGGCTAATCCCATACTAAAAAAGAGTGATTAACGGGGAAAAATTTAAAAACCAAGACAAGATTTAAAAAGTATTGAGGTTGAAAACTTTAGTCACCCAGTTCAAAAGTTGAAGGGGAGAGATCTGAGGGTCGCCACTCGTGCTCCCTTACATTAAATGTTTTCTCAGTAGGGAATATAAATATAGTCCGAAGACTGCGCAGAAAGTCCTACATTTCAGTACAAAATAAAAAGATTATGTATTAGATATTAGAAAAACTGCTTAAACCTTCCCCTCGAACTACCCGTAGGCACAACCACATGTTTAGGTCAATTCTGTCATTATCTTATAGCGCTGGATCTTCTTCAAGCCGGCCGCGCCTTGCCTCTTGCCCTCTCTATCCTCCGTCAAGTCTCACTCCCAGTATTCGGACAAGACGGCCCTAACCTGCCCTCCTTAAATAATTCCTTAGGGGAAGTTCCAGATTGAATTAAAACACAAAGCGCTGATAGGCTAAATTTCCATACACAACCCCGAGTTTGATTGGCTAGAGAACATAGTAGTTACAGGCATGTGATAGGCAGATTACATTAGAGGACGAACCAGGGAAAGTGTTGACAACTTCGGTACTTAAAAAAACAGTTATCAGAAAAAAGGTTTACCAACTACAACCACAAAAATATCTTCAACAATTAGTTCGTGTTTAGCCATTAGATGTCGCTAGAAAATAAATGGCAGAGCCATCGAAGAAGAAAGTTTTAGAAAGTGTTTAAAAGTTCGTGTTCACTGGCAAAGATGGCCATAGAGAAGGCGTGCAGTTTAAGTAGCCGGGGAAGGTGTTGGTGTACCTCTGGAACGATTACGAAACTGTGGTCATCCAATTGGTTTTGACATTTTCTTTCCATACATGCAAGTGGTGAAAACCCTACCTCACAAAAGTATGTGTGCTGAGCATTCATTTACATTTACATTGTTTAAGAGTTATGTTTTATAATATACTAAAAATATTTCTCAGATACCTTTCTACTGCTTACGTCACAGTTACAGTAAAGATGGATGTTAAATTTTTATTTGACTTCCAAGGAGTGGCGTACTCAGGGGGTGTTACTGGGGGTTAGAAACCCCCATGGAACATTTACAAAAAGAAAACAAACAGGTCTGTCTCTGTGGTATAGTGATTAGTGTGATTAGCTGCCACCCCCGGAGACCCGGGTTCGATTCCCGGCTCTGCCACGAAATTTGAATAGTGGTACGAGGGCTGGGAAGGGGTTCACTCAACCTCGAAGGGTCAACCGAGTAGAGGTGGGTTCGATTCTCACCTCAGCCGTCCTCGAAGTGGTTTCCCACTTCTCCTCCAAGCAAATGAGGGGATGATACCTAACTTAAAGGCCAGGGCCTCTTCCACCCCTCTTCCTCGTATATCTCTTCCTATATTTCCATCCCCCCACAAGGCCCCCGTTCAGCATAGCAGGTGAGGCCACCTGGAAGAGGTACTGGTCCTCTTTTGCAATTGTATCCCTCGACCCAAAGTCTCAAGCTCCAGGATACTGCCCTTGAGGTGGTGGAGGTGGGATCCCTCGCTGAGTCCCAGGGAAAAACCAACCCTGGAGGGTAAAAGAAAGAAAGAAAGAAAGAAAGAAAGAAAGAAAGAAAGAAAGAAAGAAAGAAAATAAACAGAAACTAACAATAAACTAAATCAATATTCAGAGACAATCGTAAAACCAACAGATCTGTTTCCTAAGAAGCCTCGAATGTTTGATTTTCGATTGTAAACTGAACATACCATTCGCTGTGAAACTGTTGACCTTGATCGTATTGTTCTTGTTCTGTATTTTAATGTAAGATTTTGTAGCGTACTGAAATCTGAATATCAACATAGTTCACTTGTATCGTTGCTTGTTTTTTAAAGGGGCCTAACATCTAGGCCCGTTTTTCACTTGCATCAGTTTCCTTATAATGACAAGTCCTGCATGCGCCCACCACACACGCACAGGCATCTTCATTTCGTTACTGTAACCCCACCATCGGCCGATCCGCTACTGCTTCCAAGCCCACCCCCCCCCCCCAAATCCCTAGGGATCTATGCAGTAGCGGCCGGCCCTCAAGGATCCCCGGACGGTGTCCTCCCTAGGAAACGAAAAGTGTTTTTTTTTTTAATTTTCTCTCGACATTTGATGTCAAATATTGAACTCGAATAATGCTAAGAAAATTACATTTCATTGTAAAACTGTAAATTCTCTTAACAAGGAAGGCTGTTCCGCAATAAGTTATCAAACTTTAAGCGCGTAATTCACTAGTAAATATTTTCAGGTTGAAGATAAGGCACGGACTCTCGAGCTTCCGTCCGAGGATATAGTGTCGGTGAAGGAGTTGCGATGTAAGGGGGAAGCACGCTGGTGGACGGTTTCGCGGGAGGAAAGGTGCGGGAAGAGGCTTTCACGTGGGCAGAGTCCGTAGCAGTGTAGCAGTAAAGATGTTCTCACGAACATACACCAGCCAAATCTCCATGATGGCATACAATAAAATTAAATAACAATTTATGACCTTTTTGCCCTATTGCCTTTTGTGAGGGTTAGCAGCAGTGAATTCGTTTGTTTTCTCCGGAAGACTTGAATGAGTGCGGTGGTACTGGTCAGTAGCAAAGAAAGATTTTTGGGAAAAAGTACTGCCCACCCCCCCCCCCGACCTGAGAGTCCATCAGCCGCCACTGGGTCCATAGATACTAGGTTGAGCTGCTCTAAGGCCTAAACGGAGAAAGCCGAATAACTAGCAATATCCTCCATAAGTTTACCTTAAGAAAATGTTAATCAGGAAAATAAGTAGCTTCTTAGTGGTTCAGTGAACCATTGAATCGTCTGCTCAGCGACCTTGAGAAAACTTGGCAAGGAGCACCAACATTTTTCAGACAGGAGAGAGAATGCAAGTCAGTCACAGGCTGCGGTGTCTGTGGGACCCCGGCATTCGGTGCGAGAAAGCAAACGCAATTAAAACTAAGGTAAAACTGGCTGCGTGCTGTAGTTGGGTACTCGCCTTTCTACTATTCTCAAGCTTATAGGATCGAATCCCTGCGAAGTCAATTGACATTTAAGAATGCATAAATGCGACCTATGTGTAGCACATTAAAAAGTATATGTTCAGAACAAAATTTCGGAAGAATGATGTGTCTTAGAATCTACAACAGTTCAAGATATTGTGAAGAAATAGCCTGTACGAATAATTGCAATGTAAATCGAACCCAGGACACCGAAGACCGAGGTGATGACCAATCAGCCACGGAGCCGATAATAATAATAATAATAATAATAATAATAATAATAATAATAATAATAATAATAATAATAATAATAATCATTCCAGCTCCATGGCTGAATGGTCAGCGTCTTCATATTCAATCCTTGGGGCTCCAGGTTCGATTCCTGGACGGGTTGAGGAACTTATAGCTTCCAGACCTTAAACATGTCTCTACCCTCCTTTGCTCGTTTTCGGGCCTTCCTTTTGGTGTCTACTGCAGAATTTACTACCTTGAAGTAGTCATGTATTAACGTACTTATTTGGATCAATATCAACTAGAGGAGATCCAACAATATTTATGAACACCAGTCAGTCACAGTGAGGTTTTTCTGGAAATAACCTGCATTCACTGTTAGGAATAGCTAATCTATTCAGAATGCGCCGAATCGTAAATAATTCCTCGAGAATTCCTTCTCTGAATTCCATTTTCCTTTACAATTGGCTTTACGTAGTACCGGCACAGATAAATCTTATGGCAACGATGGGATAGGATAGGGCTAGGAGTGGGAAAGAAGCGACCGTGACGTAAAAAATAAAAAATAAAAAATAAAAAAAAACTTCTTGCCAGGGTGCATATTTCTTCTTCCCTATAGAGGATGTTCTCCCTTGCACTGACTGGCCAGTTGTTACAATCTAGAACTCCTCCACATCTTGTCAATGGTCTTGGGGTGTGGCGTTCGTACTCGTAGAGTATGTGTGGAGAAACTGCGTGGTAATTAAATTTGTTTTTTTTTCTTTTCAAGCATTGGAGTGCCTTAAATTACAGTTTCAGATACTTGACGAGCTTGCCGATAATAACAACCTGGAACAGATGCAGAGGCCAGGTAGTACAACGTCTGCATCGAGAATCAAAACAAATATATTTTTATTTAATTAAGCTGAGAAATATATGAATGTAGGCCTATCTATGTTTTTTACCTGTTTCCACATAGAGACTCCGGAATGCCATTCCGGAGCGTTCCGCCAGAAAGGAAGCCCTGATGATAATGATTATTATTATCATCATTATTGTTATGGAGATACCGATTGCTCTTTACTAGCTGGAGCAATCCACCTTTAAATTCTAATAGTTTGTTTTTATTACCCTGTACTTTCAAAATTTGATTTCATTATATTTAATGTTTAATGCCAAACGCTAAATAAATAAAGAAATAAATAAGTAAATAAATAAATAAATAAATAAATAAATAAATAAATAAATAAATAAATAAATAAATAAATAAATAAATAAATAAATAAATAAATAAATAAATAAATAAATAAATATATTATTATTATAATTATATTATTATTATTATTATTATTATTATTATTATTATTATTATTATTATTATTATTGTTACGGAGTTTTCCGTGGTAGTTAGAGGTGAAAGAAGGTGCGGGGGGTGAACAGGTCTCAGGCTATGAAATTAAAGTGAATTTAAAATTTAACAAGGTTATATTTTCTTAGCAAAAAACAAGAAATAACAATAATGGCAGGTACAGAGTAGCAAAACCACTAATCGAGAATGTACAATTACAGGATTTGGGGCTCCGAGAGCCAGACACACAATTCTTGAGCAATTAGCCCAACTTTATGATATACAGAATTCAACAAAGGGGCAGAAGACCCCAATCAAGCCCAGGAGCACTTGCTCCCAATTACATCATAAAGCCTCCTCGAGGCGCGCAGAAACAAACTTCAAAAGAGCGATCTGCTCTCGAAGGTTAAGCCTATCAAAGGCCACACCAAACTCCACCTTCAAGTTGTCCTCTAAGGACATAATCACAGGGGTAAAGATACCCAACCTACTGAGGCCTATTAAGTGAGAAAATTTAATTACCTGGCCTCTAAAATACCAATTTGAGAGGAGGCGAACTTGCGCTCCTAATACACTTTGTTTAAAACCTACTTGGCACTAGGCCGTTAATGCAAGGGCTAATCCCATACTAAAGAGGTGACTTTAGAAGGAAACAATTTACATTACGTTAAGGAAGAAACGGTTGTGAAAATAAGTTCACCTCAATGCAATATGAGAGGGAGCTCGAGAGGGTTAACCACTCTCTATCCCAATATGAAGCTTAAAAGATAGAATAAATACAAAGATTCTTTACATTTTAGGGAAAGTTACATGGGGGAAAAGCTTCGGACCCGCCCCGAGAGTTAAACTGCTGAGCTAGCAAGAAAAGAAGTTATTAATCGGCCATTACCTGGTTGTTGAACTGCTGCCCGAAGGAAGAGGCGCTTCCCGCCCCCTGCTATGTACTTTACACACTGAAAGGTGTTACTGAAGTGGCGCAGAGACCCTAAAATCAGCAGTTTATATACTCTCGCAGAAAGTTCGAGGCGTTTCAGGAAGGAAAACACCCGCCCACAATCATTTTATTGGTGGATAAAGAAAACCCCTACACAAGATGAAGAAGAAACACATTATTGGTGGAAAATTAATTAAAGAAATTCGGGATTGGCTAAATTCAAAACAAGGGGAAAGAAAGGGTTAATATTGCCAACTTAAACAATGACAGAAAGAAATTTAGCAAAGAACAAACTTTTGAAATTAAATTTTCTCCAAAAAACCAGTTCTTTCACTTCGCACTAGGGTGCACCGTTGTAGTTCTTCAGTAGTGTCCTCTAGAAGTGAATGTTCACACTTCTTACTACAAGCAAAACAAAAATACATCGAAAACAACACAGTTCAGAAACTTCAGGGTAACTTGAAAATTAACACATAAGACAAAGTTCAGACTTCTTCCAGTAGGGGACTTTCAACTGGCGCAAAGTTTAAATAAGCAGCGTGGAGGTGTACCGCCCGGTACAATTATTATTATTATTATTATTATTATTATTATTATTATTATTATTATTATTATTATTATTATTATTAATATTATTGAGACCGGCTTGCTATGCTGTTTCTTTTAGAAGTTCGATTTGTTTTTGAGCCGTTGGGATATTCACGGGTTATGATCGCTACGTTGTCTGCGAATGCTAGGCAATCTCTCTCTTTAATTAGTAGTAGTAGTAGTAGTAGTAGTAGTAGTAGTAGTAGTAGTAGTATACTCTCGTGTGTTTAATATCCATACAAAATTGGTTAACACAATCGTCTGTAAAAGTGAGGGATATTAGTTCGAATCTCGGGAACGTTCACATATACATCTATCTAGAAGGGTATTAAAAAAAAAAAAAAACATGGACAGCAATGTTGCCGATTCGGTTCCATCAGATGTATTGTGGAAGTCATAATCAATGCTGCATTGTATGTCACATCCTGTCTATGCTATTAGTTCCATACGTACTGTACAAGTTGCTTGCTGCATACCAATGGGAACTGCTGTATTGTCTTGAAGGCTAACCACTTTCCATTCATAACACGTGATTATTAAGCGGGCAGTAATCTATTTTGATGGAGTGCAAGGTCACGTGAAAGTCGTGGTGGAGAGGAAGGTCACGAGGCTAGCCCATAGGAGTGAGTTCTGGGTATATTGACTCCAAGAACGTTACTGAAATATTTCGGTGTGGACAGCCACTAGTCGTAAAAATAGCCCGAGCGTAATATTCTCCCCACTGTGTTTGATATGCGCCACTTCCTTTTATCTTATGCCATTGACTGTAGTCAGAAGCGGACGGACCAGCTGGGACTGCTGTGATCGATTTATACAACACCAACACAACCGACGAGATATGTCGTTTTATATTACCGAAAGATTGTACTAGGAAACTTCATCCGATGTATAAGGTTTCAGCTTTTTCTGTACTTCTGACACAGGAATTGAATTGACACTTGTGTATGGAAGAAACAACATCAAACGTCCCCGTTACTCACTTTCGTAATAGGGCCGATGACCTTCGATGTTAGGCCCCTTAAAACAACAAGCATCATCATCACTTTCGTAATAAAATATTTCTTGTCTTACTCTTTAACCCTAGATTCGTGAATAGGCGCCTGTCTGAATTTCGCGCCTTGTATGTCAACGTTGTATCATCGCAGACGCTTCTAAATTTAGCTGTAGACCTAATGCAGTTGGGCGATTTAATTTGGCATAATTATTGCTGATCTGCTTGTACGTCTCGTTTGAGACCAATTAATATTAATGAATCTTGTACTTTTTGAAACTTTGCTTCGATGCGATTACGATAGTAACGTGAAAGATAATTAAAAATACAGGTAAGGTTATTGCTGAGTATTTATTAGCAATAGATAAAAGGACTATATTTATGCAGAAAATTTGTGGTTAATTAGAAGACAATTGTAATACGGAACCTAAAGGTTGTAGTGACAGTGAAGTTGATCCTCCTTATGTCTTCTTCTTCCCACATCTGTGGGATCATGGGTGCGAACTGTGTCACACATGTGGATTTGGTCTTCTTTTACCGTCGGATGCTCTTCCTGATGCCAACCCTATGTGGAGGAATGTAATCATTATTGCGTGTTTCTCTGATGGTTGGTAGTGTGGTGTGTTGTGTGAATATGAAGAGGAGAGTGTTGGAACAAACACAAAGAGTCAATTCCCGAGCCAGAAGAATTAATCAGACGTGATTAAAATCCCCGACCGGACCGAGAATCGAACCCGGAACCCTCTGAACCGAAGGCCTCAACGCTGACTATTCAGCCAAACAGTTGGACTTGATCCTCCTTATGTGCTTTGAATTATTTCATCGGATAAGCTCATCGACTCCTGCTCCTTCAACTGGTGTCCGTGAAATACCATCTTCCCTATAAAATGGTTTCTGACAATGCCTTGATAGCCTACGATCCAAGAATAATCATTGTAAGGAAGCTATGAAGAATTAATGGTCACAAATGATCTTCAGAAGCAAAGTTACGTTCTTCTGAAGTGAATATTCTCAGTCACGTGAATGTTTATGAATCCTGTATATCTCCGAGTTCTTTATGAATCTGTAGGATCAAAACACAACAATAATTTCCGATACACACTTTATCAGTAAACTTGCGTAGTTCTATTACATTAGAAAAGTGGTCAGTAGCGTTCAGGACGAGTTGTATAGCTAAATTTAACATTCAGATTCGTACAGAAGCACACCCTATTTTATTGACTTGGAAAACCCCTTCCAGGATGGATGAGATAGGAATCGAACCCACCTCTACTTAGTTGACCTCCCGAGGCTGAGTGGACCCCGTTCCAGCCCTCGAACCACTTTTCAAATTTCGTGGCAGACCCGGGAATCGAACCAGGGCCTCCGGGGCTGGCAGCTAATCACACTAACCACTACACCACAGAGGCGGACTTTCCCTTATTCTCCTCTCCCTTTTTGATGAGCAATGTAGTTAACACACATCATTTACACAGCTGGCCTAAGGTCTCTAACTAGAACAGTGATATAAACCGTGTGTATGCTACAGCATTGGTTCGATGAGGAAATATATTCCAGATCTCAGCCCACTGCAGAGAAGATACAAGGGCATTCTTCACAATGGAAAGAAGTTGTTCTACTATTCAAATTCCAGATTGAAGCCTGTCGCACTCCTCTGGGGCAATGGTTAATGAATGATAGATGAAATGAAATGATATTGGTGAGTGTTGCTGGAATAAATTATGGCAGGGAAAACCAGAGAACCCGGAGAAAAACCTGTCCCGCCTCCACTTTGTCCAGCACAAATCTCACATGGAGTGACCGGGATTTGAACCACGGAACCAGCGGTGAGAGGTCAGCGCACTCCCGCCTGAGCCACAACAACAATAGCAGTCCACAGGCTGAAGAGAATAAGAAATTACCTCAATAGTTCTTCATAACAACTCTTTACAATGAATAACAACCACTCCGGCAGGGAAGATGTCTTTCTAAGGGACAGGTATCACTGTCAGCACAGAAGATTTCACTTTTCAACATGAAGAAGCTGTGAAGAGTTCCATAAGGGCAGGATGGACATGGCAGTATTATCTTAATCAATACTGGCAATGTAATGAAAATGAAGGTGGTTTCTTGAACTCCTCAGCAAAATAAATATTAATTTAAATCAACTTTCAGTGTTATAACTTCCTAACTTTATTCACTTAGCAATTGAGGCTTTCGTGGCCGGCGTTACAAATCTTGTCAGTTTCACCGAAGACTGCGTATGGCATTATCAATGGTTCCGACCGACTACGAATGAGGGCGGAGTAACGCAAGTCAGTGCACACTTAAATTCAAGCCACAGTCGCAAATAATGCTGTCCTCTACAGTAGCGGGTCCTCCTGTGGGTGGGGGCGGTAGAATAACACCCACGGTATCGTCTGCCTGTCGTAAGAGGCGACTAAAAGGGGTCCAAGGGGCTCTGAACTTTGGAGTGTGGGTTGGCGACCACGGGGCCCTAAGCTGATTCCTGGCATTGCTTCCACTTACTTGTGCCAGGTCCTCACTTTCATCTATTCTATCCGACCTCCCTTGGTCAACTCTTGTTCTTTTCCTACCCCGACGTTATTAGGCTTGCGAGGGCTAGGGAGTCTTTCATTTTCACGCCCTTCGTGGCCCTTGTCTTCTTCTGGCCGATATCTTCATTTTTCGAAATGTTGGATCCCTTCCATTTTTTCCCCTCTGATTAGTGCTAAATAGAGGATGGTTGCCTAGTTGTACTTCCTCTTAAAACAGTAATCACCACCACCACCACTCTACAGTAGTGGGAGTTGCAGACAACAATTGTTCAAATTGACCAGTGCTGAGTTCTGTCACTAAGAGATAAAATTAAGTGAAATGGATGAAAGGTATATTTTACATCAAATTAGACGTAATCCTCAGTTAAGTGTACCAAAACTGCGCACTCTTATTCAAAACAATCTGTGAAATGAACTTTCTAACCAGACTATCAGACGGGCTGCCTGGCCGAGGCGGTAAAGGCGTGCTCGGTTCGCCCGGAAGGACGTGGGTTCGAGTCCCCGTCAGGAAGTCGTAAAATTTAAGAAACGAGATTTCCACTTCCGGAGGTGCATATGGCCCTGAGGTTCACTCAGCCTACACCAAAAATGAGTACCAAGTTAATTCCTGGGGGCAAAGGCGGCCGGGCGTAGAGCTAACCACTCTACCCCATCACGTGCCGCGGTTAACAATGGTGGAAGCCTTCACCTTCCACTCCTCCAAGGGCCTTCATGGCCTGTACGGAGGTGCCTTTGTCTTTTTTTAACCTGACTATCAACATTGTGTTTTGTGGAGAAATGGCTACCGTGGCCGAATTCAAAGCAAGAAGAAGGAGTATGTTTCAGAGTCATATGGTACGATGAGACAAAAATTAATCTTTTTGGTTAGGATGGAAGTTGCAAAGTGTGGATAAAACCTAACACAGTCTACTGTAAATAAAATCCTACCCCAACAGTGGAACATTGAGGGGGTTCCATTCTGTTATGGGCCAATATGTCTTCTCAAGGAGTAGGAAATCTGCACTTCATTGAGGGATGAATGGACAAAACTGTGTACAAGGATATACTGACAAACCAAAAAACCAAACCAAACCCCATGGCACTACAGCCCTTGAAGGGCCTTGGCCTACCAAGCGACCGCTGCTCAGCCCGAAGGCCTGCAGATTACGAGGTGTCGTGTGGTCAGCACGACGAACCCTCTCGGCCGTTATTCTTGGCTTTCTAGACCGGGGCCGCCATCTCACCGTCAGATAGCTCCTCAATTCTAATCACGTAGGCTGAGTGGACCTCGAACCAGCCCTCAGGTCCAGGTAAAAATCCCTGACCTGGCCGGGAATCGAACCCGGGGCCTCCGGGTAAGAGGCAGGCACGCTACCCCTACACCACGGGGCCGGCTTATACTGACAAAAGACTTGAAAAATATTGCCAAAAATTGCGATTTAGCGGTAATATATGTTTTAACATGATAACGACCCTAAACATACTTCGGAACTTGTAAATCCGTGGCTGATTTGGAACGTTCCCCATCAATTAAAAACTTCTCAGTCAGCGGATATAAATCCAATTGAATATTCATGGCCAATTTTGATAAGGAGGATCATAAACTGCTAGAGCACCTCCTTACCGGAGATCCGAACAGTAGCGTATGCTGAGTCCAAGACGTGGGCTACCACTAGACTTAGGTTACCCCTTTGCGATGGTTGGTTTAGTGAATGTCAAGCCTTTTAAGCGTTTTGAGCTGCAACGAAGAACAGTTGCCTTATGGATAATATAGGATAAACAGGGGCATAATTACCCATACTACATGGCCTTAAAAGTAAAAGAGAAAAGGTTGCACATAACTTGCCATTAACAAAAGGCAAGGAGGCGAAACTCCAACACTCCTTATAGAAATGACTAAAAACCTAAGTGGGCTTACGGCTCAAAGTTACAGAGGTTAATCCCATGCTACAAGAGGATGACTAAAGGAGGAACCTTTAAAGCCAAGACGAAATTTACAGTCTCTAGAGTTTGAAAACTTTAGTCACCCAATTGCAATGTTGAATGTAAGACGGCGGAGGGTCACCACTCTTCTTTCCCTTTCATTACATATTTCCCGGTAGGGAATAGAAACAGAGTCCTCAGATTTCGCCGAAAACCCTACATTTAAATCACCATTTCACAAAATTACATTAAAAGGAAACGGATAAAACCTTCCCCACAAACTACCCGAAAGCGCTATCGCATGTTTAAGAAAATTCTGCCATTATTTTTTCGCTGGATATTCTTCAAGCAGGCCGCGCCCTGCCTCCTAGGCCTCCGTCAAGTCACACTCGCAGGCACTGGAGCAATTCAGACAAGACGGCCCGAAAGCGCCCTGCTTATGTAGTTCTGTAAGGGGAAGCTTCCCAATTGAATTTAACTACACTTTGCTGATAGGCTGGATTCCTGTACACAACCCCGGTTTTGATTGGCTAGAGAACATATTTACAAGCATCTGATTGTTCGATTACAGTAGAGGAGGAACCAGCTGAAGTGTTGACAACTTCGGTACATTTAAAAAAAACAGTTTTCAGAAAAAAGGTTTGCTAACAACAAATACAGTAGAGACAATACGCGACACTTCCGGATTTAGTCTTGTTAAAATGGGAGACAAGTCGCAAGTGACGCTCCTAGTGGCTTGGCCTGAAAATTCGCGCTAAATTCAAATATCAATGGAAATATATATACGGAAACGGATAAATAAATTACGTCTAGTAAGAAAGTATTACTAAGATATTAACTTCAAAGTTGCTAAAGCAATTCTGGATAAATGAATGAAGAATTATTTAACAGGTTATTATTAAAAGACTGAAATTAGACATATAATCAAGATGTGAAGTGGACTGCTGTGAAAGGGCTTGATCTTTCATTTATGCATTACTTTTTTAGCTTTAGAATTCCTGCCTGAACGTTCACGGCTAGATTGTTCTTTTTCTCATTTAAAAGCATTGTATCATCATATTAAAACACTTGTCGACAAAAATATCGGCACATTCCTTACACACATGATTCAATGAATTTACATTTAAAAGCTGGATAATTTTCCTTTTAAATTGAAGATTAACAGAAAGAAAATCTATAAATTTAGCCTCAAAAACATTCAAACTTTCCCTATAAGTAATACTTGCCATAATGCCATTACATTAGTGTAAAGCAAATTTGCATCATATTGTTTCAACAAAATATGTACATTTCTTAAATCACCCATATTTTCTTCAGTGCTTGACAACGCATTGCGTTATCCAAATGGGGTAACATGGAACACAACCAGCCACACTCATATGCATATCTATTTTCCTGACTTAAATCAAACCCACAGATCACACGTACACCAACACATCGGTATTGAAGGTTAACTGTTGCACTATACAATAAAATATGCTTATTATATTTTAAGCCAGTTAAAATATGGGTCGAGCAGGTCAGAAGATTATGAAGTACTACAAAAATCTCTTTGTCACTGGAAGAATATATATGCAAACACAATATTACTTCGATTTTCTTGTCACGAGGGAAACGGAAGAAAGACCGCGCATTCTTCTCTACTTCATAGTTACTGCAGCCAAACACAGCACATACCTTTCCCCTCATGTTGAGAGGAGATATCAAGGATTGACACACGCTACTATTTAATTATGTCAACTCACTGAAAACGCATAAATAACACCAAAAACTTCACACACAAATACACGTGCTCTTACGACAGAATCAGTAGTTCTCAGGTCAATCCGCTAGAGAGAGCTGTAATAGCTGTCCCTCGATATCTCGCTGAGTGTCGCGTATTGTCTCTACTGTATTTGCTAATAACAAAAATGAAATTTCCTAAGTTCTAGGTTCGTTTATAGTGCGTGAGAGTGAGCTAGCAATCGATGTTAGAGCCATCTAACTGTAGAAGACGAAATTCTTTGGGAGTTTATAAATTCAAGTCCGTTGGCATAGATGGCCTTAGAGAAGGCGCGTAGTTTAACTAGCCGGGGAACCTCTGTTATTCTTCTTCCTCTTATTACTATTATTATTATTGTCTTCATATGCACTAAACACATCACACTACCATCCACGACAGAAACACGTAATATTGATGACGTCCCACCACACAGCCTTGGGGTCAGGAAGGATATTCAGCCGTAAAACTAGACATAACTACGGTACGGGCTGACTAATGAATTTAGTAATAGGACAGGAATAATAATAGCAATAATAATGTAACTTTCCCCCTGTGGGTGGGGCCGGTAGAATACACTCACTGTATCTCTAGCCTGCCGTAAAAGGTGACTAAAAGGGGTCCGAGAGGCTTTCATTTTTGTAGCATTTTTGAGCCTGACATTGCTTCCAGTTATTTTTGTCAGGCTACTCGCTTTCATATTTCTTATCCGACCTCCCTTGGTTAACTGTTGTTCTTTTTCTGTCCCGACGGTGTTAGGTTTCCGAGGCCTGGGGAGTCATTCATTGTCAAGCCCTTTATGGTGCTTGTATTTCTTTGGACAATACATTCATTCTAAGCATTGTTGGAACTTTTCAAATTTTGCCTATGGTGGTTGCCCAGCTATACTTCCCCTTGAGTCAATATCAACTTGATAAACTGCATTCCTTCAGACCATTTACAAATGAAACTGATCAATTAAAGGATGATGTACATGAAATACAGGTATTAGTATAAGTAAAGCGGGAGATCTGAATTTGCCAGGAAGATAAAGTTGGAATTCAAGAGGACAAACTGGGGCAAATATTCATTTATAGGAAGGGGAGTTAGGGATTGGAATAACTTACCAAGGGAGATGTTCAATAAATTTCCAATTTCTTTGAAATCATTTCGGAAAAGGCTAGGAAAGCAACAGATAGGGAATCTGCCACCTGGGTGACTGCCCTAAATGCAGATCAGTATTGATTGATTGACATAAACACCAAACACACACTTTCCTTGTAATACAGTATACTGGTGATTCAGATCTTGCACAATGAATGATGATGACATTACATAGATAATAATAGTTTGTATATAGATAGGATAACAAGCATTTCTTTTCACAGAGAGCTTTGCTCTTCGTCTTCAAAAGATAATCTTGTCTCTTTACTAGCAAGACTTCTCTAAAAAATGAATGAAGGTTTGAATCACTTGAACTTAAGAATACTTCACCGTTGTAGGTGGTACTCTCGTTCGCCACTAGTTGGCTCCCTGTGCGCAGTATGAACCATCTCGTGATGAGGAGAATACGAATTTGGAAATAATCGGAAAGAAATAATAGTGAAAGGACAGGGAAGAGAACTACTTATAAAAATCCTTAATGGCTGGCAACCACGTATTACTTAAATGACAGAGAGTGTCCCTGATGAAATTGTCAGGATGTTTACGTATTTCCACAGTTTCCCGTATTATCCGAGACCTGTGGTGTTTAGTGTGGGAAGAGCTCGAACATCTGGTCGGCGGATGTAGGGTGAGTCTGGGCCCACAAGTGGCCGCGGCTGGTCCGTGGTCCGACAGCTCTGCACTCCGACCGGCCAATTGAGCAGAGGAGGGATGGCCACGGCTCTACGCCTATGAATTCGGAATACGGAGAGGAGCTAGTCCCCACCTTCGGGTGTCTTGAACATTGTTTTCCGTGGTTTTCCATTTTCATGCACTAAGGTGAATGCCGAGACAGTTCCTAGTATAGGCAACGAACGCCTACCCCCTCACTTTCTCCAAGCATCTCCTGGTCTGAGAGACGGCGTGACCGTCTAAGAGGCTCATCACCTTCTTCAAGGAAGGAATGAAAACATGTTAGTAGTAGTCGAACATCTTGGAACGCGACATCATGACCTGTTGATAGGGCGCGTTCAGCTATTGCTGATTTATCAGGCTGGTTGAGACGGATATTACGTTGGTGTTCCTTGATACGAGTACCAATGGAATCGGAATGTTTGGCCAATGTATACCTTGCCGCAAGTACAGGGAATTTTGTACACCCCAGGGTGTATTTTGTATGGCGTATTACTAAGAGTGGTGCAGCCTTTGTAAAGCAGAACCTTCAACGATGACGGGCACCATGTGTTATAGGTACAATGTACCTTTAAAAAATTAAGGAAACAAGATCTTGCACGGAGAAACTTTATTTTACAGGCAAATAAAAGAATACATAGTAGTAGACTACACATTGCTATTCAAAATACTCAGTATTATTATCCAAGCTCTTGTTCCTGTACATCAAGACAGATATCTGCTTCCATTTTCTGAAGCTACGTCATGACGTTCATCCTCGTGCTTCATCAACGATCCGAAGAGATGGGAATCACTGGAATCCTGGTCGGACGGTCATCGCTCAGCCCAACTCGACAAAGTTTGCCGTTCTCTAATATAGATGAGATAAAGTGTAACGGTTCAAATCCCGTTACAAGATGATATCTGTATTTTTATTATTTTATCTGTGTTATTATTATTATTATTATTGTTATTATTATTATTATTATTATTATTATGTCAGTATTATTATTTTATCTGTGAGATTACTATTATTATATTATCATTCTTATTCAGTTCGATTATGCAATGCTTGTCGCTTGCATGATTGTAGTTAACTGTGTGCATATATTTATGTGTGTGTAGATTAACATTAAAGACATGTAAGTGAGAATTGTTATATATCAGATGTTGGATATGACGTTGCTACATTGTGCAATACTGGTGGAGTAAATGCAGAGTCATCGCTACGTCATGGCTACGTCATCGTGCGTATTTAGCACTGAGCTCAGATACTCAGGCCGCCCCAGGGGATTTCACCATTATATGCAACGGTTTGAGGCGGGTGGGAGTAGATCATTGTTATTTTTGGAGATTACGTAGGTGTGCTATGCTGTGCCTATATAAGGTGGCTGCATATTGTACAGTCAGTCATTATTCTACTGGAAGGAGAGGCACAGTTGGCCATTAAGTGAACGAAGGTGGAGTGGCCTCAGTCAGTCAACGGGAGCCAATAGTTAAACGGAAGGTGAAGAGAGAAGAAGTGGATGGTGAACTGATGGAGTCATAGAGGGACACACTTGCAAAGAAGTGATACCATACAGACTTACAAAGAGGTCATATTTATGATATGGAGAAGAAGCAGTCACATGGATATATCACCAAATTAGGCGTGACACATCTACAGTAAACACCAGATTTAAGGAATACGTCGTAATTACACTCAAAGTGTTGAAGGTACAGTCAAGGGATATATTTTGTATAAATTGTTAAATGTCCGGTCAAGAAGAATTCAAATTCATGCCTAGTTTCTTTCAGTTGCAATGTCATAATTTCATATTCTCATCTGTTTTATCGCAACAAGACTCATTATTTTTATACATTATTTAAAGAATATATTTTGTTCTATCAAATGAATTCATAGTATTATTTCAATGACAGAATTAGATAACCTCAAATTTAATGGAGAAACCGAACGCCAATCTCCTTTTCTCAGAACTTATATGGTATGTTGTCAAAAGTAAGCTTATTACCCCACACCCTAGAGATAGTCAAGATTCTCATTCTATTATTGCTGCACTGAGTGGTAGCTGGCGCCCTTCAAATAACGTATGTGTAAGTAAGCAGGTAAGAATTAAGTGTGAGTTCAGGGTTCGACGATTGTGTATTTTATTTAATGAATGTTAATTTTCATAATTTCCCTTTTAAATGCAGAATTTCCTAATTTCCATTTTAAATGCAGAATTTCATATTTTTCAATTTAAATGCAGATTAGTATGTTTGTAAATGCAGTAAATGACTAAGGAACATCTTACAAAAGAGAATAGAGCTGTGTTAGTATGTGTCTTTTTTTTTTTTTTTGGTGGGGGTGCCGTGAGGCTCCGCTCCGCCTCACAGTCCGTGGTGACTTACCTGTTTGGACAAATGACCGACAAGCGAGTACTAACGCAGGAACATAGCCTAGTACAAGAGTACATAATAACTTGAGGTGCAAAGGCTAGTCTTCTGCCAGCTACTTCCACCCCTCCGTAAAGGAGAAGTTATGAGAAACCTCCCTAAACCCACCAGGCAATCCCATATCTCCTTTCGGCACTGGTTACTCTGTCGCGGTCGTACCAAGACATCCCCGGCACTAGACCACTGCCGCTCAAGAGCCACTGTCATCCCCGGTCCATGGCCGCCTGCAAGGCTTTCAAGGCAGAAAATTGAGAAGATAATAAAATTAGAAAAACTTGACGCGCGGTCGAGAGAGAATAAATAAATAAAAAGTAGTCTTGCGAACGACCATGCGGATGGCCAGTAATGCGAAAGCTCTTCCCAAAGGAGCTACTTCGCATACCCCCTTCAAAGTAGGATATTATTGCAGCCGCCACTTATAACATTAAGGACGGACCGCATAGAGAATATGGTGCTGCACCATTGTTGTCACAGCAGTGGTGGTGAATGTTTTTTTTAAGAGGACGTACAACTGAGCAATCATCCTCCGATAACACTAATCATAGGCGGGGGGGGGGGGGGAGTAGAAGGGATCCAACAATTAGAAAACGGAAGGTATCGGCCAAAGAAAGACAAAGTTCACTACGGGCATGAAAATGAAAGACTCCCTAGGCCTCGTAACCTAATACCGTCGGGGTCTGAAATGAACAAGAGTTGATCATCAACTGAGGTCGGGTAGGACAGATGAAAGTGAGGAGCCTGGCACAAGCAATGCAGGGCTCAGCTAAAGACCCCGTGGTCGCCAACCCACGCTCCCAAGTTAGGAGTCCCTGGAACCTCTTTTAGTCGCGTCTTGCGACAGGCAGGAGATATCGTGGGTGTTATTCTACTGCCCTCACCCATCAGGCAAATTAAAGTATATTAAAGCTCCTACAAATTTTATGTCTGGTAGAAGAGAAATAACTGACATGGCGAGCATCACATCTGGATTAGCGTTCATCTCTGGTCTTCTGGAAGTAATTCCCCGTAATATTAACGTTGTTACTGCTGATTGTTCGACTAGATACTAAGGAATAGTACAGGGCAAGGTATATTGCGGAAATCATATTAAGGAGGTTGTCACGAAAGGTTACAGATCTCTCCACATGCTTATGAAAGAATTTAGGGGGTGTATTAAGAATGTAAGGAGAAGGCGTGTAAGTCTCTGGCAAGACTCCAGTGTATGGGATCCTCACCAGGACTACTTGATACGAGAACTGGAAATGATTCAAAGGAAAGCAGCACGATTTCTTCTGGGTGTTTTCCGACAAAGGTGTAGTGTTACGAAAATGTTACAAACTTTGGGCTGGGAAGACTTGGGAGTAAGGAGACGAGATGCTTGACTACCGTATGTGGTATGTTTCGAGCTGTCAGTAGAGAGATAGCGTTGAATGATATAAGCAGACGAATAAGCTTGAGTGGTGTTTTTAAAAGTAGGAAAGAAGTATGAAGATAAAGTTGGAATTCAAGAGGAAAAATTGGGGCAAATATTCTTTTATAGAAAGAGGTGTTAAGGATTGGAATAATTTACCAAGGGAGATGTTCAATAAATTTTCAAATTATTTTCAATTATTTAAGAAAAGACTAGGGGATGTGCCACCTGGATGACTACCCTAAATGTTGATCAGTGGTGATTGATTGATTGATTGATTGATTGATTGATTGATTGATTGATTGATTGATTGATTGATTGATTGATTGATTGATTGATTGATTGATTGATTGATTGATTGATTGATTGATTGATTGATTGATTGCCAATGGCTTATGCTGGGATCAAGACGTGGGCTAACAGTAGACTTAGGTTACTCTTTTCGATGCTAGGTTTAGTGAACGTCAAGCCTTCAGCGTTTTGAGCTGCAGTCAATAGCCAACGGAGAAGCCTGCTGTGTTGTGAAATCTGCTTCACAAGCTATTGCCCTGGCGTCTGCTGCTGCCAATGCTCGACCCCTGATCAGGGATATGGTAGCCGAAGGTTTAGCAAATTAAAGTCCGGCTTTGTGGCTAAATGGATAGAATGCTTGCCTTTGGTCCAATGACCCGAATCAATTTTTGGAATCAACCTCCTCATACTGTTAATTTCCCTGGCTTGGGGACTGGATTTTTATGACGTCTTCGCCATTCATTTTATCCTCATTAGGACACCACCAACCCTACACAGATGCCATACACCATTATTATTATTATTATTATTATTATTATTATTATTATTATTATTAAATACATATGCTGAATTTTACAGCGGTCGTACCCATCGTTCACTGGTTTATTAGCTTCCTCAGGTAATCAGTGGTGGTGTCTGACCCATGATCACGGGTTCAATTCCAACCAACAAAAGAGAACCTGAAATATCGCATTTCATTTTAGCAGTTGTGCATATAAAAATAAAACTATATTGCTCCTATAACAGCAGCCCTGCAGTTCTTCCTACAAGGATGTAGAAGAAAACGGGAGTGAAATACCAGCACTCTGTTATCTATATGATTAAGTCAGAAGTATGAGATGAGGAAGTATGTACGATGAGTAACGCATGGTTGATGGTAGTGGCGATCTGACGGACCGAAGCCTAGCACACCTATCCCCCCGGCCCACGCTCCTAACCAATATACAGCAGCAAGCCGCTATGGGAGTGAGGAGAGGGACGAGAGTCTGGGCTGCGATATCAGTCTTCAATGCTTAGTTCTCAGAAATACGTGCGACGTTTTTTACTCACTGCTTTCAAGTTTTGAAAATGGAACAATGTGTCAGATGCTTACACTATAATGTGCTTTAGACTTCCATCATTCTCATTTATTGAGGTTTGGGCTTCACCGATAGCCTTGGTAGCCTCAGTATACGCCACTGGATCCGAAGACACATTACAGAACAATGGAAGAACATCAGTCCACAGCAGTGCAAGAAACTAGTTTCTTCTATGCAAATACGCTGCGAGGAAGTTATTAAGGCAAACGGATATGCCACACGATACTAATATTGTGAAAGTGTTGATTTTGTTTATTTGGATTAATTCCTAAATGAAGTGTATGAACAGGAAAGTTGTAAAGAAAGTTCAGTTTTGTGTTTTCTAAGATTGCTATGCATTTAAATATTTGATGAAAGCATAAGTGGCATTAAACTTAGTGTTTAATAGCTAAAAATAGTGCCTGTGATTCATAACAACGGTCGTAATGTAGAAAGTGCCATGGCTTCGGGAAAATTTCCCCATTTGCCGTGTGTAGCTCGTACATTACAACTTGTTCTGAAAGAGGGACTTTTCACTTCAAAGAATATTGAGAATCTCATAGCGTAAGTAGAAAATTAGCATCAAGTTTCAAACATTCGTTAAAATCCATCATGATTCTCGCAGATGCACAGGAACATCTTTCTCTACCACAACACCGCCTGATTAAAGATGAATCTACACGATAGAATTCATCTGTTCATATCCTAAAAATACTTCAAGAATGGAAGAGAGTCTTTGTATTCGCATCTGCAGATCTCACCCTTCCAGTAAATCTTTTAGTATTGCAGTGGAAACATTCTGATTTATTGATCAATACATTCAACATTTTTGATCAATAAACACTCGCCCTTAAATTCTTCTAAAGTGACAGTATCCGAGACAATTCCATTATGAACAGTGTCACAGTGGCGAAGGTAATGTGGGACGGCGGGGGGGGGGGGTATGAGGGACATTTCCCTCCCCCTCCTCGAGGAGCTTGTACTCCTTATTATAAATAAATACTAAAAGATAATAAAGCAATAAAAACATCCATTTGCAAAAACATCCGTTTACAATGTGTTTTATTATTTGTATTATTATTTCTATTCATATCCACCCCGTAATGGCCTCCCTGGCTCTGGCGGTAGTGCGCAGGCCTCTCAACGCTGGGTTCCGTGTTCAAATCCCGGTCACTCTCAAGTGAGATTTGTGCTGGACAAAGTGGAAGCGAGTCAAGGCTTTTCTCCGGATACTCCGGTTTTCTCTGCCATCTTTCATTTCAACAAACCGAGCTCGATAGCTGCAGTCGCTTAAGTGTGGCCAGTATCCAGTATTCGGTAGATAGTTGGTTCGAACCCCACTGTCGACCGCCCTGAAATAGTTTCCGTGGTTCCCCATTTTCACACCAGGCAAATGCTGAGATTGTTCCTTAATTAAGGCCACGGACGCTTCCTTCCAACTCCTAGCCCGTTCCTATCCCATCGTCGCCATAAGACCTACTGTCGGTGCGACGTAAAGCAACTTGCAAAAAAAGAAAAAAAAAACATTTCAACAACACTCTCCAATACCATTTCATTTCATCTATCAGCCATAAATCATTGCCCCAGGGGAGTGCGACAGGCTTCGGCAGCCGGCACAATTCGTGTCCTCGCCACTAGATGGGGTTTCATTCATTCCATTCCTGACCCTGTTGAAATTGGAAACAGGCTGTGGATTTTCATTTTAATTTTTCATCCCCCTCCCCATATATTTAAATGGACCCCTACGCATTTAAATGTATTACTATTACTCCCCAAGGCAAAGTCGTATCTACGCCAATGGTGGCAACAATGGCAGGAGGGTACTCGGAATGAGGATATACATGCTGAGTTAGGAATGAGCTCGATTGATGAGGTCATGTAAGGCGAATGGAGGAGGATATGTTATCTAGAATAATAATAATTGACTCGCTCATGGAAGGTAAGTAGAGCGAGACCAAGACGACAACGGTTAGACTCAGTTTCAAATGATTTAAAGATAAGAGGTACCGTATAAAATTAAACGAGGGCATAGAACTAGTTATACTTAGATCATTGTGGAGGTGTATAGTACATTCACAGAGGCTTGCAGACTGAACGCTGAAAAGCATAACAGTCTGTAATGAATATGTATGTAAGTAATACAATTATGAAAGTACTGAAATATCGTGTATCGACAACTGGTATCGACCCATCTCTACTCTCTAGCCATGGTTACACTTATGGCTCGTCATTTAATTTCATTATTTTTTAATTTAATAATAATGTTATTGGCTTTACGTCCCACTAACTACTTTTACGGTTTCAATTTTTAATTTAATAAGTATCCAGTTCATGATCTCGTTTTTATAGCTGTGGGTGAGATAAGGCCTACCATCACAATTGGATTTTCCAATAATCGGAATTTGCCTGACATATTTAACTTTAATTCTGATATTGCTTCATTTTATCGTTGTATTGTATGTAATATAAGTGAAGGTCTGCCTTCCTGTCGCCCGACACTTTTTTACGTCAACAATGGAAATACTACAGTATTAGTATGCTCAATTAGTCTCGTTGAGATACAGTACTGTTCTTGGCTGGGTCAAAGAGTAAAGATATGAAGAGGTTGGAGTGGTAATTTAGATTATCTTTGGAACAGACATAACATTTCATGCACTGCTGGCGATAAAGTAGAAAATGATTATAAATATATCTCTCTCAGTCAAGTGTCCAATTTCTTATCCCCATGTCCTGTCTAGAGATAAATATCTGAGACGTGTATGACAATCGGGGCGAGGGATAGGGCTCAGCCTTGCTTATAAACCGAAAGCGGTGAGATCTCTTAAAGTTAGATAATATTGTGCGTGAGTTCCACCTTCCCTCTTATTCTAGCTAACAGCACGTAGGTTACTCAACCAAGTGGGATAGGAAAAGGCTAGGAGAGGGAAGGAAGTGACCATGGCCTTAATTAAGGTACCACCCCAGCATTTGCCTGGTGTGAAAACAGGAAACCACGGAAAACCATCTTCAGGGCTGTCGACAGTGGGGTTCGAACCCACTATCTCCCGAATGCAAGCTGATAGCTACGTGAACCAAACCGCGCAGCCACATGCTCGGTGGAAACAAGTTAGTGTTCAGAGTAAGTAAGTCTACGTGGCTCAGACGGTTGGGGCGCTGGCCTTCTGAACCCAACTTTGCAGGTTCGATCTTGGCGCAGTCCGGTGGTATTTGAAGGTGCTCAAATACGTCAGCCTCGTGTCGGCAGATTTACTGGCACGTAAAAGAACTCCTGCGGGACAAAATTCCGGTACCTCGACGTCTCTTAACGCCTTAAAAATGTAGTTAGTGGGACGTAAAGCCAATAACATTATTATTAGTAACCATCAGGAGAAAAGGAATGAAAATTACCTGAAAGCTTCATATCACCCAGACATTAAGGTTGAAAACCCCTGACAAGCTATGCTGTAAAGAATTTCGTGAAGGAAATACAGAGTCGTGAACTTCACCACAGAGTTAAGGATATATTATTTCAGTGTTTCAGTGTCCGTGATTGCAAAGGTTCCCCCGTGTGTATATCGAGTTCCCAGCAGTTTCACTGCGATAGAAGTGGCATGCCAGGGAAATGAGAATTGAGGTATAGTATTTCCGTTATTTTCCTCACCGAGCCAAAACGTACAGCACATATTAGCCTGACAAATCTACTAAATGTATACACCAGCTGATCCTACAAATGTATGGGGGACACAAAATACATTTAAGTGTATTCCCCGCCTGTCGCCAAAGGTGACTAAGGGTGGGAGGGTCGAAGTGGGGGTAGGGGTGGATTTCTCTAGGGACTTCAACTCGAGAGAGTTGGCAACTATAGGGCCCCTACTGTGAAGAGATGAGAAGAACGCAAGAATGAGGAATGTGGCCTGTAAGCACGAACTCCCTGTTCTGCCCAGACAGATCGGCTCTTATCTGCTCGTATCTGCTATACGAAAACATTGACTCACACTTTGCAGTTCGCAGGATTACAACTGACAAGAGCGAAGAGCTTCCAGTAGAAGATAACATAAAGTCGCCTGGATAGTAGCGGAGTTGCTATGGTAACCATTGCGTCACTGGCTCTGCTGGTGAAAACCCCTTCGCCCCGTGCCTCACCGGACATATGCATTCTTCTGATCTCCCAACAGTACCTGAATCTGACATTGGTTCTAGTAACTAGTGCCAACCTTTTCGCCTCGGTAATTCCCATCCAACCTCCTTTGGTCAACTCTTGTTCTTTTCCGACCTTGATGGCATAAGATTTGGAAGGCCTAGGGAGCCTTCTATTTTCAAGCCCTTCACAGCCCTTCGCTCGCTATTTGTAGACATTTCCGTTCTTGGAAGTGTCAGACCTTCATGTTTCTCTTCTGATTAGCATTAAGAGAGGACGATTGCTTGGTTATATTTTACTTTGAAACAAAAAGCACCATCGCAGTGATACCTTCACACCATTCAGAGTAGGACCCGTTACTTATTACTTGCTTTTAACGTCGCGCTAACACATCGAAGGTTTTCGGCGACGGAAGGATGGGAAAGGGCTAGGATTGAGAAGGTAGTGGTAGTGGCCTTCATTAAGATACAGCTCCAGCATTTGCCTGGTGTGAAAATGGGAAATAACGGAAAACCATCTTCAAGGCTGACGACGGTGGGATTCAAACCCACTACCTCCCGAATGCAAGCTCACAGCTGCAACAGCTTGCTCGGTAATGGTAATACTAACATCGTTCGTACCTCTCCCACGGTCATGTTATATAAAGCAACAACCTTGTTCTAGCTGTTACCAGAAGAAACGCTGGACTGTGAACATGACTTTGTTTCTTTTTGCACCGGACTGAGTGGCTCAGACGGTTGAAGCGCTGGCCTTCTGACCCCAACTTGGTAGGTTTGATCTTGGCGCAGTCCGGTGGTATTTGAAGGTGCTCAAATACGTCAGCCTCGTGTCGGCAGATTTACTGGCACGTAAAAGAAGAACTGCGGGTCAAAATTTCCTCCACGTCTCTGAAAACCGGAAAAGTAGTTAGTGGGACGTAAAGCAAATGACATTATTATTGTTTCTTTTGGCTTTCATTCCGTACTCTGAAGAACGAAGGATTAGAGATCGACCATGACTTATAAATAGGAACTATCCCGGCATTTGCCTTGAAGTGAGAATGGGAAACCACGGAAAACCATTCTCAGGACGGCCGATGGTGTAGTTTGATCCACTCGCTTACCGAACGCAGAACTGTTACGGCGCAGCAATTCCGCTCGGCGAAGCACTTTTTGTTTGTTTGTTTGTTTGTTTATTTGTTTGTTTGTTTGTTTGTTTGTTGTTTGTTTGTTTAATTTTCATATCGTACCCTGAAGGGGTATAGCAGGCCTCCTACAGGATGACGCCCTTCCTCAGGCCTGGATATATATTGCGGAGATATTGAGTTGTGGAGAAGGATGACAGGGCAGCGGCTATAGCCTGTAAAAGGAACTGTCGTCCCGGCATTTGCGTTAGTGATGAGATTGGATTATTTTTGTTTTAGGAGGAAGTTCAACTAGGTAACCGAAGCCAATCTGCTCGGTCAACACTATACCTCAGCCGGGGTGGACCTAGTCTTTCTTTCTGCCAAGTATATACAGGTTGTATAAAATATATCGTCCAATAATGACTAGCAGTTATGAAGCATAAGAACCCTCTCACACGCAATTTGCTTCCAGAGTCAACTGGGAGAAACTAAGGTAATGTAGTCTCATAGCCATACAAGAAAAAAAAATTCAGGTGGGAGTCACCGCGATCGTTCTGCTTAGTCCTAGTTCGATTTTAACATGGATCTATTTATGGGCTGGGGGTCTATCTAGAAACAGTGTAAGCAATTAAGCGTGGGCGTAAAACCGATACCGTCGACACCAGGCAACGAGTGATCGTCAAATGAATGGAAGAACGACTCCATTTTGGTGGACAGAAAAACATTTTTTTGGAAGACATTGATGTTGGCCGTATTAGACCTATAATGAGAGACTGTAAACAAACGAATGGCTAATAATGTTAGTAGGAAAACATTAATTTCAATTCTGAACACTGCGGAAGGAAGAGAAAATTATTTGTTGACCATAACATCGTCCGCCCTGGACCAATAGCAGGCCCTATTTTGTTTTCTCATAATGACATAGTTATTTGTTCTTTGTAGGACTACCGTGACTTTGTGATTCCGTCCACCAAAATGATGTGCTTCCATCATCCATTATCTATCTTCTTTCTTTCTTTCTTTCTTTCTTTCTTTCTTCGTTATGCCCAATTTAAAGAGCGCGTTTGAACTTGTTAGCTTGATCTGTCGGTTTCTCCACATTCTTCTTCTTCATCATCATCATATTCTTCTTATTCTACTACTACTACTACTACTACTACTGCTGCTACTACTACTATTACTACTACTACTTCTTCTTCTTCTCCCAAAATCTCTTCATGAATTCGCTGTGGTGTTTTATCCGTTCTTCTGTCCACTGTTTATCAGTGGTCACTTTAGGCTTTTCCACGAATCTGTGATTTTCAACCAGAATTTCAAAGACTTTACCATGTTGTATGTTGTCGTCTGTAGCGTTTGTTTCTTATAAATCCTGCTTAATTTCTCCCAGCCAGTTGATCTTGACCTTCTTTGAATTAATCATAGTTAACAGTTTTTTAGTCAATTTATTATTGTCCATTCTTCAGATGTGATTATAGAATTTAAAACGTCTCCTACGCACGGCATCATTGTTTATGATTTCTTTTTTTTTTTGTGCAAAATATTGATATTGGACGTATTATGGAAATTATTTTGTCTTCTAAGTCCAAAAAAATTCATGATTCGATATTTCTCTGTGAAGCTGAGAAAACAGTCCTTTTTTTACTTCCGAATGACAGTGTGAATGAAGAAATCAAGAAATTGACATCCGGCTTTTGAGGAATCTTGACGTTCCATCGAAAGAGTGTATTTAGCATCATAAATGTAATTTCAGCTGTCGTAGGGACTCCTATCGCGGCATTTGAGTTGCAGACCTCGTCTAAAACGACATTACGCCCCATTTGAATCTGGATGAACATTTTGAGTTAGAGAGTTTATCGTATCATCATTTTGTTGCCCTCATCTCTTTTATAATGACCTGTCATTACTGGACGGCTCTTTTTGTACACCTTGTGAAGTAATAATAATAGTAACAATAATGTAGCCTCAGCCACAGTATGCCAGAATTTTAATTTGGTGCCATTTAGGCTGCCTGCGTTCCAATTCTGACGTTCTGGTTTTCTCTACCAGATGATAGAGTGATTCGGATCTCTGTTGTGTCATCAGAGATCTTTAACATGCCGTCATCGTACCACATGGATTGTCGAATGGACTCTTTCCCGCCCTTCAAAAATCTGACTACTTCTGCCGGTTTTGAACCCGCGATCTGTCCGCCTCCATAGCGTAACGGTTAGCACTATTAGCTGCCGTCCTCGGAGGCCTGGTTTCGATTCCCGATACTGCCAGAGATTTAAGAATGGCAGGAGGGCTGGTATGTGGTTGAAATGGTACAGGAAGCTCACCTCCATCGGGGATGTGTCTGAAAAGAGCTGCGCAACCTCGGGATGAGTTAAATTTACATAATCCGCGATCTTGGGAGCTGAAGGCCGATACTCTGCTAGCGATATCGTTAGTTTAGCATAAACTGTTATTGGAACCCTGAGATGTTTTCGTTAACGTCAGGTTTCCGATTATTAATTATTTTCTACCGGATCTATGATACTAATAATTTTTCTCTATCCGCCTGAAAACTGTCAGCATGGACGTTGATAAAATGAGTGATAAAGCTTGTCTACCATGACTAATTCCACGTAAGAACATATAAAAATAATTCCTCCATTAGGTTTGACTCAAGCCAAGGGGTTCTAACATTACAGTAAATCCTGTCCATCGCCATAAGACCTATCTATGTCGGTGCGACGTAAAGCATCTAGCAAGCAAATCCTGTCCATCATCTATTCTGACTCAGCGTTCTTTGACAGAATGTACTGCACAGTTCATTATTAGTATTATCATTACGTAACAGCTCCGTGCATCCGGTTGTGGCCTCTACGTTGCAAATGACCGTATGTCCCTCCCCCAGAGCCCAACCCAGCATATCGCATGCGGTTTCTCAACCCGACTACCCGTATAGCCTTGGCATAGATTGGAAAGCCACTCCTGCTGAACTCTATGCAGATAATTTCTAATCTCGACGTTTCTATGTCAACTTCTATTCAGTCTTTTCTTTTCGGTAGAAATAATAATGCGGGCACCCATATGATTTTTTAAAAATGTTGGATAATAGTTTAACCGGGCGAGTTGGCCGTGCGATTAGAGGCACGCAGCTATGAGCTTGCATCCGGGAGATAGTTCACACTAGAACATTTCTTACAGGAACCTACACTAGGACTAACTGTACGTATTGGCATTGACAAAAATGGTTTTAGAGAAGCAGCAGTCTTCTTTTCATCGGTTTTGTTCTCTCTGTTACTGGTACACCCGAGAATTGTTAAAAGCTTAAATGCTGCCGTTAATGCCCGCTATTCTTAGAAGAAACATTATGTTCGAAGAGTTCCGATATAGAATGCAAAGAGTTAATTTAATTCCGTCCACTCAATGATTTTGGACTCTGAATTTTACAGATGTCGTGTTTTTCAGTTGGTTTGGTTAATTAGAATCTGTCACCGTGCCGTAGACTCCTGGAATAACGAACCGATCGCCTGCCGCTGGAAGAGGCGTAATGTAGGCCTAATCATAATGGTTGGTTTTCAGATACAAAGGAAAGCAATATAATATAAAATGACGATTTAGTCTTTCTGGATGACCATCAGATAATTCTAAAAAGGTTTTAAAATTTATCTAAGCAAAACAGTGGTTTTGTTACTGTAGTTATAATGAGCGTAAATTACTATTATTGATGATTAGGTGCAGTTTATCTAACATTGCTACAGATACACGATATGATTGACCCATCGTAAATTTCTGGTCATGCCTGTACATATAAATCAATCAATCAATCAATCAATCAATCAATCAATCAATCAATCAATCAATCAATCAATCAATCAATCAATCAATCAATCAATCAATCAATCAATCAATCAATCAATCAATCAATCAATCAATCAATCAATCAATCATCATTGATTTGCACTTAGGGCTGTCATCCAGGAGGAGGATTCTCTATCAATTGTTTATCTAGGCTTTCCTTAAATTATTTCAAAGAACTTGGAAATTTATCGAACATGTCCATTCGTACATTATTTCAATTCCTTATTCACCTTTCTATAAAAGAAGATTTGTCCCAATTTTTCTTTTTGAATTCCAATGTTATATTCGTATTATGATCTTTCCTACTTTTAAAAGCTCCGCCCAAGCGTATTCGTGTACTAATGTCATTCTGCTCCATCTCTCCGCTGTCAGCTCGGAACATACCACTTAGCCGAGCAGCTCGTCTCGTTACTTTCAAATGTCCCCAGCCCGAACTTTGCAACATTTTAGCAACACTATTCTTTTGTCGGGAACCACTCAGAACAAATCATGGTGCTTCCCTTTGGATCTTTTGTAGTTCTCGTATTGAGTAATCCTGGTGTTGGTCCCATACACTGGAACTATACTCTAATTGGGATCTTACCAAACACGTATATGCCACCTCCTTTACATCCTTGCAACAACCCCTAAATATCCTTATAACCATATGTAGTGAACTGTGACCTTTAATTACAGCCTCGTTAATGAGATTACGCCAATGAAGATCTTTCCTTATGTTAACACTTACATACTTACAGCGATCTCCATGAGGTAGGCCTGCTATAGCTCTATCGACACAGTATTTAAAACTGAGAGGACTTTTCCTCGTGGTGAAACTTACAACTTGACTTTTCATCATATTTACCATCATACCATTGTCTGCTGTCCATCTCTCTACATTGTCGCGGTATTTTTGTTGTACGGTTAAACCTAGTGTAGGTTCTTTATTTTAAATAAATTCACTAGTGTGAACAGAAGCAAATGTTAGTGATCTCCTGGGACTGAATTCACGGTGAATTTACGTGGAAAATACTGTACGTTCTAAAGTTGGAACATAAATAATTCAATTCTGCATGCGTATTGTTGTCAGGTGATCTAGAAGATAGTCTCTCGGCTTGATTTGAGCTTTTCCAGATTATCCTAGGAACAAAAGTCGGCACGTATTTGAAAGTTAGCCTCCCGCAGGGATCAGTGCTGACCCCTCTTTTATTAAATCTGTATGTATCATATCTGCCAGAGACTCGGCCCAGAAAGGCACTGTAACCTGGAAGAAATGGAGAAAGTACTTGAAATTCGTGAAACCGACTTGACCCGCCTTGAAAGTTACTTCTGTATGTGCAGGCTTCAACCTATTGCTACCAAAACTGACGTATCATGTTTCTATCTCTATAACGACTTGGCTGACATTCAGCTCCATGCAAAGTTTGAAGGGAAGATCCTGAAGTATAACAAGTTTTCGAAGTAGTTTGGAGTCACTCTGGATAGAATACTTCCTTTCAAGTAACACCTTCAGAACACTTCAGCCAAAATGAAAAGCCGTAACAATATATTGCAGGAGCTTTGCAGAACAGTTTGGGTATTTCTACTCCTAAGGACTGGCTTTCTATGTGGCTGAATACTGTGTTCCAGTTAGAGTGAGTAACCCAATGTTAAGCTCACTGACATTTAAATGAACAACACCATGAGACTGCTCACCGATTTTATTAGATCCATTTTAATTTCCCGGCTTTCTGTTCTTAGCAACATTCTTCCACCCTATCCTCGCAGAGAAGTTTGCTGATCTGGGTGTACAATAATATCACGGTCAATCTTAGTTTACCTATTCGTGAGGATATCTCTATTAAATCCAGTCATCAACCAAACTATCATGCCCGCTGATTTACAAGGAACCATTTCGACCCCAGTGCCCGCTGGACAGAAGAATGGACCTCAAAAACTCATCTTGAGTTGTAGTCATTTCTGAATTTATCAGAACATATGCTCCAGGTTTTATCTTGCCAAGAAAAGCCTGGACAACTCTGAACAGGATTAGGACTAACCATGATTTCTGCTCTAGTACATTATTGAAGCGGGTAAAGTTCCTCTCCCCGGTGGGACCGTGGTGTTCCAGAACAAACTATCAAGCACATTGAAACAGCTTCATGTTTAAGGGCGTATGGAGGGGAACGGATGGACTTCCTGAGATCGTAAATGTTGTAAATAATGTACTGTAGGTTTAAATGTGTTTTTATTTTCTGTTAGCCTCACTGTGCATGCTTTGCTGAACGATAAATATACATTCAAATAGCAACCGACACCGTCGTCAGTCAACGCATTCAAGTTGAGAAACTTTGGCGAATGCCTTCAAGACATAGACTGACAGACATACATACACAGCTTCACTAAGACTGCTCGAGGATGTAATAATCACACATAATTATTATTAATAAGTTCTGATTTATGGCGCTTTGTTACCAAAATCAGAAAAGTCAGTGAACACATATGCACTATTTCAGAACTTGTAAACTGAGTTAAAATTTTAGAAAATATAGCATCATTTATAACAAATATTATTAGTCTGAATGGATTAACGCACAGATATGTTCCAGTAGAATGAAAGTCCAGGGGCAGAGATGTACCGGTATTGCAATTTCTTTGATGGAAGAGCGACCCAATGATTAAACGTATATTGTACAGTGAAATTTATGAAACTGATCATATTTTCAATTAATTTCAGTTTTGCGTAACTTGTTACGTCATCATGCAAATATTTGAAGAGACAACTGAAAAAATAAGCATTTTATGCGGAAAACTGTCTCACCAAAGTTTTCTTGGAAGGAGATATTGCGCCATTCTTAACAAGGACAGAAGAATTGGTGTCATTGGCAGATTTCAACCTGTGAAAGTAGATCAACGCATTTAATATTGTGTTACAGTGATGGTGCTAGTGCTATGGTGAACTTGACCCTGATAACAATCATTGTGATTCAGCTATTGCTTGTTGTAAACCTCCTATTTAAACAATAATAATAATAATAATAATAATAATAATAATAATAATAATAATAATAATAATAATAATAATAATATATGTCTGCCCCTTAGTCCCGTTTACAGATACGGGGTCGAAGATGAGGGGATATTCCATTATATGGAATGTTTTTATGGCCGAATGCCCTTCCTGACGCCAGCCACAGCGCAAGAGCTAATGAAGATGAAATGAATGATGGTAAATGAAATTGTGTAAGGAGGTGGAAGGAATCGACTGTGGCCTATGAATAAAACTGTCCCAGCATTTTCCTGGAAGTGAAAATGGGAAACCACAGGAAGCCAATCTCAGGATGGCCAACGGTGAGGTTCGAACCCACGCGTCTCCCGAATGTAGAACTTGATTCCTTAGCCGTATAGCGCGTTAACACGCACGGCCACTCCACGCGATAATAATAATAATAATAAAAATAATAATAATAATAATAATAATAATAATAAATAGAATTAGAAGAAATAAAAAAGCAAGAGAGGAAGATCATCAGGAAAATCCTAGGAGCAAGATATACCCAAGATGGTTACAGGCTACAATCAATCAAAACAACAGAAACAGTTTCAAACATTGAAATTGACATTAAGAAAAGACGAATGAAATTCTTTGGACACCTCACAAGATTACCAGAAAATCGACTATCAAAAAGAATATTAAATTATGTTAGCTCACTTAAGAATTCAACACCTTGGCTGGACGAACTTCGAAAGGACCTCAAAAACGCAAACATATGTGCAGCAGACATTAGAGACATAGACACAAAGTCAACAAGTGGGAAGTTACATCAGAGCAACCAAAGCAAAAACAGTGCAGACCGAAATGGTCGGAAGAACGTAAACAAGCCTTCTCAGAGAGAATGAAAGCCTATTGGAAGAACAAGAAGAACCCAGAGAAAGCTTGATTGAGTTGTTTGCTTGTCTTCCATTATTGGGAGAATACGCTAATAATAATAATAATAATAATAATAATAATAATAATAATAATAATAATAATAATAATAATAATGTTTATTTAATGTCCATTCAATTGATTACAATTTTAAGAGGCGTTGGAGTTCCGGAATTTTGTTCTGGCAATTTCTTTAACGCATTAGTCCAATGCAGCGATTCCCAACCGGAGTTTTCGCGAAACTGCATAAAACATAATTTGAAAGATAGTGCTGAAATGTCTCTCTCTTACTCAAGTACCAGACTAAAACAATCAAGCAAGAAGACATTATACTATTTATTTCAGGCTATGCGGAAATCCTATCAGAAAGCTTGACAAATACTTCCCTTCGTTATCATCTGCCATAAGTGAGAGGATCATGAGCCCATTCGAGTACTCAAGTGGTTAAAATAATTTATTCAGCCTTCAAAAAGAAGAGCTATTGGCCGAATTGTAATGTGAACAGACATTAAAAGTCGAATTCAGTGAACAGACTTGTGATTAATTTTGGTTATCAGAGAAAGAAGAGTTTCTTGCGGTCTCAAAGAAGGCTTTAAAACATATTATTTCGATTCTCCGCATGTTATTGATATTCATATTTGACGAACATTAAAACCAAACAACAAAACATACTTTTGTTGATCGAGGAACTTCGTGTTTGTGAATCAAAGTTGTAGCCATGAATAACATTCTGGTGCTCTAAAAGATAACCCCAAATATCACAGTGAATTGTCAGCATCAACAAAATGATGCCTTTTGAAGAATTGTTTATCTCTTTAGCTGACATTCCGGAGACGAATAACAGGTTTGCATATTATAATTTCATGTAGCAGCCTATGTCTCGGCACCTCAAACTTGTTTACGGCATGCATTGTACGGCAGTGTCTGAGACGCCTAGTGACGCTAACCCCAGATCAGGTTCGATATTTATCCGATAGGAGACATTGGTCGAGTCGGTCTGTTTATCATAATCACTTGTAAGGTCGGTGGTGTATAGACAGTACGTGTAGCACTGAGGTAAACATGGCAAGAGTAACCATTTCTGCTTCGAATTGTGGCACTGCTGCAAGAAGGATGGTGACAAGTGGAAATCTATGCTCGTGTTGGAGTGAATCAGAGGGAAAAAGTTCAGGGAAACAAACGGTTGCAGATCGACAACGGACGAGAATACCCACGCAAAGCAACTTACAGGGAGGATCTGAATTGTTTGCTTTCAGCGCGCCGTAGGACCACTGCTACTGCCACCGCGTTCCTCCAGGATTTTCGGAGGGCCAGCGGAGTGAATGTATCAGCTCAGACAGTGCGAAATTGGCTGCATGACGGAGGACTGAATATCAAGGAGGCCTGTGCCAAAAGCTCCTCTCAAAAGACACTATAGAGAACCACGTGTTAGTTGGCCAATAACTCATAGCCCGCGGTATCAGAAACGGTGAAGCGTACTCTCTATTATGATGTCACCATAAGCGGTAAGCTTGCACCTATACAGCAGAATTAGTTTTTGGAGACGATGCGGTGAGAAATGGAACGAGTCCTTCATCCTGGAACGCCAAGAGTGTTCCGAAATGTTTTGGGATGGGATCATGCTTTGGATAACCGTTCCATAAGGGAGCTTCCGAGCTGCTCGTAGGCATGTGTGTGGCTTTTCAAGATTGTCTAGGTTAGTCTTGGCAGTGTACCCCCAAATTGGGACTGCGTGCATGATAATTGGCCTGGTTAGGGCTTTATACTTGTTAACGGCTTCCTTACTGGTTATACTGGAACTTCTATTCAGTATTGGATATAGTTTGACAAGTCTAACGTGTATTTTTCGCCTTATGTCTCTGACGTGGTGTAGTATTGAAAGCCTTTTTTCTATGATTTCCCTTAGGTGTTCACCTTTTTCGTGCCATTCTATTGTTTATTAAATAGCGTCAGAGGTTTAATGTTAGCAGGTTTGTGCGTAAGTCCGTTTTTCCGTGTGAACATCACTGCTTAGTGCATGTTTTCGACAGGGCTTCTACATTATAGGATTCCTGGCCCCTGGAAAGCTCCATAGCTCCCGTCTATCCTTTTCTTAATTAGGTAATGCTCTTGAACCCTGTGAAACACCAATCATCAACAAGTGTCTTTACGATTCATCACGGCTGGTTTCGACAAGCCTGAATTATGCTCTTATTTATACACATTTCTTTGCTGAACCTACCGCTTGAAACTCATGGGTCTTACTTTGTTGACTACACAGTATTGCTCAATCTAGCGAAACTTAACTACTGTCAGAAGAAAATATTCTTACGTATAATGTTATGTCCTATAATATACTCGTATATTTTGTTCTCTTGAGCGTCTTATTCTATTATACTCTATAACAACATCATTACTCCTACGTTCCAAAACTTAGGTTCGATCCTCGGAGAGATTGACTGTTTTGTGATCGATTATGGGGACATGTCAGTCAATCGTGGCGTGTTCAACTTTCATCAACAATTCGACGGAAGCAAACATGTTCCAATATTATTAAAATATATTGAACGCATTTTGATACAGTTTCCATTGTCCACCAGTTCTATAAATGGCCACACGATCAGTCTTCTTCACGCGTGGGAAGCCACGGGCAAATGCGGAGGATGTTGTTGTTCATTTATTATTTGACTTTCACCAAGTCCTAATGGCACTATGCTATCAAAACCAGAAGCAGATACGTGTACGGGCATGTGCTAGTCCCTTGAAAAGTTGAAAAACTGATATGAAGCTTTAGACCGTGATATAGAAAGCTGTATACAATATGATAGGCACTGGGTATGAATGGATTTACACCAAAAATAGTCCAGTGTAAGATGAATTTATAATCGATAAACTAAAGAGATTATTATTTGATTTCCACTATGGATGAAGGTATGTCATATATTTATTTCATACCAGCAACAAAGATGTTTCTCCAGTTTGCAGGTGGTTTAGTAATTGTACATTAGTTATTAAACATAACACATGTTAGGAAGAACCTAAATATCTATAAATATAAAGAATACACAAAATCATTAAGAAGAAAAGCAGCAATCGGAATTTACAGTACATTAATACTTCTTCAAATTCGAAGTAGACATTTCACCTAAATTACTTAATATCTAAAGAGAAATTAAAATAAAAAGGAGCAATACATACACTTCAAAGAAATTAAGAATCAGTATCTACATCACAAAAGAAGTAACTCTAGTCTTAAATTGACACCAGTTAGAAAAGCAATTGATATATAAATGACGAAAAAGAAAGAGAGGGAAAGTAAATCAGGAAATACATATGTTTGACAAGAGAAGAAGTACGACAATCAGTATCAACAGAACATTAAATCTTAGATAAGTACAAATAGACTCTCAGTAATGGATTTGTTTTTGCAGTTTTATTTACATTATATTCATCTACATGTAAATAAAAGTACTAGCTTTGGTGGCAATGTTCATACAATAATCCATTTAATAATCAAATATCAGAAGGAAAGTCAAGCTCAGTATGGCTGGGGTTATTTACTAGCAAATGGTACGTTGAACACATGCCTAGGAATAGGGGTTACAAAGTGATTTCTAAGGCGTAGGTTAGCATTTTTGATGTTAAACTGTAATTGTTCACATAGCTTAGGACTATTATTATTTACATGTTTATATAAAAAGGTTTGTTGTGATATTTCCCTCCTGTTGGTTAATTATATGTACGTACTTAAATTATTTCATAAGGTTTACATAATATACAAGGCCACTTGGTAAAAACTTACAATGCTTTTTGTAGTAAAGATACCGTAGGAACTTTTTCTAAAATTTTTCATCTTGATTTCGATATTATATGATTTGTAATAGGGAGACAATACTACAGATGTGTATTAATATTTTGATCTAATAAAGTTAAATAATAATGCTTTAATGTTGTGAAAATCCTTTGTCTATCTGATTAAGTAACCTATTTTTTTGTATGCTTCATATTCATACACGTAATATGCAGTTTGAAAGACATGTTATGAGTTATTTGTACACTGAGATCACTTACAAGTGTTACTTGTTTTGAGGGTTCTTCTTTAAGTTTATATATCAAATTAGGCATGGATTTATTATTTGATATTCTCTGGAAACATCAGTTTTTGATATTTAGCTCTAACCAGTTTTGTTTGCTCCATATATCCAGCATATCCAGATCAAGATGTAGGTTTGCTATATCCTCACTTGAGGTGATTTGTTTGAACATTTTGACATCATCTGCATAGAGAAGACACATAAAACATGTTCATCTTTCAGTGAAGCGGCGTATATTGCACTTGGCTAACGAACTTTGCAGCGCCTCACAATATGGGAGCAGAAGATGATTAGGTGTTAAGATAATGAGTCTGCAGTTATTTATCTGAAGTTTTCAGTTATCTTCTTCTCTTGACCTAGACCTCCCGTTATGAGCGGAGGCTTGTATGATTCGTACATAACTTATTTTCTTCTTGTAAGAGATAACCGCACTGTGCGGGTCACGACCAATCAACTACTTGTAATGTTCTATTAGTGCGAATGATGGAACCAATTCAACTTGTAACACAATTCTGCAACTATAATTGGGCCCACGAGAGATGAAGTCTGACATTTGAGCGGCGAAAGCAGTAACTACGAAGTACGCTGCGTTGTCATAGTTACATCAATCTGCGGCATATTACCCTTTCATACAGGCTGAATATTTAATCTAATATGTTGACCTAATGCAATTCAGTAAACTTTGACACGTTCCTAAGCTCATGCTAATAATTCCGGCATTTAAGACAGAATACGTCATTGCCGATAAAATTGAGATTTCATATTCAGTAAACTGACAATAACCTCAACAAATGCACATATTAAATAGAGAAGAGAACTGTACAACTAGTCACCGATTAACTTACAAAAAAGTAAACTAACAACGAAAATAATATGCAGGAAACAAACACTTAAATTACTACATAAACCAGCAACGACTAACACAGCTAGCACAGTACTACTCCGAATAAAATCACATAAGCGACTGAGAGCAAGCCAACCCACGTGGCGATAGCATCCTTAAATGTGACATCTCTGTTATCGTTGCCATAGTAACAGACCATTTTCGGGCAGCGTTAGTCAACTTTTTCTCGCCGATGGCGCTAAACGTCAAACTTCAACTCTCGTGGGCCCAACTATACAGTACTTCTGGTGCCGTCTCCCCACAGAACGTTACTGAGTAAGTTTTCCTATTTGTGTTTCTTGCATCAGAGCGCCCGTATCGTGTCTTGCAAACCACTGTCGGAGATTTCGTGTTCAGGATAATCTCCTTCACCCACATTCATGTCTCCCTTCAGTTGTACCAGGCTCTACATGTCTTTTATTTTTTTTTTTTTTTTTTGTTAGAGATGTAACCAAAAGAGGATGCTTTCCTGCGTACTGCAGGCCTGTCAACCTAGAGAAGTGGTAATGCGGAAGGTTTGCCAACCTGGAAGAGGGAAAATGCGGGAAGTGGCGTGAGAAACGAAAATCATGCCAAAGAGTTATAACAATGACGATTATTATCACAGAAGTACTACAAGAAACATAGCGCACAGTAAAAAGTAATTTCAGTTTTCAGAGTAGGTCCTATTTGAAAAATTAAACTAACCGTTTTTAAAAGTTATTGAAAAGTTAACCATCAGTTCAACAATTTTTCTACATACTTACATGTACTACTATGTTGATAGGGAGTGAAATAAGACTAAAATAGTTCAATTTTTAAGTTAACAAAGTATCCCAAAATAAATTAATTACAATTGAAATCGAGTTAAACTATACGCTAAAACTCATAGTAATTGAACAAGAAACGAAAATATATACTTCATCAATTCAACAATTCAATAATTAATTGAACAAACTAAAAAAAACACAGTATTTTTTACTGGCTGATACTTTTCATTTGTGTTTATCGTTGTACAAATTGGTAGCTTGTTTTTTGAGAATCTTTATAAGCTCACTTACCGAGCAAGTGGCCGCGCGGTTTGGGTCACCTAGCTATCAGCTTGCATTCGGGAGATAGTGGGTTTGAACCTCACTGTCGGCAGCCCTGAAGATAGTTTTCCATAGTTTCCCGTTTTCACACCAACATTTGCGATTATTATTACATTATTATTGTTCCGGGGTTATCTGTGGAATGCAGAGGGGAAAGAAGGTGCTGGTGGGAATGGGTCTATCTACGATAATCAAAGATTAACTTTAAAATAAAGCTTATATTTCTTTTCAGATCTTAAATTTTAACAAAACTCTTCACTTGGTGAAAGAACAAGATTTCAGGTACAAAGCAATTTTGGGTACAAAACAGAAAAACCGAGAATTGGTGATTTACAATCTTGAGCTTCAAGCTCATAACTTACAAAGGTCCCAACATCGCACATGTTGAGTTTAGTTACATAAATAGGGAGAGATATATCCCAAAACACAATTTTCAAAAGCACCTTGCTCCAACGGTTACAATTTACGGCCTTCCAAAGGCACCACTCGATATTACACAATTATCTATTACATTAGCTTACATGCTCTACAACTTCTACCAAGGAGACTGCGCTTCCGAACTCTTACGGCCTACACAAAGCAACTATTAACTATTGCAAGACGGAAAAGAGCATCTCTGCTCAATAAAATTACACCTTCAGGCCTCTCTAGACACAATCTAGCATTTACAATACCTTTTAGTTTACACAGGGGTATCTAGTACCCATTCTACTGGGCCTTCGTGAAAAAGAACAGGCTAAATTACTGGCCCAAACTCAAAAATGTATGGAGGTATACACTTGCGCTCCTTGAAAACCACAGTTAAAACCAGACGCCGCCTCCTCTCTTAACACAGACACTTAGTAATTCGACGTCATTAAGACAAGTTAACTAAAAAAGCGACAGCTTTTATACCCGAGAGGAAGCTTCGAGAAGGCTCTGGATTAAATCCGGACACACCCTCTCATTTTATTGGACAGACAAAAAGTTATACGTACAAGAAGCCTATGATTGGCTGAAAAATGAATACACAAACTTTCTGATCGGTGAGACTCCAAAGCTGGCGGGATGAGAAGGAAGTGTTGCGAACCTTAAAGTATCAAAAATAATGAAAGTCAATTCAGTTGAGAAAACCTATAAACACGTAACTTCTTCAAATCTCTAGTTATTCCACTTTGCACCAGAGTGCATGACGTCAGTTCTTTAATAGAGGCATCTATGAAGAAAAGTCTGAACTTCCTGTGATAAACCAAAACAAAACAAAAAAATCCAGTCAGTTTAGAAAACTTTAAAATAATACTCCATCATTTAGTAATGACATCTTTTGATCAACGTCCCAACTTCTTGCACTAGGTGTTTCAAATTTTGTATGTTAGATAGCGTTTTTCTAGACGCTTCATTTAAATGCACGGGGATGAGGTGTACCTCCCGGTACAATTATTATTATTATTATTATTATTATTATTATTATTATTATTATTATTATTATTATTATTATTAAATCGACTTTATTGAGGCGAAGTTGGGGGTCCTAGCCCTTTCTTACACTTAACTACTTCTTGTATATAAATGAGTACTAATTTACAATATAATTTTTACAATTTTACAATGTAAGAATTTCAACTATTTACATTTTTGTATATACTAACAGTATAAAAAATGAAATGAGCTAATTTAAACATATTGAATCTTTACAACCTAAAGTATAAAAAAAACTAACCAAAGTAAATAAAGTATAAAATATGAACTGCAACACGTTACAATTAACAACCATATTCACTCATGCATCTCATTCACACTCATCATTGTGATGGTAAAGGTAATCCTAAAAGCTTCGCCAGAGTTACTTGACTGGAGTACAGTCCTGTAACTGAATTTAATATTACATCTTGAAAGATCTAAATAGGTGAGATACTCAGATATTCTGTAACTAGAACGATCAGTCAAGTTTTTGTTTTATAACCTTTCTGATGTGCGGCATTAAAGAGCACACGTTAGTCTATATACAAGCTGTACGTGGTTTGTTATTATGTGTGTTAGATGGATTATTCACCATCTTCAGGACAAGGAGATCGTCAAGTGGTGGAACGATAAACAAGTTATTCTATTAGAACTCATGGTGTTATCTTTAAGAATTCAAAAGGAGATTTCCTATTAGTACGATACGGAATAACTAGAAACTCCATTCATTGCCAATATTTTGTAAACGTTATTATCAATCCACTTGTAGTAAATTAGTTTACTGCATTCAGTAAGACGTATATTTTGTCCGACTCGTTGGCTGAACGGTCAGCGTACTGGCCTTCGGTTCAGAGGGTCCCGGGTTCGATTCCCGGCCGGGTCGGGGATTTTAATCGTCTCTGATTAATTCTTCTAGCCCGCGGACTGGGTGTTTGTGTTTGTCCCAACACTTTCCTCTTCATATTCACACAACACACTACACTAATAACCACCACAGAAACACGCAATAGTGATTACATCCCTTCATATAGGGTTGGCGTCAGGAAGGGCGTCCGGCCGTAAAACAGGGCCAAATCCACATGTGCGACACAGTTCGCACCCGCGACCCCACAGGCGTGGGAAAAGCGGTAGAAAAAGAAGAAGAAGAAGAAGAAGTAAGACGTATATTTTATTTCTACTTGTTTTGTGTTTACTTCCTCAATAACCAGAAAGAAGTATATTTTTATCAAATATTTTAGATTTGATTTTTCTGCGGTGTTTACTTCCTCAATAACCAGTTTACCTATAACCGAAACAGTGGCATATGCCGGGATCAAAACGGGGGGGGGGGGGGGGCTACCACTAGACTTAGGTAACCCCTTGTCGATAGTTGTGTTAGTGAACGTTCAAGCCTTAGCGCAGGGCCATCCAAACAGCGCTCCCCGAGCGCTAGCGCTCTGGCCGCGCTCCAAGCCAGTGCTCCGAGCGCTTTGGGGAAGGTAGTGGTGGGAGAAGCTTGGCTGGCTGAGCGAGCGGTCTGCCCGCCGCGCCGAAGAGAGCAGTCGATCTATCAGTCGTAGTCTAGTCTACAGTGACTCTATACATATAGTGTAGTGTCACTGTAGTCTAGTCCAATGCGCTTTGTTAACAGCGTGTATCTAAAAAAATCAGTTTCGCAGTTGTCATGGCTGAACATTATACAAAAAAAAAAAGGAGTGGTGAAGCAGCAGCCTTCAAAGCAGAATGGGAAATTTCATTTTTCTGTGCAGCTTATAAAGGGCATGCCAAATTTTTAGTGTGCCACTGAGATTTAATGTGTTTTAAAAAAAGCACAATTTGGAACGGCACTACAGTGCCAAACACAGGGATGATTACGGTGATTTGACAGACGCCAGTCGCCAATCGAAGTTGGAAGAAGTGAAAGAAAATTTCAAGCAGCACTGTTCTGTAAATATTATTGTTTTCATTTTTAAATGCTTATTTACAAACGGGAATGAAGAAATGATTGAATTATCTGAAAAATACTAAAATTGTGACTTGCCGTATTTTTGTCTGACAGATGATTGAGTAGAGCGAGGTTGGTGGACTCATTTTACGAACAAGCTACAAATGTTCGCCGCGAATTGCCAAAGCTGGGAAACCCTTCAAGGAAGGGAATGTAATCAAGGAGTGCCTAATGGATGCGGCGGCATGTATTTGTCCTATGGAGCTAGTTGAGAAATTTGATAAAATCTCTCTTTCTCCACAAACTGTGGCTCGCAGAATAGACGACATGGCCGTTGATATGGAACAGCAATTAATGGAGAAGGCAGCAAAGTTTGTATCCTTTTCCATCGCCCTCGACGAATCAACCGACATTGTGGACAAAGCTCAGCTCGTTATTTTCATTTGAGGGGTGGATGACGATCTTCGGGTTACCGAGGATTTTCTAGACTTGGTAGCTCTCAAAGACACTACTATTGGTTTCGATATTTTCCAAGCAGTGGAGGGTGTCTTTGAGTCAATGGGATGAACATGGGAGCGGTTGACGAGTGTAACGACGGATGGAGCTCCTGCTTTACGTGGTCTACGCACAGGGTTCCTCAGCTATGTAAAATTAAACATGGCTGAGAGCAGTAATACCCTAATGGCGGCGATCCAGTGCTTTATACACCAGGAGGCAATCTGTGCAAAAGTCGCCAAGCTTAAAGACATAATGGGAACAGTTGTGCGAATGGTAAATTTTCTTCGCTCCCATGAATTCAAAGAGTACTGGGCGAGTTGGCCGTGTGGTTAGGGGCGCGCAGCTGTGAGCTCGCAATAGCGAGACAATGGGTTCGAACCCCGCTGTTGGCAGCCCTGAAGATGGTTTTTTTTGTGGTTTCCCGTTTTCACACCAGGCAAATGCTGGGGTTGTACCTTAATTATACCTTAATTAAGGCCACAGCCGCTTCCATCCCATTCCTGGGCCTTTCTTGTCCCATCGTCGCCATAAGACCTATCTGTGTCGGTGCGTCGTAAAGCAAGTAACAAAAGAAAAAATCAGAGTTCTTGGATGACATCGAAGCGGAGTATCCGGATATCCCGTACCATGCAGAAGTAAGATGGCTGAGCCACGCGAAGTTCATCGAGCTTTTTGCTTGCGGAATGCAATAGATACCTTTTATGACATGATAGGGTGGCCCGAAGTTACTTTGCGTGATCGTAAGTGGGTGGCGGACTTGGCCTCTTTAATTGACTTTAATGCCCATCTGAATACTTTGAACACTTCGCTTCAGGGCGACAAGCACATTATCTCCGATTTGGTGGAAAAAATTCAAGCGTTCGAAAGAAAATTGATTTTGTGGGAGAACCGGTTGCGTGCAAGGAACACAGGACATTTTCCATTGCTTGAAACAGTGAAATACGGTGTCGACCTTGATGAGTACTTGCAGGTAATTCGCCAATTACAAGAAGAGTTTGAAAAGAGATTTTCAGAATACAGAACTCCAAGCGGTGTTAGATGTATTTGTTCGACCATTTTCTCTTAGTGCAGACAGTGCTCCACAGCTATTTCAATTAGAGTTGCTTAAATTGCAGTGCAATATTCGTCTTAAAGACCGCTTTCTAATGTCACGAAGTTTAAAATAATTTTGCAGCGGCTTTCCGCATGAAGAATACCCCCTTTTGTATAAACATGCATGTCAAGTTCTGTCAATGCTCGGCTCAACGTGCATTTTTGAGTGTTCCTTTCGGTTCTTAAGTTTACCAAAAGTAAACATCGTGCAACGATAAGCGATAGAAACTTGCGCAATTGTTTAAGAATAGCTGTGTCCAGATATATTGTAGGCCTACTCAATTTGGAGATGATTGTTTGCTCCAAAAGTAAAAGCTCGTGAAAACGACTGACCAAAAGTCACTCAATGTCTGTACTATCTGTTCATACCGGTAAAACGTTGTTGAATTTTCCTCTCAGAAATGTTCAAATTTCAGTTTTGAATAAATCACATTACTGTATTCTTTACTTAGCACTTGATTTCGTTTCCTGCATATTCCATACATCGGAGTACCTTTCGATTTGTAGATGCGGTATATTTTTACGGCAAAATAGCCCTATCAATATGATGTCAACAAACCCACAAAAGCCGTCGGACGCAAGACAGTACGTACGTATTTGGTCAGCGCAGTCTGAACATCGTGTCTCAGTCTCCTCGCTGCCACACAGTAGTGGTGGTAGGGGAAGGAGCGCTAGTCTGACTGCCCAGTGCTCCCCGAGCGCGGACGCGCTCTCGGAGCGCAATGGCTGGATGGCCCTGCCTTAGCGTTTTGAGCTGCAGCCAATAGCCGACGGAGAAACCTGCTGTGTTGTCAAGGCTGTTTCACAAGGTACTGGCCTGGCCTCTGCTACTGTCAATAATTAACACCTGATCAGTGGAGGTGGTAGCCTAAGGTTTAGCAAATTAAAGTCCTGCTTTGTGGCTAAATGGCCCCGGTTCAATTTTCAGAATCAACACCTTCGTACTCTTTAATTCACATGGTTTGTGGAATGGGTATTATGACGTGTTCGTCATTCATTTCATTCTCATCCGGTCACCACGAAGTCTGTACGGATGTCATGCACTATTATTATTATTATTATTATTATTATTATTATTATTATTATTATTATTATTATTATTATTATATTAAAATTTTTGATTTTACAGCATTACAGCAGTCGTACCCATAGTTCACTGGTTTATTGGCTTCCTCGAGAGATCAATGGTGATGTCCGACTCATGATCACGGGTTCTATTCCAACCAATAAAAGAGACCACTAAACCTGAAAGATTGCATTTCATTCTTTTTTTTTTTTCTATTTGCTTTACGTCGCTCCGACACAGATAGGTCTTATGGCGGCGATACATTTCATTACCTATTAAAGAAAACTATATTACTTCTATAACAGCAGCCCTGCAGTGTCTTCCTACAAGGATGTAGACGTAAACGGGAGTGAAATACCGGCACTCTTATCTATATAACTAAGTCAGAATTATGAAGTGAGGAAATATACACAATGAGTAATATATGGTTGTTAGATAGCAGTGGCGATCTGGCAGGGCGAAGCCTATCTTCCCCGGTCCCCGCACCTATCAGAGCTGAGTCGACGGGGGAGGGACGCAGAGCCTGGCCTGCAAGATCAGTCTCCGATGCCTTGCTCTCAGAAATACGCGTGACATTTTTTCTCATTGCTTTCAAGTTTTGTGAATGGAACAATGTGTCAGATGCTTACATTATAATATGTTCTAGATTTCCATCGTTCTCATTAATTTGAGGTTTCGGCTTCACCGATAACCTTGTTAGCCCTCAGCATACGCCACTGAAACAGAACCACGTGAACAGGTGTGGGTGAGGTGAAGTCTAGGTTCCAGAATCATCGTACTCGGCCTGATATTGTGCTAAAAGTCACGGATAGCACTATGTAAAGGCAATAGTCGGTGGTGCTGCTGGATCGTGTCGTCTTGGAAGTGCCCAGATCTGTTTCAATGAGATCCGACTTCTTGAGAGTGAGTGTAAACACCGTCTGTGCCAGTTATCGCGAGGCAACATGGATTATTGACTTTCGAACGGGGTATGATTGTGGGGCCAGACGAATGGGACGTTCCATTGCCGCAGTTGTGCGGAAATTTAACATTCCGCAATCGACGATATCACGTGTGTATGGGGAACACATCATGCTTAATGATCATGATCAGCAGGTCTGGATAGAAGTTCCCATGACAACAGACAAGCCAGACTGGCTCAAATTAATGTAGGAGGCGCCAGACTCATGTCGAGCTGGTCAGCATAAGGTTATTTAGCGTCCATGGATTTGGTGGCAGAAGGCCCACCAGAGTGCCCTTGTTAACACCACGACTCCGGGTACACCGAACACGGTAGCTGCAGTCGCTTAAGTGCGGCCAGTATCCCGTAATCAGGAGATAGTGGGTTCGAACCCCACTGTTGGCAGCCCTGAAGATGCTTTTCCGTGGTTTCCCATTTTCACACCAGGCAAATGCTGGAGCTGTATCTTAATTAAGGCCACGGCCGCTTCCTTCCCATTCCTAAGCCTTTCCTATCCAATCTTCGCCATCTGTGTCGGTGCGACGTAAAGCAAATAGAAAAAAAAAACCCGGGTACAGCGTCTCACTTGCGTGCGCAACGTGCTAAATGGATGCTCGAGGACTGGCGACATGTGACGTGATGGTGGTGTTGGTGATGATTATTGTTTTAAGAGGAAGTGCAAATAGGCAACCATCCTCTATTAACACTAATCGGAGAGAGACAGTTGAAGGAATCCGACACTTCGAAAAATCAGGGAATCGGCCAAAGAAAGGCTATGAAAGGTGTGAAAATGAAAGATTCCATAGCCTCGAATGCTCGAATGCCGTCGGGGTCTGAAAAGAGCAGGAACTAACCAACGGAGGTCGGATAGGATAGATGAAAGTGAGGAGCCTGGCATAAGTAAGTGGAAGCAACGCCATAACTCAGCTAAGGGCTCTTCCAAGTTAAGAGCCCCTCGGGTCCCTTTTTATCGCCTATTACCATGTGGCGTAGTCCGAGGAGTCACATATCCAGTTGTTTGGGGATGATGGTAGGTTTCGTGTGTGACGCAGGCCCTTGACTCCATGGACCCCAGTTGTGGCACCTTAAAGGCTCGTGGTGACTCCATGATAGTGTGGCATGTATGACATGGGCTGGGTCCACTGGTTCATCTGAACCGGTTGTTGACCGGTAACCACTACGCTGAACTTCTGGGTGGTTTCTTGCAGCCGTACATGGACTTCACGTTTCCACACAACGATGGGAAATTAAAGCCGGATAATGCATCGTGTCATCGGGCCTACATTGTCCAGGATTGGTTCGAGGAGTATTCGGGAGAGTATCAACGACTTATGTGGCCACCTCGTTCGCTCGATATGAACCCTATCGAGCAGTTATGAGACGTGATGGTGAGATTTCCCTCCTATCCCATAACGTTTGGCATGTCCGTGTATTTACTTCAGCTATGACTTTACGTCGCACCGACACAGGTATGTCTTATGGTGACGATGGGACAGGAAAGGACTAGAAGTGGAAGGAAGCAGCCGTGGCCTTAATTAAGGTACAGCCCCAGAATTTGCCTGGTGTGAAAATGGGAAACCACGGAAAACCATCTTCAGGGCTGCCGACGATGGGATTCGAACCCACTATCTCCCGAATACTGGATACTGGCCGCACTTAAGCAACTGCAGCTATCGAGCTCGGTATTTTCTAAAAAAATTATAGTCGTATTTTATTTGAAGTTTATCATACTGGTGCCCATCATTTTTCTACTTTGCACGTCAATTCTTAGAAGAGAAAGTGGCCTGGGCATAGAGCTAACCACTCTGTTTCAATTAGTGCGAGGTTGGGAATAATGGCCCGGTCTAAAAAGCCAAGAATAAAGATACGATTCGTCGTGCTGAGCATAGGACACCTCGTAAGCTGCAGGCCTTCGGGATGAGCAACGGTCACTTGGTAGGCCTAGACCCTTCAAGGCTGTAGTGCCATGAGGTTAGTTAGTTTCTTGGGAATAATGGACGCCTTTTACTTTTCTCTCATCCACAAGACTTCATAGCCTGTATGGAGATGTATTTGCTTTTTCACACAGTTATTAAATAGATATTACATTTAGAAATTAATTTGGTGATCAGTTCACTAAATATAGTCGAAAATTAAATTGTCACATCTTTATCACTGATTCAGTGTAAGACAAATTGGAGCCTGAAAAACTGGCACCTGGGTGCCTTCTTCTCCGTGGGGCCTGGCGCTGGCAGACGAAATAAATAATTTACTTGTGTAAAAGGTGACGCACTAGATATTTCTTTCCTGGCCGTTTATGAGTTACTTGGGGTCGTTACTCTATGAAGATTAAGCGTACTTTTACGACAATACCCATGCTACGAGCCAGAAAAGGAACCAAACGCTGTTAAAATCCCTGGCCCGGCTGTGAAAACAACCTGTGGCCCTCTGATCCGAAGGCCACTACGTCGTTCATTCTGCCAAGGAGCCGCATGCACGAAACGTAGTAAAAACTGTCCTTGAAGACAGGAGCTTGTTGAACAGACAGACTTCGCTGCAACTTCTGATATTTGATTTGGAGTACAAACAAAGTACAAGGTTGTTCGCAGATTCGCCCTGCTAGCAATATCGACTACGTCACGAGTCGTGCCGTCTGACGTCATTCTCTAAAATGACACAAGAAGCAAAGTAGTTTTATAACCGTCAGGTGTTTCGATCTGTTCTTGCGTGCCCAGCAGTTTGAACGTTACGTTTAAGTTAAGTCTATACAACCGTTTGGCAACTCAGTTCTTGTGATTTATAAATCCTCTGGCAGAGTCTCTACCCTCTTCTTTCTACTTGTTCCTGATTGCTTGTAGTTACCACTTCATGCGGATTTGGCCCAGTTTTACGGGCGGACATTCTTCCTGACTTCAACCCTATTTGGTAGTAATCCCAAGGCAACGTGAATTATCGACTTTACTTTCGAACTGGGTATGATTGTGGGGCCAGATGGATGGGACATTTAACATTCCGCGATCGACGGTGTCACGTTTGCGTTGTAATACCTGGAAGGTATTATCAAATACAGTAGAGACAATACGCGACACTTACGGATTTAGCCTTGTTAAAATGGGAGATAATTCGACAGTGGCGCTCCTAGTGACTTGACCTGAAAAGTCGTGCTAAATTCAAATATCAATGGAAATGCATATACGAAAATGGATAAATAAATTACGTCTAGAAAGAAAGTATTATTGAGATATTAACTTCTAAGTTGCTAAAGCAATTCTGGATAAATGAATGAAGAATTATTTAACAGGTTGTTATTTAAAGACTGAAATTAGACATATAAACAAGATGTAAAATGGACTGCTGTGAAATGGGTTGATCTTTCATTTATGCATTACTTTTTAGCTTTAGCATTCCTGCCTGAACTTTTATGGTTAGATTTGTCTTTTCTCTTTAAAAAACATTGTATCATCACATTAAGACACTTGTCAATAAAAATATCAGCACATTGCTTACACACATGATGCAATGAATTAACATTTAAAAGCTGGACAATTTTCCTCTTAACATGAAGCCTACTGGCAGAAAGAAAATCTATAAAATCCCGACTTTAATCTGAGAAGAGGGATAAAAGAAAGAAAAGTTTGAAAATGTTGTCGATAGTGATGCTTTGAGGAATATTTACGTACAATTAGAGTAAAAATGAAACATACTCTTGGCTGTATAATCGAAATTTTTAAAGTCGCTGGCCTGGAAATGATCTGAACAGATCTTATAATTCTTATATAAGCGTAACGTCCCTCCTTTCTTGTACACCTTATCCAAATCACTTCTGTGACATTTCAAAACCCACAGATCACACCTACAACAACACATCGATATTGAAGGTTAACTGCTGCATTATACAATAAAATATGCGTATTATATTTTAAGCCAGTTAAAATATGGGTCAAGCAGGTATGAAGTACTATAAAAATCTCTTTATCACTGGAAGAATATATATGCAAACACAATATTACTTACATTTTCTTGTCACGAGGGTAGCGAAAGAAAGACCGCGCATTCTTCTCTACTTCATAGTTACTGCAGCCAAACACAGCACATATCTTTTCCCTCATGTTGAGAGGAGATATCAAGGAATGACACACGCTATTATTTAATTATGTCAACTCACTGAAAACGCATAAATAACACCAAAACCTTCACACACAAATACACGTGCTCTTATGACAGAAACAGTAGTTCTCAGGTCTACCCGCTAGAGAGAGAGAGAGCTCTAATAGCTGTCCCTCGATATCTCGCTCAGTGTCGCGTATTGTCTCTACTGTATTTGGTATTACCATCCCCAAGCCGACCACGGATGCTTAATTATCATGATCAGCGGTTCTATACACCATATAATTGGTTTCAAGTACCTTGCTGAACGAAAAAAGGCCGTTTAGAATCTCAGGCAGTACCTCCTCATAACACGACGTGTCGTTACTTTCCTTCAGTTATAATTTTATATTGCCAGGCTACGTGTTCAGACATTAGAAGCGCTGCCTACTGAGCCGAAGTAAGCTGGTTCGACCCCGGCTCAGCCCGTTGGTGCTCAATTACGCCAACCTTGGAAGTTATACCAGCACCTAAAGCATCTCCTGTGGAAAAATATTAGTGGGACAGAAATCCAATAACACTTCTTTTTCTACCTCTTTTTCCGTACTCTGGTGTGGTCGATCATATGGATCTGGCTTAGTTCCTGTTCCTGACGACAAGCCTATGTGGAGGGTTGTATTCACTATTACGGGTTTCTGTGAGGGTTGGTAATGTGGTATGTTGTCAGTGAATGAGGATGTGTATGTTCGAACTAATATAAACACTCACTGCTTGAGCCAGATCAATAATAATAATAATAATAATAATAATAATAATAATAATAATAATAATAATAATAATAATAATAATAATAATAATAATAATAATCATAATAACCATACTACAGATTCGCAAAACCAAACAAACAGTAATCACCTTTGTTGACTTCAAAAAAGCGTATGATTCCATAGATCGGCAGACCCTGTTCAACATACTAGAGGAATTTCAAGTCGACAGGAAAACGAGGGAATTGATTAAACAAACTCTGACCAACACAACATCAAAAGTTAAGTTCTTGGGAGAAATTTCTGAACCGTTCGAAATCAGAACTGGCGTCCGACAGGGAGATGGACTATCCCCACTACTATTCAATTTAGTTTTGGAAAAAGTGATTCGTGAATGGAGAAAAGAAACTAAAGGTATAAACATTGGCAGACTTCTTAAAGACAAAATTCACCTTGACTGCTTAGCTTTCGCAGATGACCTTGCGATCCTTTCGAACAACAGACAAGAAGCAATCCAATCCATAGAAAAATTGAATGAAATAGCCGCAAAAACCGGACTTCAAATTTCATTTGAAAAGACGCAGTTTATGGAAGGAACTAAATCAAGATTCGACAATCAACCATTAATCACCAATTGTGGAATAATTTCCCAAGTAGACAAATTCAAGTATCTAGGTGAAATTATTCAGCCAGCAGGGTTAAATCAGGAAGCTAACAAAGAAAGAACTGCTAAACTGCAAAGGGCTTACAAAATCACATGGAACAGATACAACAAAAGGTGTATATCAAAAAATGCAAAATTACGACACTACAATACAGTCATCAAACCAGAGGCACTTTATGCATCTGTAACACTGATCATTGGCGGCAGGTCACAAATGAAAAGCATTGAGAAACAAGAGAGGAAAATTCTCAGAAAAATCCTAGGACCAAAGTTCGAAAATGGAATCTGGATGAAAAAGAAACCACACGAAATTTTTCAGTTCACAGAAAAAATCACAGATACCATCAGAAAGAGACGACTAAAATTCTACGGACACCTAAACAGAATGGATAACAACAGGCTGACAAAGAAAATTCTAAATCTAGCTCTAACCCTGAAAATCCGCAACAATTGGTTAGCAGAAATTCATGAAGATCTACAAGAAATGGGTATTGAGGACGAAACCATTCAAGATAGAATGAAATTTAGAAGCTTAGTAAACAAACATAAATTTGCAGAGAAACCAACTAGAAAAAATACAGGCTGGACAGAAACACGCAGAAAGGAACACAGTGAAAAAATGAAGAGATATTGGGAAGAAAAGAAGAAGAAACATTGTGCAAAATAAGTTCAAACGCGCTCCACAGCTGGGCACAACGAATCAAAAAAAAAAAAAAAATAGTAATAATCGTCATTTTGTGCCAACCACTCCCTGAAACAATTACTATCCGTAACCTCGGCACTTAATCGGGTGGAGTGGTTAGTTCTGCGCCCGGCCGCCTTTCCCCCCCAGTTCACCTGGTGCTCATTTTTGATGTAGGCTGAGTGAACTTCAGGGCCATGTGTTCTCCAGAAGTGGACATCTCGTTTCTAAAGTTTTCGAATTACTCACCCTTCCAGCCCTTCTTATTCTTTTGCCAGTGTCTTAATTCTTCGAAAGTCAGACTCCTTTCTTTTCCTCTTCTATTTGCTATTTTGCTTTACGTCGCACTGACACAGATAGGTCTTATGGCGACGATAGGATAGGAAAGGCCTAGAAATGGGAAGGAAACGGCCGTGGCCTTAATTAAGGTATAGCCCCAGCATTTGCCTGGTATGAAAATGGGAAACCACGGAAAACCATCATCAGGGCTGCCGACAGTGGGATTTGAACCCACTATCTCCCGGATGCAAGCTCACAGCTGCGCGCTCCTAACCGCACGGCCAACTCGCCCGGATTGTTCTCTTCTGACTGAGTTGAGATAGCCTTGATGTGCCTCTCCTTGGAGCGATAATCACCACCACCACCACCACCACCACCACCACCTGCAGTGGGGGGTAGCTGGTTGATATGATCCCCGGGACCTCTCAACTAGGGGGGGGGGGACCACGAGGCATCTGGCTTAGTCTGATACTTTTCTTGCTTTCATTTTTTCTATTCGACCACCCTTATCGGCACCTGCTCACTTCTGACCCTGACAGTTTGCTAGGTCAAAACTGTCTTTCATATTCACGCTATTCGTGGCTCTTCCCTTTCTATTCCCGATTGCTTCATTATTCGAAGGGCTGCCCTTCCTACTTCTCTCCGAGTTACGGTTAACAGCGGATGGTTGTCTAGTTGTAGTTACCCTTAAAACAATTATCACCACTTATCACCAACTCAACGGCTCTTTCCAGTTCATGTACAGTATCAATCAATCAATACTGATCTGCATTTACGGCAATCGCCCAGGTGGCAGATTACCTATCTGTTGTTTTCCTAGCCTTTTCCTAAATGATTTCAAATAAATTGGAAATTTATTAAACGTCTCCCTTGGTAAGTTATTCCAATCCATAACTCCCCTTCCTATAAATGAATATTTGCCCCAGTTTGTCCTCTTGAATTCCAACTTTATCTTCATATTGTGATCTTTCCTACTTTTATAAACGCCACTCAAACTTATTCGCCTACTAATGTCATTCCACGCCATCTCTCCGCTGACAGCTCGGAACATACCACTTAGTCGAGCAGCTCTTCTTCTTTCTCTCAATTCTTCCCTACCCAAACTTTGCAACATTTTTGTAACGCTACTCTTTTGTCGGAAATCGCCCAGAACAAATCGAGCTGCTTTTCTTTGGATTTTTTCCAATTCTTGAATCAGGTAATCCTGGTGAGGGTCCCATACACTGGAACCATACTCTAGTTGGGGTCTTACCAGAGACTTATATGCCCTCTCCTTTACATCCTTACTACAACCCCTAAACACCCTCATAACCATGTGCAGAGATCTGTACCCTTTATTTACAATCCCATTTATGTGATTACCCCAATGAAGGTCTTTCCTTATATTAACACCTAGATACTTACAATGATCCCCAAAAGGAACTTTCACCCCATCAACGCAGTAATTAAAACTGAGAGGACTTTTCTATTTGTGAAACTCACAACCTGACTTTTAAGCTCGTTTATCAACATACCATTGCCTGCTGTCCATCTCACAACAGTATCGAGGTCACGTTGCAGTTGCTCAGAATCTTGTAACTTATTTATTACTCTATAGAGAATAACATCATCCGCAAAAAGCCTTACCTCTGATTCCTCAAGTTTACATCTCAAATGAAAGCGATCCCTTTACATCGTTAACTTTACCTAGTTTGCCGCTACCTGCATTTTCATTGCGAATGCCTATTTGTGTGGTACCAACTCTAGATGGAGGCAGATTTCATCATATTTATGTAAGTCATCTGCGGCACTTGTGATACAACTGCTTATTAAAGATCGCTTCATTTGCCTAGTGCGAAGTGAAGGAACTTTTTTTTGAAGAAATTTGGTATTCATAATGTCCCCTTTTAAAGGCACCCAAGGCGGTGGTCTTCTTTCTTGATATGTGCGCCGGCTGCTCCTGAAAATAATGACATTTAAAAAATACCTACCGCCTCATGTAGAATCTTCTTCCTCAGAGTTGGTGCGTCCTTCGATCCCTCGGGTTAATGGGCCACACGTCGATCAGGGGTGAGGAAATGAAAGATGAGGTAAACTAGACTATTAAATGACGGTACCCAAAGACTGAATTAAAATTGAAATAAATAAAATGGTTTATTAAACAAAATTTGCAAAGTGTAAAATGAAAGGAAAATGGTGTAAAATAAAATAATGTGAAATGAAATTAAAATTTAAAACAATTAAAGGATCTGCATTACAATAAGTTAATTATCTGCCTTAATAAATTTCGACTGAAGGTCGATTAGATCTTAAATATACTGGAGTACATCGAACCACTGTCTCAATGACGATGACGTGACCACATTTAAACACTGGTCGAAAAATACAGCCTCATTTGAATAAATGATTTACAATACCTTGGAACATGTCCTCTCAAAATAAATTTGAATAATTAATTAGTTAATTTATTAATTCATCGAATTGACATTGACTTGAGGGGTCTATCAAATATTTATCTCATATTCGACTCCAGTTGGGAAACACCCAACTCTAAAATAATAATGGAATACACTAACCATGTGTAACAATAAAAGGAAAGAGGGAAAAATAAAACAACCATGAACATGGTACTTTATCCGTTATATAACCTTTGCCACATATTTAAACTACTCGTGGCTGAAAACAAGAAAATTTATTGAACCAAAAACCTGAGTGCTACCACCAATCATTTAGTTTGTTAAACTTTATTTACTTAACTGTGATACTCTGGACGCTTAAAATACTTAAATTAATTAGGCCAAGTGCCTCAAGTTTACATCTCAAATGAAAGCGATCCCCTTACATCGTTAACTTTACCTAGTTTGCCGCTACCTGCATTTTCATTGCGAATGCCTATTTGTGTGGTACCAACTCTAGATGGAGGCAGATTTCATCATATTTATGTAAGTCATCTGCGGCACTTGTGATACAACTGCTTATTAAAGATCGATTCATTTGCCTAACTGAAATGTAGTGGATTTCTAAGGCTTGGAGATTACTGACTGTCTTTCGGTATGAGCATACCACTACAATGGTTTTGACTATGAACTAATCGATGATCTCTTACCCTAAGACATGAAATCTTATTTACATAAATGAACATGCCAATGGAGAAACACTGCTCCCAAGAAATACTGAAATTAAAATAACCTGACTACACCTATTTTATTTTATTTACAGACATTAAATCAAACACAATTCACGTATCAGATTTTAATACGGCGACAAAATATATACAAAGAAATGATATCATAATAAAAATCTAGATTCCAAAAATCGCTGCCTAATAAAATTTAAAATAAAAATGCGCAATGTAGAAGTATAAAATATTACCCTGATTCAAGTAGCAAAATTATGTGAATTTGATGGCAATCTTCTAACCTCAGACGAAAATGTCTGGACATGACCTTATTCAATCTTTACGGACAATAATTATTGGTATTACATGTCATCAATGATTATACTTGACTGTCGAGACACGCATTGATCAGTCGCTCTGTTCACAATTTATCTCGGACTCTCAATTGCATATTTTCCTAGCATTTATTTTCCCTGGAAACTATTTGAAACAATACAGGCTTTCCGCCTACAACCATAACACATGTCGTCGTATATTTAACACTCTCGGTTAAATTATTCATCTCTCAATTCTATTTATTCATCAATATTCTCGACGTAGTAACTCATAATAAGGCCTCGCTCATATCAGGCGGGCGAAATAACTGTGTCGTTCACACATCCATTTTTACGACATTATTCATGACATGGTCCAAATATCACATTTTCCATTTCTCAACGCAGAACATCAGGGATATTACTATTACTTTACTCGTTATTTTGACCATCCTTCGTTTCATATATTATGAAATATCAGAGCTAACTTATCAATTGCTTCCTGCCACTAATTAATTGACTGAAATAACGAGATTGCCTCTCAAAAACACGGCTATCGAAATGTGTAACCACGTTTACATAAAGAAATTAAATCTTGCGTATCAACCATATCGTCTCGAAATACAAAATATGAGAGCTACCGGAAACGGTCACCTGAATAATGATTACATAACATGAAATAATAAACTGAATGCGCTAATAGCAAAAGTAAACATTTAAACTAACATGACGGCATCTACAAAATCAAAACGTCAACAAAAATAACGCTCATCACCATAGCCATTATTATTATTATTATCATCACTTTAAAAATCTGCACTACACCGTATGTAAATTTCTTAGTAAAATAGGATTCTCACGTGTAAAAATGGCCTACTTCAAAATGTTCCAGAAATAATATGAAAAACATTAACTTAAGGAAACTGCGCAAATAACACTCGCCAACACTTATTTATTATTATTATTATTACTATTATTATTATCCTAATTTCTATAATTACCATCCGATCCGTGAATTATTTACAATCCTATCTAAAATTCTAAACTACATTTATGATCATCGATTGTTCATAGTCCTACATATTTACATATTTACATTTTGCTCATTTACCTTATTTGTGCTGGAGGCAGGTCAGATCATCCTCCGGACCCCGTCATGATGAATTTAGCACTTCATCTTCAAGCTGATGTTATCCAAGAGGTCACACACGCAAACTTGATGCATTTTTACAATAGCGTTGCACACGTCCATATTTATATTAGCACTCGCATTTTTAACACTCCTACGAAGAATATTCAATGACACTGCATTGATCACCTGACGTGAAGTTGAAAGTCTGGACTCCGCTACCTGCCTAGCCTCCTACTGTCGTCTCTCTCACCCCTCTCAGTTTGTTTGTGTAAAGGATTATTGGTTATTCACCTTTTCTGACCACTGGACTCAAGGTCTTAGTGCGGCAGCATTCCACAAGCGAAACAAAGTTTTTCTCCCTGTACTGGCTTGACTAATTCTGCTCCCAAATATCTCAATTGCAATAATAGTTCTATGAGAGTGTGGAAAAATTAAATGTAATGTTCCCAATGATGTGGAGAATTTTATAATAATCGTCCTCCAACATATGACCTTTCCACGAAATATACAAGCTACACGTGAACTAGGGAAAATGTTATGCTGCTACGTGTTACGAAGAAATTCATTGTTCATCTCGGTCCTAGCACTTTAAGTTCATTCAAGGCAAGTGTTGATAATATAACTACCATTGTCATTTGTTAATTTAATTGCCTGATAATCTCTGCATAAACTAAAGTTGAATAAAAGTTTGTCAAAGTGTTCATTTCGCCCAAGATATTACTCACACAAATAAATACATTGCTCACTCGGATGCCAACTACTGTATAAGACACTGAAGGTTCTTACAAGACTGCGAATTCTCACAGGACTGCGATTCACCACAAGACTGAGAATTCCGACGAGACTGAAGTTCACCACACTGGTGTCTTCGTTTTTGTAAACAGTCCTCCCCCACTTCGAAAATAGTTCTGTGGAAGGGATGTGGCGTAATGATCCTGCCCTTGGGATCGATTTATCATACGTCCGTAGGTTAGAATTCTAGGAAATGTGTAAAAACATTCCTAATTTTGGTCCGATTTACGTGTTATATTGCGTTATGAGAAACGATCACAGGTTGATTTATACGACGGCGCGCGTCACTGGCTCTATTTTCCGCAAGAGTATGGCGCCTTCCCGTCATGACTGTTCATTTCCTGGGCGATACCACTCTTCCATGTAAAGTTGAAAATTTCTTATTTAACCACTGATTAACCACACATTTGCACTGATAAATCCTTAAATATTGTTTGGAAGTCAGGACACAATATTTCACAGCTACTTCGGGCACCAAATCGCGAAATGCTAGTTGTAGATTCCCGCTATGACAAGACATTAAAATTTGCAATTTTGTGATTGGCTGAGACGATCGCGCTCTTAGTAGTTTGGATTCTTCCACTTTCTGCCAAGGGATGACGGGTATTATTCGTGTCTCACTCGCTCTTCTAGGCAGGGCAAATTTCGACGTGCGCATTCACGTAGGAACTGGATAGAAAGTTTCCACTTCTCGTCGGCATCATAAAACATAATTGGACGTACCCCTCAGGCTAGCTACTTCCTGTTCGTGCCTTAAGACGTGTTCTGTGGATATATTTTCAGTCTGAACGCCGCCTGAGAGACTGCTTTGTTAGACTGCAAGCTTTTCCCAGCATACTGCAGTATTCCCATATGCGAATTATTTAAATTTAATTTATATATTAATTATGCACATTCGCTTATGGGTGCGGCGTGCTTCACCACCACTACCCCTCCCATAGTAGCGGGAGAGGTGTATCTCAGGGTACTTGAGGGGCCCGAGCGACCTCCTCTGGACACAAGCAACGGCGGCTGGTCTGGCCGTCAAAGTAATCGGCAACTAATGCACTTATTCAGCTACATGGACATTCCATATCCACAATTACGGCGATTTTGGATTCAACATCGACATCTGGTGGACTTCAATTTTTTTTATTCTTCCAATAATTAAAGTTTTCCTTTGGAATTCAACTACTACAACCATAGAGACTTTTCATCAAAAGCTACTACTAAGAAATTCCAAAACTGGATTTTATTTAATACCACTTATATCAAATAACTTCTGAGACCTTCGACTTCTGCAAAATTAGATTTTTCTCTTCTAAGTTCTTCAACTCCTCAACAAAACTTGGACATTTTTTAAACAAATTTTTGTTTTCTTCTGTGTCACCCCTTGGAAGGACATTTTGGGGGGGGGGGGAGGTCTGTACCGGTCGGTACACCTCCACGCAGCGAATTCAAATATTGGGCCAGTTTAAAATCCTCTACAGGAGAAGTTTGGAACCTTGAAAACTGAACTAATTCTACTATTTCTTAAAAGAGGTCACTACTGTAAATTTGGTAATCTTGTAGTGTTCTGAACTGTGTCTATCTTGATTTGTGTTCGTTTATTCTGTAGCAAGAAGTGTGGACATTCTCTTCTAGATGGCACTACTTAAGAACTATAATTGTGCGCCCTAGTGCAAAGTGAAGGAACTGTTTTTTGAAGAAATTTGGTATTCATAAGTTTGTTCTTTGTTAAATTTATTTCAGTCTTTTTTGGGTTGGCAGTATAACCCTTCTCTTTCCGCTTGTTTTGAATTTAGCCAATCCCGAATTTCTCTAATTAATTTTTGACCAATAACGTATGTCTTCTCCTATATGGAGAGGTTGCTTTAAGCTATCCAATAAAGTTGAGGGGGGTGTGCGTACTCATTCTTGAAAGGTCTCGAATGTTCCACGAGGGTATTTAAACTGCTGATTTTCTTGTCTCGGTGCCACTTCATCGACATCTTCCTTAGTGTGTGATTATGTAGCAGGGGGCGGGAAGCGCCTCTTTCTTCGGGCAGCAGTTCATCCACAAGGTAATGGCCGTTGAATAACTTTGTTTCTTGCTAGCTCAGCAGTTTAACCCTCGGGGCAGGTTCGAAACTTTTATCATGTAACCTATCCTTAAAATGTAATAGATACTTGGTAAAATTTCGTCTCTTTAACTATAAATTGGGATAGAGAGTGCCTAACCCTCTCGAGCTCCCACTCATATTGTTTTGAGGTTACTACGTTTCCATAACCGTTTTTCTTCTCTTCGTAATGTAATAAAGTTTTCTTATCGTGTCACCTCCTTAGTATGGGATTAGCCCTTGCGTAAGCGGCCTAGTGCCAAGTAGGTTTTAAAAGTGTATTAGGAGTGCAAGCTGCCCCTCCATTCTATTTTGTATTATGGGCCAGTAACTTAACCTGATGTTTTATTTTCCTCGTGTAAAGGCCCTGTAGGTTGGGTATCTAATACCCCTGTTTCTTGGTGTGCCTTAAGGGCAGATAGAAATGAAGTTTGTTGTAGCCTTTGATAGGCTTGTCAAATTGAGAGCGGGGCTGCTCTTTTTCTTAACACTGTAATTAGGAGCAAGTGCTCCTTGTACTTAGGGGTTTTCCGCCCTTTAGCTATTGTGGTGGTGAGCTGAGAGCTCAGAAATTAATCTTGGGGCTCGAAGCCCAACTCTTGGAACTATTGTAATTTCTTAAATTGTTTTCCTGCTACTTGGTACCTGTTACTCTGTTGTTGTTATCTGTTGATTTTGAAAAGAAAATATAACCTTTGTAAAATTTTTAAATTAACTTTAATTTCGTAAGTTGAGACCTATTCCACCCAGCACCTTCTTTCAGCTCTGCAAATCCACAAAACATTGTAACAAGTGGTAGCAGAGCGTGGTTGAATGGGTCTCAATTTAGCCCCTTTTGATGGCTAAACATTGTTTTCGTTTCGAACTCTAACAGTTTTCTCAGTTGCTGGAATTTTTGTTTATTTTTCTAAAAATATTCTGTCATCATGTCCGCCTTTCGCGACGTTCTCCATCCCGGCTATTTGCGCAAGGAGGAATTGATCTATGAATTAACGATCAGGAATGTTCAATCTGGAGGCACGGTTGCGATAGACACCAATAAGTTAAAAGATTCCCTTGATTTGCCTATTACCATCCCGACTTCTGGAGAAAAAGAGATCGATGACGCTTTCTCCACGATCACTGATAATGCTACTGAGCTAGCATCTGTAGTTAGTTTTTTTGAAGTAAGTGGTCCATCTCCTAATCAACTCAAAAGAGTACCGGCCAGATTGATCCACTTTTATAATGGGGTTTGTAATCTATTGTCCTTGAAGTTAAATGACCTTCACGGGAAGGAATCTAGTGCTGTTGCTGAAAACCTGTCTAAAATAGCCATTTGTTATCTGGATCTGCTATTCCAAAAACCGACCAGCCTATGGTAGTAAATATCGTCAGTGGGGAGGATCGCTCTAAGGAGGAAGGAGGTAGTACTACGGAGGCTACCCAACGAACATCTGCCCCATTAGAAACTGTGTCCGATCGTCGCACGTCCATTCCACCCTTCGTGTTAAATAATGCTCCTTCTGAATCTGCTTCTCCGACACTTAGGCCCCTTCCTACTACGTCCCCGGGTTTCAGCAGTTTGCCCCATCCTTTAGCTATGTTGCTCAGAGGTATTACTAAGTTTTCTGTTAACTCTACCAGTGACGTAATTTCATTCTTAAGGTTTTTAGTTGAGTTTCAGGACCATGCCCTTGTTTTTTCTCTTTTCTCCGTGTCAAATTTTGCAGATTATTTATCCCTATGCAATTGGTGTTCTCTCCGACAAGATAGTTAGGGCAATTGCTGAACAGTCATCCATAGAAGACTTCCATGCCCATCTGTTGGCAAATTTTATCCCCGCTCGAGCTAGGTCATCGCTCATTCAAAAGTACTACTATCGAGTACAACGGTTGGATGAAAATTTGGCAGACTTCATCCAAGACATTAAGTTTTACACTAGGGTATTTGCTCTACATTTCCCTGAAGATCAAATTGTACAGGCTATTTTGGAAGGAATTTCACCACCTTACAGATCATACTTGTGTTTTGGGTCGCGTCCGCAAACTTTCGCTGAGTTAGAGGCTATGGCTGTCTCAGCCGAAGGAGTTAGATACGCCGATACCTTGCGTGTCGCGAAAGAACCCCCTCCATCCTCTAGTAGTTTTCGGCCTCCACCTTGCCGACCCATCACACCCCGTAAATGTTACGCTTGCGGGTCGCCTGACCATCTTCGCAATACATGTCCATTGATCAAATCTAGTAGGACAAATAATGGAGCAGGTTCATCCCAACGCTGCTTTAAATGCGGCGCGTTTTCACATATTGCCAAGAACTGCCCTAATGCTAGCAGCACCCCCTCCTGCTCAACTTCTGGTGCAACTTCCACCAAGGCCAATAATAATAAGTGACTAGTGGCTTCGGCTGAGTCGGCGAACCCTTCTTCTCGAGGCTCAGCCCCAAGTAATCATGTCGAAATTTCAGGGAAAACTCTGTCTTCAAATTTATCTCTTGAAGGTCCCAAAGAATGTCTTAGGATTGCGGCGGATACCCGCGCCTGTTCCTTTTCTCAAAATTGAATTGAATAATGAGCCCGTAACTGCTCTTTTAGATTCAGGCAGTGTTTGTTCAATTATTTCGGCTGAGTGGTATTCCAAATTAAAACCTATTTGTAAACTTCCTGACTATTGCTCGTCTTCGGTTCAATATGTTTCGGCTAATTCTTCTCCATTAGAAAGTTTAGGCTCCTTAAAGGCCAAAATTTGAATTTCTAAATTTACTTGGAAAGTTAAGTTGTTTATGGCAAAGCACTTGTCTTGCCCCATTATATTGAGAGCCGACTTCATGTCCCATACTGGTCTAGTGCTCGATCTTCAGAGCAAGTCGTACACATTCAAATTTGCTTCTAATTGTAAAATCCCTTTACTTAAATGTAGTTCTGTGTCATGCTCATCTGTTTCGCCTACCAAGGATGAGATGTTGTTAGATCTTAGACATCTACCTGAGGAGCAGGCTGATAGTATTCGTAAGCTGTGTCAGTCGTTTCCAGAGGTTTTCTCGGATACTCTTGGTGTTACTGACCTTATTGAAAACAAGATTGAGGTTACGGATTCGATTCCAGTCCGGTTTCCGCCTTATAGGGCGTCTCCTCCTAAAATGAAAGCTTTGAAGGAGATCATCGATCAAATGTTAAAAGATGGTATTATTCGGCCCTCTAAGTCGGCGTATTCATCGCCTATTTTCCTTGTTCCGAAGCCGCAAGGTTGCTTCAGGCCTGTGATTGATTATAGGGCTCGCAATCGGAAGGTGGTGTTACAATCTGTGCCCCTTCCTGACCTTCATTCTTGCTTTTCCTGGTTTCGTAAAGCTAAGTTCTTCACCATCTTGGACCTCAACCAGGCTTATAACCAGATACCATTAGCAGAGGAATCCAAGCACCTGACAGCGTTTGCCACGGATTGGAATTTGTATGAATACAACCGCGTGCCTTTCGTGCTCCCCACGGGAGCAGCTGTGCTTACGAGACTGCTAGACAGGGTCTTCTCCGACATCAAGTTTGAGTACTTGTACCACTATCTTGATGATGTCGTCGTATTTTCGGAGACCTTCGAAGAACACCTAGATCATCTGAGAGAAGTTCTCAATCGCCTTCGTAAGGCTGGGTTAACTGTGAAGTTGTCCAAGGTCGCCTTCGCTAAACCTTCCATGTCATTCCTAGGGCATATTGTGTCGCCCGATGGTGTTGCAGTCGATCACTCTAGAACACAGGCCATCCGTGATTTCAAGCCTCCCAAGGACATCAAAGGTATTGCTAGGTTCATTGGCATGGTGAATTTCTTCAGGAAATTTATTCCAAATTTCGCCAATAGAGCGGCGCCCTTGAACTTACTACGTAGGAAAGGCGTCAAATTTGAGTAGGGGCCTTCTCAACAAGCCGCTTTCGAAGACCTCAAATTAACTCTCTGTAATGCCCCTGTCCTTGCTATGCCCGATTTCTCTAAGAAATTCATCGTCCAAACCGACGCGTCGTCGTCGGCTGTGGCTGCGGTCCTTCTTCAAGAGACCGAACTAGGGAGGCGCCCCATCGCCTATGCATCTAGGACACTTTCGGCTCAAGAAGCCAAGTATTCTGAACTCGAGGGTTTGGCTGTCTTGTTTGCACTTGAAAATTTCCGCCTTTATCTGGAACATGTCAAGTTCGACTTGGAGACTGATAACCAAGCCTTAAGCTGGGCCTTTGGTAGGCCGCGTCGTACTGGTCGTATAGCCCGGTGGGCCATCCGAATTTCTGCCTTCCAATTTGATGTTAGGCATATAAGAGGTACTGAAAATGATGTAGCAGACGGACTAAGCCGTATGTTTTCGAATGATGTAGAGATCCATGAACTGGTCGATAGTTCTTCACCTCCCGAGTCCATACTACCTGAGGTTAATGCCATTCTGACTGCTGCTACCATGTTATTTAGGGATATTGAAAAATATCAACGTGAAGATCCAGTGCTGGCTCCCATTACGGAAACCCTTTCTTCTGGGGAACATGTTGTCCCTTATGTATTGAGGAATGGTGTTCTATGTTGCCCGTCGGGGCATGATAAGATGATGAAAGTAGTGGTTCCAGCGGTTCTTGTGCCCATGATCTTTAAGTACTATCATGAGACCCCATTGGGGGGGGGGCATTTAGGTATCTTCAAAACCCGTGAAAAGATCCGGGAGTTGTTTATTTGGAAAGGTATGGACGGTGAAATTCGTGAACTAGTTAAAGCTTGTGAATCTTGCTTGCTTAGTAAACCCACCATGTCCACCAAGGTAGGCCTATTGTCTTCTCATCAAGCATCGCGCCCAATTGAACGTCTGTATATCGACTACGTCGGACCTTTCCCCCATTCAAAGGGGAATGCCAACAAGTTCATCCTTGTGTGTGTAGATGGCTTCACTAGATTCTCATGGTTGTTTCCGACTAAGCTGGCTACCGCTCAGTCCACTATTTCTTGTTTAAATTCCATTTTTGCTTCTTTTGGTCCGTGTCAGTATATTGTGTCAGATAATGCGAAAGCTTTCACTTCCAATCTTTTCCGTAAATTCTGTTTCGATCTATCTATCTCTCATGTAACAACTTCTGCTTACTATCCTCAACCATCTCTGGCTGAACGGGTCAATCGTAATCTGAGGTCGGCGCTGATTGCATATCATCATTAAGATCATTCTAGGTGGGACACGTCCCTACATTGGTTAGCTTTTGCTTTGAATTCGGCGGTTCATGAATCTCATAAGTTTACTCTAGCTTCCTTGATGTTCAAGTTTGTTCCCAACACGCCGCTCTCTAACCTTTGGTCTCTTAGTGATATTCTACCTGAGACAATAGATCCGGAGAACATCAAAGAACTTTGGAAGAACGCTAAGGCCAATCTTAAAGTGTCTTATGAAAAGGTTAGGGAAAGATATGATCGTGGACGGAGACCCACCAATTTGAAGGTAGGCGACCAAGTAATGGTCAAGAATTTTGTTCCCGCGGGCAAGCTTGCCCCCAGATTTCATGGGCCGTGTATTATTCTCGATTTCCTCACACCCGTTAGCTTATTACTAAGCAATCCAGCCACCGAGAGGATATTTAGGGTTCACCTGTCGCAGGTGAAACCTGTGTAATTTCAGTGCTAACTTGCTCCGTATAAGTTTGAAAGAAATCTGAAGATTATATTTTGGGTTTCATGTTGAGGCCTTCTGCCCTTTGAATCATGTTCTTTGTATTTAAATATTCATTGTACAACCTCCCCTGTCAGTTAAACTGCTGTCCTGTCCACCTAGGCCATTACCAAGCTCCCGTCTCCTGCTCAAGCACACCAGTGGCTAATTAAAAAGAAATAAAAACTTTCACGCCGCTGGCCCCTCAGCCTCACCACAAAGACTGTACCCTAAAAACATTTCTGTCCAACAAAAATTCTGCCGCCGAGATCTTAATGTTTCAGTGCCCCCGCAGCCGTGCGGCGCCGTACCGCCACTGTGGTGGAGTACGGGCCCGCTCTACTCCAGTGAGGTCAACCAGTGTACGGCGAGCCGGAGTCCTCCTTCCGGCCAAGGCTGATGTGCGGCGCACCACCTGCTAATTGCCCGCGGTCTGTAAACAATCGCCGCGTGTGCGGCGTGCTTCACCACCACTACCCCTCCCATAGTAGCGGGAGAGGTGTATCTCAGGGTACTTGAGGGGCCCGAGCGACCTCCTCTGGACACAAGCAACGGCGGCTGGTCTGGCCGTCAAAGTAATCGGCAACTAATGCACTTATTCAGCTACATGGACATTCCATATCCACAATTACGGCGATTTTGGATTCAACATCGACATCTGGTGGACTTAATTTTTTTTTTATTCTTCCAATAATTAAAGTTTTCCTTTGGAATTCAACTACTACAACCATAGAGACTTTTCATCAAAAGCTACTACTAAGAAATTCCAAAACTGGATTTTATTTAATACCACTTATATCAAATAACTTCTGAGACCTTCGACTTCTGCAAAATTAGATTTTTCTCTTCTAAGTTCTTCAACTCCTCAACAAAACTTGGACATTTTTTTAACAAATTTTTGTTTTCTTCTGTGTCACCCCTTGGAAGGACATTTTTCGGGGGGGGGGGAGGTCTGTACCGGTCGGTACACCTCCACGCAGCGAATTCAAATATTGGGCCAGTTTAAAATCCTCTACAGGAGAAGTTTGGAACCTTGAAAACTGAACTAATTCTACTATTTCTTAAAAGAGGTCACTACTGTAAATTTGGTAATCTTGTAGTGTTCTGAACTGTGTCTATCTTGATTTGTGTTTGTTTATTCTGTAGCAAGAAGTGTGGACATTCTCTTCTAGATGGCACTACTTAAGAACTATAATTGTGCGCCCTAGTGCGAAGTGAAGGAACTGTTTTTTGAAGAAATTTGGTATTCATAAGTTTGTTCTTTGTTAAATTTCTTTCAGTCTTTTTTGGGTTGGCAGTATAACCCTTCTCTTTCCGCTTGTTTTGAATTTAGCCAATCCCGAATTTCTCTAATTAATTTTTGACCAATAACGTATGTCTTCTCCGATATGGAGAGGTTGGTTTAAGCTATCCAATAAAGTTGAGGGGGGTGTGCGTACTCATTCTTGAAAGGTCTCGAATGTTCCACGAGGGTATTTGAACTGCTGATTTTCTTGTCTCGGTGCCACTTCATCGACATCTTCCTTAGTGTGTGATTATGTAGCAGGGGGCGGGAAGCGCCTCTTTCTTCGGGCAGCAGTTCATCCACAAGGTAATGGCCGTTGAATAACTTTGTTTCTTGCTAGCTCAGCAGTTTAACCCTCGGGGCAGGTTCGAAACTTTTATCATGTAACCTATCCTTAAAATGTAATAGATACTTGGTAAAATTTCGTCTCTTTAACTATAAATTGGGATAGAGAGTGCCTAACCCTCTCGAGCTCCCACTCATATTGTTTTGAGGTTACTACGTTTTCATAACCGTTTTTCTTCTCTTCGTAATGTAATAAAGTTTTCTTATCGTGTCACCTCCTTAGTATGGGATTAGCCCTTGCGTAAGCGGCCTAGTGCCAAGTAGGTTTTAAAAGTGTATTAGGAGTGCAAGCTGCCCCTCCATTCTATTTTGTATTATGGGCCAGTAACTTAACCTGATGTTTTATTTTCCTCGTGTAAAGGCCCTGTAGGTTGGGTATCTAATACCCCTGTTTCTTGGTGTGCCTTAAGGGCAGATAGAAATGAAGTTTGTTGTAGCCTTTGATAGGCTTGTCAAATTGAGAGCGGGGCTGCTCTTTTTCTTAACACTGTAATTAGGAGCAAGTGCTCCTTGTACTTAGGGGTTTTCCGCCCTTTAGCTATTGTGGTGGTGAGCTGAGAGCTCAGAAATTAATCTTGGGGCTCGAAGCCCAACTCTTGGAACTATTGTAATTTCTTAAATTGTTTTCCTGCTACTTGGTACCTGTTACTCTGTTGTTGTTATCTGTTGATTTTGAAAAGAAAATATAACCTTTGTTAAAGTTTTAAATTTAATTTCGTAAGTTGAGACCTATTCCACCCAGCATCTTCTTTCACCTCTGCAAATCCACAAAACATCGTAATAATAATAATAATAATAATAATAATAATAATAATAATAATAATAATAATAATAATAATAATAATAATAATAATAATGGTGCATGGCATCTGTATAGGCTTTGTGGTGAACTAATGAGGCCGAAATGAATGGCGAAGACGTCGTACACACGCAGTCTCCAAGACAGGGGAATTATGAGTACGAGGGGGTTGATTCTGAGAATTGAACCGGGCCCATCGGACCGAAGGTAAGCATTCTATCCGTTTTGCCACAAAGCCGGACTTTAATTAGTTAAACCTTAGGCTACTATCTCCACTGATGAGGGGTTGAGTATTTGCAGTAGCTTGTGAAACAATCTTTACAACACAGCAGGCTACTCCGTTAGCTATTGGCTGCAGCTCAAAACGCTTAGCGCTTGTCGTTCACTAAACCAAGTATCGAAAAGGAGTAATCTAAGTCTAGTGGTAGCACACGGCTTGATCCCAGCATACGCCACTAGAAACTCAGTAGGTAAAATACATCGACCGATATTATAAAAAACTTCCAAATCTTCTGAAAACGAATCACACAACTAGGAATAAAAATTTATAGCGAACAATAAAATGCTGTAATATGTGCTTTCGATCAGTAATGCCACCTAAGGAAGTGTTTAAGGAATGACACACGCTTCTTCTATAACAGATTCCGCTCACTCGCGTTCGGCTGTGTGTAAACGGAAGAATCATATCTCGTGCTTGTGCGGTGATGAAGGCAGAAGGTGAGGAAGTGTAACCTGCTACCATAGCGCAGGACGTTCTTAAATTTCCTATGAGTCTACTCGAAAGACTACCACATGTGTCATTTTCGCCCGCTACGCTCATACTGACAAGATTTACATCCTGTTCGCATGGAGCGCTGAAGCACTGCGATTGTCTCCTGAAAAAACAGGCGGAAGTTACTATTGGTTGAAATTCATAACAAAATGGAAATAATTTTATATATGGCAAGCCGCAGGTACGCGCTAGTTTATATTAATCATCATCGTGAAATACAATAGAAATCGCCGCAAAGGCACAAAATTTCCCATCGGCGAACAGGTGGCTCGATGAAAGGCAAAGACTTAGTAGTTACAAAGGTTGGGACGCCATCAAATTGCAGGGTAATGTAGACCCCGTGAGGGCTCTCAGCTGAACGAGTCGACACGACACCCTTTGCAGACATTGCAACGGAACTGAAACTCTTGCACATGTTCTTGGCTTCCGAAGGAATATAAGACAATATCTGATCAAGAACCAGATAGCGACAGTTTCGACTATCAGAAACCTTGAGGTCTACGACGAAGTCCACTGCGTTCCATTGAAAACACTCGATGATAAGAAAATGAGATAAAGCTTCATCAGTGGTCCCACAATTTGATTTTTGAAACTGATAAAGATAATCCATTGCTAGTTTACCATGAAAAACGACGTGTTCACCTGTACTAGATACAGCAGACAGAGTTATTTGACGAAAGGTCTATCGTGTATTGTAATTAGAAATAATAAACAAATTAAAATTTTCATGTCGTTCTTCTTTTTGTCATTTGTTTTTAAAACAGGCCAGCACTACAGGCTTAAGTTTGCGACGGTGTCGTAGCCGTCCCGTTCGTTCTGCAGATGTATTTTATATATTTACACTGACCCCGGACGTTCCAAATGACACAGAATAATACACAGTAAACATTTTGATGGTCCGCATCTGTGGTGTAGCGGTTCGTGTGATTAGCTGCCACTCCCGGAGGTCTGGGTGCGATTCCCGGCTCTGCCACGAAAATTGAAAAGTGATACGAGGGCTGGAACGGGGTCCATTCAGCCTCGGGAGGTCAAATGAGTAGAAGGAGGGGTTACCTCATCCATCCTCGAAGTGGTTTTCCGTGGTTTCCCACTTCTCCTCCAAGCAAATGCCGCGATGGAACCTAACTTACGGCCACAGCCGCTTCCTACCCTCTTCCTTGTCTATCCCTTCCGATCTTCTCATTCCCCCACAAGGCCACTGTTCAGAATAGCAGATGAGGCCGCCTGGGCGAAGTACTGATGCTACTACCTAGTTGTATCCTCCGAACCAAAGTTTCACGCTCCAGGACACTGACCTTGAGGTACTAGAGGTGGATCCCATGATAAGTCCGAGGGAAAAAACAACCCTGGAGGGTAAACGAATTAAGAAAAAATGAAAGATGATATGTCGTAATGGCAACTCATAAAGTGGGAAGCATTTGCATTAAATATCGTGGACATTTTAGATGTACTGTAGTATCGATCCCGATGGGTAAATTTGTAATGCATTGCTTTCACGGTCAATTGGAAGATGTTTACGACGGTCGTGGAAGAAGCACTAACTCAGTATTTTCATGATGTGGAAATCCACGGGATGAATGAAATGGCGTACGGCTTTTAGTGCCGGGAGTGTCCGAGGACAAGTCGGCTCGCCAGATGCAGGTTTTTTGATTTGACACCCATAGGTGACCTGCGCGTCTTGATGAGGATGAAATGATGATGAAGACAACACATACACTCAGACCCCGTGCCAGCGAAATTAACCAATTAAGGTTAAAATTCCCGACCCTGCCCGGAATCGAACCCGGGACCCCTGCGACCAAACGCCAGCACGCTAACCATTTACCCATGGAGCCGGACATCCACGGGATCATTCCAAGGATGTCTTACTTGTAGAATTCGTGTAGACCATGATGGCCAAGGAAAATAAGAATTGTACATGTTTAGAGCAGTTAGGGTGTGGAAACAAAGTCTGATAGAAAGTTCCTTCGGAACTGCATGTCCTTGGCCTATTTTCAGTCTCGCCCACGCATACGGAACTCCCACATTCAACGGTTCCAAGAACACAAGGTTTAGTGAGTAAGGTGGGAAATTGAGGTATTCTTCTCTTATATAACTTAGCTTGTGGATTTACGACATCTAAGAAATTCTCATTAAGCCACGATCTTCCCAGCCTCCAATACACTTCCAAGGTTTCAAGAAGAGGAACGTGTTCCTCCCTTTCTACGAGTAGTACAACATTCTGCTAAACGAGAGAAAGTGAGATTGGCATTCATTTAGATCAAGTCTGGCAAACTGAGGCACAGTCGTAGCCAGACTGTCCTACCGTGGCTGGTTTGATAGCCAGGTCTCCGACAGCTCGCACAACGCTGTGAACACAGCTTTTCTACTATAAAGAGGCTAAAGGATCATACCGAGACCTCACTGACAACAACTGAAGAAGTCTTATGAATGTGCATTTCCGTCAATATAAAACCAAATATTAAAAAAAAAAAAAAGTTGAGTTAGAACAAGCGAAGTAAGTTGAGTAAAACCACTATACATGCTAAGGAAAAGTTAGTTTCCTGTTTTTAAAATGTATTCAGTTTTACAAGGTCAGTTTATTAACCTATATTAACCTACGACCTGACATCATGAGAGTAAAATATTGTTTATTTGTGATTGTAGAAGGCGAATTACGTACTGTTAATTTCTCACTAAGAGAAACGTTACCTAATGTCTAATACTGTCTTGTGAATGTAGAATAAATGAATATTCATGTTATTAATGTTTGATCAATATAATTTCAATTATTAAACACATATGCTAGACACAAGTTTTCCTCCTCACTCTTTCCACAAGAATATGAACATTACTTGTTAACTATAAGTAGTTAATATTTTCACTTTTTTGGGGGAAGGGGGGGGGGGTGGGGGGAGACGCTAGAGAAAGATCTGAGGAAGAGACTAGTGCGGTGTTATGTGTGGAGTACAATACGGTGCAGAAACATGGACGCTGAGGACGGAAGAACAGAGAAGAATTGAAGCATATGAGATGTGGATTTAGAGGAGAATAGAAGGAGTGAACTGAGGAGATAGAATAACGGACGCGCAAGTGATGTAGAGAGTGGGAGAAGAGAGAAGCATGCTAGCTGTTATTCGAAAAACGAAACAAAATTGAATAGGTCATTAGATGTTTATTATCAGTTTCTCCGTAATGGCATTATGTGAAATGTGAAGAAACATATTATTTTAATGTTACGTACCATATGAATTGAACGCTAGGACTTGAATTTATAAATATTCCAAGGTTATACTGTTCTGATTCAGTCACTACTGATCTGCATTTAGGGCAGTCGCCCAGGTGGCAGATTCCCTATCTGTTGTTTTCCTAGTCTTTTCTTAAATGATTTCAAAGAAATTGGAAATTTACTGAACATCTCCCTTGGTAAGTTATTCATGTCCGACTCGTTGGCTGAATGGTCAGCGTACTGGCCTTCGGTTCAGAGGGTCCCAAGTTCAATTCCCGGCCGGGTCGGGGATTTTAACCTCCATTGGTTAATTCGAATGGCTCGAGGACTGGGTATTTGTATGTCCCCAACATCCCTGCAACTCACACACCACACACAACACTACCCTCCACCACAATAACACGCAGTTACCTACACATGGCAGATGCCGCCCACCCTCATCGGAGGGCCTGCCTTACAAGGGCTGCACTCGGCTAGAAATAGCAACACGAAATTAAATTAAAGTTATTCATATCCCTAACTCCCCTTTCTATAAACGAATATTTGCACCAATTCGTCCTCTTGAATTCCAAATTTATCTTCATATTGTGATCTTTCCTACTTTTAAAGACACCACTCAAACTTATTCGTCTACTAATGTCATTTCACGCCGACAGCTCGGAACATACCACTGATTTTACTGCGTAAAGCACACGGACTCAGCGCAAAGTACGGTATGCGGCATGAAGAAAAGACACTGTTATTTAATTGCGTTGGTATGTGTACCATCACGTGCCACACGTTGTTTATAACGTTTCTAGAGATTTATGAAGATGTTGATGAACAAAGGTTACTGTAAGGACACAAAAACATCATTCTCTTGTGTAATTCGGTAAAACTTGTAGATGGGTCATCTGTCTTGAAAACTGAATCTTTCAACATGCCCTATATGTCCCATATGTAGACATCTGGCTGCGTGACATCTTGGGACAGGAAGATTACGGGAATGGAGCACCACGAGAAATTTGGCGATTTTCAAAGTGTCGTTGCAGAAGGGCAAGTGACTTACAAGGATAATGTGTAAAAATATACAATGGGCATATACATTAAAATATAGGAGTAATTAAACTTTTTTTTTGCTAGTTGTTTTACGTCGCACCGACACAGATAGGTCTTACGGCGACGAAGTAATTAAACTAGAATGTCCAGCTTCGACAACCAGTCCACTGCACTTGGTGTCAATTCATGCAGAGCCCGTAAACCGTCCTTAAATGCTGACAGTGGACAGCTCTCAACAACATGAAGCAATGTCTGCTTCTCAGGACCACACTCACACGCAGCACTTTCACAATATCCCCACTTTTTCATCATATATCGGCACCTGCCGTGGCCTGTTCTGAAACGGTTGAATTTTGACCACTCATGTCGAGGAAGATCGGAACCTGGCACTTTCTTCGTTGCGTATTTAATCAGAAAGGTGTTGGTGGGTGGACATTGTTCCCATCGCTGTCTCCATTCTGCTGTTACACTGAATTTTTCACAGGAGTGTAGACCATTCCAGAGTATTCCGGGATTTTAACCTCATCACAGGTGGATCTCGTAAGGCATTGAACAAAAGTGAGTTCCTGTGTGCAAAGGTCTTCATGAACAACTGTACTTTCGCTGCTTTTCTCCTCAGATCTGGAGGAACAATGCTTGCTAAAACAGGCAGCCGCTGAGCAGGAGTGGACCTCACTGTACCAGTAACAACTCTCATGGTTTCATTGAGCTGTACGTCAATCTTGCTCGAATGTACGCTTTTTTCCCACACAGGAGCGCAGTACTCACCAGCGAGTATGCCAGAGAAAGTGAAGCAGTGCGAAGAGTGTTTGCATCTGCACCCCAGTTGCTGCCCGCTACTTTTATGCAGCAGATTTACTCTTGTACTCAGCTTCTTTGACAGATTCAAGCAATGCTATTTGAACGACAAGGATCGATCCAGTGTGACACCCGGATATTTTAGGAATAAGTTGTGGGAGACTTCTGTTCCGTTAAAAATCACATGTAGCTTCCGATTAGCTTCCATGTTATGCAAGTGGAATGCTGTTACTTCCGTTTTACTAGGATTTGGCTGGAGTCTCCATTTGTGAAAATAGTCACACATGGTAGCTAGGTCTTCTGTAAGTACATCCTCACAGTGTGCCAAATCCTTACTCTGAGTAATTAAAGCTAGATCGTCTTTTTTTAAAAATCATTTATTTCTCACAAATAACAAGGTACAGTATCAACATACAAAAGTAACACAACAAGAAAAGCACTTAATCTCTTATTAGAGTATAATGTGCACTAGTCACAAGTCCTTCTGTCCTGATTGTTCTAGAGAATAGTCATTTCAACTGAGAAAAAAAGCCATTGGCACAAAACACATTGCGCGAAAAACACTGCACTATCCACTGCACGACCATTCGACTGTTATAATGAAACACTCTCGAGTTCCTTAACTTGATGTTTCTCTCTCGATGGCACACGTTTCACTAATGTTCGTTTGGCATCTTTTAGAAGACGAATGAACGTGTTAAGGGAGCACTGTTCGTTTGTCTGGACAAAATAGAGATACCCCATGACAAGCCAGGTTTGCGCAAATTTCAAGTGCTGCGTACCGAAATCGAGCTCTAAGGCTGCTCTGTAAGCTGCATTAGGATTAGCTGATCCTGTCATCTATCTTAGCATAGGACAAAACCATTTCCAGACTACTTTGACATTTCCACAGGTAGTAAGTTTATGCCTCTGTGTGTCCATCTCCAGACATTTTTTACAGAGTGGGGATTGGGTGATGTTGTGACGGAATTTTTTATCTTCTGTGGGGATAATTTCGTTTATAGCTTTATATGCGGCTACTTTCCAGTCAGTTGGTATAAGAGGATCTTTGAAATTTCTCCAGATTTCATTCCATTTCCGATTTGGGTACTTCTCCGTGATCTGGGGTTGTGTTTCGTTCTTCTGTAATAGATGATTGTATATTACTCGGGCAGGAGGAACGTTGTTTCCTGTCACTCGTACCGTATCTATCGCTTGCAGCGTTCTTCTAAAACATCGTGTCGGCACTAAATACTTCGGGTTTTGCTGATGTGTATTCCAAAATAAGTATTATGAGCAGCTCCTACTCCTGTCTTCGCAATCATTATCTCTCGCATTAAAAGCGCTTGGCATTTTTCGCCGACTGCTATGGGACCCAGTCCTCCTTGCGCTACGGATTTTCCCACTTGTGATCGTGCTACACGAAACATATATCAGCGCCACAAATAATAACTCATACAGAATTCAACTCGCTGGCTTATTTTTACCGGCATGGGTAGGATTTGTGCCACATACCACAATTTAGACAAGGCAAACAAGTTTATATGCCACATCTTTTGGATGATGTTCAGGTTTCGACTCAAACTGATTGACAATGTGGCGCGTACCCTTGAAACTATGGTTGTCCAGTTTATCTCAATATTTTGGGACATATTAGGGGTAAACACTAATCCCAAAATCATAATTATATCTTTAATTGGTACGGACGCAATCTCTTGTGACCAGCTACCAAGCGGTAGTATCTCGGATTTTTGATAACTGACTTGGGCATTAGAGGCTTTCTCGTAAGTTGTTATTATGCTCTTCAACTGTGGGGCAACGGTTATGTGTCTGCAGTAATATGGTGACGTCGTCAGCATAGGCTGCAACCGTGAACAGGCTCGGGGGGTTGGGAATCGTGCACAGTACAAAGTGGACTGCCCGAATAAAGGGCTCAATACTTAAAGCAAAAAGAGTCATCGATAGGGGACATCCTTGTCGTACCGATGCCTTAATTGGAATTGGTCTGGAAAAGTGTCCATTAAGAAGTATTCGAGAATGCGCCGAACTATACAGGGTTCGAATAAGATTGCATATTGCGGTTGGGAGACCCAAGCGTTGCAACATTGCTAACAAGTACCCATGATGCACTCTGTCGAAAGCTTTTCGGAAGTCCAGGTTTAGAATCGCGCCAATTTCAGTTGGTTCTGCTTCAAAGTGTAACACTGCATTCCTTACTGCCTGTAGGATGAGGGTAATTTTCCTTTCGGGAATAGCACATGTTTGCCCTTCTTTGATGATGTTATTAAGGTAGGGTCGTATTCTTTTCGCCAGTATTTTCATGAAGAGTGTTATCGGGCGGAAATCCGATACAGTTCGTGGTGCGGCGACTTTGGGTATAAGGATTATAATGCCTTCATTAACGCCTGTACAATCTTGTAGATTGGCGAACAATAGTTGCATTAGTGTTAAAAGGGTTGTTTTCAGGATGTTCCAGTACTTTTTGTAGAAAAGGTAAGTCAGACCATCAGGGCCTGGAGCAGATCTCTTACTGGCCGATCGTAGGGCCTCGAATAGTTCACTTTCTTCAATTGGACGGAGGAGCTGTTGCCTGTCATTATCATTGAGTTGTTGATCGACGAAAGACAGAATGTTCGTTTGATCTAGCGGGGAATTCTCACAGTCCCGGAACGTTTCTCTGAAGTAATTCTCAGTTTCATTTAGACAGTCTTTAGTAGATAAGAGTCGTCTGTTGTCATCTGTATGAAGAGTAGATATTACTTTGCTCTTCCCGTTCCCTTTTTCATGGGCTATATGATAAAGCTGAGCTTTTTCTTCTGCTAAGCGTGAATTAGAACACGAACGAACTAAGCAACCCTGTAGGATGTTCTCCTGAATAGCTGTTATTCTTCGTTTAACTGCGGCTATGTGACTGTTTACGTTGTAACCTGCCTGTTGACGCGCCAGAAGGTCAGTTAGTATAGTGTAGTAAGAGTGCAGAGTTTTCCGTCTGTTACGTGCTTTTTCTGCTCCATGTTTCTTAAAGAAGGGTTGAATCAACGGTTTAACCTTATACAACCACTTGTGTACAGTTAAAGGTCCCTGTTGGGTGAGACGACTGAGCATATTTGACCACATCTGTTGAAAGTTCTCTTTCACTTGCTCGTCATCAAGCAACACATTATTTAGTTTCCAATATCCCTTCCCGATAACAGGTATTCTCCTAGTGGTACGAATCTTCAGTTGGATGATCACTGAAGGGTACTATTTTAACACTGATGTCATGTACATGCGGTGCTAGGTCTCTGTTTACGTAAAATCTATCAATTGTACGAAATTGCCATGTTTACTTTCCCATCCATCACGAAGCTCTTTTTTTTGCTAGGGGCTTTACGTCGCACCGACACAGATAGGTCTTATGGCGACGATGGGATAGGAAAGGCCTAGGAGTTGGAAGGAAGCGGCCGTGGCCTTAATTAAGGTACAGCCCCAGCATTTGCCTGGTGTGAAAATCGGAAACCACGGAAAACCATTTGCAGGGTTGCCGATAGTGGGATTCGAACCTACTATCTCCCGAATGCAAGCTCACAGCCGCGCGCCTCTACGCGCACGGCCAGCTCGACGAAGCTCTAAGGCCTGACATATCCTTTCAAGCGCAGGAGAAGGGATGAATTCTCCTCTCTGGTCTTTGGCGTGTAAAACACAATTAAAATCCCCACCGAAAATTAAGTCTTTGTAGTTATGTCGTAAATAGAATGGTAGGTGTGTGGTCAGAAATTCCTCTCGCTCGTGACGACGATGTGTTCCAGAGTGCAGGTAGATGTTTATGTACAGTGTGTTATCTTCTGTTAATATCGACGTGATCCTCCCACTAGGGTGTGTTTCACAAAGTTTAATGTGTAATCCAGATCTGTATATAATTGCAGTACCTCTCGAGTCTTCCCCAGGATTGGCAATATATTGGTAATTATTCCCCAGGTAAGGCAAAGTAAAGACGTTAACTTCTTGTAGGAAGAGGATATCAATGTCATAATCTCTAATAAATCCTTGTAATAGTACCTGTTTGCTGCGACTTCTCAGGCAATTTACATTAAGTGATGCTACGGTATGAAGAAGTAGAATGGTAAAGGGAAAGAACACAGCGCCAATCATAATTATGAGTTTGGAGATGGAGACGAGTGCTTAAGTTATTTATTCGGAACATGTTTGATAATTTTAGTGCCTTTCTTTTTGCCAGTATCATCTACCGGCTGCTTTAATCTAGGATCCCTTTGGCTAACTTGAGGTAGTTTTGTTTCCGTAATTTCCATTTCTTCCACCGACGGGGGTCTCTCGTTTTCGAAGGTCGGTGATATATTATGCTCTTCCCTACTTTGCATATTACTGTCTTTGACGGATGTTGGCGGTGTCAATACATCTCCGCCCTCTGTTTCCATATCTTGAGTTATTGGAGGCTGTAACTGGTTATGATTTGTTTCTTGGGGTAGCTGTGCTGGCAGACCGGCATCTGACTCGATCGTAGGTAGCCTTTCCGGTTGCGGTATTTGATGACTATTATCAGAATTGTCGTTCTCAGTTATCTGATCCCCCACCTGTTGACCTAATAACTCTGTCTCCCTGTGCGTCACAGAAGTGGCCGGCATAGTGTTCTGGTGATCATGTTGTGTTTCCTGTGTAGCTTCATGTAAATTACTAGGTGACGAACTGTGTAAGTTGTCTTCAGGAGTCAACTGCGTAGCTTGCAGCGGACTGCGCTGTGTCGGCAGTTTCCCACTGGCCAAGGTCACCCAGGTGGGACTAGCAGGCTGTTCGCTTAGCTGGACAGGTTAGGTTCGTTCCAACACGAGTCCCTGACCGTCCGACGCATGCGCAGTTGAGAGAAAGCGTTCCAACACACACCAAACCAATCCCGGACTGATGCATGTACTCAAATGCGGCGTTCCAACATACCTCAAACTGTAGTTACTGACCGCCAGAACTCGTCCGAGGCCTGTGGTATGAACCGGTAGTACGGACATGCGCAATGGATTACATGCGCGAGAGAGGAAACTCACTGGACAGACCACGTGCGTTTCCACTCCTGTTCTGTTCCTTGTTCTTCTCCCATGTGGTTTGTTAACATTGCCATAACCTCTAAGCGGTAATAGTTATTTCTAAATCTGTTAATGAATTCCGTTAAGGTACTTGTGAATTGTGAAGTAGAAATAATAAATTAGTAAATAACGAATTAATAAATACGCAATAAAAATGGAAAAGTATGGGGATTTCGTTGAATCTTCATCCAGTGGAGATGAGTTGGATATGCAGTTATCCGCGCCAAGGAAGCGAGAAAATTATTTGCGTAAGTTTTATTGTTGCTAGTGGAATTCTCGAGGTACTTTCTAATCGCGTCATTCTGATTTCACCGTCCAAACTCAGTAGCGATTATTATAGTTGTTTTTTCTAATGGTAGAAAATGACAGGGTCACGGCCACATAAAAGTTAATTACCGTAAAACTTGTAGGTAATCCTGGTACATCAAAACGGAAACATGCTTACCACTTGTTCCACTGCTTTCCTCTCACCCTAGTGGGACCTGGGAGCGAACTGTGTTGTACATGTTGTGGAGGGATGTATTTGCTTTACGTGTTTCTCCATTGGTTGGTTGGTTGGTTGGTTGGTTGGTTGGTTGGTTGGTTGGCAGTAAGTTGTGTGTCATGTATTGAGACGAACACGAACACCAAGTTTCCGCGTTCATGGAATTAATTGGACCTGGCCAGGAATTGGACCCGCGACTGCTATGAAACGAAGGTTGTGACAATGGCCTTTGATAATAGTGAATTATGATGATAAATAATAAAGAACGTGCAAGTGTATTTATTTTTATACCGAGCGAGTTGGGCACGCAGCTGTGAGCTTGCATTCAGGAGATAGCGAGTTCGAATTCCACTGTCGGCAGCCATGAAGATGGTTTTCTGTGATTTCCTCATTTTTACACCAGGCAAATGCTGGGGCTGTACCTTAATTAAGGCAACCGAAACTTCCTTCCCACTCCTAGCCCTTTCCTATCCCATCGTTGCCATGAACTATCTGTATCGATGGGACGTAAAGTAGCCTGTAAATTTATTTTTACGCTTGTAGTTTGTGATTTAATATGCCTAACGAAAATGTGACAATAGCAGCAGTTCCCTTACACAGCATTTTCTGCCGAGTATTGAGAGCTGAAAACGTTTATTTTCTTCCTTGCACCCTCAACCATAATCTCCTTTAATATCATTCAGTATCTCGCTATATTTCCTTAATCGCAAATATTTAGATATGTATAAACATTTGTGTTTCATCCAGATTCTTATATCAAAGACTATAACAGTTCTTTGAACCAATTTACTTACATCATAGTTCCTTAACGGTGAAATACAGGCCTAAGGCTTCGAGGCAGATATCCCTCCCTAACCAATTAAAACGAATATAAACCATGTGTGTGTATTTCATTATTTATTCATTTTTAAAATACTTGTTGCACCGTGTTCTATACGTATATTGAATTTCATCAGTATTTCAGTAATTTACCTTTCCTTTTTCTCACGAATCTACAAACTAAACAGGGCAAGGTAATACGCGCCATACTCTTTGTTTACACGTCAGATTGCTGTCCAGGAAGCGTTCCAACACGATCAAGTTCGGGACCAGCCGCTGACCAATCCCAAACCGGCGCATGCGCACAGGGCGATGCATGAACCCGCCGGTGACCGTCAGAAACTCGTGTGTTGGAACGAACCTGTTGTTTACGTCGTGGGCATTGACCCCGTAAGTGTCCCACTGCATTACAAGACGAGCACATAGTAGGCTTATTTTCGTAACTGATCAGGGCTTTATGCCCACCGATATCTAAGTAAGATGGTATATGTTGCTTTAACATTAGTTGAATTGCTCGTACACCATTATGAACCTTGTACCGGAAACCTGAGCTCCAGTTTCATCCTGAATCGAAAAAATTGTCCCATATTTACTAATTTGTTCCACAATTATTCTATGAGGTACCTCCATCGGAAGATTAAAAATTCTCACCAACTTTGTACCAAGTCCCGCAGAATCAATAGTCACTTTGCTACAGAACCCATTACTGTGTAAGAAGGAGTGCTCGCCTGCATAATCCTGTAGCAGTTTTTCAGTTGTTTCCTGCTTCTTGCATTTCATGTACACTTGCCGCGATATACCATTAAGCTGGATCATCTCGATGTCACTTTCTTATAGGTGCAAGGTGTCAAAAATCCAGTCATGCACTTCGTATGGGGCTGGTCGGGGCGTGTCTCTGTCGGTGAAGTTGATCACAATCGTATTCTTCCTTTCCACTATCACGATGATCTTTTAACTATGAGCACATAGATATCTTGAACAACCCTATCTGTCACCACTGTCAAGAGTTTATCAGGTAGTCACACACAAGTAAAAACAGACTCGTTAGACCGTACACTCAGTTCGAGAGCTCACTAGCTGCCCTGACTTGCACGCACGCTGGTCCAAGCAGAACTGCTTCAAACTGTATCTCCTTTGAAGTTGTTCTTGGCAGGTCATTGTTGCTGGAGGAGTAAGATTCTGGCGCAGCAAAAATAGCGCAGATCCCGCACGAATGGGTTAATAATATGGTCTTTGTACTCTATCTGATCCACAGTTTTTTTATTTTTTTATTCTGTGTAGCATTCTCGACAAAATAAGGGTCCAATATTCCATGAGCAGACACGGCGTACCAAATCGTAATCCGCGCAGTGTTTAGTAGTTTCGCGTAGCGATATTGGACCGTTCAAACCCTAAAAAGCGAGTTGTTTATTGGTTGATGTTGCCATCAAGGTATGACTTTCATCTGGAAATAGTATGTTGCAAAAGAAATATGATGTAGACATCACTCTGCTCCAATGCTGTAATCGAGCTCACTCATCTCTTTCTGAGCAACTTGAATACCATATGCTAATCCACCCAGCTCTTCAAACATCCGCCGAACAGCTCTATTGCTCAAAACCGGGTTTCAGCAATGTTCGTCGTAGACTACGCATTGGGGATCGTAACACCCATTGGAGAAGTCTCCCATGATTCTCGTTTGTGGTGACGGTCCTTGGGCGTCGTGTTGTCCCCTTTCGTTGATATGAGACTGATCCCGTATGATGGAACTCGATAACGACAGCTAACTTTTTTCTGTTGTTTCGTTCCGCCCTATGAAATAGCTCCTTGTACTGTCCTTTAACTTGAGGCAAACTCGGCCTCGTTTGACACCATAATTGCAGAAATCAACGCAACACTGAATTCGCGATATATTAAACTATTATATACAATAGGGCCTCCCGAAGGTATCACCACCTTGACGAAGGCAAAATATATTTTGCCGGGTGTTTATTGGAGGCTTGCGTGGTCAAATGATCCTTAGAGCTATGCCGGCGGAAGCATCTGCTCCTGGTAGGGCCACCCAAGCCGGACAGGTCTAAGGTGATGATCCAGACTAAGAGTGATACCCTGGTCCTCCAGATTGGGGGATGAGCGTAGGGTTAACTCCCCTACCTCGTAAAAAACAACTGTTACGGATACCTTAAGAATGAATAAAGCAGGACTGGAAAACTTGGTGACGAGCCGGCGAGAAAAACGGCTAAAGAGAAGGAAAAAGGATATAAGGAGGCCAAGGACCTACAAGGACTGTAGCGCCGACCAGTAAGTATATACAATAGGGAAACGTGGGCAGTAGATGAGCAATAATTTCAGGGTCGCTTGTTTGACCGCATACCGTATGTTACCAGCAGCCGTTTGTTTCAAACTCCTCGTATTTGCCAGCCTGAGTTAGACAGTAACTTATATTGTTTTTTTGGTTGTTCGGACATACTGCGTTTCATTGCAGGATCTGCATACAAAGTTACAACGTTGTGTGTTATTTTCATCTATCTTCATTCAATACCGGTTATAAGTTGATTGTATTTTCAATGATATTTGGAATTCGGTCCAAACTGGTGGTGCAGGAAATATTAGATTACGAAATTAAGTCTTAAAGGAAGTAGATAAATATTGTTACTTGGATAGTAGGATAACTTACGACATCAGAAGTAAGGAGTGCAGACTAATAGAAAAGAGGAATACCTTTCCTAAAACACAAATTTGCTCACAAGCATAGATTTCCATGTTGGAAAGCTTTTTAAGACTTTCGTACCGAATCTGGCATTGTATGGAAGGTTTTTTCGTATTTCCTCTGGAGAGAACTGGTGCAGGTCTTGACTCCTATAGGCGACCTGCGTGTTTGTGAAGATGGGTCCTAACTATGTTGAAGACGGCACACATACCCAATCCCCGAGCAAGAGGGAATTAATGTTAAAATCCTCGACACAGCAGGGAATCGAACTCGAGTCTCCTAGGTCCAAAGGCCAGCACGCTAACCAATTAGCCATAAAGCCGGACTGTATGGAAGGGAAACTTGGATAATAACTAGCCTAGAAACAGAATAAAGGCTTTTGAAACGCAGTATAACAAAAGAATGCTGAAGGTGATATGGCTGAATGAGATCACGAATGAAGAATATTACTGAATCGACTTGGGGAAAAGAGAATGATTTGGCGGAATTCGACCAGAAGAGATAGAACGATAGGACACTTCTTACACTTAGGATTTATTCAACTAGTTTTTGAAAGAGGTGGGGTAAGAACGGTAAGTATAGGTAAGACATGAAGATGACAAACAGATTAGTGTAGATACAGGATTGATAATTATGTAGAAATGGAAGTATTAGCACAGGACAGGGTGGCATGAATAGATGCATTAAACCGCTCTACGGATTTATATCCCAAACACAACTTGATGTTTCTGTTCAAGATCATTAACATCAAGATCATCAACCAAATTCACCGGATTCAAAGACCACGGATTCACTCCAGCAGTGGTATTCATGATTTTGAGCCTGAGAACAGTCGATTCGCCACTCCATATCGTACGATGTCGACCTGTAAAGAATACCTGGTGACACATTCGGTATATACTCGGCAAAGAATAATAATAAGAAAAATATTTTGGTCGGTCATGGTTTGATGATGCTTGTTGTTTAAAGGGGCCTAATGGTCATCGGCCTCCGATCGTGGTTTAACACCAAACTAAGACATACAGGTTTTCGGCGACGTTGAAATAGTAAAATGGCTAAGTTTGGGAGGGTAGCGGCATTGACCACAATTACGATACAGCCTCACCTTTAGCTCCCTCTGTAGATCAATGGTAGAGTGTTGGCCACTGAATTCCAAGACCACGGGTTCAATCCGGCAGTGGTATTCATGATTTTGAGAGTCTGAGAACAGCAGATTCGCCACTCAATGTCGTTCGATCACGACCTGTAAAGAATACACATTCGGTATATTCTCGGCAAAGTTAATTAAAATTCAGCCGTAGTTCACTCATCAGAGATCCGGTTCACACTGCCATCTGGTAGTATTAGAACGGAACTTCAAAATTGGCGCGAAGGCAGTCTAAATAGCGTTGTATCAAGATATCTGCTACACAGCAGCTTAGGTCTTGTCCGACTCCTCGGCTGAATGGTCAGCGTCCAGAACTTCGGCTTAGAGGACCCCGGGTTCGATATCTCTTACTCAAAGACTGGGTATTTGTGTTATGTCCCAATACTCTCCTCTTCATATTCACACAACAAATTACAATTTGTTTACAAGTTGCTTTATATCACACCGGCACAGATAGGTCTTATGGCGACGATGGGTCAGGAAAGGCCTAGGAGTGGGAAGGAAGCGGCCGTGGCCTTAACTAAGGTACATCCCCAGCATTTTCCTGGTATGAAAATTGGAAACCAGGGAAAACCATCTTCAGGGCTGCCGAGAGTGGGGTTCGAACCCACTATCTACCGGATACAAGCTCACAGCTGAGCGACCCTAACCGCACGGCCATCTCACCCGGTCTACCAACTTAAGTGGGGTAAAAATCGTACTATACAATGGAACTTTCACCAAAGGAACAATAATTGTTCATGCATTACAATCACATAGAAGTAGGCCTACGGCGTGGTTAAAAAAGGCATTTAGTATTTTGCTATTCCCGAAGAAAGTAATAGACACTAGATAGAACTGAACAGGCCCATTACTAAGTGAGACTGCCAGACTGACGAATGCGTGCGTCAAACGGATGACCTTGGCAAAAATATACCCCTGCTACCATTCGTCGTAGAACACTTGCTGTGCCGCTGTACAATTCGGTTATAAGCGACGAACGATATTTTGTGCGTGTTTCCGTTATGTAGCCTATTTTTCTTAATAATTAAACAAATTAAAGAAAAGAATTAGCTTAAAAGACAACAAATTTTATACAGATTGTTTTTTAATAATTCCCAGTTTAAGGCGGCTAAAATGGAATAAAGATTTATTTTTTTCTCCACAAAGTGTGGAGCAGCCTACTACTACTACTACTACTACTACTACTACTACTACTACTACTACTACTACTACTACTACTACTACTACTACTACTACTACTACTACTACTACTACTACTACTACTACTACTACTACTACTACTACTACTACTACTACTACTACTACTACTACTACTACTACTACTACTACTACTACTACTACTACTACTACTACTACTACTACTACTACTACTACTACTACTACTACTACTACTACTACTACTACTACTACTACTACTACTACTACTACTACTACTACTACTACTACTACTACTACTACTACTACTACTACTACTACTACTACTACTACTACTACTACTACTACTACTACTACTACTACTACTACTACTACTACTACTACTACTACTACTACTACTACTACTACTACTACTACTACTACTACTACTACTACTACTACTACTACTACTACTACTACTACTACTACTACTACTACTACTACTACTACTACTACTACTACTACTACTACTACTACTACTACTACTACTACTACTACTACTACTACTACTACTACTACTACTACTACTACTACTACTACTACTACTACTACTACTACTACTACTACTACTACTACTACTACTACTACTACTACTACTACTACTACTACTACTACTACTACTACTACTACTACTACTACTACTACTACTACTACTACTACTACTACTACTACTACTACTACTACTACTACTACTACTACTACTATACGCCATGAAGATGGGAAAGACGCAGGGAGATGGTTGTTGGTACTGTTCTGAAAGGGATACAGTAGAACACACCTTTTTCTACTGTGTTCGATGGAAAGAAGAACGAAGAAAAGCCTGCCAACAACTTGGCCGACAACTCACGCCAGGGAATCTGGTTCAGATTATGTTAGAGAGCCCGTTTGCCTGGAACACAGTAAAGGCAATGGCAACAAGCATTATGGGGATGAAGGAGAAAGAAGAGAAAGGAAGAACTTAATAACATAGATCACGCCATTCTGATGTCATGCCGACAAGCAGTTCCAGAATGGTCTGAGTGAAGAGGGCAGTGGTTTTTAGTTGGTGGAAATCCAACTCCCACACAGAGTGGTGTCTTTAAAAGATTTTCCCCTGCCATAACAAAAAACTACTACTACTACTACTACTACTACTACTACTACTATCGCTGGTTATGGCGGTGGGGCTGTTTATTGTTTTAGGAGGAAGTACAACTGGGTATTCATGCACTCTAACACTAATCACAGGGACAAAAGAGAGTCCGATCCTTGGAAAAATGATGGTTTCGACAAAAGAAAGGCAAGGGCTACGAATGGCGTGATGAGGAGGACTCTATAGGCCTCTCAAACCTAGGGAGAGCAAGAGAACAAGAGTAGACCACTTGGTCTTGTTTTCTTTCCTGGACTTTTTCTCAGTTATCTTAGGCCGGCAATAATGCGAGTTAAGCCTAATTAGAGCCTTCCTGACGCCAAACCTGTGTGGAGGGATGTGTTCACTATTGTGGTTTTCTGTGGTGGTTAGTTCAGTAGTGTGTGGAGGTAAAGACACAATAACGACACGTGGTTTAAATCCCAGGTCCGGCCGAGAATTGAACCCAGGCCCCTTTGAACCGAAGGTTACGACGCTGACCATTCAGCCAAGGAGTTGGACTTTGGGTAATGTAGCGTACAACGATCTTCATTAATCTTACCTCTTAAACAATTATGTTATTTCATTTGTTACAATCTGAATATTCTTCTTCTTTTCTTCCTCTTCTTCGGCCGCTTTTCCCCGCACTTGTCGGGTCGCGGGTGTGAACTGTGTCGAACATGTGGGTTTGGCCGTATTTTGCGGCCGGATGCCCTTTCTGACGTCAACCCTGTATGGAAGAATGTAATAACTATTGCGTGTTTCTGTGGTGGTTGATAGTGCAGTATGTTGTCTGAATACGAAGAGTACAGTGTTGAGAAAAACACAAACACACAGCCCCCGAGCCAGAAGAATTAATCAGACGTGATTTAAATCCCTGACCCGGCCGGGAATCGAACCCTTGACCCTCTCAATCGAAGGCCTCTATTTTGAGCATTCAGTCAAGGTGTCGGAGTACAATGTGAATAATAATAATAATAATAATAATAATAATAATAATAATAATAATAATAATAATAATAATAATACCGGGCGAGTTGGCTCTGCGGTTAGGGGCGCGCAACTGCGAGCTTGCATCCGAGAGATAGTGGGTTCGAACCCCACTGTCGGCAGTCCTGAAGATGGTTTTCCTTGGTTTCCCATTACCACACCAGGCAAATGCTGGGGCTTAATTAAGGCCACGGCCTATTCCTTCCCAATCCTAGACCTATCCTGCTCCATCGTCGCCATAACACCTCTCTGTGTCGGTGCGACGTAAAACAAATTGTAAATAATAATCATGTTATTGATTTTACGTGCCACTAAAACTACCATGACAAGGCTGGTGTATTTGAGCACCTTCAAGTACCACCGGACTAAACCAGGTTCGAACCTGCCAACTTACAGTCAAAAAGCCAGCGTTCTACCATCTGAACTACTCAGAACGACCCGTAATGTGAATCTTCTTGCTTCGGTATTTACTATGAGACGTAATAGTCGCTTGACATTATCACTGGCATCTTACGAAGACAGTCGTGGTTCAAATTCTGACGAATGCATGCGGGTTAAAATAAAGTAATGTCTCTACAGTTCAGATTCGACGTAAAACTGGAAATCCTGTGACTATAATGACGTCATCAATAGTCTGTAAAACCACAAGCTTACTTGCATCTATCTGTTTCTTCACAACCATCTCCTTGCTACTTTTACAAAATTCATCCGATTTTCTCTTGGTGTTACAGTCCGGCATGATACTGACTAGAATGTACGGGTCCTACTAAAAGTTTAAGGACACCTGCATATTTACTGAACATGATTCCTGTCCTTAAACTTTTAGTCTCAGACATACGATTGCTTACAGGGAACTAGAACATATTAAGAGGAACATTTGATGGAATTTTCATTAAAATATCGTTCTTTGTTTGGAAGTTCTTGTTTATAATAATTGGAAAGAATGTAGCTATTTTTTAATACTTGAGGAGTTCTGGACAGTACAATATGGAGATTACATTAATAATCTTAGTTATGGAGAAACAAAGATACCTGAACCATATTTATAATTGTAATAGAACAACTGAAGATGTTTCCATTTTAAAATATCTTCCGTTTAATATTTCGCAACAAAACCACAGAAAGTGGTAAACAAACATTCCTTGCCCTCTGCTGGACAGGAGGCCCTTGAAGATACAGAGATCGTTATTTGTGTTACGTTATACTGTAAATATCCCGCTTCGACGTAATATACAAATGATCTCGGTATCTTGAAGGGTCTCCTGTCCATCCAAGGTTATGGAATGTTTGTTTTGTACCACTTTCTGTCGTTCCGTTGCGAGTTGCAAAACGGGGGATGTTTTTAAATGGACATATATTCTGTTTCTCTGTTAGAATTCTAAATATTCTATAGATACCTTTGTTTCTCTACAACAAAAATTATTACTGTAATACCCATATTGTACTGTCCAGATCGCCTCAAGTATTAAAAAATTGCTATTTTTCTTCCAATTATTATGAACAAGAACTTCAATAACTTCGAAACAAAGAACGATATTTTAATGACAATTTCAGCAAATGTACCTCTATATATGTTATAGTTCCCTGTAAACAATCGTATGCCTGAGACTAAAAGTTTAAGGACAGGAATCATGTTCATGAAATATGCAGGTGTCCTTAAACTTTTGGTATGACCTGTAGGAGCTTTAGTTAGAGTTTGTTCTTTCCACGTCACTCATTCATCCACGTCTGCCCCCATAAACATTTCTCCACATTCCGCAGTGTCTGCTGTGTATCAAAGTTGATCTCGGTTGGCAAATCTCTCTTTCGTGTGTGTTATGCGGGCTCTTACGTTATCTTTGCCGCTCCGCGAGAAAGTTGTGACCTCCTTTTCACGCTCTGCATTGCTGCTAGATTCGCTCCGTCCATGGTCCACTGTAGCCAGCGTACTTCTCACAACACTTCCTTTGCTTCAGCGTTGGTACGATCCTCTCCAAAGCATTTGGCCATTCGTCAATAACCTCTCAAACGTCATCCTCCTCCGGAGAAGTCACGGAGATTTGCAACAAGACACTAAAGCTGCATTTAATTAGGGCAATCTCATATGATGAAATTAGAAAATCGAAATTGTATTGTTGAAATTTTGAGCCTCTGTGGCCCAGGCTGCAGCGTGCCGGCCTCTCACCGCTGGGTTCCGTGGTTCAAATCTCGTTAACTCCATGTGAGATTTGTGTTGGACAAAGCGGAGGTGGGACAGATTTTTCTCTGGGTACTCCGGTTTTCCCTGTCATCATTCATCCCAGCAACATTCTCCAATATAATTTCATTTCATTTGTCAGTCATTAATCATTGCCCCAGAGGAGTGCGACAAGCTTCGGCAGCCGACACAATTCCTATCCTCGCTGCTAGATGGGGCTTCATTCACTCCATTCTTGACCCGACGAATGACGAAACAGGATGAGGATTTTCATTCTCATTGTTGACATGTTATTTATTTTATTTATTAATTCTAAGCAAATTCAAATCATTATCATTGGCCACCACTTGGGCCGTAGAAGTGCTCGGCCGTGCAGAACTCACCTCACAACTTTGAGACGCCAGCGCCAGGCTGTGAGGCTCAGATGGTTGAGGCGCTGGTCTTCTGACCCCAGCTTGGTAGGTTCGATCCTGGCTCAGTCCGGTGATATTTGAAGGTGCTCAAATACGCCAGCCTCCTGTCGGTAGATTCACTGGCACATAAAAGAACTCCTGCGGGACCAAATTCCGGCACCCCGGCGTCTCTGAAAACCGCAAACGTAGTTAGTGATACGCTCCCGATAAGCCTTTTGAAGCTCAACAACGGTGATTTTGGACTTTTTGGAATTCCGACAAACCTTTCTATTCTCTAAAATTAATTTTTGATAGTTTTGAAGCCACACTGCCCACATGTATCGATATTTTACGAAATTTTTCGTACTACTTCTGATCGCAGTTTTCTCAACTGTTCTCTATTTTATTTCTTTTTCATCGGATACTTGTAGAACTCACTGAGACGAATCAATCGACACCTCACAAGACGCTCCGGAGTCTAGAACTTCACTGTTAGCCGCATGGCACGGTGATTCTATAAATAGTATCTCAGGATGGTAGGACTATTGCATTATCCGATAACGTCAGACTCTAGTTAAGATATAACATACATTGGTTCTTCGTCTTAAACCTGAGATACTGAACACTCCAGTCACACGTGTCGTCTAGAAATTATTTCGCTATCTTACTTCTTTCTTTCTTTCTTTCTTTCTTTCTTTCTTTCTTTCTTTCTTTCTTTCTTAATCCGTTTACCCTCCAGGATTGTTTCCTTCCTCGGACTCAGCGAGGGATCCAACCTCAACCGCCCCAAGGGCAGTGTACTGGAGCGTGAGACTTTGCGTCGGAGGGATACTATGGGGAGGAGGTCCAGTACCTCGCCCAGGTAGCCTCGCCTGCTATGCTGAACAGGGGCCTTGTTGGGGGGATGGGAAGATCGCAAGGGTTGGACAAGGGAGAGGGAATGAAGCGGCCGTGGACTGGAAGAGAATTGGGAAACCACGGGAAACCACTTCGAGGATGGTTGAAGTGGGATTCGAAAACCCTCTACTCAGTTGACCTCCCGAAGCTGAGTGGACTCCGTTCCAGTCCTCGTACCACTTTTTAAATTTCGTGGCAGAGCAGGGAATCGAACCCGGGCCTCCGGGGATGGCAGCTAATCACACTAACCAGTACACCACAGAGGCGGTCATTTCGCCTTCACCTTTTACTAATACTGAAACGTAAGGGAGATTACTACTTCAGGTAGAGAAATGAAGTTCAGTACCAATAAAGATATAAAATATTTGATGTAGTAAATATAAACCTCTATACGGAATATTTACGTTTATAAATTACTATGCTCATTGAACTTCATTTTCCCAGTGTTTCACAAATACACAATTAATCGTTTCACTTAGTGAGAAAATATGTACTGTAATGTCTATTATTAAAAAAATCTAATTTTGGGGGTCGATGACCTAGACGTTTGGCCCCTTCAAACAACAAACATCAATCTAATTTTGCAAATAACGACCAGTTTATATATATATATACACATACAAATATGTGGTATATTTGCGTTAAATTTTAATCTCCTAATGAGAAGGATAAGCCTCTTTGTCCTGAATTATTTCATGATATTTTCGTGTTATAGCTATTGCAGAAATAATCCATTCATAAAGGTAAGACGGTATGTAAGGTAAGAATGTGAGATATCCACCGAAGTCAAGGACGTTCGTTGGTTTGGTGAACATAATGTAACTAACGAAAAGCAGTAGGTCGAGTATGGAAATGCTTGCGAGTGGATTCGCCTGTGGTGCAGGGATATTTTACACATACTGCAGACTTTAAGGAAAAATATTCTGCAAAGAATTATTAACAAGGTATACGTCCACATATAAATATGATTATAATGTTATTCAAAACATTACAGGAAATAAGCGTGTAATATTACCAAACAATAATATATCTTCCAAGAAAGCGCCAAAGAAATGGCTGATTGTTAAAATTATTTATTTGTTAAAAAAATTAACTTTTATGTTTAGGTTTTTATCCAGTTAAAAGTTTTAAAATGCTATATACAAAAGGGGTACTATTTTTTAGCAAGTAGATCAATGTATAGTTTATAGTATTATTCTGCATTGAATAACGTATAATAATGGGTTTTCGATGTAGTTTTTATCACGAATTATTCTATTAAATATCTGAAGGACATATAGTTTATACAGCTATGCACCACAATTTATACACTTCAATCAGAACTACTACTACTAAAACATTTTCGCTCTGTCCCTGAAGGGGACGGCGGGCCTCCTAGACGGTAACGCCGTCTCTCCGGCCAAGGAGATATGATACGGTGAAGGAGATGTTTGGAGAAGGTGAGTGTGTTGGCAGCCGTGGCCTGTGCTAGGAACTGTCCCCGTATTCGTCTGCTCGGTTGGCCGGTCGGAGTGCAGAGCTGTCGGACCACGAACCAGCGTGGCTCCTTGTCTGCCGAAGCCTTCTCTGCAACCGTCGACCTCTCTATGAAAAGTTCATCTAGCCGGAAGCCTAGCTCGTCGATACATTTACATACTGTCTCGTCCAGTCCTCGTCATAATCTGGTCCAACTCGGCAGGAAACTGGTAGATTAGCAATGCAGATCAAATCTTTTTCATGAATAATTATTATTGCAACTGACTTAGTCTGACATTCGACATCCTTTTCTACCGTAGACCCCGTCGATCAACAACATCTTCATCATCATCATCATCATCATCATCATCATCATCATCATCATCATTCTTTTCTACCAATATTTTCGTATAAAATATATGTCGATAGTGCTGACTCAGAACCTGTATAATTTCATAGACAGTAAACCTTTGCTTGCAGGTCAGAGTCAAGCCTAAGACAGGGTAAAAGCATTGTGGAATATACAGTACATACCGAGAACGCAACCCAGAAACAAAATATATGTTCGAGTGACAACTCGTTCTGACTTGATATAATCAGATCTACAATGTAATTACTGGCATAGTATTTCAGACTAGAGTTCTGGCTTTCAGAAGTCAAATTGGTGGGTTCGACCATGGATAGATAGATAGATAGATAGATAGATAGGTAGATAGATAGAGCCTTTGTTTTCTGTGGTGAAGTTAGGGCTCCTGGCGCTTTCTTACACTTAACCACACACATATTATTACATTTTTATACAATGACACTGATAAACTTAAAATACTAAGAACTACAAATAACACTAATGTTGAAGACAAAAATATGAATATATATACACAAAGAAGAAAGAAAGGAAAAACGAACTGCCTGCAGAATACAGATTTGAAAAAGACTCATTTAAAAACACAACAAAAGAAATACGAAAGTAAAAATCATCATCATCATCATCATCTGTTTACCCTCCAGGTTCGGCTTTTCCCTCGGACTCAGCGAGGGATCCCACCTCTACCGCCACAAGGGCAGTGTCCTGGAGCTTCAGACTCTTGGTCGGAGGATACAACTGGGGAGTATGACCAGTACCTCGCCCAGCCGGCCTCACCTGCTATGGTGAACAGGGGCCTTGTAGGGGGATGGGAAGATTGGAAGGGAGAGGCAAGGATGAGGGAAGGAAGCGGCCGTGGCCTTAAGTTAGGTACCATCCCGGCATTCGCCTGGAGGTGAAGTGGGAAACCACGGAAAACCACTTCGAGGATGGCTGAGGTGGGAATCGAACCCACCTCTACTCAGTTCACCTCCCGAGGCTGAGTGGACCCCGTTCCAGCCCTCGTACCACTTTTCAAATTTCGTGGCAGAGCCGGGAATCGAACCCGGACCTCCGGGGGTGGCAGCTAATCACGCTAACCACTACACCACAGAGGCGGCGAAAGTAAAAATACTAGTAAAAAAACCAAAACCAAACCCCATGGCACTACAGCCCTTGAAGGGCCTTGGCCTACCAAGCGACCGCTGCTCAGCCCGAAGGCCTGCAGATTACGAGGTGTCGTGTGGTCAACACGACGAATCCTCTCGGCCGTTGTTCTTGGCTTTCTAGACCGGGGCCGCTATCTCACCGTCACATAGCTCCTCAATTCTAATCACGCAGGCTGAGTGGACCTCGAACCAGCCCTCAGGTCCAGGTAAAAATCCCTGACCTGGCCGGGAATCGAACCCGGGGCCTCCGGGTAAGAGGCAGGCACGCTACCCCTACACCACGGGGGCTGGCAAAATACTAGTAAACTTAATAAAAATATTAACTGAAATTTAAATAATTGTATTCTTGCAATACTAGGTCTAAATTAAATACTGTAATTACTACTAGCTATGTTTACTTCTAATTGGTAAGTACAGTACGGATGTTTTAATTTAATTAAATTACCATATTAACACAATATTTTATTTTATTGTACAAGAATCTCATAACATCATTTTCACACACAATCACTCGTTCCACTCATACAGGAACCTTGCCGGAAGCACTTAACGAGGAACTGCTGGTAAAAGGTTTTAAATATACTTTTTGATGCAGCATCCTTGATGTCTTTGGGAAGAGCATTCCACCATCCCGAAGCGGTGATAGTAAATGATCGATGGTACGTGGTTGTTCGGTGGACAAGTATTTCTAGAAGGGTCAATGAACGAGTATCATGGAGATGTAAAGAACCAAGGTGACAAAAGTTGCTGGATAGATAAGCAGATATGTCTTCCGAACGTACATGGTACACAAGAGTATTTGAATGTAGTTTACGCCTGTCGTCTAGTCGTAACCAAGATAACTGTTTGTAGTACGGAGAATCACGAGCGTCGTACTGTAAATCCATAGCATATTTAAGCCAAGCATTTTGAGTGCGTTGTAATTTCAAACTTAATTCGTCATATCCGTAAAAATTACATCACAGTACTCAAAAATGGGAAATAATGTGTGAACAAATGAATTTCTAGTGATCGAGGGAATACATTTCTGAGCCGTTAAGGGGCGCAAGCCACCATACACCTTTTTACAGATATTCTTAACTTGCGCTGATCAGTTTAGAGTTTCCGTTATAATAACTCCAAGGTTAGAAACTGATTCACAATAAGATATCACAGTGTTATTTAAAGTTATGGGAGGAATGCAATTTTGTTTTAAAATGTGAAGATTCTTTGATGTACTGATGATAATGGCTTGCGTTTTACGGGGGTTTAATTTAAGATTGTTTTTAATTGCATAGCCATTAATTAGCTCAAGGTCGTCATTTTCATTACATATTGCTTGTTGTATATTATTAGTTGTAGTGTGGTAATAAACTTGCAGATCATCAGCATAAAGATGGTACTTGCAGTGCTTAATATTGATCTGGTGATATCATTTATATATAAAGTGAACAGGAGGAGGCCCAGGACTGGCCCTTGTGGGACACCAATATTTTTTGTTCGCCACGTTGATTTATTATTATGGATCAGTTTGGTGGTATTTTAATTTGCTCAAATACGCTGGTCTTGAGTCGGTAGATTTAATGGCATGTAAATGAGCTCCTGCGGGATAAAATGTCGATACCCTGGAGACACCGAAACCCGTAAAAGTAGTTAGTGGTACGTAAGATTTATTACATTATAAACGTTATTGCGTACAGCAAAGGATGGTTAAGTATATTTTTTCACTGCCATAGAATTTTGGTAAATCTAGGAATATAAAGTATTTATAAACTATCTTGAACAAAAATAGCAGAGCTGATGTTTTATCGTAAATACATTTTTTAATGTGTTGGAGTGATGCAAAATCAATAGTAAAAATCTGTAAATTTTTGCGGACGACTTACTTGGTCAAAAGCGTTGCTGTGGGCATAGTTGCCAGAAACCATTGTTAAGTATAACTTCAAAGTATGAAAAAAAGCCTATTTATGCAATTATTTACCCAACAACCACGGTAGGTGATCCTTTACATTACGCGTGAGATGTTTCGATTCGAGTACAGGCAACATAACCTTATCACTTTAGTGTCAATTGCATACAAAATTTTATTTCAAGATAATTGTTGGTGAATTTACTTATTTTAAATTAAACATTTAATGATAAATAATTTTCACACTTCACCGCACAAATGATCCATGTCTCATTCATGCAGTAACGCTTTGGGTTTGTTGTGTATTTGCTAATAAAAAATAAAAATTAATGTTATTTTTCAAGTAGTGAACAGTCCATTAAGCATCCAGAGTCGCAAACATTGTCGTCCGGTACTCTACTATACTGCTAATAATAAGAGATGGTTTGTGACATTTCGTAGAGGGAGGTCCGTTTACTGCCTGCCGAGGCGGGATAAAGGGAGTGGCTGTGTGGTTGCCATGGAAACGAGGGTGGGGCGACTGCGGTTGCCATGGAGATAAAACTTCTGGGGGGCTCGTCTTGCTGGGAGTTGCCAAACCTCTCACTTCACTTGTGAGCTAGATCTTGTTGCAAGCAGTTCAGTGTGAGTGGCCGTTAGTAAGTTTCTAATTGTATTTTAAATACTATTTACGTACGTACGCACGTGCAATCATTGTATTTATATTTTGAGTACGATGAATACTCCTCGAGGGAGAGGGAGGCCCAGGACTCGTCCACCTCGTGAAAAAAATACCGCCGGCCATGGTGTGACAATTCATCACCAAGGAAGAGAAATGATATGTGTTGCAAGAGAATTCTTTGAAGACGAGGCTACGAGTTTATCGGAAAGGAATGTTCCCTTAATTCCATTCCAGAGCAAAATTTGTTCTATTTGCGACCAGTTCCATTACAGTGGAAAACAAGAATGTGAAGAAAGACCAGTTCTTGTCTCATTTGCGATCACTGTAAAATTTTCAGCAGCCTGTCAGGGTTTCCCAACTTTAACGCAGCAAGGGGACTGCTAATTAAGGCGTAGCTTTATATAATAGATACTCTTACAGAAATTTACGGAAAAGTGAGGATGTTTGGTGACAAGGGTTTGTTTTACCGCTGGATTTACGTCGCAGCGACACAGATAGGTCTTACGGCGGCAATGGGATAGGAAAGGCCTTGGAGTGGGAAGGAAACGACCCTGGCTTGTTGTGTTTGTTGTGAAAATAGGAAACCACGGAAAACCATCTACAGGGCTACCGACAATGGGATTCGAACCCACTATTTTCCGAACGCAATATATTCTCTTCGCGATATCATTATAGAATCGTCATTTTTTCAACTTATTGTAATCTAAACATTTTCTTAACATTAAGTTCTGGAATCTTGTACATCTAATCGAAGCGTACAGACAAAAATTATAATTTTATTTATATAGATGAAAGTAGACCGAGTGGCCGCGCGTTTTAACGCTCTGTGGTTATGGAGCCAAGCTCTGCATTCGGGAAACGCGTGGGTTCGAATCCCACCGTCGGCTCTTCTCAGAATAGTTTTCTGTGGCTTAATATCTTCACTTCCAGGCAAATGCCGGTACAGTTCCTATCCATAGGCACCCCTTACCCAATTTTATTCACCATAACACATTTCGTCTTCATTAGCTCCTCAACTGAGGTTGGTGCCAGGAAGGGCATCCGGCAGTAGAAACATGCTGTGTAAATTAATTAGGAAACCACGGAAAACCATCTTCAGGGCTGCCGACAGTGGGATTCGAACCCACTATCTCCCGAATACTGAATACTGGCCGCACTTAAGCGAATGCAGCTATCCAGCTCGGTAAATAAAAGGTTTATTTGAGTCCTGTTTATTCCCTGTCAATCCCGATATAAACGCATCAGTCTCAAACGGTAAATATAAGTAATTTAATGACTTTCAACATACGATTCGTAAGATTCCCAGTTTCGCCAGTTACTTGAGGGATGTCTTCCTGTACTAATCCTTCAATAAGGATTTCCCTCACAGCAACCTGACTGTTTGTATGTCACTGATAAGAACCTGATTGTATAAGAGTGATCGCAAATGGGACGACACCGCCTGGCCAGGCAGTCTACAACAGATCACAGTGGTCAGAATGACGGAGAGAACAAGTGAGCCGGAAGCGAGGGGTAAGAGCATGTACAGAAAGGAATGCTGGAATGTGGCAACATCGTGAAATGCCACGTGCAGTGCTCCTCCCTCCAACCTTACCTGTCAGACGCCATCTCTTCTTATTAGCAGTATAATGAAGGTAATATGTAAGGAAAGGATTTTTAGGTACCAATAGGTTAGAATGCAAACGTATTTGAACAAGGCGCAAATATTATCTAGCCGCTGTATTGTTATGTCGGTGAGTTGCACAAGTTTTAGGGATTCTGACAGTTCAGATATGCAAATCTCACTGCAACACCTTTGTGCGGGTAGAACACACTTGCGCCTTGGTTAAATACGTCAACATTCTAATCTATTAATGTCTAAATATCCTTTCCCTATACCCGTAATATTTGAAGAAGCATTTTGACAGATGGGGCTGGAGGGAGGAGCATTGCACGGTGTTGCCTTATTTCTGCATTCCTATCTCTTTCCGCTCCTTCCGACGCAAATGTTAGTTCTCTCAGGCCTCTCTATTCTGTTGTACACAACTCAGAAATGAGAGGTTTGGCAACTCCAAGCAACACAACCCGACCAGCAGCTTTATCTCCATGGCAACCGCAGTGGACCCACCCACCTTTCCATACCCCCTACTCCCTTATTCCCACCCAGTCCGACTCGTTGGCTGAATGGTCAGCGTACTGGCCTTCGGTTCAGAGGGCCCCGGGTTCGATTCCCGGCCGGATCGGGGATTTTAACCTTCATTCGTTAATTCCAGTGGCTCGGGGGCTGAGTGTTTGTGCTGTCCCCAACACCCCTGCAATTCACGCACCACACATAACAATATCCTCCACCACAATAACACGCAGTCACCGACACACGGCAGATGTCGCCCACCCTCATCGGATGGTCTGCCTTTCAAGAGCTGCACCCGGCTAGAAATACCCACACGAAATTATTATTATTCCCAACTAGGCATGTAGTAAACGGACCTCCCTCTATGAGATGTCAGAATGCTTCTTTCAGTATTACGACCTTAGCAATATGAACTTTATGATATTCTATGGAGCTGGGAATGCAGAGACGCCATTTTTGGTGTAGATGGGTAAGGAACCACAGTGCTGCAATCAGGCGGAGAAACAATTCAACAAAGGAAAGCTTGGCGTTCGCTGAGTTATAATCTCTCTGACTGTCCGTGTTTCCATTAAGCAATTACGTCATAGTACGAAGTAAATTAGATTACATGTTTCGTTTACATATTTGTGTATTTTAAACACTATTAGGAAAAATATTAATGCTCTATTAGAATAAAAATAGAATAGTAGTAATTATTATAAACTTATTGTAAATGGTTACGCAAAATTAATAAAACAATAACACCTGAGCTTAATCCCTTGGTAGTTGATACTCGGGATAAGTGAAATTAAAGTGGTAGTGGTGATTATTATTTTAAGAGGAAGTACATCTAGGCAGACCGCCTCTGTGGTGTAGTGGTTAGCGTGATTAGCTGCCACCCCCGGAGGCCCGGGTTCGATTCCCGACTCTGCCACGAAATTTGAAAAGTGGTACGAGGGCTGGAACGGGGTCCACTCAGCCTCGGGAGGTCAACTGAGTAGAGGTGGGTTCGATTCCCACCTCAGCCATCCTGGAAGTGGTTTTCCGTGGTTTCCCACTTCTCCTCCAGGCGAATGCCGGGATGGTACCTAACTTAAGGCCACGGCCGCTTCCTTCCCTCTTCCTTGCCTATCCCTTCCAATCTTTCCATCCCTCCATAAGGCCCCTGTTCAGCATAGCAGGTGAGGCCGCCTGGGCGAGGTACTGGTCATATTCCCCTTGAGTCGGTAGAGGTGGGGTCCCTCGCTAAGTCCGAGGGAAAAACCGAACCTGGAGGGTAAACAGATGATGATGATGATGATGATGATGATGATGATGACATCTAGGCAACATGCTCTATATAACAGTAATCAGGGAGGAAAAATGAAGGTATCGGCACAAGCACCACGAAGTGGGTGAAAATGAAAGTCTCCCTAGGGATCGAATGCTTTAAGACCGTCGGGGTCGGTAAACAACAAGAGTTGGCCAAGGGAGGTTGGATAGGAGAAATGAAAGTAAGGAGCCTGGCACTAGTAAGTGGAAGCAATGCCACGATTGAGCTACGGGCCCCGTAGTCGCTAACTCACAGTCCCAAGTTAAGAGCCCCTGGGCCCCTTTTAGTCGTCTCCTACGACAAACTGGGGATACCGTGGGTGTAATTGGACCGCCTCACTCACCCTCAGTGGGATAAAAGTAGAGGTGAGAGTGAAGTCCGATAATAAAATATTTTAAATCAAAATTTAGTTAAATGCTTGTGTTTTTCCATTGTTATTTAAAAAAAAACTATTCTACGCACGTTGTTTCTATGAAAACTGTTTAAAATATTAAGGTCAAACATACTGATTTGGTTAGAAATTAAGGCTGGTAGATGGACGTTTTGTTCCACTGTCTATCGTATAACTTTTAAAAAAAATTACAATTTGCTTTACGCCGCACCGACACAAATAGTTCTTATGGCGATTTTAGGATAGGAAAGGGCTAGGAGTGTGAAGGGAGCGACCGTGGCCTTAATTAAGGTGTGAAAATGGGAAACCACGGGAAACCAAGTTCAGGGCTGCCGACAGTGGGATTCGAACCCACTATCTCCCGAATGGAAGCTAATAGCTACGTGACCCAAACCACGCGGCCACTCGCTCGGTCCTATAACTTCGAACGCCGCCGAGTATACTTTCACACTCAAGTAGCTGGTGCTTTAATTCCGCTGCCACACCAGGATCAGCTTTGTAGGTAGGCTATTCAAGTAGGCTACTCCAGTTCTGTGCAAGTGGCTTGAGTAACAGCCTTATAGTGCTGTAATGCTTCGCTTTTCTTTTTTTTTTTTTTTTTTTTGCTAGTTGCTTTACGTCGCACCGACACAGATAGGTCTTGTGGCGACGATGGGACAGGGAAGGGCTAGGAGTGGGAAGGAAACGGCCGTGGCCTTCATTAAGGTACAGCCCCAGCATTTGCCTGGTGTGAAAATGGGAAACCACGGAAAACCATTTTCAGGGCTGCCGACAGTGGGATTCGAACCTACTATCGCCCGAATACTGGATACTGGCCGCACTTAAGCGACTGCAGCTATCGAGCTCGGTATGCTTCGCTTTCATGGGCAGTGTTATTTCTCAATCATTCGCATGTATAATGTAATTGTGTTCCTTGATGATGATATACGGTCCGCCTCTGTGGTGTAGTGGTTAGCGTGATTAGCTGCCACCCCCGGAGGCCCGGGTTCGATTCCCGGCTCTGCCACGAAATTTGAAAAAGTGGTACGAGGGCTGGAACGGGGTCCACTCAGCCTCGGGAGGTCAACTGAGTAGAGGTGGGTTCGATTCCCACCTCAGCCATCCTGGAAGTGGTTTTCCGTGGTTTCCCACTTCTCCTCCAGGCGAATGCCGGGATGGTACCTAACTTAAGGCCACGGCCGCTTCCTTCCCTCTTCCTTGCCTATCCCTTCCAATCTTCCCATCCCTCCACAAGGCCCCTGTTCAGCATAGCAGGTGAGGCCGCCTGGGCGAGGTACTGGTCATACTCCCCAGTTGTATCCCCGACCAAGAGTCTGAAGCTCCAGGACACTGCCCTTGAGGCGGTAGAGGTGGGATCCCTCGCTAAGTCCGAGGGAAAAACCGAACCTGGAGGGTAAACAAATGATGATGATGATGATGATGATGATGATGATGATATACGTGGCATCTGTGTAATAATAATAATAATAATAATAATAATAATAATAATAATAATAATAATAATAATAATAATATGTGCGTGGCCTTTGCTACCGTGTGCAGTCATTACGATTCAATGTCGTTTAGGATTTAGACTGTTTGTGGATCATTTTGACGTTCCGTTTTATTTTACCAGCTCTATTGGACGTCTATTAGTTGAGTTTTTAATTTTGTCAGGTAAATACAAAATGTGTTGCCACGCCGACATCATGCGACCTGGCAAGCCAAGTGGATTTTTTTTTTCGTCCTGGGAAATTCGACTTCCTCTGCTTAGTTTAAGGTAGAAGGTACGGGTTGAAAAATCAGGTTGTAAGTTTCACCGCGAGAAAAAGTTTTAATTACTGTGATAGTAGCTCATGGGGACGAGTGTAAGTACTTAGGTGTTATATAAGAAAAGATCTTCATTAACAAGGTTTTTATTAAACTTCGCATGAGTGCATGGAGCCCAACTCTTCAGGGGGAAAATAGTTGGCTATCTACAAGGACCTATAATCCCTGTGTCTTGTTTAGGTAGATATTTAAATACACGACACAGAGTTTTATTTTACTCTTCGGAGATTCTCTTTATATCTGTGTAACGGAACTAAAAGGTGACGACCCTCAAAATACGCGCCCTACTGATAAACAAAAATTCGAACAAGGCTGTATTGGAGTCTCAGCCGCAAGTTTTGACATAAAATACGTACCGTGATATGTATTATCGAATGAAAATATCTACTTGGTAATTTTTCCACCACGGTGTAATAGATGTGCTCGACTGGAGGAGTCCAGTTGCGCGGAACTCACCTCACCACGCTCGGCTGCCTCCACTTTGAGACACACCCGATAAGTCTTTTGACACTGAGCGTTTGTAATTTTTGACTTTCTGGAATTCTCATTGAAACTAACTAACTATGAATGCTTTCATTCCTCACCCTGAAGGGGTGGGGCGGTCCACCTAGAGGTAACGCCCTCTCTCTGGCCAGGACTCTCATTGAAAATAGAAAGCACCTTTCTACCTACTTTTTTGAAACCATTTATTATTGCGATATTATTGAAAGGAATACATTTTTCACACCTATCGTTTCTCGTTGTTCTTTGCCATATTCCTTTAGAAGTCACTAAAACGAACCAAATGGCACGTCATTCGACGTATTGCCACGCTAGAGTTCAGAGCTACACTAAATGAAAGCCGTGTGGCTTGACACTTTTAGGTACCTCAAGATGGTGGCACTATTGCACTACCAGATGACCTCATAGTAGGTAAAAAGGTGCTTTATATTTTCAATGAGACATTGACCACTGTCCTCACACATGTTGTCTAGAAATTATTTCTATTTTCAAAATGCTAATGATTTTGTAACGTTCATCCACCCAAGTTCGATTTTGAAACTATTGACGAATTCACCAAATCAGTAATGTCTAAAGCTGTCAACAAGAATCGGTACCAACAACAACAACAACAACAACAACAACAACAACTGAAGTGCGATATCCAAAGTTGTGTTGCGTGCGTATTTAAGTTTAGTGAGTTTCTTTCACTGTCCTGACCTAGTTTTTTCTCTCGAACATCTTATTATTGAAGGTACTTTCATTAACGCATGTAGTACCTTTCTCTGCGGAAGTATGTCCAACATATGGACTGGCACCTCTCGCCAGTAAATTGTCATGTGAGGCACGGAATACTGCTCAACAATTTTGTTTGTGTTATTCAGTCTGAGCAGCGATAGCTGACGCGCTAACTTTTAACATTCAAGTACAATCTCACTCACAGAGGCAGAGCATTCACTGAATAGTGAGTGCTTCTAAAAACCCGTTCTTGAATATCTAATTTTCTTCATGGTACTGGTGGCTGAGAGGTTATTAAACTAATTTCTAGTGTTGAAGTGTGCAAGTTCTGTTCTAAATGAGGTAGTGGTGGTGGTAGTGATGGTAATGGTGATTGTTGCTTCAAAGTGAGAATAAAGTGATCATTAGCTATTCGAAGGAGAAAACCGAAATCATTTCGACCTTTGAATAGCTTCTTTTTGGCCAGAGCTTTAACATTGCATTCGGTCGAAAGTTTTCTGTGACGCAAGGATGGGAAAGAGAAACTACAGAAAACCATCTGCAGGGCTAGGGACGGTGAGATTCGAACCCACCGTCTCCTGAATGTAAATTCACAGTTACGCGACTCTAACCACGCATCCAACTCGCTCGGTCCTTTGAAGAAATTAGTGTTAGGAAAGGAAATGGAAATTCGTAAAAAAATAATATGGTGAAAGACTCCCTAAGACTGACTTACACACATACGGATGATTATGATTAGGATAATAATAAGAGGTCGCCTCTGTGGTGTAGTGGTTAGCGTGATTAGCTGCCACCCCCGGAGGCCCGGGTTCGATTCCCGGCTCTGCCACGAAATTTGAAAAAGTGGTACGAGGGCTGGAACGAGGTCCACTCAGCCTCGGGAGGTCAACTGAGTAGAGGTGGGTTCGATTCCCACCTCAGCCATCCTGGAAGTGGTTTTCCGTGGTTTCCCACTTCTCCTCCAGGCGAATGCCGGGATGGTACCTAACTTAAGGCCACGGCCGCTTCCTTCCCTCTTCCTTGCCTATCCCTTCCAATCTTCCCATCCCTCCACAAGGCCCCTGTTCAGCATAGCAGGTGAGGCCGCCTGGGCGAGGTACTGGTCATACTCCCCAGTTGTATCCCTGACCAAGAGTCTGAAGCTCCAAGACACTGCCCTTGAGGCGGTAGAGGTGGGATCCCTCGCTAAGTCCGAGGGAAAAACCGAACCTGGAGGGTAAACAGATGATGATAATAATAATAATAATAATAATAATAATAATAATAATAATAATAGTAAGGTAAGGGTGTATTCTGCCCGAAGGCAGGTCCGAACCTCCGCAGAGGTGTCCTGAGCCGGAGTTTACGTGCGGTAGGCTGACCAGTTCCTTTCCGCTCCTCCATTCCCTTACCCCCCACCAACAGAGCGTGGCAACCCATCCAAATCTTGACCACGCCCAATGTTGCTTAACTTCGGAGATCTCACTGGATCCGGCGTTTCAACACGGGTACGGCCGTTGGCATAATAGTAGTAATACAGGCCTAATAATTATTATATTAATATTATTATTATTATTCCCACTCTTCCATACATTGGTGGGGTTGCGGGCAAAGAGAGTAGGCCTAGGTACCACACATGCGGATGTAACCCTGTTTTACGGCCGGATGCCCTTCTTGATACCAATCCTATGTGGAAAGGTATATTGTCGCCGTAGCCATTAGACCCCTGGACGGCAGCTTTTGAGTTCTTGCGGAATGCTTCTTTTGTTTCTTAACACCTTTAAAAGCTATGATAATAATAATAATAATAATAATAATAATAATAATAATAATAATAATAATAATAATAATAATAATATTCTCATGTGACTATTTGTAGTCGGGTGCTGCCCTTGTAAGGCAGACCCTCCGATGAGGGTGGGTGGCATCTGCCATGTGTAGGTAACTGTGTGTTATTATGGTGGAGGGTAGTGTTACGTGTGGTGTATGAGTTGGATGTTGAGGACAACGCAAACATCGAGCCCCCGAGCCATTGGAATTAACCAATGAAGGTTAAAATCCCCGACCCGGCCAAGAATCGAACCCGGGACCCTCTGGATTGAAGGCCAGTACGCTTACCATTCAGCCAACGACGTTAAAAGCTGTTAAGGCACGTATCTGAGTTTCCAGTGGCAGTTTGTTGCCAAGCTCTCCCTTGACCTCTCAGTTCCGCAGAAAGGCAACTGCTTATAGATGCATTTTAAAGAATCGGACTTCGGCACGGTTATACAAAAGATACTAAAGGGAACTAAACAGGAGTAAAGATATTTGACAGATATTTATTTGATTAATACTATTTCACCGAGCGAGTTTGCCGTGCTGTTAGGAGCGCGCAGCTGTGAGCTCGCATCCGGGAAATAGTGGGTTCGAATCCCACTGTCGGCAGCCCTGAAGATGATTTTCCGTGGTTTCCCATTTTCACACCAGGCAAATGCTGGAGCTGTACGTTAATTAAGGCCACAGCCGTTTTCTTCCCATTCCTAGGCCTTTCCCGTCCCATCGTCGCCATAAGACCTGTCTGTGTCGGTGCGACGTAAATCAGAATAGCAAAAAAAATCTATTTCATAACTAAAAGTAGCCTATTTTTTATTTGCTTATGGTGATTGTGCTTTAAGAGGAAGGTCACATTCGCCTTTGTAGCTTAACTACCGCCCCCATCCACAGGCTTTTTTTATTGTTCCTATAGCTCTTTTTCTTACAATTTACTTTACGTCGCACCGACACAGGTAGGTCTTATGGCGACGATAGGATAGGAAAGGCCTACGTGTAGGAAGGAAGCGGCTCTGGCCTTAATTGAGGTACAGCCCCAGCATTTGCCAGGTGTGAAAATGGGAAAACATGTAAAACGATCTTCAGAGCTGCCGACAGTGGGGTTCGAACTCGCTATCTCCCGGATGCAAGCTCAAAGCTGCGTGCCCCTAACCGCGCGGCCAACTCGCCCGGTTTCTGTTTTAGCAAGCCCCCAAAAAATCCTAACCCTCAAAACAACCCCTATTCCCCGCCAAAAAAATTGCTGGGTATGGTCTTGAGAGCTGGAGCCCGATGTAAACAAATACAGTGGAAATGTATTCTTATTGGCTGCCGGCTCTGCAACGTTGTTCAACCAATATATATTATTTTATTAAATTTACGGTATCTTTTAAATTAGCTGAGTGCATACCAGAATATTATATTTGTATTGTAGACTTAATGAGTGCATTAATTTCAGGAAGAGAGATTGTTTCGTATGGTATATATTGCAACGTCCGCCTCTGTGGTGTAGTGGTTAGCGTGATTAGCTGCCACCCCCGGAGGCCCGGGTTCGATTCTCGGCTCTGCCACGAAATTTGAAAAGTGGTACGAGGGCTGGAACGGGGTCCACTCAGCCTCGGGAGGTCAACTGAGTAGAGGTGGGTTCGATTCCCACCTCAGCCATTCTGGAAGTGGTTTTCCGTGGTTTCCCACTTCTCCTCCAGGCGAATGCCGGGATGGTACCTAACTTAAGGCCACGGCCGCTTCCTTCCCTCTTCCTTGCCTATCCCTTCCAATCTTCCCATCCCTCCACAAGGCCCCTGTTCAGCATAGCAGGTGAGGCCGCCTGGGCGAGGTACTGGTCATACTCCCCAGTTGTATCCCCCGACCAAGAGTCTGAAGCTCCAGGACACTGCCCTTGAGGCGGTAGAGGTGGGATCCCTCGCTAAGTCCGAGGAAAAAACCGAACCTGGAGGGTAAACAGATGATGATGATGATGATGATGATATTGCAACAAGTCTAACTGAGCGTAGAGTCATGTTTAATTACGAGCAGCGTCGTTGTGTATAAGGGTAGCGGAAGTTGTGAAACATCGGACTGGCAAGCTTTTGAAAAGTGGTGAAAAATAGTTGGTTTCAAACGAGTTCCACAATTTTTTGGAAAATTATCCGACATCAGCGGTGAAAGAACGGCAGAATTTTCCGGACTGTCAGGTAGTAGTGTTCAACGAACGAAACATAACGTTCAGGTTCAGCGACTTGCATGCCTTAGAAAGGGGGGAGACCCAGCTTAACAAAGGAAAAAAGAAGGTCAATATTCATTCGATTGTTAAATATGCTACAATTGTTGTTGACAATTCCTGCACATATCCCAGTATTGGCATGCTTCCTGGCAACCGGAAGCAACTTCAATAATGTCAGAATTTTAATAATTTTAATATTTTAAAATAAAATGTTCAAAATTTCCTGCCTTTGTTACAATATATTACTGTTTCCCTTATAAATTACAAGTTTATAAGGATTTTCGTACTTTTCATTTTTTAAAGTGTGCATCAAACCTCCAGCTACAAAATGAACCTCAATTATTAACATAGACTGTAATTCGGATTTTTTGTTGGGTTCTTCTTCCGAGCACCAGAAAATATTAATATTTTTGTAAATAAATATGTTATATAAAATCGAATTTCAATCCCATTGATCTGAATGAGGTACAGATTGTAGTACAACACTATGGGAGGAAACTCTGAAAAATTCATAATTATCCGTGAAACAGTAAGGGAGTTATGAAGGAAACCGTTAAAAAGGCGGGAAATTTTGAAAATTTTATTTTGAAATGTTGTAATTAGAATTTTGACATTATTGAGGTTGCTTCTGATTGCTCTGAAGCATGCCAATACTGGGTTATGTGCAGCATTTGTCAACTACGTTTGTAGCATATATAACAATCGAATGAATATTGGCCTATTTTCCCTGTGTTAAGCTAGGTCTCCCCCCTTTTAACGCAGGACTTGCTTAACAACTGAGGAATGGCAGGCGTGTGTCATTATGATTATTAATTTTATTTAGGATCGTTTCAACCTTCTATACGTTACTCAACTTCCTTGACTGTTGATGTGCTTTCTTCTTTTTACACCAATAGTCCATCATTCTCTGGCTCGCTTTTACTCGTTCCTCACCCGAGAACACCCTTCTTGTTCTCCTGGGTCACAGAGCTAAGAAGTGTTTCGAGCATGGGCGTGGCGTTCATTTAAAACCTTCCCGCCGGGCCGAAGCCGCGACGGGTACCCTCCACTGAGCGAGGAGGTAGGTACCCAATGCCGAACGTCTGCGTCGTGGGAGACGCGGACCGCGACACTCCCCCTGTCGGCGACGGCCGGGGCCGCCGCTTACACAGTACGAACAGGACTCGCCTGAGCTCGCAACAGCGGGCTCGGCAGGAGTCTCGCTCCTCGAGGGAGCCTCGCCGGAGGAGAGGACCGCGCGGGGCCGTCCGACTCCTCCTTCTCGAAATGTTTTTTGTTAAAAACAATTTCGGTAATGATCCTTCCGCAGGTTCACCTACGGAAACCTTGTTACGACTTTTACTTCCTCTAAATAATCAAGTTTGGTCATCTTCCCAGACACATCGGAAACTGCGCGAAGCAGATCCCGCGCACCGGTCCGAAGACCTCACTAAATCATTCAATCGGTAGTAGCGACAGGCGGTGTGTACAAAGGGCAGGGACGTAATCAACGCGAGCTTATGACTCGCGCTTACTGGGAATTCCTCGTTCATGGGGAACAATTGCAAGCCCCAATCCCTAGCACGAAGGAGGTTCAACGGGTTGCCCGGTCCTTTCGGACTAGGAGGACACGCTGATTCCTTCAGTGTAGCGCGCGTGCGGCCCAGAACATCTAAGGGCATCACAGACCTGTTATTGCTCAATCTCGTGCGGCTAGAAGCCTCCTGTCCCTCCAAGAAGATGTGTTGTCGCCGGTAGCACGAACGGATACCGGATGCGACTATTTCTCTACAAACAAATCCGTCACCTCCGTAATTTTCCTTCTGAACACTGTTATCTTTGTAATATCTCCCTCCTCAGTGACACATTTTTTAAGATCCTGATAAACTTCTTTCAGCCATGGTACTTGGAATATGGAGATCGTATTTGCTAGGTGTTCCGGTCCCATTCCTCTCAGGTGTCCATGGAAAGTCAGCCGCCTTTTTCTTATCGAGGTTGAAATGTTCTCGCATTTTTCATAAAACTCTTGATTTGATCTCAAACGGAAGGTAAACTCATTTCCTCTTGCTTTCTTGGGTCCCAGAACTTTCCTCAGAAATTTACGATCTTTCATTTCTATTTCGCTAATCTCTTTTCTGACAATTGTCTCTGCTGCATAGTGTCTGAGTTTGGCTTGATAGGAGAGGGATTTCGACTTATAAGTTTCCTGGCATAGTCTGAATGCAATCTCCATCTTCTTTGCTCTTTCTTCGATAGTTGGCTTCTCGTTGTTAGGAGTCAGAATCTCCCCCAGATATTTGAATTTGTGGACTCTCTTTATGCCACCATACTTGGTGTTTGTTGTCCATGTTGGTTCTTTGGGATCTACAATATGTTCATGCACTTAGTTTTCTCAAAGGATATTTTCAGTCCTGCCTTTTCTGCTGTTTCTTGCAAAACCTCTATCTGTGTAGTGACAGTCTCTAGATTTTCAGCGAAGAACACTAAGTAGTCTGCCAATGCAAGACGTTCAAGTCCAGCCTTTTTTCTGTGCTATCTTGATTCCATTCGGGATATTTTGCGGACACATTTATTTTCACCATTCCCTTATCACCTTCTCCAAGACGTAGCTGAAAAGGACTGGGGAGAGACCATCTCCCTTGCCTCACATCTGTCTTTATTTCAAACGGTTCCGATAGCTCTCCAAGGAATTTTACTTGTGAGCGGGTGTTTGTTGATGTATTTTGTATCATATTAGTTGTTTTGTCATCAATTCCAAATTCCTTCAGCACTTTTATTAATGTGTCCCTGTCGACAGAGTCATAAGCCTTTTTTGAAATCCGTTATTATTATTATTATTATTATTATTTTCCCTTCATACACAGAAATGTGGTCATCTTTCTATCATCTGTGGTGAGGAAAGAGTCACAGCTATAGCAGATAGACGGAATTGTGGGCTTAATAACTGACTAGTTCATAATTAGTGTAAATGCTTCATCGTTGTCAGATGGCGGCGAGTAATCCGAAACGGATATGGAGCGAATCCGACCACTGCCGGAAGACGAGCAAGAATAACGAATAAGAAGACTACGTAAGTACAATGTACTTCGCGTTTATTGTTAATTTATGAGTTTTTTTCTCTCTGTTCTTGTTTTTATTTATTCTGATTTCTTTTGACAATAGAAGTTCAAAATGGAAAATTCTAAATTCCCATGGAGGAATTAGATATTTTTTACCAATAGAGTATGTCAAAAACATATCAGATGCAAGGCTTTTCAGGCGTTTGCTCTATTAACCAGCGTTTCGTCTTAGGTCTGATACTAGACTCGTCAGAGTGGGATGTGTCAGACCCTACCGACTGTTACAGTCTGGTAACTGCATACGGGAGATAAATCTCCACAGTGGAATTATTGCCCTCCTAGCAATTCCGAATGGAAAATTCTAAATTCCCATGGAGGGAATTAGATATTTTCCACCAATAGAGCATGTCAAAAACATATCAGATGTAAGGCTTTTCAGGCGTTTGCTCTATTAACCAGCGTTTCGTCTTAGGTCTGATACTAGACTCGTCAGAGTGGGATGTGTCAGATCCTACCGACTGTTACAGTCTGATAACTGCATACGGGAGATAAATCTCCACAGTGGAATTATTGCCCGCCTAGCAATTCCGAATGGAAAATTCTAAATTCCCATGGAGGGAATTAGATATTTTCCACCAATAGAGCATGTCAAAAACATATCAGATGTAAGACGAAACGCTGGTTAATAGAGCAAACGCCTGAAAAACCTTACATCTGATATGTTAATAGAAGTTCAGTCACGTAGCTCAGTGCTGTTTCCTTTTACGAATATAATATTGCAAGTTAGATCTCGACATAACTGTCGCTTTTACGAAGCTAGTCCGTTTTCATTTTGCAAGCATACTTACTTAAGGCTTACTCGAGAGAGCAAACTTTTAGTGTTTTAGGAGGCCCGTTTTGGGTTTGAATTCACTGTACAGCTCTCCACGAGACGAGACATTTCTAACCACTCAGAGAGTGTTCTCAGCGGAATGATACTTTGGCAGTAGGTTACACCGAACAGACTGTGAAACCCTGCTTCAGAGACCTTTCACTCGCTTTGATGCCGGCTAGGGATGCAGTAGCCATAACAACTACAGCCTACAGCCTGTTTCTGCGGTGGTTGTTAGTATGGATTCCTGGGTCTATATGAAGATATGTGTGTTAAGAAAAACACAAACATTCAGTCCCACAGTCAGAAAAATTAACAGGACGCAGCTAAAATCCTCTCTGAACCGAACGCCGCGATGCTGAGTACATATCCGAGAGCCAGATAATAATTTCGTGGTCGTCTCCCAAGTACTTTTCTATTTAAGGAGTAAGCCCAATTTCACGGCTGAATATCTTTCATGGCCCCAGCCCTACTGTATGTTAAGGGATCTATTCACTATTGTGAGTTTCTGTGGTGGTTTCTAGCTGTGGCGTAGATAAGGGGGATACATCCCTCCATGAGGCGCTTGTACGCATTATTATAAATAGATACAAACATTTTAATAAATAATAAAATGTTCTTCTTCTTCTTCTTCTTGTTTATCTGTTTACCCTCCAGGGTCGGTTTTTCCCTCGGACTCAGCGAGGAATCCTACCTCTACCGCCTCAAGGGCAGTGTCCTGGAGCTTCAGACTCTTGGTCGGCGATACAACTGGGGGGGATGAACAGTACTTCGCCCAGCTGGCCTCACCTGTTATGCTGAACAGGGGCCTTGCGGGGGTTGGGAAGATTGCAAAGGATAGACAAGGAAGAGGGAAGGAAGTGGCTGTGGCCTTAAGTTAGGTACCATCCCGGCATTTGGCTGGAAGAGAAGTGGGAAACCACGGAAAAGCACTTCTAGGATGGCTGAGGTGGGAATCGAACCCACCTCTACTCAGTTGACCTTCCGGGGCTGAGTGGACCCCGTTCCAGACCTCGTACCACTTTTCAAATTTTGTGGCAAGCCGGGAATCGAACCCCGGCCTCCGGGGGGTGGCAGCTAATCACACTAACCACTACACCACAGAGGCGGATAACGAACATATCCATTTGTAAAATCATCCATTTAAAATGTGTTTTAATACTTGTACTATTATTCGTCTATTATTATTATTATTATTATTATTATTATTATTATTATTACTCCAAGGAAAAGTCGTAACTACGCCACTTGTTGGTAGTGTCATGTGTTGTACGTGAATGAAGAAGTATGAATTAAACCCAACACAAATACGCAGTCCCCAAACCAGAGTACTAAACCACACGCGCTAAAATTTAACAGAACCAAATCGAATAGAATTGAACAGAAGGGCGCTACTTTACCATTCAGCCAAAGAACCGGATAATAATACGTGCTATGTGAGCCCCGTGATGTAGGAGTAGTGCAGCTCTCTCTTATCTGTAGGCCACAAGCTATTCCTGTCAAATGCAGGGATTTTAATTCTAGATAGAGACTGGAACGGGGTTCATTCAGCTTCGTGGAATTAACCGAGGAGCTGTCTGGTACGAGAACCAGTGGATTCAGTCAAGAAAGCCAAGTAATTCGGGTGACAAGGACGGATGGATGGATTCTCGACAGGTTCACATCACCTGTCCCAGAGAACTGCGGTGTCATTGAAGTAAGTGGTGTAGTAGGGAAATGAGGATTGAAATATTTTCCCGTTGTTGCGTCACCGAGTAGAAATGCTTTTGCATATCAGTCTACCAAGCCTACTGAAAGGTATGCACCAACTGAACGTCCATGGCATACTTTCGGGAAAGACTGGCTCAGCGGTGAATGCCATTACTAATATCGTTCATACAGTCGTATGGCTTTTAGTGCCGGGAGAAGTTCGGCTCGCCAGATGCAGGTCTTTTGATTTGATGCCCGTAGGCGATCTGCGCGTCGTGATGAGGATGAAATGATGTTGAAGACGACACATACACCCAGCCCCCGTGCCAGCGAAATTAACTAATTATGGTTAAAATTCCAGATCCTGCCGGGAATCGAACCCGGGACCCCTGTGACCAAAGGCCAGCACACTAACCTATTAGCCTTGGAGCCGGATGCTCATACAGTAACTTACTTACATAAAAGTTGTCGAAGTCGAAGATCGGCACAGACTCGTCGATGGAAATAATAAAACAAATTAGTTCTAGCCTATACTAGAAACATAATGCATTGTGGATATTATTTTCAGGTAACAGTAATTTTAATAATAATAATAATGATGATAAGAAGACGAAGATGAACCAGGGGGAGGAGGTAAGTACCAATAGGAAAATGCAAGTTGTAGGAAATGACCTCATTATAATCGTATGCCGGAAGAAGAAATCAGACAAGGTTAAGCCGAAGGATATGAGAAAGTGGTTCCATCTTGAAAGAACTGTAAGGAGATTACAGCTTACAGCGTCTAGGCTGAAAAGAGCGGGCCATTTAGAGAGAATACAAGAAGAGCAATAGTCAGTTTTGGAAGCTGGACATAAAATAGGAAGAGGTGGTTCACTAAAGCACGATGTGGAAGGATGAAGTTTAGACGATGTAGGAGTCCAAAGTAACAAACAAACAGATGAACTTACCTAAGAACAAATATTAGTGGACAAGGACCATTAATTTCTTCAACCCCTACGAAATATGGCATAAGTGAGTGAATAATAATAATAATAATAATACTGAAACTGCACATCGAATCACACAAAATATTTAGAACAGAAATTACATTTTCAAGCCCAAAAATCTAAGACTGTTATTTTACTCAGATTTTCTAAATAGATGGAAAGCTCTCATTTTGAAGAAGAAAGCAGACACAGGAAACAGTGACAAAAGAGAACACAAAATCAAATTAAAAATTCTAGGCCTAAAACTCACAGGCGAACAATGCAGACTCAGAAATAAACGGGAAATCAAACAATACCGGGCGAGTTGGCCGTGCGCGTAGAGGCGCGCGGCTGTGAGCTTGCATCCGGGAGATAGTAGGTTCGAATCCCACTATCGGCAGCCCTGAAAATGGTTTTCCGTGGTTTCTCATTTTCACACCAGGCAAATGCTGGGGCTGTACCTTAATTAAGGCCACGACCGCTTCCTTTCCACTCCTAGCCCTTTCCTGTTCCATCGTCGCCATAAGACCTATCTGTGTCGGTGCGACGTAAAGCCCCTAGCAAAAAAAAAAATCAAACAATACAAAGACATTCACATTGACAATATATTACGGGCATATTAAAGGTGCGGTATCAACCCTGACAGACTCACAAAAAAAGTCGAATTTTATGAAAACAAGAGTAAAATAAAAACGGACACTATGAAATGGGCTGCAGAGTAAAAGCAAAGTTGCTTGTTGTTTTAAGGGGCCTAACATCGAAGGTCATCGGCCCTAAAAGCAAAGTAATCTCCATATTGGATATGAGGGCCCTTGGACACTTGGTGGGGTTTAGTGGTTAGCACTATGCCCAGTCAGCTTTGCCCCAGAAATACGTAACCTGGCCCTCATTTTTAGCGTAGGCTGAGTGAATCTCAGGGCCATGTGAACCTCCGGAAGTGGAAATCTCTTTGCTTAAATTTCTCGTCTTCCTGGCGGGGAATGGAACCCACGTCCTTCCGGATGAAACGTGCACGCATTTACCACATTGGCCAGGCAGCCCCTATGAAATGGACTGACGAATTCAAAAAGGACCTTAAACTGGCGTGAATCACACAAGAAGATATTCAGAACATGGAGACTTCAGATCCAAAGTTCAAAAATGAAATTTGACCGGGAGGACAAATCGAAGAAAACGACCAGAACATCTTCGACATAAAAGAGAAAAGAAGCCCACAGCAAAATAATGAGAGAAGCATGGGCGCAAAGGAAGCCAAAGGAATATCTCTAAATACTTCGAATAGTCGTAAATGGCCTTATTCAAGTAGTAATGGCAATAATAATAATAATCATAATAATAATAATAATAATAATAATAATAATAAACATAATAGAAAAATAAATAAATACACAAATAAATTGATCTTGTTAAATTAAATGCATGTCTAACTCTTAGTCCCGTCTCTTGATAGGGAGGTCGGGGATCTGATGAGATGAATTTTTATTTATATGGCATGTTTTAATGGCCGAATGCCCTTTCTGACGCCAACCACAGTTGAGGAATTAATGAATATGGAATGAATGATGGTGAATGACATAGTGTAAGGAGGTGGAAGGAACCGGCTGTTGCATTTGAACAGGAACTCTCCCGGCATTTGCCTGGAGGTGAATACGGGACACCACAGAAAACCACTCGCCTTCCGAATGCATAGCTTGGGTCCACTTGGTAAGAATAAGAATAAGAATAATAAGAATAAGAATAAGAATAAGAATAAGAATAAGAATGAGAATAAGAATAAGAATAAGAATAAGAATAAGAATAAGAATAAGAATAAGAATAAGATGATGGTGAGGAAGAAGAAGAACAACTGCGCCATAAGACCTATCTTTGTCGGTGCGACGTAAAGCAACTTGCAAAAAAATGACTGCAGAAATCAACGCGAAGGTTAGCTCCATGCCATTAATAGTTTTCTTGTTCTTCTTCTTCTCCTTTATTTTCATATTATTATTATTATTATTATTATTATTATTATTATTATTTTATTATCGTCCGACTCGCTGGGTGAATGGTCAGCGTACTGGCCTTCGGTTCAGAGGGTCCTGGGTTCGATTCCCGACCAGGTCGGGTATTTTAACCTTCATTGGTTAATTCCAATGGCCCGGGGGCTGGGCGTTTGTGCTGTCCCCAACATCCCTGCAACTCACACATACCACACATAACACTATCCTCCACCACATTAACACGCAGCTACCAACCCTCATCGGTGGGTCTGCCTTACAAAGGGCTGTACTCGGCTAGAAATAGCCACACGAAATTATTATTATTGTTATTATTATTATTATTATTATTATTATTATTATTATTATTATTATTATTATTGTTATTGTTATTATTATTATTATTACAAGCGTATTCACTTAGGCGAGAGTACACATTTGGGATCAAGGAACGTCACTTCAGTCGGTCAAATGCAGTTTGTTGGTCCAGCTGGGCGACTGTCATAAATTGAGTCTAATGTGTCCTGGCAGCTGTGCTTCGCTCTTTCTCGTGGGTGCTTGTTTCAGCCATAATTTTTACTGTATGCCATTAATGATTCCATGTGGAAATGTGTTATCTATGTAATAGCTTATTCATTGTAGGCTCGTGGCCCATTCTTTATCTTTCAGCACGGCCTCGAGTTTTCTTCACAGATAAAGTTATTGTCTGGATTTCACCACAGGTAAGGACAAGGTCATGATCGACAAGCCGTGGCCATGGTCTTGTTTACAAGACGATAATGGTTTTTGAACGGCACAATACAGCATAATAATGTTGGAGACTTGAAAAATGAGAAGTTGCATTTAATAATAGGCATTGCTTTTTAACCTGCAGCTCAGTGGTGCAGTTCCCAAGATGGTGGGTTTGAGGTATAGTAGGTGATGTTTAGGTTGTTTAAATACAAAAGCTCTGTGTTATTCGCTTCTGGCACTAATCAGAGGAAAAATCTGAAGAGGTTGGACCCTTTGAAGATTGAGCATATCGGCTAAAGAAAAGGAAGGACCACAAAGATTCCCTAGGTCTCGCAAACCTAATACCGTAGATGTCGTAAAAGAACAGGAGTTGAGAGTAGGAGGGATGGAAGTAAGAGCCTGTCTCAATTAAGCGAAAATAATGCCAGATTCAGTTGCGGCTCCATGGTTACCAGACCACACTCCCAAGTTGTAAGCCCCGGGTTCCCCTTTCAGTCGCCTCTTTCGACGGGCAAGGAATACAATGTATGTATTCTACCACCCTTGCTATCAGGGAGAAAGATAGGGAAGAATTCACGCCCAAGAATGACCCATTTTTATGTGAATATAATATGTTACGAAGTAATGTCGTCTTTTTTTTCTATTGGCTTTACGTCGCACCTACACAGATAGGTCTTATGGCGACGATGGGACAGGAAAGGGCTAGGGCTGTGAAGGAAGTGGCCTTAATGAAGGTACTGCCCCAGCATTTGCCTGGTGTGAAAATGGGAAACCACGGAAAACCATCTTCAGGGCTGCCGACAGTGGGGTTCGAATCCACTATCTCCCGAATACTGGATACTGGGCGCACTTAAGCGACTGCAGCTATCGAGCTCGGTAATGTCATCTTAACATTATTAAAGTAATATAGAGTTGAATCTTCTACGGCCTGTTGATCTACTATTACATTCTTCGTCCGGGTCGACCAAATTTTCGAGAACCTTCTGGCATTGAATGAAATATCTTCTACATTATCGTATTATCACTGCCAAATATGATGAAGAAATGCAGTTTTGAGCAAGGATTTAAAAAACCGACTGTGATGAGCTTAACAGGCTATTTAGTTAACCAGAAATTGTTCAAGTCATTAAGATCAAGATGCTGGAGTGGGCTAGATGTGTTCTGCAACGATTGGAACAGTTATTTGCAGCACAAGAAGTCATTGTTGTCCATATAATATAATTCACTCAGACCACTATTTAAAATAAATAAAAATCAGAACTGGTGAATGCCACGTTGTAATATTTACTGTACTTTACTTACTTCAGCGCGCAATATGATGGATACGCGAGGTGTTCCATTCTTTACTGAACACCAGCGCCACTTGTGTGCTTCGATAATACTATAAGGTCCATGATAAGGGATAGTGTTAATAGTTTTGTTACCGAGCTCGATAGCTGCAGTCGCTTAAGTGCGGCCAGTATCCAGTATTCGGGAGATAGTAGGTTCGAACCCACTGCCGGCAGCCCTGAAAATGATTTTCCGTGTTTTCGCATTTTCACACCAGACAAATGCTGGGGCTGTACCTTAATTAAGGCCACGGCTGCTTCCTTCCCACTCCTAACCCTTTCCTGTCCAAACGTCGCCATAAGACCTATCTGTGTCGGTGCGACGTAAAGCAACTAGCAAAAAAAGAAAAGTATTGTTCACATCTCAGTCACTATTGCCAAAGCCAAAGATTGGACTGAGGGAGGGTTATAAAAATAACAGACTTCTTCTAGCTTACACTGGAAGGTACATCGCAGTAAACATTATGCCTCACCAGAGATAAATCTGAACTTCGTAGCTATACTCCATATACTGACAAACACAGTGAGTCTATTGTTTCTAGCAAATGCTTGACTCGCGATGCAACTGTTGAAGATTATTGTTCTATAATAGGGGTTTCCTACTGATGGCCCACGGGCCTTATACGACCCGCGAAACTTTCTTTTATACCCGAGAAGTAGTTTAAAATGCATTCGTTTAATCTATATATATTCATTTATATCGTTGCCTAAGAAACAGCAAGTTCTAGTTTGGCGTTGTGTAGAAAGTAATAATATCAGTGAAACCATGTTTATAGAATACTGTATATAATCGCCTTATCCCTGCATCGATCTACCCCTTCACTAGGTGAACGAATTCGCATATGATTACTGAGCAATTCACGTCCACTGTGTTTTAAGTTTTGAGTTTAAATTTCATACTAAATGTGTTTTTAAAATGCTCATTAATACAACATATAATCAATGCGCCTAGAAAAACCTCCATGTGATAATATTTCAGGTTAGAACCCTGACTAGTTCTACAGTAAGTGATACATGTGCTGCGGGTCAGTATTTCTCCTCTCAACATTGCCACATAACAAAATTTCGAGGTGTAACGATGATATATTATGATAATTATTTTGGTGAAGTACATTTTAAGTTTCCAATTGTAATTTTTTATGCGATTGCTTTTTCTAACCTACTAACCACATATTAATTTTAGAGATTTATGTCAACCTAAAATAGTCACCTCTTTTCTTTTTACAGAACTATTGTTACAGCCAAAGCCGCGGTCTAGGTAAACGATTCTACCCCTTGCCCGGAGGGTCCAGGTTCGATTCCCCACCAGTTAGGGATTTTTACCTGGATCTAAGGCCTGTTTCAAGATCCGCTCAGAATGCGTAAATCAGCTGAGGAGCTACTGACGGTCAAATAGCGCCCCCGGCCAAACCAGCCAAGATTAACGGCCGAGAAGACTTGCCGCACTCACCACGCATCGCCTCATAATCTGCAGACCATCCGGTTCAGCAGCGATCGCTTGGTAGTTCAATCCCCGTCAAGGCTGTAGCGTCATCGAGTTTGTTAGTTTTAATACTGCTACAATCTTGGGAAAACTGACTGTACATAATGTAAGTAAAATAACTTACTTCTAAGGTCTCTTTAAAGGTATTAAATAAGAAATGCAACTATAAATTTTACATTTATATAATCCTTTTCCGTTTGAAGAACCTGAACTCACTTTTGCGCCCGACTCAATTCTTGGATACAGCTGTAGCCCTCTGGCGGTTTGAAGTTGGAAAACCCTATTCTACACTCAAAGAGAGGGTCAACCACTGTGAAGAAGTGGAAAATCTCTGAGACTGGGCAGCGTGATGGGTTGGAAGACGATGGAAAGTAGCTAACTTGCAGGATATGTCATCCCAGCATTTCGCAAATGGTGTAAAACATTCTCACCGTTTGATTTCAAAAGTCACCTGCACCTTCAATCTATTCATAATGGAAATAAGTGCCAAAGTATATGGATTGTACAAAATTATCTCCAAGAGTCATTTGAATTTGACTTCCATCCGTGGCCTCTCCTACTATTAACCAGTAGCATACGCAAGAGAGGGGAGCTGCACCGGTATTGAGCACTTGAACTTCACTTTTTAAATTGAAATATAAAATAATAATAATAATAATAATAATAATAATAATAATAATAATAATAATAATAATAATTGTACCGGGCGGTACACCTCCACGCCGCTAATTTAAAAGTTGCACCTGTTGAAACTCCTCTGCTGGAGGAAGTCTGAACTTTATTGACGGTATTAATTTTCAAGTTTCTCAGAAGATGTCACTACCTGGAAATTTTGGAGTTTTTGAACTGTGTCATTTTCGACGTATTTTTGTTTTGCTTGTAGTAAGAAGTGTGAACTTTCTCTTCTAGAGGACACTACTGAAGATCAACAATAGTGCACCCTAGTGCGGAGTGAAAGAACTGTTTTTTGGAGAAATTTTTATTTCAAAAGTTTGTTTCTTGTTAAATTTCTTTCTGTTATTGTTTAAGTTGGCTGTATACCCCTCTCTTTCCCCTTGTTTTGTATTTACCCAATCCCGATTTTCTTTTATTAATTGCTGACCAATCCGAGGTATCTTCCCCCAACTTGAATATGTTGCTGTATCCTACCCAATAAAGACTTTGTGGGAGGGTGTTTTCATTCCCCTAACGCCTCGAACCTTCCGCGAGAGGATATAAACTGCTGATTTTAGGGTCTCCGGGCCACTTCTGTTCCATCTTTCAGTGTGTATAGTACATAGCAGGGGGCGGGAAGCGCCTCTTTCTCCGGCTGCGGTCAACAACCAGGTAATGGCCAATTAATAACTTCTTTCTTTGCTAGCTCAGCAGTTTAACTCTCGGGGCGGGTCCGAAGTTTTTCCGTTATGTAACCTTCCTTAAAAATGTAAAGAATCTGGTATCTATTTTATCTTTTAAACTACGTATTGGGATAGAGAGTGCTTAACCCTCTCGATCTCCCACTCATATTGTTTTGAGGTGAATTTTTTTTCTCAACCTATTCTTCCTTAACATTATGTAAATTTGTTTCTTTTCTAAAGTCACCTCCGTAGTATGGGATTAGCCCTTGCATCAGTGGCCTAAGAGCCAAATTAGGTTTTAAAAACAAAGTGTATTAGGAGTGCAGATCGCCTCCTCTCAAATTGTTATTTTGGAGGTCATGTAATCAACCTTCTTTTCATTTTATAGACCTCAGTAGGTTGGGTATTTTACCCCTGTGTCTATGTCCAGTGAGGACAACTCGAAGGTGGAGTTTGGTGTGGCCTTTGAGAGGCTTAAAGTTGAGAGCGAGTGGCTCTTTTTGAAAATTGAGTGTTGTATGCCTCGTGGAGGCTTTTCAGTGTAATTTGGAGTAAGGGCTCCTAGGCATGAATGGGGTTTTCTGCCCCTCTGTTGAAACTTGTGTTTGGGGTAAAACTGAGCTGATTGCCCAAGCATTGTGAAGTCAGGGCGCGAAGCCCAAATCCTGTAAATATTGTAACTACCCTTTTGACTTGCTACTTTGTACCTGCCATGCTTGTTATTTCCTTATTTTGAAAAGAAAATATAACCTTGTTAAATTTTAAATTAATTTTACTTTCGTAGCTTGAGACCCGTTCACACCCGCACCTTCTTTCACCTCTACCTACCGCTAAAACACGGTAACAATAATAATAATGGTTTTAGCTTTTACTAACTCTATTTACAGTTTTGAAGCCGCCATGGTTCCGAAATTTTGTGTCGCAGGAGTTCTATTACATATTGGTAAATCTACCGATACGAGGCTGACGTATTTTATCAATCAATCAATCAATCAATCAATCAATCAATCAATCAATCAATCAATCAATCAATCAATCAATCAATCAATCAATCAATCAATCAATCAATCAATCAATCAATCAATCAATCAATCAATCATCAGAGTGGCCCAGGTGGAAGATTCCCTATCTGTTGTTTACCTAGTCTTTTATGAAATAATTGCAAATAAATTTTGAAATTTATCGAACATCTTCCTTGGTAAATTATTCCAATCCCTAGCTCCTCTTCCTGTAAACGAATATTTGCACCAATTTGTCCTCTTGAATTCCAAATTTATCTTAACATTATGATCTTTTCTGCTTTCAAAAAATACCATTCAAAGTTATTCGTCGACTAATGTCATTCCACGCTATCTTTCCACTGACAGCTCGGAACATACCACTTAGTCGAGCAGCTCCTCTCCTTTCTCCCAAGTCTTCCCAGCCCAAACTTTGCAACGTTTTCGTAACGCTACTCTTTTGTCGGAAATCACCCAGAACAAATCGAGCTGCTTTCCTTTGGATTTTTTTTTTCCAGTTCTCGAATCACGTAATCTTGGTGAGGGGTCCCATGTCCCATATAATATTAAGCGAATCTCTTTGTTAGTTTCTCACATTCAAAGGGACACATGCAACCAGCAATAATAATAATAATAATAATAATAATAATAATAATAATAATAATAATAATAATAATGGTAAACTACATTTGATTAACCAATCTTAGAAATCTCTCCGCCCCAACGACGAATATGTACGTACGTTGTTAAATGACTAAAAAAATCTTTTAAATTTCAAGCAGCGTAGGAGCTGAGTTCCGTCAACTCGCTCTGGGTTATTCCTTGAGCTGAAATGTGTATCGTGGACAGCTCTGGGAGAGGCTAACCTTGGGCCAAACTTGGCTTAGATTGATTTAAGTTACCAGGCCACTCTCAACAGGATTACCTCGCTCTGTCTGTCTCGAAGACACTCCCACCTACTCTCTCTCTCTCTTTCTCTTGATATGACGGGGCTTAATTCATCTGAAGCTCGAGATTCTGTCTCGCCAGTGTCAGCACCACTTGACCCGAGAGTTACAGAGGGCAAAGCCTGTGAGGCCGTTTTATCACTACTTACTGACACTGGCTACCCATGAGAATCAGTGGTTCACTGAGCCCCTACCACTAACGAGCCACTTGTTTTCCTAATCATTGTTACTTAGGATATTGCTGGTTATTCGGTTTTCTTCGCTTAGAGCAAAAAGGAGCTCTAGCCAGCCCATCCGGGTGGTTCATTCCGCTGAGTAAACCACCAAATGCTTCTAAGATAGCCCTATCTGGGATATACGTGTTGAGAGGTACAAAATGATGCACAGAACGATAGAACAAGCGCGTGTTCATTGTCAAGTGTTACGCGAACCACGATTATTCGTGAACATTCTGTGCGAAACTGTTTGCGCAAGAGTTTAAAACTGGAAGTGTTTTTGGCAAAACCTCCAGCAAAGTCTGCAATGTAAAACTTCGTGGCAAAATTGCTCTGTGGCGAATCTAAACTGTAACTATCTGAAAAGATTTCGAACACCAGAAAACATTGCTCGAGTGAAGGAAAGCCCGGAACGAAGTCTGACGAAATCTCAACACCATTTATCTGTGGAAGTGGGAATTAGAGATCGTCGTGTCGAAACATTATCAGAAAGGACCTGCATCTGCATCCTTACAAATTTACTGTTGTGCGTGCAGACGAACCTTCGCGTGTTGAGTTCTGCCGGTGGTTTCTAAGTGAAGTGGATTCAGGACTTTTGCATCGTCAATTTTTCATTTCTTCAGATGAGCCCATTTCCAGCATCTTCTGTGATGTTCATTAACAATAGTAAATCCCGCACCAGTCCTATTGTAGCTAAGTAAATATTTTCCGATCCAGTTTTATTTTGCCCACCCGGTACAAGGCAAAAAGTTTAAAATAAAGGCAGAAATCGTCAGAAACAGTTGTTCCCTTCTTCACACTACCCTTATCGTTACTCACACTATCCTTCTCCCTCCAAACGCGCCTAGAAGCAGAGGAATAAAATCAGGGTTCACCTCTGTTTTGTTTACGTTTTAAATGGGGTGGGTAGAGTATTGGCCGAAAATTGTTCTGACGACTACTACATACAGGTAGTTACAAGATTACAGTTTACTCGTGAACATCGATGTTAGTGCGAATACGTCTTTAATAAAATAAAATGCGTGTCCTAGTCCCGACAAGGTTCAGCTAGTTTCAGCCACATTCCCAAAGTAGGTGAGCTGCGTGTACAATTATAACCACACACGAGTCCTGCCGATCTTAAATTTCTGGCATTACCGGGAATCGAGCCCGAGTCATCAAGTACGGCAGCTAATAGCACTAACCGTTGCACTACGGAGGTGTACACGTCTTTAATGGTAACAGCTTAAAACACGTGTTTCATAACGGCACAAAACAGCGTTAGTGTTCCCTAGAAACAATTATTTTGTCTTCCATTAAAAAACCAAGGCTTTTGAATTGCCACTTCCGCTTCTGAACATTTCACAGGACCGATCTCGTAGATGTTAAGAATTCAAGCCTCAATTTAATTTTACCAGCATCATCGTCGAATTTCGTTTTTCTTTTTCTGGCTTATGGCTTGATTTTATTCTATATCGACTTAATGAAATGTGAAATGTCGTATGGCTTTTAGTGCCGGGATATCCCAGGACGGGTTCGGCTCCCCAGGTGCAGGTCTTTCTATTTGACTCCCGTCGGCGACCTACGCGTCGTGTTGCGGATGAAATGATGATTAAGACAACACATACACCCAGGCCCCGTGCCGTTGGAATTAACCAATTAAGGTTAAAATCCCCGTCTCGGCCGGGAATCGAACCCGGGACCCTCTGAACCGAAGGCCAGTACGCTGACCGTTCAGCCAACGAGTCGGACATCGAGTTAATATCCATGGAGGAATGCTAGGTATATATTAACGTTATACATCTTTGAAAACTGAATGCGAGAACCTCCCACGAACAGCCACAGCACCACCACAGTCTTGTACGTAAAACTTTGCACTCTTCCCGTGCTGTGGTCTTTCTTTTTAATATATGACTTGTTCTATTCTTCAATGTACAGAGTAAAGCAATAAAAACGTCCTCCTCAAATATATCCAGACCAGTTAAATATACCGACATTCTCAATTAGGGCCGCAGATCGAATTGCTGTGGTTTTTCGATCTGCGACCGTTAAAGCATAATTGGTGTTATGTCTCTATGGAGAGTACAATTTTTTGACAAAGGAGGATGACTTCTTCTCTATCAAGTTAGCAATCTTCATTTACAAACAGGAGGCTACGCTTGAATACTGTGTGCATAGAATAATGAAATAGGACCATGATTCTGTGTTGATTTTCGGAACCCAAGGTAATGATTAATAGTGACAGGCGGGGGCATTCGTATTGGGACGTTAGAGGCGAAATTCGTGGATCGTCGCAAGACGGACCGAAGTGAAAGCATTTGTCAAGTAACTTATGTTTTTATTAATCAAGAGCGAAATTTAGAGGTTCAAAGGCGATCAGATACAGGCCTAGTTCTAACCATAAACGATGCCAGCTAGCGACCCGCCGAAATTCCTCCAATGACTCGGTGGGTAGCTCACGGGAAACCAAAGCTTTTGTGTTCCGGGGGAAGTATGGTTGCAAATCTGAAACTTAAAGGAACTAACGGAAGGGTACCACCGGGATTGGAGCTTGCGGCTTAATTTGACTCAAGGCGGGAAACCTCACCAGGCCCGGACATCGGAAGGATTGACAGATTGAGAGGTATTTCTTGATTTGGTGGGTGATGGCGCATGGCTGTTCTTAGTTAGTTGAGCGATTTGTCTGATTAATTCCAATTACGAACGAGACTCTAGCCCGCTAAATAGTCGCATGCGGTATCCGTTCGTGCTACCGGCGACAACGCATCTTCTTAGAGGAACAGGCGGTTTCTAGCCGTACGAGATTGAGCAATAACTGAGAGGAGTCCCCCAAGGATCCCCACTATCCACCTACAATTTATCCTTTTTTCGCAGATATTCCAAATCGTACAGTTCGCCGATGACACGGTTATCGTTGAGCCGCTTCCCTCCGTCCAATCAGTTGATAAGGTCATTTATAATGTATCACTTCGTTTGTGTCCTGGTGTGGCCTATGGCACTTAAAACTCAACCCAGTCAAAACTCAATCAATTCTCCTCCGACCTCGTAAGAAGCGCTTCAGCTCTACCCGTGATCACGACCGTTTCCAACTATCCCTACGAGAAACCCCTAACCACACCCAACCCACCCTCAAATACCTAGGTATAACCATTAATCAACACTACATCTTCCGGCCGGATTTCCTCATCCTCAATTCCAAATCCAACCGCAGGGTCCAGCTGCTTCGCAGACTAGCTGGAAATAATTGGGGCCTCAACTTCCAGCTCCTCCTATTCACCTATAAAGCCTTCATCAGAGCTACTATAATCTACGGTTATCCGGCCTGGGCAGCCAAATCCAACAACAACCGAAACCTCTCTCTCCCTCTTTCCTCCATGGAACGGCATCTTGTGCGGTTAGCACTGCATGTACCACCCCGTTTTCCCACTCGAGACCTCTATGACATACTCCCTATTTCCAATCTCGACACACACATCTCTATCTTCTGCCAATTTTTTCAGCAATCCCCAAACCGGAACTACCCTCTGGTCACCAAACTCCCGCAGACAGCATTTAAATGCCCCCTCCACATTCCCTCTCCAGTCTATTATTTCCGTTCCCTCTCTTAGCCCACAGATCAACCTTCTCCTTTGTTAAGGCTGTGCTGGGGTGAATCCTCCCTAATAACTAAACACTACTTCATCCTCTCATCCCCCGTACTGTTGGTTATCCACACTCACACCCACCACATCCTAACCCTAAAACTGTACCCTAATACACCAACTCTTATCAACTGTAAACATCGCTGTATCACACTCCCAAATTAGATTCTTCTACAATAACTCAACGCAACTTATTCAACAGTAGAAGACCATACACACATACATGTATGTATGCATTGTATACATATGTAAGGTACAAGGCAGCTTCTTCCCTAACCATTTTCACCAATAGTTAATTAAATGTCAGAGCTACAAATAAATGTCTGGGAATTACCGTACTCTTTATATATACTATAATTTTTATATATATGTACAGTGTTTAAAACAGTCTCGCAAAAGTACATAATAACAAATATCTAAAACTGACAACACCAAGCTCCCTGTATTAAAACATTATGAAAATGCTATGTATGTATGTACAGTATGTATGTATGTATGTATGTATGTATGTATGTATGTATGTATGTATGTATGTATGTATGTATGTATGTATGTATGTATGTATGTATGTATGTATGTATTTATTGTACCCGCCCCCTAAACTAAGAGGCTCCGGAAAGAAATCTACAGGGTGTTACTGAGTAAAAACAAATAAGCGCACATCTTTAATTAACTTAGCGGCATACAGGGTAGGAGAAATGGTGCATACCTAACTATAATGAGAACACATTCCTATAAAATTTAAGTTATTGCAAACGGTTTATTAAATCCTGATGATTATGGGAATGACACATACACAAATGAAGTACATAATTGATTTTACGATTGTTGTGGATTATTTATTGACTCTTGGTCTTGTGTGATAGATCCGAGTACTGTATATCGCGATACGAGATGCCATGACACAACGTGAACGGAAAACATTTATCACAAACACTTAAGCTATCTCATATTATTAGACAAATGAAATTGACACTCATACAACAAGTCTGAGCGATGCCTATTCTAAAACACACGAATTATTTCCCCAACGGAATACCATAAGATAAATTATATTGACATGGATCAAACACCCGTGTTTGAACCGAACCCCTTACTGGAATATACACCTCATGTTACAAAAAGCATCAAAATAGTCACACATTATATACAAGAATCACGTGAGGCACACCTCCTTCGTCTTTCCATTGTGGAATACCATTGCCTTAAACCAGGACTGATCTGACCACCCCAAAGATGAACATTTGGCGCTGAAAACCATAGCTAATTTATACTCAAATAAATAATAATAATAATATAACAAAAATCAGTACCAATTACCGTGTCGCTTATTAGCAAATATATATGCTGACGTGTTGAATATTTTCAACTACTAGCCACATCAGTCAAGCCTTGCTTCTCGGCCAAAATCTCCCCTTCTTGGAGGCGGACTCTCACAAAAAGAACACATTTGTCACAAGGTCGAACGTCCCTCCCCTTGCTAGGATGGACAAAACTTCGCCTTTCACAGACAAAAAACCGTCTCTTTAAAGACACCTCATTTCGAGGTACATACTCGACAATATTGAGGTCAATTTCTCATTCATCAAACCGCTCCGACTTCGATTAAAACAACCTCAAATCAACACGTATTTTGCTCATGGCCGAACCCATGACTTCACATATCACACTTATCTCACATCACGACAGCGGTTTATGATACTAACACTTGCATAATAACAATTATTATCATTATTATTTTCATTATTATTACTATTATTATTAGTTTCAGTTGTCCACTGACTTCCTTACGTGAATTACCTGGTAATTAAATCATATCAAACCATCACACGGTAACTTCTTCATAATTACAACGTAATTAAATAATCACACGATAATTAACTCATAATTAATTATTCACATAGTAATACTCATAATTAAATAGTCACACACTAATTAACTCATAATTACACCGTAATTAAATTGTCACAAGGTAATTAAATCATAATTTGATTGTAAATAAACTGATCAAAAAATCAACCCAACTTAAATCGAGGCAATCCCTAGCTAAATATTTCAATGGAGGGATTGGGTATCAGTTCTGTAGGCATCTCTCGAAGTTCTGGAACTTCTCACGTAGCTTATATTGCAATACTTACTATTCATGCAATTACCGATACTGGATTAACTACCACCTATCTTAAATTATCAATCCTTGAATTTACTAAACTAATGGTCTCATGATGCATTGATTAACTACGGTCTTCCCCAAAATGTCCGACTCGTTGGCTGAACGTTCAGCGTACTGGCCTTCGGTTCAAAGGGTCCAGGGTTCGATTCCCGGCCGGGTCTGGGATTTTAACCTTAATTGGTTTATTCCAATGGCACGGGGGCTGGGTGTATGTGTTGTCTTCATCATCATTTCATCCTCAACACGACGCGCAGGTCGCCTACGGGAGTCAAATAGAAAGACCTGTACCTGGCGAGCCGAACCCGTCCTGGGATATCCCGACACTAAAATCCATACGACATTTCATTTCCCAAAATTAAGCAAATAAGTGTATCTTCGCCCGCATACAAATCTCTAAGAATTAAACATTTCCCCTATTTACAGTTAAAAACCACTCAGACCTGTTATTAATTCAAATAAAATAAGACACTACGTGCTCATCTTTGGCACTTCTACATTCAAATGAAATCACATCCCTAACATTATAGCGTCAGTTTATGACAAATAATTCCCGCCCCTTCTAGCCATGCCATTTGTTTAGATTATGTACTCATCTCTATCATTTGACGACACCTTGTCAGCTAGGGTGGTCCATGTCAGGGTTTAGTGCTGACCCATCAGTACCAAAGCGATCACTGGTAGTTCCATTTCACCATCAAGCGGGAAGTGCATAGTCCTCGATTGATGATGCCACTTGTAGTTTCCTAGACACAGAACACGTCACTATTTTATTTCCACAATACGTTCGATTGCATTCAGCGCGGGTGTCCGGCCACGATCTCGGAATTGTACCTTGTAGTCCGCGGTTCAATATCGAATTATCTTATTCCTCTCAGCCACTGTTCATTTATTACTACCCGACACGGTCGTTGTGGAGTAATAATACAGTAATAATAATAATAATAATAATAATAATAATAATAATAATAACTTTACAAGTCGAACTGAGCGTTCGCGACTCGACTCAGTTTAAATGTTTAATTACTAACGTCACGTATGTTAATGTAGTATTCACACGAATTATTCTCCTGCGTTTGAATTTTATTTTTCAAATCAGTAAACAAAAATTACTACGAGCTCAGCTAAACATAGCTTCGCCCTTCGTGAGTTGAGAGTCCCGAATGAGAAGCCGCACCCTTGACAGTGCTTTTTACAAGAAGGCAGTTTCCCCACCTAAAATCTGCATATGGCCTATCCACGGCCCACTAGAAGTCAAATAGTGCAACCATTAGGTGACTAGTATTTACCTGATGTGAATGAGACACCTCAGTGCGATTATTTTTCGTTGGATCTTCTGTAATTAACTACAGTTTTCCTGTTTCCCCTCTACTGTGGGGTAACTCCCGCATCAGTGAAGTGTCTTGACAGTAACCAGATGGCCCCTGGTAATTTTTCACGTAGATACAACGAAGCATTCTTTCTCCATCCGTAAGTTATCAACCAAGAGGACATTATACACTCTAAATAAATGCCCCAATTATAATTATCTCTTCTAAATGGAAATGCGACCCCAGAATTCAGATTTTATTAATTTTCCCATCGTAGACAATCAAGTTGGCCAAGCTGATTTAAAGATGGCTCCCATATTTCGCTTCGAAAATGTTTGCCTCCCCTCACTTTGTTGAACGTGAGGTAGGGATGACTTCTCTCAAGTTACGTCACGGTGAACCACAGATTGCAGCCCCACCCACGACTTCACGGGCTTGGCTCTTCTGCGGGCTCACCGCTGGACAAAGAAAGATGTTGTGCAATAGATCGCAAATAATGAAATTCTATAGAATAAATTTTAAAAACTTATTTCAACTGTCTCAATGATATTGATATTAATTAATTTCCAAATTTTTTCTCAAATAGCATTGCGTCTGCAATTTTAAATGACCAGTCATAACCAAAGGTCCTTGGATCATGCCCCTGTCGGGTGCAGTATGTATGTATGTATGTATGTATGTATGTATGTATGTATGTATGTATGTATGTATGTATGTATGTATGTATGTATGTATGTATGTATGTATGTATGTATGTATGTATGTATGTATGTATGTATGTATGCTGAAAATAACCAAACAAAAAAAGAGAAAAGTACATTTTAACAAAGATACAAAAATCAATGCATCATACCTCTCCATTGAAAGGAAACATCAGAAAGAAATAAAGTACAATCTACAAACCCTCACCCATTTCCATCTATCCTGACATCTTTCCCCAACAGCACGTATCTCCTGACCGGAGAAAGGGCGTAACCCTTTAGGTGGCCCGCGTCACCCCCTCGTGGCGAGGAATGAAAACTGTTCTTCGAAGAAACAATAACAACAACAGCAACCAGAAGAACAACAGCAGTTCGCAATTAAGTTATCTTTTTCTCTCTTTCTAGTGTTCTCAAAATTCAAATGCAATTATTTTATTTAGTCCTGTCACAAAAAAGGTCAGAAACAAATAAGTAAAAAATGCATTCTTCTGTCAAGTCACCCTTAGCCACAACATAAAAGAATAGAATTAATGGCGTATGGGTTTTAGTGCCGGGAGTGTCCGAGAACAAGTTCGGCTCGCTAGATGCAGGTCTTTTGATTTGAATCCCGTAGGCGACCTGCGCTTCGTGATGAGGATGAAATGACGATGAAGACGACACATACACCCAGCCCCGTGCCAAAGAAATTAACCAATTATGGTTAAAATTCCCAACCCTGCCGGGAATCGAACCCGAGACCCCTGTGACCAAAGGTCAGCACGCTAACAATTTAGCCATGGAGCCGGAAAGTCACAACAAAATTAAAACCTACCAATAGATGTTTCAGTACCCTTCCATCCACCTCATCTTTCACTCTCTCCTCCTTTACCACGCCCACTCTCCCGGCCAGAGAGAGGGAGGCCGCCCCACCCTCTCAGGGTGGGAAATGAAAGCACCCAAGAAAAGGAGAAGACAGTTCGATCGGTGGTTGTAGAGTAGGCTTCAGCGTACAAGTGGCCATGGCTGGTCCGTTGTTCGACAGCTCTGCACTCCCACTGACTAACCGAGCAGTGGAGGGGTGGCCACGGCTTTGTCGTGGATCTACGCCTCTACATTTGGGAGACGGAGAGGGGATGAACCCCATCGTCGGCTGTCCTGAGAATGTTTTTTCCCGTGGTTTCCTCACAAAGGCAAATGCCCGGGCAGTTCCTTTATACGCCACGGACGCACCCACTTCATCTTCTCCGCAAATCACATCATCAACACAAATCTCCTTGGCCTGAGAGACGACTGAACCGTCTAAGAGGCCCGCCGTATCCTGTCCGGATGCGGAATAAAAACTTTTATCCAACCCCAATAGACAGTTAGGGTGGCGTGATTGGCTTAGTGGCTTTGCTGCTGGCTCCCCACCCAAAATACTGAGACTTGAATCCCGGTCGATCCTGGGTCGAGATTTAAAACTTCTCACCCAATTTCTTCTTTAACGTCTCCTTCAACCCAGCCGTTACTATCAAGGTGGCCTGCTTTGGACTTTAAGGGTTAAGGAATGAAAACCTGTAATCATCAGATAGTCCTGCGCCGAGTAGAGTAGACATCGGCTTAATAGCGGCTAGTTTTAGTCTACATTGGGGAGGCGGAGGGGCTGGTCCCCACAGTCCGCTGTCCTGAGAATGGTTTCCCATTGTTTCCCATGCTCCTGCATTAAGGCAAATGCCGAAACAGATCCTTTTATAGGCCACGACCGTTACCCGCTCACCTTCCCCGTATCATCCCTTCAGGATACGGAATGAAAGCTTGGTTAAAAATAGTACAGTCTACCACCGCTAAACAACGTCTCGGAAAGACGTGCCTTCATTGCACGTTATGGTCGAAACGCTGCACACACGCACGGCCTAATAACCAAAACGTTTGGCTCTATTGATGTGATATTGACGTTCTGTGTTCAAATCCGTAAGAGGTATTACGGGCTCTTGAAGTAATATGTTCACCTTTTCTGTAGTATTGAAAGGACATAGATACAAACTTGATTTAAACGGTCCTGCATAGGTTTCATTCACCAGCACAGCAGTATCAAATTACGCATATTCATGGTGTACTTGTTTTCAAAGTACAACCGTTCCTTTGGGAGAAAATAACTTTTCCAAACTATACCCTTCCAGACGTAGCGTATGCACATTTATGTGCTAACTTTCAAAGTGGGAGATTTCAAATTAGTCGCACGCAGAGGAGAATGCACACGTTACAACCCAACGTAACATTCTTGGGCTAGTGCTTCAAGTTTCCCTTCAAAAATATTATTTGCAAAAATGGCATGGTCAAGAAAACAACTATATTAATTTTCTCTTAAGTTCTACGAACAGTTGAGCTATTGTTATTCATCAGATTAATGTACAACAACCCTCAAACATAGTTTTATAATTCCAAGTTGACTGATGCAGTACTTTTCAAGATTTGTGCCCAACCTTTGTCCCGTTTCTCTGCGGTGTCGGGTATAAAGTGAGATGAATCTTCGAGAAACCTTTTACGACCAGATGCACTCCTTGACGTTAACCTCATCAGAGGATTTAATGAAATGAATGATGTGATATATGATAGTAGAAAGGGAGAGGGTGAAATCCGGTGCTGACACATAGCTTACTCCTGTCGAATAGCACCCGCGGGTTTGTTCAAGGCTTAACGTCCCCAACCGACAGTCGAATTACCGTCAACAGCATCGTATGCCCTCATTCCATATGCACACTGTGGGGAGGTTTGAAATTAAATCCAGGCTTTTGGTACGCAATCTAGTGATTAGAAATTGTATACCACCATCTCTTCTACCCTGCCGGCCAACATTCTGATGGTGAACCACAGTGTCGGACCATATACAGACTTGATGCCTAAACGATCATGACCACGAAGCAGGCTAGTTTCAGAGTTCTTATTATTTGTTTTACGTCGCGCCAACACAGATAGGTCTTATGGCGACGATGGGATAGGAAAGGCCTAGGAATGGGAAGGAATCGGCCGTGACCTTAATTAAGGTCAGCCCCAACATTTGCCTGATGTGAAAATGGAAAAACACGGGAAACCATCTTCAGAGCTGCCGACAGTGGGGTTGGAACCCACTATCTCCCGGATGTAAGCACAAAGCTGCGCGCCCCTAACCGCACGGTCAACTCGCCCGATGATCATTTTTCGAGTCTGGAATTGTACATCTATAAATTCTAAGGTGCAATAATTCTAAATCCCACACCAACCATAGTTCATCAGACATGAAATGTTGATCGTAAGTGGAAGTGGAATCAATAAAGGAGACCTCAGAGCCGGTGAGTGTCAGAAATACACTGCCTTTGGTTCACTCTGCGTGATTGCTACCATTGAACTCACCGTAACAATGTTATTCGATTGAATATCGGATGGACTTCCACGAAGTTTCGTGACAGTTTTCCCGACGCCTTAAGAACGGAACTTCCTTTAATAATAATAATAATAATAATAATAATAATAATAATAATAATAATAATAATAATAATAATAATAATAATAATAATAATAATAATACACTGCTCATGGGTAGTTGGTCTGCCAAGGCGAGTGCTGCCGTACCAGACGAATTTCAGATATTGGAATAGCACCTGGTCAGCGTTATTGCTTGGATATAGGAACCGAGCTTGCTGACTCTCATATATGATATGACACATATTGGTCTAACAAGGCTGAGTGTATCATGTACAGCCCTCATTTCGGGTTTAGAAACTTTCGACGAGCGGAGAATCGAACCTGGCACCTCCAGATGCCAGCACATATGCTGCGTTACTTGTTTAACGCCTCTTGAAGTGCTGTAGGATGCAAGATTCGGTCTCGCAGGATTTCCTCAACGTGCTAGAAGCCAGTGGCATTGAATTATCACCTTTAAACCCCCTCAAATGCTATCGACGTCAGCCATAGTCGAATCTCCTATCTTGGGAACAGAGACTAACCGACTGTGCCGTAGAGGTCTGCGAATCTCAATAAACATGCCCGAACGTTTTTCCAATTTTGCTATCATATGATGTGTTGATAGTCGTATTAATATGGCATGTTGTGTTTTCCTTTTATCCTTTGTGATGTTCTAAGAATAGACGACGATACAAAATCAGGAACATATTATGTCAGATCTGATAACTTCCTATTCTTATTGAACATGCTCCTTTCAACAGCAATATCATGTCGTTTGAAATGACTCTGTACTTCTTTCTTTCTTTCTTTCTTTCTTTCTTTCTTTCTTTCTTTCTTAATCTGCTTACCCTTCAGGGTTGGTTTTCCCCTCGGACTCAGTGAGGGATCCCACCTCTACCGCCACAAGGGCAGTGTCCTGGAGCTTCAGACTCTGGATCGGGGGATACAACTGGGGAGGATGACCAGTACCTCGCCCAGGCAGCCTCACCTGCTATGCTGAACAGGGGCCTTGCGAGGGGATGTGAAGATTGGAAGGGATAGAAAAGGAAGAGGGAAGGAAGCGGCCGTGGCCTTAAGTTAGGTACCATCCCGGCATTTGTCTGGAGGAGAAGTGGGAAACCACGGAAAACCACTTCGAGGATGGCCGAGGTGGGAATCGAACCTACCTCTACTCAGTTGGCCTCCCGAGGCTGAGTGGATCCCGTTCCAGTCCTCGTACCACTTTCAAAATTCGTGGCAGAGCCGGGAATCGAACCCGGGCCTCCGGGGGTGGCAGCTAATCACACTAACCACTACACCACAGAGGTGGACGGACACTAACTTTAGTAAAAAAATTGTGTCTAGATATTGGAAAAAAAACTTTCTCGCTTAATTGTTAAGACTGCTTGCTGTTCTGTGTACGAATTACTCAGTATGGTAATAATATTCCAGAAAGGTGTATTTGGTTGGTTTTGTCTTTCTTAAAATAAAAAGAAAAAATGAGAAAATTGATGACTGTTCTTTTTAACAGTGAACTACGAGTTAATTTTTATGACAAATTAAAATATTAATATTTGCCGCTAATGCATATCACTGCATTTTCAGTTGAAGACCATACAACAATAGACTATAATAACATGGAAGGAAATCGAAGTCTGTGATTTAGTTCTCTGTAACACTGAACGTTAAATTATCTACCAGTGTTCGGCTCCTTGGCTGAAAGGTCAGCGTACTAGCTTTTGGTTCAGAGGCTCGCAGGTTCGATTCATGTCCGGATCGGAGAATTTAACCTTAAATAGTCAATTCCTGTCCCCAACAACCCTGCAACTTATACATCAAACACAACACTTCCGCCACTACTATATCACGCAGTTACCTATACACAACACAGGCCACACACCCTCTTCGAAGGGTCTGCCTTACAAGGGCTGCACAAGGCCAGCAATAGCCCCACGAAATTATTATTATTATTATTATTATTATTATTATTATTATTATTATTATTATTATTAGTATTATTATTATTATTATTATTATTATTATTATTATTATTATTATTATTATTATTATTATTATTATTATTATTATTATTATTATTATTATTATTATTGTCTTCCGGTTTTACCAATGTGATGTAATGTCGTGTGGCTTTCGGAGAGGACTGGTGCAGGTACAGTATTTCTCTTTAACTCCCGTGGGTGACCTGCTCATATGGTTCGTGATGGTGATGATGATGATGATGATGTGGTAGGTAGAGGGTGAAATCCAGTGTCAACACATAACATACTTCTGTCGAGTAAGACAAAGGGGTCTGCTCAATGCTTAATGTCCCCACTCGACGGACTAATCCCCATCAACTGGTCTTCTGCCCTCACTCCGTATAAACATTGCGGAAAGGTTTGAAATTGGACCCAGGATTTTGAAACGCAATCTAGTGATTAGAAATTTTATACAACTACCCCACCTGCGCTGCCGGCAAACATTCTAATGTTGAAATATTTTTTCCACCAGGAGGACTCGAACCAACTAACCACTGTCTCAGAATACAAAGACTTGGCGTCGTAACGACTATGACCACCAAGTGGGCTTCAAGAAAAGGCAGAGTTCCTTGTAAGATGACCAGGTTCGTCTACCTTCATATAAATGAGTATCAATCAAACTGTCATTTTCGGTGAAAAATGGCGTAGTGCCTTCTAACAATGACCTGTTCAATTTACGCTGAGGAGCGTAGTATAGGCTATCATTTTACATTAACATTAACTAAATTAAATCTAAAGATTGGATTTACCTTATCTAACGCATCCAGCCATACTTGCCAGCCGTTGTTCATTTATTATTATACTTGTTGCATGTCCTTTTATATGGAAGTTATTAACAAAACCTGAAGTCAGTGAACATGTACCAGCTATTTGAAAAGTTGTCGAGCAAGTCACTTCTTATTTTTCCTTGCAGTTATCTCACACACTTGTATTAAAACATTCTTGTTGGTTTTGTTCTTTTCTTATTTTTATTCCCAGCATGGAATATTCTGGTTCTCTAACTGTGTGTCCTTGTACAGAAAGGAACGAACCTCATGGTGCCTCAGCCCAGATGATTCTGGCTTCCCAAGCAACCGTCGCTGAGACTGAGGGCCTACAGATTACGCGGTGATGCGTGATCAGCGAAACGAATCGTTTCGGCTGATATTCTTGGATTTCTAGACCGGAGTCTTTTTCACTCCGTAGAGTATCTACTCAATTTTTCTCACGTGGCTAGTTTGAAAATCGAATCAGCTCTTATATCCGGGTAAAAATGCTTAATCTAGGCCAGAATCGAACCCGAGGCATCCAGATAAGTGGTGGTGGTGGTAGTGGTGGTGGTGATGGCGGTGGCGATTATGATGATGATTATGGCAATTGTTTTTAAGAGGCAGTACAACGGGGTAGCCATCATCTCATAACACTAATAAGAAGGAACAGGGAAGAAGTCTGATCCTTCAAAGAATGAAGGTGTTGGAAAAGAAAGAGAAGGGCTAAGAAGGGCGTGACAATGAGAGACTCGCTAGTCCTCGCAAACAGGCAGGGAATAGCGCCCCCACCCGCAGGGAGTAAGCTCACTCGTACATGATACTCAAACAATACACTGAAGATGTCATCATGCTGACCACGTGACACTCCAATATTTACAGGCCACTTGGCTGAGCATAAGTCGTGGTGACAGGTCAAGGCCTTGATGGGCTGTGTACGCCACGGGAAAACAGTGTTCTGAATAATGTTCCCCTCCTCTGTTTAGTAAAGTGAAACTAAGCAGCGTGAAGCCACATATGTAGAGTATAATGGAACTCATGACGCTTTATATCGATAATTGAAGCTAATTCAACTGAACGGAGTGGCCGCTGTGGCTGTCATGAGAATGGTTTACCGTGGTTTCCCATTTTTACTTGCAGGTAAATGCAATGAGATAGGTCACAGCCGATCCCTTCCCCTCCTTACCAATTTGATTAACCATCATTATTTCATCTTCATTTCAGGTTGGCGTCAGGAAGGGCATCCGGCCGTAAGAACTTGTCATATCATTTCATCTCACCTCATCCCCGAACCCATATCAAGAAAACAGTGCTAAGGGCTAGACATATGTACTTCAAGCTAATTCCAACCTCGGCAGAGATTTTTCCCTTAAAGGGACTGTGTCAGCTGTATCTCGATAATGTTAAATTAGCCATTTTCAACGTTCCTATTCTCTTAATCCATGGGAGGTAGTGTCTTGCCGAGACTTTTGCAGTCACCGAGCGAGAAGGCCACTCGGTTAGTGTCGCGTAGCCGTGAACTTGCATTCGGGAGAACGTTCGTTCGAATCCAACCGTCGCTCGGCAGCCCTGAAGATGGTTTTCTGCGGTTTCCCATTTCACACAAGGCAATGCTGGGGCTGTACCTCAATGAAGGCCACGGCCTTTACTTCTCAGTCCTAGCCCTTTCCCATCCTCGCGTTTCCGAAAACCTTCCTTGTGTCAGTGCGACGTTCAACTACAAGAATAAAAATCTTTCACAGTCGTTATTAGATATCTCTACACCACACTGAATCTTTGAAGTATAACATTTGCATATCTGATGGAAATCCAAATTTTGTTTATAATAGGCTAAATTTTGAAGATAATAATGAAGGTAAAACAGTTTTCCTTTCATACTTGCAATGTTTTACTGTTTACATGTTCAGTTTATGTACTGATATATTGTTGCACTTCTATAAAAGTTTCGGAATAGAATATCAGTTTTCAGAATAGCAACTGAAAGTTGAGAATTTTTGTAACTGACACCACAAAACCTTCAAAGCACAACAACAAACCAATACCAATCAGTAGCCAGCCTTTGACAGTGTAACCAACTTAAAGACTGTAGAATTCTGGAGTGATAGCTGAAATCTATATAGGCCTAAGTCCAAGCATCAAAAAATTGTTTTGAAACGTGGCGTGGCATTTTTTAAATGGTTGAATCCAGATACATATTTCTTTCTTCCTTAAACCGTTCACCCTCCAGAGTTGGTTCCTTTCCTCGGACGCAACGAGGAATCCCACATCTACCGCTTCAAGGGCCGTGTCCTAGAACGTGACACTCTGGGTCGGCGATACAACTGAGGAGGAGGACCAGTGGCTCGCCCAGGCGGGCTCACTTACTACCGTATACTGAACAGGGACCTTTGGGGAGGTTGGGAAGACTGGAAGGGATAGACAAGGAAGAGGAAACGAAGCGGCCGTGGTCTTAACTTAAGTATCATCCCGGCACCTTCCTGAAATTGGGGAACCACGGAAAACCACTTCGAGGGGGTCTTAGATGGGAATCGAATCCCCCTCTACTCAGCTGATCTTCCGATGCTGAGTGGACCCCGTTCCAGTCCTCGTACCACTTTTCAAATTTCGTCGCAGAGCCGGGAATCGAACCGGCCCTCCGCAGGTGGCAGCTAATCACACTAACCACTACACCACAGAGGCGGACCAGATATTAAAATGAAGTAGTTCTGTGTAGATTCTCATTGTTAACAGTAGTATAATGCAGGGATTCGGCGGCCGCCGCCGCCGCACGCCTCCTCCTCCGCCTCCTCCTCCGCCGCCGCCTCCGCCTCCGCCGCCGCCCGCGGGAAATTTGAATTTTGGCGGGAAATTTGAATTTTGGCGCGAGATTTGAATTTGTAAACAAAGCCACGTGCTTTTTGACAGCTGTCATCGACAACAACGCAACGCTAACCTCACTGCTGCCATCTTGACGGGCCTAAACCTCACTAGTGCCAACTTAACCTAACTAGCATGAGGTAAACAAAGCCACGTGTTTTATGACAGCCACGTGCTTTTTGACAGACAACAACGCATCGCTAACCTCAGTACTGCCATCTTGACGGGCCTAAACCTCAGTAGTGCCAACTTAACCTCACTAGCGCGAGGTAAACAAAGCCACGTGCTTTTTGACAGCCACGTGCTTTTTGACAGATTTGTAAACAAAGCCACGTGCTTTTTGACAGACAACAACGCATCGCAAACCTCAGTACTGCCATCTTGACGGGCCTAAACCTTAGTGGTACCAACTTAACCTAACTAGCATGAGGTAAACAAAGCCACGTGCTTTTTGACAGCCACGTGTTTTTTGACAGCCACGTGCTTTTTGACAGACAACAACGCATCGCTATCCTCAGTACTGCCATCTTGACGGGCCTAAACCTTAGTAGTACCAACTTAACCTAACTAGCATGAGGTAAACAAAGCCACGTGTTTTTTGACAGCCACGTGCTTTTTGACAGCTGTCATCCGCCATCTTTGAGCACTGTGACCTGCCCTCTTTTATCACCTGTCATCGGCAGTGCTGCCATCTTGACGGGTCTAAACCTTAGTGCTACCAACTTAACCTCACTAGTGCGAGGTAAACAAAGCCATGTGCAGCTGTCATCCACCATCTTTGAGCACAGTGCTGCCCTCTTTAGCTACTTACCTTTGAAATGTGGTGGCGGATAATTTGAAAAATGCTTTTTTGACAGCAGCCATCTTGCATCGCAAACCTCAGTGCTGCCCTCTTTAGCTAGATACCTGTGGTGGCAGACAATTCCACGTGACAGCAGCCATCTTTAATCAAGAGAGCACCGTGCTGCCCTCTATGTGGTGGCGGCAAATTCCACGTGGTCTTGTTTGGAAACAAACTCACGTGCTTTTTTGACAGCTACCACCCGCCATCTTTAATCAACAGAGTATAGTGCTGCCCTCTATGTGGTGGCGGTAAATTCCACGTGCTCTTGTTTGGTAAACATAGCCACGTGCTTTTTTGACAGCTGTCATCCGCCATCTTTGAGCACCGTGCTGCGGGCAATTTCGTCAGCTGTCATCCGCCATTTTTGAGAACAGTGCTGCACTCTATGTGGTGGTGGTAAATTCCACGTGCTTTACAAACCTATGCGCTTTTCTGACAGTCGTCATCCGCCATCTTTGAGAACAGTGCTGCCCTCTGTGTAGCGGTGGCAAATTCCAAGTGCTTTACAAACCTATGCGCTTTTGGTAAATTCCACGTGCTTTACAAACCTATGCGCTTTTCTGACAGCTGTCATCCGCCATCTTTGAGAACAGTGCTGCCCTCTATGTAGCGGTGGCAAATTCCAAGTGCTTTACAAACCTATGTGCTTTTCTGACAGCTGTCATCCACCATCTTTGAGAACAGTGCTGCAATCTATGTGGCGGCGGCAAATTCCACGTGCTTTACAAAGCTATGTGCTTTTTTGACAAAAAAAAATTCTGCTCTCGAGATACTTACCGAACATGACGATACTATACTTACGAAACTGCTCATCACCTTCTTTCTTCTATGAGTAATAAACAAAAACTCTATCTTGCAAATAAGGAGTGGGAGGAAGGTAATACCTAACCTAAAATAAAAGAATATGCCAATTCTACATTATTTATTTACATCTTGTATGTACAAGTTTTATCTCGAATCATTTTACCCTAGTGATGTTTTGCGTACTTCTCGATGCAATTCTTGAATGTACAAGTTTAGACTTGCCGTACTACACTCTCAGCGTACCTCTTTGTGATGTAAGACAGCGTAACGTAAGTACACACACCTCTAGCATAATGTTTATGTAAAGTAGTACCTATCAATACTACTATGCCCCCAGGCTAGCGTGTTGGTAGAATTTGGAATGACAAACCGTTTACAATCATCGCTATTAAGGGCTACCTTACTAATTAAATGTGTGTACAACTGGTGCTTCTTGCTTCTAATGACAGACATTTGCTTATGCAAAACAGGTGGATTACTTTTAATGCAATTGTTATAGTTTTCAAAACTTAGCTGATTCTGAACGACATTCTTTTTAACCCCCTTCAATCTCTTTATTTGTAATTCATTTAAGAGTTTTATGCAATATGACTTGGATTTAGTACCTACATATGAATCGATAATATTCCCAGCACATTCATCTTTCATTTTACCTAGAACCTTTTTGTTCACTAGCGGTAGATGATATTGATTATCTGCAGGATAGTTACTTGTATCAAACCTACCCAAGTCAGGCTTTATATCATTGTAATAGTCATCAGTTTTGATTTGATAAATAAACGAATCGGTATCTGTGTAGAGCAATTGCGCATTATGCGCGTACTTCTTCATCATATAATCGTAATGGAATTCATACATGAGTGTTTTAGCCAATTCAAGTACTGCAAAGCCGACGTAGGTAGGTTTGTCATACTTAACCTTGACACGATTCATCTGTATAATAACTAAATTCTCATGTATGATGGTGCAGCTGTGGAAATTTGGTTTACTTATTAAATAGTTAGCACCATACCTTTTCTTAATATTATCCCAGTTTGTAATCAATTTTACATCAACGCGTTTGTCAACATTCTCCATAGTCTTACCAAACACACTGTTATTCATGAGCTTGTAGAAATCTTTTTCAAACTCGTTAACCGCATTCGTTCTTAAATTATTGTTCAGATCGATATATGGCTTTAGCCACGGTGACTGATTAAATTCTAGTACGCGATGAATTTTGGATAACTTCAAACCATGCTGCAAACACTGTTTTAAATTTCGGTAATGAATGATATACTTAGATTTATCGCATAAATTAGCAATGAGCATTTTCGTCGTTGATGCAATGTACGGGGGCTTCATATTTTCAGGGCAGAACGGTAGGTCATTATGAGAAGTGTGTAACTCTTTAGGATACTGTAAGTCAACTTCGAGGAAATAACCTTTATCAGCTTCATCACCTAGGGCGTGTAGCTGTAAAGCATCAATTTCGCACTGCGTCAGCCAGCGGAAACCACTCACCGGTAGATGCTGACTCATCGCCCACCCATACTGATTATTAGCATCCAGATAAACGATATACTGAGATTCCTGACTAGAATCGAAACTCGGCATGTACTTATTATTAGCCCTCGAATGTCGGCCGCTGCACTGACTCAGACCGCCTCGAATGGATGCTTTTATAAAGTGCACCATATCGATATCGGTTAGCAGTTCCAAATTCACACGCGTGTATTTTAACATCGCGTCCCAACTTAACCCAGGTGCAGTAAAATACTGACATGGGTCAAGGCTGTAGGTGTTCATGCAAACACAGCGAAAATTTTCAAAAACATCAGCTAACAAAAGTACATCTGTCTTTAAATATAAATCGGAGTATTCACCCAGCGTTTGAATGTGGAACTGCTCCCAGATATGTTGTGCATGTAAATAGTCATCATCACTAATATCTGCTGAATTCAGCGAGCTGTAAAAGGATTGTTTCGATGGTAAAGCACGTTCTTCGAGGCGGTCTAAGCAGTCGAGATATTCGTAACAAAAAACACCCTTACGCCGAAGTAAATTAAACTGCGCTTCTTCGGGGAAAACGCGTCGAATTTCTGTAAATTGTTCAGGCTGTAAATGACTAGAAAGTTTATCGAGGCTACTCGCCATAAAGCGAAACGAGTCAAGGAATCTCAGTTTTATAGAATGCTCAGCATCTACTTTTACAGACTTTGCAAACGCAATGTACCGCTCTTTATTCTGAGGGATTATATCTACTTTTTCATCTGAAGCTCCAAATTGTGAAATGATGAAATGAGAGTCGTAACCAGATAAGTTATGAAAAATTACAGGGATAAATTTAGGAACTCTATACTTAAGATTACAGCTATAATGAGCGGCACATCTGTAGAAACCAGTTAAATGATCATGATCAAAAACTTTAGGGTCATTTTCGGAAAATTCCCCATCACAAATGCTACACTTTGTAGCACGTTCATGATCATTTAACTGAATTTCGGTGAGTGGCTTCATAGGAACATTACTATTCAGAATACGACCGAGACGAACTGCATCACTTTCAAGTCTTTCTAAAAATACTTTAGCAGCATCATGTCCTCGATACAGCTCTAACTTGTTAAGCGTACTATCGTAACTACACTTGATGTAATACGCGAAGCTATACGGGACATGCATGTGCGTAGTATTAGTGAAAGAGTTGTCAGGATTAGGTGAGCATGTGTTGCATGGCGTGAGGATGGCTTCAAAGTCTGCATAAATCACGAACGGTACCCACATCTGCTTGTGAAAATTTGTAAATTTTAAAACATTATTGCCTGTAGTAGGTATCTCTGTACGTACATGATTGCAGTCATTCTTGGAATGCTTCGTTAACTGATCTTCAGTTCTAAAATACTGCAAGCATCCATCACATAGCCACTTTTTACCATCATGTTTTGACAACTGACTGCCAACAAGTCTACTCAGATTTTTTTTTTTTTTTTTTTTTTTGCTAGGGGCTTTACGTCGCACCGACACAGATAGGTCTTATGGCGACGAGACTCAGATTTTTAATCCAGCAAAAGTGGCTATTCTCACTGTTTTCAATATAGAGTAAATTAACGTGAGTACTCTTCTTATGACATGTATAATACAGAGGACCTACTACAGACTTTTTCTCTACACCATACACATTAATACTAATGTTATTTAGTTCCTCAAAGCGCTTAACCCTGGAACCGGCAAGCGGTTTACCTTCAAGCGGCAAGCATTTAGGCGAGTTTTGCAAGCAACTTTTTAAAAATTCATAAAAATGTTCTTTTTCAATTTATTTTCATGTATAACATGTCATTTTATTCAGAAAAGGACGAAGAATACTGTAGTAGGAAATTTAACTTACTAATTTAGTATCCTGAATCAGTATGGGCGAAGTATTCAACATACGCTAAGTATTCCAAAATAATCCGAAAGTTCTGGGCAGCGTGTACGTAAAAAGTAACATTATATGAAGATTTTACTATATACAAAATTTGCACAATTTTATGCTGATTAAAAATATGTAGAAAGGTTTCACTACATTGAATTATTGTAAAGTCAAACAGAACTGAAATAACACAAGCACATCACACCAATACGTGAGTCTACTTAGTCAGACTCATCCTCGCTACCTTCGGGGTGGCTCCTCTTTCTTCCTGCTTTCATAGGCCTCCAAAATGTTTTAATTTATGGTAGTACTGTTTATGGACACCACAATTACATCCTGGGCACCAGAAGTGGGTACGTGACTTTTCTCTGCAGTCGAACAGACAGGGTACAACCGCAGTTTCGTCCCTGGGAGGCGTACCAGCTGATGTCCCATTTCTCCTGAAAGTCCAGGTGGAATGTTTTGAAGAGTTTCTTCATCTACAAGACCTTAGACAATACTAACCATAAATTCCTCATGTTCAAGGGGTTTGTCGGTGTTCAAACTATAGAGTATGTAGGCATCAAAATTTACCATTACCAACAGGTTATAGAATATTTCTTTCCAGTCGAAACGTTTTAGTGACATGACTTTAGAAAAATATGGAAATATTTGCGATTTTGAAGTGCACCACTATTTTTCAATATTGTTATTAGGGTTCAGACCCATATTTATAACTAGAGAAATGATTTTTTTTTATTTTTGATAGTGTAATGTCAACCCATCTTTGCAGACGAGAATACAGATCCATATTTCCGGAATTCGTTTTATTTCGAATAATTCCCTGTGCGTATTTATTATTTTCAGTCACTAAATGATTCCAGATAGCATTGAAGAAAAATAAATAGAAATATGTTAAAGGAGGACTGTTTCTCCGAGGGCAATTTCGCATTCCTGCGTTTCGAACCTTGAACTTCTCTTCCACTTTTATTTTTGGCTCTGGAGGATAAACTCTTGTCCACTTCGGTTCTGTTTGGTCAACTGCATTACCGTCATTATCATTATCATCATCAGTGACTGGTTCATGGTGTTCCACATCATCGACAATGTAAGTGTCGAAATCACTTAGCCTAGGCTCATATAACTCGCCACTCCCTGACGAATTATTGTGAAAATCATCGTCAATTCCTTCTAAAAATACGTCACTATCACCTTCGCCGTCCAGATCAAACAAACATTTACGAATGTAACTACTTCCTGACAATTCAATAATTTTGTGCCACGAAAGGAAATGCACATCAGACAACCACAGCAAGCACAACAGAATGACAGTCTGCAAAGCGTTCTATTTTTTTCCACGTGTATACCGCACACTCTGTCACACTAAACTACTTCAGAATTGTGCTGTATTATAGAGTAGAGTTTCCTCTTCAACATGATGCAACATATGTTATAAAGATGTTGAATATCAAGGCGCTATCTCGAAATTAGTCAGCGCTGGCGTAATGCATCTCGATAGCGACTCTGCCGGTTGAGTAACAGGGAAATGAGTCGCGATCGCGACGATTGCCGGTTCCAGGGTTAATATCTTTTAACTGTACGGGAAATTCTATACTATCGAAATTTAGCTGCGTTGAATAGTGTGGATAGGATGATGTTCTCTTAGCTACATCTGATTTCGCAGGATTTAAAGCTGACATCACCGCCCATGCAAAACATGCTTCGTCATTGTTTTGGATGTTTACAACAGCTTCTTTTCGCTGAATCCATGTCGGCAGCTCAATGTGCGAAGATCCACGCATAGGATTGTACTTATTGATGTTAACTTCTAGATACATTATCTCAACTAAAGCCCACCCTGATTCCTTTTCCTGAAATTCCTCGCTCTTAGTTGAAATAATGTTAGAGACATCCCTAAGTACATCGCCAAAATTAGTCGACTGACTTATGATAAAATTCTTCGTATTAAATGATTTAATGTCCGTTATTTCGGATTCATCCGTGCTTTTAATGTACAAGGCGAAAAGTTCAAAATTAACTTTAAATAAACTATGATTGGACAAAGATTTAGCAAGAAGCTGTTGTACATCCGGTTGAACGCAATTTAAAAAGTTTGAAGTGCTCTGAAACTTTTGACTGGTGCGAATTCGGTAACTAGCAATCCTACTTTTAAATGCTGTATTAATTTCCTCGATGTTTGCGTTACTACCACTTCTACACGCATTATTTTTATGCGCATTACTCCGTAAGTGCCCCTGAAAATGCGAAGATGGTACATCAGTGTTACAGTGCTCGCAGTGAATAGTTTGAAGTTCATGATTTTTTCTAGGTGTTTTACTACTAGTACTTTCTACAGCTACATCAGTAGCTGCACGCTTTTCCCCTACTACTACCTGAGGGCAAGTAGATATTTGATGTACCTCTGCTAAGTGATCCTCATATCGCTCTACGTTAGCGAAATACACACTACAAACTTTACATAAAGCTGATGTTATGCTAGGGTGTTTTGATTTCATATGGCGCGTGAAGTTATCACGCCTTGCAAACGTTACATTACATTCCTCGCAGCAGGGGGACATCTGTTCATGATTTTTTCTAGGTTTTTTACTACTAGTACTTTCTACGGCTACATCAGTAGCTGCACGCTTTTTCCCTACTACTACCTGAGGGCGAGTAGATATTTGATGTACCTCTGCTAAGTGATCCTCATATCGCTCTACGTTAGCGAAATACACACTACAAACTTTACATAAAGCAGATGTTATGCTAGGGTGTTTTGATTTCATATGGCGCATGAAGTTATCACGCCTTGCAAACGTTACATTACATTCCTCGCAGCAGGGGAACATCTGAAAAGAGAACGACCGATAGAGATTAGGTGAAAGTTACGGAAGAAACCAAGTTTCAGCGTATAGAGGTTGGACATGGCTGTGAGTTAGGCCTATAGCATGAGGATTGAAGAGAACGACTAAAGTTACGATGTTCGGAAGAAACCAAGTTTCAGCCCGTTGAGGATAGACATAGCTATGTGTACGTGTTTGAAATTATACCACGTCTATAGTATGAGGATTGAAGAGAACAACTATTTATCAATAGACTAAAGTTACGATGTTCGGAAGAAACCAAGTTTCAACCCGTTGAGGTCAGACATAGCTATGTGTGCGTGTTTGAAATTATACCACGTCTATAGCGTGAGGATTAAAGAGAACAACTATTTATCAATACTCTAAAGTTACAGAAGAAACCAAGTTTCAGCCCGTTGAGGGCAGACATAGCTATACCTCGTCTATAGTATGCAAGAACAACTATTTATCAATAGACTAAAGTTACGATGTTCGGAAGAAACCAAGTTTCAGCCCGTTGAGGGTAGACATAGCTATGTACACGTGTTTGAAATTATACCACGTCTATAGCGTGAGGATTAAAGAGAACAACTATTTATCAATAGACTAAAGTTATGATGTTTTAGAAGAAACCAAGTATCAACCCGTTGAGGTCAGACATAGCTATGTGTACGTGTTTGAAATTATACCACGTCTATAGCATGATGATTGAAGAGAACAACTATTTATCAATAGACTAAAGTTACGATGTTCGGAAGAAACCAGCTTTCAACCCGTTGAGGTCAGACATAGCTATACCTCGTCTATAGTATGCAAGAACAACTATTTATCAATAGATTAAAGTTACAATGTTTTAGAAGAAACCAATTTTCAGCCTGTTGAGGGCAGACATAGCTATGTGCGCGTGTTTGAAATTATACCACGTCTACAGTATGCGGGTTGAAGAGAACAACTATTTATCAATACTCTAAAGTTACGATGTTTTAGAAGAAACCAAGTTTCAGCCTGTTGAGGGCAGACACAGCTATGTGTGCGCGTGTTTGAAATTATACCACGTCTATAGTATGCGGGTTGAAGAGAACAACTATTTATCAATTGCTTAAAGTTATGATGTTTTAGAAGAAACCAAGTTTCAACCTGTTGAGGGCAGACATAGCTATGTGCGCGTGTTTGAAATTATTCCTCGTCTATAGTATGCAGGTTGAAGAGAACAACTGTTTATGAATAGCTTAAAGTTACAATGTTTTAGAAGAAACCAAGTTTCAACCCGTTGAGGTCAGACATAGCCATGTGTGCCTGTTTGAAATTATACCCCGTCTATAGCGTGAGGATTAAAGAGAACAACTATTTATCAATAGACTAAAGTTAAGATGTTTTAGAAGAAACCAAGTTTCAACCCGTTGAGGTCAGACATAGCTATGTGTACGTGTTTGAAATTATACCACGTCTATAGTACGCGGGTTGAAGAGAACAACTATTTATCAATTGCTTAAAGTTATGATGTTTTAGAAGAAACCAAGTTTCAAACTGTTGAGGGCAGACATAGCTATGTACGTACCCCGCGTGAGGATTAAAGAGAACAACTATTTATCAATAGACTAAAGTTACGATGTTTTAGAAGAAACCAAGTTTCAACGAATAGAGGTCAGACATACCTTAAAATCTTCGCGCTGCAAACTGTTACTCGGATGTATAAAATGCGTGCGTTCAAGCCTGAAACTCGAATGATAATATTCTGGTCGTACCTAAAAAAAAGAAGAAACATATATGAATGTAGTGTAGGGTGCATCATCTAACCTAATTATCTTTACAACTCAAAGTTCGAAAACATACCTTTTTAAAAAAATGCACGTGCTGCAGGCTGTTACTGGGATGAATAAAATTGCGTACTTTCGAACGGTACCTAAAAAAAAGAATAAACATATATGAATGTAGATGTCCAGCGTAGAAGTTGCTTTGCAAATAAAAAAGTAACTAACAGTTCTACCTTACCTTAAGATAAAGGCTGAAGAATAATATTCACAGCAGACGGGAGATGTGTGTGTGTGTACGTAATAAACGCATACAGAGAACTGTGAGCACTTCGCGCAGACTGCAGCGGCTAAATATTCTGCTTGTTACCAAGCGGATGTGGAAAAATCGCTGAGCTGACAACTGCGGTACAGTCGGAACGAATGCAACAAGAGCTCCCACCTGCAGGCTGACGTATTCGAACCTCCTGTTGATGCCGAGGTGTCAGAATTTAAGAGTTCGATCCCTGGAAAGTTAGCGTGTGATCCTCGACTTCTCGAGGGTACATACGCGGTATTCCTTACCTGTAGGTATCGAGCTAAAGCTAGATCATGTAATGACGATCGCGCAGGCCCCTCGCCTAGCATTTACGGCTTCTAGTTCGAACCCGCTATCTACCGAAGTAGCGAGAATGATTGAAGAATGTTGAGGGTGATTCATTTGTCGGATGGAGGCGTTAAGCTATGTGCAGGCTTCTTCTAGTCGGGGTACGCGATTCAAATCCTGGTAACTTATGCCGTCGGGAAGGGCATCCGGCTAGATCATGCAATGACGATCGCACAGGTCCCTCGCCTAGCATTTACGGCTTCCAGTTCGAACCCGCTATCATCCGAAGTAGCGAGAATGATTGAAGAGTGTTTGAGTGTGATTCATTTGTTGGATGGAGGCGTTAAGCTGGCTTCTTCGGTAGGAGTAGGCTATGTCGGGATATCGATTTAAAATCCTAGTCAGGAGGGGCAACCGGTCGTATAAAACTATGGTGTGAGGACGTTAAACCTTGTGCAGACTCCTTCGAAAATGATTTTTTGAGTACAAGACTTGACGGTGATTCATTTGTCGGATGGAGGCAATAAGCCTTGTGCAGGCTTCTTTGGTAGGAGTAGGCTATGTGTCGGTACCGGGATATCTAGTTATAAAACCCGCTACAAAAAATTTATCGCGTATACTGCGATTTAAAATCCTAGTCAGGAAGGGCAGCCGGTCGTAAAACTATGGTGTGAGGCGGGGTGTGCAAGAAAGCCAGCATTAAGTAAGGGCTGTTGATGGGGGCGCGTTAAACTTTGTGCAGGCTCCTTCGAAAAATGATTTTTGAGTACAAGAGTGTTGGTGGTGATTCATCTGTCGGATGGAGGTAATAAGCCTTATGCAGACTTCTTCGGTAGGAGTAGGCTAGAATCGAACTCGGACCTCCGGGGGTAGCAGCTAACTACTACACCACAGAGGAGTACTATTTCAGAATATTTTACAACCTTAATTAGTACTGTGTTTTAAGAGCTTACATGCTACTCAGCTAAGAAGACGTTCGCGAGTTACAAGCCGCTGATCAGCACACCGTGTCTTCGTTCAAGGTTGAGCCGGAAGATACGTGTACAATTTCAGCTAACACACGCATTCCACAACTCGCCCAGAATGACTGTGCCGATACTTCAAGGACTGTAGAACAAACCTATAGCCTACAGTATGCATGCTTCTCACCCGGTAGTCTCGGGTTCGATTCTCTTGGGAATAAAAATGTGTTTAAATCGCATGAATTTGTTGAGTTGTCCTTCCTGATGCAAAACTAGCAGTATCTAGCCTCTTACACTATTGCTTTCGACCGGTTGCCCTTCCTGACAACTCGGATTAAGAATCTGTTTTACAACGTCTAACACGGGAATCGGCGATTTACAGCTAGATGCACTTCTTAGATTTTAAATCACGAACTATTGTTTTACGGCCGGATGCCCTTCCTGACTAAGATTTTTAAATCGCAAGAATTTGTTGAGTTGCCCTTCCTGACGCAAAACTAGCAGTATCTAGCCTCTTACATCATACACTATAGTTTTCAACCGGTTGCCCTTCCTGACGTCAAAGAACTCGGATTAAGAATCTGTCGAGAATCAGGGGTTTTACAGCCGAATGCCCTTCCCGACTAAGATTTTAAATCGCATGAATTTGTTGAGTTGTCCTTCCTGACGCAAAACTAGCAGTATCTAGCCTCTTACACTATTGTTTTCGACCGGTTGCCCTTCCTGACAACTCGGATTAAGAATCTGTCGAGAATCTTGGATTTACAGCTTAAAGATGGCGGATGACAGCTGTCTGAAAAGCATATAGGTTTGTAAAGCACATAGAATTTACCGCAACCACATAGAGGGCAGCACGGTGATTAAAGATGGCGGATGACAGCTGCACATAGCTTTGTTTCCAAACAAGAGCACGTGGAATTTGCCGTCACCCGGCAGCACGGTGATTAAAGATAGCGGATGACAGCTGTCAGAAAAGCACATAGGTTTGTAAAGCACTTGGAATTTGCCACCGCTACATAGAGGGCAGCACTGTTCTCAAAGATGGCGGATGACAGCTGTCAGAAAAGCGCATAGGTTTGTAAAGCACGTGGAATTTACCACCACCACATAGAGGGCAGCACTGTTCTCAAAGATGGCGGATGACGGCTGTCAGAAAAGCGCATAGGTTTGTAAAGCACTTGGAATTTGCCACCGCTACACAGAGGGCAGCACTGTTCTCAAAGATGGCGGATGACGACTGTCAGAAAGGCGCATAGGTTTGTAAAGCACGTGGAATTTACCACCACCACATAGAGTGCAGCACTGTTCTCAAAAATGGCGGATGACAGCTGACGAAATTGCCCGCAGCACGGTGCTCAAAGATGGCGGATGACAGCTGTCAAAAAAGCACGTGGCTATGTTTACCAAACAAGAGCACGTGGAATTTACCGCCACCACATAGAGGGCAGCACTATACTCTGTTGATTAAAGATGGCGGGTGGTAGCTGTCAAAAAAGCACGTGAGTTTGTTTCCAAACAAGACCACGTGGAATTTGCCGCCACCACATAGAGGGCAGCACGGTGCTCTCTTGATTAAAGATGGCTGCTGTCACGTGGAATTGTCTGCCACCACAGGTATCTAGCTAAAGAGGGCAGCACTGAGGTTTGCGATGCAAGATGGCTGCTGTCAAAAAAGCATTTTTCAAATTATCCGCCTCCACATTTCAAAGGTAAGTAGCTAAAGAGGGCAGCACTGTGCTCAAAGATGGTGGATGACAGCTGCACGTGGCTTTGTTTACCTCGCACTAGTGAGGTTAAGTTGGTAGCACTAAGGTTTAGACCCGTCAAGATGGCAGCACTGCCGATGACAGGTGATAAAAGAGGGCAGGTCACAGTGCTCAAAGATGGCGGATGACAGCTGTCAAAAAGCACGTGGCTGTCAAAAAACACGTGGCTTTGTTTACCTCATGCTAGTTAGGTTAAGTTGGTACTACTAAGGTTTAGGCCCGTCAAGATGGCAGTACTGAGGATAGCGATGCGTTGTTGTCTGTCAAAAAGCACGTGGCTGTCAAAAAACACGTGGCTGTCAAAAAGCACGTGGCTTTGTTTACCTCATGCTAGTTAGGTTAAGTTGGTACCACTAAGGTTTAGGCCCGTCAAGATGGCAGTACTGAGGTTTGCGATGCGTTGTTGTCTGTCAAAAAGCACGTGGCTTTGTTTACAAATCTGTCAAAAAGCACGTGGCTGTCAAAAAGCACGTGGCTTTGTTTACCTCGCGCTAGTGAGGTTAAGTTGGCACTACTGAGGTTTAGGCCCGTCAAGATGGCAGTACTGAGGTTAGCGATGCGTTGTTGTCTGTCAAAAAGCACGTGGCTGTCATAAAACACGTGGCTTTGTTTACCTCATGCTAGTTAGGTTAAGTTGGCACTAGTGAGGTTTAGGCCCGTCAAGATGGCAGCAGTGAGGTTAGCGTTGCGTTGTTGTCGATGACAGCTGTCAAAAAGCACGTGGCTTTGTTTACAAATTCAAATCTCGCGCCAAAATTCAAATTTCCCGCCAAAATTCAAATTTCCCGCGGGCGGCGGAGGCGGAGGCGGCGGCGGAGGAGGAGGCGGAGGAGGCGGAGGAGGAGGCGTGCGGCGGCGGCGGCGGCCGCCGAATCCCTGCATTATACTACTGTTAACTATGTCATTTTAATCAGTAAGGTCTTCGGACGTATTTCTTCTTTCTCTCGTTCTGCTGAACACGTGACCATCTAATCTTCCTCATTCGAAATCTTACATATTCACAGTAATATATCTGACATTCTACCATGTATCTATGCGTCGAATTTTGTATGACTACCGATATGTTATAATCCCACATTCACATTTTTAAGACTTTGTCGGCTTGTATAATGACTCTGAAAGCATCCCAGGCGTTCAGCCTCAAGATTAGTAACTTTGAGTAAGGATGCTCAACGTCTACCTAGTCTCCAGTAGATGTAATGTTGTGAAAAACTATACAAAACAATTCCTCGCCAAAATTCTCTCTGTATTTCCAGATTTCATTAAAATCACTCCCCTTAATATTCACGAAAGTCTGGACCCAAACCTTAAATTATGAGTAACTGATAAAGAGAAATATTAATAACCCGGTCGTTTTGTATTCTAGACACTTTTATCTCAAGACCTTTTTTGATCAACAACGCATCGCATTTCAAAAAATAATAATGAAAAGCTTCTCATAAGTTCTTTCAAGTATTTAAAATGATTAAACGAGACGTAGCAATAACAATATCAAGGACATAATTTTGTCTGTACCCTTCAAGTGTTTTTTTGTAACTTTTAGTGAATAATAAATGATCATAAATAAAATTACTCAAAAGCTTAATAAAAGAATTGAAATAAATTAATAAAAATAATTAATCAAAATGTCCGTAGTACGGGCGCCAGAGTACACCAGAATGGATCCCCCGAATTTTAATAGAGCATGATAATAATTCTTTGTCTCCCAAGGCATGTACATGAAAGCTGCGTAGTGGTACATCTGTTTCAGGCCTTACCTAACCTTCTGAAGACGACTAAACAGGTAGGAACTGCACCTAGGTTCATCAATAACGCCCCTGATTCTAAAATAATTAACTATATTCGCAATAAAATCTGTGCCTGGGCACCTCATCAACACACCAAAATATATATAAAACACACACAAAATAGTGCCGGAAGACTCCATATTTACAACAACAATGAAAACAGTGAGAAAACGAAAACGAGGACTAAGCCACCATTTGTAGTTAGTCCGTTGAACAATGCACATATATGTAGATAAGTACCCTTCACTCTCTCTGTATCAACACGACTTGCCGATTCTCATAATCTGTACTTATTATAACACACAGATACTGTACCTCATAATACTGCGTTCACTGACTCTATCACTTTAAAAAATATATATTTACTTGACCAACACACGCTTGTCGTTCTAAAACGTAAACTCTGGAAATTCTGAGATATAGTGTGACCGTATCGGTCATGCACATATTTATTTATTTATTTATTATTTTAGGCAGTGAAAAACTTTTGTTAAGCTCCCTTGTACATATTACAGAAAGTTGCATTAGACTGCACATGCTTACACAACGCTTCTAACTTGGTAAACACGACTCCGTCGTAACTGAAGGAATCCCCAGATAGAGAGAGAGGGATGAAAAAGACAAGGAAAGAAAATCAATACTAATACCTCCACCCGCAAAAAAATGGCCGAAACGCGGCGATGCCAACTTGCAAGCTTCATTTTTATGGTATGATTTCGAGATATGCATAATAATTAGTAGGGTAAACCTTGGGATGTCATATGTTTTCATAATAGACCTCTGCCAAAATTCGAGTTGTTTATAAAATGTTAGCGTGTGGAAAAATACGCGATCATCGGATGATATAACAACTATAGCGTCACCACGCTCACTATGTACGCAGAACTCTCACGGGGAATTCTGTAGGGGCATCATTTTGATAATAAATTTTAAAGAAACGGCCGATCGATAAAAGTTCCGCACATAACAGGAGTACTTAAGAATCTGAGTCACACATTTGAGCGCATTACCGATGTCATACAACATGTAGAACCATTAATTTAAAAAATGGTGGGGACTGACCGCAGTCTATTGTGTGTGTAGGGGTAAGGTTATAAAAACGGCGGCCATGATGACACAACATCCACTTGACGCGAAAGATTCAATGCAGACCCACGGTTCGCTGGTGTTCTGACCTTACCTGTATTTGAGAGTGAAAATATACATTTTGTATCTTCGAAACTATTATTATTTTGTACAAATGATAGTATTGAAATTGTTTAAGCAATGTGACCGCAAGAACTGTGTTACAGTTTTTTTTAATTGTGCTTGAGTGACGCAACATATTTCAACATCATTAAAGTTGTTATAGTGCAGAAGAGGACCCCGGGATTATGAACGTGCTCAGCAGGAATAGCAGTGGATTCGAACCTGGGACCCACGTTAGCGCTATGAGAGGCTAAACGACGATAAGAGCCTTTTCATAGGCCCGAGCCACGGATTTCACGACATGGCGATAAGTACTTGAGCAACACACGCTTGTCGTTCTAAAACGTAAACTCTGGAAATTCTGAGATATAGTGTGACCGTATCGGTCATGTACATATTTATTTATTTATTATTTTAGGCAGTGAAAAACTTTTGTTAAGCTCCCTTGTACATATTACAGAAAGTTGCATTAGGTATTGAAAGTATTAAAGGTAGTAAAGTCTATGGATGTTAAAATTTTATCTAAATAAATGCACGGTTATATAATATGTAGATCACATAAATTAGGTTAGAAATGTAAATTGCGTGTATTCTTGAATTAGAGAGAGAACTTATGAGTGGTCTTCATATCGTTTATATTCTTCTAGATGGAATTGAAAGTCTATTACATGGGCTAAAATTTCGGGCATGAAACATATATCTAATGTAATGCATGTACGTGATTTAATGGAAAAATATGTTAGTCTGAGAGTGCTTAGATTAGGTGGGAAAATGTAGATTTGTATTTGTATTGATCCCAAACCGTGATATGTATATTTTATTTACGGGATATTCAAGCCTATTTTGGTAATGCATGGTGACAGTGTCTTCAAAATGAACTATCGGCTTATACCATGAAGATAAGAAGGCACTCTTATTTTCATGTAATTTGCATGATAATAATATGTAGATGGCTGTATTAATTATATACGTAACTTGTGACAAGCCTAGACAACGAACAAACGCCCTCCCATTGAGATAAGTGTTTTCCTTTAATGTCAAGTATTTCCCTTTCTGTATACGAGAATAACATTATGGATATGTTTAAATCCATATTTGATTTTTTGTCTGAGTTCAAACTGTAGGAAATCATAGGCTGAGATATTTTCTGTAGTCGGTTGGATGTGAACCCGGTCATTCTAAGTCTATGGATGTGAAATTGAGAAGACGAATAGTGGCTTGAAATTAAATCAAAGAATTATGATAGGGCAGTGAATTAATAAGCCAGTGGAGCTTTGGAATATGATATGAGGATATCAGTTGAAATAAGATTATTTACCATGATGTATTCTAAGGGAGACGATTTGGTCTCGCCTTGAGCTGTTTACAAGAAATGTCCTGTCACGCCCGGCCATTACTTGGTGTGGCTGGACGTTGTAGGATTTATGATTTAGAGGGGAGTGAGTGAGCACGTCCCTTTGAAAAGGGTCACTGCCAAGTGTATTGTTCAAGCCTGTCCACTAAGACTGAATGCAGGGAAGTTCGCATAAAACCGATTATATTTTAAAGGATTCTTTTAACTCTTTCATGTTTATTTCTATAATGAAATTACATAACTGAAACGCCAGTATTATTATTGATTTGTTGACATCATGAATAACTGAGAAAGGGGGTTTTTATAGACCCGTTTGTCGATGTCATCCTGGTGATCATTGGTTCGAAATCCAAGGCAGACCTTGGATTTTTCTTTGTCACACAATATTTCTTTTACGTTATACAGCCAGTTGCATGCGTATAATGTTTTTAGCTTGTTAAAATATGTGGACATTTTTTAATATGATCGTTGAGTTGTGTTTAATTTTTTTGGTGTTGAATTCCAAAACGAGTTCTGTCTCGTTATTTTTGTCATCGGATTCATTGTGATGTGGGTTCGATTTCTGGACTCGACATCAGTCAAATGTTACTTCAATTATTATGATTTTATCTACTAGTATTCGCTTATACTTTTGTTTACTTATTTTGCAGTATAATTAATTTAGTTAGGCGACCACTCCAAGTTATCTTCAAATTTTTTGTTGTATAGATAATTGTTTCTTCTAATAGTGAAGAAAGTTCGTAATATTAACCGTCGCATTTACAAGGATATTTCTGATTTTAAAAAATATATATGTTATACCAATTTTAATGTAATACTTATCGTCATGTCAGAAAAGGGAATGGAGAAATCAACTTCGATATTTCAAAATTTTGTATTTAGTCCATCGGACATTGTATATTCTATTTTGATTATATTATAATTATTCAGGGTTAATTTCAATTGATTATGATTTATCAAGGATTAATAAATAGGTAATTAAACTTTTGTTTGCATGTCATTTTGCCGGAAAACATTGCATCCTAAATTTCCTTCCGTTCATTTACGTCTTTAAGCTAGTTATTTGTTTTATTTTGATCTTTTGTCGCGAACGCACCGTGGCCCTGGGAGGCCGTTGGATTGGTTCTATGGAACGGAGGAGTGCAGTTGATCCTTGCACGGTCGAAAGAGCTTTTGCTCACCCATCATTTTGAAGATCAACTTTTTTTGGTTTTTCCTAAATGAGGTGGCATTTGACTCTAGAATAAAAAGGTCCCATACCATCGAACGCCTTGGCATATGGTGCTATATGGCGGTAGCCCGATATTATGGGGATTATCATGCTGTCATGTGGTTCTATGGGGCAATGGCGTGGGTGGTAAGGTTGCAATAGCACCCCACAGCTTTCACCGACATATAATACCAAGCCGCCACAAGTGCTACAATCCTTAGTGCTTAAGCTCTCCACAATTGTAGGCCAGTCACGTTCCACAAACATAATAGGACTACGTTCCACAAAAGTTTGAATTCCAGCCCAGTATAGTGCAGCAGTATCACTCCAGTACCGTATTGTGAAGTTTCACTCCGTATCGTGTGTGAGCACTAATTCATTCCCGTACAGTGTTGTCCTCCCTCACCGTGTGACACCTGAATATATAGATCTCAGCCTTCCCCTTCCTCTCACATGATCCTTCTGGATTCATCCTGACCAGCCAATCATGAGTAGATCTTCTAGTCAAGACCACACCCTGAACTTCTTCCAGTGTCACAAGGCAACGACAAGATCAACAACCTCTGGAGTGTTACACATGAGTCATCGGAAGTTTTCGACTACAATAACAGTCCACCTCATCAGACTTTGGGATATACACATGAGTCATGCGACATTCCAGAATTATGATAGCAATGATTTTCCCATCAGTTTGTAAAAAACAAATTACTCATACCACATATGGAGACCCCCAGCTTACAAATATCAACGACAAAATATACCACTGAAATACTGATAATAATAATAATAATAATAATAATAATAATAATAATAATAATAATAATACTGATAAATGAAATGTCGTATGGCTTTTAGTGCCGGGATATCCCAGGACGGGTTCGGCTCGCCAGGTGCAGGTCTTTCTATTTGACTCCCGTAGGCGACCTGCGCGTCGCGATGAGGATGAAATGATTATGAAGACAACACATACACGCAGCCCCCATGCTATTGGAATTAACCAATTAAGGTTAAAATCCCCGACCTGGCCGGGAATCGAACCCGGGACCCTCTGAACCGAAGGCCAGTACGCTGACCGTTCAGCCAACGAGTCGGACATAATAATAATAATAATAATAATAATGGTAAATGGTAAATGCAGCACGGGTGAAGTTTTAAGAAAGCGGAGATTGTTATTAGTGGCATACTGTGTAGGAGGGATACTGACTGGAGGGTGATTGGGGATTTAAATGAGACTATGGAGTGGGTATATGGGAAACTGGGAGTGAAATTTCTAGATACTAATGGGTGGGTAGGAGAAAGGGATCTGCGCTCAGATGGCCTTCACTTAAACGGCAGTGGTACGTATAAGTTAGGAAATTTGTTTGGAAGGGTAATAGGGAGGTACATTCAGGGAAATGGGGTGGCCTAGGGAGCGGTGCTAAGGGAACAGGGAACTGGATTTCAAGTAGGATAGGAATGGTGGGAGGGGGAGTATTCATTCTGGTGAAAGAAAAATTTGTAAGCTACGAAAAAGTTAAAGATGAGACACATGAAATTCTAGGTGTAAGTCTCATTTCTAAAGACAATAGGCAACTTGAAATATTTGGAGTGTACAGACCGGGAAAGGGTAGCACTGACACGGATTTGATAAGATAATCAGCTATGTAGGAAACGACAAGGAAAGAAATGTGATTGTAGCGGGAGATCTGAATTTACCAAATGTCAATTGGAAAGGAGATGCGAACGACAGGAAGCATGACCAACAAATGGCAAATAAGTTAATATGGGAAGGACAGCTGATTCAGAATGTGATGGAATCAACCAGAGGGAAAAATATCCTGGATGTGGTGCTGATAAAACCAGATGAGCTCTATAGAGAAACTGAAATAATAGATGGTATTAGTCATCATGAAGCTGTTTTTGTCGTAGTTAAAAATAAATGTAATAGAAAGGAAGGTCTTAAAAGTAGTACTATTAGGCAGTACCATATGGCTGATAAAGCAGGCATGAGGCAGTTTCTGAAAAGTAACTATGATCGGTGAAAAACGGTAAATAAAAATGTAAACAGACTCTGGGATGGGTTTAAAGAAATTGCTGAGGAATGCGGAAACAGGTTTGTACCTTTAAGGGAGGTAAGGAATGGTGAAGACCCACCTTATTATAATAGAGAAATAAAGATACTAAGAAGGAGGTGCAGACTGGAAAGAAAGAGAGTTAGAAATGGCTGTGGAAGTAAGGAGAAATTGAATGAACTTACTAGAAAATGGAATCTAGCAAAGAAGGCAGCTAAAGATAACATGATGGCAAGCATAATTGGCAGTCATACAAATTTTAGTGAAAAATGGAAGGGTATGTATAGGTATTTTAAGGCAGAAACAGGTTCCAAGAAGGACATTCCAGGAATAATTAATGAACAAGGAGAGTGTGTATGTGAGGATCTTCAAAAGGCAGAAGTATTCAGTCAGCAGTACCTAAAGATTGTTAGTTACAAGGATAATGTCCAGATAGAGGAGGGGACTAAGGCTAAGGAAGTATTAAAATTTACATATGATAACAATGACATCTACAATAAGATACAAAAGTTGAAAACTAGAAAAGCGGCTGGAATTGATAAGATTTCAGGGGATATACTAAAGAAAATGGGTTGGGATATAGTACCATATCTGAAGTACTTATTTAATTATTGTTTGGTCGGAGGAGCTATACTAGATGAATGGAGAGTTCCTATAGTAGCCCCTGTGTATAAAGGAAAGGGTGATAGGCATAAAGCTGAAAATTACAGGCCAGTAAGTTTGACATGCATTGTATGTAAGCTTTGGGAAGGCATTCTTTCTGATTATATTAGACATGTTTGTGAAATTAATAACTGGTTCGATAGAAGGCAGTTCGGTTTTAGGAAAGGTTATTCCACTGAAGCTCAACTTGTAGGATTCCAGCAAGATATAGCAGATATCTTGGATTCAGGAGGTCAAATGGACTGTATCGCAATTGACCTGTCTAAAGCATTTGATAGGGTGGATCATGGGAGACTATTGGCAAAAATGAGTGCAATTGGATTATACAAAAGAGTGACAGAATGGGTTGCTATATTTCTAGAGAATAGATCTCAGAGAATTAGAGTAGGTGAAGCTTTGTCTAACCCTGTAATAATTAAGAGGGGAATTCCTCAAGGCAGTATTATCGGACCTTTATGTTTTCTTATATATATAAATGATATGAGTAAAGGAGTGGACCAGACCACCCACAATATTACCAACATCTCACTTCAATGAAAAACAGGACGACAAATTTTCAATTCAAGTGAGGCAAAAGTAACTGTGCCAGGCTGAGTGGCTCATACGGTTGAGGCGCTGGCCTTCCGATCCCAACGTGGCAGGTTTGCTCCTGACTCAGTCCGGTGGTATTTGAAGATGCTCAAATACGTCAACCTCGTGTCAGTAGATTTACTGGCATGTAAAAGAACTCCGACACCTCAGCGTCTCCGAAAACCATAAAAAGTCGTTATTGGGACGTAAAGGCAATAAATTATTATTAAGAGTAACTGTAGTTACAGTGTATAATTGGCCTCTTATTTCCTGGGTTGTAATTGCCATATATATTACAGTTGTAGTAGGAATGTAGTCCATTACTTAACGGTAATAATTTCTTTTTATTTCTGTAAACTATAAAAATGTGACACTGACAATTTTGGTCCAACACCCAGCTTCAGATACCACCAGCCGCCACTGATGTCATAGCTGCTGAACAACTCTCTTCCTCACTTGCTCCGCGGCGCTCCAAATCCGAGCCGAGTTGAGCCGAGCTTAGCTGAGTCGCCCAGAGACGAAAGGTTAGTCCGAGCCGAGCCGAGTGGTGGTGGTGGTGGAGGTAATCATCCGAGTGGGACCGATGCACTGTACACAGGAACTCTGCGCCTCAGTTTGCACGCGTGAGGTTCTGGGAGTTTGAGAGGCCCTGTTTTACAGTATAACACCTGAAACTAGCCCCATCTGTGATTCCAATATTTTACTCATATCATTTCTACACACAGTAGCGGCGATTAGAGAGGACGGTGGGGGGAGAGGGGAGAGGGGACAGTGCACTTTGTGGAGAAAAAATTAAATTTCTATTCCATTTTAGCCACCTAAAACTGGAAATGATTTTAAAACAACAATTTGTATAAAACCTGTTGTCTTTTCAGCTAATTCTTTCCTTTAATGTATTTAATTATTAAGAAAAATACTTCGCGGAAATACGCACAAAATGTCGTTCGTCGCGCCTAACCGAATTGTGTAGCGCCACATCAAATAGCGGAGACCCGCGGAGCAATGTGTAGCATGTTTGCGACGAAGGGTATAAGGGGTAGCGCTCGTCGCGCGCATTCGTCAGTCTGGCAGAGCCACTCAGTTCTGTCTAGTGTCAGTTACTTTGTTACTGTGTAGTCAAACACTAAATTACTTTTAAATTGTATTATCACGCCGTGCTTCTATTTAATTGTAATACATGCGAAACTATTGTTCCTTTGGTGAAAGTTTTATTGTTTAGTACGGTTAATAGACTGTCAACCTTTAGGCTACGTCTCTATCGAAATTCCTTCAGAGAGCATCAAAAACCATTTTATAGCAATTTGTTTCATTTTTTATGTCTACACCCCCCACCCCTCCCTTGGACCCGGGTTTTTCGTTGTCCATGCATGTTTGTGCCCCCACCTTCTACACTTTTAATTCCCAATAGCCGCTACTATCTACACTCAAGAAAACATAAAAGTCCAATAATACTACCCTGCGGGACTCCCCGCCTTCTTAATCGTTCCTGGGCCAGATAATGCCTCACATGTTTTAATTCTACGAGTCCAATTTTCTAGAAATTTAACCACCCATTTGATCACTCTTTTGTCTAGTCCAATCGCCCTCACTTCTATCGGTAGTCTCCCATCATCTACAATATCAAAAGCCTTGTATAGGTCAACAGTCCATTTGATCTACTGAGTCTAACATATCTGCTATACCTTGCTGGAATCCTACAAGTTGAGCCTCACTGGAATAACATTTTCACACGGTTTTCTTCGTTGTTTCTTTTTTCTGTCCGGATTAAGCAAAATCCAGCTTATCGGGATCAATGTTACCAATGTTACGGGAAAACTTTACGGTTTGCAAAGTCTTTGCTCAGCATTGTTATAACTGTCGTAATTTTTTTTCTGAGGAAGTGAAGGAAAGTCCTTTCGAGGCATAAAGTTTTCGTTTTGTTTGACTAGAGTGATAATTATGTTTTCACATATGAGTATATGAATAGGCATTGTTAAAGGAATAATTAAACCTTAAGTAAGACTAAAAGTGAGGTTAGTAGATTAAGGTTAGCATATGAAACATCAAAAGGAAGTAAGTACACAGAGTACGGAGAATTCTGGCCGAAGTAGAAATGAAGCAATACCGAGAAGTGCATTTGCATGCTTACATAAAAGGAAAAGTTGCGTGAAAATGAGGTCAGAGAAAAAAGTAAAATGCCAAATTATTATTATTATTATTATTATTATTATTATTATTATTATTATTATTATTATTATTATTATTATTATTATTATTATTATTATTATTATTATTATTATTATTATTATTATTCGGTGACTTCTCAGTGACGGTTATACACACCTCTCAGTATTTTTCAATTGTTGGAAGTCATGATTTTCGATATATCTTCTGCCCTTTAGCATCGTAAAATTCAGAATAATAACAATCACTACCAATTCATTATTCTTATGAAACTCAATTGACACGTCGCGGATATGTTTAAATAGAGCTCATAAAAAAATATTGTGTTGCAGATGTTGTGGTTCTGGAACTGCACTCTTCCGCTATCGAAGAATCTATTCGCTAAAGTTAATTGTATTTTGTGCACTAAGTTCTACCAATGTGTATGGTCTATTCACTTTTTATCGAGAGTACTGTGACTGGAATGAATTATCTTGATATGTTACAAAATCCTACCTGCTGTCCGGGCTTTTCTAAGAGAATGGTTTAGGGTCGGAAGTAGTGGTGAACTTCAGTAAAGTAATTAATGTTTTAGATATCACACAAACTTTTTTTTACAAATAAATGATTCAACAGAACTGGGTTCATAAATAAATGTTGAGCATTATGGAGCAAGTGGCGATAGCCCGGTCACTGACTTCTAAAAGTTTATCAAAGGGGACACAGAACATTTTGACGTCTTTCACAACGGTGATATCTCTGGAATGTCTCATTATCTGAGCACAAAACTCGTTTTCCAATAAGCTGGTTTAAGTTGCCAAATAAATTCCCAATAACGCTGCCACTAGTACTTGTGATGTAATTAGTTTAATAATAATTAAATTCTCATTTATATAAGGTGGAAAAATGAATATGGCTCGTAAGTCGCAAGTCGTAAGTGGTCTGACTATATTTGTGACTTTATCCTTACACTACTAATAAAATAAATCTGAACATCTGTCTGTCTGTCTTTCACGGTACCAATCGAGCTTAAATTTGCCAAGCTTATAGCTAGCACCACGCCTGGTTAATATATGATCCTATTTCCATTTCATTATCTAGGTCCGTTTCAAGATGGCGCCCATTTGTATGTAGGTATTTACTGAACTTCTATATATTATTTACGTCCTAAAATCCAAAATATAATGTGTCAACGGTTAATCCTATCAAAATGAGAACCAGTAAGAGTACTTAGAATTTAGTTTTCTACTGGAAAGGTCATATAAATTTACTTTATAACTCCATCTGTTTTTCAGAAAATCATGCATTTATGTGTTAAAACACACGTTCCAGTGACAAAAGAAAAAGGTAGGCCTATAAGCAGAAGTTAGTGACAATGCCAACAATCGGCTCGTCACCAACGACGGTTATGTTTTGATTATTATTATTATTATTATTATTATCATTATTGTTATATAAATAAATTTGTTTGTAAACTATAACATTTTTGCCACATAATTCGTTTCTATCTCGGATTTTGTTATTAAAAACCGAAAGCAGATTCAGTTTATTTTTAATTATTTTTTACAATTTGCTTTACGTCACACCGACACAAATAGGTCTTATTGTGACGACCGGAGAGGACAGGGCTAGGACTGCGAAGAAAGTAACCATGTTCTTAATTAAGATGTGAAAACGAGACACCACGGATAAACATCTTCAGGGTTGCCGACAGTGGGATTCGAATCTATAATCTCCTGAATGCAAGTTCACAGGTACGTCAGCCAACTCAGTCTTTCAAATTCCTTAGGAAATATTACTTCAATCTAAACGCAGCACATAACGAAACGTACAGAAAATGTATTTCCAATCTTTAATATGACACACATTTTTACCGTCGCGCCTATAATAATGAAGAAATTCATACACTTATTATTATTATTATTATTATTATTATTATTATTATTATTATTATTATTATTATTATTATTATTACTAAGTTAATCAACAGTGAACATCACTGATGTAAAACAGCCGTTATGACAACGAACTAACTGGTGATGGCTGTTGTGCTTGTTTTATAAGCTATAAAATCATATGGTGATTATCTTGTATCGATCAGAACGATAATAAAGATTACTGTCGAAATGAGAAGAAGAGCATAAAGAAATGGCCACTTAAAGAATCGCAGTGTCGAAAGAAGAAAATTGTGATGGTCTTCAATGACCTGCGCCCCTGAAAATGATCAAAAATGATAATATTCTGACTGGTTGATTATTGTTCTTAGTTGAGGTGTGCTCTCAGCGTTGCCAGTCTCCAAAAATTGAAAAACCATACAGAAATTCAAAATAAACCATATTCTATATCGTAAAACCGTACAGTACTAATATTCACCCTAATAAACTAAAATTCAATAGAATGCGTGCAATAATAGCAAGTAGCAATAATATCAAATAGGAATACTTAACTGAAACGTACTACTAGAAGTAAGAACATACAACATGTACACTTTGCCTTCTCTTCACGCAGCCACTTCCTATACTGCCTGTACTCTCCCACGGCAGCCTGTACTTTTGTTTCCTTCTGGGTGTTTTAACAGAAAGTTTTAATTTTTGAGTGTCGAAGAACCTGCTTTATTTTTTTGGAATCAGAAGTCAACATTCAACGCTATTTAACATTCAAAATAAACAAAGCAAAGTCTCCTCCGTACAGGCCATGAAGGCCCTTGGAGTGGTGGAAGGTAAAGGCTTCCACTATCCTTAACCTCGGCACTTTGTGGGGTAGAGTGGTTAGCTCTACGCCCGGCTGCCTTTGCCCCCAGGAATTAACCTGATACTCATTTTTGGCGTTGACTGAGTGAAACTCAGGGCCATATGCACCTCCGGAAGTGGAAATCTCGTTTCTTAATTTTTTCGACCCCCTGACGGGGAGTCGAACCCACGTCCTTCCGGGTGAACCTATTCAAAATAAACACCAAAGAAAATAATATATAATTAATTAATACATAGTAAGCTAACCAAAAAGACACCTATAATCTATAATGCAAAGAATGTATACGTACGTCGCAATATTATTCATAAGTTTGACGAAATCACGTTATCCATAAGATTTTTTTTACTAGTTGTTTTACGTCGCACCGACACAGATAGGTCTTATGGCGACGATGGGACAGGAAAGGGCTAGGAGTGGGAAGGAAGCGACCGTGGCCTTAATGAAGGTACAGCCCCAGCATTTGCCTGGTGTGAAAATGGGAAACGACGGAAAACCATTTTTAAGGCTGCCGACAGTGGGGTTCGAACCTACTATCTCCCGAATACTGGATACTGGCCGCACTTAAGCGACTGCAGCTATCGAGCTTCGTACATAAGATTTAGAACTAGGCGCTCCACTGTTACATGCTTGACGTTACATCACACTTCACACTCGTAAGGAAACGATTGACGGAGTTCGGTGTGGGCTGATTCAAGAGTGTGACTGTGAACAAATCTACAACTACGTGATGCACAGTTGAAAGTTTGAAGTAGGATAACCCCGGCCTCAGAATGAGACATAAAAATCCCACACATCAGACTATTCAGTCGCTTCATTTATTGATCTGAAACCAGCTCAAAGATGAACAACAACATCCAAAGATTGAGAGTCCCCTGGAGAAATGGAGGCTACGTCATACATGTCCAGGAAATGAGGTATGTTTAACAGGAGAAAAGGTAATTTTGCATACAATCTCTAAACAGTTTTTCTAGTAATAAAAAATGTTAATTTAAAAATTTCGCAGAACCGTGTATAAGGGGTACGGTTGGACATTCGGACCGCACACCGTACATAGAGGTTTGAAAACCGAAAATTTAAGGTTCATATCGTATGGTTGCCAACGCTGTATGCTCTGTGCATCGACTCGTCGTGTGGCCTGAAGAGAAACACAGGTATGGCCAAAACCGTTACGACGGATGGGACGCAGACTAAGGTTCACCTCAGTGGGATGCGAATCAAATAAGTTGAGCAGTTCAAATGTCAGGGGACTCTCATTCGGGAGAACGAAGTTGCATCGAGGTGTAGATGTACATAAAAGGATTGGGCAGGCAGCGGAAACATTCGCATACATTAGGTGGTGTTTCTGGAAGAATAACATCAGGCTTAAGACGAAAAACCGCCTCTTTCGTACACAGATTCTACGAGTTTTGCTACATTGGTTCCGAGGCAACTTTTGGAACGTAGAAGCCTTCCAGATGAGATTCCTCCGTCAGATTCTCAGCGTTACCCTCCATGGATATTTATGAAATTAAACCATCCGAAACAATGAGATAGCCAGCCAAATATTGAAGAAGCAATCCCGATGAGGAAACTTCAGTGGTTTGACCATGCCTGCCGTATGAATGGAAAAAAAGTAGCATACAGATCAGCACAGTGGAAGGTTCAAAGGACAGTATCCAATAAGACCTGGGCGAAACTGATCGAGCGTGACCTGAGTAAAGGCTTACTATATCTCAAGCCCGCAAGTTACAGATAGACAAACCTGGAAAATAAAAATTGATGAAGTCCAAAACCCAGCGGCCCTCACCGAAGCGTACCGGCTTCTGAGCAGATCCCGATCTGTCGTCAGGTAGGGAACGATGAAGTGCTCTGTCTCTTCTGTTGTTCCTGATCTCCACTAGATGACATTACTGCTATAATTACGAAAACTAAGCCGTCAACGACGGGTGCAGAAGAGCTAGTATCTCGACGCTATACATAAATATGAAATGATGTCTGTCTGTCGTTCTTCCGAAACATCCCGTCTAAACCGTTTGGCGGAATTTTATGAAAGGCTGTATCCGAGTAAGATAGTGACTCAAATCGCACAAGTCTTATACCAATAATTAGTTCTTTATCACAGAAATATCCGTGCCAATTTTCAAACCGCTATCGGTACTCTAAGAGGAGGTACCGAGCGTGTGGCTGAGCCGTTTGGATCACGTAGCTGTCAGCTTGCATTCAGGAGATAATGGGCTCGAAACCCACTACCGGCAGCCCTCAAGATGGCTGTGCGTGATTTCCCATCTTCTCACTAGGCAAATGCTGGGGCTGTACCTTAATCAAGGCCACGGTGGTTTTCTTCCCACTCATAACCATTTCCTGTTCTATCGCCTCCATAGGATCTATCTATGTCGGTGCGACGTAAAACAAATTGTAACAATATCTGCTTGTACACTCGAAATCTTTAGTATCTCATGGCCAGAAATATTCATTTCAAGCAAGAAATCAATACAGCCCTCAGAACCACCCAGTACCTGCTTACACACTCTCTCTCATTGGTTACATCCGTTAGACGCGTTAACACATGCACACATCTGAAGAGTGAGGGGAGGTGGAGGAAACGAAGTACGACGATATCTAGTATGAACGAAACACACGCGGAGGGAAAGGTACTTGCTTCCCCACCTGCCAACACGTCCCACTGACTCGGTAATGAATGGAGGGGGGAATGAAGGGCATAATCACACGGCTCCTTCAAGGCAACTGACGTAATGTGTATGTCAACTCATTGAGGGTCATTCTCCAGTTTTTTTAATTATTGTGTGCGAAGTATACCTGAAATGTTAACGGTCTCAACTATGACTTCATTATCAAATGGCATCGCGCTCAACCACTCTAATAAAGAATGGCCCTTATTTTCGTCAAAATAGGTCCTGTTAAATACTACTACTACTTACTACTACTACTACTACTACTACTACTTACTACTACTACTACTAATAATAATAATAATAGTAATAATAATAATAATAATAGCAATAATTTGTATCCTCAAAAACCAAAGTAAAAATGACCTGGCATTAAATAATTATGACTATCAGAGACGCAAGGGCGTTTGGAAAACCGTTCCTATGAAGTTATTGTCAGCGCTGAACAAACAATTAAATATCATACATCGGGGTAGGATTAAATCGTGCACGCTTCATCATAATTAAATTATAGTTAATTGTTTTCCTTGATTAGGAAAAGCTAGTCTAGGCAGAATGTTTAACTATAGAAACATCTTAATCAGTTCCTGAAGAATGGAGTTCGGAGTGACCTCTGAGTGCGCAACGCCGCAAGCTACACCTCCTGGACGACGAATACATGTGACGTAGCCTTGGTTATTTCTCTTTCATACTCAGGGTTGGTCAAAATCTTCTCCCGAAAATTACCTGTTTCCTTTTTCATCCGGAATTCTTGTGATCGCGCGTGTAGAGCTTAAGCGCATCACCGAAACATCTGAAGAAGAAGAATTCCGCAAAATATCAAAGACGTGTGGGACATAAATACAAACATCTCGTAATGCTCGCAAAGTTTAAAGTTAAATACTGAATGGCAATTTTGATGGCATTTTTATTGTTTGAAAATGAAAACCTACAACCTGTTTTCCGCTCTTTGACCGGGTCAGGGATGTAATGAATGAACCATATATAGGCTGTTAGTACAATGGGGTCGCCACTCCCAAGGTGATATATTAATGACTGATAGATGTTATGAAATGATAATGGAGAGTGTTGCTGGAATGAAAAATGACAGGGAAAACCGGAGTACCCTGAGAAGAACCTATCCCGCCTCCACTTTGTCCAACACAAATCTCACATGCTTTTCTTGCTAGTGGCTTTACGTCGCACCGACAAAGATAGGTCATATGGCGACGATGGTATGGGAAAGGCCTAGGAGTTGGAAGGAAGCGGCCATGGCCTTAATTAAGGTACGGCCTCAGCATTTTCCTGGTGTTAAAATGGGAAACCACACGGAAAAATCACGGCTGCCGACACTGGGATTTGAACCCACTATCTCCCGAATGCAAGCTCACAGCTGCGTTGCCCTAACCGCACGGCCAACTCGCCCGGTAAATCTCACATGGAGTGACCGGGATTTGAACCACGGTATCCAGCGGTGAGAGGCCGACGCGCTGCCGTCTGAGTTTTATTGTTTATCATGAAATAATTTTGGTACGAATAAATACAAATGTATGGCAGGTACCTCATAAACCGTAGTATATATGGTATCATTCACAACCCTCGCCGTCGGATGCGTCCTTATGTAAATTAAAAACCGTCCGTGCAACACGGGTTGCCTACCTTGCGACAAAGGCATTCTCGTATACGGAGTACCGTATTATTATTATTATTATTATTATTATTATTATTATTATTATTATTATTATTATTATTATTATTATTATTATTATTATCATCTAATACGCTTACCGACCAGGATTGTTGTCCCCCCCCCCCGGATGCAGCGATGGATCCCACCTCTGCCCCTCAAGGGCAGCGTCGTGGAGCATGAGACATTTCGTCAGTGATACGACTGGGAAGAAGGACCAAACAGTACCTCCCCTAGGTGGCCTCACTTCCTATACTCAGCTGGGGCCTTTTGGGGGATGGGAAGACTGGAAGGGATAGTGTAGGAAAAGGGAAGGAAGCTGTCATGGCCTTAAGTTAGGTACCATCCGGCATTTGCCTGGGGAAGAACCACTTCGAGGATGGCTGAGGTGGGAATCGAACCCACATCTACTCAATTGTCTTCTCGAGGTTGAGTGGACCCGTTCCAGTCCTCTTATCACGTTTCAAATTTCGTGCCATCGAACCCGAGCCTCCGGGGAGGGGGCAGCTAATCACACTAACCACTACGCCACAGAGGCGAACATAAAATACTATTTCTAAACTGTAACAAAGCCTTTATTTCACATTTAGCCGTCAAACTGCACAATTGTATTATTTTACAGCTGGACTGTATACCGAGTAGCTCCATATCATTCAGTTTTATGAAGCCCAACCAACATGTAATTTCTCCTTAAGGTAGATAGCACCCTGCGTCCCGTCTGTATGCCAGAAATGTCAACGAGCCATGGGACTAGCAAAGGAAAAACAACTATGCACTATTTCTCCACACGATCCTACTGACCATTGAACAAACACACGATTTATTGTTCCCTGAAATAACACATTTACCGGTATTATCGAACTAATAGGTTATGCCACGTTATCTTTAATGGTACAAAATGAAATGAACAACGTAAGCCAGGACTGAAAACTCTGGTACAGTTATCAACTCTCGAGGTGGAAGGACTAGTACTACACTTCTTGCGACTGTTGTCTATGTTGTCTCTGTGCTGAGTGGGTAATGTGACGATCACCTGTGATAGCTGAGAGTAAACAGTACAGTGGTTTGCATTAAACCTCATGCAGTTTATCCATCCTACTAGGTCACATCACAGCATTTATTTATTCATTCAATATCAATGTATTTCGGAGAAGAGTACGTTAATATGTTGCTAATTTGTGAAGAAATTGTAAGAACGCATTCAATCGCAGTGCCTGTGTTACGAGCGGTTTCCTGACAGAAGACTACCGACTACCAGTTCGTTCCGAAACTTTGAACGATGATTGCAGTCAACTGGGACACTTCCCATGGTACCACCTGTTAGAGATGTTCCTATAACCTTTGGTCCAAATGAAGAGGCTGTTTCGGATGCTGTCCAGAATGATCCACATTAGTACACGGGCAACTGCACGACAAACGAACATTAGCCGGTCGCCTGTTATGCCAATATAGCATATTAATTAATTTCACCCGCATCATCTGCAGTTACATCAGCAGCTCCACGGACGTAATTTCGATGCTCACGTAACATTTTGTCAATTGGCATTGCGTAGTGTGACCATTAATGCAGTCTTTTTCTCAAGAGGCCTGTTTTCAGATGAATAAGAATTCAACAACAATGGCACTGTGAATCGGCACAATATTAACTACTGGATCGCGGAGAATCCCCACTGGTTAAGATAGGACGCATTTCACGTGCAGTGGGGAGTAAATGTCTGTTCTGGGGTCTTGGACGACTACTTAATCGGACCATATTTCTCCGATGGCCATCTGATGGGAGCACACTATCTTCATTTTCCTAAAAATGAACTCGCACAGTTACTGGAGAACGTGCCACTGCTCGACTGATTACGAATATGGTTTCAGCAAGATGGAGCCTCACCTCACGGATCAGTAATCGTCCGGAACTATATGCATGTTTCATATCCTAATAAATGGATAGGAAGGCGAGGACCCGTTCCTTGGCCGTCAGATCACCTGATCTTATGCTATTTGACTTCTTCTTGTGCGGGTCAATTAAAGCAGGTAGTGTATGCACAGGAGCGTGAAATTCCTGGTCGCCTTCGGCAGCTGATCTTTTTAATTTTTTAAAATGCTATTTTCTTTACGTCTCACTAATTACTTTTACGGTTTTCGGAGACGCCGAGGTGCCGGAATGTTGTCCCGCAGGAGTTCTTTTTACATGCCAGTAAATCTACCGACACGAGGCTGACATATTTGAGCACCTTCAAATACCACCGGACTGAGCCAGGATCGAACCTGCCAAGTTGGGGTTAGAAGGCCAACGCCTCAACCGTCTGAGCCACTCAGCCCGGCCCGACAGCTGATCACCAAGCATTCACACATCACTTGTTACAGTGAACTAGAATGTCTTTACAGCATCGTGCTGAAATCTGTATAAATCAAGGTGGTCAATATTTTGAGCATTTGTTGCGCTGAATATGCAGAGTACCCAGCTTCCTATCTACAGACCATCACCAGTAGCGGCGATTAAGGGGGCGAGAGGGTGCCCCCACCCCTCTTGGAAAAAATATTACATTTTTATTCCATTTTATTCGGCTGGAACTGGGAATCATACGCATTATTAAAAAAGTCATTTGTACAAGCTCTGTTGTCGTATCAGATAATTCTTTTCTTTATTTTCTTTAATCATTACCAAAATTATTAGCGGAAATACGCACAAAATGTCCTTCGTCCTGGCTAACCGATTTTTATAGCGCCACAGAAAATAATAGAGACTTTGCCTGTATTCTGAGGAAGTTTACCAGGGCTATATTGTTTTGCTAAGGTCATAGACGCTGAGGTATGATTCACCACCTTGCCGTGTGCATTTGTCGGTCTGGCAGTCTCTTTAGTGTCCTTTTTTTTTTTTAGTTTTGATGTATGTACCCCCCCCCTCTCCCCCACCGCTATATCCCACAATCCCGGGTTCAGTTTATTGTCTGTATATTGTTTTGCCCCCGCACTTTCAGTACCCAGTCGCCGCTACTTTATCATAGTCCAACCTGGCTACGTAACTTCCGACAAGAACGGTCCTTTTCAGAGCCAAATGAAAATTCACTCGTTGGAACAAGTAGGTATGTGGTCATAATCACATCCATTGTAAACGGCATAAAGTGAAGAAGAAAGTGTACCAGCCTGGGAAGTGGACTTGTTTCCTGGCAGCTTGGCTCCGCAACACCAGTGATGCGTGGTTTCACCACGGAGAGCCGCGGCGTCTGACACGTATGTACTCTCTTCTTCATAGTCCTGTCCGGCTCCATGGCTAAATGGTTAGCGTGCTGGCCTTTGGTCACAGGGGTCACGGGTTCGATTCCCGGCAAGGTCGGGAATTTTAACCATCTTTGGTTAATTTCGCTGGCACGGGGACTGGTTGAATGTGTCGTCTTCGTCATCATTTCATCCTCATCATGATGCGCAGGTCGCCTACGGGTGTCAAATCAAAAGACCTACACCTGGCGAGCCGAACATGTCCTCGGACACTCCCGGCATCAAAAGCCATACGCCATTTCATTTCATTTCGTAGTCCTAACAGACGCTTCCTGTCCAAACATAACGTACTGTTATTTGCAGCTGTGATCGTCTGAAACATTCATTATTTCATATATGGAAGGTCGTTCGGGATCTCTGAGGACGATGTTTGAAGAGTAATTAGCTTATGAAAAGCCATGTCACCACCAACGATCAACCTCTATTAAAAGATATTTCTAGCTATAGATAGACGACGTAATTTCCATTGCAGCAGACTTTTCCACAGAGCTGGCATGTCTATCTTATCCCTCTCCTCCTAACAAGCTTTCCAGAGGCCATTCATAGTGCGTTGACGTCTATTCCCTAAGGTCCTTTTTAGGAGTCCCGTTGCACATAAGTCCAAGGGTGACTCATCGCGTGCCTTCGCCGGAATGTCAGAAGGAATTGCGTGGGTTCCAGTTTCCATCTCCATTCTCTCTATGAAGAGACTAGTCGAACGAGAGGTGTGGCTCAATGCTTTATCTTGATGTACCCACACCAGATTTTTCACCTTTCCATATGTCCGGCTCCGTGGGTAAATGGTTAGCGTGCTGGCCTTTGGTCATAGGGGCTACTTTTTTGCTATTGGCTTTACGTCGCGCCGACACAAATAGGTCTCATGGCGACGATGGGATAGGAAAGGCCTAGGAGTTGGAGGAAACCGGCCGTGGCCTTAATTAAGGTATAGCCCCAGCATTTGCCTGGTGCGAAAATGGGAAACCACGGAAAACCATCTTCAGGGCTGCCGACAATAGGATTCGAATCCACTATCTCCCGGATGCAAGCTCACAGCCGCGTGCCCCTAACCGCACGGCCAACTCGCCCGCTTTATCATAGAGGTCTCGGGTTCGATTCCCGGCAGGGTCGGGAATTTTAACCATAATTAGTTAATTCCCCTGGCACGGGGACTGAGTGTATGTGACGTCTTCATCATCATTCCATCCTCATCGCGATGCGCAGGTCGCCTACGGGAGTCAAATCAAAAGACCTGCACCTGGCGACCCGAAGTCCACGGACACATCCCGGCATTATAAGCCATACGCCATTTCCATTTTTACCCTTCCATACAGTGCTGGGATATCTGTGTTGTAAATGGGTGTTAAAACCTCTTGCACCGAGCTCGATAGCTGCAGTCGCTTAAGTGCGGCCAGTATCCAGTATTCGGGAGATAGTAAGTTCGAATCCCACTGTCGGCAGCCCTGAAAATGGTTTTCCGTGGTTTCCCATTTTCACACCAGGCAAATGCTGGGGCTGTACCTTAATTATGGCCACGGCCGCTTCCTTCCCACTCCTAGCCCTTTCTTGTCCCATCGTCGCCATAAGACCTATCTGTGTCGGTGCGACGTAAAGCCACTAGCAAAAAAAAAAAAAAAAAAAAAAAAAAAAAAAAACACCTCTTGCTGACAGTAAGTAGAGTTAACCTTCACATTATTAGCGACACGGTGAATGGTTAATCTGCCATTGTATTCAACGATGAGCATGAAACCGCTTAGAAAACTTTATACAATGTTTGGTAAATGTTTGTTTCCAGGGCGGTAGGAAATCGTTACAGACACCAAGACACACATATTCTTCGTCTAGTATCACCACATTTTCCCATCTGTCCTCTGCCAGATAACCCTCATACAGCTTTCTTGCGTTAGTGCGACGTTCCGAAATGTGACGAGGCAACAGCTTGTGAACTCGGCTCTTATGCCGCTTTTCTAATTGCAGGTCCTTGTTGGTTATGGCGTTAACCTGTTAAACTGTTTGTAATGAGACAGGGTCCAACGGATATAATGTTTCTTCCTCAGCTGCTGGCGATCCGTAGCTGTGGGTTGATAACATTCATTCACTCATTCATTACTCATTCCCCATTTATTATTCATTCAGTCATTCATTTAATTCTAAATAAGGGTTCTCTCCCCATTACTGGTTATCCGTTACTGCGAGTGATGAGTCTTCTCCTTTATCATGCATGCATGAATATTCATGTACCCATCCATACATGTTTCCTCAATCCAGTTAGGGAATTTTAATTAATTAATTAATTAATTAATTAATTAATTAATTAATTAATTAATTCATTCATTCATTCATCCATTCATGTAGAAGAGTAGGCGTGGCCCTTGCATGTGGTATGGTGATCCGCCCGTGCAAGGAGGCACTAATTTAGGCAGAGAATCATAATTAATTAATTAATTAATTAATCCATTAATTCATACATTCATGTAAGGATATAACGAAGGTAGGATGGGATAGGACGGGCCTATCCCAATCGAATGGGTATAGTGACTACAAATGCAACAGAGAAAGAAGAAAGGGAGGGGGACACATGGGGAGCGGAATTTCCGCTTACGTGTGCCTTGCAGAAATTAGAGAATGGTGAGAAATTAGTGTTTGACAGCTATTAGATCATGTGGGGGTCTTCCGTTTGGGCCTCAAGAGAAAGGGCCGGACGTGTTATCCCTGGGAAGGTGGCTCCTTTTCTCACCAGGGGTAGATAACACGACCGGGCAGTAGTTATGCATAAACCCATGCATGCATTTATTCAGCGAATCGAATGCTCTCTCCTCAGTTGGTGGCTATCCGTGACTGGGAGATAAGTGTTCATTCATTCATTCATTCATTCATTCATTCTATTTATGCATGCATGACAATTCAGTTCAGTCATGGAATCATGCATTATCAACTCATTCAGGCAGTCATTTAGCCATATGTATAGTGTCTGTGAATGTGGAGGAGAACTCTGTACAGACTTATGACAAATAAAGTAAAGGTTAATTATGGCGTTAACTGTTGGAACAGACATCCCCAACTTACGTGCGATAGTCCTTTGGTGGGGCAGAGTTACCACCTGAGACAAGGGCCTTCACTTTCCTCACCACTTCTAGTGTTCGGCTGGTGGCTGGTCGTGAATTCGCCTTTCTCCCCTCTGGAATTAAGCCCAGCCGGCCTTTGCATTTTTATTCAATACAGTACTGATCCCGTTCTTTGATATCAAGAAATCACGCTTCATGCACATTCCTTGGATGGCAGAATAGCTGTATTTAGCATCTGAAAGAGCTGTTATGTAGCCCTCCCAGTAAGGGTCAATCCGCTTCGGCATCGTTGCAGCTAATGTCACGGACGGAACTCTACACACACGTCCTCAAGTTGATAACAGTGCTGCTAGCTGCCTTCAAACTCGTCACCAGAGATCCCGAACGCTCTTCTGTAGCCTAAATTCTCGAGCACGAACTCAACGTTACAGTACCAAGGCAATGTAGGATAAAGTACCAATGTCTTTAGGTTGGCTATGATATACGAGTTCGCCGGGCTGAGTGACTCTGACGGTTAACGCTCTGGCCTTCTTGAGTGGAGTGAGCGGATGTGCTGAGTAGAGTGCTGAACATGGGCGATTCACTAGTGCAGTAAAGGGCAGCTATAAGAAGGTGGAATAGAGGAGTGAAATGTGAAAAACTGAGAGGAGAGTTGAAAAATGTGAAGAAAATGGGTGTATTGGTAACCTTGTTGGTAGCCGCAGTAATAGCAACCTTATTGGAAATTGGTAGAGTGGAGCTGAACCCGGGGCCTGGACCAGTTGGTGCAATCGGATGGGAAGAATTCGAAATGATTAAGGAACTGATCAAAGAGGCGTGTCAGGATGAGCAAACAAGAGACCTAATAAGAGAACAAGCCAAGGAAGTAAATAAGGAAATACAAGAGTTAAAGCAGTGTGTTAAAGAGGAGATGAATGTGATAAAAGAGAGAGTGGCTCATAACACGAAGTAGAACGACTGAAGACCAAAGTCAACGATTTAGAGAAGGAACTGAGCCAAGTAAAGTGGTCTGAAAACAGGACTAACCAAGAGCTCAGGAAAAAAAACCTTTTTATTTGTGGTGTGCCGGAAGGAGGCAACGAAAGCAAGGTGGAAATAGTATTTAAAGTGGTAGAAGTAAATGATGATAAACTTTAGTGAGGTGGACATAGACGATGCATATAGAGTGGGGAAAGTGAAGGGTAGGAGACCGATCAAGGTTAAGATAATATCAACCCTGATGGCGGGAATAGTGCTGAGGAATACCAGCAACTTAAAAGGTGAGAAAATTTGGGTGAGAAGGGACATGGACAATGGCGTCATCAAGGAACAAAACATTTTACGCAAGCACCTAGGCTCTGGCCTTCTGACCCCAACTTGGCAGGTTCGATTCTGCCTCAGTCCGGTAGTATTTGAAGGTGCTCAAATACGGCAGCCTCGTGTCAATAGATTACTGGCACGTAAAAGAACTCATGTTGAACTAAATTCCGGAACCTCGGCGTCTTCGAAAACCGTGAAAGTATTATTATTATTATTATTATTATTATTATTATTATTATTATTATTATTATTATTATTATTATTATTATTATTATTTGTTCGTTTTGCCTATTATTATGTATACAGGGTGTTTAAAAAAGGGGGGGGGGGCATAATTTCAGGTATATATTTGTTATATGTAGACAATCAAAATAGTTCATTACAACATGTGTCCGGAAATGCTTTATTTCCGAGTTATGGCCTTCACTACACTGAACTTCACCGGGACGTTTTTCTTCCGCAAGCCATTGTCATTACAGAAGATGTTCAAAATGTCCACCTCCTGCTTGAATACAGACCTCACATCGATGTCTCATTGACTTGGATCGAATGTTTCCTGATCGATGGATAGGTAGAGATGGCCCGATTGCTTGGTCTCCACGCTCACCTGATCTGAACGCTCTCGTTTTCTACTGGTGGGGCCATTTAAAATCATCAGTGTATTCGTCTCCGGTGCCTGGTGTGGAAACCCTTCGGAATCGAATTGTGGCATCGTGTGAGGACATACGCAATACTCCTGGAGTTTGGGATCGTGTTCGCAGGTCAATGAGACATCGATGTTAGGTATTAATTCAAGCAGGAGGTGGACATTTTGAACTTCTTCTGTAATGACAATGACCTGCGGAAGAAAAACGTTCCGGTGAAGTCCAGTGTTGTGAACGCCATCACTCGGAAATGAAGCATATCCGGACACATGCTGTAATGCACTGTTTTGAGTGTCTACATGTAACAAATACATACCTGGAATTATGCCCCCTATTTTTGAAACACTCTGTATATGCGAATAAGCCCATTAAGTCTACGCAAAGTACGTAGAAGTGTGCATTTGCCTTCCTCTGCGCCATATTTCTTTCATTCTTTTACTGTGGGCTTCATTTCTGTCTTCAGACCAGGTTGTTCCAGTCTTCTTCTTTGGTCCTTCCTCCTGGTCAACCTGCCATTTGTGAATTTCGGATATGAAGATGACCCTGTTTTGGACATCTGCTGGTTTAATCCCTGCATGTTTCAAATCGGTTTTAATTTCGCCAATCCATTTCATTGAGTATGTTTTAGCCTTACTCACTTTTCGTAGAATTCAACTATTTGTTTGGTAAGTCTGTCTGGATGCATTCTTCTAATATGATCATAGAATCTTAGCCTGCGTTTTCTAATGTCACTGTGAATATTTGTGAATTGTTTGATTTCCTGTCTGCCTCTAAGTTGGTATTGTCCGTTGGTGAGTTTTGGACCCAGAATTTTTCTTATGATTTTGCGGTCCTTTTTCCCAATGTTGGTATTGTCCGTTGGTGAGTTTTGGACCCAGAATTTTTCTTATGATTTTGCGGTCCTTTTTCCCAATGTTTTCAATGTCTGCTTTCCTATTCAAAATTAACATCTCTGATCCGTAAAGATATTATAGTTTACTAGCTATTTGCTTTACGTCGCACCGACACAGATAGGTCTTATGGCGACGATGGGACAGGGAAGGGCTAAGAGTGGGAAGGAAGCGGCCGTTGCCTTAATTAAGGTACAGCCCCAGCATTTGCCTGGTGTGAAAATGAAAATCCACGGTAAACCATCTTCAGGGCTGCCTACAGTGGGGTTCGAAACCACTATCTCCCGAATACTGGATATAGTACCGGTTCTGTGGTATTTGTAGTAACTCTCTTATTACACTCATGCTCAGAAATTAAGGATAATGCTGATACATGGTGAAAAAACGCTATGGTGGTCGGTTTGCGGTTTTAAATCACCTCGGGGTATGACCATTGTCCGTTGGTGAGTTTTGGACCCAGAATTTTTCTTATGATTTTGCGGTCCTTTTTCCCAATGTTTTCAATGTCTGCTTTCCTATTCAAAATTAGCATCTCTGATCCGTAAAGATATTCTAGTTTACTAGCTATTTGCTTTACGTCGCACCGACACAGATAGGTCTTATGGCGACGATGGGACAGGAAAGGGCTAGGAGTGGGAAGGAAGCGGCTGTGGCCTTAATTTTTGCTACAAATTCTCTGATGTCTTAGGATTAGCTTCAGGTTTAAGATTTGCTCTGGATACGATCGGCCTGGTCTGAATCCTACCTGATGTTCTCCGATTTGTAGTTCTAGTTTAATGACCGTATTGTAATGTGTTGTAAACAAGGTTGGGTTTACAAAAAGCACAACTTCTTTATTTGCTTCACATGTAAATTACAATATTTACACTAACAAAACTGAAAGTTATCTCGAAGCAAATTGAACTATGAATTTGGAGAAAGAGTCTGTCTTTGTACACTATATACACGTTGGAGTATTCACGTTCACTACTATTTCGGAAAGATAGTCTTTGTGACATGAAAAGTTCTTGATAGTCGAAAACTATCAGAAGCACTGACGTAAATATCTCAGAGTGTCCTTCCTTGTTGAAGTGTCTGAGTTCATTAACGTAAGTTCAATGACTGAAGAGTTCCTACTTAGCGAAACTAAGTCGATAATGGGAGCTGCATTAGCTAGGGAATGATAGTGGCATATAAGGGTAAGACTGGGCTTGGACAGCGGAATAGGCAAGAGGAGCGGTGACCCGAGGTGAGGCCTCTTACTGCCAGAAATTCAGTCCACCTGGCCGAAGCACATTTTCAAGAGGAGTAGCCTCCGTGCTCGACGTAGGGTGTATTCTGGAGCTGGACACCGGGGTCAGTGGGCGTCTGGACAGGCTAGGAGCTCCTTTATATAGCACACACGACGTTCCAGGCACGCGCACTGAGGGCTGCGCGTCGAGGCTCGAAGAATAACACACTGGCACCCGTGTAGCTGGCTGGCGGATCGAGAAGGGAGCGACGGACATACAACATAATGTCCCAGTTTTGTATGCTTGGAGATTCATTTGTTGTTAGGATAGATATTTTGGGTTAGTCGATGTGCAGTTTCCATCTTGTGGCATGTAATTTCATTGGCTTTTGTTTCGAGTCCATTTTCCTGAATTGTTTCACCAAGGTACTTACACTGTGATACTCGGTTGCCATATTTTGTTTCCATGAATTTTGGTGCATGTTTGTTGTAGGCCGTGTATTCTGTCTTATCAAAAGATATCTGAAGGCCAACTTTTCCCGCAATTTATTTCAGGAGTTCAATCTGATTTTGGGCTGTTTAAATGTCTCCGGTTAATATTGCTAGGTCGTCCGCAAATGCTAAGCAGTCTATCGCTAGTTTTCCTCTGCCTAAAGTGATTGGTTGGTGAATTTTGAGGACCAATTTCTGTTTGCGCCATTCTTATATTACTTTTTCAAGGATGCGCTTGAATAGTATTGTGAGAGCCCATCTCCTTGTCTTACTCCCGTTTTGATTTCAAAGGGAGCCGAGGTTTCCCCCATGAATTAACCTTGGACTTCGTGTCTGTCAGTGTTTGTTTTATGGTTGCAAGTGTTTACATGTCTAAACACTGTTCCTTCAATATTTCAAAGAGTGTTTTGCGATCAACTGAATCATAAGATTTTTAAAATTAACAAATATGCAGACTAAATTTTTGCTACAAATTCTCTGATATCTTAGGATTAGCTTCAGATTTAAGATTTGCTCTGGACACGATCGGCCTGGTCTGAATCCTGCCTGATATTCTCGGATTTGTAGTTCTAGTTGTTGTACTCTATCAAGAAGACATTGGCATATAATTTTGTATGTAACCGATACTAGTGAGATTCCTCTGTAGTTGTTTACATCTGTTCTGTCTCACTTCTTGTGTAGCGGGTGAATTAATGCATTTTCCAGTCCTCTGGGATTTGTTTTGTTTTCCAAAGGTCTTGCATGATTTTTGTGATTTCTTTTATGGTGTATGGGCCAGCTGATTTGAGGACTTCCGCTATTATTCCATTCTCACCCGTTGCTTTATTGTTTTCAAGTCATTTGATCTATATTGTGATTTCTTCTTCATCTGATAGTTATGAATTTGGATTAGTATTTTCAGGCTCTTGTGAAGAAAATCTTTGTGTTGGTTCTGGACAGTTCAGTGATTCTTTAAAATATCTGGCGAGTTCCTCGCAGTTTTCTTGGTTGTTTAGTGCCAACTATCCATTTTATTTCTTGAAGTAGAGACTTTGCTAGTGATACCCTGAAAGCTTAGTTTTGAAGTTCTTATAGACATTTCGTGTGTTGTTTCTCTCAAAGTCTTTCTTGATTTCAAGTAGTTGATCCTTTTCGAATTTCCTTTTGTATATTATTATACAATCTTCCTGCAACAGCTGCAGGTTGCCCAAAGACAAAGAGTACCTTAACAACAATAATGGATATGGATACCATATATAATGTGATCGTATGATGTTAAGTGTTGGCAATCAAGTGAGGCATGTCAAACAGTTATTTGAGGTCCGCAGGCATGGTTCTTGAAGATCATGATGGACTTCTTGAGTGTGGTAATCGCGATGTTATAGAGGAAATCTCTATTCAGCCCAAAAGTATTGCAGAAGTTGACAAAAATGTAGGTATGGTTTCTCACTGCCAGGAATGTTTTTTAGTTACTCTCCGTCTTTTTTTCTATTCCAGTTATTGTATGCCTTCTGTCGAGATTGGATTGTTTTTTCAAACTCGTCATTCCACTTAGGGTGTCTCTTCTTTTTCTACAGAGGAATTAGTGCTTGTGCTGTTGTAATCAGTTTGGGTTTGAGTTATCAACTTTTTGCCTTCTTTCTCTCTAATGCTTCTGTGAGATATGGTTGGATCCTAGTAGGGTCAAAGTTTGGGATTCGTGGCTTCTTCTTTATGAATCTCTGAGGTTCCAACTGTAGTTTGTTTCTTGTCAGATCTTGTCTAAGTCTATGTTTGCACACCTTCTGACTTGAACATTCATAATTTCTCTGTGGTTTGGATACATGATCAATTTGGAATTCGCCAATGAGCATGTTCGCTGATCTCCATGTCATTCGTTTGGATGCTTTCTTTTTGAAGTGTGTTGAGATTATTTTAAGGTTGATTTTCCTGCAGAGTTCGACAAACCTTTGTCAATTTTGGTCGGTCCATTTATGTGCTGGAAATGTTCCTATTGTTTTTCTGTGTTTTTGGGATATTATTTCTTCTGGGGATTCCCAGGATTTGTTTACCTTTCGCGGTCTGTTTTATTGCCCTCATTGATTGACATGTGTGCATTAATTAGTGTGTATTTGTATTTGTACAATTTACGGTGATTGTCATTAGTCTATCGTTTACTGGCTTCACATTTGTTATTGAGTTGAGTATTTCTTTTTTTGTTGCTTGATTGCTAAAGCGACTCCTAAAAGTGGTGTGTTTTTGAGAATTCGCTTGTCTGTTTTACTTTTGAAGAGTCTGTAGTTCCCGAAATCTATTGTGTTTTCGTCAGTCAGTCTTGTTTCTTGTAGTGCCAGTATCTGTATTTCTTCTTCGTTTAAGGTTTACTCTAGTTCATACAATTTTCCTGCTCGTATGAAAGTATGTATGTTTAGTGTTCCGAAAAAGGTTTTACTGCTTGGGCGAAGTTGGCCAGAGATCTCCGATTCCCTCTGTTTGCGTGTCAGTCCGGACACCCCAGAATCCGATAGTCTGGTTGTACTGTTCTTGACAGCAGTGGATTTGTTACCAACTGGGGTAAATTTTGATTTCTAACACGCCTCATGGTACTTGATTATCACAAGTTTAGACCTAGTACCAGTTCTTAAGACTGGAGTGGTGAGTTCCAGAACTCGAATTTCCAGCCGCACCTCCATTGATCAGACGCTGACCACTTTGCCGCGTGCTGCAAGTCAGACGTGAAGTGAATTTGAGTTGACTTTTCCGTTCTCTCCACGATTGGGATATGTCCTCTTCTGACTTCGAGGCCGTTGACCATTTTTCCCTTTACCTCATTTGATCCGCGGCTGCTAATTTGGCTATGCCTTATTCACACTTGTCCTGCAGATCTACAGAAACCTCCCCTATCAGCCACTGGAACGCGCCGTGTCGGGGTTGAGGGCCCCCACCCCAATGTCTCACGCAGTGTTATGCCTAGCTCTTACTCAATTCAGAGCCAAACCCCCACGCAAGCTGACCAGGCAGGGTTATTATTATTATTATTATTATTATTATTATTATTATTATTAGTAGTAGTAGTAGTAGTAGTAGTATTTATTTATTTATTTATTTATTTATTTATTTATTTATTTATTTATTTATTTATTTATTTATTTATTTATTTATTTATTTATTTATTTATTTATTTATTTATTTATTTATTTATTTATTTATTTATTTATTTATCGTTTGGGCCTACTGAGGATCTCAGGGCTCGAATCATCTCATCACTTGGGCCTTCTATTTTCTCCTCTTACAGTACTCCTTCATCTTCTAGCTGTGAGCTAGCTTTATTTTCCCGTCTACATAGGTATGTCTGTCGGTCCCAGCGTTCTTCCTACTAGTAAATGGCGTTGGAAAATTTCCCCGCTAGATAACTTGTCGAAACCTTGGGTGGTCATGTGTGGACTCATGCGGGATCCCCAGTTGTTCCAGGTCCGGCTTTAACGAGGAGATCCTCTTCTTCCTGGATGCCTTCCCCCTACTTGCCACAGCGAAGATCCTGTTGGTACGTCTACAGGTGTTTATGCGGGTTAGGTGTACATAGAAGACCGGGTGTTTTTCTCTAGTACACGTTACGTACTATTATTATTATTAATATTATTATTCTAAAGAATTCGCTGGCTTGCGTATCTCCAAAAGGAAAAATAATGGGCGGGTAGGACCCCCGGTATACAATAGTTCGTTCAACAATACATGCAACAAAAGGAAAGGAGTATTGTGTTTAATCCTCATCGCTGTCCTCGATAACTGAGCGTGTGTGTTCTTCACTGAAAATCCAACTTAAAATCTACCTTCCCCGCATACAGCATTTTGCACAAACATTCTCAGAGAGACCTGTCACATGACTATGTTCTATTTTAAACTTTTGAGCTGAAACTATATTAGTTGTGAAATGATTTGCCAAAAGAAATCGCGTAATAGTTTTAAATGAGATCGTATCTGTTTATTGCGCTCAATCACGTGTGCTCGTGTCTTCCGTGTGCACTAGTTCCCTGAAATTTGTTGTGAATATATCTCAGATATTCATTTCATGGACAGGCCTATTCGGATTCAAATGTAAACCTAAAAGCCCGGGTTGAGAGGCTAAGCCGGTTGAGGCGCTGGCGTTCTGAACCCAACTTGGCAGGTTTGATCCTGGCTCAGCCCGGTGGTATTTGAAGGTGCTGAAATACGTCAGCCTCGTGTCCGTAGATTTACTGGCACGTAAAAGAACTCCTGCGGGAATAAATTACAATACCTCGGCGGTCTCCGAAAACCGAAAAATGTCTTTAGCGGGACGTAAAAGCAAATAGCATTATTATTATTATTATTATTATTATTATTATTATTATTATTATTATTATTATTATTATTATTATTATTATTATTATTATTATTATTATTAAACCTAAAAGCTTTCTAGTCTGCCAAACACACTATTTCATTATAAATCACTCTAACATAACACATTACTGAACAAGGAATAACAATACACACTGTTAAACAATAATAATGTTTAATAATGTTTTTTACAGGTACGTTATAGTGTAATGTCATATCGAAATTGTGTGTTCGGCAGGCTGGAAAGAACCGGGAGAGTTGGCCGTGCGGTTCGGGACGCGCAGCTGTGAGCTTAAATCCGGGAGATAGTGGGTTCGAACCCCACTGTCGGCAGCCCTGAAGATGGTTGTGCGTGGTTTCCCATTTACACACCAAGCAAATTCTGGGGCTGTATCTATATTAAGGCCATGGCCATTTCCTTCCCACTCATAGCCCTTTCCTACCCCATCGTCGGCATTAAACCTACCTGTGTCGGTGCAACATAAAGCAAATTATACAAAAAAAAAAAAAAAAAAAGAAAGAAATGTAGAGTGGAAAGCTTTTAAGTTTACATTTAAGCTGAGTCGACACTGAAAGGTATGGCTTCCTTCTTAAGAAACTATTCTGATTTTTTAATACTTAACCCTTTAAAAACGGCAGCCATTAACCTGTAGGTATTTACTGAAATTGCGCGTATTCTATCAGTTAAAAGCCAAAATAATGGCCAAATGATTAGCCCTATCTCAAAATAGAACCAAAAGTGTGTCCCTTAAGTTCACTTTTGTATTTTAAAAAGTGCCATATGTATTTTCTTTGGAGCTCTTAATGATTCTCCAGCAAATTACGCTTTTCAGTGTTGTTGATAGAAGAGTGTGCTCGGTCTCTTTTACTACCACTCTCTGCCACTAAATGGTATTTCTGTTAGAATTGTACAGTCGCTAAAAAGTCAATGGGTGCATGGTATTGGTATTGCTTCCTCGCAGGTACAACTTTCTCACAAGCAACTCAACCTGTAGGTATAATGTTTATAGTGCGTATCCACAGGGTTTGTGTCTCATGGGAGGTGAATTATATTTTGATTAATTCTGATGATATATTTAACGTTTGACGTCGGCGCTTGCAGAGTAGGCTACGGTCTACAAATGGCCACGGCTGTCCGTGGTCCGACAGCTCTGCACTCTGAGCGACCAACCAAGCAGAGGAGGGGTGGTCACAGCTCTACCGTGGCTCTACGCCTCTGTATTCGGGAGACGGAGAGGGGTTTGTCTCCACCATCGACTGTCCTGAGAATGGTTTTCCGTGGTTTTCCATTCTTCTGAACTAAGGCGAATGCCAAACCCCTCACCTTCTTTGAACATATCCTTCAACATATCAAAACCCTCTGGCCTGAGAGACGGCGTTGCCGTCTATGAGGCCCACCTCTCCCTTCAGGGACGGAATGAAAAGTTGTATAATAATAATAATAATAATAATAATAATAATAATAATAATAATAATAATAATAATAATAATAATAATAATAATAATAATAATAGTGGTAGTAGTAGTAGTAGTAGTAGTAGTACTAGTAATGTTTCGGTGAGGTCGGGGTGGCCACGGCTGGTTCGCAGTTCCACAACTCTGCATTTGGGAGTCGAAGAGGTGCTGGACTCCACCATCGACTGTCCCGAGAATGGTTTTCCATTCTCCTGCACTAAGGCGAATGCCGGGACAGCTCTTAGTATAAGCCACAGCCGCACCCACTTCACCCTTCTCCAAATCACAAATCACCCTCGCCTGAGGAATGTCGTTACCCCCTTAGAGGCCCGCCTCCTCCTCCAGGCCGGGGGGTGGGGGGAATGAAAACTTTGAGTTGTAGTCTTTCTTTGAGTGACTATACAAAACCTAACCCGTCAAAGGCGAATACATCAGCCAGTCTGCTATAATAACGTACGATATTACGTTGGAACTCTTACAGGAATGAAATGTAGTTCATACTTCAACCTCAAGGCCGTTTTGTCGTAACCTCTTCTCTTTAGACCGAGCTCGATAGCTGCAGTCGCTTAAGTGCGGCCAGTATCGAGTATTCGGGAGATAGTGGGTTCGAACCCCACTGTCGGCAGCCCTGAAAATGGTTTTCCGTGGTTTCCCCATTTTTCACACCAAGCAAATGCTGGGGCTGTACCTTAATTAAGGCCACGGTAGCTTCCTTCCTACTCCTAGCCCATCCCTGTCCCATCGTCGCCATAAGACCTATCTGTGTCGGCGCGACGTAAAGCAACTTGCAAAAAAAAAAAAAAAATCTTCTCTTCAGCCGACCGCCCTCGTTTTAAGGCACCGGTGATACAGTAGGTAACTTAGATGCGAAAGAAACTAACTTTAAGACCTGTGAGCAATTTAAGAACCGTAACTTCCGTAATTTTTTCCTCAACTGTGCTCCAAAATCCAACTATAGATCAGCTATATGTCCTCCTTTAGAACATTTTAAAGTCTATGAAAATGTTTTATTGCCAACTTGGGACAAAAGAAAGGACAAAAAATGATACAGAAGCAATTAAACATCTCGTAAAATGTACTTACTGAGAAATGATTGCATTCCTGAAACACAATTTTAGAAAATTACGGTCATCAACTTTTTAAGGATTCAGTAGCTGGCGATTATAATGAAGTCTTCCGTGTGCACCAAGTCTCCAATTATGGGTTCTTAGGTGGATGAAGAGACCAATTCCAAGATCACAAGCTCTGCCGCAAGGTTGGTACTTCAAAACTACAATAATTCCTTGATGAAGAGCATGGTTCACTTTGAACATGCAACTATGCGGGTGATGAAGGAAAGCCATAAAACAACCAGCCTGTGTTCTCTAATCTACGCGTCAAATGAAACGCGGGAAATATGATTACAGTCTAGAACAATAATTGGGTCCGTAACTACTTAATTAATGGCGTGTGGCCTCATGTAGGTCTTTCAAGTTCACTCCGTACAGGCGACCTGCGCGCCTGTGATGATTGGAGCCTACCTAATGCTGAAGACAGCACAAACACCCAGACCTCGAACCAGAGGGATTAAGCAATTCAATTGAAAATCCCCGACTCGACTAGGAATCGAAACCGGGAACCCGTGGACCGAAGGCCAGCATGCTAACCATTTAACCATGCAGCCGGACACTACAACCACTGAAGACCCACAGTGTCCAAAGTGTAGGAAATAACAGAAAGAGACATCGCTTTGTGTGCCTTAGGAATAGATTTTTGATGAAATTGTGGTATCTGAAAGCGGAAATGCATAAGAAACATCGAGAAACAATCAAATCAGGAAGAAGGGGCCGAGGAAGGGTGCGATAGCCGAGTGAAACAGTCACTGGTATATCAACAAGGTGGTCCCGGTTCGAATCTCGGCCAATGCGTCTGCGGTTTTGAAACCCGAGTCGCGTTCCTAACATTTTGAACTCACGTAAAACTAGAGATCCAATAGCTATGATCATTATATAAACAGTCACGTAGAACTACTGGCATTTTTGAAAGTACATGACCGAACAAGTCCCCCACGCGGTTTGAGTCACGTAGCTGTCAGCGTGCATTCGGGAGATGGTGTGTTCAAACCCCACTGTCGGCAGTCCTGAAGATGGTTGTCTGTGATTTCACATTTTCACACCAGGAAAAAGATGGGGCTGTACCTTAATGAAGATCACAGTTGCTTCCTTCTCACAACACATGTCTGAGTCCGTGCGACGTAAAGGAAACAGAAAAATATCGGAAGAAATGAACGTAGAAGACACAATTGAAGTGGTGACGTTCAAAAGATGGAGCAAATCAAGCGAATTTGGACATGGGCTCCTCCTGAACGACGGCAAATGGCATTGTCTAAGCTAATCAGGAATAATGACGTTTGAAACAAAGGCTACCGAGCTCGATAATGCGGCCAATATCCAGTATTCGGGAGATAGTGGGTTCGAACCCCACTGTCGGCAACCCTGAAGATGGTTTTCTGTGGTTTCCCATTTTCACACCAGACAAATGCTGGGGCTGTACCTTATCAAGGCCACGGCCGATTCCTTCCCATTCCTAGGCCTTCCCCGTCCTATTGTCGCCATAAGACCTATCTGTGTCGGTGAGATGTAAAACAACTTGTCAAAAAAAGATAACAAAGGCTATCAAAGCAAAGCCAAGCAAGCTTGTTCTTTTACGTTAATGTCGATATTGTTATGATAACCACATAAAAGTGATTTTCCATTTCAAAAATCTCACATGCATTGGTTGAGATCCTACGCGTGGTTACCTTGGTGGAAAATCAGTGACAAGGTCAGTCGGCTATCATGTTCTCTGTATGAAAGCAAAGAAGTCTCGATGATTTCGAAGGAAGAGATCGAAAGAAAGGGCGACAACTAAAGAAAATACGTATGTCTTATAATTTTATTTTATTTATTTATTTAATCTGTTTATTCTCCGGGGTTGCTTTTCCCCCGGGTCCAGTGGCATGTGGCAGTGGTATGGAGCGTGAGACATTCGGTCGGGGAGGACCAGTACCTCGCCCAGGCGGCCTCACCTGCTCTGTTGAACATGGCATTGTGGTGGGATGGGAAGATTGGAAGGAACGGGGAAGGAAGCGGCTGTGGCCTTATGTTAGGTATCAGCCAGGCATTTGCCTGGATGAGAATTGGGAAACCACGGAAACCACTTCGAGGTTGGCTGAGGAGGGAATCCAACCCCCTCTACTCAGTTGACCTTCCGAGGCTGAGTGGACCCCGTTCCAGCACTCGTACCACTTTTTAAATTTCGTGGCAGAGCCTCGAATCGGACTCGGGTCTCCGGGGGTGGCAGCTCATCACACTAACAACTACACGATGGAGGCGGATTATGTCGTATAATAGCTTGTTATTATTCGTGCGGTTAGGGGCGCGCAGCTGTGAGCTTGCATCCGGGAGATAATGGGTTCGAACCCCACTATCGGCAACCCTAAAGATGGTCGTCCATGGTTTTCCATTTTCACACCAGCCGAATGCTGGGGCTGTAAGGCAACGGCGGCTTCCATCCCACTCCTAGGCCTTTCCTATCCCATCATCTTATAGTTATGAATTTCATTGGTTCCGTATTGAAGTGGGATTACAGTAAAATTAAATTCTTTCAAGGTCCACCTATTCAATACAATGACGTTTTATTGTGATTTAATCACATGTCAAATAGTCAAATGGTACTAGTTTTGGCATCTATGTGCCATCATCAGCCTTGAGTACAAATTAAAACAAGATGTATATTCCTAAAACATCTAAAACACATTTTAACTCATTATAAAATAACATACAATTAATGTGGTGATACATGAAATACGATAAAATTATGATACAATTGGTGTGATATAAAATTCTTAAAATTCCGGCTGTTCGTTACATAATTCAGTTTGTGTACATCCGGGATAAGTGAATTTTTGCAGTTGTATGCTGTCTATTAAGCTTGCTGGGCTTAGAGATTCTTTCATTTTCACGGCGTTTGTGGGCTCTCCCTTTCTTTCGCCGATAGTTTCATTCTTAGAAGGGTTGGACCTCATCCTTTTTCCTTGTTAAGAAGGGTGGTTGCCCCTTGAAACAGTAATCATCACCACCACGTCTGACTTAGGTCTGTGCAGTGAATATTGAGTACTAACAGAGTCTGTTTATTAATATGAAAGTGTGAGTCTAGTAGATATCACTTGTGAAGAGACAGATATTGTGGTTTTCCTTTAACATCGGCAAACAACTACCTAATCAGTCTATCACCACTTATTAAGTAATCGTTTCCTTATCAACCTTCCTGCTTATACTAATCTTTGTTGACAGTGGAGCGTGTTACAGCGCGTCCGAAGTTATGTTCGTATTGATCTTGTAGAACAGGCGTTTCCAAATGGCGGCCCGCGAAGCCATATAATGCGGCCCGCGAGAGCATTTTAATAAATAATGTGAAGAATAGTTACAAAATAATATTTTATGAGTCGTTCACAAATGTATTAATTTTTAAATTCACTATAGACCCAAGTCCGAACTAGTTCATTCTTCAATATTATTTCCTCTTTTTAAAAATTCACTTGATCTGAATGGATTGTTTTTCATTTAAAAAAATTTAAAATCCAAATTTCAGATAATAATGATTGGTTTTAATGTCCCACTAACTACTTTTGATGTTTTTCTGAGACGCCGAGGTGCCGGAAATTTGTCGCGAGGAATTCTTTTACGTGCCAGTAAATCAATCGACACGAGGCTGACGTAATGAGCACCTTTGGAATGATCTAACACCGCACCTACCAACTTCAGAAGGCCAGCGCCTCAACCATCTGAGCCACTGAGCCCGGCTCCAAATTTCACTCTTTTATGCAATTGTAAAATAATGTTTTACCTAAGAATTCAAATTATCAAACCTTTATTTCAATTGAATTATGCATTTTTTTCATAATGGTACTTTTGTAGGCCTACTATATGCATAATTTTACGAAAATTGGCCTGTTATTCAAGTGCGGCCCGCGAACATGACTAAGGTTTCCAATATGGCCCTCGAGCCTTTACAAATTGGAAACCCCTGTTGTAGAATATCCCTCTCCTTGAAAGTTCAGTTTTCTATTTTAAGAGCCATCGGCGTAGTGTAGGGACAGCGTACCTCTTTCTTACCCGGAGGTCCTGGATTCGAAGCCGGGCCATGCCAGGGATTTTATCTGGATCTGTGGTCTGGTTCGATGTTCACTCAGCCTGCGTTGAAACAATTGAGGAGTTATCTGACGGTGAGATAGTGGCTCCGGTCTAACAAGCGAAGAATTATGGCAGAAATGATTCGTTACGCTGACCGCGTGCCACCCGATAATTATCAGGCCTTCGGTCTGAGTACAGTCGCTTGTTAGGCCAAGGTCATCAGGGTTGTAGCGCCGTGGGATTGGGAAGTAAGGTCCATGAAACAGCAAGACTGATTCTTAAGAGCCTAAACTCGTCTGAAAGTATGTGGAGGTTTCGATACATGTCCAACCCTTCTCCCGTTTCTCTACGGGGTCAGGTATGAAGTGGGGTGAATCTTTGTAGCGAGTTTTTACGACCGGAAGTCCTTCCTGGCGTCAACTGCACCAGAGGAGTTAATGAGATGCAATGATTGGCGTGATATATGATAGTAGGAAGAGAGAGGGTGAAACCCGATGCCGACACCTAGCCTACTCCTGTTGAATGGCACCAAGGGGTCTGCTCAAGGCTGAACCTCTCCATCCGACGGACGAATCACCATCAACAACGTCATATGCCCTCACTCCATATGAACATTGCGGAGAGGTTTGGAATTTAGACCAAAACGAACTGCGTACCTCAATTAGAACGAAAGATATGATTGCTTCAATGAGAAAAAATGTTGAAGAAATGAGACGTCAAATTGAATGTGCACTCATAACTTTCCTCAGAATAAACCAATTTGAATAGTTAAGAGCTGAAATGAAAGAGCTTGATCCAATGAGTGTTTTTAGGCCAAAACGAACTCCGTGCTTCAATTAGAACCAAAGATATGATTGCTTCAAAGAGACAAAAAATTGAAAACAAATAATATGAGGAAGGCGGAAGTTACGTGATTTATAGTACCTGATGACAAATCTGTGCATGAATACCTTTCAGTTAAAATAAAAATGAAGGGAATCGATCGGATAGAATGGCCGGACTGACTGACTTTAGTTTTCATAAAGAAAATTACTATATAGATTACTCTGAAACTAATACAAACCCTATAACAATCAATAACCCTACGTGCACTCGCTTTATTTTTAAATATAGACTTTATAGACAGCGGGAATTGTCAAATAACAACATACTTTTGAATAAAAAATAGCAATTTGTTTCATTGTTATGTAGATTTAATAAGAGAAATAATAAATAAATGGTTTTTCGTATAAGACACCTTAAACAATGTTCTTGTAAATTAGTTCAATCCGCCTGTCCTTCATTTAGGCAAATATATATATATATTTCTGTCGTCTTGAAGTCAGGCGTCTTGTTAAGATTCCACAGCAATTCCTTCTCTCCAACTAGAGTTCCCAAGTTAGACAGTCTCTGGGCGATCATTGAATTCCCTAAATACTCTTTAATTCCTTTGAAGGCAGAAGGGTTGCCAGATGTACGCTTTTGCCCAGAACAATACGGTTTTTTCTCATTTTGTTCCGCGTACGGTGCACCATTTAAACCGTACGCCCAATGTTCCGTTTTTTAAAATATGGTTTTGACAATAGTATAGTACAAAAAAGTGCGCGGTTATGATCAAAATAATCTGTATTACGACCTGACCAATGGTCAGCCTTCATAGTTGAGAACAGCGCCTCTGGCAGTGTTCTAGCGGCACTAGCGAGCATGTAGTCTCCTCCATTTTATATAGCAGTGGTTTAATTGGCCCAGAAAAACTGAAGAACATTTTGATGGTACTTAAGTTTGTCTTAAGTATATTTCCATCGAATGCATATACTGAAAGATTATTTTCAATAATGGCAATAAAATGGAGAGATGCCAGAAACAGATGTTCAGTAGATATAATACAAAAGTTTTTTGTGTGCTTCAACTACGATGAGATTTGTAAGGAATTTCTCAAGTAAGTTTCGTTGAATAAGAAACTGGTACACATTGCTTCTTCAAATGACAAGTACCTGTGAAATGTTCATTTCAATGTAAAGACTAACGCATTATTAGTTTGTAATAAATGAAATACCTACACATTTCATGCTGACGCTGTTATATTATTACCGGTATTTACTTGTTAATATAACCCTGGTCATTTCTCTTAATCATGGCTATGGTGCCTTAATTTAGCGCTTATGACAAGGAAATGGAAGTGTTCCTTATTTGCTATCTGTAATGTTTGCCGGACAATTGCGGTCACGGACATTTGCGGTCGCCGGACATTTGCGATCACTGAGATAAACTTGTGCCCACTCACAGAAATTCCCCAGTTGTCACAGGACATTTGCCGTCACTGCAATAGGGGTTGGGCCTCATTAGCTTAATCTCGGGGTATCCCCGCTAACCTGCCTGAGCACCTGCTCATTCCTTGCAGATCATTTTCCTTTCGCGGGCATTATTTAGAGATTGATGCCTTCAGCCACAAACAGAATTCTATACGGAAACTTCCTAGTGTGAGTACTGTAGGTACTATTATGTGCTGTAGCTCAATCTTGAAGGTGAGGGGGGCGGGGGGAGAGGAAGACGAAATATGTGAAAAAAGATGACAGGATTGAAATAACCCTTAAGAAATATGAAGAAACCAGTGACATCAGGTCCTGCTTAAAGGCAATTTCTTACATAGAAAAACTAGCGTAGTTTTCTTGCTGCTTCAGGTAATCCTAATGTAAACAGGTATGTACAAAGGAACAACATTAGGCCTATAACGACGCTTACCATCCCATTTTCTGCGAAAATTATGTTAGCGTGACGTTCGACTAGCAGAAATAAATTAATTTAATTAATTAACGATGGATTAACTTTTGTTTTTCTAAAAATGAAGGACTGGTGCGAAATGAAACAGTGTCTTTTACCTTGACCTACCTTTAATTATTCCACGATAAATAAATAGGAAACTATTATTATTATTTTTTTTGAATTAGCCTTTGCTGTTTGTATATAAAAATTCACTTTGTGGTGTATTCGAGTTTAAATATCAAATATGAGAACTTGTACATCTGCGTGACTGTTTATATCGTGGTAGCCACGGGACCTTTCCGTGATGGTGGTGATTACTGTTTTTGTGAGAAAGTAGAACGGTGCCACCATCCTCCCTTAAAACTAACCAGAAAACAATTCGAATAGGTCCGACTCTCTTTTAGGGAAAAAGAAGGGAAAGGAAACGAAACCTGAAAATGTAAGACTGCCTGGGCTTGGAAAACATCGTACCATGGAGGTCGGAAGAGAACAAGAGTTGACCAAGAGAGGCCGGATAGAAAAAAGAGTGGAATATATTTATTTATCATCTACAGAATTGTATGTTACCAGCAACATATCATGACTTGTTCTTCTCCTTCAGACACATCCAGGTGAAGATTTCATGTTGATTTCTTCTATACTTTCTGTTCATATAAGCATTTGCCTTATCAGTAACTGTCAAATCCATTACAACACACAGCAGTAAATACTTACACCAGGAAGTTTCTATATAGAATTGTGTTTGTGCCTGAAGGTATCAGTCTCTAAATAATGCCTGCGAGAGAAACATGTTGATCTGCAAGGAGCGAGCAGCAACTCAGGCAGGTTAGCGGGGATACCCAAGATTAAGCTAATGAGGCCCACCCCCTGCTGCAGTGACCGCAAATGTCCTGTGACAACTGGGAAATTTCTGTGAGTGGGCACAAGTTTGTCTCAGCGACCGCAAATGTCCATGATTTTGTGATGACCGCAAATGTCCGGACACCTCTGGAATCGAGCGACTGTTCCTTATTTGCCATCCGGAAATCTGGCAACCCTACACACAGAGCCCGTTCACTAGAAACTGACTTTAACGTAATATACAGCATCAAGTTAAGCAATTTTGTTGTTTCTGTATGCACACACTGGAGTAAGAATGTAAGCCAATAGTTGTTGGGGTTACAATACCGTAGGTAATATTGGCGGGTAGGTTGTTGCATATGTAATAGCAACGTCTGGCTCGGTGAGAAAAGCAACGGGAAACTACCTCACTCCTCATTTCCCTAGTACGCCTCTTCAGTGGTGACTAGGCCATCTGTGACAGCTGATGACAGAGCTGTTGAGGATCCAACTAGCCTTAGGGCTGAAGACTGAACATACACAAGAAAATGCATGTACTTGAAGGGTTTTGATGCTGACATTCATTTATTACGTGTAAATTTGCTATACTTCGTATTTGAACATTATTATTTTATTTTTAGACGTGTCTTATAATAAAATAAATTCAAATTAATTACATTAAAAGCATGTCTGAGATGGTGGCCAATAAGAGCACCTTTATAACCGAGATCCAAAACTAGCCTTTGAGAGCAAGAAGAGACGCTGGCAAGGTGTTCTACTGGGCGGAGAAATCTCGCTATAAGGAAGTCATAGTTCCACAGTCAGCACCTACAGATAGTGTTAGTGTTGCTCTATCTGAAAGTTTTGACAATCAAAGGGATCATACACAGAATGAACAGCGTCTACTTCCGTCTACGTGCTTCGTGTAACTGACGTGAGCCCTAGCATTGCCGAAGTGAGACTAAAATATGTAAAGAGGAGAATACAATAATGTCCAAAAACCAAACCCCACGGCACTTTACACTCTTGAAAGGGCCTTGGCCTGCCCAGCGACCGCTGCTCAGCCCGAACGCCTGCAGATTACGAGAGGTCGTAGGGTCAGCACGACGCATCCTCTCGGCCGTTATTCTGGGCTTTCGAGACCGGGGCCGCCATCTCACCGTCAGATAGTTCCTCAATTCTAATCACGTAGGCTGAGTGGACCTCAAACCAGCCCTCAGGTCGAGAGAAAAATCCCTGACCTCGCCGGGAATCGTACCCGGGGCCTCCGGGCGAGAGGCAGGACGCTACCCCTACACCACGGGGCCGGCATACAATAATGTCACGAATGTGGAAATAATTAATGTTTTAAAAATAATTGAATTAACTAGATAATATTTCGTTCACAAAATGTTAAGGGTACACGCTGTCTACCCTGTCTGCGCCCCTGCCTGGACGTAGTTTCCTTCCAGTCTTTTCGACATTCTGCAAACATGTAAACCTCGGTCGGCATTTGTTTGCTTTTCTTCCCGGGCGACCTTGCTTCAGGAATTTGTTTTACTTTCCTTTCACCATTTGTTCTTTCAGCATGTTCAAAACATTTTAACTGGACACTCCTTGCTTCTGTACCTTCGAAGTGGCTCTTCTCTTACTTCTTCTTGTATTCCCTCATTCTTAATCCGGTATCTTCTTCTTATATTCGGAGTATTTCTGTAATTCAATGCAGCTTGGTTATAACAACATCCAAGGGGCCTGATAAATTATTTCGTTACGAACGAGTGTCTTTGTAACCAAGATTCATGCTATTATTTGAGTGAGGGTAAAATGGTAAAGAACAAAACTTAATTAGGCTTATTTTAGATTGTTCGTATTTACCTTTAAGGCTGATATTACAGTGAAAAATTGAAGTAGGTATAACATAAAATGCAGTATTAAAATAATACAAGACTGAGGGATTTGGAGGCTGGAGACGCTTACCTCCAGCGATTTCCGAAGATGAATGACAGAAGGGGAGAGTAAGGAATTTTTCTATTCGTCAATCCCCAACCCAACTTTTGAATGCTCCAGTGACAATAGAGATCTTAAGAGTCTTTGGTTCTTGAAAAATCCTAAACCAGACTGAGGTTTAAAATACCAAGCGGACGTATATATGTTTATCGTATTAAATAAGGCTGAAAAACACTTTCCTCAGAGATATGTTGTTACTACAGAATACTGACGCAATAGACGGTGTCACTAAAACGAAGTAACACTATATTTAATTGCTATTTTTGTTAGCTTCCAAATGGTTGCTTAATACATTGCCGTATATTGTAGCTCAGGCACGGGTCTTACGTTTGGAAGCAAAAAGGAAAACAAGATGTAGGTTTCCGTGGCAGTTGATATCGTATTCATAGCCGGTTTTACATGAAATTGGAACCACATGGACGTGATTTTCCATTTTAAAAATTCCACGTCATTTTGTTGGGATTTGAACCATGGTCGCTGTGGTCAGAAGTAAGTAATTCACCCACTTCCTGTAAAACCGTCATCAGAGCTACTACTTAGGATTCAGACTCACCTTACTACATATCCAACTCGCTCACTGGTAATAATAGAACGTACAAGTTAAGCAACCTTGAACTTCGTAAAATGTTATCACTGATCACCGAAATGTATCTTTTATTACTCTTTGAACTACAACTGCAGATTGTGAAGTATGTTTTACTTCAAAATTAGTATTTCTCCTTCTCCTTCTTCTTCTTTTTCTCTTTTTTCTTCTTCTATTCTTTGTGAATGCTCAAGTGCTCAAGGCTGATATTACAGTGAAAAACTGAAGTAGGTACAACGTAAAATGCAGTATTAAAATAATAAAGACCGAGGGGTTCGGAGGCCATTACAACGATTTGGTTCCAACTTTTACCCACTCACCACGATCCCTTGATAAACTCTTCATCTCTCCCATTCCTTTACCTAGATTCCTTCAAATTTGTTCGACATTTTCAAAATATGTAAATCTTGGTCTCCCTTTACCGCTTCTCTTCCACCCAGAATTGATTTTATTTTCCTTCAACCATTCATTTTTTCAACATATGAAAACTTAGTCGTGTCTTCAAAGTGACCTCACTTCTAACTTCTTTCATTATTCTCTCCTAACCTTACTTGTTTTATTCAGAGTCTTTCTGCTGCTGTTATCTTATAAATTTATGCTTAACCGGTGCAAACCCAATGCCCATTATTATGTGCACGGTTATTTGCAAACACATCTACAGAGGTTGTGCATAATGACAAAAAGTCTAGCCTATACCGCATCACCCAATGCCCCATTTAGTATTTTGTCATGATAGATTGGACCAATATCAACAGCTTTTCAATAAATCGTATTCCAAACCCCACCACGACCACATTTCAGAATGCAGTGAGGATGGTTACATGTTGAGGTGTGTTTTCACTGCATAGCAGTGCAGTACTGGGTTTGTTTGTGTGTGGAACATGCCTCGTAAACATATAGGACGTTTCCACAGAACCCGTATAGTTAGTGGTTCTGGTGCAGGCTGACTATACACAGGAAACGCTGCGCGTAAGTTTAATGTTAGCCAAACTGACGTGACAAGTATATGGAGAAGATACAGAGACCCAAAGTGTCAGCGACAGACGTCGTACAGGTCGTGCCCCTGTCACACCACCACTCGAAGATCGTTATCTGCAGATGACAGCACGCAGCCATCCCACTTCCACCGTCAGGGATCTAGAGGCCGATCTTCCTGAGGTACAGGTTGGCATGTTCCTGCTAAAAGTGTTCGCAAAGGGCTGCATTAGATGTGTTGCACTGCGCCCGGATCCACACAAGAAACCGGGCTCTCGCTTACTAAAACTGGACGATAGAAGAATGGTGTAACGTTTTATTCTGCGATGAAACCAGAACACCATTAAGGCCAGATAGAAGGCGTATTAGGATATGGATACAATCTGGACACCGTTATGTGGACAATAATTTACAAGAAGTTCATCCATTTCGAGGTGGACCTTCCATGTTCTGGGCTGGAATCACGATGGGTCGCCGAACACCCTTAATTCCCATTGCTGGCTACTTGAATGACCCTCGAGACATCAGGCATGATCTACAACCCACCGTGAGTCCTTTCAGAGTATCTATGGGGGATAATTTCATTTTGGCGCATGGTAATTCTAGACCCCATTGTCGTGAGGATGTCTTACACTGCCTTCAGCAGAATGACATCTTCGGATTGACTGGCCTGCCCAATCGCCCGATATCACTACCCTCGAGCATGCACTGCACATAATTAAGAGGGCAATTTTTCAGCGTCCACGTCCACTTGACAGCCTTCAGTAAGTTATTGTGGCAACGGTAGAAGAGTGGAACCGTTTGCCTCAGGAGGCCATTAATAATCGCATAAGAAATGTGCCGCGAGGGGTAGAAGAATCGAATCATGCCAGGGGAGGACGTAGTCACTTCTGATTAACCATAGTATTGAAGTCTACTTAAGTAAAGAAAATACCAGTTTTCGTAGAACAAATTGTGACGTGAAAGAGTGACAATTCTCAGTTTTTGACATTGACATGCTGTCATGTTTAGTTGTTATTGTCTCTTTCTTGTATTTTGGACTTCGTATACATATACTTTTCTTTGGGGCGTAATTTGCTCTAACTTTGATTATGAATAACTTTATTGATGTGCGTATTTTGACATAGTATATATCCATTGTTTCCGACCCGTACTGAGGTTGGTTAGTGTTACAAAAACATGCAGGTTTCAACACAGAGATCATTTCTAGACAGCACGCGCGACGACAGTGTTCAGTATCTCATTCTAAAGAAGAAGGACCAGTGCACCCAGCCACAAGAGTCTGACCTCGCTATGACGTCATCGTTTGAATCAATAGGGCCGCAATATTGAGTGTTAAAATCGCTCTGTCGCGCGGCTGACAATTCACAGCTCTTTACTCAGGCGTGGTAGTACGTCATGAAAGGTGTAATTTGATTCGTCGTCGCGAGTGCTATAAGTATACAGCAAGAACAATTTAAACAGTGAACTTTTGATAAAATAGTGATGCGGGTTTAAAATTGCAAAGAGAATGTTTCCTTCACAAATTGTCGCGACATGTGGGTAATAAATGGCTTCAAATTGATCGAAAACTCACTTGAGAGTATAGAACGTCTTGTTGAAATCCCATGAAGTCAAGAATCACCAATGTTGAGCGTTTACTGGTTTATCGAGTGTGTCTCATAGTTAATAATAATAATAATAATAATAATAATAATAATAATAATAATAATAATAATAATAATAATAATAATAACAATAATAATAATAACAATAATAATAATAATAACAATCGTTACGGGGTTACCCGTGGAACGCAGAGGTGAAAGAAAGTGCCGGGCTGAATGGGTCTAACTACAATGTCAAGAATTGAATTTAAAACTTAAACTGAAGGTTATACTTTCAGAACTTTACACATGACAAGATTTTATGACAATATTACAGGTACAAGTAGCAAATATTAAACAAGTTTGGGAAAAATCCAAGATACAGAATCTCAACACTTTGCGCTTTAAGCCCCTAGCCTTACATTTCCTGAGCTACTAGCTCAAATTTACCAAAGAGCACAAATCCCCTAATTCAAAGAGCACTTGCTCCCAACATTACAACATCCAGCCTTCCAGAGGCATACATTAATCATACAAAACTTCGAAAAAGAGCTAACAGGCTCTCAGTTTCTCAAGCCTACTCCAGGCAACATTGCATGAAAATCTTATAATCTCTGGCTTTACGAGGCACTATTTACATATAGAAATCTTATTACTCAGTACCCAACCTACAGGGCCTTAGTGAAAAAAGAACAGGTTAAATAAACGCCCGAGTACCATTTGAATGGAGTCGAAGACTAAGCTCCAAAAAAAGCTTTAAAACCTTTAGGGCGCTTGGCCGACGAAACAGGGGCTATTCCCAAACTACTGAGGTTGCTCGCATGGAAATAACTTTAATACATTGCAGAAACGAAAGATTACAAAAACGAGGCACCTCAGACCAAAATGAAGGGGAGCTCGAGAGGGTACTTCACTCTCTATCCCCGATTTACAGTTAAAGGTTTTATGAAGTTTTTACATTAGCCGAAAGAAGATTTACAATTTAGAAAAGTTGGTTACATAGTTAAAGATTCGAACCTTTCCCTCGGGTTAAACTGCGGAGCTGGCAAGAAATAAAGATGTTATGTGGCCATTACCTTGTCAGTGTACTGCTGCCTGATGAAAGAGGCGCCGCCCGCTTCCTGCTTTGACACACATACTAGTTCAGATGACGATCAATTGGCCAAGAGACGAGAAAATCCGCAGTTTATAAACCCTCGGGGAAAGTTCGAGAACATTCAAGATTAACTAGCCACACCCTCTCAATTTTTTTGGTTCATTTAATAGTTACACTGAAAACCGAAGAAGAAGAAGAAGAAGAAGAAGAAGAAGAAGCTGTGATTGGTATAAAATTAATTACAGAAATTAGGGATTGGTTGGATTCAAAACAGGCGGAAAGAAAAGTTAAATATTGCCAACCCAAGAATAAATGAACATCAATTAGTAAAAAAAAAACTTATGAATACAAAACTTCTTTAAATCACAAGTTCTTTCACTTCACACCAGGGTGCGTGATCATAGTTTTTTTGTAGTGACATCTATGGAAGAAAGTCCAAACTTCTTGATGAATGGCAAACAAAACAAGTAGAAATACAGTCAGTTCAGGAAATTTCACAAAACAACATTACACTAGATTTCTGTGGTGACATCTTCTGAGTAAATTTATAAGTTGGTCTAGTTTCAATTTCACTGTTTCTCCACTAGAGGAGTTCTTCTAGGCGCTAGATTTAAATGCGCGGCGTTGGGCTGTACCTCACGGTACAATAATAATGGAGAAACTCGAGCTAAAAGAAAGGCAAATTCTAAGAAAGATCATAGAACCAAAATTTCAGGATAATAAGATAATAAACATCAAGAATGAAACACTCTACAAGAAAAGTGAAAAACTCTCCAATACCATGCGTAAAAGAAGGATACATTTTTTACGGTCATCTTCTCAGAATGAACGCTAATAGATTAACCAAACAAATCTTTGACTCTTTCCGTAACCGCAAAACAAAACCCAACTGGTTTAAAGAAACTGAAAAAGACCTAGTAGAATTAAAAATTACAGAAAATTCACTATTCGATTGAACAGCTAAAGTAATACCTAAAGACGAAAATATAAGGTTCGAAGACAGATCGACATTAAAAGCCAAACCTATTATCTCGGAAGATGAGAGGAAGCGAAGATCAGAAAGAATGAAGGAATACTGGGCACTAAGAAAAGAACAACACACAGAGAAATGACTGATTCAACGTACTGCAAAGAGGGTGAAACGAAAGGAGAAGGCGTAATAATAATAATAATAATAATAATAATAATAATAATAATAATAATAATAATAATAATAATAATAATAATAATAATAATAATAATAATAATATTAATAATAATAATGTTATTGGCTTTACGTCCCACTAACTACTTTTATGGTTTCCGCAGACGCCGAGGTGCCGGAATATAGTCCCGCGTGAGTTCCTTTACGTGCCAGTAAATCTCCCTACTCGAGGTGACATATTTGAGCACCTTCAATTACCACCGTACTGATCCAGGATCGAACCTGCCAAGATTTGTTTGGTTAATCTATTAGAGTTCATTCCTAGAAGATGACCATAAAAATGTATCCTTCCTTTTCGCATGGTATCTGAAAGTATCTAAGGCCAGCGACTCAATCATCTGAGGCACACAGAAAATGAAATGAAAATCCACAGCCTGTTTCCAGTCATTCGACCGGGTCAGGAATGAAATGAATAAAGCCTCAATCTAGTGGTGAGGATAGGAATTGTCGAAGCCTGTAGCACTCCTCTGGGGCTATGATTAATCAATGATAGATGAAATGAAATTATATTGGAGAGTGTTGCTGGAATGTAAAACGGAGTACGCGGAGAAAAACCTGTCCCACCTCCGCTTTGTCCAGCACAAATCTCACATGGAGTGACCAGGATTTGAACCAAGGAACCCAGCGGTGAGAGGCCTGAGCCACGCAGCTCGGCGGCCGAGCGTTGTGGGGCGAGTTCTACGCTACCGAGCACATCTACTGTCCCAGTCGTGGAAAATGATTTGGAATTCATGGGTGTAGATACTGATCATCCTCGTCTGCTCGACTTCGTCTCTTAAGTGTGTAAATTTGTTTAGAGTGAAGAAATAACAATAACATGTCAAACCCATATATATTTTATTTTGACAATACGTGTCACGCGGCACATATTCCACGTCAAAAGTTGCGACTGTGTCCCCGTAACAGCCCCGTTCGATATTTTTTTTCTAATGCTTCATCCCAGTTTATATCTTAAGTGGGCTGATGACCTTAGATGTTAGGTCCCTTCAAACAACAAGCATCATCATCATATCTTAAGTGGCTTGCTCTTTGTAATACAGTGCCATCTATCAGGGTATAGTGAAAGAAAGAGGATGACATGAACAACAGTTTGCAAATATGGCGGAACATGCATTACGAAAGGCAGTCCTAATATGACTGTCTTTTATTTTATGTTATAGGGCAGAGAATTATTTGGGAAATGACTGGCCTTTCGCAGAACATGTAATCATAAGTCGATAAAAATAGGCATTGGCTCATTTTTTAACATCCAGTGCTTAAAAATGGATATGAATTGAGTGTGAATGAACTTAAGGTTTATTGTCTAATAATAGTTCGCAATTCGCTTTCCATCATAAGCCGAAATATCACAGAGAAAATATTCTCGTGCGGTTAGCGACGCGCAGCTGTGAGCGTGCATCCGGGGGATAAAAGTTTCGAACCCCACTGTTGGCAGCCCTGAAGATGGTTTTCCGTGGTTTCCATTTTTACACCAGGCAAATGCTGGGGTTGTGCTTTAATTAAGGCCACGGCCGTTTCGTTCCCACTCCTAGCCCTTTCATATCCCATCGTCGCCATAAGACCTATATGTGTCGGTGCGACGTAAAGCAAACTGTAAAAAAAGAAGATAGATATTCTGCCAGTGGCGAAAATTTCATGTTAGAAAGGTTAATATAATTATCTCAGGAACGGAGCCAGTCGCGCGGTCTAGGGGCAGCAAACCGGGCGGTACTGGCTTCGATTGCAGCCCACGTTAGGGATTTTAACCTGGATTTGAGAGATAGTTTGCTTCACCTCATAATCTGCAGAACTTCGGTCTCAGCAGCGGTGGATTGGTAGGCCAAGGCCGGTCAGAATTGTAACGCCATGGGGCTTATTTTATCTTAGGAAGGGGTCGTTTATTTGGAATCCATGCCTTTTAACCCTCTACTGCATGAATTATTTTTCGTTTCCGTTTGGTGAAGAAAATTTCAAGCTTTAATGTTCAACATACGCTCAGTGGTTTAGATATACCAGCAATTCTTAACTGGGCCTAATAGCTTAACACTCTTATGCGATGTGGATTGCCATATTGGAATATATATACGATTTTCCACGATTTTACGCTAAGCTTTTAACATTCAAAGACCGAACATTACTGCCTACTGGCCATGGGTACGTATTGCAGGGCGCAAGTATACTTGCACGACCATAGGTCGGTAATGTCTTTGAGGTTGAGCCAGAGGTACTCCTGAAGCCTGTGGTAATATGATGGGGAGGGCCCACGTAAAATAAACGGTGGTTGGTTCGCGGGGGGTTTTGTTATGTATAATAATAATAATAATAATAATAATCATTATCTGTTTACCCTCCAGGTTCGGTTTTTCCCTCGGACTTAGCGAGGGATCCCACCTCTACCGCCTCAAGGGCAGTGTCCTGGAGCTTCAGACTCTTGGTCGGGGGATACAACTGGGGAGTATGACCAGTACCTCGCCCAGGCGGCCTCACCTGCTATGCTGAACAGGGGCCTTGTGGAGGGATGGGAAGATTGGAAGGGATAGGCAAGGAAGAGGGAAGGAAGCGGCCGTGGCCTTAAGTTAGGTACCATCCCGGCATTCGCCTGGAGGAGAAGTGGGAAACCACGGAAAACCACTTCCAGGATGGCTGAGGTGGGAATCGAACCCACCTCTACTCAGTTGACCTCCCGAGGCTGAGTGGACCCCGTTCCAGCCCTCGTACCACTTTTCAAATTTCGTGGCAGAGCCGGGAATCGAACCCGGGCCTCCGGGGGTGGCAGCTAATCACGCTAACCACTACACCACAGAGGCGGACAATAATAATAATAATAATTAAAAAAACAAGGCATCACTGGGATATGTGTTTAATTGAATGTACAGCTGAAGGTGTGCCGTAAAACTACCTCTGTCTATAATATTTATCAATTTACACAGGTGAAAAGTTATTTGTTGCCTAATGGCAACAGTATGCAGTAGAGGGTTAACATGATACATAGGCCTACGTTGAAGGCACCTGTACTGAAATCGATAATCTGGAGAAATGATCGCATTTTACAAGCACAGACCATGCCATTTCAAGTTAAAACCCTTTAGTTTTCTCTTCCTTCAACAACTGTGAGTATTGCGTGCGAGTTGTGTACTCCAGAGGAGGAATGTCGTGACAGTATTCCGTCACTAATTGTGTAATAACCATTTGTTATGGTGTTGGAAGACATAAACCAATGGTGTGCACTCGCGAAGGACAACGTTTGTATAGGAGTAAAGTAATTTAACAACTCATATATCGTGCTCTATGCTCACGTGAACTGCAGGTCACACGTAAGCGATAAGAAAGGTAGGAACATTCTTACCTAACAGAGTAAGCTCATACAAATAACCTACTAGGCTTTACCGTAAGTTGGAACTAACTTATGCCTGGATGAAAAATCACACAATTCACTGTATGCCACGGATTCACACTAAGGGTGCGTGTGTGTGTGGCCAACCTTTCTCCAGTTTCTCTGCGGCCTCGGGTATGAAATGAGACGAATCTTCGTAGCGAGTTTTTACGACCGAATGCTCCTGCTGACGTCAATCTCATCAGAGGAGTTAATGAGATGAAACGAATGATGTTATACAAGGTGGGCAAATAAAACTGGCCCGCAAGATATTTATAA